>NC_088206.1:20038693-21402027 GCF_037126465.1 Ornithodoros turicata | reverse complement strand
GGGAACCGAGGGTGTTCATAAATTGAGGGTTGACTGTATTATATATGCTATTGCACCTAGTAACTAGTGGTACACTTGACTAGGAGTGTCTGTGGTGGTGTCGTTACGTCACAATGTTGACTCAGACGTAGTAGGCAGCAATCCTAGCCACTTAGCCACAAATTAGTTTATCTTTGAATATAGTAATCATGGTGCTGGCAGGTTAGGCCACTCAAGCATAAAAAGAAGGTTTTTGATAGTTAACAGTGAAACAGTCTGTATATCTAAAAGGTAGGAGCAACGAGAGACCCCTCCATATTTTTTGCTAGTTTTTCGTTGCTACTGATTGTGCAGCAAATAACGTGCACTCTCATTGGGCCAAATGAGCTGAGCATGAGTGAGCAAAGAGAGAGCTGAGCGGGAGTCACAAGTTTCGATCTCTGGCAGTAGCAGATATAAATTTTGAGTGGGAAATGAGGCCTCGTGACTGCTTGCTATGCTGATGGTATACGTCACATTGGTCTGATTGTGTCACACCAGGAGATCAGGCTGGGCCTCCAAAGTCATGCACTGCTGCTCATTGCTGGTTTTTCAGGGTGTTTTTGTAAATTAAATTTAAACGACAAAACTGTTCAACAAAAACATTTTTCTTTCGTGAATGATAATGAAGCAGTGTTTCGAGCTATGATAAGTGTCCTCGCTCCTTTAACAGAGTTTCTATCCAGTTTTATTACAACTTTGAAAAGTATATTTGAATTAATTTTTAATTTTAAAATTATATATGCACTAACGGTGATAAAAAGGAGAAAAGAACAGTGATGGTTGATTCATGCTTGGTATGGGCAAATTGTGAATCTCATTGTAACCAACAGCAAAAAAGGGCACAGTACTATTCGAAGAGCTTGGCAAATAGTCAGGATGATGGTTCTTGGACCGTCTGCTCCTGCGAGACGAAGGTGTTGATGGAGTCTGCTGAGGAGGAAGTGGAGGGTAACCGGAAGAGCGTCCACCCAATGATGACAGGGTGTTGTATTCTGAATTAGTATAGCACTGAGCCCGATGCGACGCTCGACCTGAAATGAGGTTAGGTTGTGAGCCACTTTCTCACCTGAACAACTCAATGCAGGAATCGTGCAAATTCTGTCGCATGTCTTTTTCTGAACTAACGGGATAAACTTTAATTGAGGAGAACTGTAATCCTTTTGATACACTTCTAAAGCAACGTTGCACATGTGCTCACAAAATGAAATGCGGGGTATGCTGGAGGTAGCCAGACCATAACAGGAGTTAGAATGACACTGCCATCCATTGAATCAATGATGAAATTGATTGAATGGAATGAATTAGAATGAAATTGCCATTGTGTTTGACACATGTTTTTTGACGCATTCGTAACAAGCACATGACAGACATGATGTCTCACTTTTTGCTGCACGAGCATCATGGTACTTCCGCATTGCAATCTGACTGATTGGTAGGACCTCCAATCTGATCATGTTGCCTGTCGACATCTTGAGCAATTGCATGGCCTCTGCAGGTGTCATGTTGTCCACTCTTGTGCCATCGATGGCCAGCAGTTGGTCACCAACGTGAAGTGCGCCACACCTGAAATATTTTAAAAACTGAGATGAGTTCACATTTGTGCTTGTTTATTTGTGTGTTTTCTTTTCCCGTCATTTCCTGAAAGAAACGAAGGAAAAGGCAGTGACGTCCCAAGCAGGGACATTGCACGATTCTGGGACAAGGGGAGTGAAAACTGAACTTGTGCTGAAATGTATTAAACCGGTGGCTTTGTAGGGTTAACTGCTGTGTAGGCCCATCTGTGGCGTTGCATCAATCACATGACGCCCTATGATACCCGAGATATGACCACGTGATGGCCCTATGAAGGTACCGCGTCCGAATGCATTTGGCACAATGCCGAAAGGCTCAGCCAGTCTTTATAATTTGGTTCGTCTGGTCACATGCACTTGCTTTCACACAGGTAATTTCATTACGTACTGTATTTATCGGCATAATTAATGCACATTGTGGCCTATAGTGTGGCGCCCCACAGGGGGTGCGTTAATTATGCGAAGAAAAAGTTGTAACCCAACATCCACGGTGCACTGGACTATCGTTCTGTTCCGAAACACATGGGTCGTTTACTCATTGTCCTAGCGATAAAGCAGGCATTTGCTCGCTGTAGCTTATGATCTTTCCACCACGAGGTCATCTCTTTTTCTGTCAAGGGTTGAATGATTTGGTCAGTGTCACGCCGTCTCCGTAGAAAACAAATGTTTAGCGGCAAATGAGAGCGCATCTTCCCTCAATGTCACAGCCTGCCAGGTGTAGCTGCATTGAAAATTTCTGATATTTTTGGCTGTTTTTATCAATTGAATACACTACAACAGCTTGTCTCTGCATATTACGCAGTTTGTGGAAACCATGTGGCCAAGTGTATGTCCTGTCAGCAATAGGACTGAAGATCGAAATGCCAAAGTGGGTGACAATACTCTCGTCCCCAAAGGAAACAAACAGTTTTCCCGTCGCCCCAAAGAAGTAGCTATTTTTTGTTTCAAAATGTCAAAATCTTTTCTGCTCTCTCTCTCTTTAGGATAGGGATCTTAGAGTCTAGAGGGGGGGGGGGGGGATCTATAGTGTAGTGCTGATTAAAAACCTCGTGCACCTTACGGGTGGACTACGCTCATTCTTCTTCGGTCACAACTAATTATATTTCTCATGAAATCTGCAGCAAAGAAAAACGAAAAATAGGGGGTAAAATAATTGGGAGTACACTTACATATAGTAGTACTCAAGAAGAACATGCAATATCTCTCGTGGGTAGAGCATATCCAGGCAGTGTCTCGAAAAGCCAATCGGGCTCTAGGTTACTTGCTTAGAAACCTTAAGTCATCCCCATCTAATGTAAAACTCCTCGCCTACACCATAGTGTGGCCTCAGCTGGAGTACGTGTCCGCTATCTGGGATCCGCATAATAAACATTTAATTACTGAAATCGAAAAAATTCAAAACCGGGCTGCCCGATTCATTACATCTGATTATTCTCCTTTCTCTAGTGTATCCCAGATAAAGCAACGTCGTCAGCTAGCTGACCTCTCTCATCGTCGCCGGATTTCTTGTCTCTGTCTCTTCAACCACATTTATCGCTCAAACTCATTACGCCCCCATTACATATTACCCCCTACTCACATTTCAGCTCGACTCGATCATTCTTACAAGGTTTCCCGTATTCGGTCTCGCACCACTTGTTTCAGTAAAAATCATTCTTTCCAAATACTATCGCAGACTGGAACAACTTACCTCGGGACACTGTCAATGCCATCCATCGACCCCCATCACTTCCGCATTGCATTACATTGTCACTTCACTGTGCCATAAACATTTTCTATTTTTTTTCCCTTTTCTTTGTACAAAATTTGTTCGTGTTATTTCCCTGCAGTTCCCCTTTTCGTTGTACACTTGTTCTTGAGTATGTAAATGCTCTTGTAGCTGTTCTTGAGTATGTACATGCTCTTGTAGCTGTTCTTGAGTATGTACATGCTCTTGTAGCTGTTCTTGAGTAAGTACATGTTGCCGCCCCCCCCCCCCCCCCCCCCCATTCGATACTCACCTCTCCGCTATACTGGCCTGCTTGATGCTGTCAAAAACTATGGTGCCATCCCCCTGTTGCAGCTGCGTCAACGTTGTTCCCAGCTGCGCACCGGGAGTTTTGTCAATCTCTACGAGCAGTGGGCCTGAAGCATTCCTGACAGCATCTGTGCATGTTTACAATTTGAAGTTTTACCTTCTTTTTATCGCAAATAGTCGGAATCGGTAAATTAATGAGTAAATTAGTGGGCTGAAACGTTAAGGTACATTGGCTCAGTTTTTTCGTGATGGAGCTAATCAGTCAAGAATACAATGACAATAACATGACACTGTTATATCGTAATATCTCTAAAACAAATACGTACCCATAACAGAAACATCATATTCAATGGTGAGTAGTGCAGTCCTTTCAACCTGTTTCAGTACAAGCATGGCTTCATTGAGCGATGCATTATGAAGATTGATGTTGTCGACAGCTAACAGTCGGTCCCCCGACTTGATTGTGCCATCCCTATGGAAAAAAATAGTTCCATGGTAGCCATCGACGTGTGTGTGATGTTGAAGGCACATGTATAAGTTCCGCTGAATGTTGACTGAAATTGATGACCATTACCTGTCGGCAGGACCTCCTGGTCTAACGTGGGTTATTGTCAAGGGGTGACTCTTGAGCTTCTCTGTGCAGGCACCACCACGAATTAAAAACCCAAAACTTCCATTTTCTTTCTCTAACTTCACTTGGATTACTTTTGGACAGACACATATGGACGACTCTGCAGCTACAAGGCAACAACATACCACGACGTGAGGAGACGTGGGATACACTTGACAAAGTGGTCACCGGTACAGCCATGGAGATTCCTCCTCGCTGAACGAAATATGTTGTTACCTTGATACCAACATAAGTGTGACAGGACTCATCCGTTGGGTCATTTGTGATATATGAGCGTGTGGTGGCCCGTGGACAATGATGAAGATGTGCTTCTGCTGCCGCGCGCCACTGTGTCTGCCATTCAGTTCTACCGGCACCGTCCTAGCGTGAGGCCAAAGAAACTACTTTCCCTCTCCTTCTCAAGAATCGCGACATTGCGGAGAGGCCTCGGATTGGTCTCGTCAAAAGACCTCTGGTGGTGATAAAACAAATCATCTGAGGAGGTCAATGAGAGAGCCCGCTCCGCATTGTCATCATTTTGTGTTGGTGTCAAGGTAACGGGATCTTTCATTCCGCAAGGAGAAATTTTTGCACCTCCTGCGCACAAAATCACTTGCGACGAAGAAGGATATATATATAGAGAGAAAGAAACATTTGAAGCACTCCTGCATACCAGTGACGGGTATCTCGTATTCTATGTCCAAGACCACTCTTTGACCAGCGTTCTTCAGCAGGTTGACGATCTCATCATGCTTCAGCTTACTGGTGCGTATTCCGTTGACAGCAACGATGCGGTCTCCCACGGCCAGGGCATCGCATCTGAGAAGGAAAAACTCCAGTTGAAACGAATTTTCTGGCGGTGCTTAAATTGCGGCTCAGAAAATACCTATGGACTATGCTTCCTGGTCGCAAACTCGCAATCTTTGGGTGAGCACCTTTGTCAATACCACCTGAAAGTGCACAGGGCAGAAGGTCGGAAACTGCAATTCATCTTGTTCATGGGCAGGGGCGGATCTAGGATATTTCTGAGGGGAGGGGGGTCTACCCTTGGATAGCATGCTACATAGGCTAAGATCAATTGAAGCAAGACCCTTCCCTTGGATCCGCATATCACATATGCAGAGGTGGGGAAATTACTTTTGTTTTGTAATGCATTACCATTACTTGTATAAGAAACTAATGTATTACACTACTCATTACTTTTTTGTTGTTTGTAATGCATTAGTAATGCCATTACATTAACGAAGTAATGGCATTACTCTCACATTACATTTACGTTTTAGGGCATAAGGCTCAAATATGCTATGCATAAGTTTTCTTCCTTGCTTTTTTTGTTATAGGCAATAGCTACCCTAATATCCCCCAAATCGGTGCCACTAAATCCCCGTAGAAGCGAGGCTGATATGCAAAAACTATAGTTAAGATTTATTGCGGCATAGTAGGAGTTGATGCTCAAAGTTGTCATCCGCTAGCCTTGCCCGCTTCGGCTCTTTTGCCGTACTGAACCCTCGATCAGCAAAAGCGGATGACGGAATTTTCGTGTTGTACTGCTCGAACAGTCTCTTGGTTTTCAGGAATCCATCTAGTGATTCTAGGCTGCGATCCTTATATAGCTTGCACCGAACCGTAAAATGTCTCTCATCGCAACTTAACTGACTCGATATATACGCATTAAGGTCGACCTACGAATGGGACATGTCTTCATGCGCCGGCTCCATGATGCCTTTTCGTTACGCACAGCCATGGTAATTCTGTCCTGGCAGAAAAATGGCCTCTGGCTCGAGAGAAAAAGAAACTAACACGATACCATACCAAAACAGTGAATCACTAGTGGACTTGTCACTTATTACCCTCATAGAGGCTATGTTTCTGTTTCGTTGATTATCCTTTACTCAAAATGCGTACAGGAGAAAATCGGTGATATCATCATGTGGACACTTGTGACACACACCGCCGACTGTTGAACTCTTGTAGAATACCCCATGCTGGACCCTTCCTTATCTTTGCTGCCCTGAGCTCATTGTTAAAGGCGGGTTGAAAAAAACCTGGATGTTCTCAGTCTTGACGTGGCGCAATGAACATTCGACAAAAGTAATGAGTAATGCCACCCTGCATTATTCAGTCAAAATGTAATGCATTACCATTACTCATTACTTGATGGTAAAATGTAATTCATTACCATTACTCATTACTGAAAAGTAATGCATTACCGGTAATGCATTACTCCCCACCTCTGCACATATGTTACACAAGACGCTGACATAGCGCATCAACATGAGTACGACAGAAGCTAGTGCATTGAATCCTGAACACTTGAAAGAAAGCTATGTGTCACCATCTACATACGTTTGTGCTACTGTGTATAACAGACATACAGTCGTCCCTCGTTAATATGAACACTTTCGTCCTCGACCAAAATTATCCATAAAGCTAATCGTCCATATTATTGAATACCATGGAAATAATAAAAACAATGCTGAAGGCTTATTGAAAAGAATTTCCGGATTAGTGCCTGCTTGAAGGTATACTTCGTTGCGCATTAGCAAAACATCGGCAACACGTAGAGCCTGCTGCTCATTGTCCTCAAATAATTTGCGAGCAGTCTCTAGTCCCGCTTGTGCCATAGCAGACGTGACCGTTCATGTGGCGTTGCTGAAGTCGTCAACGCCAGTGCCTGACGACTTGCCTTGACAACTGTACCGCCTTTGTTCTCATAAGCTGCCGAGCGACTGCACTATGTTTAACTAAAAGCACAGCTCTTTGCACCAGGATCAATCGCCTGTGGACGTGTTCGCAACAGTCATGACGTCATACAGGATTTTCCAGGCTCTTCATGTCCGAAATAACTCCCTTTTCTTCTCTTATAGTTCTTGTGGACAAGGTTGCGAAGGAGAGGGCATAGCTCCTTATACGCAACGGAACGTCCTACTTTTAAAAATTATCCTGTAGAATGTGGGGAGAGGCTTGCCCTCCACATCGATACCGTACATAATAATGAGATAAAAATACATGGACTACATATAGTTTGTACCGTGCCGGACTGTCCATTGTCCGAAAAGCGAGTTTCCATATTAATGAGACAAAAATGCATTGAAAAAGTTTGGTCCTCACAAAAATCGTCCATAATTCGAGTTGTTCATATTAATGGGGTCCATAATCACGAGGCACGACTGTATAACAAGTCTGTGTAATTATGGCGTGAGGTGGCACCGCACAGTACCACTTTTCAAAGTGAAACACACTTCCCATAATTATTCCCTCTATGCAGCTTATGCCCCCGTGCACCGTATGAATGCGCATTTGCCGTCTAGGTCTCATCTATATTTAGCGAAATGGATTGATGCACTTCTGAAGTGAATTGCTGTATCCGATTTTCATGAGATAAATGCGACAAATGAATTTGATGCGCTTCTGTTACATTCATGGATGTACGGCTACACTCTAGAAACAGAACTTCACTGCATAGCATGCTGTGCGCCAGCTATTTAAACGAATGAGAGGGTTATTAATTTTGCTTCGGAAAGAGAGGAGGCGTACGGCTTGTGTGGCAATTATATGTCCAAGTTATAAGTCCACGCAAAGAGGCATATCTCTCTCTCTTCAAATCAGCGATAACCACAGTGATTTATCCAGACCCCCTACACCCCCCTAACACCCCCAAATGTTCAGTGATACCCCCTGACTTTTCACCTGGCTTTAGACACATGTCGGTATGCTGTAATGACGTAACTATAATAATGACCCCTCCCTCCAATTTTTTCCAACACCCCTCAGTGCTAGGGATTCTGGATAAACCACTGGATAACCCTATCATTCGTGGTAACTATTGGTGCACAGCGTGTTGTGAAGTTATGTTTTTTAGAGCAGTTTCAGACAAAAAGCCCTGCTACCAGTAGTGCATCATGCTCAGAGCATCATGACGAAGGGAGATTCTGTCGTACCGTGGAATTAGTTTGCCTTCATGCCGTCCCTGCTGATTAATCATTTCGTGCTCCTTTTGCAAAGATAGTGCTGAGCAGGTAGAAGACATGCCACACAAACCTGATAAAATAAGACCAAGTGTCGAGCCCTCCTTCTTGACCAACTCAACTGTGGAAGTTCCCCTTTTGTCTTCTGGAAAGTCCACACAGTACAGTTATATTAATTATCACAAAAAGGAGTGCGCACCTATCTTTCCTCAAAGCAGAAGCAACAATATTGTATCACTCAGCAAACAGAACTTCACCGCATGACACGCTCCTGTAGCCAACCTCATCACGAACGGCATATCGTTCTCTCCCCGTGATTCGTTGAAAACTAGGGGTGTACGCCTCTTTGTGACACTGTTCTGTTGTCTCGCGCACGCACGCACGGACGGACGGACGGACGGACAGAGGCATGCTTCCCCCCTCTTTCCACAAATCAGGAGAGAGAATGATATCTGCAACGGTCGCCATTCAGTGTGTTGAGCTTCTTCGATCGCTTCTCGAAGCGAGCAGAAGTGCCATCGCTCCGTGAAGATATCAGGCGAGCGATACCCCCCGCCCGTGTCAAGGTCACCGGCACCGACGCTGGAACACGATGGAAAGTGCGTCCGCTTGAGCTAAGCCTTTCGCAAGGTTTTAGTGCCGTTGAAAGTTTTTTCGCGGTCGAAAAAGCGCTGGGTATGTGCGTCCTTCTGCACAGCTGTACGGCTTTTCCTTTCCTTTTGTGCGGTTTTTTACGCCTCCCGTTTTCAACAAATCAGGGGCGAGGATGATATCATTCGTGATGGTGGTTGGCTGGAGCGTGCTACGCGGTGACGTCGAGACTGGGATGTACTCGGGTTCGAATTCCGGTGCTGGCTGTGCTGTCTGGGGTTTTTCCTGCGTTTTCTTCGGACACTTTCAGACATATGTCGGCACAGTTTCCTTAGAAGTCGGCCCAGGACGCACATTCCCCCAGAGCGTTAGTCGTGAGTGACGTTGCCCACCTCTGTGAGGCCGACAACGGCGAGCTCTCTCGGAAGCACCACCACCACCGATGAGGCAATTAGACAGAAGGTGCTTTCTCCTACACTGTTAAAACAGAACTTCACCACATAGCACGCTCCTTGGCAACCACCATTCCGATATTCTGCGTCCTCATTTGTTCAAGACGGGGAGGCGCCTATCTGAGACACATGCCCCGGGCCTTACACCCACTTTCAACAAATCAGGACACAGAATGGTATCATTCGGAGTGATGGTTCGCTAGAAGCGTGCTTATGTGGTCAAGTTCTGTTTTAACATTAATGCCCTCCATGTGTTTTCCTTTTTTTCCCCCATATAATACTTAACACTAATGTGGACATGCAGTCCAGTGTCTACCTGCCTATCCTCGCGACACAGTCACCCAGTAAAAGTCGTTCTCTCCCGTCACACGGTATTGCGTGGGAGATAAACCACCCTCTCACATTTCGTCCCCAGCTGCGAACAACCAGGAAAATTGTTATGTGAGTTCGGAATGCGAAGAAGTAGGAATGCCAAGCCGGTGTGACAGTAACCGCCGTAACAATCGTGATTGCAAAGTCGGAGATAGGAACTGGCTAGGAATTGGCGCACCGTACCAATTCTCGCATTCCAAATTCTTAGAATCTTTCTCGCCGTTACGGAATGTAAGATCCATAGTCGCTTATAAAATAATTGTATTTTCCTCTTCAATTTCCGCGCACTTTGTCATACTGGCTTCATAAGCGCTTGTATTGCCATTGTTTAACGCTATTTGTTTTGATACCCGGGTTTCCCGGCAGACTTTCCAGGCGAACGTCAACACAGTTTCCCTGAAGTCTGCCCAGGACGCATACTAACCCCATATGTCAGGAGAGGATCCAGACCCTTGGTTTAGGGGAGGGGGCGTTTCTTTTTGCCGGAGCGCGTAGTGGGGGAGGGGAGAGAGGGAAATCCAATCTATAAACTGACGTTTTGGGGGGCGATCGCCCAACCTCCCCCCCCCCCCCCTCCTTGGATCCTCCACTGCCCCATGTCCCCCACTCCTTCCTGCTGTTCTCTCTTCATCTGTCCAGTGTAGGTCGCTCATAGCCACAGTTGCTTCGCGCCGCTAACAAGGAGTTTCAAAAGTGTTTGCTTTGCAATGTCGTGCTGGGAATACTAACTAAAAGTCAGCGATTCTTGTATGGGATTCTGTCAAGACCGGCATTATTTGCTAGCATTTATTTTTTCGTTATGTTTAACGTCCGCAAGGATTACTGTATAGAATACATTTTGTGTTTGTATTTATTTTATATCCAAGTGAAACGAGAATCACACATATAACTTTTTTACACAGTTCAGCATGTATAAAAGAAGTGTATTCGCAAAAAGAAAAAGAAAAGCACGATGAAAGATTTGTGCACGACGAAATCTTGATTTCATGTTGCCAGGTGCAGTGCTGGACAACAGTTTGCGGAACACGCCCAGTACAGTATAGGCTCCGTGCGCTAAAGCTTGCGAACAGACGACAGCGCCCCATGCGGTAAAAAGCGGCGTCTCTGGAGTAAGGTTGAGCGGGTCGCCCGATAGCACGATAGAGACGGAGCTAAGTAGTTTTCTACGTAGAGGTCTTCTATCGTCGCGATTTTGGATGGCTGTGTTTGGACTTTTGGTATTCCTATGACAATTGTTTCTGACCAAGGTTCAGGTTTCATGAGTCAGAACATGGAAAAATTCCTAACCACAACAGGAATTGAACACACAACTTCTTGTCCTTATTTCCATCAGGCAAATGGTCTCGTGGAAAGATCTGTAGCCACCATAAAGAATATTCTCAAAAAATATTGCTTTGAGAATCCTTCAAAATGGGACCAATACATTGCAAACACCACTTCTTTCATAAACACTTCAAGACAAGGTTCTACTAGATTTTCACCACATTTCCTTCTCTTTGGATTTGAACCTCGTATTGAAAACGAGATTCAGGTTGGTGTAATCGTTGACGACATTCATGACGATGATTCATGACGCGACTTCAGAGCATTGAAATGCTACAAGACATACGTGCAGAAGCACGGGAAAACCTAGGAAAAGCTCTATCCTCTCAGAAGAGACGTTACGACTACGGTCGAAACCCATCGCAGTTCTCTGCGGGTGACTTAGTTTGGATAGAATCCTTGGATATAGTTTAGTAACGATACCGCGGCTTCTACGAAGACAAAAATCATGAAAAACACGGAAAACCGATATGCGTCCGGTCTCTACATGCAATTTTACTATTTTACAGGCCAAAAATTGTTACCGATTTGCAAAATTTGTGCATTTTGATACGAAATTACCTCTTTCGACAACGGATAATTACCGCGATCTATCTCCAACCCCCATCCCACTACTTCAGCGCCACCATCCCAATGGAACCAAAATATGACAGAAACACAAAAGTATAAAACTCAATTCTTTGACTTTTCAACCTTTTTCATGTAACTAAAACGTAAATTTATTACAAATAACGCATAACATTAGGCAGAAACCATGATGAAACACCAATCTCGCGATGTTGCCGAACACCGCAAGCACGACACTTCGCAAGTGCGTGATTCCAAAACCACAAACACGAACTTGTTCAAGTTGGGCCACATCCTGAAGGACACACAAACGACTGGATACACTCGCAGTGTTTGGTGCCGAATCATGACATAGAGCCCTCTCGATACATGAGATACATATTCCCCTGATGTAACCTAACCTCAGTCACGACGGATGCACAGTCTACATGGGCCGTCTCGACACATGGAATATGTATTCAACTGATCTAATCTAACCTAACCTCAGTCACGACGGACGCGCAGTCTACATGGGCCCTCCCGACACATGGAATACGTGTCCTCCAGACCTAACCTAACCTCAGTCACGACGGATGCACAGTATATATGGGCCCTCTCGACACACGGAATACGTATTCGCAAGTCCTAACCTAACCTCAGTCACGAAGGAAGTACAGTCTACATGGACCCTCTCGACACATGGAATACGTGTCTGTCAGACGTAACCTAACCCCAGTCACGACGGAAGCACAATCTACATGGTCCCTCTCGACACATGGAATACGTATTCAACAGGCCTAACCTAACCTCAGTCACAACGGATGCACAGTATATATCGGCCCTCTCGACACATGGAATACGTATTCGCCAGACCTAACCTAACCTCAGTCACAACGGACGCACGGTATATATGGGCCCTCTCGACACATGGAATACGTATTCGCCAGACCTAACCTAACCTCAGTCACGACGGATGCACGGTATATATGGGCCCTCTCGGCACATAGAATACGTATTCGCCAGACCTAACCTAACCTCAGTCACGACAGATGCACAGTATATATGAGCCCTCTCGACACATGGAATACGTATTCGCAAGACCTAACCTAACCTCAGTCACGACGGATGCACAGTATAGATGGGCCCTCTCGACACATGGAATACGTATTCGCCAGACCTAACCTAACCTCAGTCACGACGGATGAACAGTATATATGGGCCCTCTCGACACATGGAATACGTATTCGCCAGACCTAACCTAACCTCAGTCACGACGGATGAACAGTATATATGGGCCCTCTCGACACATGGAATACGTATTCGCCAGACCTAACCTAACCTCAGTCACGACGGATGCACAGTATATATGGGCCCTCTCGACACATGGAATACGTATTCGCAAGACCTAACCTAACCTCAGTCACGACGGATGCACAGTATAGATGGGCCCTCTCGACACATGGAATACGTATTCGCCAGACCTAACCTAACCTCAGTCACGACGGATGAACAGTATATATGGGCCCTCTCGACACATGGAATACGTATTCGCCAGACCTAACCTAACCTCAGTCACGACGGATGAACAGTATATATGGGCCCTCTCGACACATGGAATACGTATTCGCCAGACCTAACCTAACCTCAGTCACGACGGATGCACAGTATATATGGGCCCTCTCGACACATGGAATACGTATTCGCAAGACCTAACCTAACCTCAGTCACGACGGATGCACAGTATAGATGGGCCCTCTCGACACATGGAATACGTATTCGCCAGACCTAACCTAACCTCAGTCACGACGGATGAACAGTATATATGGGCCCTCTCGACACATGGAATACGTATTCGCCAGACCTAACCTAACCTCAGTCACGACGGATGAACAGTATATATGGGCCCTCTCGACACATGGAATACGTATTCGCCAGACCTAACCTAACCTCAGTCACGACGGATGCACAGTATATATGGGCCCTCTCGACACATGGAATACGTATTCGCCAGACCTAACCTAACCTCAGTCACGACGGATGCACAGTATATATGGGCCCTCTCGACACATAGAATACGTATTCGCCAGACCTAACCTAACCTCAGTCATGACGGATGCTAAGTATATATATGGGCTCTCTCCGCACATGGACTACGTATTCAGCTGACCTAGTCACAACGGATATTGTAGTCCCAACGTATTTCATATATATATATACATATATATGTATGTGTAATTTGACGTGACATTTGTGATGCATGAACATTCAACGTAGAATAACGTACAGAATGTGACCTTTGTCATTAAGACTCCCCATGTAAAACATCACTTTTCCTCTTATTCATTTGTGCCTCTGCTAACGATTTCCAGTATTTTTGTGCACATTTCAATATTAAATGCTGTATTCCAGAAATCTACGCTCAAAATACGCCTATGTCTCATAGTAAAGTTCTTGCTTGGCAAGCAGTTTTCTGTTTTACATCACCGTTGGCCCTAGGAGCTTTAACTCTTCTAATAACCCTGTTCTGCCTTTCAAAAGCAGATATTCATTTCGTAGCCTGCTTTTAATGTCCGTATGGTCCGTATTCACGTGTGTCGTCTGGCAACAATGACATAAAGCCGATATTATTTGGTAACATGCACTGGACGTCCGTATTCACAAGTGTCGTCTGGCAACAATGACCTTACCGTACTCCTGCTAAATCTACGCCTATCCGTGCGCTGTGGGAGCGTTACTAAACTACAGCCGAATCCTTTTCAACTTCACCTTTTGATCCTAACGCCTAACGCAGTTCACGAACGCCTCGCGGTGTTTACTGCTGCATTGTTGGTTGCTCAAATAATAAGGGGACGCGTCCAGACCTCCATTTTTATCGGCTGCCTTCACGTCCGTACGAGAAAGAAAGGAAGCTCCGATGGATTCAGGCTATTCGGCGTCAGAAGTAAGTTCCATATATGGTTTATATAGTTTCGTAGCTACCTTTCATTGCTGCTTTACAATTGAACGCGGTTTCGGCTTTATAGCGAAGACGGGAGCCCTTGGGTACCTCCAAAAGACGCCCGTGTGTGCAGCGACCACTTCGTCGGTGGGGAGAGGAGCGACGTGCAAAATCACCCTGCGTACGTGCCTACGCTGTTTCCGCAGGCTTACAGGAAACGGGAAACTCCCACACAAAATCTGCATCGTTATGAAAGGTATTTTGAAATGTTTCATTCACCCCACAATCCTTTAAAGGCATGAGTAAAAGTGTTCAACTTTCGTATTTTGTCCCAGGCTAACAAAAAGGCAGCGTGTTCATACGTTGGAGGATACAGGGCCATCAGTCCATAATGAAGAAACTGAGGATACGTCTGAGCTACATGAAGACGACAGTACCACAGCAGATGCCAGCACATCAAAAACAATGGTATACACTTATTATTACGCAGTACAACAGTACAGAAGAGTACAATAGTATTTATTGACACTCAGAAAGCTATCGAGATTACAATTAGCTCTGTATGTCCTTTTTCCAATGATAAAGCATGTCTGGCAAAGCCTACAACTTTAGCGACTATTCTTGTGATGCATTTTCCAGGGGACACAAACGGAGGACTCAGAGCTCGAGCTAACAGGGGGCCTTCTGGTGTTCCTTTCAAGCGTGACCAGAGAAGGCGCAAGTGCTCAAGTGACTCATGCTTGTTTGACATCTGTTGGCACAAACACGTCAGTGACAGAGAATTCAGGAGACCCGCCCCAAGCTCCAACTACGAGGTCCATTGCTACTGGCAGTAGTGAGAGGTGCTCTATGTTTCAGGGCTACGACAGCATTTGTGGGACTCCAGAAATTGTAACAGACCTCTGCGGTGTTACCATCAACGTCTTTGCACTACTGTTGAGTCTCATAACACACCTGAGAGTTCGTGAAGTGGATGTTACACTGCCTAACAAACTCTTAATTTTCTTGATGAAGCTCAAGTTAGGTATATCGTTTTCATCAATAGGCAGCCTTTTTGGTGTTCACAGGACAACAGCATCCCGTATCTTCCACTCGATTTTGGATGTACTTTCAAATGCTACAGCAGATTGGATATTTGTCCCGTCAGTGGAGGCCATAAGACTCTCTATGCCAAAATGTTTTTCTGAGCACTATCCTAAGTGCAAGTTCATCATAGATTGCACAGAAATCCGAATGGAAACCCCAGATACCCCAGAGAGACAGCGTGCATTTTTTTCGAACTACAAGGGCTGTCATACAGTGAAGTTTCTTGTGGCAATTGCACCAAACGGAGCTATTTGTTTTGTTTCTGAAGGTTATGGAGGGCGCACAACTGATTCCTCTGTAACTGTCGACTCTGGATTTTTAGAACACATTAGTCCAGGTGATCAAATCCTGGCTGACAAAGGTTTTCCATCAATAAGGACGGTTGTGGGTGAGAAAAATGCATTGTTAATTATGCCTCCATTTTACTCTGGTAAGCAGTTCACAGAAGCTGAGATGACAGACTGTTACAACATTGCACAGGTTCGAATTCACGTGGAGAGAATGATCCAACGTATCAAAATTTATAATATTCTTAACCATCGTGTACCAGTATCACTTGTGCCAAAGCTGTCTGCAATATTCAGGATGTGCTGTGTCCTGGCCAATTTACAGCCTTCAATAATCCGTGCTTCTGGCAGCGAGCAAAAGACCGATATTTCCACACAATAACTAGCTGTGAACCGTAAAACAATGCTGCACATATTAAGAGCCAGCTGGTGGTCAGCAATCTGTATATGTTAGATACAGCGAAGTACATTCTGTGAAACAATCCCAACTTGCATTGCTGTCTTTATCACACTGTCTTTATTACGCAGTTTGTCATAAAAATGTTTTGTCAGTGTTTGTATGTCAAGTCCAGTAAAACTACAAGTATAATTGAGTACACATTTGCATGGCTTTTGGCATATTTATTTCACATAAATAGTGCCTGACAAAGGCAACACAAAGATTACCGTGGTCAAACATTGCTTTCACATAGGGCAGGGAGATAAGTAGTAAAGTAGAAGTCCCCCAACTTAGGAATGAGCATTGACAGCATACTGTCATCACGGTTTAACAGCACTGTCACATTCTGATGCTTTGAATAAACAAAAAAGAAACAGGTTCTACAGTTTAGTACATACATCTGTACCTGCACCTGTGTGTAGTACGCATGTGACTTTTTCAGAGATAGTACTCCATCTTGTGTGAATGCCAAAAAATTAACAAATGAAATTTCTTTTTCGTAATCAACTATCTGGTCATTTCTCCGAGAAAAGGGGCACTTTATCTCCAGAAGATGAAGAGCTGTTCCGATCTTAAGGATGCCGTCGGGACTACAGGAGAGCCAGTTTTCTGCTGGATGCACAACCGTTCCAATCTGAAATGGTGGAAGTATGATGATATTGTTCTAATGCATTCTACTGTAAAAGTGCTATACCTGTACAACATGGACGCGGTGCTTTATACAGAACGCCTCACGAGCCTCACGTTCAGTTCTAATGCCTGAATGGGACAACAAGAGCAATTAGCAAATATATATTGGTAGCCATCCAGTATGAACCAACCGTATGTGATGGCAGCTGTCCTTAAGTTTTTTGATGCCAGTAGAGAGACTGCCAGTGAGTCATGATTGGAGCGCCTTGTCCAAACTCTGTGCGCTGTCGAACTTGAGATTCTCAGTTTCCTTGCTGTGTACCACCTGTAAAAAAATTAAGACATTTCTTAGCAAGATAGCACAGCACCTAATAATGGGGTCTAGAGTATTAATAACATCTAAGGTATATTTCAAAATAGAGAAGTATAATAAACCTATGCAGGAAAACCTTGTGGAACACACCTTGGATTCATTGACTGATCTCTTGTCTCAAATGCCAATTCAAGTATATCTGTTTCAGTAAGCGTCACATGAGACACATAGAAAGACCGCTGTGGGTCACTGAGCTTGTTTTGAGCTTCCGTGTTTGTGTAATGATTTGTTCTGTTACTATTCGCAGCTGTAAGGATGTCCACCAAAATGCTCTGCTCTGCGTTATACACAGCCTTGTCCACTGTGCTCATTAGGACTGCTCTACAGTCTTTTTCTACAGCTGTCACACTTTCTTTTCTTATCACGTCCACCCAGGGGCTCTCTATTCCAGGGAAGTGCTGCAAGATGTATGTCGGCGGTGTGTGTGCAGGAACACTTACTGCACGTGATGAAGTTGCAGCATTCTGCTCCCCTAAAATGTTGGACCATGTTGCAGAAAAGCAATCAATACCTCATGCACCATGGTGGGCTTCAGTAGGTAGATATGCTGTACTAAAATAGCTCATACGAACACGAACGTACTTACCTGGATACAATTCACTTAATCTGTGCTTTTTATCAAGCGTCGAAGTTGGAGGCCGTCCCCACTGCTGAGGCATTGAAGTGCTTGAGTGGAATGTGCAGCAGTTAACGAACGCCACAAGTGCAGCGGCGTGTTTGCACTTCCCGATGACTCCTGCTTTACATGGGCATTTTGCACTTGCGATAGTCCGTGTAGCTGAATCTATCTGAAGAAGTGAAACAGTAACGTAAAAATGGAAACAAGAAGTATGTTTTCCGTATCGGGCACGCGCGTTATGCAATAGTACCAACAGATCACAGTACAGCAAGGAAACTAAGATCCATAAAGCAAACATACATTTACGGTGACGTTGTAGACTGTCTTGCTCGTTTGTGCGACACACTTCCCTGAAACAGTCGTATTTCCCTCGGAGACAACCTCTTCCACGTTCGACACATGGTCGGACTCGTACAGAAGTCTACCTTTATCTTGGTTACTGCCTCTGAAATACGCTTCGCCCCCTGAGATGGGCTTAAAACCGCACCGTATACGTAACTGCGCCATCGCAGACCGTGTAGCACGTATCCGTCGCACACAATACGCAGGAACGGAACGAAAGAAACGGCTAACTACAGCCTACAAGGAGAGTCTTCGCCGTCTTCGCTTCGTTGGCTTCGTCCCGCACGTTCTCTCACTTATCTCACTCCAGCTTTTCACATGCGCCGCACCAGGGGGCGACACTAGAAACTTTTCGAAGCGCCACCTAACTAGTGCACGGAGCCTATACAGACTTACAGACATATGCCTAGGTGACCCAGACACCTGTTTGAAAGCCCGCACGTTACCATTCGCTGCTAGTGTGTTACTCTGAGGAAGGAATGCACCAGAGCGTGTTCCGTAATCTTTTGTCCAGCACTGTACCATCTGTACCTTAAATAGGTACTGCTGTGAGGGGGTTGTAATGTTGAATGGAGACCTAGCGTTCAGCAAGAAGACGTTAGGCTCTTGAGTCCATAGCCATACTGCCCAAACTATATCGACAGTTATGACGTATTCCCTGCTGCTGTTTTATCTCATGACTAAGATAAGCCAGAAATGCCACCAAAAACCAGCTGCCAATCAGGGGATTTATGGCATGCAGTTCTGCATCTCAGTCAGATGGAACCTGGATTCCGTCCGTATAGGTGTGACGCTCCCGGAATGTGAACATTCGGTGGGAAGCTGCTGTTGCCGGGCGACACAACGGGGTAGCTGCCATGCCAAAGGCAGGGCCAAAGGTAGATGTGGACAGACCTGGCAACTCCTGTCATCCGTGAAAGCGACAAACTGCTAGGCGGCACGTGACGTTTGGGCGAGGACAGTGAAGTGAAAAATGGCGGCATTACTGAAGGAGCGAAATTGCCGGCTATACTTTAACAAAGAAGAAGAAGAAAAAAGAAAAGAAAAACAGAGCACAAGGGGGAAGTCTAACAAACTGAAGTTGTTCGCAAGCTCCACTTCGCTTACCGGGAGAGGGTCCTGCACTTACAAGGACACGGACATTTCTACACAATCAATTCACCAACTGTAATGAACTCACTTATAGCTTGTAACTGTAACAAATCCTGAACGTGCGTGGTCCCATTCGCGTAAAGTTTCCTTGTCTTACAAGGCCAGTAAAGCTATAGCCATGCGCCAGCGCTTGTCCCATCATCCTACAGTCAGCAATACAAAACTATAAGCCAATAATACGGCGCCTGAAATGGTTGTAGTCTTCCAAGACGTGTCAGATAAGTAAACAAAATAACAATTGCACAAAATATACGCGCAGGTAGTAATCACCTAGCTGGTATACGCACCACTTATGAAGCTAAGTCGCTTCTGCAGAGTGAGCGGTACATCTTGGGGACGGCCATGGTGATGCCCGTATGCTCCCTCATCTCCTGAAAACAAACAAACAAAAACATGACAATGCTGTCATCACCCACACTATCTACTACACCAACAACCGTTGACAAAATTAATTGTTTCGTTCCAACTGCCGCGAGGCAGTTGGGACTCAAATTCCGAATTCACTTATCGCCACATGTGGGTACGAAGGACACTCAACGTGTGATATTTAGTAAGGCAGAGGTTGGCGTTGCCTCGAACATTGTGAGGTTCGACTGGACAGAGTTCCAGGGGTTTTTTTTTTTTTTTTCGTTGGCTGTGAACGAATACATGAAACATACGCTGCACAAACAACATAGGCCGCGAAGGGAAACTGCATGACAACTGCTTAGCACGGCTGGTGAAACTTTACTATGGTGTGCAGTGCTGTGCTGTGGTATGATATAGGAAGCAACATGATCATACGTTCAGAGTTATCGTTCCTTATTAGCAAGAGGCACCCCATTGGAGTCCGCCCTGACACAAAGGGATTGCCTGATCCTGATTCAGATGAAATTGTTTTTTTGTTTCTATTGGTGCGTCTCACAGGCGTTTTGGTGTTGCGAAAATCGTACTACACCCTGTAAGTAAGCTCGGTTCGACTTTGCAGAACGACGAAGGAAGACGACGTGTGCTTACTCCAGTGCCCAGCTCTTCTGCTTGATGACAATACATCCATCACTCCAGTGGAAGCTGGCCCATATGGTGTCCTCCCACTGCGTGAACATTTGCCCAGTTTTCGGATATGTCGCACGTACAGTTGTCCGTCTTGTGGCATGTCTGAGACTTCAGAACATTGTTTTCTGCGATGCCATATTCCGCTTTTACTGTGGAGTAGGGTGGCGCAAATATTTGGGCTCCCAGCAGTCGATTGGGCCACTGTAAGGTACCTGGAGCCGTTGCCGGTCATACGCGCACAGCAGAAGCAGTTATCATTGCTGATCTCGGAAATCAACTTCCAAATTTGGATTAACCGGTGTCGGCTGGCCTTCGGTGGCCCACATGTTGGAAGCATGGCTATTTTCCAGGCAGTGAGAGCCGGGCTGCGTGCGCATATCATCCGTGAGCAGTCATTATTCGGGTCTGTGGAGTGCTCTCGCCGCTGGCTTACAGCGACTCTGCTCTTTGATCATGATCAAGGTGAGTGGCATATCAAGTTCTAGTAAGCCCACTAGGACTGTACTGCCCCCCGTAGCGGCTCTTCCGAAGTTTCAGGATTGTTCGCATGGTATGGCACGTACAAAAAGCAATCTCCCTTTGGAGAGTTGTTATCTCGTATGTAAGATAGAGTCTGTGTAAAAGAGGCTACCTCCATAGGTAGTTCTCTTGCTTGTACTTACGGCTGTAAGTTTGTATCTCCCGCCCTCTATTACCTTGTCGCAGCAGAACATACGGGATATATTTCTTGGGCTACCACCGCCGTTCCTGGTAGTGGGGGACATCAATGCCCACCATCCACGGTGGGGAAGTGCGCGTACAGACAGGAGGGGAATAAGATGGGCTGACGTCATCGACGAAATGGACCTGTGCCTGCTCAATGATGGTTCGCCAACGTTCCTGCGTAGAGATTTCTCAACTGACGTCCTGGACGTGTCCATCTGCTCAAAGATGTTTCTAGGAGTCTCTCGTGGTCGACTGATGTCGACGGCAAAGGAAGTGACCATTTGCCCATCTACATTTCATGCGACAGGTATACTGGCTAACCCAGGACCAAATTTGTTAGGTTAATTGACTGGAAGGACTTTCGAACGTCTTGTACAGAATTGGCGCAGCTCAACATGGTCAACAGGTCAACATGTCAGCAGATCAGCTAACAGAAACACTGACTAGTTCTCTTCGATGCTGTTCGCGAACCGTAAAGGTCGCGTCATGACATGTGGGAACAAATCCTCGCGTGGAACAACTACGAGCGCAAAGGCGGAGAGCTGAACGAAAGGCTAGACGATCGGGGCTGTTTCAAGACGTCATAGAAGCCCGGCATGCAGCCAGGGTAGTACAGAAAGAACTAAAGAATGTTGACAGAGAGCGCTGGCGTCAGTTCTGCGCAACGCTGTCGCCTTTTACTCGCGCTGCTAGAGTGTGGAGCGTGGCCCGGAGTCTGAGAGAGACCCTCCCGCCCAAAAATCCCTTGGGTGTCTCTCATGCGGTCCGAGAATTCTGTTGCGCGGGACTTCCGCAAGATTATATCCGCAAATTCGCAAGCTTCAAACACTGAAGTATTCCGCGCTTTCACTTCCGAGATCCAGGTGGCGATTTCACGAAGAGAACCAGTGGTGAACGAACAGATGGATATGCCTTCACATTGGGTGAATTCAGAGCCGTAGTGTACCTGTCACGAGCCCAATCGACGCCAGGTGCAGATGGAATCTCCTATCGAGCCATCCGAAACCTTAGCGACGACTGTGTTTCCTGTCTGATCCACGTCTACAGTACATCATGGAGAAGCGGTGAAGTGCCGCAGTGTTGGAAAGATGCCGTAATAGTCCCGTTGTTAAAGCCTGGAAAGCATCCATCTGACCTGTCATCCTTTCGTCCAATTAGCCTGACGAGTTGTCTTGGTAAAGTCTTGGAGCGAATGGTCTTGCATAGACTGGAGTGGTGACTTGAGGGTCATCGTCCCTTCTCCGAAGAGATGGCAGGCTTCCGTCGGAATCGTAATTCCATAGACTCTGTTCTTGATCTCGTCACCACCGTCGAGCAAGCGAGGAGCCAGAAGAAAATAGTCATGGCAGTGTTCCTGGACGTCAAGAGAGCCTACGACACCGTCAGTCATGCCAACGTTCTGCATTTATTGTTGCAAGCAGGCGTTCCCGACAGAATGTTCTTGTGGCTGGCTGATTTTTTGCGGCACAGAACACTCTCTGTTCGCACGCAAGAAGGAGTCACATCGAAAGCTGTCTTGACTCAGGGCGTACCACAAGGCAGCGTTCTAAGTCCTATCCCTTTTAACCTTGTAATGACAGGCCTAAAGTCCTGTATCGCCCCTAAAGTCAATATAGCTATCTATGCTGATGACGTATGCATTTGGACTGTTGGAAAATCGAGGCCAGCAATCCTACGTCGTCTTCAGCATTCCCTGGATAACATCTTGCGGTACCTAACAGAGGCAGGCATGGGTATATCAACTGAGAAAACAGCAGTCATAGCGTTTACTCGGAAGCATATGCATCGATATCAGCTCTTCCTTGGCGATACGCCTCTTAGGCACGAAGCACACCATAGATTCCTGGGTGTCATCCTAGACTCCAACTTGTCCTGGAAGAAACATATCGATAACCTGGACACAAAGGCACACCGGTGGATTTCCGTCATTCGTCACTTTGCTGGGCCGAAGTGGGGAATGAATGAGAAGTCCCTTCTGGCCATCCACAAAGACCTAGTCCGAGGGACTCTGCTATATAGCCTACCAGTCTTGCACGGAATTTCACAAACGCAAGAACAACGACTGTGGTGTATTCTAGCACGGAGCTTAAGGGTATGTCTTGGCGTCCCGAGAGCTGCGGAAACGCGGATGGTGATAACAGAAGCCCGCGAAATACCCATTGAAGTCTTACGGCACAGGGCGACCATTCGCCATTACTTGCGCCTCAGAGCTCACCACCGCCGCCATCCACTAATAGCAAAAGTTTGTCGCCGGAAGCAAAGAAACGCATACAACTGTTTCATGGAAGTGAAACCTAAGGTTCCCCCGTTTTCTGCAAGATCAGTGGTGTCCACGACGCCTCCGTGGTCGCTTCCAGTACCATCGATCGCATTGTCAATTCCTGGTCTTAACGTCAAACGAAACCAAGTGCCTACATCAGTTCTGAAACAGCTTGCAGCGGATATGATGCACAGTCGATATTCTGACCACACTGCAGTTTTCACTGACGGATCCACCAGTCATGAGTGTTCATTGTCTGCATTTGTTATTCCAACTGACGGTGTGTCACATGGATACCGTCTCTCAGACCGCACATCATCAACGTCGGCTGAGCTATATGCTATCCTGTTGTCTACGTAAAACGTCCTGTGACGATCCGCGGGCCTGGGTCATCTACTCAGATTCAAAGGCTGCTCTTCAATGTATAGCCAACATGGGGATTCGTGGACCGCTCGCCCCAGTTGTCACAGATATACTCCATCAAATTCAGCGTCTAAGCGATCACGGTCATCATATATCCCTGCAGTGCATGGGTCCCGGGTCACTGTGGTTTGAAAGGAAACGATGAGGCCGACAGAGCGGCAACGGCTGCCCAACAGTCACGGACTGTTGTACCAACGGTGTTATCAAGAGGAGACAGGAGATCACTTCTGAATGAGCTCATTCAGCCACTAGCTCGCCAGCAGTGGAGTCGGGACATCACTGACAGGTGTCTCATGTATTCGGTGGATCCAACTATGTCCTTCTCAGTTCCTGACCGTTTACCACGATAGGAACAATCCGGGGTAGTTGGTATAGGTTCATGATGACGAATAGCAGCAAAAGCAGCTCCCTAGCAGCTCCCTAGAGAGGATGTCTTGCAGTTTTTGGACTTGCACTTGGAGAAAACGCCACAGCATACATGCTGGAGGTATAACCCTTGAACAAAAAAGGACTTGCTTCCTTATGGCTCAGCTCATTCTAAGGTGGTCAAGAGGGCAATAGTTAAGTCGGCTTTGAGATCTTCTCTCATTAAGTCCTGTGTGCACACTGCCCCCTCCAGTTTTCAGATGCAACTTTCCAGAATGAGGAATGCGGGCTACCCTGAGCAAGTGTTGCTGTCAACTGCGGAGGTCCTCTTGGGGGAGTTCGGCAATCGTCAGTCACCCGCTAGAGCAGACCGGCCTAATGGTATAGGCCTGTAGCCATTCCGTATATTCATAGGGTATCTCACAATTTGAAAAAAGTGGCTATGAGATGTGGAGTGAATGTTGTATTTACGGCTCCGTTGAAATTGCAGTCTCTTTGCGCAAGAGTAAATGTACCAATAATGCCTTTAGAATGTAATTAAAACATCGACAGCCATTCGTGGATTGCAAGCTTGATATCGTCTACCGCATACCGCTTCAGTGTGGCAGATGCTATGTGGGTCAATCATGTAGATGCCTTAACATTAGGCTTATGGAACGTGCCTCTTCACTTGGAAGAACCCCATCCGGTCACTTGAGCGTCCATTGCCGAGATTGTAAGTGCACGCCGTTTTTCGATCAGACCGAGGTGCTGGCAGTTCATAAAGGTCAGTTGGTGCGGGAGATAATGGAGGCATTTCTGATAGCCACGTGTAATGACAGATATGTCAGCTCCCCTTGTGTCACGTTAGCAGACGTGGAAATTGATTTTCTACGTATGGGTAGGATGTTGAGCGCTATCTCCCAGCCGGCAGCATAAACCTTGTCTTCTCTGTACATTTTTTAGTCGGTGACCTAGATGTTAGCGTTTAAGATGCTGTGTTCCATGATTAAACGTCAGTTGAGAGTCTGCAGTCGTCCTGTCTACTTCTACCCTGTCCTTGTCTTCTTGCTGCTATTCGTCATCATGAACGTTTACCACGCTATTTTACGTCCCTCCTGCACAGGCTTCGTCTCAATGTAGCCTTCACTCCCCAATTCAAGTACCGAATCAGATACTGTGACAGCAGCCTATGCTCCAAATGTGGCGTCGTAGCGAACATTGAGCACGTCCTAATAGAATGTAAGCTCTACGAAACGGAGAGGCGGCAGCTCTCGGCTCAGCTGAGTGGTGCTGTCATGCCCATGTCAGAGCCATGTGCAACACCGTCGAGGTCTTCTGATGTTCTTGGAGTTCCTCTTGGCTACTGGTTTGCCCCAGACGCTGTAGGGTCATCCCCTGCTTCTCAAGAACGATTGGCGCTTCTTTCATGTGTTTTTCTTCTTTTTGTTTGACGTAGCGCTGCGCAGCCAGTGGAGGGGAGTCCAAGAGTTGTACTTACACATAACGGCATTTTCATATTTCACGTCTCATGTTTCGCGTGCAATGGGGTAGTGTACTGTTCTGAAGCGGTGAATCACCCCAGGCCATAGTCATGATTTATTTGTTGTTGTTCTCTTGCTTGATGACAATACACACCATCACTTTTCGGGCTCGCCTGCTAGTGGCCTGGTACTACAGTTGCTTATGCTTCCTAGGAGTCGTTGCCACGGCGCCACTTTTAATCCGTACTGCTATCTCTATACACACGCGTTCCGTTTTCTCTGGGCATTTCGAGGCACTGCACACTCCCGAACACCCAGCGTGCGCATTAGTGCAATACTCTCTGGGATGCGTCACCAGGTGGTTCATCGAGAGTCCCGCGTTTCGGCTTAGATCCGAAGTCCTGCCTGATCAATACGTTGACTGTGTTGATGTTGTAAGGTGTTTACGACTCAAGCTTCCTGATGCTGACATCCAGTTATGGGATGTCGGCGATTTTTATACGACAATCAAGGAGTTGCGTCCAGTCCCGCAGTCCCTTCGTTGCCGACGAAGCTGTCGTAGCGTCGAATAACTGCGGGATGGCTAGATGCCCGCCACGCCAGTCTTCAGTGGAAGCTTGCCCACGACGTTCTCCCTCTCCGCGAGCGATTACGCCAGTTTCACATCTCTCGCTCTGACGGTTGCCCGTCTTGCGCGATGTATGAAACCGCAGAACACTGTTTCAGGCGTTGTCACGTTCCTCTTTTGCTGTGACGCAGACTAACGCAAATATTTCAGCTGTCGACTGTCACCTGGGCCACCGTACGATTCCTAGAACCGTTGCCCGTTCCGCGCACTCAGCGTAAGCAATTGGCTTTATTAATTACGGAGATAAACTTTCAAATTTGGATCCGTCGTTGCCGGCTGGCTTGCGGTGGCCTAGACTTCGGAGACTCGGCTATATTTCAGGCTGTCAGGGCAGGGCTTCGTATATCAACATCGTCCGTGAAGAAGCACTGTACGGTCTTGTGGAGTGCTCTCGTCGCTGGCTGACGTCTACTCGACACTCCCGCCACGTTCAGAGTGAGTGGCAACTCATGTTCTAGCCACAGGACTGTACTGCCCAACGCAGCGACTCTCCCGTGTTTGGATTACTGACTTGATATGGCCAGTACGAAAAGCAAACTCCCCTAGAGGGTGTTGTTATCTAGCTTGTAACAGTGCCGTGTATGCCTAAGGGGTCTGGCCATTAGGAGGAGCCTAAAAAAGAGGCTCGACCTGTCAATCAAACTTAGGCGCATTTCATTGGTTACCGTTTTCCATGGGAGCTGTCATGACACCAAATTTTCTCCAAGATGGAGGACGGTGCTTGGTACGGCGAAGCGGAGATTTCGTGACGAAAAATTTTCACAGACTACTTTAATTTCATGCTGTGAGTATAATATCCTCATGTATGAATCTGCAAAATCAGCTTCAACTTTCGCTCCGCCATCATTATTTACGCGAAAAGGGGATGTTTTGTCGCTAACGTTAGGCCAGTTAAGACCGTGATACCAAGAAAATAGCAAGAAGGACGACCCTTATACGTAGGATTTTTCATTTTAATTGCAATTTATTTATACACACACCTTTGCTCATTTTTTATTCGATCTACTTACATTACGTGATTTAAAACTTCATACCGGCAGTCGTCTGCTACGAAGAAGCGGTTGTACCGCTTTCCGGGCCAATCATTTCTGCCAGCAACCATTTCTGCAATTCTGAGACTTCCCAACATGCCTGTCTCCATGCAGATGGCGTTGATAAAAGTGGGCGCAAAATCCGTCGTTTTGGTCTGTCACCAGTGATATCCGTTTCAATCCGAATCAATCGAATTTCTCCAAAATGGTGGCACCCAGTAAATAAGGGTGAGGTATAAATACTGGATGGATGTAATAATAGACAACTGCATTTCGACCTGTGATTGGCTAGATACCTCAAAAAATGGGTTGAGCCTCAGGTATAGGCAGGTCCCATCAGGGGCGAATCTAGAGGAGGGTCAGGATGTCCTGACCCCCTCTTCTGTCTTCACATAGTGTTTAGTTTACCTAGATCGTGTATCTACATGCTGGTCAAGGCTGGACCCGCCTCTCAGAAAAATCCTGGATCCGCCCCTGGGTCCCATTAATGGCCAGACTCCCTTTGGCATGCACGGCACTGCATTATGCGGTACTTGGGGCTGTCCATTTCGGCAAGCGTTGGCAAACATCACCGGTGTCTTCGAAGATGCCGGGAGTACGTATGATATCCACTTCTATGTGGATTTGGACCGAGGTTGCGTCGTTAACCCGTTTGCAGCTTTCCACACTTTTGTACTGTTGCTTGGCGACGACTAGCATATGGTAATTTCATTTCATTTTTTATTTCCACCAGACATGCTCCGAGTTCTTGTTTTCGAGAGTTGATTTTCAGCTAGTTGTAGTGTAGTTCGAAATGTTAGAGGGCATCAATTCGTGTGACTGGACTTCTACTTTGATATCAATACACCAACAACCAGGGTTGACTCTCCCATTAGCCTGATAAATTGCATGTATCCTCCTGAGAATGAGCCAGATCATTGCCCAGTGTTTTGACATTGACATTAGTAGGACTCCGGTATTCGTGGCGTCGCAACACTGACTGTCCTTGACTGACCTATACTCTTTCCTTGGTAAGAAAGTGATTGGAACAGCGCGTGGAATATGGCGTCCGCTTTAAGAACATCTGCACAGTAGCTGTTGCGTTATCTTGTGTGCATGGTGGTGGTGGTGGTGGCGTGCTATTTCCGAGCGATCTGCCTGCCGGTATGGCGGCATCTTGCTCGGGGGATCGTGCGTCCCGGGCCGACTTCACAGAGAACTGTGCCGAGGGAAAACACCCAGACAGCAGAGCCGGAGTCCGGATTCGAACCCCGGTCTCCTCCAGGTTGACCAATGGAGAAAGGAGGCGGAATTGGTAAAGATTATCTAGGTTTGGAATTGTGATTGTGATGTGAACCGGACAAAAATTGGGGGTGTTACCCTCGTGCACTTCGTTGGTCGAGATCTTGATTATGTCTGTGTGCGTGGCGTTGGTAACTGTGTGTACATAAATGTTGTCTTTCTAATAAACTTCCTTAGTTGCGAGTCTGCCAGGAGTGTTTGTCACCTCGTTCCTAACTGTGTTTTGTCATGTCCGGTGCTTGCGGTGCCCAGTCTTGGCGTCGAATGCCATCATCGTAGCCAGCCACGGGAGCTGGTTGTGTGGTAGAAATGTCATAAATAATGAGACCCATCCTACTTCTCAGTGTAGTGGACATTGAGGTGGGCCGTGCAGAGAACAACTGGCCGTTCTGCTCTTCCAAGAATACTTCGTTCGTCCACTATACATATAGGCGTAACTTACACCTCCTCTTTCCTCCCCAGCTCAAGTGGAACAAAATGAAATTACCGAAATAAATCAATAGGCTGTTTTCAATAATAGCGACATTCCACTACTGATGAAACATACAGTCAGAAGACAAAAAGAGCCACATCGTCTAGGCACCATCGTCCGCACGAAGTGTGCAACGCTCGCGTTGGTGGGGATCAAGAAGGCGAGTGTCGAAAGGTGTAGCGTAAGGATTGAATAAGCAACTAAGTACACATATAAGCGTTAAAAAACTGAACACGTGCATCTGCTGTTGCTCGTCACCGTAGGAGAGACTAGCGACGGCAGGGCAATACTATATTTGGAACACATGGACTAAAGCGCCCTGTAATTACCGAGCAAGCTAAAGGACGAAAGCTCTTTCCCCCTCTCTCTCCCTCGTAGCACTACAGAGGGCCACATATATCGGATAAGTGAAAGGACGAGTTAAACCTTGTGCTCTGGGCGGGTTGCTTTCAATCAATGCCGCTTCATTTCGGAAAATAAAAGAGGCCCCGCTGACAATAAAGCACTGCGTATTTAGCAGCGGTCCTCCGATTTGAATACTGACCTAAAAATAAATTACAACCAATATGAAAACGTTAAACTGAATAATAGCTGTCGTATTCCATAGATAACGTTGAATGTTCCATGCTGTTGAATATTACTGCATTCCACGAAGTTGTGACCGAGAAATTGGAAAGAGGACGTCAGTACAGGTTGATCTGAAACGAGGTACTTATGCTGGAAACAGGCTGGAGTGAGCGAAGAAAATGCGTTTGTTGTTAATTATTCTATTATCATTTAGAAAGCTGGGGTGTGATTCCCAAACTGGGGGTCGCGAAGAGGCCCACCAATTTAAAAAAATGCCACGCCGTGCCCGCTACTCCGCGTTACCAGGAAGCCCGTGGCAGCAGACCCGGACGTTTATCATAAATGCGCTTGCATGCGGGGTACGCGACGTTTTCGATGCATCAAACAGCCTCGCTTTCATGTGTGCATGAGGGCCAAAATCTACGTCGTGATGTCCACTCACTCCCACTAAAGGCCACAGCGTCTGCGTCTACCACGGCATATACGGACGCCCTAGAGTCACTAAATAGCTTCGGCACACGTAAAGCGAGAGGCAGAATCGTGGTCATATAGAGAAGAAATAGAGCCACTGAGAAGAAAGTGCGAACGTCTACAGACGGGATCCGTCATTAATATAGCAGACGAACTTAGCGGATCCAATATGGCGTCCCCACACGGCGCCCCCTGGCGTAGAACTTGCGGTTGTACATCAGTTGCAGTACTCTGAGCGAAGCTATTTCGTGACTCTAGGACGCACCACCGCGCGGTGGCGTGTTCTCGAATGACAGCAGACACCAAAAACCTAAGAAAACCGTTTCGGTGCGTTGTCGGTGAGCGAAAGCGTGCAGCTGTGCAAGACGTTTTGACCCAGAAAACTCGCACTGAATGTAGCCCCAATAAAATATCAGTGTATCGTTTTGGCTAATGTGCACGCGCTGAGATCGGAAGACGTGACCAAAAATGCTACCCTAGTAGATAAGCTGTCTGCGGAGCTCCTCAGTTTCCCTCTCCTGTTTGCTCCTGCAGCAACTTCATTGGTCCTTCTCCCAAAACATTTCAGGATGAGGTTTCTTCTGTGGACCCTCGTGAGTGGAGTTTCCTTCCCTCCTCCCCTGCTTCTTCGTGGTTTTTCTACTTTTCATTCGGAGACATCACGTCATACTGCATTCACTCTGAGGCACTCTCGTTGTATGTCGACAGGGCTGACCTAATGAGTCAGGTATTGCCAACGCCATCGGCGTAGACACCAAATGGCTGACGCCGACGTCCAACATCATGTTTCATCTTCACTTCCTGTCGTTCTCCCCATCGGGACTCTTTTTCTTGAGTCCTTTTACTTAGCGTGAATGAATGGGTGCCCGTGAGTGATTTGCGACAGATGTTTCTGGCCGTCAGCGCTCGTATATGTGGTGCGTTTCTTTTCCGTTTTTTGCTGGAAGCGTTTTCTTTTTCTTTTTTGTCTCGTGCTAGAGCATCGTGACCGGAATTTTTGCCGGAACCTGAGATCCACGAGAAGATGGAACGACACAAAATAAATGGGCAGAGAAATACTCGTACATAAAAAGACACGGCTAGTTTTTTTGTGACGCATGCACGGCTCGTGCATTTCACGTGGACGGTAATGTACACGTAGAGTACCCCAGTTAGCCCCAGAGCGCCATTTGAGTCCTGAGCTTCATGCACACTTATTTTCTTTCGTACATGAGCGATTACAGTAGCCGCTCCTCAACTGTAGAAGCCAAACACCCTCATATTTTTAATCTATTCCATAATTCATCCAATCACCTCATTATTTCATTTCATACCAACTATAGTGTGCCCTGGGGTAGTGAACCACAAATTAAGTATCAAATTTTCTTATCCAGCCCATTTGTTAGTGTTCTGCACCTGATGCGACCTAACTGAACACCAGAGTACTTGTTGCTCGTGAGGACCTTACTTCACTACCGGATTTGGGTTAACGATATGTCCATTGTTCGTAGCATGAATTTTGTCGCTATACTTTCAACCGCTCGAAGCGTTACACATACAACGCGTTCCAAAATACGCGCGTGTGCAAATATACTTAATTTCAATTCAATTCAATTTATTGGCACCCAAAAATTCCTGTAGAGGGCATTACATGGGTGGAGTGGGGCGTAACAGGCGTTAGAAACAACAATATACACAGTGGTACTGTCAACAACATAAACAAGATGCAAAAACACAAGATATAAGATGATGGTTGATATTGTGAGTTACTTTTGAATGAGTCATGTAGTCATGGCGACTTATTCCCTTCGCGTTATTCCATTTACATTGTAGAATTTATGGCACGAAATCCTCTCATTCCAGCAAAACAGTGCAGGCTTATACATGAACAAAGCTGCTACTGTCCAACGCACGAATAATGATTTCTAACACAAAGTACGCTTGTATAGTCCCTCATTTTTCGATGTAAGCGTGACGATGCTGCCCATTGATGCAAGATGGACGAGAGCATCTTCGTATAACGGTTGGCTGCTGGATTGTGCAGACACGCGTTACGAGCGAGAGCTATTAGTTATCTCTCTATGTAAGATATGAGCTTTCTATGAACGACCTATCGTGGTACGATGCGTAAAGCGAACGCCGTATTTGTTCTAGCGACACGATATTGGCCGAGGTACTCCTGCATGGCATTCTTGCAATTTCACGGATATCTGCACAGCAAACAACAATTACGACAAGTACACGGTGATGATTCTATAGGGGATGTTTCACCATTTAAAGGGGCACTTAAGTACAAATATTTCTCCTCGCTGAATGAAAGATGCCGTTACCTTGATATTAACACAAAAGGAACGGGATTCATGGGTTGTGTCGTTCGCGGTTTATGAGCGAAATAAACCGCAATAAAATTTCCTTGTACTTCTCAAGACAATGCGGAGATGCTGCCCCTGGATTGGTTTCCTCAAACTATATCCCGCGCACCGATCGTTTGAGTTATTAATAACAGTATAGTTGTTGAAAGTAAAGAGGAACTCCGAGTCCAGTCGAAGAGACCGTTTATTGCTGTGATGATGACTGACATGTGGATCGCATGCAGATGATGTCCGAGCCCTCTTCATCTTTTTCCAACAATAGTTAATTATTGACAGCGACGTGAACTTGCATTCCGAGTTTTTTTGCAAAGCGGGTAATAGGCGCGGCGAAAATCGGCACCACGAATACCGAAACGCATCCGCCAGTGCACGGGAGAGGTCACGTGCATACGAGTACCAATGGGAGTGGCTGTAGCTCTCGCTCCTCTGACGTCAGAGTTCGAGGGTTCTCTGTCGTCCGAGAGTTGTCTCCTCCTCACAAGCACGACACGTAGACGTTGAGAGAGAAAAAGGAGTAACTTTAGTCCTCCAGGGGAGTACGTAGTCCCTCTCGGGGCTAATGGAGGAACTCGTGCAAGATTGGACAGAATTTATGTTGCTCTGTAACTGGACTCGACTCAAGTGAAATGCCTCCTTTAAAGGATATCTTCTTTGCATGTCAGGTCACGGCCTGATAACCGTATCCTTTAGTCGCATGCAGGCACGGCGGCACGCATCAGGGGAGCGTTGCTACCTTGGAAATTGAATGAAAGCGTTCTAGGAGACGAATGCTTTGAGGCTGTTATTCGGAAGTAGCTGCAAAAGCTGACTGAAGAAAAAAGACGAGGTGGATGATGCGGGAGCTATTCAGAGAGGAATTGAAAATGACGTCGATGATGGCATAGTCAGGAGAAAGCGGCGAAGCCAAAAAATTGGCCAACGAGATCAGCAGAACACAGCTCGAATACTATTGACCGATGATGAACGCCAACGGGGCCGCTTTTACTTGACGAGCGCACCCCAACCGATGCCGCTGAATATATTCGGCGATGCAAAGCGAATAGGAATGAAATGTTGGGGCAAGGCTATATAAAGATGACTATGATAAGAGACGGAGTGGCGACGTTTGAAGTTGAAGAGCGCCCGCCGAAGGTTCTTGCCAAGCTGGAAGTCTCCCAGCCAAATGGAATACAATCAGGCAGTTACGCAAAGTAAGGCAAATGCTCAAAAAGCGCCGCACAAATATAGCCGGCAGCACGTCGCACCCTGTGTGTGAAAGCAAAGGGGAGTAAAATGTTGTCTTTTCAAGTGTTCCAGCGTATAGAAACAAGTCCTGCATGTGTAGTTCGTTCTAATGTATTTCTCCTTGACCTTCACTTTGGTTTCCTCTTGTTTACCCTTTATTCAAACGAAAATCTGCGTCACTGAGACTCCGCTGATGCAACCACTCTTTTGCCGGGTGAGATTGAAAACGGGCTTGGGTATATGGCATAGTGGTATGGCCATTGCCATAGCACTATATGGCAATGGTACCGAGAAGAACGAGAAATTTCCTCTTCCATATGAAGAGATTAGCTAAGCTCTCAGGTTTTGCACCGACACGGACTCGTGGGAACATCAGGCCTCAGCAAAGGATGAAGCACTGCACTTTGCTGCCCTGAGCATGCTGTACCCTATAGGGTGATATAGGGTCTATACAGGGTGATAGTGTCAGGTCCAGTAGTCCTATAGTACCGAGCCTCCAAGGGGAGTGGGGGTATACAGTCAACCTTCGATTTATGAACACCTTTCGTTTCTCGAAAAATCGTTCATAAATCGAGGGATTCATAAATCGAGGTACAAGGGGCGCAGAAGAGAAATCGGCTGAAATACGACAGGAAATGAACTATATTACGTTTATTTCCACATTCACTGTGAATCCAATCAGGGACGGCATTCATATTAGCCGAGGGGTGAGACTGTTTCCAACGGCAAATATCCCGCTTGTCGCCGGCTGTTAGAACTAATCGCTTTCGCTTGGAGCCACGAAGTATTTCCATCTTCTAGGTAGGTCACCCAGGTAGTAAAGTTTTTCCACTCACAAAACAGGTGAGTCACCTCTGGTAATTCTTGTGTCTGCGGGACACTGCACGGCTGCTTGATCTTCATTATTTGACAATGAAAAAATGGCTAGGAAGCAAGCGAGCTGGTGAAGATGATGCATGATGTAAAACCCCGAGACCAGGGAACACGAACACTTCGTGTTTGTGTTTGTCACTTCGTGTTCCCTAGTCTCGGGGTTTTACATCATGCTTCATTATTTGTTCATCTTTATTGACGCGATCCCAGTACAGCCCCTTTGTCAACAACCCCGTTCATAAATCGAGGTCATAACACATATGTTTTCGCGGTTCGTTCCCTGAAAATTCGTTCACAGTTCGGATATCGAGGGTTCATAAACCGAGGAAGAAATACATGGAAAAAGTTTGGTTCCTTGTGACGCCGTTCATAAACCGAGGGAATTCGTAAATCGAGGGTTTATAAAACGAGGGTTGACTGTATATGTATTGATAGGCGAGCGTATTGGGCACCCTCAGAATTTTCAGGGGGGTGGGTTGCAAAAAACCTGAGGGGTGTAGGGAAATCCCCGGTCAGGTCACACCGGACGCCTTTCGAAGGGTTACCATGGGTGTACCTCGAAATAAAGTGATCGAAATCCCCCATGCAAAATAAACTACCGGAAATAAATGTTATCTGACTCCAAAATGCACAGTCGCGCGCCGGAAACTGCGAACACCGAACTTGGACTAACCTATAATAAACTAACCAACGTGCTGCTCCATCGTGTCCGCCCTGCTAAGCCCAACGGCCGCTAAAATGTGACTTTCGTTCGCCTAACCGGCTTGGACAGACATCGGAAGCCAGCGAATTTGAGTGGTTAAATAATGATGTCGCGTTTTGAAACACGGCACATCAACTTACGAAGCAATCGAGCATTCTCCTTGATTTTCCTTGTTAAAACGGTACCCACCCACCCACACAAAACGATAAGGAAGATGAGCTCACTAATCGTGTGACTCATCTAATCAGTCAACGATACAAATTTTTTTGGGGGGGATCTGGGATTTCGCAACCGGGAATATCGGGGCCCTCCCGTTAACACCATGCCTATTTGTTCTGCAACCAAAACCCCCTCTATCTCCTACTACTTTCTGCTGTTCTATCTATCTGCACATCGCTCATGGCCACACTCGCTTCGCGGTGCTAGCATCGAATAAGAAAAGGGGATAAGTGCAACAGAAGACTGTAGACCAGAATAATGCGCTCCCAATAATAATAACAGCGAGAACAAAAAAAAAAAAAAAGCAAGAGAAGAAGAAGAAGAAAAAGAGAGAATATTAGCCGATGACTTTCGGAGGGCTGCGTTTTCCAGAGTGCCATCCCACACGACTAACCCCCATCAGAACGTAAAAAGAAACCAAATTGGGGTTCACAAATCGAGAAGATTGCACGAAACACCCTGACTTTGATAGCAAAAAAAAAAAAAAAAAAACAAGAAAAATGCAGAGAAAGATATGCTAAGGAGAAAGAGCTAAAAAAGTCAAGCGGTAGAGCTTGCGCAAAAAGCTATGTGAAGCCTCCGATTTTGTATCCCTCCCTCCCGTGAGGAAATTATACAAACGGTTTCTCTCCTCGTTGTGCACAATGACTTCAAAAGAGAGAGAAGGAAAAGGGCGTGCAACTGAATCAATACATTAGATTTGAAGAAAGAGCAGAACTATGGAGGGATGGCAAACATCAGCGCTGTCGGCGGCTTTCTCAGTGTGATTGGCAATCGGATATCTGGGTCCTGCCTCTCGGGATAATTCGTTTTATGTCTTCCTAATAATAAGGACGTTCCTTTTTTTTTTTTGTTCACTCTTCTTTTTTCACCATCTCTCGCAGCGCATGAAGCCACGTCTAGTATTTATTTATTTATTTATTTTCCCTGTCACCGGGGGATTCCTCGTTAATATACCATTGCAATGCGAAGAATAAATTTTGTTCCATCGGCTTGCAGAGATAATCGGTTTAAGACCTAGCTGTCGCCGTTTCTCCGCCTAGAGAAAGAAGGCGATCCAAGCCTTATACATATTGGTTTCCCGCTCGAACAGCACATTGAGCGTGCAACTGCATCTCGCATCTTGGTACGATACGCGCCTACGTCATTACCAGGAAAAGAGGTCTTCAGAGCCTTTTGTAGATAATTTACCAATGCATCGACAATCTTACCGTAGCCTATGAAAAACGGTAGACTCGCAAATAACCAGGATTCGATAATTATTGATTGATCGATCGCGCTTCAAAAATATACTGTGGACCGAAATAATTTCGGAGACGCGATTAATTTGCTGCAAAATAATTCTACATTCTTACATTCAATTGCCAAATACCTTTAATCTCGTCGGGAAAAGAAGCGACGTGTGTCTATTTCCCTCTCCCCCTCGACCACTACGCGCACCGACAAAGAAACCACCGCCCCCTCCCCAAACCTGGCCCCCAAATCCGCCCCTGCCCCCCCACCCCCCACATCTGCCCCTGTCGCTAGCGCTGTGTGCCAGTAGGGTAGAGTGGTACGCTGCTCCTCGCAAGCAATATGCAAACCGAAACGAATTATTTGCTTGAGAAAATCACTAACTGTGGACGCGTTCTTGTTTTTTTGTGTTTTTTTCTTTCCTGTAATATTTTTCGCTGAAGTTCCCGATCGCTAAGGCAGAGGTACCGAAAGCGTCCGAATTAAAATTAAAAGATAGGATGTTTAATGAATGAGCGTATGCAAATGAGTCGCTCGCTGCTCAGCTCCTGGCCGCTGTCTGAAGGATGTTTACCAAAAAGAACAAAAAGGAAGAAACCAGAAAGCTCTTCAACAGCGTCAGCGGTTTCCAAATTGGGGGACTTTGGTGAGGCACCCGGTATAGGAACACAATTTTCTTCATCGCCATCTGGGCTCTGACTGTGCTTTACGGATGCAAAAATGCCCTGGAGTATATACGAAGTTCAAGAATGAGTTCTTCGGGGTTAGTTTTTCTCGCACGCCCTTTCTCAAAGAAAAGAAAGGGAAGGCGAGTAATGAAGTTCCCGCATAACCCTCGAGGCATCGTGTTACGCCAGTATATGGGTTTCGTCTGGTGAAACAAACAAATAAATTAAATAAAATAAATAACGTGGCGCTCATAAAGAGTGCCGGTCAATCCAGTTCTCGTAATTGGGAAAGAAAACAAATAGAGGAATGAAAGAAAGCGCTCGCTAGACTCGGAGCCGCCATCATATCTTTGAGGGAGTCGACCTGAGTTCCTATTCCTACGAACAAGCTGTGGTGAGGAAGGAAGTCAGCTCCACCGCTGTACAACGAGGCGGCACCTTTTTACGTATTCAATGCAATTAAGGAAATAAATGAAATGTCCTAAGTACATTTAAGCTGTAAATGGTGAAACAAAAAAGGCTTTTTGTTCACACATAAGCGAGTCACATCAAGTTGCTTTCTGGCAGCAGGCGTAACTGTTCCTCAGTCACTTTGATATTGTTAAAGGGCCACTAAAGTGCAAATATTTCTACTCGCGGAGTGAAAGATGCCGTTACCTTGACACGAGCCCGAAAGGAACGTGATTCACCCGTTGCGTCATTCGTGATTTGTGAGCGAAAGAAACAATAATTTACGCTTTCCCTCTCCTCCTCAAGAAGGCCGACAATGCGGAGCGGGATCTCATTGGCCTCCTCAAACGATATATCCAATCATCGTGGGTGAGGAGGCCAAGAGTGAAAACCGGGACTACTTGACATTTCGAGCGGACGCTCTTCATTAGAGAAAGGGGAAACAGGAAGCTATAGTGTCGGAGGATGTTCAACATGTTGCCCAGCCCGCTAGGAGGCTGCACGCCCCCAGTGCAGCCTTAGCAGGCTGGGAAGTATGTTGAACATCCTCCGACACTAGCTTTCTGTTTCCCGTTTTTCTCATGAAGAGCGTCCGCTGGAAACGTCAAGCATCCTAATTATCGTCCTCCCACTTATTTCCCCTTTTGGGTACACTAGTCCCGGTTTTCACTTTTGTGTTTTGTGTACCTGGCACAAAACACAACCTGGTGTACCTGGCAGTCCTTTTTATTGGTGAGGAGACCAATCCGAGGCCTCTCCGCACTCCTTCAGAAGGAGAGGGAAAGCGTAAATTGTTGTTTCTTTCGCTACTAGACGACCCTCTGTTTACAAACATGTGACGTCACGAGAAGATCGGTTTGAGGTTATAGATATTTTCCTGTTGTGGACAAGAAGCGGGAAGGACGTGTCGGCTGATAGGCGGACAGGATCGTTTTGCGCGGCGTTATATACGTAATCGATGACCGTGCATGGGCTCAGTTCGTCTGTAATACACGAACGACGGAACGGATGAATTCCCTTGGCTTTGTGTTTGTATAGAGGTAACGGCATATTTCATTCCGCGAGGAGAAAATGTTTCCACTTTAATGCCCCTTAACCCAAGCAGCCAAGATCTTGACCCAATATTAGCCACACGTCGGCAAAACTAGTTCAATATTGGTCCAATCTTGCCAATATTTACCCAATATTGTCTGTTTATCGGGTATAATGGCACAGTATGCCCAACATTCTACAAATATGGGCTAGATACTGGATATATTGGCCCAATATTCCCAAGACTTCCAATATTGGCTATAGGTATTGGGAATAATGGCATTTGCTGAATAACTGGAAAAGGGATTAAAAGAATCATGGTCGATCCATCAGTGGATCCGACGGAAATGCGTTAGCATTAAAACTTGAAAACCCTTTAGGAGCTCCCATTCACAACGCTACACAACCTTTCAACGACACTTCACAGACGCTACACAACCCTTCACACGACCTTACACAACGCTAACACAAGAGAGCATTCGCAGCCAAACGAGCCTTTCGGGCTTACTCCGATCCAGCTTGGCGGCGCCGTCTCGCTGCCTTCTTTCGCCGTCGCGCTGCTCCTTGGCACAGCTTTCATAACCCATGATGTGATGTTGGCGAAAAAATAAAAGGAGGAGATTGAATTCATCACAAACGACGAAGTGCAAGGTAGTGTGACGACGAAGGTAGTGTGAAGTACCTCTCCGTATTATTTTTAGTCCGTCTAACTCCAACGACGAAGTGCAATTTACCTCAACGTACTGCTTGCGGCTGCTAAGAAAGTTAATATTGAAAGTATTGTGCCAAATGACTGAATTATGCATATGCTGTGATTATGCAGATATAAAATTCGATAGTACTGAGATGGATATTAATTGGAAATAATGTAATTTCCATCAGTTCTCGTATTCGATGTCCAACAGTCGATGGTGGTGGTGGTGGTGGTGGTGGTGGTGGTGAAAGGACTCGCCGTAGTCGATGTCGCACCACAGCAACAGCAAACGAACCAATCACTTGACAATTGCCTATGGCTTGGCACGGACGAACGTTCGCTAATGGACTGACACCGCACCGAAGTGTCCTTCGTGCACCTGTCCTTTTCTTCTTCTTCTTCTTTTTTTTTTCTCTTTGAGGCGCGCAACACCAGGAGTCCTTTCTCCTTTAAACCAGTTTATGTCGACGCTATCGCGATTTTCAGAGCGACAGAGAGCAATGCGTAAAGCTGACAGCAGGGAAGACAAGTGGCTGTTGCGAATTCTCGCTAAATGGTCCATCCCAAAGCCATGCACGCGAATGGATTGAGATAACGAAAGAGCGAAGAAAAGAAAGGAAAAAGCGGCGGCTCCATGGAGTAAACCAGAAAAATGAAAGAAAAGAACACACGCGCAAAGTAAAAGAAAAAGTGAGGTATTTTTTCCACGTAGCGGTCGACGCATTCAAGTGGGTTTTCAAGCCTGGATCGAGCTTAGAAAAAGGGCTGCCGTGGAATGAGTATGACTCCTCAGCCATACGAAAATGCGCGGGAAGAAATTTAATTTCTGTAGAAGTATATTTACACCTAATATTGGTAATATCGAAAAGCGGAAGATCGAGCGATCCGGTGGGAGTAGGCCCGAAGCGGAAGTCTCAGTTCGGGGGCCGCCCATATTTCGAACGGAGGCTGTTATTGTACCGGTCTTATTGGTATCAGGACTTTCGGACTGTATCGGTAATAATTAGCTACTGAATTAAGAATATCACACAGTGCGCCGTGGTTACTGCCTTTTCTTTCATCTTTCCGTTGTTTGTCCGCATCTATAGTTCACATAGAAAGACACATGAAAATATTCTTAGTTTCGTTTCAAACTTTTCCGTGGAAGTGGGTAGAATGCACGGAAACACAAACATAAGGAGAGGACACACACGCACGGGGCTGTTTACTCCATTCCCCTCGCATGCGGCAGATATTACATCTAGCCCTGCCTAGCCCTGAAGGCCACGACTCCGTCTGGACCGTCTGGACACTTGCCCATCCATGCTAGGAATTGTGGGTGCGCGGCTGACTCCGAACGCCCGCTACAAAGAGCAGACCATAAGAGAGATAGTAGAGGCATATCTGATTGACAACTTTAGACCGTGTCAGCAGCCCACCTATAGAACTGGCCCCGGCTGAAATGAACTTCACGCCTTCTTTGAATGTTTCTCCTTTTAAACTGGCTTAGCAGTAAAGTTGTGTCCGTGTGTTTCCGTGCTGCTCGATTCTATCCACATGTCCGGAAACCCGACTTAGAACCTTGATGATTTTCCGTGCTTTCCCTTCTTTTGTTCGACGCTGAACCCAGCCCATTATATCTCGCCGCCCAAAGTAAAAAAGTCGTAACAGTTCCAGAGTAAGTGCACGTTGTGACATTGATATACTTCTGAGTAGTTTATGTGTAGCAGGGTACACTTTATAGGAACTTCTACTATCAAAAATCGTTTTCTGTCGTAACTCAGAGCGGGTTGCGGATGTCCAAGTTTCAAGTGGGCGTTATTGAGCGCTACGAGTGTTATTAACCAGAAAAGGCTGGACAGGACTGATGGATGAGCCGTCATGCATCGTCAGGTTTGACGCTCTTTGTAATACGCCTGACTCCTTATCACAGTAATTCATTTACATCAATGCCCTACTCATTTAAAACACACAAAGAAAAAATATCGCCATTAGCTTGTATACTGATATGAGAAAGGCTCATATAATTTTATATAATATAATAATCATAGATTGAGAAGTTACCCGTCAAAAAGAACTCGCTACAAGTTAAGTTACCGTGCGCAAAATGTAACTAAGCTAATAGCGAAGTTCTTCAGCCTGAAATGTAACTCGCAGTTACTGAGCTACTTAAAAAAAGAACGAGTTACTTCCAAGTTACTTCGGACACAAAATAACATTACGCAGGTGCAGCGCGCGTGAGCAGTTGAGTTAGACCTTGAGTTGCCTGCGGAGGAGTGCAACACGCCTTTTACCCTAGTTACACTAGCCTTCTATGCTTTCTTCTAGCTTTCGTTTATGTCCAACAATTCGCTGTGCAAGTGCGTCTTTGAGCCTGAGAGGAGGCAGTGAGAGGGATGAGGGAGGGCGACGCCTTAGCCAATGGGGCTTCCCGAGTGGAGTAACCGGGAGAGGAGATATGCGCAGAACCCTCGGTTACTTGCAGAGCGTATACTTACACCGATGGCGCATCTCGAAATGGCAAGTCCGCGTCCGCATTTGTCATCCCCGACGAAGGCGTAGTTCAAGGACGTCGCCTTTGGCATTGTACATCATCCACAGCTGCGGAACTCTACGCCATACTTTTCTTTTTGCAGCACATCGTTCCATTCCCCCCCCCCCCCCCCACACACACGGAATTGGGTGCTCTTTACTGACTCAATATCTGCGCTGCAAGCAATTGGAAATTCCGGCATCCGAGGCTCCTCCGCACCGTTGGTTATGGATGTGTTAACCGCTTACAAGCTTGTCTACGAAGAAGGACATAGGCTCGCTCTCCAATGGGTTCCCGCCCATTGCGGTGTCGAAGGCAATGAACTGGCGGACAGCGCCGCCGAAGCAGCTCTCTCGTCTCGGACACGGACGCGTATTGCACTGCTGAGAGGCGATCGGCGGTCCATACTTCGAAGCCTTGTGACTCCTCTGGCTACCCGCCAACGGACCGCCGACATACTGAGCAGAGTTGACCCAGCGCTCGCTTTCCACATGCCAGCACATATCTCTCGTCAAGACGCCGCAATAATTCATCGAATGCGCCTCGACATGGCCTCCACAGCACAGTGGCGCTACCGCTTGAGACAAGTTAACTCTCCCCACTGCAGTCCCTGCAGTGCTGTTGATGATCTCGAGCACATTCTTCTCCATTGCCCACACTACCACCCTTCCCGCTCCGTACCCTCCGCCTCCCTCAACGAGCTAGACTCCCGTCCCCTCTCCCTCACAAAATTGCTTGGCCCCTGACCGCATCCAGCTCACCAACGCTCCGTCCTCAAAGCTCTCTTCGCCTTTTTGGACGCCGCAGGACTTCGATCCTCATTGTAACGGGACCCATTCCTTCATTCCCCGCTTCACCTCCAGCAATGGGGTAGAGTGTGGCGGCCCGGGACGACGATGACGACGTGCCTCTGCTGCCACGCGCTACGGCGCTGGCACCGGTAGTTCTACCGGCACCGTCCTAGCGTGAGGCCACGCACATCTGCCCGCTGGGACATTCCATCATCGCCGTTCAGGACTCATGTAGAGGAACACAACCTCCTCTACATTTGATGACCCGAACAACCAACACCATGTTCGGCGTAATTCGGCCATTCACCATCCCAAATCGGCAAACCAGCAGCGAACCACCCTCTAGCAGGCAAGGCGCACCGGGACCACTGTTCCACCGGGGATCCGCAGGGAGACCACAGTAAGCTGACTTTACGGTCTCCACCTGCTTCATGACGGTCCTCCCCGGCACTTCTCTGGCGGCAACCGGCATTCACGCTGTCGTACCGGTCGCGGTACTGTCGCACACTCATCAACGCACTCACCCAGCAACAATCAGCACTCAACAAGTGAATCACTCAGCAACAATCAACGCTCGGCAGCAATCTCTCAGCAAGCACTCAGCGCAGTCAACAAGGGCTCAACGCACTCAGCAGACAATCAGCAACCACTCAAGCACCCAACTACTCAACCAATCGTCATTCACATCTCATCACTGAACCCGCCCGGATCGCAGCACTCTTGTTCCCGCCATCCCGCTGCTGCTGCATCAACAGCCACAAGCACAAGCCGTACGCCCAGCCGTCCACCATCTACGAGCCGTCATCATTTCCTCTTCGTGGTATCGACGCGAACCTCAACCGCATGCACCGCTCCGCGTCTGAGGAGGGGAGTGATGTGGCGGCCCGTGGACGACGATGACGACATGCCTCTGCTGCCACGCGCTGCGGCGCTGGCACGGCAGTTCTACCGGCACCGTCCTAGCGTGAGGCCACGCACATCTGCCCGCTGGGACACTCCATCATCGCCGGTCAGGACTCATGTAGACGAACACAACCTCCTCTACAAGAGTATCGCCCCCGGAGATGAAACTCCCCACCCATCATCCTGAAGTAAAGTTGTTGTTGTTTGTTGTCCAACAATAGCCCACTCCCTGTTTGTAAATAAATGACGTCATAGTGTTCGACAGCGCCAAGATTTGGTAGAATTGAACTACGCTCGAAGCTAGAGGTGAACAAGGTCGCACCCGAAAGCCACGGTCTCAATTGAGGGGACTTTTCTTTCAATGGGAGGCAGCGAACAAGTGCCCGTTCGTGGAACCCAGCCCTCGCCTTCCGATTTGTTTCGGTTTCAGTCTGTCTACCAATGTCATGATGTTTCTGTGGTAGAGGTCTATTGGAACGCTTTGCATCTTACTGTGGGCGCACAATGGTTCAGCTTCATTTCAATGGCAGCGGTTCTTACTTCCTGAATAAAATACTGTCATTGATTGAATGTCACGTTTTATGGCAAAAAAATGCCATGAAGGAACCGGAGAGAAAGCAAGAAAATATGTGGACGTGAGTGAAAAGCGAGTTAAAAGTAACTTGGAACTCAACTTAAGTTACTTTGGCAAAGTTACCTGGAAAAGGAACGAGTTTATCTGAAAGTTACCACGGCCGCAAAAGTCAGAGTTAAGTTACAAGTTACCAAAACAAGGAACTTAGTTACAGTAACGAGTTACTTGTGACGAGTTACCTCGAACTCTGATAATAATAATAAATAATAATATAATTTATAGTATTTTTTTCCGTTGGTGGCACTAATAAATAAATAAATAATATTTCGTTAAGCGAAATTAGATGCCGAGAAACCCAAGCAACACCACATCTTGGCCCAATATTGGTTAGATATTGGCAATATTGGTCCAGTATTGAACCAGTATTGCCGACGTCCAGCCAATGTTGGGCCGAGATATTGTTCTGCTTCGAGAAGTAAGCAATGCTAAAATAATGCCGATGAACACGCTGTGATGGTCAAAAATCTAAGAATGAACAACACGGACAAGTCTTGCGTATACACCTTTGGTGGCCGCCACAGTAAAACTTTACCGCGAAAGCATCAACCACGACATAAATAATAACTTAAAAAAAAAAACGCAAAAGCGGAACGTGAGCGGTGCTGGTTGCCATCACCCGAAGCCCTCAACGTCTTCCAGGAGTTGCAAACGGGAATCCACTGTGCCCCCGCGTGGGGCCCCATCGCCTGCTTCCAGTTTTGAAGAGATTGTTGTTCGACGATGTCGTTTGCTCAGCGCGATATCGATCTCTTTCGTTGTTGACACACGGGAAGTGATGTTATACACACCGCTGAAACTTTCTGCTTTACATGCTGCTATGTATCGGTCGTGTTACGACATATACATTTCACCAGTTAGCGTGCGTGGGTAGCTCTCCTTGATAATGATGTCGTGGATGAGGTGTTCTTCTGTGAATAGCCTTTGCCTGAGAAAAAACACGCGATGCTTAAGCGGTGAAACACGTCATGACACCATCATCATATATTTGCCGTTGTTGTTGCTTAGTAGCAGCCCTCATAGCTCCGACCAACCCTTCCGCATACTTCCCCTTCCCCCACCCTTCCTCTTTGCGCATCCCCGTCGTCGACATGGAAGAAGGCCATGCAGCCGGAGAGAGGATGTTATATGTATCGCACGCGGCTTGTTTGATGTTTCAACCACGTAATGCTTACTTGCTGCAGTAAAATGTTGCAAATGTTAATTCGATTTCTGTCTCTCCATCTTGCCGGCGTCTTCATTTGTCAAATAGCCGGGACGCCTAATCGCGCCAAGCCTCTTAATCGGTCGCCGGCGTCTCTAACAAGAAGGGAACATGTTTTGTTATCATTGCTGTCTCGAAACAAACGCTGCGGGGCAACGGCGCAAGCCTCTCCTTTTGCCTCTGTAAGCCTCCGCTTATTCGCTTTATTGCTTGCTTGATGGGGTGTAAGAGAGGCCAATCAAATTATGCAGCTTATTGATACTGTCTCTAAGGGCACCTCCTGGTGGCGTTAGCTCTAAAAAAAGTCAGATTTCCAAAGCGCAAATTTCTAGTGAAACTGGGAGAGGCCAACAACACCAACAACAACAATAAATGAAGGAGAAGTGATGATGACATGGGATGTTTCCCCGTGGTAGCCACAGGACCCTACCCCACTTCACAGCGGTTAGAGGGGCACTAAAATGCAAAAACAAATTCCCTTCAAATTACGTTACACGCTATGTTAATTTCGTACTTGTTATCATAATTCAAAACTTCCATTCCGTTACGGAGCTACAATGGAAATTATACCGGACTCTTTCTTGCTTCGGCGCTCAGCGGTGAACGTCGTTTCACCTCGTGCGTCGGTGTTTTTAGTCCATGCTGCACGTGCACGCGCGTGCCACGCCATGGAGCAGACCCGGCGAAAAACATAGTGCGCATTGCGAAATGGACTGGCGTCGCTGTCCGAAGGACGTGAAGATAAATGCTGTCAGTGGAACATTCGCGAGAACTGTTGTGGGCTACAATTCAGTGAATCTGTATTGAAAAATGCAGCAGTGCGCATGATGCCGCGCATATACGGAACACTACGATCGGACCCGTTTCGAAGCCACACGCCCACAATAGGTATATGCGCACGCTTCTCCTACTGTCTCATTGAATGCCGCCAATCTTTGCCTTCTGGGGATACCATTGGTTGCCGCCAAAGACGGCTCTGTTTTCATTGCGTTTTTCTTCTATACGGTAGCGCTCTGTGAACTAATTTTGCTTGCATTACACTAATTGAAACACGGACCTTCATTCGAGAGCAAGTTGTTTTTGCATTTTAGTGCCCATTAATATGAGAGGCCAGATAGAAATGATTCACTGGTGTTTCAATTCGTCATATTATGTGTATCCGTCAATTCAATCATATATGTGTGTGGCTTGCTACTGTGTACCGTTCCATATACTAGATACAAGCATTGCAAACCAGGTATAATGATGATAGCACCCGGAAAAGCTGGATATAGCTTTGATACTTTTTAACATCTACTATAGGCGCTCACATCAGGCATCCCGTTGCTATGTGCAGGAATCAGATTACAATGTGATGCAAGGAAGCTACTGGGAGAGAGCGTGACACGACGCCCGTTTCCGCTTTCCTCTCGAAAATTGAAGGGAATGTATTATAAAACATCGCTTTTTATCGTCACCTCATTATTCAATTATCCAAGCGCGATAAGAAACAAGCGCTCTTCCAGTTAACTGTGTTTTATAATTATTTCCCAATGCATACGAGTCGCCAGAGTGGGGCTGGCAATGACTGCTTTATCGAACCCCGAATGTCAGAATGCATTTTCTAATATTATTCTTGCGGAGCAGGAAGTCGACACACCGTTTGGCTGACATTTCTGCTTTTGTTCCCTTTCTTTTCTAATAAATATATCCCCCCGCCCCCGGCCCCGAATGTCAAAACCCCGGATTGAAACAACTTTCGCATTTCATGCAAATCGCAGCATTTATCACTACAGTATGATGTCGGGGTGTAAACTGGACGCAGTAAAAGACAAGGACAGAGAGCAGTTGACGATAGTAAAGCAGTAAAGCCAGTGCGTAGAGTCAGTGCGCCAACCTCTTGTCTCTGTCCTTGTCTTTTGCTGCTTCCAGTTCAAGTGTCAGCATTTATCAGCATGATGGCAAGTCATCAACCAACAACAAATACGGCGCCTCACGGGAACGTTCCCAGAAGGAGCGTTGCTACTCAGAAAGTTTCAAGCAAATGTCGATTATGTACAGTTCGTGACAAGCTTGTCTGTAATGTGTCTCCAGCTCCGTGGCGGAGCGATCCCCTATCGACGGTGCCGCGCACGAAGAAGGTGTTCCAAAATGGGATCCAAGGGGAAACCTGCTGTCAGCAGACACGCAGAAGGCGCCCAACTATCGCAAGATTGGCGCGATTATCTCCCTCCATTGGTAGCGCTCTGTGTAACGCACGGGACGGCGAGGCCTCCCGACGGAGACGATTTTGGTAACCCCATCGCGCGCCACAGGGAATCGTGGCACCAGAAACTCGAGATTAAAGACAGGCTTGTAGTTTGGCGAACAGTACGCCAATAATCGTAATATTTGCGCCCGCAACGTCCCAGTTCTATGTGCAAGGTAACAGGCTGGTTATCCCGCCCGCGTAGACAACTAAAGGATTTGAGTCACTTTTAAAATATAGGTATCACCTAACGACAGGCGCGAAATAAATGATGAAGTTGCGCTTACAACACCTGCAGGCATAACATCATTTAACTAACAACATCAGCGTTCATTATTATTGCGTGGAACTGATGTGCCAACTCCTTTTGTTTCTGGTGCGCCCGATTGTGAAGAGTCGGGTGCTAGGTCTCTTCCCTCTCCCAAAACAAAAGTGGTGGAGTGGTTAGCGTGCTGGATACGTCACGTCGAGACGGGGAGGTATCCCGGTATCCCGCGATCGAATCCCGGTGCCGGCTGTTTTGCCTGGGTTTTCCTCAGACGATGTCAGATAAATGTCGGCACAGTTCCCTTAGAAGTCGGCCCAGGACGCACATTCCTCCAGATAGTTAGTTGTGACGTTGCCTACCTTTGTGAGGCCGACAACGGCGAGCTCTCTCACTCTTCTAGCAGTGCCACCACCACCACCACCACCACCACCACCTTGTGACAATTCTACGCATTAAAGCGACTTCAATTTTTTTTGTTAACGTGTGGCAATTAACTCGCGTTGTCATCAAGTAACGAACCTACCAATACGTGTCATAAAAAGGCGTACACTTCTCATTTCCAACAAATCAGGAAAGATAACAATATGATTCGAATGACGGTTGATTCTGAAGGCGTTACGCGGTCAAGTTCTGTTTTTATAATGTAGATTCTTCCTTACAACCGTGTGGTACAAGGTGAGCCCGCCCTGGACCCCGTGCTCTTGCGTGGACGGAACAAAATGAGAAGTTCTAACGGGCGCCTGCTCCATGCTTGGATGATTTGTTCACTTTGAAAATAATTCACGTGTCTAGTAGATATTAGAGTAAACGCTTGATCAATGAAAGACTCGGGCCTTGCGTCCACGCTCTGACCGGGCTTTCTCGTGCTATGTCGTGCCAGTGCTGCTCTGGCTGTTCTTTGTTCTTGTATTTTTTTTACTGTTTGTTTTGTGTTGTGTGTGTGTGTGTATTTTTGTTTGAATAGCAAGCCAGCATCAGCCCAGCTGACATTTCCTCGTTTCTTTTCTGTTTATTAAACATATCCCCCCCCCTCCATGAAAGCCGCTATCAAATATTATGTCACCGCCTCGCTTCCTGCCTGGGGACCATAGGTGGGGAAGTTACTTTTATTTTGTAGTGCACTACCGTTACTCACTACTTTTTCGAAAACTAACGCGTTACGTTATTCGTTACTGTTGCGGTAGTAGGTAACGCGTTACTAACGCCGTTACTTCTGATAAGTAATGCCGTTACTTTTGCATTACTTCACCAGTTGTCCTTATAATATGTACCATTTTTGGTTGAGTCACATAAGTGCATTCCGCAAATCAATACAAGCAATGTTGGGCACAAACAAGGGTCACGCATGAACACAACTTACATGTACGATTTATTGCAACGCAGAAGTAGTTGATGTTCAAAATTTTCATCGGTGAGCTTCGCCCGTTGGGCTGAGAGGACGCCTAATGACCAGTGAGTGCTCCTTGTCAAGGTTGATAGAGACGGTGACCTTTTATCTCATACAGTACAAATCCAAACAGCCAATTACTTGGTACTTTGTTACTTGTTCAGAGGGTAGAGGCTATTTTTCTGCCGCTTTTGCCCCATTCGTCCGAAAAATACCAGAGGGAGTGAAAAACAGAGGTGGTGAACAAAGGTGACACCTCAACCAGGGTAGGTCAACAACCCTTCTTATGCATTCTTCGTGGGTGTCGATGTGACCTTCTTGTCATTGTTGAAGATGAATAGAAAAAATCGGGGATTTTCCCGGATTCTGCAGGCACGGTCCTCGCTCAAGCTTTCAAGTTCCCGAACACGCAGTAACGCATAACGCCGTTACGCGTTACACTGTTAAAACAGAACTTCACCACATAGCACGCTCATAGCCAACCATCATTCCGAATGATATCATTGTGTGTATTGATTTGTTGAAAATGGGAGGAGGCGCCTATCTGGGACAGATTATCTTGTCCCAGATATGCGCCTCCCCCCTGTTTTGAACAAATCATGACACAGAATGATATTATTCGGAATGATGGTTGGCTAGGAGCGTGCTATGTGGTGAAGTTCTGTTTTAACAGTGTAGTTGTTAAAAATGTAATGACGTTACGTTACTCATTACTTTTCTCGCAAATGTAATGCGTTACCATATTTCACTACTCGAATGTAACGCGTTACCGGTAACGCACTACTTTGTAACGCGTTACTCCCCACCTATGCTGGGGACACTGACGTAGCGAGAGGGGGGAAGGTTCGGGGACTCACATACCGCCGGCAATCGGCACCTTTGGTAGTGCACTGGAGAGGGAAGACGAGGGTGAAATCCTCTCCCCCACACTCTAAAAACAGATCTTCACCGCATAGCACGCTGTGCGCCCACCATTGCCCCCAATGATAGGGTTATACCTTTTGATTCGAAGAGAGAGAGGGGGGGGGCGTACGCCTTTTTCTGTCAAATATCACATATCCAGATTGACACAAAAAGGCGTACGCCCCCCTCTTTTCGAATCTGCAGCGATAACCCTATCATTCGTGGCAATGGTTGGTACACATCGTGCTATGCGGTGAAGTTCTGTTCTCTGAGTGCGTGTAAAGTTCCCGTAGAACCTATCCCGAAACATTAATTTTTCTACACTCTTAGAAATGAGCTTCACCGCATAGCACGCTCCTAGCCAACCATCATTTCGAATGGCGTCGTTATCTGCCCTGATTTGTTGAAAATGGGAGGCGTACGCCTTTTTTGTTACACTTATGCTGTTCATAATTGTCACAAAAAAAGGCATACGCCTCCCGTTTTCAACAAATCAGGGCAGATCACGATATCATTCGAGACGATGGTTGGCTAGGAGCGTGCTATGCGGTGAAGTTCATTTTTAAGAGTGTATAGCTACGCGACTGCCTGAGGAGATCTGTATTTCAGACTAACAACACGATATGAACCCTACCTGAGATGCCGGAACTTCTGTGGGTGGATGCAAGGCGTTTCTTCAACCATCCCCAAAAACGCGTCTTGCGTGCGCGCGCTTCTCTTGCGCACCGACACGAACAGCAACACTTAGGCGCGTCGTCCGCCTCACAACACATCGTAACACTGAACCAAATTGCTTCACTTAATCCCCGTCTACTGACTATTGGATGGCGTGACCAAATTCAATGGTTGCCAACGTTGAAACGAAACTCCATATGAGGCCGTACCACACGTTTTACGATGCTGCGGGGTGACAGCGTCATCGAAGTGGTGAGCAACGTAAAATCGCTTCATCTAATGCAAACAGCTGATAGGTTGCAGTTGGCACAAACCGTAGAAGTTCCACAACCGAACGATGCTGATTCTACAAAGTTGACTCCATCACAAGACTCAAAGTCCGCGGAAAACCACACCGAGAAATCGACTGACGACTTCCAAGCGTGTGAAGCATACGAACGAATGCACAGCCAAGACCGCCAAGACGAGAGTATTCCAATCACAGCGGGAAGGCCCAGCAGACTGGCCCTACATGAACACGTCGGTGATCGCCCCCCTTGGCTAGTGAGAAAGGGAACGTCGGCGGGCGGAGGGGGGCAAAGGTGAGAGAGGAAAGCCTCTGCGGAATGAATGCGAGACGTGACAGGGGCGGTAAAATCGGTAAAGGAGAGAGTTCGTGTCGGATAAAGGCCCGCTGTGCTCGCGGGTGCGGTTCTCATTCTTGCTGTCTGGGTGTTGTATTCTTTCTTCTTCTTCTTTTTTTTTTTTTACTGCACCACAGCGCGAGAAACCATGAACAAGGAGACGAATCACAGCGCAAAATAAGCTCACTTCTCAACACAAATTACAATAAAGTTGTCACAAAATAGTTGTTGTTGTCAAAATGTCACACCGTCAAAAGTGCCAAAGTCCAAAACTATAACAAATGGGTTGAAGCGGGGTAGTTGGTTGAAGTACATACTAAAGTAAAAACTGCAGCAAAAGGACGTAAAGACGCAAGCGTAAGCTGTACAGCCACATTCGTGTTAAGCAACGTTCATTCCATTCGTGTAATCACCTGTAAGCATCTTTACGTCATAACGACATATAAACGCCATTCATGGAATAAATGTTTCCAAAAACAAGCGGGTTAAGACAGTAAACGACAGATAGACCTGCAGACTCGCAACTAGAAGTTTAATGGATAAAGACATGAATGAAAGAATGTTCTGCCATTCGTTGTCGGCCTTGTGTACTGTACATATTGTCTTTATCCATACAACTTCTGCTAGTTGCGAGTCGGCAGGTCTATCTGTCGTTTACAGTCTTAACCGGGTTCTCCGCGTCGTTTTGCTGCAGTTTTTACTTTAGTATGTCCCAAACTAAATTGTATGTCTTCAGAACCCCACCTAATTTATGCCATTGCAATCTAAAGTTTTTGTCCGGATTGGCAGTTGACTTGTCTTGTCCGCCGTGCCAGTCTTTAGTGGAAGCTTGCCCACGACGTTCTTCCACTCAGCGAGCGATTGCGCCGTTTTCATATCGCTAGCTCTGACGGTTGCCCGTCTGGCGGGACGTGTGAAACGGCCGAGCACTAGCTGTTTCAGGCGTTGCTACGTCCCTCTTTTGCTGTGGCGCATGTGAACGCAAGTATTTCAGCTCTCGACTGTCGCCTGAGCCACTGTGCGGTTCTTATAGAACCGTTGCCCGTTCCGCGCGCTCAGAGTAAACAATTGGCTTTATTGATTATGGAGATAAACTTTGAAATTTAGATCTGCCGTTGCCGGTTAGCCTTCGGTGGCCCAGACTTCGGAGACGCAGCTATATTTGAGGCTGTCAGGGTAGGACTTCGTAATGCTCGTGGAGTGCTCTCGCTGCTGGCTTCTATTCTTTTCCGCCATGTTCAGGGTGAGTGCCAAATCATCTTCTATAGCCAGCTCGCTAGGACTGTACTGCCCTCAGCAGCGACTCTCCCGTGTTTGGATTGTTCGCTTGGCATGGTCAGTACGAAAAACACCCCCTCCTAGAAAGTGTTGTTACCTAGCATGCAGGATTGTAAAGTTAGTGTCTGTGCAAAGGAGGCTACCTCCATATAGGTAGTTTTCCTGCTTGATGACAGTACACACTTGAACAAAAAATAAAATAAAATAATTTCCCCATTCGTCATCACCAGTGTATTTGTTGTTGTTGTTTTTGCGGTTGGGTTATATACGGCCAGGCGGACATCCTCTCAAAAGGGAGTATGTAGCTACAAAAGCAACCAGAAATTAGCCGAGGCGGGCTACAAACATGGACGACAAAAACACGTAAGCATCCAACGCCCAGAATCAATTAAAGTCATGTCTGGCTTATCCGGAGTTCAGATATCCGGAAAACTCGTTATGCGGACTACATTACCGGGAACGAACTTGCTGCCATTGGATTTTGTCTCGGTTATCTGAAATTCGTTATCCGTATCCGGACAGCAAGTACGGGGACCAATCTTCCAGGACCTAGGTCATTCTGATTGGCTTATCCGGAAACTGTGTTCGCATTACTCCGGAAAAGGGTCACATCTCCCCGGGGCATTCTGTGACTCCCCTTTCTTCAGAGATCACACCCTTTTGATGTGTGCGGGCACACGGTAAAGATGGTAGACGATAAGCGGAAGACGTGCCCTGTACCCACCGGGCGCAAGAAATCCACATTTGACCGTCAATGTCCAGACAGTCCGAAAGCATCGCCGGTCTTATGGCCTATGTCAACGCGGGGCCAACTTTCTGAGACATTACCCTTCTTTGAACAGTAGGGTGACGCAGCGGGTGCCGTGGCTGTGACCGAAATTCTGTCACACGCGTGCCTACTAATTTCAAGCTCACTTTGCATGAATTTTCGAAGTAACGATCTTTTCCTTGTTTCCTTTTTCTTTTTTTTTTAGCTATAAAGATGTCCCCAAATTTTTCGGGTTTCCCCGGAAGTACGCTTGGTTCGGTTATCCGGTAAGTCGTATCCGGACGAAAAGGGTCGACTCTCGAGGTGTCCGGATAATCAAGACATTTAAAACAACTCATTAAAAAGGTGCTTCGCCAGGATTCGAACGTGGGCTTTCCGATTTCCAGAAATCAGAAGGTCCAGGTTCGAGTCCTGGTGACAGCGCCTTTTTCCTGAGTTGCTTGATTTGGTATAACTACAAGATGACCAACTATCTACAATTCTATAATTCATTATAATAACTCTTTAATTAGGGAATTTCGGGCAAAAGCGGGATAGAAGAATGGATGACAATCCTCATTTAAAGCCATTCTATGTTTTAAAAATCCTGAAACGAGCGCGTACCGTGAAATATCAATCGACGAATTTCGCTATGGAAATGAGCCGAAACCAAAACAGCGCGCCTCAGGAGCGCATCACCTTCGCCGACGGAGGCTTATCGTTGCCGCAAAGCGGTTGCAGATCTGGTCAGCAGATCAGCTCTTACCCCAAAGCATGTGGCCGTCTGACGTGGAATGAGCGTTCCCGATCGGCGTGGTTTTGGTTTCGGCTCAAACAAAATTCGGTAATGAGTAGTATTTCAACGCACGTGCGCTTTTCCGGATTATTTAAAATACAATATGGCTTTCAAATAGGATTATTTCCCATTCAGCTCTGTCGCTTTTGCGCGAAATCCCTTAATTAATGAGTTAATTAATTTTAGGTAATTACCGTAGTCATCTAGTAGTTATATACTGTCTTCCAGAGGATGTCAGCATGGCAGAATAGCTCAACTGCAAAAACAACATCTATGCTGCTCCCATAGCTTTTTTACGTGAAATCTGTAAAGGATAAAAAGAACGCTCTGTACATTAGAGTTGCTGATATACAGTATGTCATTTTCTAGCTTCGTTCATCCGTACATTGAGAGTTTTATGTTCGAGGGTTCTTTCGCATACGATGAACAGCAACAACAACGACGACGAAGACTCCCCCTTCCCCGAAAAGTTCTGGATCTGCCCCTGGGATCAGGTAAAGTAAAACGTGTGCTGCACCTGTCATCGTCTCTGCAAGCGTGATTGGCGACGAGCTTTCTATATGAAAACGTGTCTATTTTTATAAGGCGCCGTGACACATAACGCAAAATGGATGGGGTACCGCCTGTTTCTACACGTCGGTTTGGTGAATGCTAAATCTGACATTTATGGGTTTCTACCGCAGCTGTTTGATAGGTTTTTGAAATGTCGAATTGGCCGAAGCTACGGCAGTGTCAGGTCGCTGAAAGCTGTCATAAAGTTTTGAAGCCTCCATCCCTCAAGCGTCGGTCCATATATTTTTTCATTGTGTCCTATTAAAGAGTACATTCTCGGCGTCATATTTGTCATACAGCCACGTCGTCATATTTCTCGGATGTTGTTATGATCCATGTGATACGTTAACCTAAGCTGCAACACTTAATTGATGCTCTGGATCTCTGCATTCCAGCTCGATCAAAGATAAAGCAAAGGAAATGACTGTGCACCACCTATAGCCGAGAGAACGGACATCCAGCCGATGAAACAAATTACGAGGGAAAGTGGTTGGCAAGAAAACAGCCTTCCTCTGTGGAAATGTTCATTCCCCGATGCGTAAGTAGTTCAGTATAATATTGTGATGATGATTTGGTTGAATAAACTCTCGGACTTGTTCGGACAGCCCCTTTCTTTACAGCGTTAGCGGGGGGGGGGGGGATATATGTTTATTTCCGAAAGGTCAGCTTGACCGAAGGTCGGCTTGCTATTCCTAAAACAAAAATATAATGAAGCAGAACCAAATATAAGATGACGAGGGTGGGGAGGAGTGTAGTTTACATGAAAGGTCAACTCATAATTTGTTTATGGAGGTCTGTCGTCTGGGGGAAGTCGAGCAAAGCTCGAGTGACGCACCACTGACCGGAGTGTCGTACAGGGCCCAGTAGTACAGAAAGGTCTATGTGTGTGTGTCCCAGAGCAGTCAGGCGTCCTTTGAGGGTGTCGCGGGCAGTGTCTTAACGTCTGCAGTGCAGTAGTTGATGCGCTGTGTCTGCTTCCACCCTGCAGGTTGCGCATATGCTGAGGAGTTCAGCTGGCCCATCTTGAATAGCAGTGACGGTGTTCGGGCTATACGTTTAACCGTAAACGGTGTACGATAGTTTCTTCCCTTCGGGTGAGCCGCAGAGTGGTCGTGTATTCAATCTTCGGGTCGATGGAGTGCAGGAATGTGTTTTCAGGCACAGCATTCTCTATGAAGTGTAGTGTGTTGCGGGCGCAGAGCCGCCGCACCTGAATTCTGCTGGCGGACGACGACATCGGTACTGATGCAATTACCTCACCCTCCTCATGAGCGCGGTGCGCAGCGTCGTCAGCATATGTGTTCCCGTGCAGGCCAATATGGCCTGGCACCCACTGGAACCAGACACTGTGGCCTGAGGCGATTAATTCATTGTAGCGCTTTGTGATCCTTGTGCAGATGTCGTTAATCGTATTAGCACAGTATGAGGCTATCATCTGTAATGCTGACTTGCTGTCAGTCAGGATCGTCCAATTGTCCGCTAATGAACGCGATATGTATGGCAATGCTGCGTAGATTGCGTAGAGCTCTGCCTCTGTGGAGGATGATTCGTGAGGAAGCTTAAATCATTGCTGGATGTTATAACTCGGCAAGTAGAATGCGGCCGTTGAACTGCCTGGTACCACAGATCCGTCAGTGTATACACTTCCCTTCGTTGGTGGTGTGCAGTGTCTAAATGTTCCAGAACAAGTTGGTGCGCGATGATAGGGGGCACGTTACTCTTCTTTGCTAGGCCAGGGATGCCCGTATGTACTGTAGGGGTACAAAGGGTCCACACAAGTGGTGCATATGAGAAGTGTGCAGTGGACGATATGCAGCTTTTTAGACGGGAGACTGCAGCTCCGAACGTAGACGATGGGCAGTTCGACTCGATAGGCTGGAAGTAATGTGATTGGTGCCGGGTGAGAAATCGCGTGTAGGTACGGAGTGTCTCTCTGTCTCGCAGGATATGCGCCGGTGGTTCCCTCGCTTCAGCTAAGACGGAGTATGTCTCAGTGGTCCTAGGAACTCCTAGGCATACACGGAGACTGCGTGCTTGGATCCGTAGGATTTCCACCTCTCCGTTTCTACTGAGGCCGTGTAGGGCCGGCAAGCTTACCTTAGGGTTCCTATTATGAGGGAGCAGTGTAGTTGACGCAGGGGAATCTTACAATTTCGACTGCAGAGCCGGCCATCGTTCCCCTAAACAGCACGCGCAGATACGAGCCGCAGCTAATAATGTGTACCACGTAATAAACAGGAATAACGGAGGCACGGATGTTGAACAGTCTTCGGACACAAGAGCGCCCTTTTGGCGAACTTAAGCTGTCAGGAAGTGATTACTTGTACTTCCATTTTCCGTGCGCGGAAGAACCTGCATGATGGAACATACAAACAGACAAACACAACGAAGCCGCAAGCTGCCGGGGAGCATGAACAGTTCAAATATGGTAGTCATCGAAAAAGGCTTTTTCGATGACTACCATATATTTCAACTGTTCATGCTCGCATTCAACTTATCTGTTGTGTTGACTTTGCTGTATTGTCTTGTGTTTCTCTGCTTGTATGTTCCAGCCTCAAAACAATTACTTTCCATCACGTTCATCAGATGCCGCTGCCTCGTACTGGTGTCGTATGTATGTGTGTGTGTGTGAGTGAGAAGAAATGTAGGAGAGAGTGTGTTGACAGTGAATGCGTGTCCCGTCAGTCAATTCAGGCACCTAGGAAAGTCGTTGGAAAGCAGATGCCAGCGTGGTCGAATTGGTAATGGTGCTCGACCGGTAGCCGAGAGGTGCCTGGTTCAAATCCCGCCGCTGTCTGGCATATTTCAACTGGACAGACCTACCCTGGAGATAGACCAATATCCGACGGATGGTACTACGACCGTTGAGTTCGAAGTACCATCAGCACATGACTATGACTCGTTATGAGGTACTCTGTTTCATATCAAGTAGAAAGGTAGAAAATCCAACGAACCAGTGGAAGAGCCTCAGGACGAGATATTTCGAAGATAGACTCTTCTTCCTTCATATCAAGGAATGCAGTGACGGTCATGCGGTCATTCGCTCGTTCCTCCTCTATGTGCTTAACACAGTCTGTCGCGTTGCCCACCGTTGCCCACCTCTGTGAGGCCGACAACGGCGAGTCCTTTCACAACCATCGCCATCTTATGCAACAAGAAAGCCAAAACCCGGTCATTACATTCGAGAGACTGAGACAATGGGTTTTAAGGGACCATGTCAAACGCGCCAGAAGATAAGGCGTTCCACGATCTGGCACAAAGAGCGGGTCGAACAGATGGGACGGAAGTAAGGCCTTGAGAGATCTACTACAGTAAGTATGGGGATAATTAGATGGCTTCTCCAGGAGGCAGTCTTTTTGTTTTCGCTTTTTCCTGTAGACCCCTATGGCTGCAACAGAACGCGGAATCAACGGTAATTCTAACACGCTGCTAGTGGGTTTCTGCTCCAAGCCTAATTAGGTTAGCTGAATGGATGATGGGACTATGTTGGCCGCTTCCTTCTTGTTTTTTTTTTTTTTTTGCGTCTGTGTCAATGTACTCCCGAGTCGAGTCTAGTGCCAGCAGTTAAACAAGCAGTATCTGTGAGACAATTAGGTGAACAGACTTGTAAAGTAATAAACATAAAGTTGTTTCAGATTCTTATCATTCAACGTTTGTATACAATCGAATGCTTGACTTAAATACTATAAACAGGTTGTCCGATTGTACTAACATCTGCTACTAAATGCACCTTTCTTTGCACAGGATGCCGCACGTAGCTAGCTATAGCTTACACAACTCTTTAACCAACCGAACGAACACATCACATTCATCAACTTCGGAACCTTGTGATACGTTTTTCCAGAAATATTTTCTTCACTGCACTGCTGAATGTATCGCGAAGTCGACGAAATTCACTGGATTCTGCGCGCTCACTTATTCCTACGGCAGCAAAGAGAGCATAGAGATGCGCCATTTTTGCTCGCAGTGACCAAGCGGGAGCCGAAACACGGAAACTCTTTCGTCTCTCCCTCTTGATTACCATACGGTTGCGACGTGACCATGGTAAAGTCGCGAACAACCCAACTTTGAGCGTTGGAGACGAAACGTGCCACGTGACCGCTGTGTTGTCATGACGACCAAGACGAAGGAAGACGTTGGAGAGACGTGAACAACGCGCCAGACCTTGTATTTTCCGCTTCAGAATTAGTCGAAGTTACTACATGTACGGCACCCATATCTCGTTATATCATATCATGCAATGCAACGCGTACACTCCTCTTTCATGAGAACACAACGTTCCATTCGAGAAACCTTAGTACTCTTCATCACTAAGCTTCTTTCAAAGCTATGGTATAAGTGCTAGGGTGCAGGCAAATGGGTTGCTGAGTTTGAGAACGTGTCGTGTTGTTATTTTTTCTGTTCCGTGTATCAGGTTTTATCGTCGTTTTTCTTTCAAAGCTTTTAGCGGTGAGGGACCACGGAAGGCGCTCAATAAAGCCTAAGGGCGGGTGACGCCCTAGAATTTTGAGCTCGTTTCTGGTATTCTCAGCTAAATTTCTGAAAGGGGAAGTTCGCTTTCGTTGAAATAAATATGTCTGGCAGGAGTATCTGACTCGAAACAACTTTCCCGCGAACCCTTATGCTCGAAATCCTCGTATTTCCAGAGTGTTTCAAATTTTATCGTGACAGTCGGCAGCTAATATACGGGGAGGAGCAACCGGAGATAGAGCCCTGCACCATCCGCGGATGGAAGCGGATATTCGCGGATATCCGCAAGATACTTGCGGATTCGGATCAAAATTTAGCACTTCCTGCGGTATGCGGATCGGATGCGGCTGGCTCGAGGTCGGATGCGGATCGGACGCGGATGTGAAAGCAGCGGATCGGTAGCGGATCGGATGCGGATATACCGCGTGCTGTAATTTTTCGACCAGCAATTTATTTGTATTGCGCGCCGACAGCGAGCGCATGCTCGGGTTCACCTTGACCATGCACGGACAAGACGGGAGAGAAGGCATTCCTCGCGTCAGACGCGAGCACCGGCGAGGTAGCGTTCCACGCGTTGCAGAAGTCTCTCCGTATCGCGTTTGTTGAAAGGTTCACCTTTGCTTGTCGTCGTGAGTCCTTCCGTGACAGCATGGAGGCATCCGAAATTATACCAACATATGCTTCCTGCGGTCTTTACGCGTCGTTCGAAACGTGCGGATTTTGCGGATCGGATGCGATGGTGCGTCTTGCTCAGCGGATCGGATGCGGATGTAAACTCTTGTGTATGCTGCGGATGCGGATCGGACGCGGATAACATGTGCGCGGATGCGGATGCTAAAAATCTCATCCGCGCAGGGCTGTAACCGGAGAATCTGCTCATCGGCTCGCGCGACCCTTTCCTGAGGTGTCAGCGCCATCTCCCATATCTCCTCCTCTTGTATTCTCAGCAGCGGGACAAAAATAATTCTGCGGCAGGATATATTTTGCGATTCCTGTGTTTATGATATGGATCGATTTGGTTTTTTATTTTAGTCCGTGTTAGCGCTGCGAAACAACTGTGGCTATGAGCGGCGTACGGACGCCGACAAATGAAGAGACGAGTGGGAGGCAGGGGTTAGTATGCGTCCTGGGCCGACTTCAAGAGGAACTGTGCCGACTTCCGCCTGGTAAGTCTGCCGGAAATCCTTAGACAGCACAGCCAGTAGTATCGATTTGAACCCATCACCACCATTGAGATAGCACCAAGGAACGGATACTTTTATCTGTTGGTGACATCCGTTGAAAAAAATCCGGATAAAGATCCTCTCCAGTGGGCTCTTTTGGATAAAACCCGGATATTTTTGGATATTTTTGGAGAATATAGTGAATGAAGCCGAGACATGTGACACAGAGTAAAAACAAATGTGTTTTGCTGTTCTTCTTGATTGCGGGGGGGGGGGGGGGTCTATTTATTTTCACAGGAAAGGTCAGCCAGAATGGACGGCTTGCTATTCCTTATTAAATGATCCTTTAGTGCGTAGCCCTGCGGTAGTTAAAAGTAAGGCGATGGGGGGTCAGAGGTCTTCCGCCGTCGCACACACGATGTCAGAGGCTGCTGAGGAGACCGGTATACGCGGGTAGTGGTGGTAGGCAGGTGGTGTTGATTTCGGGTGGCCTCTCATAGTTTCGGTTTATGGAACTGCCTGTAACATTGAATGAGTTTCCATTGTTTTCCGAAAGGTGGAGTCCCATGCACGCGTGGGTGAATGGTGTAGACGCTACATGCCTGGATTAGCTGTCGTGCTTCAGCTACAATGTCTCCAGGAAGCAGAAGAAAGCCTCTCCCTGAATGAGCAGAAGTAGAAGAACACGGAAAAAAAAGTTAAATCCGAAAAGTTAAAAAAGTCAAGTTAAAAAGTTACAAAGCTAAAAAAGAAGTTAATGTTGCGCGTACCTGGGCTTTTGTAAACAGCTAACACTACAATAAAATAAAGCGGGAGTTTTCCGTGTGACGTTGAATTAAGATTGTCTTTCACATCGCATCTGGACAAAATCTCTAAAAAAATTCGGATTAAATTGTGTGGATAAAATCCCAAAAAATCCACCAGATAAAATCCATGTGGATTAGATCCAAACAACCTTGGTTGGTGAGTTTCTTTGTGAGAGTCGTCAGTCAAACTGCTCGCCCCCCCCCCCCAAAAAAAAAAAGCGCCACCGACGAACCAACCAGCCGTCGATCACATGGAATGGGGGAGGAAACCGCAGCCCTAGCGACGAAACACACCATGTCATCATGATCATAAATGTTTGTTTGTTTGTTTTTCCTTTGAGAAGTTCTATCGTTTTATTCCTTTTTAGGGCTTGGTAATCTCTCTCGCTGCAAAAAGGGAACAAAAGAACTCAATGGGAACAAGCTTCCATTGCGAATGCGTACTCTGCACATTAATTAAAAGAATTGTAATTGAATTTTGTCCCCAGAAGAATCATATTTATGCACTCCTCTCTAAGCCGTTTCTCTCCTCCACCAAATAAGGAACATAAAAGCCTCGCTCACTTGGAAGAATGTCTATTGTGTCGCAATATTAGCAGGAAGAAATAACTCCCCGTCCAACGCAAAAAAAATAAAAAATAAAAAATAAATTAAGAAAAATGAAGGAAGAAGTAATGTTGGTCGTTACAGTCAGTCACAATGAATGAACCCCCATAAAAAGAGAAAACCGCAAAATAAACTGCCGGGAATTTTTCCTTCATAGGAAACCTCCTTTCCTGTGCCTCGTGATTGTGTGACCGCAGTGGGGGCGGTGCACACGCCGTGATAAATGCGGCCTCTATTCAAAGGAAGACGTTTCCCTTTTTTGTGGCCCCGGGTCTGATGCAAAATTCTGGGCCACCTTGTAGGGTAACAAGCTTCGACCATAATCTGCAACCCATGTCCCCCCCCCCCCCCCCGGGTTCGTTTTTCTCTCCACTTCCCCAAGTTTTCTTCTTTTCAAAAGGAGAGGAATGATGTTTCTATATGTCGATGAAAAAGACAAGGTGATCAAGAAGAGACGAGAAACTTTATTGTGATGTGTGCGTACGATGCAGGGGAAAATGGGAACGTTTGCAAAGGAAGATTGTATATAGCAGCTTCAAAATTGGCTACCGTCTCACGGCAAGGCGGAGAAATGACAGTTGCAGAAGGGCTCAGCGCGTAAATATTGAATTTGCTCTGGAAGTAATTCCCGGAACCCAGGCAGGCATTGATCTCGCGCACGAACCGCGATTTGCTGAGTGATGCGCCGCACAAGAGCAGTCTATTATACTATATACAAGGAAGGCGCCAGAAGTTTATTTTGTTTTATCCTTTCATTCATTTCATTTCCTTTGTGGGCGTAGCAGAATTCGTCAGTTGACGAATTCAATATATTCCGCTTTTTTTTTTTTTTTTATAATCAAACTCAAACTCAACTACTTTTGCGGGCACACACCACGCGGTATCCACATTTTAAAAATGAAAATACTTATAAATGTGAGAACTATATACAATTTGACGCCTGACAGTGTGAGCATAAATGTCGCCCTATCGTCACTGCTCGATGTGTTCGGGTACAATTCGAACAGCAGAGCTGGTGGATACTACCAGTGATGTTGTTTCTTTGATAGAAAATAGTTCGGCTACCGCGACCGCCACTTTAGTCATATAGGTCGTGGTTTATTCGAGCTCCACAATTATTGAATGCCTCTCTGTACAGTAACAACGCCTGTGTTGCTTACAAGAGAAGTCTTTAGAAGTTGGTAGATACTGAGCTACTTTAAAAACATGCGTAAAAGACATGTGCCATGCATGCTGTATTCGAAAACGGCTGCCGTAATTTCTAGTTGAAAAAAAAAAAAAGCTTTAATTAGTTCCACTTTTTCTCGTTTCTCCAAAGTACAAATATTCACTTGCATCATTATTACAGAACGCCATTCAATTATTGTCGATGTCGACTGCATAGAGCTTCACCACATAGCACGCTGACGGCCAGTCATTCGTTCTTATGGGACGGCTTCTTCCGGTCAGCCATTGCACAGGATCTACCGGTATCTCTCCTAACTTGTGGAAAGTGGGGGTCGTACGCGTTTATGTGACAATCAGCGTACCTGTGTAACTGTCACAACAACAACAACAATAAATGGAGAAGTGATGATGACATGGGATGTTTCCCCGCGGTAGCCACGGGACCTTACCCCACTTTACAGAGGTTATTATGAGGGGATGAATTATGGTGAGAGTGAAGCGACGACAGGTCGGAGTTCTGTTTAGAGCTCTTCGAGGAGTCCAGTGGCTTGCAGGAAAGCAAAAAGAGAGCGAAGAGCTCGGCACTGATGCGCAGTAGAGCTCCATGGGCCAACTAGTTTGGAAAAGCTGAATGGTCTATGGTCGAGAAGCTCAAGTTGGCGCGCGTCTAAACTCCCGGCGTTCACTGGTGTACCGGTCGCAGTCCTCGATGATATGGAGGATCGTAGCTGGGGTGTGGCAGGCTGGGCACAGCGCCGTGTTACTGTAACCCAGCTTAACACGGAACACAGGGGTGAAGGCGACGTTGAGTCGTAGACGCCGCAGGAGTTACGTAAAGCTGCAGGGGGAAGCCACCTGGCATCTTAAATGATAGTGACGGGTCCACTGCATGGAGGAGTGACCATTGAGTGATGTCATGAAGCCATTGCTGGCGGGCCGAGGGTGACACCAACGCAGACAAGTAGAAGCGTCTATCTTCGTTGGAGAAGATAATGGGCACGGCTCTGGAGATACGGTGGGCCGCAGCAGCAGCCAAGTCTGCCTCCGGATATGAAATGCTGTGAAGATCACATCTCCGCATTCATGGCAACAGCTCTGAGGTCAGAGGAGTTCAAGCAGGTTAGGTTAGGTACGCGACAAAGGAACTGTACTTCCAACGCTTCTCATATCTAACGTGCCACACGAAACGTCAGAAACTCAGCCACACGGCAAATATTTCTTGGTTCAAGGCACGTTTTGTGTCTGTTTAGTCGCATCCACCTTGGAGAACAATATCCGACTCTATTTGGGTTCCACGATTGGGGAGGCATCCGCTAGAACAAATGTGTAGTCGATCCTAATATATAGAAGACATTCTCTGTCACTAGCTACAAACACGGAGACATCCAACGCTGCAATCAGTAGCAAATCTCCCCCGTTGTCGTCTTTCCTTCTTTGAGTCTTCTGGATGGACGATAGGTAAAGAACAAAAAGGATAAGCATCACATTCCGCTTGTTGGCTCCAGAGAAGGGGAATGGAATGGAATTCAGGTGAATACCTATACCTGTCTAACAAATAACGTTGTTCAATTACAACGTTTGGATTCACTGGTCAATGTGTCGCCTTCACATAAACGGCTGAAAGTTACTTAAAGGAGCAGTAAAGTGCAAAAATGTCTCTTAACGGAATTTAAGATGCCATTACCTTGACACCAACACAAAAGGAACGAGAGTCACTCCTTGCGTCGTTTCATGAGCGAAAGAAACTGCAGTTTACGCATTCTCTTTCCCTTTCCTTCTCAAGAAGACCGACAATGCGGAGTGGGCTCTCATTGGTCTCCGCAAACGATATGTCCAATCATCGCGGGAGATCGTATGAGAAGACCAATCCGAAGTCTTGCCCCAAATTGCCCCACAAAGGCGTACACCCCCTCCTCTCTCTTCGAATCACACACAGCGCACAGCGTGATTGATTGATTGATTATTTAAAAGAAAACCAGTGCGCACAGCGTGCTATGCGATGAAACAACGTGAAGCGTTGCAAAAGAGCGTGCGATGTGGTCAAGTTCTGTTTTTAGAGTGTGAGTGCATGCAGTGAGTATAGTGAGCATATTGCACTTAAACACGTCACTTCCACGCCGCGAGCAGCCGACGGAAGTTCCACAGGAAATTCGGCAAGTGTTACGGTCGTGACAATACAGTAGGTGGTGCTGGATACAGATAGTAGATGGCTGCTCCCGCAAGAGGTGTGCGATTTCCCTGGGCACAAAAAGTCGATATGCGGGTGTCTGCTATCCAAACCACGTGAAAGCATTTCTGGCCTTCAGGCCTATAGGCCAAAGAAGCACTGGTTGTTGATGTCGGAAGGGTCGCGACCTACGTTCTTTTAGAACAAAAGAAATTCGGGGACAAGAAACTGCACGTATCCCGCACTCGATTCGCTTATCCAGAAATGCACTATCCGGACGATAGGGGCGTCCAGATAAGCGAGGCATGACTATACAGGTATAAATTGTTTTAACCGCGTTCATACCTTGAGGTACTGTCACGCAGAATATTTCCTTTAGGAAGCGCTAATTTCCAGATAAAATCAGTTTACAAGAATGCGCGAAGCAGCGACGATCTCTCCGAGCTCCTCCTGGCGTGTCGTGACGTCAGATCAGCCGAGCACTCTTATTGGCTGCCGGGAATCCTCCGCCGCACTTTAAAACAGAACTTGAGCGCATGGCACGCTGTGCGCCAACCATTGCTACGAATGACATCGTTATCATTTCTGATTCCAAGAGAAAGGAGGCGAATGCTTTTTTGTGTCAATTATCATATACCGAAATAACCACAAAAAGGCGTACGCCCCGCTTCCTCTCTCTTCAATCAGAAGCGATCACTCTATATCATTCGAGGCAATGGTTGGCACACAGCGTGCCATGCGGGCAAGTTCTGTTTAGGCGAGCCCTTGCACCATCACCACCACCACCGCCATCTGTTTTTAGAGTGTACGCCACGAGAGCAAGGCCGACCGCTCTTCTTCAGAAGCGGGACTGGCGGCGCAACATACATTCACAAAAAGAAAGAGACAGGAAAACAAACCCTGCCTTGCTATTGGGCGACTGACGTGACGTCAGGCTGGAGGGAAGGAACCTTTCAGATCCGCGAGATTGAAAGCTCTCTCGCGCACCAGGCTTCCGCACTGCACTTTTTTGCAAATATTTCTCCTCCTCCAGACATTCCTTTGTCGAGTCCTTCCATGCTTCTTTTAAGACGATCCAGAGATGACGTCTCCACGCAGCCCGCAATGATATAACTTCACCTCGATGCAATATTGCTTGCGACGGGATATTGATGCGATGCATATATAACTGCTCTCGTTGCAATGTAGGCTGCGCATAGACTCGGATAAGATATTGTCAGGGTGAGATGCATGTCATCCTGCTTTTTTCCATTCTCTTCGACGTCTGAAGCGTCCAACATTGCTGAGACGCCCAAATACAAGTGCCCAATAACATTCGTACGTTGTGAGCGGTTATTATTCATGAGTTTCCTAACGATTTCCGGATCGATGCAAACGCTTTAGGCACAGGTCGTACTTTCTGCGTGTCGCTTTCTTTCTACTTCTTCTTCTTCTTTTTTTTTTTTCTTACTGAAAGCCCCGTGGGAGGACTTCGCTCGTCCCCACCTCATTCCACTCAAACATCTTACATGTAGTGAGGATATACACCAACTTGTAGGAGACTGCTTGTTACGTTGCGAAAGCAGAGTAGCGCAGTGGGGTCTGCTGCACACTCTTAGAAATGAACTTCACCGCATAGCACGCTCCTAGCCAACCGTCATCTCGAATGATATCGTTATCTGCCCTGATTTGTTGAAAACGATAGACGTACGCCTTTTTTGCGACAATTATGAACAGCATGAGTGTCACAAAAAAGGTGTGCGCCGCCGTTTTCAGCAAATCAGGGCAGATAACGACATCATTCGAGATGATGGTTGGCTACACTCTAAAAACAGAACTTCACCGCATAGCACGCTGTGCGCCAACCATTGCCAAGAATGATAGGGTTATCGCTTCTGATTCGAAGAGAGAGGTGGGCGTACGCCTTTTTGTGGCAATTTGGATATATGAAAATTACCACAAAAAGGCGTACGCCCCCGTCTCTCTTCGAATCCGAAGCGATAACCCTATCATTCTTAGCAATGATTGGAGCACAGCGTGCTAAGCGGTGAAGTTCTGTTTTTAGAATGTAGGAGCGTGCTATGCGGTGAAGTTCATTTTTAGGAGTGTAAAGTCCTCCATACTTCCTGAAAAGCACGCCAGAAAAACAGGGACACAGCAGATATGTGATACTATCAGTCACCATCAGAGGGGGGCAAATGCTCTCACGATCTTTGCCCTCACCTCAATTTTCGTCCCAGATGTTTTTCCTCACCTCATGTTTTGGAGGGACTTCGTTCCTCACCTCATCTCAACCTCATTTTAAAATTATTTTCCTCACCTCACCTCAATTTGTTTCTGAAAAATGTTCCTCAACTCACCTCACCTCAGCATTTTCCAGAACACTGTTTCCTCACCTCACCTTATTTTTTTTCTGAAAAATTTCCTCACCTCACCTCAACTTTCAGAACTCTTTCTGAAGTATTTTCGTCACCTCATCTCACCTCAACCTTCTTTCTAAAATATATTCACCTACTTGTTATAATTTTTGCCACGTCGAGCTCACCTTAACCTGTTTCTGTAAAACGTTTTCACTTCACAATTGCTCTTTCAATTAGGAGTGGTGTCGCCCATAGCCACAGTTGCTTCGCGGCACTAACATGGAATTAAAAAGGTATTAGGAGCGGATAGGTGTATTCGTTGTAGTTGGCTTTTTACTGCTTCGTTGGTTGATTCCTGACAACAAGTTACAAGTGTACAACAAGCACAGCTAAGATTCATTGCCTTGCTTGGTTCGTCCTTCTTGCAACAAGTATCCACTACATGTACGATCAGTAAAAATTGGACGTAGGGCTCACGGGTAGAGATGTTGCACAAACCGAGCAATTTTGAGTTGTTTGGTTTTTATGCTGGCAAGGCAGGAATGGCTTTATCAAGTATCTCTCAAGCGAGAATGATAATGGAGCTGCGGAAGTCGTTTTCGGGATGGTGTGCAGCTATACTTCGAATTACTTGTACATTTTGCGTTTTTGTCTGTTATGACTTTATATTATCGATCAATGTTATTTATATAGCAGATGTATTCATTTGTAGCCGGAATTCGTGGGCCTTTTCTTCAAGACCCTTGTTTTGAAGCAATCAGGTAGACGTGCTGTACGGATTACTAGTGACCGATGTGTTGACTTACTAATTAAATTACTTTATGTAGACACAGACCTCTTGTGCCTTTTCACCTAACTTCATTGCCGTACTAAAAGCTCTGGTTCAACTTGTGGCAGTACGGAATATATGCCAGTATTTGCGCTTATTGCACTTAAAGCGCGTGTTGTTGCCTGCATTTCTTACATCAGTCTCTGATAAGGTCATTGGTTGTCATGTACTATTGTTCCAAATAATACGTGAAAGACATCCGCTTACAGTCTGACTATTTTGGCTTTGTGGAAATCTAAACACTCAAAGCACATGGTACTATATTGACTTGTTCATGTGTCTCACATCATGTATGTGACTCAGTTTGCTTGTATTGAAATCTAAGCTAAATACATAAAGCACACATAAGCTATATTCACTTGTACGTGTATCTGATCTGACACGTCTATCATGTATCTGACTCAACTGAAAGTCTGAAACTAACGGGCTTACAGCGAACACATTTTGGTGTAGAGAGCCTATGCTCACAGTACAAAAACATTTCTGCTACATTGGTAATAGAAAAAGCTGGCTCTCGGTGCCCTTTAAGAGATTGCGCAATTGAAAATAACCGCTCCACATTTCCTCAACCTCCCTCTCAAAAAATTTTCGTCACCTCACCTCAATTTCAATTTCGAAAAATTTTCCTCGCTCACCTCACCTCAACGTCCTTGTCAAAAAATTTCCTCACCTCACCTCACCTCAACCTCCCTCTCGAAACATTTTCCTCACCTCACCTCAACTCAATTTCCCTTTCAGAGATTTTTCCTCGCCTCATCTCACCTCAATGTGCGTGAGGTGAGGGTGATGTGAGGGTGAGGGCTCCCTCACCCTCATTTGCCCTCGTGAGGATGCCCACCTCTGGTCACCATTGTCCAACCGCTGGCTGTGTTTCAATACGTCCTGTCCTTCATTAGCAGTGTTGACGCCATTGTCTGCCTCACAAGAAAGGACCATGGAAGAAAAACCCCAAGACATAGGAACACGTAACACAAGACAACAAATGTTGTATTGTGTCGTGTGTTCCTCTGTCTCGGGTTTTTCTTCCATCGTGTATAAGCAGCCCAGCCTGCGTCTTATGTCTTCTTCAACAAAAGTGCGAGAATGTGTAGAGTACATTCTCCACCATGTTCAGTTCTTGAAGAAAGAACGACTTCCTTTTATTCCTACATAATCTCGTAGTCCAACACGTCTGCTTTTGTATGTCGCTTGGTCACATTGTTCATTTAGTCAACGGGACCGAGATATTATTCATGTAGCTATAGGTTTGTGCCTACAGTTCCATAGCTAACTTGGAAGGCACACAAAGGCCCTGCTCTGCTATTCAACGTTCCGCCTACTCAGCAATATTGAGCAATATATTCTCTCTCTAGATAGGCCTGAATAGGGTGGGCTGGCGTCGTCTGCTTTCTGGATGTTCGGAGGGTCGGAGATGGAAGTGACGTCTTCGGTTTCCGTTTCCGGGAAACCCGGAAGCATACTAACAAGTCTGTCGTCACGGAAGATAGATCTCTTCTTGCACTAAAAGACTCGTGATTTCCTATAGCCCTCGCTCTCACATTCTTTGATCTCATGTTGGCTAAAGCCATGAGTTTGTGAAAGAGATGGGATGACATAGTCTAATGTAAGCCCTATAATTAGCGCACTTCTCGGTGCTTTGCGCGGTTCGACGAGCTTTCGAATTTCTAGACCGATACGCCAAGGTTCGCAAGGGTTCGCAGATTTTCGATTTCAATTTCAATTTTATTTACCATTTTACATGGTGGGACGGCAAAGCTACCAGTTGCCAAATGGCAACCTTTCAAACAGGCGATTCGAGAGACGGTTATTTGTGCAACGTTGTCGTTGCGTCGCACCACAGCTCACAATGTGTTGCCCATAACAGGTATTTTCTATAGGTTTTCCACCTGACTGTATACACCCTAAAGACAGAACTGCACCACATAGTACGCTATGCGCCAAACCACTGCCACAAATGGGTAGAGGCACCTCTAGAGCGGATTTTTAGGTACTAAAGGGAGCGCTCGTCCTCCCCAGGCGTACACTGCAATCACAGCTTGCCACCCTTGGCAGCCGCCCCTTCAACTTGTCGTGCATGCTCGGCCCTTGGACACCGCGGCCCACTCCAGGGCGGCCTTATGTCATGTAGTTGGCTTTTTTTAGGCGACTGGCCTAAAGGACTCATTGTGACGCCGACAGCGCCCTCGGACATTCCCACCATCCCGATCAGGATCGCCATCGCCGCTCCGATCATCACCGTCATCTCTCATCATCGTCATAGCTCATCATCGTCATCACTCATATTAGACCCCCTAGCTATGGGGTAGCGTTCCACTCCTAGAGTGGAAAACCTCCCTACTTCATCGTCAGAATATAATTGTTGTTGTTCGTCATCACATGGAAATGGTCTAGGCCAACCAATGTTCAGGATAATATCGTTCTATCTTCCGATTGAAAGGAAAACTGATACATAAAAAGGTGAGAAAATGCAGAAAATAAGATTGCAACAGGAAAAAAAAAAAAAAAAAAGTATCTGGTACGGTTGCAGCTCCGCATAGACTGGCCAGGTGGCAGTCAGTATACAGGGTGTCCCAGCTAAATGCGAACATATTTAAATATATATATATATATATATATATATATATATATTGAAAAGTTGGATCGGACGGCTACGTAATTATAGTTGAAATAAATGGGAGACAGAAGACGAAAGTAGGGGAAGTAACAAAAAAGGGGTTTATTAAAACTTAAAAACTAACGAAGAAGGCGGAGCTTCCGCCGTAACGTAGACATCCTCCCTAATTTTTAAGTTTTAATAAACCCCTTTTTTGTTACTTCCCCTACTTTCGTCTTCTGTCTCCCATTTATTTTATATATATATATATATATATATATATATCACTTCTTGCGAGATGAAATCAATTGCATTATAGCATAGGCTGAATGGCACTCCTTAGGAGGGCATTAACAGACTCCCAAGGCAATGTCTTAATTAACTTTCAATAATTAACTTTTTAATTATTAAAACTACGAAGTTGTCCCAATGAGGACATCTGGTCCTTTTGGTCACCTGATACCGGAGCCGTTTTCAGAACAAAAATCCGTTCGATAGATGGCCCGCAAAAAATTCGTGAAGGAACACCATTTTTTTCTTATTTTTGTTCATTGCGCGTCTTCGGAGACGCGTATTTCCTTCACCCCCCAATGTAAGAGGGTGAAAGAGCACACTATCGCCTCTTGCGTCCTGGAAAGAGATAAAGAAAACAGAAAATGGAACGCAAGATAAGGGCAGTTCCGATAGAGTCACCCGCTATATTTGTTTCTGTTTTGTTCCCGCAAGTTAAAGCTCATCTTCGACGCATGAGGCGGCACTGTGCTTCTTCACTCTCTCACATTGGGAATGAAGGAAAGACGCGTCTCCGAAGATGCGCAATGAACAAAATTAAGAAAAAAATGGTGTTCCTTCACGAATTTTTTGCGGACGATCTATGGAACGGATTTTTGTTCTGAAAACGACTCCGGTATCAGGTGACCAAAGGGACCAGATGTTCTCATTGGGGCAACTTCGTAGCTTTTATAATTAAAAGTTAATTATTGAAAGTTAATTAAGACATTGCCTTAGGAGTTTGCTAATGCCTTCCTAAGGAGTTCCCTTCAGCCTATGCTATAATGCAATTGATTTCATCTCGGAAAAAGTGATATATATATTTCTTTTAAATACCGGCCTCGGTGGCTCAGTCGGTAGCGTGTTCGCCTTCTGATCCCGTAATCGCGGGTTCGAACCCGGCCGAGGACGCCAGCAACTTGGTGGCAGGGCACAAGTTGCTTAGACACGCCGTCTTTCGCGAGGGACGTTAAATACGGGGTGCCGCGTGATGAGCTTTCATCGCACGTTAAAGAACCCTCAAAAGCAATCCACAGACCGACCGCTGTGGCGTCGCTCATGATCTCAGTTGTCTCGCGACGTAAACCCCTAATTATAAAATTCTTATTTCTTTTAAATGTGTTCGCATTTAGCTGGGACACCCTGTATACACTCTAAAACAGAACTTCACCGTGTAACGCGTTCAACTCCAACAAGTGCACAAAATTACGATATCGTCACTTTTTATTTGAAGAGAGACCGGGGTGCATGCTTTTTTGTTAATTACAGTCTTGTTTGTTAGCTTTTAATTTGTTAATTTTCGACAGCCACGTCGAGAGCAAAGCCTTCTAAAGTCGTGTTCAACATAAGAAGGAATAGAAATCTAGTCCGTCAGCTCTCAAAATATTACTGCGCCGCAGATACGATGCCTGGACACAGCTAGAGAGGTTACGCACGCCCCTCCGACAGATAATTTAATCCATCATACTCACTCAGTTTCCGTATTCGCTACTAAGACTGGCCACACGACACAACGCTGCGTGGTGGCGCTGCCGTATTTCTCTAGGAGATGCCGTATTGCATCTCCTTATCTCCAACGGCGTATGTAGTTGACGCTTCGCCTTCAAGTCGAAACGCCCATCAAGAAGCAACACATAACTCTGACGGCAGAACTTCACCGCATAAAACGCACCTTGCCTCAATGACAGTTCACTGCCCTGAACGGGATGCGTACGCCTTTTTGTGACACTTCTGCAGGTACGCAAAAAGGCGTACGACCCGTGCTTTTCACAAGTCGGGAGTGATCACACACTCCGTGAAATGGTTAGCCTTCACCGTGTGGTGTGGTGATGTCCGTTTTATACGAATGTAGCGTTGAGCCCGATTTTCACATTCTACGAGAAGACTGAAGACGTGTAAAGTATCGCGACGGATCGCGAAATCCTGAGATATACGTCAGCGTTACGTTCAAGATGCCCGCACACGAGCAGTAGATTTGCGGGAGATGCGAAAACACCGGGCCCGACAGAAATGAGATTGGCAATCAGAAAGATATTTGCTTCCGTAGCCTTTTATGCAGCATCCTTTGCGCCGGCGTTTCCGGACAAAGAGAGCAAGAAATGTATTGAGACGGGTAGAAAAAGAGGAGACGAATCTCTCGCGAACCTCCGATATAAAAATAAACCAAACTGCACGCAGGGGGACTTGGAGCGTACAGACGCTGAGTGCTACGTATTGTCACTGTTCGCGCGGTGCTGTGCTTGGCTGAAACACAATTAAAGGACTGTTTAACTCCTGCTCGGTTCGAGCACTTTTATTTTTTCCCTCAAAATGGCAAAGAAGGTGCTTTTTAAGGTCAAAATTCGAAGGTCTCATTTCGAACCCAATTATCCGCTTAAATCAAAGCGCGTTTCCTTCCGATTATCTATGCTTAATTTCGGCTCGGTTCCTGAAGGTAGTATGCTCACACGACGCATGTAAAAAAAATATATGTTCCAAGTGCCTTCCATGCTCTTTAAAATTGCCACGATTCAAGAGGGTTGATGGTGTAGGTTGTGGTTCTCAACATATGATATTCGAGGGAATCCGTGATTGTGTCACCACGACTTCAAGGAACCTATGCGATAGCTGTGTAGAGGTGGGTGAGGCGAACTCGATGTAGTACGGGTAGCAAATTTTTGTTCTGTATAGTTATTTAACCGCGTAATTATAATTTATGTAATCGTTTTGTCGCAAGATGTTGCTTGATGTTCGCCGAGTTCATTCAACTGTTTCGCAATGCTTGCTCGCAGATAATTCGTTGTGGGTTGTCACTGCTGCTTGTAAATACGAAGTTTATGTAGGCATGCAGGAGAGTAGCTCCGAAGTTTCGCCCATAATAGCTCCGACCTTCTTAGACTCCAGCAGGGCGATTACGTGGATCTAGCTCTTCCGTGACCAGAAAAGATATTAGTGGATGTCGTGCAGTCTGTCGATGGAGAATCTGCCGGCAAGTACGAAAGTGATTACATTCTGTTTATATATCCTTTCTCACGCCGCAGGCTGGCCACATTGGTAAGGTTGCAGCACCGATTTTACGAAGCATTGCATTCGTCATTTTTGTTCCCAACTTTGAGAGACTCCAACATTTGTGGTGTAATTACGAAGATCCCTCACAGGGTTGGTAAAAGAGAAATAGAAAGAACGAGGGAAGTACCGATGAGAAACGCTTGTTTAGTTTGTTTATTGTTACTCTCGCACTTTTTATTTTTTTGTTTTGCTCATTTTTCTGTTGATTCAGTCGTGACTCCTGTGGGCACCGTGAAGGCCATGTTCACTACTTTATTTATTTATTTTACTTTTTTTTTTTAAACCTGCTGACTTCTCCAGGCAGGTACAGCTATTTTCATCCTTTACGAGTTGGCAACACTGTTAGGTGTCCGAGGAGTGCAAAGACACACGAGCTAAAGCATCAGATCCGTAAAGTTCCGCCGAACGACGTCGTTAATCATCGTACTTTACTCCGTGGATGGTGATATTCGCTGGGGATCTCATTGGAACGCTAAGGCCGATTGCGTCACAAAATTAGTTGCGCGGCATTTTGCCCTTTTACTGGAGATGGTTCTTTCGTTTCCTCCTCTCGTACCGCTGGTGGGAACAATGCAATTACCGACTCGAGCCGAGCGAATGGCTCAGTGAGGACGCGGGCCTGGTTATGTGATTAGAGCCCCAAATGTTAGGGTGGAAACTCGTCGAGGTAACCGTTCTGCTGGAAGGACGTCATGGAGGCGTATGGCAATCAATGCGGGTCATTGCCATTGGGGCGAGCGCGGATAAGATTGACAGTATCCGCGCGTGTCAGATCTGCTACCGTAGCTACGCGGATATCGAGTGCATCCGCACATTCGCGGTCATGCATTTGTAGGACAGATGTCTCCTTGACGAAAATGTCACGTTACAAACGTTTTTACTTTCTGCGTAGAAACTCTCTCAGCAACATTATGCCACACTCTTAAAAATGAACTTTACCGTATGGCACTCTCCTAGCCAACCATCATCTCGAATGATATTGTTATCTGCCATGATTTGTTGAAAACGGGAGGCGTACTACCGTTTTCAACAAATCAGGGCAGATAACGAAATCATTCGAGATGATGGTTGGCTAGGAGCGTGCTATGCGGTGAAATTCATTTCTAAGAGTGCATGCACGGTTGCCACAGCCTGTCCAATAATACGTCAGTTAAAGGTACAGCAATGCGAGGGATGGCTCGCTTCGGATTCATTACATGCTCTCAATTATATGACTTCCCTACACTCTTAAAATAGAACTTCACCGCATAGCACGCCGCTAGTCAGCCGTCATCCTGAATGACATCATTCGTTTGGTCTCTCCCCTGATTTGTTGAAAATGGGGGATGTGCGCCCTTTTGTGACACTTATGCTGTTACGATAATTGCCACAAAAACGCGTACGCCCCGCGCTTTCCACTAATCCAGTGTGATAACGGTATCGTTCTGTGCAATGGTTGGCCTTCAGCATGGGGACGTCAACATGATAGCAGTTCTTGTTTACGGACAAAATGCGGATATGCACGCGGCTTTCAAAACGTTAATCTTGTCATGTAATTGAGTCTGGTCTATTTGTTGTAATTATGTATGTAAGTATATACTTTCTCTTCGTTGCGGTAGTCTGCGTAGCAATCCCTACACTCTTAAAAATGAACTTCACCTCATAGCATGCTCCTAGCCAACCATCATCTCGAATGATATCGTTATCTGCCCTGATTTGTTGAAAACAGGAGGCGTACGCCTTTTCTGTGACAATTATGACCAGCATAAGTGTCACAGAAAAGGCGTACACCTCCCGTTTCCATCAAATCAGGACAGATAACGATATCATTCGACATGGTGGTTGGATAAGAGCGTGCTATGCGGTGAAGTTCATTTTTAAGAGTGTAGATTACAAGTGCCGCGTACATTCGAAGACTGGGAACATACACGGACGTCATTTTTAGATGACGTCACCATTGCTGTCACGGAAAAAAGATTGTTAGCCCACGGTATAAAAAAAAGAAAGAGAGAGAGAAAGAGAGAGAGAGAGAGAAAAGGCAGCTCCTCTGTCATTCGGTGCAAACGCTTCGAGTGATTCGACGGAAGTCGTTATGCTCCTTCCCAACACATGTTCTCTGATTGTGGAGACCGTTCACTTCATCAGACCGTTCGTTCTCGTTGCAAAAAGAAAGTGTGGCAGTGCTGCCACACCCGTCGGAGGAAAAGTATGGAGGTCACTCATTAAAAAGTCTGGAAATTTCCGTCATTTTCTATTTCGCTTTTTGCGTCGAAACAACGGAAATATGTGATGGTATAAGTTATTGGGGAGCTGCGTGGAATGGCTTGGCTGCCTTTATATGGGATCAGATGAGCTTAGTGGCGTCGACTACGCACTACGCCGGGCTACGACGATGGCCTTCCACGCCGAGACTGGAAGGTGACCTGGGTTCCCAATCCGCGCGCCGGTGTTTTCCCCAGACGCTCTAAGACAAATGTTCGCACAGTTCCCTGCGAAGTCGGCCCAGGACGCAGTATAGCCCCCGAGCAACATCGCTCGGAAATAGCACACCACCACCACGTGTGCGTCGGTGCACCGCCGACTGCGCGAGGTCTATTTGCTTCCAGTGGCGGCAGCAAGAACAAACGAAAATCAAGCATATACATCAAGCATCAAACAAATCAATACATAAGCGCTATGGTGATTGGCAAATATAGGAATCAATGGTAAGCATATTTACATCGAACAGCTTCCGTGTGACGGCTGATACAAAATATTAAAGATTATATATAGGTACTAATAAGCAACGAAAGGGGCCAGTTGGTGCATGACCAGTTGGTACATCTCCGCCGTCGGTTCTTCAGTTATACAAGGTGCTCAAGTACACATAATTCATTGGTGGATAAGGGAGTGGAAGAGCGCTTCACCGCTACCAGCCGCGACAAAAATATTAAACCGAAACCAATTAATTACTGCAACAAATGACCCGCGTGGGTGGCACATTTTTATCGAAAAGGTCTCCACTGATGATCCCAAGAGGGGTAGTACCCATTTTAACGCCGACGGCGCCAAGATTTAGAAGCTATGTTTTTCACGAAACTCATTTGAATTTTTATTTAAATAATGAGCGCCTCCCACTCATTCACACAGTGCGCGGCTTGCAGGAAGTGTCGCACAGATACTTGTAAAAAAAGAAAGTTCTTCGATTGGTGCACCCCTTCGCGAATTATTTAGCCCGGGGATTTAACTGAGACACCCGGTATATACTGACAGTCATTTTTTAACAGTCGCAAATCTAAGAAGTCGCAAGTCCAGGAAGCAAATATAAAATTAAACCGTTGTTTTTTTCACCGGAGAGTGGCGTGGCGTGAATCGGACTTTCGTCACAACTTTTTATTAGCGATTGTCCAAAAAATCTAACAAAATAACGTAAACGCAGGCTATAGCTGCTGGACGAAATTCAGGATGAAACAAACCTGAGCATGGGAGCATCGGGAACATACACAACGACCGTTGTGTATGTCCGTGTATTTTCTGTTGTTCATGCTCAGGCTTTGTACGTGGAATCTAAAAAATCCGCAGATTTCAGAAATAATCTGTAGATATCGCTGAAAATATGTATATCTTGATACAGATCTGTCGATGTGGCAACACTGAAGTTTGGCCATACCAAGGCTCCACAAAGTGGCGCCACGCATATACCGCGTGAGCTGTGACATCACCGAACATCTGGCCAATGACATCAGCGCCCGTGTGGATTGTAGAGAGCTAAATCAGCTAAATACACTTGAGACCTATTGAGTATCACGCGCACGGCACGCCGCCCGCGAACACATATGTACATAGAACATATCATGTTCCTAGCTGTTCGTCGAGGACTTCTGATGTTCTTGGAGTTCCTCTTGGCTACCGGCTTGCTCCAGACGCTGTAGGGTCCACCCCTGCATCTCAAGGACCATTGGCGCTTCTTTCATGTGCTTCTTCCTTTTGTGCGACGTGTAGCGTTGCGCCACCAGACGACGGGAGTTCGAGTTGGACTTGCACATAACTTCATTTTCAGTGATGGGCAGTAACTACTCATGAGGTAGTTTAACTACAACTACTAACTACTTCCCTTAAAAGTAATTGGAATTACTAATTAACTACATCTTGCAAAAAGTAATTAAACTATATTTGTAACTACTACAAAGTAGTTTCAATTACTTTTCCAACTACTTTGTGGAAAATGGCTGTAAGAACAATAAAGGTGTCACTAATAAGTAATAATAGACAGCAATATCGGTTGAAGTAATAATTTAATTCGATGTACATTCGTAATGCGTTCACACCATCCTGGTGCCCCTGAGTCCCAAAGCGCTCACCTGTCTGCGGTCATAAATTGGTACAGAGCAGATACAAAACTCTTCTAGTGCTCCAGTGAGCTTCAAATTTTTCCAGAATGTGCACTGCCGCGTTGCCATTAAAATAGGAGTTGCCGTTAATCGGTGGAAATTGTCTATAGCAAAGCACTTGAATACACAGATCATTTATTAACGCAAGTGAATTTACTCACCCGCACGTGTTTCAAGAAGTTACTGGAACTTCTCACGCTGCCGGACAACGTACGACAGGGGCAAAACCGGCACTCTGCAGTGAAGTTTGCGCTTCCTTCCTTGACCTTAACATTCTTGTAGCAGTACTCAATCACGAAGGAGTCCATCCCGACAGTGACACAGGCAATAACGCCGACAAGAAGAAGAACGTGAAACATGCTGCAACAACAACGAACGCATGCTCGCTGCAACCCAGAACGCTAATACTTGGATTGGATTGCCTCCGGCCGCGACCAAGCGGGTGCCTCGGGCTAAGGCGTCTGCTACGGCTTCGCGCGATCACCACGAGGTCGCGGGCGCGGCTTCGTAGTTAAACTACAGTAGTTAACTACAAAAAATGTAATTTAACTACCAACCTGCAACTACATATGACAGAGTAGTTATAATTACCAAGTAACTACTCGAAAAGTAATTTAACTAGTAATTCAACTACATGTAATTGAACTACTGCCCATCACTGTTCATTTTCATATTTCACATCTCATGCTTCTCGTGTAATGGGATAGGGTACTGCTCTCAAGCGGTGAATCACCCCAGGCCATAGTCATGATTTAGTTTTGTTGTTGTTCCTAGCTGTTCACCATATAGTTGACATCTTTATTTGAGATTGACATCCGTTCTACTCGATTGTGTTTACGCGGCTCTGAAAGCTTTCAAATACTTGTTATAAAATGATGGAATGACTGACCAATGTACGCTCAGGTATCTCTAGCAAGAGAAGACATTCCGTCGGCGTTTCGAAACAACTCCGTAACCGGAACCCAAGTGAGAAGAAGTGTCTCGCACTTGTCCTGCAGAGATTGCTTTCGAATCCAAACAAGTTGCGCAACGTCCTTGTCCAAATCCAGCAATGCGTGTTAATGGACGGAGCCTTACAATTCGACTCTGACGGTATCATGTATAAAGCTCCCTAACACAACTTACGTGCAATCTATATACAGGGTGTCTCAGTTAAATCCCCGGGCTAAATAATTCGCGAACCGGTGCACCAATCGAAGAACTTTCTTTTTTACGAATATCTGTCCGATATCGCCTAAAACCTGCGCACCGTGTGAATGAGTTGGAGGCGCTCATTGTTTAAATAAAAATTCAAATGAGTTTCGTGAAAAAACAAACTCTAAAGCAGAGCGAAGTCGGCATTAAAATGGGTACTACCCCTTTTGGGACCTTCAGTGGACCTTCAGTGGACCCTTTGCGCTTCGCGGTGAAGCGAAAAGGACGCTCTTCCACTCTATGTCCACCAATGAATTACGCCCTTTTGCACTTCGCCGCTACCAGCCGCGACAAAAATATGTAAACCTAAACCAATTTATTACTGCAACAAATGACCCGCTTCAGTGGCAGATTTTTCTCTAAAAGGTATATCCACTGAAGGTCCCAAAAGGGGTAGTACCCATTTTAATGCCGACGGCGCCCTGGTTTAGAAGATATGTTTTTTCACGAAACTCATCTGGATTTTTATTTTGCGCCTCCAAGGTTTGCGCAGGTTGTAAGCGGTATCAGACAGATACTTGTAAAAAAGAAAGTTCTTCGATTGGTGCACCGGTTCGCGAATTATTTCGCCCGGGGATTTAACTGAGACACCCTGTATATACATGAAACGACAGGAAACAACCCAAATAATTACGCTTGTCAGCCACTAGCACGCCTCTACCGATCTTATTTGTCCGACCGTTGCTTTCATTAGCGACCTTATCTTCTCCTGAACCACGTAGCAAAAATTAGTCGAGTGGAGTCCATTTACGGTGCTCCTTTTGGGTCGAGGTTGGATGGAGTAATGTCCCCTAAGATAGGCTGCGGCAGTAACAGCTGTGTGGGCTCATGGGTCGGTCAGGCAATAAAGCAGCTCCTAATGGCCTGAGCCACCGACGGCGGTACCGCACAGGCAGAGTGGCTCAGACTTGCCGACGGCTGAGAAAATTTTCTTCCTTGAATCGGTCGTAGTTGTACGTGATTGATGATATAAGTGACGCCGTTTCATAGAACGAGGGGGCTTACGGAGTCAGGGAGAACATCAGTGGGGGTTCCACGGGAGATTAAAAAAAAATGATGAACGCACTACACTCTTAAAAATGAACTTCACCGCACAGCACGGTCCTAGCCAACCATAATCTTTAATGATATCGTTATCTGCCCCCATTTGTTGAAAACGGGAGGCGTATGCCTTTTCTGTGACAATTATGAACAGCATAAGTGCACAAAAAAGGCGTACGCCCCCCATTTCCAACAAATCAGGGCAAATAGCAATATCAGTAAAGTTGATGGTTGGCTAGGAGCGTGCTATGCGGTGAAGTTCATTTTTAAGACTGTAGAAGCAGATCATGAAGTTAATTGTGTTTCCAGTACAGTACACTAACGGAAAATTGTACACTCTTAAAAATGAACTTCACCACATAGCACGCTCGTAGCCAACCATCATCTCGAATGATACCGTTATCTGCCCTGATTTGTTCAAAACGGGAGGCGTACGCCTTTTTTGTGACACTTATGCTGTTCATAATTGTCACAGAAAAGGCGTACGCCTCCCGTTTTGAACAAATCAGGGCAGATAACGATATCATTCGAGATGATGGTTGGCTACGAGCGTGCTATGCGATGAAGTTCATTTTTAAGAGTGTACTTTAACGCATAGCATGCGCCGAACGCAGAGCTTCACCGCATAACACGCTCTTAGCCAACAATGATGCCGAATGACATCGTTCTCTGCCCTGATTTGTTGAAAACAGGCGGCAAAGTCCTTTTTGTGACACATGTGGTTCAGCTAATTGTCACAAAAAGGCGTACGCCCCCCTCTCTCTCATCGAATCAGAAGCGATCACTCTTAGAAATGAACTTTGCCGCGTAGCACGCTCCTAGCCAACCATCATCTTGAATGATACCGTTATCTGCCCTGACTTGTTGAAAATGGGAGGCGTACGCCTTTTTTGTGACAATTATGAACAGCATAAGTGTCACAAAACAGGCGTACGCCTCCCGTTTTCAACAAATCAGCTAGGGCAGATAGCGATATCATTCTAGATGATGGTTGGCTAGGAGCGTGCTATGCGGTGAAGTTCATTTTTAAGAGTGTGGCAATGATTGGCGCACAGCGTGCTATGCGGTCAAGTGGTTTGCGCAGAGCGTGTCATGCAGTGAAGCTCTGCTGAAGTGCAAATGCGCTACACCCACATTTCTTGCGTAGAGGCGTTATGTGGTGGTCAAACCTTCCACCACAGCCGAAAAACAGGATTGTGCCTTCGTCTTTAGGATTCTCCACAGCTCCTGAAAGCCCTTCATGTTAAGTGCGCTTGCCGGTTGCCGGTCGTGTACACCGCCGGTGTATGTGGGACAAAGTCTTTTCCGATGACTCGAGCGCCGTAGCGTTTTCGTAGAGCTGGGTGCGAGCATGAAGACGTTTAATGAAGACGCTAAAATGGGTGCGCCACTAATTGAGCTAATTAATCAATGTTCACAAAGTCAGGAAGAGTAGCTCGAGCGCACATCATTCGCATTAATCACCGACACCGCAATGTACTAAGAATACGAGTGCAATTTGGCGTCTAAAGAGTGCTGCAAACGGATGTCCCGTACTGGAAGGTATCAGAGGCATCATATATGCATCAGGGTACACTGTGTTGTTTGGGAGCACTCTGAATGCGCCGAAAAGTGGGGGGGGGGGGGGTGTACAGAGGTTATGCGCAGTGGGTGTTAAAAAAGGACATTCCTAATTGCATTCATGCCGGGTTGTCAACTGTTAGCAAATGAGCAGTGAAAGCAGGGGTGACCAGTTAGTGTGGTATGCACCCAAATGCCGATGTGCCACTTTTATTTTTTTAATTCTGTGTTAGTGCCGCGAAGCAACTGTGGCTATGAGCGGAGCATCACAGTTGTGGACAGATGGAGAGAGGACAGCAAGAAGGAGTGGAGGACAGGGGGTTCGTATGCATCCTGTGCCGACTTCAGCGAGAACTCTGCCGACATTCGTTGCGAAAGTCATCGGAAAAGCCAGGGAAAACCTCAAAGAGCACAGCCGGTGGTAGGATACGAACCCACCATCTCCCAGTCTTGAGCACGACCTTGGCTACCATGCACCAAAGAGCGGGACGCCCTAACCCGCTCGATCATGCTGCTTGGTTTGCCAGTTTGCCCATGCATTTCTTTCTAGCTATAGAAGTCAATCTTATCTCACGACGTAGATAATTGATGAGCACGGTGACGATCGATTAGATCGATTAATGACGGCGTAATTGAAGGATGTCTTAAAGTTAAACCACGATAATTGAACATCTGTATGCAATAGGGGGATAAGTCGAATTATCCCCTTTTGATTATTTTTATTGCAATGACATCTACATACCAGTATGTACCTATAACAGAAAATTTAGGACCGTATTGCAATTCATTGACCCGATAGGAGGATAATAAACGGGAAATGCGTGCGTGTCAATGGGATGGACAGCCGGATCAGGCCCCTTTTCCACACATGCATACGAATGGTGTAGCTTAAATTTTGCTACGATGCGGAAATCAACTTCGACTTCCACTCAAAAAACATGTTCTTCCTACCTCACGTGACCGTGTCAGCAGTACTACTGAGCGTTGTAATCGGAAAAGCGTGTGCACTATGCTAATAAGTCATATTTTGCTGGCCCCACAGATCATTATTTTCAAGATCGTGCTCGTTTAGCAGCACGATAATCACGATCTAGGCTACTCCACTTCACAAAGGTAACTTCGGCCGTCCTGGCGTCACCATGAAAGTCCGACTCGTGAAAACTGTTTTTTCCTGCACGAAAACCCTGTGCGTGAGGTGTTATATAGAAAAGGGGGGGATTTATTGACAGAAAAAAAGAAAAAAGAAAGGGGGAAAGGTCAGCCATGCAGGCTTGCTATTACCTAAAAAAAGAAAAAAAAAGAAAAAAAATAACAAAAGGATATGTCATGCTCCTGGGTTTTGGTCAATTTCTGCTAAATCGCACACCCAGAAAGGATGCTAACGGGACATGGATGTAGAGTAGGCACATGCATGTATGTTACAAGTTTTGCATTTGCGTTATTCGAGGAAACTCATCTGCAATTGCTTTACCAAATATTCACTCGCAGTTTTCTCGGTTTGGGATTTTTCGACTTATCCCCTTATTGCATACAGAGGCTCGATTATTAACTGCCAAGTGCACCTACTTGAACATTACTCGAAAAATGGACTTGCTTGTAGCACGACTCGTTCACATCGATAGTCTCTAAATTGACTTCATTGGCTCCCTGTTGAATCGCTGACGGCTGACAACGGATGGCCTCTCTAACTGCGTCACCACCCCGAGTCTCAACATTTGCTCAACGTGCGTCTCAACATGCTAAAAACGTAGGCATCCAGCGAGCTACAGAGCACGAACAGGAGCAAGGGGGATTTCATCACCACGGGGGAGTGCAAGCTCCAGTTCAAGGGATTGATGCACTAACACGTTTCTGTGCATAGAGAGAATGGAACGATATGTACATACCATGCAATACACACGAAGCAGAATGACTTCAACTATTTAAAATTGGACTATGGTTTTTCCCTATGGTCAATAGCAGATATCTGTTTTGTGTCAGATGCGTCGGTACAATATGTTCATGCGAAGTCACGGACTTTCCTTACTGCTTTGATGAAAATACATTACATGCAGCAAGCAATATCCATACAAGTGGAAATACGAGACATCTGACCGCCTGACGAACATCAGCGCGAAGCAAGCGCGAATGTTTGTTCCTCGTGAATGCTGCAATATGCGTTCGCTGTCAAATATCGTATAGCCTCGGATTTCTGTCAGTGCGTGTGTTCGATCAATGAGGGGAATACTTACGCACTGCTTCAATTCGCGAATATGATAGAAGAGATGCGCCAGCTTAACGCAAAGACGTCATTTATGTCAGTGACTCGAAATCGTGAAAGCCCTGTCAGGTAAAAGACATGTTAAGTGCCTTAGGACGAGAGCCGCACAGAACGGACATCTGTTCGTCATGATGTTCTTCAGGTAAGACAGTTCGCTCAAAACCATGATTTCGCATTTACACGTAAACTCTCACGATAAACCAGTTGAAATGTACCCTCACAAAGGACACAGATAACCATGTAGCACGCTGAAGACCAGCCGTCACTCAGAAACAGTCAACCATCATTTGTCATAAATGGGAATCGTACGCATTTTTGTGGCAGTTTTGATACATGTTAATTGCCAGGCAAAGGCGTATGCTCGGCTCTCCCCTGAAACCTGCAGCGATATAACAGTCAGGTACCGCAGTGTAGGTATTTTGGCAGTCAGGTTGCCGGGACGGACGTACACAATGAAACAGTTTAATAATTCGGCATAATTATCCATAGAATTTGTGTGTAACAAATCAGATGGAATGAAGTACACTTATCGATTATAAAACTATTACGACCTCGACAAACTGCACTTCTTGACCGGATTCATTGAGCTGTTATCTGGACAGGACCAGACCCTGCCGAAGCATCTTAGATTCAAAAAGGGCTCGTTCACGTAATCTTCCCCTGCTACGTAACTCCTGGACGCCATTTGCGACCGGACAGTTTCTGATGCGTTGTTTCTACATCGTCCAATCGCAGCCAAGATGAAGAACGCCCTCTCGGCACTCATTCCAGTTATGAGGGTATTGTCCTTGGACGAAGTATCCCTGAAGCAGTGACGAAACGTCAGGTCCCAGGACGTGGTGTCAATTTTGAGCCTCTTCAGCGACCACTGTCCGTCTAAGCCCAAGCTCCGCTTCTGGTACCGGACGCATTTAGTGGATCCGATCACGTTCCGGCTTTGGGCTACATACCCCTGTAGCACGTGCAGTCTCAAGTTCCTGAGCAAAGCGGTGAACACTTTATGTAACATGTAAGGGTAACGAAGATGCAAACCTCTTTCGTGAAACGTGGCATACGTTGAAGCAGTTGGTAGATAGAGACTTTGGGAATATGGGTCGTACGATGGATTGCGACTGAAGACGGACAGGGTGGCTGCTAGGCGGCATCGAAGTTGCTTCGTTGATGCAAGACGAAGTTGGATGGATTTCTGCTTGAAAAGGAGGTAGTCTTCGACAAAGTAGCCTGCAGTGATGTTAGTAAATACTGGAGGAATGTCCATGTCCGTTGTATTGATCACCTGCAGCGATGCACAAAACAGAGCCATAAGGTTACGAAAGTAGATGACTTCCAAATAGTTATGCCATTGCAGGTTGCAGCTACACAATGCAACGGAAGTTAATACACCCACGCCAGCAGAGAGGCTGCGTGTTCGGGGCATCGGGGTTCCCCGCAGGAAGAAGGCCTACGCACATTGCCGAATACAATTAACCTAATTAAGCTACACTGCACTATAAGCAAATGCACACTATAGCGCAGTGGCGTGGCCAGAAAAAGATTTCGGGAGCGGTTCTATAGAGACTTTACATGGGGAGGAGGATTTCACAATCGTATCCCTCTCCCAAATCCACTACCAAAGGTACGATTTTTGAGGTGGGGTGGGGGTTGAACCCCCGAAACCCCCTGTGGCTACGCCACGCGGACGTCTGTGGACGCTGCGATCGTGAAAATAGAGAATTCTAGCAAACCAGTTTGCAACGTCCCGCTATACTGTACACGACACGATAATTCGAAAGCGATATCACGATACGCGAGACTGACACTCTTGACGTTTTAGTTCAAAGTGGAAGCAAACCGTACGGTTAATTAAGGTCGTAGCGCTCCCGCGTGGCAAATCCCGCACCTCCATCTTATCTCGCGTAGTTGGCCTATAGTCTTCTCGCGGGGCCCCGCGAACCGCGTGACCTCTCCAATATACTAGTCAAAAATATCGCCTTTGATTAGCATATCGGAGAGCTCACGCGGGTAATACTCGAGGAGGTTCGCCGAGGGTGGTAGCAATGTAGGGGAGGTAAACATTGCTTCCAGCACCGTGTGTCGGAGATTTCCGGCGCACGTCAAAAGGAGCCCAATGGTCGAAATTATCCGCTGTCCTACCCTGTGGCACGTGCAACATGTTGCCACACTATGTAGGCAGACAAACGTTACGTGTAACATCACGGCACCCTTATTTCATTCGAGGAGATCTGTACCGGCGATACGCAAGCGGAGCTCCGATAACTTCGCGCATGCGCCATGAGACCAACGCCGTACCGGGTATCGTATCAGAGATGCAAAAACGGTCTACCAAAACTCTCTATTATCAGCCTTCGATTCGTTAGTGTTCAAAGTACGAAGGATTGAGGCGTGACAGCTTGTCTGTCTCATCACAAAGCAACGTTTTACCTGGTGGTGCATAAAAACATGGTGCTTGCATCTCACTTTACAGTCCCTGCTCCGTACACCGCGTATTTCGTTCTTATCCTTATGGTACATTGTACCGAATGAACTCAATACAGAGCAAGTCGCAGGTGATCTCACGACTACGCTGAAAAGACAACCGTGTACCTTGATATTGGTGGAATTGAGGAAGCGGAGGCACTCGCGACCCTTCTCCTGAAGGCACCATTCCAGGTCCCCGACGTAGCTGAACAAAGTCGTGGATATTTCGTGAATCTTCGAAGAGACATCTAGCGGTTGGTGTTGTACGTAATTTCCGAAGGAATTGAGCAAAAGGGCAGGGTCCATGTCGTCGACATACCAAAGACATCGCTGCCAGCGTGGCCACATAGTCTGCCAGCGTCCCGTCATCCGAGCCATCTGAGCAACACTCATGGCCTCGAACTCATTGGACAAGACAGGCGACATATGGAGGACGACCCGAAAGCCAAAGAAGTTGTATATGTCAGCGCTCTTGGTGTGCGTAGCTAAGCCCTCGAGAGCCTTGAAGTATGCCTGGCACTGTAGAACAACTCGTGAACTGGGTGTTAACTTGTGCAGATCGCCGACAGTATACTTGATTAGATGTACATATGAAGGCAGGTTGTCCAAAGTTGTGACTTGTGGCCTTTCCTTGTATCTCGTTCTCAGCTGTGCCAATTTGGATACAAATTTGAGCACTCTCTGCGAGATGTCTTCAAAGAAGTTTGGTTCAAAGTAGCTCGTTGCTCTGTACAGAGCCGAAAGGTACCAGCCGGGCAACCTCACGGAAGCGTGCAGGAGAGATTCCGGCGCATCTAAACTTATAAGGAATCTGGAAATGTTCGCAAGGTCTGGTACTATCGAAATAGATACAAGCAGGGATATGCCCAGAAGGCGGAATATTCTGGCGTGGATCCTCCACAGTTCGGTTTTGCTGAGGACAGTATGCTTGTGGGGCCATTTGGCGAGACCCGTACGCTGAAGGAGGGAAGCGAGGTAGACTTTGGAATCAGCCAGAGATATCTCGTCCTTGCATAGATCGTAAACTGCTCCAACCAGGGTACCCGACTTGTTTCCAGTCAGCAAGGTTTGTAGAATGTTTTCTGTCTCTTGGTTCTGATCAGTATCAAAGCTGCGCGATTGGTTGGAAGAATCACTACTCCAGCGGTAGCACGCGAACTTGTGGAAATTCTCGCACGGATTAAACGAAGAGCCTTTGAAATTTAAGACGTCGTACTCGCAAAGCGCTCCTGTACACCAGGGCGCAACGTCACCCTCGGAAGTGGTTTGAATTTCCCTTGTCACCATTGCCGGGTCCTCGACTGCAACACTATGGATGGTTGGTTCGGTGGCATTAGGCATTACTTCAACTATGAGTGGAACATGCGCCTCGCGTAACGGGAGTGGTGTTGTCGATGCCCTGCCCATGTAAAGCCCTGCTGCCTTAATTAATGATTCGCCAGAACTGGTGACGGCAAGAGCGCAGAAGCACAACAGGACCATGCAGATCACGGATGCGATGCAGCAGCCATAACTGAAACAGGTCGCATTCCAGAGATGGTTCATGGGATCTCGCCTGACCACGTTCACAGGCGATTGGTCCGTATCGCGTGGCGCCGTTGACTCAGCTTTCGGAGAGTCTGGCTCCGTAGTGCGGCTCGTTGCGTTCGCGTTTGCGGGTGGTCTGAAGTATGCCAGTGGACTGATGGGGTTTGGTGTCTTGACCACGGCGTTTCGAGTCTGGGTTGATGATTCAGTGTTGCGTTCCGCAACAGGTCTTGTCTCCACAGCCGGAATGCATACAGAGTCGATGCTGTTCGAGGACCTGCGTCAAGGTTAACGTTAAATCGACGTTGCTGTTACGGTGACGCAGTGCCGGCGGCAGCGTCCTGCTATTCAACCCTGATTCTTATGTAGTGCAGTCGCTTGCACCACGTACAGTCTCTTTATGCCCCCTTATTTTTAGGAAGCTGTGGATAATAGCGCACCTTCGAAGTACTGTATCCATCGCAGCTAATTAACGGGTAACACAGTCACACTTATGTTCTATGATGAAAGAGAGCCAACACAAAAAAAGAAGACGGTAACAGGCATTCACTACTCTAGATTCTTTTCACCGACGTCACGCGCGCGATGCATCATGGGTTTGTGCGCCATATTTTTGTATCGAAACCACCCATCCTCGCCTAAGTGCTCTGTTGAGTGTCTGTTTTGGCTCCATTTCTTCTTCGTGTGCCTCGGCCGTCGATTGGATAATTAATGGTGATTTGTGCGACAGTTGGCTGTGCGAACCACTCGCATCGTAAACGAGCGAAACTATAGAGAAGAATGTGCAAGATGAAAATTATTCGAGAATCAAGATATACCTGCAGTTCGCAGCCGTGAATGTGATCGTACCCGTGAGCTATCTGCCAAACGAAGGGCTTTGTGGGTTGTGGGCGAGTTGACGGTGAGTCAACAAGCACACGAACGCCACCTATCGACAGCAGAAGCGCAGTCGGAACAGGGAAAATCTCGCAGGTAATATTTTGGCGTAGAACGAAATATGTGCACATGTTGATGTACTTGTTCTGTCGTTGTTCACGACGCCGGAAATGCGTAGCACCTGTTGAGGTACAAAATGGTCAACAATCACAAGAGCAGCAGGAGCCCTTGCACTTTAGCCCCAGCTCTCCACGTAGTTCCTGCGATGCCGTTGAAGCAAGCCACATGTCATGTATGTTATATCACACAGAGGTAAGCCCTCTCATGTCATAACTGTGTCTTGCAGCTGTTGCTATGCCTTCAGAAGGTGGCGAAGTCTCGTCAACAGCTCTGAGTGAAAACTTTAGACCACGTAAATTATTAAAGATTGAGCATCGTGATCTGTTTCAATAGGAGCTGTCATGTCCAGGTTAGGAGCCAGGCCCAAACATTTCACTCAGCCAAGCTGATCAAACTGGTGCCGCTGTCTCAGGTGGGTTCTTTCATGTCTACAAAGTGCCACTGCTGTGTCTCTCATTCCTAAAAATAAATTGCTGCTGCAGATTTTTCACATGCAGAGAGTGGCCTCGATCACTCGGATGTTACTGGTGAGAATGTTCATTGAATTGGTGAAATGTAGAAACAAACCTCAAAAACCAAACAATTAATCACTCCCAAACCTTCTCTGTGTTTCAGTGAAGGTTTCTAATCCAGTGTTAAATGGACAGTGTTTAAAGTGAGCATTGATAGAAACGATCTGGCAGAGAGTATGCAAGTACAGCAGGATATCTGTTCTTCAGCTTTAGATCTTGAGCTGGTGGTAGAACAAGACTAAGGATGAAATTTAGACAATAAAATTATGTCCTCAAAAGTGCATGCATCTATAATAATTCTTTTTTGAAGGCGGAGCATGCCATGTCATGTAAGTACGCGCTTCAAAGCTCCAAATGAGCAGGGCATGTAGGGCTGTGCTTAAAATTGATGTAAATTTAATCTACTTCAGAGCCTCCCACATACCAGCAGCTAGTGGAAGAGACCTCACGGCTAAATGAGCAGCTATACAACTGTAGGGCTGCAGCAGCAAAGCATGATTTCACAGAAGACAGCCTGAAGAATGATGATGCCGGGGTCCGGTTTTATACTGGGCTTCCATCGTTCCAAGCACTCAACTCTGTGTACAGGATTGTATGTGATCACGTGTCACATGGACCACAGAATATTCTGTCAAAGTTTTGAGGAGATGATTGTCTGTTTGATGATGCTGCGTCTCAACCTAAGTTTACAGGACTTGGCCTACAGATTTGGTGTGTCAGTACCAACGGTGTGTAGGATTATCGACAGATGGCTTAATGCATTGTATGACAGGCTTCGCCTACTTATGAGATGGCCAACACAAGAAGAAAATGCGAAGACCATGCCGTTCCCTTTTCGTGAAAATTTCGGGTGCAAGGTACGGTGTATCCTGGACTGTTTTTGAAATATTCATTGATCGTCCCAGTTCTTTAGATGTCAGGGCTGCAACGTGGTCACAGCATAAAGGGCATAATACTGTCAAGTTCCTCATTTCTATCTGCCCCCTTGGTAGTATAGCTTATTTCAAGGTCATATGGGGGCCGAACGAGTGACAAGGTGATTACTGAAGACTGTGGAATTCTGACTAACTTGGAGTATGGTGATGTGGTTTTGGCGGATCGGGGTTCTTTGATCGCAGACAGCGACGTCCCTGCATTCACCCGAGGTAGGATACATTTCAGCTGGGCTGAGTTAGAATCAACACGTTCACTTGCAAATGTAAGAATATGTACATGTTGAAAGAGTGATTGGTATGGTGAGAAACAAGTATACCATACTCAAGGGCCCACTGCCAGTTGACACCCTCGTGACTAACAGCAGCAGGGAAGTGCCACAAATTGATAAAACAGCCACTGTATGCTGCTGTTTGGTAAACCTTTGCAACTCTGTTGTTTCTCCCATACCAGTTCATTAAGAATTTATGAAGAAGACGAGTTTGTTAGGGTGTTGCAGTTTTGACTCCTGTAGGTTTATTGCACATGAGACTAGTAAAGCAGATAACAATGTGAAATGATGGTTAATAAAAATGAGTAAAATACCACACAATTTTAATGGTCATTCGTTTGTGGAGGCAGCTGTTGCAGTACCACTGCTTTGTTCTTGGTGTGGTTTTAGCCCAACACATGGAAAGTGGAACCAACCAGTCGTGCAAGTTACACCTTATCATTTTGCCTTCCTCAGGCCCTTTACATATGTAGCATGTCCCATCCTCTGTGCCTGAAGAATGTGCACTGTTGTTTTGGTTTGTGAGCTGTATGGTTGTCAGTGGCATATGTAGTCCCCTTTGTGCACTACTGTGAACAGGTGGCGAAGAGAATTGTTGAGATCGAGTGACGTTCTCCTGTTCACTGTTTCTGGTGTACCACTTTCCGATCAGTTCTGGCAGAAGCCCTCGACAAAAAAAAAAAAAAAAATATATATATATATATATATATTATGCCTGATCCAGTGCCTCAGAGATGAAAGCTGTGTCTGCCATTAGTCTCTCCACACTGAAGTCATGCTTGCTCCATAAAACAGTAACCATAAGAAACATCACAATAAAAAATTTGTCCTTGTGGTTGATAGAAGTACGCGTGGTCACGACGTAATGATAATTTGCCAGACTGATTGTAGACACACGTGTTTTTTTTTTTTTTTTTTTTTTTTTGCTTGTAAGCTCTATGAGCATGACATCCTTTGCACTGTAAGGACACTTCACCTCTACAACCCCTTTTCCGCAGCAGTTGCATCCCACCAACAAATCTGGTGTTGCTCCAAAGAAGGGGGTAGTCTTCGGCACAATCAATCCTGTTTCTTTAAATGTCACAGTTGCATGTGCCACTGATTTGTAGGTGTCCAGCGCATGTTTCTCATGTTTTCTGCCATACTTCACCTCTTTTGTCGAGAACAGGTGCTGCTTGGGGTAGCATATCAGTCTTATCAAGCTCTCTGAGGGTTTCTCTAGATACGTTCGGCACACTGCTTTCAGATTAGAGGCTGTTACACGGCCTGCCCTGAATCGATGCCACAGGTCACACTGTGCTTGCTTTCTCGTTGATTTCTCGATCTCCTTGGAAACTTCATCATTTACTTCCAGGCTTTCTGTCACAGTTCTGCATTTCTCTAACAATTCATCCCAGTTCATTCGTGCTGCACATGGGTCCTGTAGAGATAAGTTTGCGGCCTTGCATCTTATTAAGGGTGGAACATAGAGATCACTATATTTGGACATTGTCCCAGCACATACTGGCCTGTGACCAGTACCAATGAGGTCATCAAAAAGTGTACTCCCCTCTTCCTCAGTGGGTTCTGGGGCTGGAATACGCTGGAGTAGCATCTGTGGCTTGACTTCAGAACCATTGAAGCGTGCTTTTGGAGATGAAAAATCCATTTCTAATATAGGTTTTGGTACAAGCTTTTTAACGTACGCCAGCAGCCAAGAGTTAGCACGATCAGTGCATGAACTTGATTCAAGAACTCTTCGTCCCATTTCAATGTAGAAGAGAAGTGATGCTACATGAGAACACGTTTCACATGTCCCCGCCATACAGGTACAATGTCCAAAGATGACTTCACCGTCCTGCCGAATAACAGCCCAAGCAGTCAGTGGAGGCGATGACAGGCATTGCGAGTGATTAACCCTGCAATTAGAAAAAGATTTCGCTGTACAAATAAGTGGAAGGTTGCATGCATCCTAAAATTATTTGTTTAACTGTTGTAGAATGGTGAAAGTTTGGACCAGTTGGTCTTTTCTTCTTAATAAACCTATATCCCCCCCCCCCACTACCCTCTGTTGGTACATAGTATTGGAGAAAGGTAACCAGCGGTAAAAACGGGACAAAAGATTGTAGACACACGGACGCTGGACACCAGCGTCCGTGTGTCTTCTAATTCTTTCTGTCCCGTTTTTACCGATGGTTATGGTTCTCCAGTTTAACTGTTGCTGCAGTGTCACTGACTACTCATTACCGTAACAACTGTTGATCCTAAGCACACTTACCTCTGTGATCATGACGACTTCACCGTTCAGGAGCTTCACACGTGGTTCTCGTACAGCCACTAGTGACATAGTTGTATGCCTCCAGCGACTTTGTCGCTTTCAACTGCTTTCGCGTGAGATAGCTTGTCCTAGTTACAAGATAATCATGTATGTCCATTATGTCCAACTCCGGCCACACAAAAAATTCCTCACGCAGTCATTTTCGGAAAGCAGGAAGGGGTCGACGCCACTGCACCTTTCCACCTCGATCTCGTACCGTTTAAGGTCGTTTCCAGATAGTGTTGAACGGTAGTTTCGTGTTTCGAAGCGTTTTGGTGACGCCATATCAATCGCAACACGGTGACATTTGATATGTTTCGTGTAAACGCCGACGCCTGCACTATGCGACTGACCGCACAACAGCGTTGCTACACAAAAATATGGCGCCGGGATTCTGTCGTCTGCTACGGTGACGTCATGTGAAAAGAGCATATAGCTTGATTATTAGACAGAACTTCTTCAATAGTTTGGCTCCTAACAGCTCGCGTGGCGTAGTGGGCAGGATGACTGTCTTCTACGCTGATACTAGGAGGTTCGAATCCCAGAAGCAGTTCCCCTGGGTTTTCCTGCAGACTTTCCAGACGAATGCCGTCACAGTTCCCAATGCAGTCGGCCCAGGACACACACTAACCCAGTGTCCCCACACTCCTTCCTGCTGTCCCCTCTCCATCTATCCACGTCTGTACTCTGCTCATAGCCACAGTTGCTTCGCGGCGCTAACATGAAATAAAGAAATGCATATGAAAAACTAGGATGGCAGTCGATACGGGGGGAAAGGTTACCATAACGGACTGTTACTTATGGACCCATTGAATGAACCATTTGTCTGTTGTCGTTTATCTACTTTTGTGTGAACACTTTTCCAACATGGAATACGGTGATATGGACAGACCCTCCTGTAGAACTCATGCGCAGCTATAGTAGGGCAGCTCTGAATCAAATGAAAAGGGGTTCAAACACACTGAGGGTTTTATCGATTTTAAACATGAATGCGTTCCACACAGTACAACTGACCTGCGTCGCTTTCTTGGAGGTCGTTCAGAGATGTGGAAAGGGGTGTCGAAACTTGATTTCGCCTTCGAGACAGTCGCCAAGTAGTCGCGATGGCGATGGCGTCGACGTCGACTGACGTTCGACAACGAAGGAGTAGTAGGTTGTCGACTGTCCGACATAGATCGAAGTCCTGGTTTTCCGCTGAAGGGGTTTATTACAACGTTGACGACTGCCGGAGTACCGTCGTTCGGTACGTCACGCCTGTCCTCGAAGGCGCGAACGGAAAACTTCGGCAACTGTGTCATACTGGAAACTATACCAGGGGCCTGTGGCTGAGACGGTTCCTCGAATACACTGTTTCTCGAATACGGACAAGAATATGAGGGTCACGCGCCTCGAGATTATTTCTTCTTCCTCAATATGTCGTTGCTGAAGAGGTGTCTGGTTTCATAAGGTTGTCAATCCGCTGTTCAGCCCATATTGATTCGAAGGGTGAAAGATGACCCGTCGTTATGGAACTACAGGGTGTGTGCAGAAAAACATGACCCGCACTTTTTCATGTAACTCGTTGTCTACTTAGCCGAGGAACTTCCGGTGGCGCACGACGGCGTATTTATGCGTGCGAAAGCTACAAAAAAAATCCTGGAAGCCATACTCAGTGTAAAAAAATTAACTGAGCGCGAAAACATGGGCTTCCATGCATTAGAATAGGGCGGTCATGACAGTGCATGGTAGTGCATTTCGGTCTCATGAGAGTTATGTGCAGGCACCGCTAGGGGTACTGCCGATGAGCATCCATGTAGGACATCGTTTTTATGGTAGAATTTCCAACCCCAAGTTGCAGCAGGACGGTACTTCTACCATTTCGTGCCAATCCACACGCCACTTCTCCCCCGCGGGTATAATCGGCAGCGCCCCTTTCCCTTGCTCCTCTCTCTCACGTTTGCTCTAAGAGAAAGTGGTACAATTTTCTACCCAAGCTGGTAGAACGACAGTTTCTACTCTGCAGTTATATCCAAAACTTAAAGCTGGTTGGAGTAGAAATGTGGTTGCAATGCAGCTCTACCGAAATGTCTAGAAAATCATACGTTTTTTTTTTTTTTTTCTTGTACTGTCGCAGGCAACTGCCACGTGGGACGTTCCATTTACCTCAAGAACGTTTTAGCCCGCCGTTATTATATCAGGCCCTTCTACCGCTCCTTTATAGATTTTACACCCTTGAACTTCACTGCATAACACTACCTTAGCCACACCCGAATGACGTCGTTCTCTCCCTCGATTTGTTGAAAACGGGAGGTGTACACCTTTCTGTGACGCTTGCGCAGTTAGCCTAATTGTCACAAAAAGCGTACGCCTCTCTCCTTCCGCAAATCAGGAGTACACTCTTAAAAATGAACTTCACCGCATAGCATGATCCTCGCCAACCATCATCTCGAATGATATCGTTATCTGCCCTGATTTGTTGAAAAAGGGAGGCGTACGCCTTTTTTGTGACACTTATGCTGTTCATACTTGTCACAAAAAAGGCGTACTCCCCGCCCCATTTTCAACAAATCATGGCAGATAATTATATCATTCGACGGTTGACTAGGAAAGTGCTATGCGGTGAAGTTCATTTTTAAGAGTGTATCATTCTGTGCAATGGTTGCCCTTCATCGAATTATGTGATGAAGTTTTCCTTTCTTAGTTTGGACAACTTACAATTGAAATACTGTATTGTCAGGCCTGCAATAAGCGAGATTTTGACGACAAACGGCGACAGTTTATCGGCGAGATTTCAGTCATCATCACAAAAGGGTGGGAGAGGTCTCGTTCGATCACCTAAATGCAGCCTTCCTGTCGGAAGGTGGAGGCAAGTTGCCTGGCTTTGGGTCTAATTCATCCTAGACTAATGCGCTGGTATCCCCGAGAGTCCAGGGTCACAACCGCGAGTTGGTGAGCACGGGATGGTTGAGGAAACTGCATGAGGGACTGCATTACTGCGCAGGCGGACATTTCCCTTCTTATCCGCGGTAGATATGTATCTTTATACTCTGACACTCTTCTCTTTTTTCGTATCTAGACATTGATTATACGTATGTAGCTTTGTTGGTATGTTCTATATGTATAGACACATCACCGTAACTATACAGCGTGCGTGTAAAGCAATCCTGTCAGATTTGCTCTCAGTCACTTTGTGTTTTCCTTTCTTTCTCTATGGAGTGTTTGTTTTGGAACGCGGTGAGCTCCATGTAGGAATGACACAAACACATCTAGCCTCCAAACACACACAGAAACAATGAAATTCGTGTTTAAAAAAGGCCTATGTGTGCTCTATATCCTGATTCTGTCTGTCCGCTATTCATGCCCTACTTTCTTCAAGAGTACGTAGAAGAGCACTGTGCATCCCGGCGATAAAGATTCACAAGAACACATGTTCAATTCACATGTTAGACCTGAAGAAGTGCAGCATTCTGCACGAAAGTCTCGTCTGATTAAAATGTAGATGCTCTCAAGCGTCTTCTTTGTCGAAGAGTGTTGGCTGAGGTTCATGCCCTCCCCAGGTGGAGCTTGCTTGGGTTCCTGTATTTCTGGAGTATAGACAGTTCTGGCCCTGTCGAAACTAACCACTCCATATTTCGCTTTTTCGTCTAATATAATCCAATCTAGATTCCGTACGGGACGAGCGTATTTCTATCCCAATGGAATTCTTCGAATCGGGAATTCTGGTACAACTTTTGCCGCTGTGTTTAAAACCCAAGATCATCTATCATCTCGCTTTGTATGTCTGTTTTGGTTAGGGATGTGTCAACCGAATCCGCGAATCCTCGAATCCTATAGGCAGGGATTTGTGATTCGGAAATCCGAATCCAAGTGCCTAAAACTCCGAATCGAATCTTTCGAATCCACCAACCACGTTTGTTTGTTCCTTTTTTAAAATTGGCGCCTCCGGAGTCCGCCGAAAGCCTGATTGGTCGGCGAGTGTTTTCTTGTTTGTTTATTTGTTTACATTGAAAGATTTTAGACAGAAACTCTTGCATTACAAGTTTTAAAGTAACATGGTTTTGCTGTTGATTGTTTATTAGTTCTATGGAAAGAATTCATGCTCGAGAGTTTATGTATTTCCTGCAGTCGCTGAACAACGTGTTAAATAAATTACATTTAAGAAGAAGTATATGGGTATGTTTTCTCCTGAAAGTAACTTAATAGCTGAACTATTGCTTAATTTGTTTTTCGTTAAACGAAGGTATCGAATTCTGCTTCAAAACACTTTTCAGTAGAAGTGTTTTTCCCCCTGGCTTTTTCAACTCTTTTTTAAAGGAGGGAAGAACACCAATCTGCATGTATTTCGTTATGGGTTTAATAGATGTAATATTGTTCTTCTACGCTTCGTAATTCTATTTACAATTTATTGTTCAATTCTTCTCCTTCATAACGTGCGCAGCGTCAATACAAAAACTCACTTTTTTTCGGATACAGGCGAGTAGACGCACCGCCATCCAGATACCTCTATCCATTGTTACGTCATCTGAAGAGTTGTAGCACCCAATCAGACGCCAACGCGGAGGTACACATAACGTTCTGCTTTACACTCTTAAAAATGAATTTCACCACATGGCACGCGCCTAGCCAACCATCATCCCGAATGACAATATTCTCGTCTCTGATTTGTTGCAAACGGGAGGCGGAGCCTATTATGTCGATCATTAATTATGTACCGCATTATGGCTACAAAACAGGCTCCGCCTCCCGTTTGCAACAAATCGGGGACGAGAATATTGTCATTCGGGATGATGGTTGGCTAGGCGCTTGCCATGTGGTGAAGTTCATTTTTTTTGGCTATAGTCGTGACGATGCCCACTTGAGTGCGGCCAACAACGGCAAGCTACCTCGACACCCCCCCCCCCCCCCTCATTTTTAAGAGTGTAAGGCAGAACGTTATGTGTACCTCCGCGTTGGCGTCTGATTGGGTACTACAGTTCTTCAGATGACGTAACAATGGATAGAGATATCTGGATGACGGTGTGTCTACTCGCCCGTATCCGAAAAAAAAAATTGCGTTTTTGTATTGACGCTGCACACGTTATGAAGGAGAAGAATTAAACAATAAATTGTAAATATAATTACGAAGCGTAGAAGAACAATATTACATCTATTAAACCCATAACGAAATACATGCAGATTGGAGTTCTTACCTACTTTAAGAAAAGATTCGAAAGATTCGAGATTTGCAAAATCCGTAGATTCGCAGAACCTTCCCTGGATTCGGATTCAGATTCGGATTGGCAATATTCTGGATTCGTCCCATCTCTAGTTTTGATCCGCAGTCACGGAATAACTTCATAGATAAAAAGCATCCTACACTTCCTCAATAAAATTTTTGTCGGCTTGGCCTAAAACGACTGGAATCTTGTAATCTGCGCGAATTCTATTTTTGGAGCCAACAATACACACGCCTGCTAGCAATCTGGAGATCGCAGTGTTTTGAAAGATACTTCACAGAGTATATTTGCAGTTCGTTCCCGTAAAGGCGAGAATGAACCATTTTCGCTCATGTGTAAATTGTCCTACACAACGAAAAGCCCTTTAATCTCGCGTCCCAAGTTTTCCCGAATCCAGCATAGCACACATATTCGCGGCCAACAAATTTCGCAAATTCCGGGTGGTAAAATTCGTGGCTTTATTGCCTTACTTCGTGATAAGCTCGAGATTGTCGCATTTGATGAAAACGTAATTGCACGTGCTTGTTGTGTAAAGCTGTTCAAACACTTATCAGTAATCTGTACCGACTATGAAGATAAAGTTTGCGACTGCCAGCAGAGTTTTCGTAGGGGCAAATGTTGCTACATTCGCGTGCCCTTAGAATTCGCGAACAATAACAGTAGCATTACAGTTACGTTAACAGCAGCTTTACAGCAATGGCGACATTCCACATCCATCAGTAAGGCGACAGAAGAAACACGGGATACGAAAAAAACCAGGACTAGCCGTGCGGGACATTCCACATCACAGGAATTGCCTTTTTGCACTTATATTTCGCGTGTGCGGAAGATCGCCTTCGAGCAGGCAACCAATTTCGTTCGGAGCGGGAGTGGGGTAATTAGTGTTTCATCCAACAAGTCGCTAGTGCGAATACCGCGTCCGTACAGACTGTGCAACATCTCTGCCGCAAAAGGAAAAAGTGGTCGCACCTCATTAGGCTTAACGCGTCACATTCTGATTAGAAAGTTGGGGTTTCAGTCGAAGCTTCGTGGCCTGCTGGAAAGTGGAATCACTGCCGGTGATGCGGGCAAGCTGTGCCCCTTACTTTCTCAAATCGGGGTGGTTTTTGAAGCAGGAAATATGTGTCTGTACAACGCTCTTCGTAGAGGAGGACTTATGAAGGGAAACATTTAATTGCTCGAACCGAACTCGAAATTCGGATTTTCAGCAACGTGAATGTTAACAACTAATTTGTGGAACTAGGAATGGGTAAACATCCCACAAATGAGACTTCCAACCATGTATGATCCAAACTAGTTGGGCTGCATGAAGGCTTGTATCATAATAAACGGAGTAGTTATATAATATATGATATGATGATATAATACTACGAAGTATTAAAAGACATTGCATAAAACAAAACTGCAATGATCGTCTGCGTGCTTAGAAGTGCAAAACGCATTAGTTAAAGCCTATATGTGCAGTAACCTTTTGGGAGAGGTTTCCGCCTAACAACAACAACAAATAAATCGTGACTGTGACAGGGGGTTTTCACCCATATGTTTTCTATGTTGTGATACGTTCATGCAAAATGCGTATTTTTTAAATGTGTTCTAACGGATATCCTAACGTTTCTCCACACATTATCAGTCACAATGATACAATTTCTGATCGTCATATAATATGACAGCTGCATAAAACGTCATATTTCGGCGCCATTTGAACCATTTTTTAATGTTCGCCATTCCCTTTATTTTGTAACTGCTCACGTTATTTCGAAAGGGAGGTCATCGCCCCCCCCCCCCAAAAAAAAAAAAAAAAAAGAAAAGAAAACGTGTTCTAGCTACGGATCTGCCGCGCTGCTTTTAGGCTGATTCGTACTACGAAATCAGTGGATTCGGCAAGCACACTGTGATAGTACCCAGAAGCAACTTCTCAAAACAGAACGCGCAACAAGTAGTCAGCGAATTCAATTTGTGCTTGTAAAAATAAGTGAATCAAAGTATTGCAGACTGTGAGCGCTGTCATCGAAGGCAACCAATAGCACAGCGAAGAGCTGTCTGTACATATGGCGTGGATGAGCTGGGTAGAATAACATCCAGCGACACCGAGCACATTTTCGCGGTACACGGCCTCCGTAACCGGCAAAACAGGAAGTTTTTAATCGTCTCATGTAAAAATGCATGTAATCCATGTAAATGTAAAAATGCAATGTATGTGTGTGAACTTTTTAAAACATGAGTGTGAACGAACGTTGAACGAACGCTCCAACTGCCAATAAGGAACGTACATTTTCATTTGTACATCGTTTCTTGGACAATTATCTTGGACAATTTCTTGGACAATTATGGTATACGCAAAAGCTTCCAGAGCAAGCTTTCCCGGCAACATAATATTTCTGCATATGTTGTGCATATTTGGACGAATGGCGCCGCATATCTGCATGAATATTTTGGAAGAGTTTTGCGCATAAAGTCCAGGGCCCTATAGTTATAATATAGTTCATTATTTGATAAAAGAAAACAGAAACCGTGGCCTAAATATTCACACGTTGCAGGTCACGAAATATACGGTGGTTTTTCGAAGGCCGCATTTCCATATCTCGCTTAGTTGAGGTAATTAAGGCAGACACGCGTGATCTTCCAGAAAATCTTGTTCCGTGTGACGTGAAACATTTGCTCATCGTCAGTGAATTGAGAGCGTTGCTGCTGGACAGCCTCAGCCGGGACAGAATCTAAGACTGCAAAACGCCGACGAGAGATTACCTTACAATACCAAAATGCACGCAAAATACTCCGATGAAGTTCATAGACAATTCTAGCTTGCTCGCTTAATAGGTGGCTCTCTCTCTCTCGACGACCAACCTCTCTCCTATGACGTTAGCTGTTTCAGATACTTTTCACTGTTAGTTTTCTTTTGACGTCTCTTAAAACAGTCGTCGGTCGACTTTATTTCGGTTACACGACGCTAGTGACGCTAGAAAAAGTGCATCACGACACTAAGAGAACCGAACCCGAATATGCGATGAAAGATGAAAGTCACTGAAAAGGTTAGCCAGCTGTAGGACTCGAACCCACATCTTCTGGATTACCGGTCCAGGGCTCTACCAAATACGCGGTCTGAATATGCGGTTCTTTTTGTCGTTTGTCACAGAAAGCACGAGGCTTTGCTGAATAAGCTTTTGTACTCTTATGAGACGTCTGTGCAGTGAACACTGGCGCATAAGTGTCCCTTCTACGTCGTTCCTGCGCACACTCTTAAAAATGAGGGGGGGGGGGGGTGTCGAGGTAGCCAAAAAAAAGGAAACGAAGGTGGGAGAAAGGGGAGTTGATCGGAGATCGGAGATACGGAGATCTGGGTCCACCTTGCACTCTTAAAAATGAACTTCACCGCATGGCACGCTCCTAGCCAACCATCATCTCGAATGATATCGTTATCTGCCCTGATTTGTTGAAAACGGGAGGCGTACGCCTTTTCTGTGACACTTATGCTGCTCATAATTGTCACAGAAAAGGCGTACGCCTCCCGTTTTCAACAAATCAGGGCAGATAACGATATCATTTGAAATTACGGTTGGCTACGAACGTGCTATGCGGTGAAGTTCATTTTTAAGAGTGCAAGGTGGACCCAGATCTCCGTATCTCCGATCTCCTGATTTGTAGAAAGCGTACGTCGTAAAGCGTACATAATTGTGTAAGCGTCACAAAAAGGCGTACACTCTTAAAACAGAACTTCACCACAAAGTACGGTGAAGCACAGCCATTTCTGGCAATGATACCGTGATTCATACCGTCACTCCTGATTTGTGGAAAGAACGGGGCGGGGCGTACGCAATTTTGTTACGAGTAACGTAGCTGCATAAGTGTCACAAAAAGGCATACTTCCGTTTTTAACCAATCGGGGGACAGAACGGTGTCATTCGGGGTGATGTGGTTGGCTAAGAACGTGCTATGCGGTGAAGTCCTATTTTAAGAGCGATCGAACCACACTACATTCCGATGAAAAAATTTGTGTTTATTGAATCGAAATACAGAGCTTTCTTTTTTCTTTTTCCTTTTTTTCTTACCCATTAGCCAGCGTGATGGACGCACACTATCGAGCGCGTGCCCCCATATTTGAATTTCCAGCCCGCATTCCTTCTGAGGATCCTTCGACCATGTTTGAACGATGCTCTTTTTTCCCTTGAGCTTCCTTGAAAGTGCGGTCGGTGGATGCAAACGACGTCGTGTTACTGGCGGCCCACCAATCATTAATTTCCGGCTCGGCGAACTTCGCGAAACATGCAGGGAGTCATTATACGAGCTGTTCTTCGCCTTATACCCTCGGTGCGCAAAAAAATACCCGCGAAAAAGTGCGAGGCGAGGATAAAAGTGCGGAATACAAACTTGAAATTCGCACCTGTGGGAGGAAATGAGGTGTGAACGGTGTCGTCATATACACGTTCGGAGTACGGGCTGATTGCAGACGACAGAGTGCAAAAAGAGTAGACACTCCGCGGACGTCGCGAGCGTTTTTGTCTGTGATGACGAAAGAAATGTTACACGACACATGGTCCCAAGAAATCACGGACAGTTCTCTTTTCGTTTGACCCGGCTTTGTTTTTCCGTTCCAGCTCATTTACCGACCCCTTTGCCTTCTGCGCATAACATTCGCTCACGCTACAAACCAAACACGTGGTCGTATACAGTGATACAAGCTCATTGAAACCTGCCCAAGACCGTTTGAACAATAGAAATGTCGATGTCGTGCAGGCGCTGGATGTTTGGGAACCCAAGGCGAGACGCAAAGTTTTCAGCATCTGAGTTGTGCTATGCAGACAGTAGTGCTATGTGAGTTGTGCGTGCAGTGCAGTGAGTTGCGCAACGCAGTGAGTTGTGCTATGCAGGGCTCGTGCGCGAGGGTTATCGAATTCCTTGTTCTGGTTTCCACATTTTACTTCGTCGTCGCGTTTTCTTGTGCTTTCAGCAGTTCGGGGGGTCGCGATGGATGGGTGAGGGTAGCTTTCCTTTCGGTCTGGGAGGAGCAGAATTCGTCTAATCTCACTTTATTATCGCACAATTTCAATCCAATTGTTGCGCGATCCGCACATCAGCCAATGCGCAGGAAGACGGAGACGAAAAGTCCGTCCCGTTTAGGTGAAGAAGCGCTTCAATGACCAAGTATCGGGATGATCGAGTGGCCCCAAAAGAACTTCCAGGGTTAACGGGCTGGTGATGATCTTGGTCGTAGCTAGGTGCAACCAGGTCGATTTTTTCGGCTGCAGAAGGCAAATGGGTTGGTAAATGAGCCGATGCACGGGCGATTTTTTCGGGCAAGATCTCGGCGAAGGCGCGAGGGCGACAGGAGCGGCGTCATAGTTTCTTGGGTGCATGTGAGCAACGTCACGTCTTCTCGTGCACTCGTCTACCGCCGACAGATTCTGTGCGCGCTCCACAAAATTTCTCCGACGAGAAACTGCGTCTGCTAGCTGCGCTGCGTTCAGCGCCATCCTCCGTCGCGTGTTTGAGTAACTTCATCGTCACTTCAGACCGGATGCGCTCGGCATTTCTTCCATGATATCTCGTTGGCGCGTGCTTTCCTCCTCGCTCTCCTTTGCCGACATCTCGCCAGATGAAGTCGCTCGTGCGGATACCCCCCCCCCCTTAAAAAAAAAAACGTGCTGGGAAACAAACAAATAGACGACACAACACACAGCACAGACCGACGAATATTTTATTGGCAGACCTGCTAACCTGAGCCAGCAACGCCCTCGGAAGTAAGTGGTGGCAAAAAAAAAACAAAAAAAAAAAAGAGAGAGAGAGAGCCCTGAACGGAGGAAGAACTTTGGGGTAATTACGTATACGCATAAAGCCTCCCATAGGATTAAGAAAGTAGCAAGCGAGTGCAATGTTGATGTGGTCTTCCGTAAAAAGCTAGGGTTAAGATCACTGATTAGGAAGGTATACCAGGATCAGTTACCTGGGTGCTCTATAAATCATGAAAATCGAAACACAGGTTTTTGGATTGTAGAGTCGGGGTTGTGTATCTTATTCCGTTTAGCTGCGGGCGTGAATATATAGGGCAAACGTCCCGGTGTATTAATGTTCGGTTAAAGGAGCATTACTATTCGGTTAACGTGGGGTATGGCAACTTGACTGAACATTTAAAAAGTTGTCAGGGGTGTGTTGCTCATTTCCATGAGACCAAAATTTTATAGAAGAGTAATAAGGTCGGTGCATATCATGAAGCAACACAGATATTTAAAAAATGCGGGGAACAGGTGCGTGAGTGTGCCTTCAGTGCTGCTAACTGATCCAGTCGAGGAATTTATGAAAGTTGATAACAGATGGGGCCTCTTGATAAGTCTTGTGCTTTCGAAAAGATAAAGGCACTAGGCAAGCTTGAGGATGTAAAAGGCTAACATTGCAGAAGAGTGCGTTGCTGGCTCAGATTATTTAAGAAGCAGGTCTGTCAATAAAATCTTGTTCGTCAGTCCGTGCTGTGTGTTGTGTCGTCTTTTTGTTTGTTTCCCGGCACGGGGTTTTTTCCCGCTTTTACAGTATGAACTACCGAACCGTCCAATTTTTAACCATTTGCAAACACGATCACGGCCACTGAATGATAACGTAACATCCAGCCAGCAGCGCAGAGTAATGGATGCTTCCATAGCAATTTGAAGAAGCTCGCAGTTTGGCGATGGAGCCCAAGTTCAGAAATGCCTTCAAGTGCAGCCTCTGCGTCAGACACAAAAAACACCTCTACAGTGGGCGTCGTATTCCAGTACCTTCCAAATGCCGTGAGTCTACGCTGCTGGAGACATACCACCGGCCGCGATACCATCCGCCCCGGCGTACCGGCGATACCATCATCTGACACGTAAAAAGCGGACGATGAGTTGAACTAAGTAACTAAGTGAACTAGCGTGTAGTTTCCTCCTTACCTCTGTGGACACTCCCAACATCGGCAATCGCGACCTCTGTCCCCGGAATCAAGAACAAGAAAAAAGAAGTCCCAGTTTCTGTTTTGAGGCAAGCGACACTAGAAATGATGAGCGCGGTATAGTGCACAACTCATTCTGCTGTCTTCACCGATGGGTCTTCCACTCAAGAAGGTTCATCCTCCGCTTTCGTCGTGCCAGAGGACTGAGAGGAGTCTCTGTCATGCGGATATAAGCTTTCGCACCGCACATCATCCACCTGTGCGGAGCTACGCAATTCTCTTTTTCATGAAAAAGCTATTGGAGTGTCACTTTCAACCCCGCCCCTGGGTGATCTATACTGATTCTGAAGTAGCGCTACAGTGTATTGCAAGCAGGGGCATTCGAGGCTCCTTGGCATGCATCAATCGCTACTGACATGCTGGAACTTTACAAGCGACTACACGAACAGGGACACCGACTGGTTTTAGCGTGGATCCCTGGCCACATCGGTATTCGTGGCAATGAAGACGCAGATTTAATAGTTGCTGAAACCCACCGCCGTCGACATACGATCTCCATCATATTACCAAAAGGAGATAGACGATCTTACCTGTCGGCGCTTGCATCAGCAAGGGCCGCCCATCAATGGCGTCAAGACATCCCGGAAGGATCCCTCCTCCACTCAGTAGATCCCACACTGTCCTTCATAATGCCGTTTACCCTTCGTCGGACCATTACGTCTATCGTCCGTCTACTTCGTTTGAACGTCGCATTCACCCCACACTTTCGCCACAAGCTGGGTTATAGTAACACAATGCTATGCCCTTGCTGTAATACTCCAAGTACCGTCCAGCACATCCTCATCGACTGTCAGAAGTATTTCACTGAGCGACGCGCCCTCCAGCGCCAACTTGAAGCCACTGGGACACCCTCACATGCCCTTCCTCAACTGTTTGGGCCTTCGGTCAATCCTGCGCATCAGCTACGAGCTCTTCAAGCCCTCATCTCCTTCTTAGCAGCAACAGGGCTCCTGCGTGAACTCTGAACATTCATCATCATTCACCATCTTCTCCCCCTCAAGCATTGGGATGGGGTGCCGTCTCTGCGGCGAAACATCCCACTACATCATCATTACTTATTTGTTGTTGTTGTTGTTGTTCCATTATACACAGACGACATCAAAGTGCTGCGTAGACGGCTGGTCTACAACTAAGGTAACTGAAACATGTTCCGGATATTCTTTAACTTCATTTTAGCGCCGCGAAGCAACTGTTGCTATGAGCGGCGTACAGACGTGGACAGGTGGAGAGAGGACAACAGGAAGGAGTGGGGGTAGGGGGTTAGTATGCGTCCTTGCCGGCATCCGTCTGGAAAGTCTGCAGGAAAAGCCAGGGAGAACCTCAGACAGCACAGCCGGTGCCAGGATTCGAGCCAGCGTCACCTCCCAGTCTCGGTGTGGAAAGCTATGCCACAGGAGCTGGTGTCTGGGATATGAAGGTATACTGGAATCTGCAATTTTGTCTAAAAGAGTTCCGTGACACTGTGCAGAGACGGTCGACTCGGGAGTGGCACATTGGAACCGCACGGCAGGTAAGACCATATGGTGACGTGCGGGGCCATATCTGCTGACCGTGGCGATATACTACTGTGATGTAAATGAAGCATGATATGTGGACGTCACGAATACAGGTGAACCGTCATTTGGTACACAGTGGTCATGTGCTGAGAAAAAGTCGCGTCTCTATATAGCGGCGAAAGCTATCACACACCGTACGCTGCGCAGCATGTGAAGTGGGGGAGCGGCACGATCAAAGTACCGACGGCGGGAGGTACACCCATCAGAGATGCACGGGTACGCGTATATGAATAACTTGAGAGTTATCGTTCATTGAAATGTCAGGATGTAGCCTAGACACAAAATGTGTTCCTCCTAGTGTTGTCCTGCAGTGGCAAGTTTTGAGGATGAAGTCCACTTGGGCAGTCCCAAGGGAGGCTGGGGAGCATCGCTCCTCGCCCGGCCACTATACCGCTGTGCTGCATACATAATTGGTGTCCCGGGCGACAACCAGGTTTGCTGGAGCCACATTTTCGCCGCTTAATTGATCAGAAGTGGACGAGCTCCCTGAAGTGGAGGGTACACACAGGGGTCGTGAGCATGTCAATGGCAGCGTTTATGTAAAGCAGCATGTCATGCTGGGCTGTTCTATCCTCGAAGGATATGCATCGAAGATTTAAAAAATCCAGAGCAAAACAAAAAACCTTGAGGGACACTCTGTTCTACTCTACTCTACTGCTTCAATAAATCATGACACACTCTTTGGAGCTTGTGGTCGCTCGTTCAATACCAGCACCCCTCTTGGAAGCCTAGTCTGCTATGCAATATAAGAACGTTTCGTCGGATATAGGAAGGCGCGTGCTACAGGTTCCAAAAATCATGTGATGGACGAAGACAGTCAAAGGGTGAAGACCGCGGATAAACACATAAGTACTTCTCTGTGTCACAACTGCTTCTTGTGTTGCAATAGCCCATCAAGACTGGTGAGCTTCTCTCATTGGCACATTTGCTCGATGAATGACAAAACTGAAGTTGTACCTTGTACAAGTGCATGTATTTAGCGCTGATACCGAGCCTCAAACTGCAGTTTGAAAGCTCTTCGCCTGCGGTTTAACGAATCCAGTTGAAACCTCAATGACAAACCCGCCATAAACATAAGTAAACCATCATCAAGTGGTTGTCTCATTCCAAAATGCTGAGATAACACGCACCCAAGGTTCCTTTCATCCTTGCTATGTTGTTTGCCCTAGAGCGTAAACTTTGAGGCTTTTTTAAAAAAAATCACCTGTATACCTTTCACAATCTCAAAATGGAACAGCAGCTTACCACCTTCTGTTGTCCCAATATCCAATCCAGAGCTGCTTCATGTGATATATTTTGTCATTGAGTGCATGAGGCGCCCCTTTTGCGCTTAAGGTATAAGTAAATAAATAACTTTATAGATATCATTCTATACATGCGATTCACAGAACTACCAATTCTACCGGCAACCTTAAATATTATTGGACAGATTGTAATGCATAATTAAAGCGCGCCGGGTTCGAATCCGGGTACTGTCTTGCTGTTTTCCCTGGGTTTTCCTCAGACTTTTTAAGGCAAATGTTCCCTGTGAAGTCGGCCCAGAACGCACGGTACCCCCCTGTGTGTTGCCCGTCCGAGCGTGACTGACTACGGCAGGCAGTTCCACCACCGCCGCTATTGAACGAGACATAAATTTCAAACATAAAACACACATAAAAGACACTTTCAGACATAAAACATAAAACACATTTTCTCTCTTTTATTTTAAAATCAGAGTGGATGAATCCACATTTTGTGGAACTACATCTCCATATCTTCCTTCAAACACCAAATCATCCACACCGGGCTTCCACAACCACGACCCTGTTTTTAAAATGCCCTCACGCTTCCCAAACCGGCCTCGGTGGATCAGTAGCGTGTATAGTACCTACTGATCTTAAGGTTACGGGTTCGACACCGGCCGAGGGCGCCAAAAACTTTTTGGACACACCATCCTTCTCAAAAGAAGTCAAATGCCGTGTTCCGTGTGCTGAGGTTTTGGACGCGTTAAAGAACCCTCAGTTGGGCAATATTAATCCACAGAGAGACCAGTGTGGCGTCGCCATGATCACAGATGTCTCGCGACGTAGGGCCACCAATTCCCAAACTCGAACGGCAAAACGCGTCGTTGCCCATTGCCATTCTATCGCAACCAGCTAGGCTGTGAGGCTAGCCCTATGTGCAACGAGTGTGGTGTACTTGCCAACGTAGAGCACATACTCCTCCGCAGTCGGACCTATATCAACGAGAGGCGTACACTGCAGCCACAACTTGCCACCCTTGGCTGCCGCCCCTTCAACTTGTCGAGCATCCTAGGCCCTTGGGACACCGCGGCCCACTCCAGGGCGGCCTTACGTCATGTAGTTGGGTTTTTTGAGGCGACTGGCCTAATAAAGGACTCATTGTGACCTCAACAGCACTCTCGGACATTCCCACCATCACGGTCACGATCAGGATCGCCATCGCCGCTCTCATCATCGTCATCGCTCATCATCGTCATCACTCAACATTGTCACCACTCATATTAGATCCCCTAGCTATGGGGTAGCGTTCCACTCCTAGAGTGGAAAACCTCCCCACTTCATCGTCAGAATATATCTGTTGTTGTTGTTGTTGTTGCCCATTTCCTTTCGACGCAAACCTACTCGGTAAGCATGCACACGGGAAAGCATTTGCTATTTCCTGAAAACACATTCAAAATGCACTATGTGACGTCACGCATTGCAGCCTTGCCCGTGCATCCCATATAGACATCTCTCACCTCCACGATAGTGCAGTTCGGCCGAACGAGACGTCCCAAGTATCCTCATCGGGCAGCACCAGTATTTCGTAGCATATCTTGGGCAATTCTTCGAAGCGCTCCGTGTAGCACGTAGCACGCAGTAACACCACCGTACCCTTTGGAAACTCGTAACATATCTGCGGCTCAGCTCCTCAAGAATTTCTCTCTTGCGCCGTCTGATGAGATCCCAGACTCGAGGGGTCTGTCCTTCTCCGCTCCCCTCTATTTTTCTTACGAATGGAGCCGCTGCCTTTTTATATAACCTCGCTTGTTAGGGCCTAAATTCGAGACAGCTCCACGCCGTTGTTATGGCTGTTACAACTGACGCAGTAAAAACAAAGAAAAAAAAGAAAAAAACGGTGGCATGGGCCTGTGCCACTTGTGGTACGGTGTCGTTTCTTTTATATTTGATGTTTTTGTAGCCCGCATTGGACATACTTATTTCCTGGTTTGTGCACCTAATATTACTGTTCTGCGTTACATTGGACAATACGAGTATTATTGTCTGTTTGATCTTCTGTAGAAGGCTATGTGGCATCGATAAAATAAGATTAAAATGAAAAAGGTTCCATTTTCCGAGGCACCTCGAATGGATGTGCTGTCATTCGAAATGTTGTTCCACCCATGACGTAAAGGATACGGCTGGAATGTGCAAACTATACACGAGTCCTAAAGATAACATCTCCATATTTTTATTTCATTTCCAATTCTAATTCCAATTCCAATAATTGTGCCAGAAGCTGTTGCGATTGAAAACAGTGTTGGGGGTAGTTCCTTACAAGTAACTCGTTACAGTGACTATATCGTTTGGGTGAGTTTGTGAATTGGGGTAGGTTCCAAGTTCTTTTTGTAGGATTCTGGTGCACAAACAACACGTGCTGCGTCTCCAATGAGTCGACCACTTACGCGCTGATTGGACATGTACTCTGAGCCTCGGGTGGCATTCATAAAGGTATATGGCTTCTTTTACCAGCTCCCGTGGCCTATAGTGGCTACGAGATGGAATTCCACGCAGAGACTGGTAGGTGTGCCGGGTTGGAATCCGGGTGCCGGCCGGCTGTGTTGCCTGGGCATCTTCCCTGAGTGGCCTATATATCACTAGCGGTGGCCTACACTCTTAGAGATGAACTTCACCGCATAGCACGTTCCTAGTCAACCAAAATCTCGAATGATATCGTTATCTTCCCTGATTTGTTGAAAACGGTAGGCGTATGCTTTTTTGTGACACTTATGCAGAAATGTTAATTGTCACAAAAAGGCGTACGCCTCCCGTTTTCCACAAATCATGTGAGAGAACGATGTCACTCGGGATGATGGTTGTCTTGGGGCGTGCTATGTGGTGAAGTTCATTTTTAAGAGTGTATTTTATTTTACTGAAGATCAGTATAATTCTTATGTTTCAAAGCTATTATGAAACGTCTTTCACCTCTCGTTGGGACATAAGGATGTGAACTGATTACTCAGAGGTCAAGAAGTAAAGAGTACTTATTACGTAGCAACTAACTTGAAAGTAGCTCGTTACTTTTCCAAAATAACCAGGAAGCTTCTAGTTCGCCCCACTAACTTGTAACTTCGTTAGCGGTTGATATTATCTCCAGATTTCCTAAAACTGGGAGCCTTACGCCTTTTTTTAGCACTAGTGCATTCGTGTTAACTGTCATAAAAAGGCGTATACGTCTCGATCTTTCCGCAAATCAAAAGTGATTGTGTGGGTTGGCTGGTCTTGAGCGTGTTATGTGGCGAAGCTAGTGCCCTTTTAGGAGTAAGAAGTTCTTCATATTTGGGAAGCTTATGCCGAATTAGATGCTAAGGATGAAGCGACATCCAAATCCAACCATTCGAATACTACCGATACAGGCCTTTCTCCCCGATGGTCTACTGTCTTCCCTTTTCATCCCGCTTTGGGAAACCCATGTTGACGGCGATGACGTTGGCCGCACAGAGACAATGCCGCCGGCGCAGAATTTCTAAACTTGGAGGGGGGACGGGGGATTTAATCGCAAAAAGAAAGAAGAAAGGGGAAAGATAATGGGGGGAAGGTCAGCCAGGCAGCATGCCGGCTTGCTATCCCCCCCCCCCCAAGGAAAAAAAAAACCCTTGGGCTCCTGCCAATATCTTGTATACAACCATACCTCTGCAATCAAGAACGTCGTTCTGCATATTCACCGCCTATTTATGTCATTTATAATTATCAACCATTGCTGTCATGAGTGGTAGGACTTTTTTTTTTGCTTGGGAACTACAAGCGTATACGAAGAGGGGAGTCAAGTCCTGTAGATTACATAAACAAAATACAGTGGTATCAATGGTATCAATCACATGGTACCTGAGGAAGCGTGGACCTCCACGCGAAAGCTTGTACAAATTAAACTTAAACAAAAATCTTCAGTGTCGGTCTCTGTATATTGGGAACTACAAGAAAAAGTGGCAAGACGTGTGAGGAACAGTAAGTGAATTATTCATACAGTGCGCAGTGCTGGTCTAGTCCTCTCTGTCAATAAAAGGTAAAAGACGGAAACCTCGTTCGTGTGAAAATGAGCTCTTTGGAGCACATCTTATACCCCTGGAATTCTCTAATGAGCAAGGAACGATCTACAAAAGCAGTCGCCCTTGCGAAGAAACGAAATATGGAATGCGCTGTGTTGTCAGTTATACTATACATGAAGAAAAAAGAAATTGCACTCTGAGCCTCGTCGGATAACGTTGCCGCTATGGGCGGAGAGGGTGTGAAGGGGAAGTCATCAGGGTCACATTCCTTTCATTCCATTTATAGCGAGCAATTTTCGAGGTACTTTTCATCTTACACTCTTAAAAATGAACTTCATCGCGTAGCACGCTTCTAGCCAATCATCATCTCGAATGATATCGTTAGCTTCCCCGATTTGTTTAAAACGGGAGGCGTACGCCTTTTCTGTGACGCTTATGCTGTTCATAATTGTCACAAAAAGGCGTACGCGCCCCGTTTTCAACCAATCGGGGAAGCTAACGATATCATTCGAGATAATGATTTGCTAGGAGCGTGCTATGCGGTGAAGTTCATTTTTAAGAGTGTAAGGCGAGTTGAGGTGTTCTTACACTCTTAAAAATGAACTTCACCGCATAGCACGCTCCTAGCCAACCATCATCTCGAATGACATCGTTATCTGCCCTGATTTGTTAAAAACGGGAGGCGTAAGCCCTTTTTGTGACAGTTATGAACTGCATAAGTGTCACAAAAAAGGCGTACGCCTCCCGCTTGCGGTGAAGTTCATTTTCAAGAGTGTACCATACATAATCCTACACTCTTAAAAGAGAACTTCACCGCATAACACACTCCTAGCCAACCATCATCCCCAATGAAATCGTCCTCCCCAACGATTTGTTGAAAACGAGAGGCATAGGCCATTTTGTAACACTTATGCAGTTATGTTAATTGTCAGTACCGCACTTTCCACAAATCAGGAGTGATGACGGTATCATTCTGTGCAATGGGTGGCCCGCAACGTGTTACGTGGTGAAGTTATGCTTTAAGAGTGTACGAGCGGGCGAACGCCTTTTTGTGATAATTAACACAAAAAGGAGTACGTCTCTCGTTCAAAAAAAAAAAAAAAAAAAAACAGTGGAGCGAATGGTGCCACTCGGGATGATGATTGGCAAGGAGCGTGTTATGCGGTGAAGTTCTGTTTTGAGAGTGAGGAACGAACATTACGAATGCACCTAAGACAGAACCTATGACGCATGACGTGCATTCACACTAGCGTCTTCGTCCCGGAATATTACAGTGGAGGAAAAAGAAAACAAAAGCACGGGGTGGAAGTTCCGCCGCGTCTTATGTTGAGCGTTCGCATGGCGCCGGAGGTGGCGCGTACAATGCATAGCAGACGACCAGTGGCGTAGCCAGACCTCCAAGGTAGGGGGGTACTCGCCCCATCCCCCCCCCCTCCGCTGACCCTGGGTGCGGCACACACGTGCTTGTGCACACTGCAAAATGCTGTTTGCACGGATTGCGCGGATTGCAGTGCGGATTGCACTGCAAAATGCGGATGAAAAAAAAAAAGAACAAAAATAATTGATTTGGACGTTCACAATACGATTACATGTATAGGCTGTCATGAGCAATGAGGTGGTGTCGCCAGATTGGAAGTATTTTGAAAAGGTCATACTTTGAAAACCATTCAAGAGTGCTGCATAGATGGACGCCATGAACTACAAGAACTTCAGCGGTCGTCACACTGATCCCCCCTCCCCTCCCCCCCCTCCCCCCACACATACGAGTGTTCTCCTCGGATTTGCACGATTGGTGTGGGTCGGTCCGTGGCAGGTAGGGAGGGGGGGGGGGGGCATCTTGTGGCTGAGCTGCAGGATATTCTTCGTGGTTAGAACAGCACGAAAAGACATGATGTCGAGCGCTCACGCTCACGTGGCAGTAGAAAGCTATGACGTTTTGCGCACCCTCCACGAGAGTATGGGGAATGTCGTTTATTCATTCGTTATGGATGGCATAGAAGAATGGGTTAGCTCAGTCAAGGTGGCTCGCACGGCTCCGCATTCTCGGCGAACGTGTCGACCCGCAACAAAATCAAACATGTCTCCATTATGTGACGGAGACACGACGCTATATCAGCTTGCGATCTAGTAGGAGAAACGCTCCCGGCATTGCACCTGAATTTAAGGACGTGATTTATCCGGAAGGCTGTTAGAAGCATATGTTTGCTTTCTGTGGAAGCAATTGCGACAACTCTGGGTGGCCCCGTGCCACTGCGCGTCTCCTATTTTTGTGCGGCTTCGTCTGCGGGAGGGAGGTCTCAAGTCGTTTCCTGCACCTCCTTCCCTCAGAGGAGACGATCGGAACGAGAATGCAGGAGGGGATGAACTCTCCACGAGCGCGGAGCTAAAATAGTCGACACTTTTTTTTCTCTCTCTTATACTGGGTGAAGCGGCGCTAGTGACGTTTCGCGTTTCCGAGTATAGCAGGACGTGCGGGAGTCCTCTTACTCGGAGAGAGAGAAAAAAAAAAGCAAAAAACAAAATAAGAAGGAACAAAGTATATTGTGGCTGTGTTGATACGCGCGGGGGTAGTATATGATGTGCGTTGCCTAAGCTCTGTGATACGTCTTGGTACGCCACACTCTCTTTGTCGCGACATTTCTATGTCGTAATGTATAGACTCACGCTCAAAAAGTCTGGATTATTGTGAAGTAGAATGTAACGTCGCACAATCACAAATTATGCTTAGAAGGGTGGATTGCTGATAACTTGGTACATCGCATTTTGAAGCGACGAAGACATGCACAGGACAGTTTACTAAGGGTACGCCAGTCCGTCTTCTCCGTCTCTTGTGTCTCCTGCGCTGATCCTTCTACAGGGACTGATCCTTCTATTCGTCATGGAAAGTACGTCACACCTCTTCCGAAATGACTAAGGGGAATCAGTTGCCCCAGCAGACCGATTGCAGCGCTAGGGAACAGGAACATGTTACGTGGTATTTATCGGGTTAGCAACGGAGGGGCTGCGGGGCTGCAGAAGAAAGTGCGCGTTGTGCATTTTCGCGGCGTGACAGTGCTGTATGCCAAATGAATGTGACAAAGCGAACCCGTACGTATGGACTGCATTTTCAGGGTCAAAATCACACGGTGTCCCAGGTTCTGCGTGCCTCCCAGGGTGTCTTTGGCAGCAGCTAGCTCCGACATGATCGAAATGTATCGAGGTTCATTGTCCAAGACGGCCCTGGATTACGATGCCGCAACAATACCGTTTTTTGTCACTTGCTGCTAGGTGGAACGGGTTGAGCACCGTGGGAGTATCTTCTAGGGCCAACAGTTTCCACACGCGCCGTATTTAAACGACCAAAGGAGCACATTTTTTATGCCCGCAGTACTTCAAGGTGTGTTCACTGTATCACGATGAAGAGCCCGTTCAGCCTCGTGTAGAGGACAATGTCCATGCACAAAGGACAAGTATTCTTGTTTACTGACTAATTCAGGTATAGCATGTAGAACTATCCGCACCGCGTCTTCATCTGGAAAACACTTGGAGTCCGCCTCCAACGCACTTACGCAGTATCATTTTGGTGTCTGTAGGATTTTAGTGTGAGGAGCTACAACGTTAGGCTTACGTAAACCTATCTACTAGCTGGTTCAAAAGAAGAATCGTAGCTTGCCAGAGGTACCGCGATGTCTTGTAACAATACTTCGAACTATGCAGGGGTTCTGCAAGACCTGAATTCCTGTTTATGGATGACACTGTATGTCATCATCGAACCCTGTTGTGCAGGTACACATAGTGAGGATACCACTTTCATACAGCAGCCACCTTTCTCCCCCGGTTTCAACCTCACTGAGCATGCATGGGACGCACTTAGAATATACTTCCTTCAACGACGTCATCATCTTCCAAGAACCCTGTACTGGAGCTCCAGAGAGCACTGGTGCAAGAGTGGGGCTTCATACAGCAATAATTCTTTCATAACGGCAAGAACTCCGTGATGAGTGTCGCTATGTGCACGCTTTGCAAATTGCTGTATTTGCATACAGTCCTGGCTGGGAGCTTCGGGCCTGCAGTATCGTAAAAATAAATAACCTTGTGCTGCGTATGCTCACATACTTCGCTGTGGCTGGTGAGGGCAAACAGAGAGTATACATTGAAAACTCCCTTTACCACACTCTTAAAACAGAACTTCACCACATAACACTCTGGGGGCCATCAGTAAAGGTGGTTCTTTTCTCCTCTCTCTTGAATCCCCGTGGCTTGCCAGTTGTCGGTGATGATGACGGTTGAGTTGTAGGTACTCGACAGCAGACGATATTCAATAGTTGGTAATAGGTTTATTTACAGCAATAGATTTTAAGTGGACAAAATTTACATGATATGGCAAAGTCACTCCGAGCCTCCGAGCAGGTCCGTTTGCTACGGAGTCCGCAGGCCAAGTCCCTCTAATATCCCAAACTCTCCCACTCTCTGGGTTGTTTTTCGTTCCCCAGATGTCCTCCTTTCGCGCTATTCAAACGAACACTCAGCAAAAATATAACAAAACAACACCCCTCGCACAATCGTTAGCTCGACTGACGCAACGTCTTCGAACTCAAAATTTATTACCTCTTCTCGTCGGCTACGGACATGTGCGAGGCGCGGCTCACAGAAACCCGATCCTGCGAGTCTTGGAGTCAGAATCTGGTGACTGCTTCCAGACCACGTGTGTGGGTGGAACAACGGTAAAACCTCACGGTGGCCGGTCGTTTTCCGCGAAGTGCGGGGAGCAGTAAACACAAAAATAATGAGCCATTCGGTCGCAGAGGAAGTTTCCACTTTACACCACCCATTGCACAGAATGATACCGTTATCGCTGATGAGTTGCGGAAAGCGCGGGGCGTTCGCCTTTTTGTGACAATTGATATTACTGCATAAGTGTCACAAAAAAAGGCATGCGCCACCCGCTTTTAACGAATTGGGGGCAGAACAATGTCATTCGGGGTGGTGGTTGGCTAAGAGCGTGCTATGCGGTGAAGTTCTGAACGGCAAGCACTCTCGCCATCACCACCACCCCCACCACCATCTAAACTGTGCCGACATATGTCGGCACAGTTCACTTAGAAGTCCATATGAAGAAGAATGGGTGTCCATATAGGTACTACACTCTTAAAAATGAACTTCACCACATAGCACGCTCCAAGCCAACCATCATCCCGAGTGACATCGTTCTCTCACATGATTTGTGGAAAACGGGAGGTGTACGCCTTTTTGTGACAATTAACATTTCTGCATAAGTGCCACAAAAAGGCGTACGCCTCCCGTTTTCAACAAATCAAGGAAGGGAACGATATCACCCGGGATGATGGTTGGCTAGGAGCGTGTTATGTGGCGAAGTTCATTTTTAAGAGTGTACTTGGGTCCAGGGAGACATTTTCTTCTTCTTGTACGCAAATGAGGATCCACTATTATTTTATTTTATTTTTTATTTTTATTTTCATATCATCCAGAAGTTGAGGACATCGTCGTATCTATGAGTATCAAATGTCTAACTTTTTGGAGGGGAGGCGGGATACATCCATTCAAAAAAGACGGCATTCCTTTCGTAGGCGTTACTATTGCGCAAGTAGGCTTCACCTAACACACGTGTGCGCTAGGTGGAGCCAGCTTAGTGGTACTGTCAGTGTTGGTGGACTGCACGTATGTTTTCGCCTGCACTCTAAAAACAGAACTTCACCGTTTAGCACGCTGTGCGCCAACCATTGCCACGAATTTTATGGAGTATCTTCTTGCTGTATTCCTGTATACGATTATACAGGAAGGGGACGTACGTCCCGTACGACTTTCCAGACGAATGTCGGCACAGTTCCCCCTGAAGTCGGCGCAGGACGCATACTAACCCCTCTGTCCCCCACTCCTTCCTGCTGTCCTCTCTCCATCTGTCCACATCTGTACGCCGCTCATAGCCACAGTTGCTTCGCGGCGCTCACACGAAAAAAAAGGTGACATGTATATATAACATACGGTGTGGTCACGTGAATCAGAAGAGAAGAGGAGGCACAAAAGAGAGAGAGAGAGGGAGGGAGGGAACAACAACAACAACAACATAGATGAATGGATGATGATGATGTAGGGATGTTTCCCTGCGTTGAGTGCAGGACCCTACCCCATTCCAAAGAGGTTCATATGAGAGGATGACGAGGGAAGGAAATCCCTACAGTTCGTGAAGGAGGCCGGTGGCCCTCAGAAAGGAAAAAAAAGCGCCAAGTGCACGGCACTGATGTCCAGGGTTACTCCATGGGCCGAGAACTTTGCAGATGTTGAATGGCCTCTGATCGAGCATTTCAAGTTGACATCTAAAGGCCCGTCGCTCGCATACGTACTGGCTGCAGTCTTCTAAAATGTGTCGGATTGTTGCAGGGAAACCACAAGTTGTACACAGCGCCGTGTTGCTGTGGCCCAGCCTATACCGGAGTGCAGGGGTGAATGCGACGCTGAGTCGTAAACGACGTACGAGAGAGGTAAAGAGGCGAGGGAAACCGCCTGGCATTTCAAATAATAGTGTTGGGTCAACAGCATACAGAAGCGACCACCGGGTGATATCATGACACCATTCCTGATAGGCCCAAGGCGAAGTCAATGCGGACAAGAGGGAGCGTCTATCCCCATTCGAAAGTATGATGGGGACTGCTGAGCGGCGATGGTGAGCCGCAGCAGCTGCTCGATCCGCTACTTCATTGCCTCTTATGCCAATGTGGCTAGGGACCCATTGGAGGGTCAACCGGTGGCCCCTGTCTTCTAAAACCTTGAGCGTCGTCAAGATGTTCACTACCACCGGAGCCAAGGAGCCACGGATGCCCATGTTGTCTATGCACTGCAGCGCTGCCCGCGAATCTGTGCAAACCACCCAGAGGCGGGGGTGGTGATCCAAAATAGAGGGAGGGAAACGAAAAACGGAAAGCACGTAAACTCTGGAAGCTAAACCCCCTGGTGGAAGCATGTAGAAAAAGAATGCCAGGTAAGGTCAAGAAAAGGAATTAGGTTAACCAGGCGCCACAGATGGCACACCACTCTTCCATAAATCAGAAATCGCTCTCCTACGCGACGTCGCAGTTTTGTCTTTCCCTCCCTTCAAATGTTATCTGGCCAGCAATACTGTAACCGCTCCTGCTTTGCGGAAGAAGCAAGGCGCACGCCCTTTTGTGGCAACTAACATATATCGAAATTGCCACAAAAAGTCGCACGCGCTTAGGAGGCCTGTCTGCGTGAGTCGGCCGGCACCATGGACCTCTGAAGATGGACCGAAAGCCAGGAGACATGCTCTTTGTATTGATCAAATGTTCGATCAATGCAATACCATAGGCCTATAGCGTGACAACCGGTGGTGGTGGTGGTGACGAAAACCGGGGTCGATGACAACGTAACTCAGGAACCATTCAGCAAGACGCTGCGCATCGTATAAACATTTAGTAATGCACTGTCGTTCTTCCAAAACATGTGCCAAAATTTAAGGCGACGTACACGTATTCTACGTAATTCATAGGTTTCATTTGTAGAATTTTTCGAAAACAAAAAACACCACTAAAGTACATTTCTGAAGACACTAGCTCTCGCAGAGTGCCTGGGCAATACAGAAGTCTGGGTGACACTTATATAAAGACTAGTGGGAAGGGGAAACACGGGAACAAAAAGGTAAAACGTCAAATAATGTTCAAAGCATTCAAGGACAGGTGGCTATGGAGGCGGCTTTCGAATGCTTATGTCTTAATAAATGTAGATAGCTTCTGTGGTGTTTTTTGTTTCCGTTGGCCGACGGTGCTTGACGCGGATTCCATTTTCTTCATCATCCGAGTTCAATTTTTTTGCTAAAAATTGATCAAAGCTGGCTGCAACTTTTGCACAACAATACTTACCACACCGCAATACGCAGTAAATTCCGTAAAAGCGCATTTACATGAAAACTGTTCTCCGCCCAAGTTCGCATAAGAAAGGAGGAGGATATATATATATATATATATCGATTCCTAGGCGCCCATTTAAAGTGTAAATTCAGGGGACAAAAACTAAATAACGTTCCGTGAGCACTCTTCCATGTGTATAAACATGAATAGATTGAGGCGGCAAAGGATGCTTTCCAGTGCGGATGGGAGCTTGCCCCGCGGCACCGATAATCTTGCCATTGATTGCGGGTGAGTGCAAGATGATGCAAAGACGTTTGACGCGTGTATCGTACACTGTTAAAACAGAACTTCACCGCATAGCACGTTCATAGCCAACCATCATTCCGAATGATATCATTCTGCATATTGATTTGTTGAAAATGGGAGGAGGCGCCTATCTGGGACAGATTATCTTGTCCCAGATGCGCCTCCCCCCTGTTTTGAACAAGTCAGGACACAGAATGATATTATTCGGAATGAGGGTTGGCTAGGAGCGTGCTATGTGGTGAAGTTCTGTTTTAACAGTGTAGGATGCGGAAGGCAACGATTTGTTTCTCGCCACTATCAGGATGCGATTTTCCTACACAACAAATAGTCGTGGTGGTGATGTACAGAATATCATACCGTTATCACTCTGATTTGTGCAAAGCGCGGAACATTTTATGACAATTAAAGTGACTATACATAAGAGCCACAAGATGGCGTATACGTCTCCCGCTTTCAACAAATCCGGGAGATTTGTCATTCGAGATGGCTATGAGCTTGTGATGCATTAGGTTTCTAAGAACTAATGGCGAATTCTGCTAGCCCTTTCCGTGCAACGCAGTGTGGTGTGCCGGTGTGGGATCAGCCTAGAAACCAGCGAAGAACGAACAGAAAGACCAATGATCCCCGACGCACGTTGGATTGACGCGGTCGTGTGATCTGTACGGTCGAGCCAGTGCTTTTTACGCTTTTTCTGCAGTACATCGACCAGCGGAATTCGCCAAAGGTCACTCGTGGTACACTCTTAAAAATGAACTTCACCGCATAGCACGCTCCTAGCCAACCATTATCTCGAATGATATCGTTATCTGCCCTGATTCGTTGAAAACGGGAGGCGTATACCTTTTTTGTGACAATTATGAACAGCATAAGTGCCACACAAAAATGCGGACGCCTCCCGTTTCCAACAAATCAGGGCAGATAACGATATCATTCGAGATGATGATGGTTGGCTAGGAGCGTACTATGCGGTGAAATTCATTTCTAAGATGCACCTGTCGAAATCCTGCACTTGTTTACACTCTTAAAAATGAACTTCACCGCATAGCACGCTCCTAACCAACCATAATCTCGAATGACATCGTTCTTTCCTCTGATTTGTGGAAAACGAGAGGCGTACGCCTTTTCTGTGACACTTATGCAGTTCATAATTGTCACAAAAATGGCGTACGCCTCCTGTTTTCAACAAATCATGGCAGGTAACGATATCATTCGAGATGATGGTTGGCTAGGAGCGTGCTATGCGGTGAAGTTCATTTCTAAGTGTCTACATGTACCGCGGCCTCCTTTCCGCGAGGCACCCATGCGGTACCAATTGAGAACGACACGCACTCTTATAAAACAGAACTTCATCGCATAGCGAATGACATCGTTCTGACACTTACGCAGTTTGTTAAGTGTCACAAACAGGCGTGCGCCCCTCGTTTTTTTCGCAAATCTGGAGTGATAACGGTATCTCTCTGTGCGACGGATGGCCTTCAGCGTGCTTTGTGGTGAAGTTCTGTTTTGAGAGCGGAAGCACTGGAAGTGTGTAGCGCTCTCCACTATTATGCATCCATGGGGTGTTGAAATCTTTGGCACGACATCTAAAGAAGCAACAAAACGAAACTCCAGGGATGAGAGCCGGCGTGAGTAAACAGCAGCCGCACACATGAGCGTTCGGAAGAGGACCACTTAGGGGGAGAGAAAGAAACACTATAAGGAAGAAGTAAACACGGAAGGAACTAGTCGATGCTGAGTCGCAGAGAATACGAGACCACAAAAGAAAAACATAATATGGTCCAAGCCCCAAAGTTCGGGAGGAATGTGCGATGAGAGCGGCTATGCATTCCGGTGCATGGCTGTGTGCACGACGTCTTGCGACCACGTTGATGCAGCAACTCGCGGTGTATTCGTCGACGAAGGAAATTGAGAAATACCGCTGCAGTAACTCATGAGCGGAAAGGGACCAATGTCGCATTGGATGTGGGATGAAAGAGTCACGTGACTCTGCGCTTATTGGAAAGCCTCCGCTTGTTCTTTCAATGCTTTCTGAGCGCATGACTATATCCGTGTGTTGAGAGCGACATCCCTGCAGAATATTGTAGTGGAAGAAATAGCAAACAATAAAAGATTGCTATAGGTGGGGTGCGATAGGGTGCGCCGGTTCTCCAGAAAGAGGGAAAAAGCACGGGTAAAGCTATGGTGTGACCAGTGGTGTGACGTCACATGCACGCGTCACATGACGTCACATGCGTCACACACGCGTCACATGACGTCACATGCACGCGGGGACGGAAGTTCTGACGCATCTTATGTGGAGCATTCGAACGGCGCCGGAATATCGGGAACATAGCAGACGACACCGTTTGTCCTGTCGTCTGCTACGAAATAAGTTATGGCTGAGCTGAACCGCAAGATTCTTCCCATGATTAGGAGAGCGGGGAAAAAAAAGAAATTGCATGAAAGCGGTGACGTCTTGCGCATCTTCCGCTGGAAGTTTCCTGGAGAATGTCGTTGGTGTGAAATGAATACACGGTATGTGGATGATTCCCCTCAGCTTTTCCTCGTATGGTCGAGATGATTTTTGGTAGCTGGACGCTTGTTGTAAAGAGATCATTTGAGTCGCTACAGCTTAAAACCAACTGTATTTTTCCTTAAAGAAAGATCGTCAAATAAATAAAAGAATTACTACAGGGCAGGAAAATACTACGCGTTGGCACGTTTGATCTTATTTCGCGTGCCTCAACGCACGCTGCAACTTTGCAGTTGACATGTCAGCCCTCAAATGAATAGTTTAAAAGCAAGCCGATCAATCATATCTAGACAATTAATTATGCGCAATGAGAAATATTGACGGCTACTGATGCACTACTCATACTGATACACAAATGCTAGCAACATTCAGTTGGCTTCATTCATTCATTTGATTTGATTTGATCTGATATTTATATTTGTTATTTGATATTTATTTCATTCACCTGAAATGCCTAAAAATGCATTTCAAACGCGTAGATCATTCCCTCCTTTTTGAACAAAAATTAATTGGGACTCCGCTTGGTATCGAATTATTTTGGGTGTCCGTACCATGGCTAGCTGGTAAGTGTTATTCAGTTTCGCTGTCTAAGCGATGTTGGCATTCACGCGGATAGGGCTACACTCACACTCTCTCATCCAGCATGTGGGCGCATCCTTTGCGTATAGCACGCCCTCATGCGGAATTTCCTATAATCAGTGATGGCCAATAGTTAACTACATGTAGTTAAGCTACTAGTTAAACTACCTGATTGTAGTTAAAAAGTAGTTATCAACTACTTGCAGAAACGTAGTGTGCAACTACTAGTTAAACTACTATTTCGAGTAGTTAACTACAGTAGTTAGGTTACTGCAGGCGCCAACTGCTTCCGATTTTGCCGCAAGCTTTACGGCACGATTGTGCTTCCCACTTTTACCTTGATTCATGATTGATTACCTTGATACCTTGATTGTTTGATGAGAACGGAGGTGCAGAGCAATTGTGCCGTGCATGTGTACTAAATCTTCACTTTTATCACTGCTTGTGGTTCATATTTAGGTGTCCATGAACACTATAGAATGCGGGGGGGGGGGGGGGATATATGTTTATTCACACAAAGGAGATGTCAGCTATGGAATGGGATTGGTGTCGATGGACAACGTTAAGTAGTCAGAGACGTGGTTAAAATACATTGCAGTAGATAAAGAAGTAGTTTTAACTACCTCCCCTGAAAAGTAGTTGAACTACTAGTTAAACTACTCCATCGCGAAGTAGTTAGTAGTTATAGTTAAACTACCGTAGAAGTAGTTAGCGGCCATCACTGCCTATAATATTGTAAGTCAATTGGTTCGCACATGACAAGAATCCTGTACAACCGCTGTATTCTAAACTGTTCTGGCCGCGAAACGAGTCTGCGGTTCCAGGAAACAACATTTCGTACGAGTAATATAACAAAACGCCGTAGATAATGTATTCGAACAGATACCCGTGTGCTGGTGGCTACGGCTGATCACCGGCGTCAAGAAGTCGAAGCCGCACAGCTGCTGCCAAGTGCAGCTATAGAGGAAATCATCATTACCTCTTCCTTGCTGACCGAATGGATCAGCCGCTATTGTTGACGCTAATGCTTTCGGTCCGTTTCTGTGATCGCCCACAGTACTTAAAAGCAGCTCATCAGTGTTCGTAGCTGACGTATCTCAACTGGAGAGTACAGGATCCTGCTTCAAATGGTTGACAACGGCTCGCATCGAAGCGGCGGCTTTCACTCTAATGTCCCGAAACATTGCTACGGTCAACCTTCGGGAATCAAGGACGGGACCGCAGGAACGGTTCATTGCATAACACGCTCCTAGCCAACCACCATCCCAGATTATGTCGTTGAAAACGAGAGGTGCGCGCCTTTTTGTGACGCGTATAAGGTTATTTTCATTACATTAAGACGTACAACCTGTGCGTTTCACAGATCAGGCATTATAACGGTATACATCAGTGTGTGCAACGATTGGTGTTCATCGTGTTACGTGATTGTAAATCCATCCAAATCACCTAACCTATTGCTTGTCATGTGATGATGGTTGGCTAAAAGCGTGCTATGCGGTGAAGTTCCTATGGCACTAAGTTTCTTTGCTCGGGCTTATCACCAATTTTGGCAGTGACTGCCCTAGATCTTAACTTTCTGCCGTCATCATTCGTTCACTGTTATCACATCATCTCATCTCATCCTGGCTATAGTCGTGAGTCGTGACGCTGCCCGCATAAGTGAGGCCAAGAACGGCCGGTTTCGTCACCACCAGCACCTCCGTTTTGAGGGTCTAGGGAGAAATTAATTAACTAAGTCAATTTTATTATTAACTGATTTAATTATTAAAACAACATTAATGCAAATAAAAATCGCAAGACAAGTTCTACGCCCTAAATCTCACGAACCTCTCCAACAGGAACAAGGACCCTCATAACATTTTTGTTTATCCTTTGCTCGAAAGTTCTCGTTATAATAAACCTTGGTTGCTTCTAACCGTTTTAATATTACGTTTTTGATTTCCTAATCGCCAGCTCCTTGACAGTGTCTTTTGTTTTCCCCTATCGACGTATCTGTTAGAGTATGGACGTTTGCGTGTTTGCGTGACGTGTTTGCGTGACGTGTATCGTAAATGTCACAAAAAGGCGTACGTGTCCAATTTCCAACAAATCCACGTCAGTCGGGATTATGGCTTGCTGTACAAGAGCGTGCTATGAAGTGAAGTTCTGTTCTTACAGTGCTCAGCTGCTTCTCGGCGTGTTCTGCACGCATCACGCAGTAAACAAAAATACGTCTTCTAATTTCGCCCGATGAAAACATGCGGCCATTAAAAACACGCGCGAAAGGAACCACGTAAACGTGCCTTCACTTAGCCCTATACCGAAAATATAGAATAGGTACATCACAAATTTTTCTTGGCAAAGGCACGGTGCAATACCCTGTTAGCAGAGCAGGGTATTAATGCAGCGAGGCATGCATTTCGTTACATAAGTGAGCGGCTATTTTTTCCTGCGCTAAGGCCGTAATACATTATCGAGCGCTGTGTCGTTAAACGGCCGCCGCTCGTGAAGATAATTTCTGTAATCGGGTCGTGATAGGCGCTTCTTTTAGATTCGATTGATCGACGAGCGATGGTAGTTTCTGCGTTAGAAGTTGAGAATGAGACGCTACCTATGAGAAGGCATACAGACACCGCGTATAGTAGGAACCCTACTACTGAGACTACTCAGACACTCCATTGAAGTAGCAACTACCGTATTTTCCGTTGTATAGCGCGCGCGTTATACAGTAAAAAAGAGCTCTGAAGGGGTCCAGCGCGTTATCTAACTGTGCGCGTTATACACGGAAATATTTTCCTAAAGAGTTCCTGTTCTGGTCGGTGTCGTACAAATTCTAGCCTCTTCCAGGGTTTGTTGTGAGTTTCTCACAAATCTCTTAGGGTCAGTTGACAAAGCCGGCGAAAAGGCACTGGACTTCATAAAAATTAATCTGAATTCGTTTCGGAAGGCTGGAGTGATTCAGAAGGGATACGAAACTAAATATGTTTCACATAAAGCATATGCATATATTATATACCGCATTGGTTTATTGTGTATAGTGGTTGGGATGCAGAAGCTTGTACCAACATTGCGGAGCACGTTATACATGGAACATTTTTCAAATTCGGCCCGTTTTTAAGGGTGCGCATTATGCACGAGTGCGCGTTATACACCGGAAAATACGGCATATAGGGGTAACGTCATCAGTAACGCGCCGTTTTCCCCTCTCCTTCTCTTTGTCGGTTTTTGGGTATACAGTTGGGTCGTTCGTAATAAATGTTGCTGTGTTTGAGAAATTTGTTGTCTGTCTTTGCCTGACCGTGTCTCTAGGTGCCCTTTACGCCCTTTTATGAACATTTTCCCTTTTGTCTACTCGATGTCTCATTTACTGCTTTCAGTTGTGTATTGAAACTGAGCGCTCGTTTAGCAGACGCCTCCAAATGAAAGAGTTCCTCGAAAAACGAAAAAGGCTGTGTCGAACAACGAAGAACGCCAGAAACGGCGATGGCATAGATGGCGTTGCTCAGCCTTCGCGAGCAGAGCCTTTTATAGAGAGAGTTTGGCCATTAGGAGGAGCCTAACTTGAACCGCGTCATGCGACATCACGGCTGTACGACCTCCCTCGATGCGCTCTATACTGTTGCCCAGTCTTCAATCGGTCGCCGACGCCATGTTGATGCAAAGCGTTGTTCACGATGTAAGGGGGAAGACACATGCGTATCGCGTCCGTCGAGAACTTTTCGTCCTTGAATCCTTTCAGTTTGGTAACAAAGCCCCCCCTTACCACAGGCGCCTGTGGGTCATAAGACGGCGGTTGTGGTAGATTACATTGAACGCGACCAAAGCAGCTGTCGACTAGCCGGTGGACCGCATCAAAATGGCGCCCATGTGCTAGCTGATAAGCGGATTTCGCTTGGAATCAGGTTTTTTTTTGGGCGGCGCAACGGCGACTCTGACGGCAAAGCAGGCTCCTCCTGTGTAGCGGCAAAAGATCAAAAGATGGCCAAACTCTCTCTATATAGGCCTGTTGCGCTGGGCCAGGTGACGCAGCAAACCTTGTGTGTCAGCGCCGCTAGTGGCGACCTTTTCAACACACGGCCGCTCCCTAGCAGACGACACTCAGTCTACGCTGGGTAACTTCGTGTGGCGTTATCGTTTATGATCTGTTTTCCGGATAGAAAAAAGTCAAAAGGATCGACAAATTCTTTCTAAAAAAAGTCGCTGAAACATGTGTACAATGCACGGCACGATGCACATATGCAGAACGTGTGTATGTCGCGAATGACGCTGTTTGTTAGGGTGTTTAGTGTGCTTCTCTGGTACACTGGGGGTGCCAAAGTATAAATTTCATTCTGAGAAAAATTAGGCTTAACAAGAACGTGGCAAAGATTAATTCGCAGGGTGCTCATCGAATTCAATGGGGACTTAACAAAACGCTCGCCGTTATAATTGAAGATAGTTGAACAATATTAACGGGACATCTAAAAGAAACACAAACTGTCTTGTGGTTCAACACCCAAATACTGTTTCCTGGGACCTCTGAGCGAACTTCTCGACTATTTAGATTTGGAATCAGCCATCATTAGTCCGCCTCGTTCAAACAGACGTCTAACTTTTTCTTAATGCGTACGGAAACAAAGGTTGTGCACATATACACGAGGCTATATATTGTATATGTACGTATATGTCTGTAACAGCTCCAAAGAGCTCCGGCTATATTTTTTCCTTGTATATGTATATATGGAGTTTCTGGTGACGACGACCCAGTGAAAGAATTCATAAAAACAAGTGAGCTGGTGAGTGTAATTCATGACAGTAAGACCCGTAGACTAGGGACGACGAAAACACACATACAGATGTCTCCAAACGCTGTCTGTGTGTGTCTGTTTTCGTCGTCTCTAGACTCGAGATCTTACTGTCACACAGCGACAATTATCCGAAGCATCGGCTGCACAGCCAATAAATAAGCGAAGTAGATGGTCGTCCATAATCGGTGATATTCCAAGGTGCTGAGAAGGTCCGGCACGGTTACGAACTATAGTCCGGGCACTGTATATTAACAAATCGAACGGAGTTTCAACATACGGTTAAGTTCGCATGAACCTTTAAACACGTCACACCTAAACCTTTAAATACAATGCCAATGATGAGGACGGTGCCCAGAAGAAGAACAGTCTCTGTTCGAAATATCGGCGGCTTCTGTCCTGAGGCAACTCCAATCCCTGTTTCATGTTCGAGGTCGCTCCTATTTCCTGTCTCTGCTTCGGCAACATGGCCGCTTCCCGACGTGTCTTCGCCGTGACTAGTATTTCGCGTCGTACGTTAGCAATTTTGTTTCTTGAAGAAAGCAATAAGCCAGACATCACCAGAGCAACGTTAGGAGATTTACATTATGTTGAATGCATGAACATTTGCACGGATGGGCAAAGCATCACAAATTGTCTCCCTGTTATTTTTTTTTTCGCCAACATCAACATCTTAAACTGTGCTATAAGTATATGTGACCATGGATATAAACAACAGCAAAAAGAACCATCATATTCTTCGCTTCAAAAATAGCCTTACGCCCTCATCAGAAAAAAATGCGGGAAAATACTCGTGACCTATACAAGAGCGTGCCCAGTTCTGCGATATACTATTTAGGGAGTGACTTTTTCGAGTTAAACCCGATTCCGCCCGATTATCCCCCCCCCCCCGATTTTTTCCATTTTAACTGAAGAGTGCACCCTGACTGTTTGAAATGCCGCTCTCCAACCGACAAAAGCATGGAGAGGGTTGAGGGTGGTGCTCCGGCTTTCCAACAGATGGCGTCACGCGGCCTTAATCGCATTTTCAAATTCGCGCGGATTGGAGGTGCCATTGGAAGGTCACTGAGCTGTGTAATGTGGAGTTTTCGTATAATCAAAACCTGCTGTTGATGCAGAAGCACAATGCGCTAACGACGTGCTATTTGCTATTTTAGGTGAAACACATTTGAGATGGGACGTCACTCTCAGCAGCTTGCGTTTTCAGTCCTGCCAAGCAATCAAGCCATCGATTCGAGAAAAAAAACTTTTCCGATTACGTTTTACGAAAAACGTTTCACTGTAACAGTTCTCAATCACCTTCATCCCGGTGACACGCCTCGTTATGTCGACTTAACTGCAAAGCAAATACAAGAAAATGAAAAGTATATCTGCCCAAAGTTTTTGTGTTCTATTTCATTAGAACGGATGCCGATATTTCTCTATACTGCAATAATTATACCTGGATATTGCCACGAATCATCATCGCGAAACTTCCAGGGCAGGCACGAAACGGTACATCTCATCCCGGCGCATGCTGAAGAAGAAGCAAGAAGCTTCCAGACACATCGCCTGCTCTCTGGCAAACGCACGTGCTGTTTCTAGACTTTTCGGCGCGACGCTTAAATGCTTGTGCGCTCCAGACTGGAGCATTCATTCTTTGGACTCAGTTGTGTTCAGAGAGCTATCACTCTTGTGTTTTGCTACCAAGTAGTCTAATAAACCGTCCGCTGTTTATTCGACGACTCGACGACTCATTTCGCTTCGTGACAATATACATAGCCGCAATGTAAGTCTATGACTGACAACGGTAAACGGCGGCAGCAGTCAGGAATAATTATTTCAGGGCTTCATATTTTAAGAATTAGCTAATTATGGAGTACAAAAGATAATACAGCCGCCTGCATATCGCCGGCAGCCAGAATAGCGCTGCCAGTCGGGGACATTTCTTTCAGGGACATCTTTTCCGGGGACATTTCTTGGGCGGGCAAGTTTTTGCCGTAGCCATCTTCTTGTTGCTATGCGTACGACACAACAGCAGTTTGCGATTTTTAGTAGAGTTCGATTCCATTCGAGTAGAGTTCGATTTCGGGGGAAAAAAATGGCGCACTCTTTGACGCGTCCTACCCGTTGCTATCAGTTATGCGTACGGGGCGAGAGCGGCCGCGTGTCGTAGCATTCCGACGGTAGGGGTCAGAGTGGCGCTCCAGTCGCCCTCCTCAAACTTTAGCGCAACAGCCCTATACGGTTCTGTTCGCCAGTAAAGTCACTGGATTGGGGAAAGTACCGCAATCCTCTGATCTTTGCCGCCACGACCTTGGTGCAACAATGGCGGCCGTAGCATACCACCCCATGCTGCTGCTGCGGTCGCCAATGTTTCTCCAAGGTCGAGGCGGGAAAGGATGGCGTTACATTCCCCAATCTAGTGACTTCATTCGCGAGAGAACTGCAATAGCTTCAGAAGGCATGCAATGTGGCAGATGTCAGCATTGATGGCAGACAACGGTCCCACATCATCGTGATCTGTATAACTCTAAACACAATTATCGACAGCGCAATCTAAACCATTTACTTCAGGACGGTCGTGCAGGACGCACCCATTTTACGACACACATGTGATGCAAAATAGGGACATCATCGATCGGTGGGCTATGTGTGTTTACGCACTATTGAGAAGTTTGTGAAAACCGTGGGCTGTGAGGAATAAGTTACGCTCTAGTACCAGAGAAGAGCTACGACCAACAGCTGCCTGTATTTCATATATAATGCGTAAGGTGGCAGCACTGCAAAGTTATGACATGTGGGAATAATTATTTTGAAACCAAAGCCAATAGGAGCCGAGGCGAATATGAAGCGAATGTTTATAAAAGTGAATCGAATACGAAGCGAATAGCTTTATAACCAGAGCGGATACATGTGCAGCAGAGTTGTCTCCGCTCCGGTATCTCGCTCGAGAATTGGCTCTCGCAGGAGAAGATTGGCATCCGTGTACGTAAACGATATTGTGTGAGATACGTCATTGTTATGGGCAGCAAGAGCTGCAGAGTCTGCCGCCTCGTTGCCTGCGATGCCACAATGTCCAGGAAGCCACTGAAAGATGATATAATGTCCAGAATGGTTCTCGCAGCTTGGAGAAGCACATAGTTTGGAGAACGCAGCCCAAGCCCAGGTAAAGTGTGATGTAATGGACCATTTTCACATACGCGTCGTATCCTGGTGGCTCTCCAACGAACCGTGCTCGGCGCGCGTCAAAACGAATCCACGTGGATAGCACAAAGGATCTACAGATCAAAACCGGTCCGGAGTCGCCAACAAGGTCGCGCCATTCGTGCGGTCTCCCCACTGGTCCCCACTTCTGTTGTCCCCATAGTGCGCCATCTAGTGAAGACGGAGATAATCCTCCCCGGCGCCTCAAGGTCATACGCATGCGCATAGGCCGTTTTGAAAAAGGTCCATTAAGATGTGAGTATGATGAAGTGCAGCATTTCCCTACGAAGGTTAGTCAACAGAGTAGCCCAACACACTGCCAAATCATGACACAACACTTGTCACTCGTGTCTCCGTTCTGCATTAGTACCGTACTTTTCAGTGTATGTACCTCACTTATATATAACATGAGCCTTACACAATTCTCGTGTCGCATGCGGTATTAGTGTTAGTCACTTACAAACTGAATAATCGAAGCAGAAAACACACTTTGGCATCGGCTCCAGCAGCACGACTGACAGCCGTACACCAATCACAGCTCTATATACCGTGACACCGTATTGTTCATGATCTACTTCACCTTTTGTCCGGGCGCAGCCTTATAGTGCAAAATCAGTCAGTCAGAACAAAAGGTTTAAAGGGGCACTAAAATGCAAATTTCAATTAGTATAATGCAAGAAGGGGGGGGTCGAAGTAGCTTGCCGTTGTTGGCCGCACTCAAGTGGGCATCGTCACGACTATAGCAAAAAGAAAAAAAGGGAGGGGGGGAGAGAAGGGAGCTGACGATTTCAAAGTGAGGCATAGGCAGGATGACCGATACTGATGGGACGACGGCACACTGTAGATGAGAGGCGCGCTATAGAGTGGTCTTTCCGCGAGGCCCGTTTCTTGAAGAAAACGCACGAGGCCGCGAGTTTTTGTAAGTCGTTCTGCACAGGAACCTTCGGGGAAGAGGACGGCTGTGAGTATGCCAGGCCTGGCGTGGGGAAGGTGAGTTTCCCGCACAGTATGGTATGCGCGGAAGTAGTAGGATATGTGCGATAGTCTGTGTGTATAATGCAAGAAAAACAGAGCCGTCTTTGGCGGCAACCAATGGTGGTGGTGCTAGTGAAAGAGCTCGCCGTTGTCGACCTCACAGATGTGGGCAACGTCACGACTAACGGTCTCAGGGAATGTGCGTTCTGGGCCGACATATGTCTGACAGCGTCTGAGGAAAACGCAGGAAGAACCCCAGACAGCACAGCCGGCACCGGGATTCAATCCCGGATACCTGCAGTATCAACGTGACAATGGCCAGCACGCTAACCGCTGAGCCACGCGAGCTGATCTTCCGGGAGCAAACATTATTGGCAGCATCCAATCAGACCATAGAACTCTCCTTTGCTCTCCCCCCATCACCCTCTCTCCCAGCTTTTCTTCTAGTCTCTCTCCTTATGATTTCTATGAATCAGACAGCAGGAGAAGCGCGCTCATGCCTATATCGTGTGCGTGTGGATTTAGAACGGGTCCGGTCGTAGTGTTGTGTACATGAGCGGCATGATGCGCATTGCTGTATTTTTTAATACCGATTTACTGAATTGTAGCGCACAACAGTAGTCATAAGTAGAGCCCGGATTTATAGGCACGAAAAAAACCTTGTTTTAGGCGCCTATAAAATGCCCCCAAAACGCAAATTTAGGCACTAAAAAGGGCATTATATAGGCAGTACAAATTGTCGATAGTTTTCATCTACAGTACTGAAAGTGCGAAAACAAAGTGAATAAATCAGTTCCATCTGCAAGAACAATACCGGAAATGGGAGTTGTGACTGTTTGTCTAATCTTTTTGCTGCACGAAATGAAAAACTTGTCCATCCTACTACGGTCACAAGGCTTCCAGCCATTGCCTCCGTTCCACGGCACTTCAGAAGAACTCGTCGTGGCCAGCATACTGACGATATGCGAGATGGGCTTCGAGCACCGAAAGCTTTAGTCGCAAATTTCTTCGTTTCGTTTTCGGCATTACCGCATGGCTCGCAACCGCTAGCAAATATGGGTGATCAAGTCTCCTCGCACTGGACGGAACGTCATTTTCGCTCGTGTACGTGCCTTGCTGGCACTGACTGCAGGAAAGCGGGGCATCCCCAAAGGTTGCCAAACTGCAGGGATTGTACCTACCATCGCACGTCACATCCCCTCTCCACCATTTTTCCGTATGTCGAATTAGTTGTAAAAAAAGGAAGCATGGAAACTAAAAAGCTCTTTTAGACGTAAGCACGCAACAGCGCTGAGAGTTCTAGATTTCGACAAAACCAAACGTGCCTATATTTTATAATAGCGACCCAATGAACAAAAACGCGATTCTGGAAGAGAGTGAAAGAAGGAGTGAGCGAGTGTACTGAGTAATCGATTTTCAATTCCCAGCTTACATTCCAGTACCTTTGTGATAATCGCTTCTTTGAAGCGATATCGATGGTTCCAAAATATCGTGCGAGGTGACCGATGTCAATTTCGCCTGCAAAACGGACTGTCGTCACTTCTTAAACGCCATTACAGGCATTTTTCGATGTTTAATCGGAGTTTTAGGCACCTACAACAACACAATAGGCACCAACGTCAGAATAGGCATTTATAAGCACTATCAAAACCCCATAAGAGGTTCCCCAACACCCAATTCGTGCTCCTGTATTGAAAGGGCACTACTATTAGGATCACATGAAAAAAATAGGCATTTGCCTAGGAATCCGGGCTCTAGTCGTAAGTGTTCTAATGACAGGAATTATCTTCACGTCCTTCGGAGAGCGACACCAGCACGCTTCATAAGTCGCGCTATGTTTTCCTCCAGAGCTGCTCGATGGCGTGCACGCGCAGCATGAGTCATATCATACACGAGCCACACACCAGCTGAAGCGACGTTCACTGCGTAGTGCCGAGGCAAGAAAGAGTCTGATATAATAGTCCAAATTGTAGCTTCGTAACGGAATCCAAGTTTTGAATTACGACAACAAGTGCGAAATTAACATAGCGTACAACGTAATTTTAAGTGATATTCTGGTGGCATTTTAGTGCCCCTTTAAGGCCAGTCGCATGCCCTGGGGAACGCCGGCGTCATCACCCTGTGTGTTATACGTATACAAGGTCACTAGCAGTCCTATGCGGAAATGTATCGATGTATAGCACGCACTCACAGATAACAGGCACGGCCTATTTTGTCAAAAGTTTTCGCGTGTAACACGCCTGTCGTACACCGAAAATTACGGTACCTATTCGCGCCTGAACGTCAATGTGAGCTTTCTGTCGTTATATGCCATCCACTCCAAGGCGTCACTGAGGGTGTGTCATGCAGGGGACTCTAGTGCACGCTTACGTTGACATCGGATAATTTCCAAGGAGAGGGCATCTGCATCCGGTGATGTGTAAGATAGTACTGTAATAGCTCTTACTTCTTGTTGTTCCGTCGCGGCCTACGTCTTCTTCTTTTGTCTCGTCTGTCTGTCTTGTTCTTTGTGCGTGGCCACATATGGGTTAATGCATGCTCCCTCTTCATTTCCTCCTATGCTTCTCTTGCTCTTCCATCGGCCCGAATGAAGACATTAGGAGAATCAAAGCGTCCGAGGGGGCGAGCCTTTTTTATCTAACATTTCGAGGTGTACTCGTAGTTGAAGTTGTAGTTGAAGGATAAAAAGATAAAACCACTGAAACTATACCGTTGATTAGCGCACAAGCTTTCGTGCAGAGGACAGCATTTCATCAGGGTGATGCATGAAAGCTTGTACGCTAATATAAATAAAATTTATTACTCAACCTCTCCGTATTATTTTTAGTCCGTCCAACTCCAACTCCAAAATTTGTTACATTGATCTGATCTGATGTACAATGAAAAGTAGTGGTCTAATAAGTAACAGTTTCAGCGATTTTATCTTTTTATCAGTTGTGTTGACCGTACTTGACTCAAAGGTTCATATACGTTCTCCGATTGTACCTTTCCTGATCTTTTTTTGTCTTTGCTTTTGTCTTCTAATAAATTTATTTCGCCCCACCCGACCTCTCCCCCGATTGCAGTTGAAGGGATAGATAAGGCGCTGTGCATATTTTCACTCGTTTCTCGTTTCTGTTTTTCGTAACAGCCGCAGTCGTTTTTCTTGCACTACAGCTTTGCAGAACTTTTAGCACATCGTCAATATGTTGCCCTGGAGCACCACAGAGGAAACGCTTCCATAGATTGACAGTAGGAGAACTGCCTATAGTTCTGCAATAGCGTATAGGGACAGCTCTTAATTGGCAGATAATCTGCTAACAGCTTCACGTTTGTAATGCAGGTTTACACAGCTGTTTGCAAAGCGACTTGCAGAGAAACATTTTCCGAATGATTCGGTATGAACGAAATCAGTACACATTGAATGCGAAACGGGTTGTTGTTGTTGTTGTTGGTTTACTTTGGATGACAGTATTTTTGTATAATATTCTTCTTGGTGTAAGAGATAACTTGCAGTTGCCAAACGTCGTACCCGCTCGAGCCGTACCAGATACACATAGCGACCTTGAAGTCCGCTAATTGCGAAAAAAGCGCATCTCAGCTATCTGTACACTGTCATCATATTTACCTTCTGCTAGCAACCTTGAGGTCAGTGTAAGCACGCCATTTGAACTGCAGATGCTGGGGAACTGTATCGACGGGAAACGAAAATGTGGGTTAGGAGGAGATCGTGCCATAAGCAGGTCTTCCCCGCACACATCGTTTGGATGCAGCACAGCCCGCTTTACAGAGCACTCGCTAGCACTGCACTCTTAAAAATGAACTTGACCGCATAGCACGCTTTTTACACAATATCGGGAAAGCAGCCTCCCGCGACTGTTGTATATGTGGTGTCGTGCACAATATGGAATACACCACGTCATGCGAAGGCTGCAGCGAAACCCATTTTCCTTTTGCAATCGGACACTGTATACAGCCGGCCTTTTGGCGTCGTCAAAGTACTCGGACCGTGGCACTTCCGAGTCAGGCAATCGGCGCTCCGGTAAAATATTTCCGGGACATCGATGCGGACAAAAGGTCACGGTCAGCACAGAGTTGTGTACCGTAGCGGTGAGTACGTGGAAATATTGTACTTCCATGAACTACAATTTTATTCAATAATAATATTTCACTTTTTCATTCTTTATGCCGTCATCACGTCATCATCCTGAACCCACCGACCCCTGGTGGTCTGTGCTATATTAACTATACCCTTTAGTGGTCCAAGTGATCCGGGGTAGCCGGCTCGACCCCACACCCGCGGTGCCACAATTTTCATATTATTTTAATTTACATCTAATCCAACCCACATATAAGGCGTGAAAAGTAATAATGGATAGTATTAATGCATTTTATTGGCCCACACACGCTAGCTGTGTCTGCTCCCTAGAAGGCATTCCAGAAGTCACGAATCATGACCATTCGATTCCTTCCTGGATGCTGTTCATTTACTTTTCTTCCGTTTCTTTTCTATATTTAGCTATGTAAGTCGTGCAGAATGTGAGAAGAAATGTGAAGAAATTCCCCCAAGTGACTATAGATGTTCAGCCCTCCTAAGCACCGTCTATTTGCAACGTCACAGCGAAGACGTCGCTAATGAAAGGTATTTCCATATGGTGCGTTCCGTACCACTGCCTTTCTCGACGGCGCTACTCTATGTGGCAAATATTTGCATTTGTCCTTAGGCCAAGTTACGACAAGTTCCTTTGAGTTTGAGAGAGCTACTTGGTCCTCGGGACAACTCATCGTTGCAGCGTTTCACCATCGAAGTTCTTCGACATTTCCTTACGGATACAAGATTGGCCAATCAATGTCAATACGGGTGCGATGCATTTGGGTGTAACATACCAACCCCTTTTTGTGATAATTAACGGTGTCGGCCCGTGCCACAAAAAGGCGTAAGCCTCCCGTTTTCAACAAATCGGGGGAAAGTGCGATGTTATTCGGGATGATGGTTTTCCATGAGTTATGTTTTTAGGGTGTATGTCGGTGTTAGGCGCCGATGTCAACGTCATGCATGATGAACACCGCTCTTGTTCATTGGTGAGTAGGCCAGACTGGAAAGCATCCAGCACAACGTCGTAGTTGTTGAGGTAAACAAGTTAAACGTGAACGCCATGCATGCTCATACCCGGTTCGTTCGCAAGCCGGCGTGCTGCATGGCTGACCTTTCCCGTTTCTTTTTTGTTATTTTTTTTTTCTGCCAATAAATCCCCCCCCCCGGGTTCGTTTTTACGGTGATGTAAACCACCGCACCGTTGCGGGCATCACGAGGGTGTAGGACCGATATAAAAGTGTTTCGGCATTGTCTCGAGATGTGAAAAAACGCTATCAGCAAGTTTTGCTCCAAGTCGCTGGCTTAATTACTTAGAAACCACAAGGATATTCAAAGTGACGTGATGCAAATGTAATTGAAATAACGTAATAGTAGTTGATCGAGTCAATGAAACTTAGTAGGACGATCACGCAACGCTCCAGTTGTTAGATAAAATAGAACATAACGATAAAAGGAATAGCAGCCAGGGATAAAAGGACAAGGAAGTGCACAAACCAACTGCTGACTCTTGTCCCTGGCTGCTATTCCTTTTACCATTATATACTGTTACCAACTACTCCGAATTTCGACGCTTGTTCACAAATAGACCTTATACGTGTAAACCTACTCCAACTACCCTGTTGCATATTAATAGAAATATTTTTCGCTGTGACTCCGAGCATGAGAAGGAAGCGTATTTCGGTTTAGGTCGTGACTGTCGCTTTAATGACCCCGCCAGTACGTTCGTGGTGATATGCCGGCTCCAGGTGTTCAGGCTACGGTTGGGGCTCTGTGTATAAAGTTAGCCTCCCGCAGCAGTTGCGATTAAATATATCTGCCACCGCAGGGGGGCGACGGCCTTTTCGCTCACTCGCAACAGGTGCTCTCTTACTGGGACTTGACTGCTAGTAACTGTTCTTCTTTTCCCGACACTTGGACTTTGTGGGTGTACGTATTTCGAGAGACCTTTCCTTTCGGCGGAAGCCGTTTCGTTTATATACCCCGTGTGTATTCGTTTCCGGGTGAGGCACCATTAGGATAGGATGAAAACAGATTCTGATGGCATCGTATACGCGCATCGCCTAAAGTCGGATCTTCTTTCACCGTGTGCCGAATATGGTCCTATTGGATTAGATATAGGCTTTCGCGTAACGTGAGGCGTACCCCTTTTCGTGGCACTTGTGCTTCCTTATCCGCAGTGATAGATATCCTGTGCGCCCTGAAGTCTCTACAGGTACGCTCTCACTCCGTTGCCTTTCAGGTAGCCACAGTTGCTTCGCGGCGCTAACACGGATTTAAAAAAAAAACGTTGCCTTTCAGTGCGGGTTCCAAAATAATGGTACACTCAACAATGGACTTCACCGCATAGCATGCTCCTCGCCAACCATCATCTCGAATGATATCATTATCTGCCCTGATTTGTTGCAAATGGGGGGGAGGGGGGCGTACGCCCTTTTTTTATGACAATTGTGAACAGCGTACGTGGCACAAAAAAGGCGTATAACGCCTCCCGTTTTCAACAAATCAGGGCAGATAATGATATCATTCCAGATGATGGTTGGCTAGGAAAGTGCTATGCGGTGAAGTTCATTTTTAAGGGTGTACCGTGACGTTACACGTAAGGTTTGTCTGCGCAGTGTGGCGACATGTTGCACGCTCTTAAAAATGAACTTCACCGCATAGCAGTTTCCTAGCCAACCATCATCTCGAATGATATCGTTATCTGCCCTGGTTTGTTGAAAACGGGAGGCGTTATACGCCTTCTTTGTGCCACGTATGCTGTTCACAATTGTCACAAAATGGCGTACGCCCCCCCCCCCCGCCCCCATTTGCAACAAATCAGGGCAGATAATGATATCATTCGAGATGATGGTTGGCTAGGGAAGTGCTATGCGGTGAACTTCAACCATTGCCAATAATGATAGGGTTATCGCTTTGCCACAAAACGGCGTACGCCCACCCCTCTCTTCGAATCAGAAGCGATAACCACATCATTCGCGGCAATGGTTGGCGCACAGCGTGCTATGCGGTGAAGTTCTGTTTTTAGAGTGTGTGGTGAGGTTCATTTTTAAGAGTGTACGGCAAGCAGTTCTATCACCACCACCACCATATCTTTTAAGAGCGTTGAAGGGGTTCAATACAGTGAACCCTCGTTAATATGACCCCCGATATCTGACATACGCGCTTTACGACCATATACCCCTGGGGAACAACGCTGTGAAACCTCTGCAAATTCCCCCGTTAATATGACAATTCCGCATTATGACCAAAGCTTTCGGGAACGACCATGGTCATAATAACCAGGGTTCACTGTACTCGTCCCTTACCGAGTATAAGATGCAACCATCACACACCCGATCACAGCTGGCAAGGCAAATGCACTTCGCACATGGAGCTCAGAGGAAAAACATGGCTGATTTGGATATCAGAAGTACCGAGGAGGAGTGGCATTGAAGGGGCGTTGGGAGAAGGTCCAGTATCCTTTTCTTTCCCCATTTCTGCTTCCCCCAAGCTTTTGTTTAGCCTCTCCCCTTACGGCTTCTATGCCCTTTACAAAGTAGAGGTCTCGCTCGTTGGTTCGAACAACACTTTAATTCGATTAATATGATAATTCGATTCGGAGCGTTTCATTGCTACGGGTGACGCTCTACCCCGTTCCTAGCGGTAATTTCATGACGGGTAGAATAAATGAACCTCGGAGTGAGGACCTGCTCCTATAGGTGTGACCATGCCATGTGTTCCCGAATTATCCCCATGGGCTTCTTTCATCATCTCTTTAGGTGCCTCAGTAAGGTAACTCTCAACATGAATGGGACGGGAGGTATTTATGGACACTGAATGACGAGGCAGGAGCGCATTACTCGAGATACCGTGTTTCTTCGCGCTTGTTACCATGTTACTGAACCAACACACTCTACATCTTCTCTCACTCGAGATGTGTCAGCTCAGCTGTAACGGAGCACCCCTGTAGTACGGACCACAACAAACAATAAGTTTTCTACGAACAGCACCATTTTGAAATCCACGCAATAGAAAAAGAAAAAACGAAAGGATGGAAGATTCAGTTGCACGAGTTAAGCAGCGATGATTTAACTTTTTATCAGGAGATCCTTTGGTCTTCGGGACGAAACTCTTTACTTGTGTGCAGAATGTATTCTCTGGTATTCTTCTAAGTAATTTAGTGCTTCGTAATGCTTTGGTGTTGAAGATGAGTTGGTACGGTGTGACTTTTTCTCTTTGCTCGTCATTCGCTGATTATTTAAAACGACGCAAAAATTTTGTACGCGTCCTATGTGCTCTATATCGAGGCCCTTTACATGGAGTCCCTCGAGGCTTGACCCTATTCTCTTTAACATCTTCGTACCCCATGACCCATTGAAAATGCACGATGCGTGATAAAGAAAAAAAATGGGGATGTGAGTTTCGACGAAGTCGAACTGGCTACCCCAGTACGCTTACACACAGAAAGTACAATAACCGTTGTAAATAACCGTTGTACATAATCGTTGCGTCATCCTGCAGCCCCTGAACATGTGACCATACCTGTCTCATACCTGTCTCATTAAATTTTCCTATGACAGAAAGTACAAACAGATGAGAGATCATGATGCACGAATGCGGATGATATTAAGCTGTTTTTGACAATCTTCACCTCAACTGACTGTTTGCCGCTGCAAAATGACATCAACATGAGCTATGATTGGTGCATCGTTATTTTGAATGCACAGAAAACGTTGTGTAATGTCCTTCGCAAGGAAACTCTTGATTTTGGGAAATGTAACTCTGAATAAGTGTTTTGTTGCACGCGACCTAGGTGCGTATATGAACCAAAGTTCACCCACCTGTTTGGTTGAATCCCTCGCTTTTTATGCTCCCGTAAGACGAATTCTGATTTTTAAAGTATATAACAGCTCCTATACCTTAATCCTATGAACCGTATACAAAGATTGTATAATCACTGATACAGATCTTCTAGCACTTTTAGGTCTATGTTAACTAATTTTGTGTAAAAAGGAATCATTTGTTTTTTTTCCTATAGAGATGGGACGAATCCAGAATTTTACGAATCCGAATCCGAATCCGAATCCAAGGAAGGTTCTGCGAATCCACGAATCTTACGGATCTCGAATCTTTCGAATCCTTTCGTTAAAAATAGCTTAAAAAGCAAAAAAAAGAAAAAAGAAAACGCCTCTAGTTAAAAAAATTTTGAAGCTAAATATGATACCTTTTGTTTAATGAAAAACAAATTAGATAATGCTGCACTTTCAGGAGAAAATATACCCATATACTTCTTCTTAAACGTAATTTATTTAACACGTTGTTCGACGACTACAAGAAACGCATAAATTCTCGAGTCAGAATTATTTCCATAAAACTAAGCAACATAAAAATGCAAAAACAGGTCACTTTCAAATTTGTAATGTAACAGTTCCTGTCTGAACCCTTTCAGTCCAGAGCAATGTAAACAAAAAAACAAAAAAAAAAAGAAAACGCCCGTCGGCCAATGAGGCTTTCGGCGGACTCAGAAGGCGCCAATTTGAAAAACAAACAAACAAACGTGGTTGCTGGATTTGAAAGATTCGATTCGCCGTTTTTGGCACTTGGATTCGGGTTCGCGAATCTCGAATCTCTGCCTATATAGGATTCGAGGTTTCGTGGATACGCGGATTTGGTTAGCACATCCCTCGTTTTTCCTGTTTCCTTGCACCATTTAGAACGCAGGAAAACATCCCACATCATCATCATCCATTCATCTATGTTGTTGTTGTTGTTGTTGTAGAAGGCCATGGCTGTTTTGAGGCAATTTGATCACGTGGAAATGAAATGAAATGACGGTTGCTGAAAAAGCCAGGTAGCGTCGGGAATCGAAAAACGCATCTCTCGGTTACCGGTCTCGAGCGCGCTAACCTATTACTCTACGCTGGCACCTGCTTTCCACTCTCTTTACATTCTCTCCTACATTTCTTCTTTCTCTCTCACACACACAACACGAGGTATCTGGTAAACTTTCCAACCGGGACTCTCCACCATGTTCGTACAGTTTCAGTACGCGGCGCGCACCCTCCAAGCAAGCGAAGTGCAGCCAAGGCAATCCGCTCAGTCCAACGCCATGCTGTCGTGTCTCTCTTCCGCGCGGATGTTGTAAACCTGCAGGTCTCGAGCTGTATCGCAAGTCACGAGAACGGCGGTCCTGTACGCAAGTAAAATTCGAAAAGGCGTACGTACGCTGGGCGCAAAAATTGCGTAGCGTTCGACGTATATGCGCAATGTCAATAACGCTATTTCCTTGAGTACCTTTGCGTATGTTTGCGTTCCCAATACTAAGACTCCCTATTGTCATCGCTCGTGTCACCGTCAGTCTTGGGTGGTTCAACATCCATCGCGGTGCGCGCACTTGGTACACACTATATAGTGGTGATAACTGAAGCACCGCAGCCACGCTCGTCTTCGCCCGCCGTATTCAAGTGGTGCTCCTCGAAGCACGCAAATACACTTGAGACCTCTCACAGCCTCCTGTTCGTGACTCTCCTGGAAAGGCACTCAGTTCCAAAACCAAAAGACACTGTTTCAAGTCTCCATCGCTACATGACGCAATTTCAGGAAATTCTAACGCCAGAAAAGTTCATTGTTGACGCTTCCGTCAGAATGTATTCTGCATCAAAACTGGACTTTAATTAGTATGATTGCTGACCACGTCACAGAAGTGCCGTTGCCATTTCGCCCACATCTTCTACGTCACGTAAGCGTCTGTCTTGTGCGTTATGATTATCGGGACGTTCTCCTGTTTACCATCCTGGTCTTTTAAAACTTGGGAAACGAGCGCTATCCGAATTTCGCTATGCAAATGAATCGGAACCATAACCGCGCGCCTCACAAGTGGAGGCTGTTCACCTGTCTCACTTTTGCCCAAAATCCCCTAATTAAAGAGTTAATTAATGAATTTCAGGTAATTAGTCATCTTCTAGTTACTACTCTCTTCGAGAGGATGGCCATATAAGTCAACTGCAAAAACCCAAGACTGGTAAACGGAAGCTATAGCTGGACGAAACCCATGACGAAACAAACCTGAGCATAGGTTTCGTCCACCAGCTAGCCTGCGTTTACGCTATTTTATCAATCACGAACGCAAAGCCTTCAGTTCCACGATTTATATCTGAGGCGCAAACAGCAACAACTACTACTACATGAATGACGATGAGATGAGGTATTCTTTCTTGTGTGCTGCAGAAGGCGGCTTTATTTCACGGTGTTATCCCTCGTAAAATACTCACTTTTTTTAAATTGGCATTTGGTGCATTGGTTTTGTATCAGGAACAACGAAAAACACACATATGTATATACGTATATTGAGGATTGTTACTTCGTATTTCGAATATTTTCAGTGCATAGTTGCATATGCATTTCGGGAGTGTTTAGTGCATATTCATCCACGCTCTAGTGATTACAGACAATCTTTGAAAGTTGTATAGCTTGCGCGAACGTGTCCTTCTTTGTGTGTTTGTGTGTGTGTGTGTGTTGTTGTTGTTGTTGTTTTTTTAGACGTGTACTTCTTGTTTTGACAAAGATGAAGTATTAATGAATTAAGGGAGAACCGTGTTGAACGAATCACGCTGCTTTTCAACTTCCACCCAATGAGAATTTCCGGAACGCTGTTCGGCGAACACAAAGAGTCCCAATGAGCACCGCGGTAACGAGACACCGACCAACTGGTGCGGACCGGTGCTTCCAAAGTTTGAAATCGCTTCGGCTGTTAAACGTGATTGGGGAGAATCCCTTTTATTAATGATGTCGAGCTGAGTGCGTCGCTAACCTTTATTACTAGTTCTCACGTTATATCTCTGAGCCAACAGAAGCCCCGTCAGAGATAAAGGACGCTGTGTGATTTTATATCGGCTCCGGAAAGCAGAAAAAAGAGAAGGAGATTACGCACAAAGAGGAAGGGAGGCTATAAAAAGGGTGTCATCGACTTTCTCATTTGTAGTGGGTCGGCGACCAAGGATTTCGGCGATAAGGGATGAAATGTAATAGAAGTGCAGAAGTAAAGTTAAGTGAGACAGATGACCATGAGAGCTCCCAGATGAGACTCTCTTTGTTGACTGGTTCGAGACAAGACAAAAAAAGAAAGAAAAGAATTCTACGAAAGAAAAAAAAAAGACAGGATTCTCTGAGTGATTCCCACTCAAATTCACTGGTTCGGCTAAACCCGTTCAAAACAAAGTGCCTTCTCTTCTTGGGGGAGTGTATTTTAGTTAGAACATGATAGATTCGTTCTCATCTTCAGCGTCCTTTTCGTGTAGATCGGTCCGGTATGTTTCCTGTTTCCTTTCTTCTTACTTTCTGTTTGAATAGATGAAAGCTAAGCTGGTGCAGATTTATAAAACCTGTGTGCACTCCAAAAACAGAGCTTCGCAGCACAACAAGCTCTGCACCAACCAGTCGCCCCTGATTTGAGGAGAGAGCGGACGGTACTCCTTTTTTGTGACAGTCGTAACACGTATGTACAAATTGCCACAAAAGGGCGTACGCCCGCATTATCCCGTATTCCACTGTTGCTCCCCCGATCTTTTGAAAACGGGAGTGACTCTTATTATAACAAGAAGACGCACACCCTGCGCTTTCCTCAAATCAGGATTGGTAACGGTATCATTCTGTGCAATGTTTGATCTTCAGAGTGTTATATATGGTGAAGTTCTGTTTTAAGAGTGCAGAGTAGCTGCTCCCGTGTCGCAAGTCAGGAGGGTAATCCGAGAGTGACAAAGTCAATCAACGAACAGTTAGTAATGAAGCGCTTCCATTGGTTCTAGCCAAAACAAGAGCAATGGGCCTCAGCCGCACAGTGATTTATCCAAACCCCCCTCACCCCGCCGCCCAACACCCCCAGATGTTTGACGACACCGACGAACTTTTTTTCCTGTGCACCCTCCGCAGGGGAGTCTTTGTCATATATCAGCTTCAGACACCTATACCACACGAACAACGTCCCTTTAGCTCTCCCTACACTCTTAAAAATGAGGGGGGGGGGGGGTCGAGGTAGCTTGCCGTTGTTGGCCGCACTCAAGTGGGCATCGTCACGACTATAGCCAAAAAAAAAAAGGAAAAGAAAGTGGGAGAGGGGAGTTGACGACTTCAAAGTGATGTAGAAGCAGGATGACCGGTACTGATGGGACGGAAGCACACTGTAGGTGAGAGGTGCAACTAGAGTGGTCTCTCCGCTAGGCCTTAAAAATGAACTTCACCGCATAGCACGCTCCTAGCCAACCATCACCCCGAATGACAACGTTCTCGACCCTGATTTGTTGAAAACGGGAGGAGGAGCCTATTTTGTGCCGTGCATAATGGCACAAAATAGGCTCCTCCTCCCGTTTTCAACAAATCAGGGGCGAGAACGTTGTCATTCGGGGTGATGGTTGGCTAGGAGCGTGCTATGCGGTGAAGTTCATTTCTAAGAGTGTAGTGGTGAAACGCGATAGGAGGAAGCACTTCTATCCCGACTGCACTCAAAACACACTTCACCGGATTACGCGATCAGAACAAACCGTTATTCAGAATGATATCGTTCTCTTTCGTGATTGGCAGAAAATGGTATGGGAGGGTACGCCTTTTTGTGGCAATTTGGATATACATACGTTAATTTCCACCAAGAGACGCATATACCCCTCATTATCTCCTCAAGTCAAAAACGATAACTCGGCGATCATTCGGCTGAGTGCAGAGGATGTAATGCAGTGAAGTTCTGCTCTTAGAGTGCAGGAGGCGTCCACATACCGACACAAGGTGAATATTTCCTTCTTTTTTATTTTTCTCGTTACGAGCTTATAACGTTACGAGTATAACCAGAGATTGTTGGAGTATACGATTCAACAACATATCGAAACAGTGCATGCAATCGAGGCACTTCAGGCTCTCGAAAGGATAGCGCAGAACCGCTCCTGACTGACGATAAGCTGTCTGCAAAGCTGACATCTGCTGCGATTTACTCTAATGTAAAATACGTGTTAGCATGTCAGTTGGATGGGGCTCCAACGCCGCCAACCCGAGTACTTTCTCCCGAAACCCACCGAGATAATGGCACGATTCGCGGCATGTCCAAATTTTCACTTGGTGCTGCGATGATTAGCGAGTAGTAGCACTTTAACGCAGCCACTAGTGTTCCATCGAAGGCTTAAAGCTCAGCGTGAATTTTCGTGTTCTTCAAACACTATATTTATCTCACCGAGGATCCCATTGATCCTGCATAAATCAGGTAAAATGAGGGCACAAACTTGGGTGCCTTGTTAGAGCATTTTCTTATGTTTTGAATGTGTTGAAATATTCTTCGCACACCCGTTTTTATACTTGAATTTTTCGAGATTTCTAAACAAACGCTCTCCCACTTCCATTCGGCCCAATCCGTTGCCTGGATGATGTGTGGAAATTGAAATGTGGCCGCATGAAAAAGTACTGCGTAGTAGTACGTACGTACACTCCTAAAACAGAGCTCCACCGCATAACACGCTGAAGGCAAACCATCGCGCAGAATGATACCGTTATCACTCATGATTTGTGGAAAGCGCCGGACGTACTCCTATGCGTGACACTTAACATAACTGTATAAGTGTCACTAAAAACTGTACGCCTCCCGTTTTCAACAAATCAAGGGAGAGAACGATGTCATGTCATTCGGGATGATGGTTTGCTAGGAACGAGTTGTGCGGTGAAAAACCTTTTTCTTTTCTTTTTTTTTTTTTTTCAAGAGCTCATCGTACACTGTCAAAACAAAACTTCACGACATAACGCGCTCCTATACAATGAACTTCGCCACATAGCACGCTCCTAGCCAACCATCATCTCGCATGATATCGTTATCTGCCCTGATTTGTTGCAAACCGGAGGCGCACGCCTTTTTTGTGACAATTATGAACAGCATAAGTGTCACAAAAAAGGTGTACGCCTTCCATTTTCAACAAATCAGGGCAGATAACGATATCATTTGAGATTATGGTTGGCTAGGAGAGTGCTTGCGGTGAAGTTCATTTTTAAGAGTGTATAGCTATACACTCTTAAAAATGAACTTCACCGCATAGCACGCTCCTAGCCAACCATCGTCTCGAATGATATCGTGATCTGCCCTGATTTGTTGAAAACGGGAGGCGTACGTCTTTTTTATGACAATTATGAACAGCATAAGTGTCACAAAAAGGCGTACGCCTCCCATTTTCAACAAATCAGGGCATATAACGACATCATTCGAGATTATGGTTGACTAGGAGCGTGCTATGCGGTGAAGTTCATTTCTAAGAGTGTACCCCCCATTCCGAAGGAATTCTGTCTCCCGAATTGTTGATAATGGCAGAAGGCGCTTATCTTGGACACATTACGCATGTTCAAGATAGACGCCTGTTTTCAACAAATCAGGAGTCAGGACGATATCATTTGGAATGGTGGTTGGCTAGGAGCGCGTATGTAGTCATGTTCTGTTTTGACAGTGTACGACGAGCTCTGGAAACAGCACTTCACTGCACAACACGTTCCTAGCAAACCATCATCCCGAATGAGATCGTTTTCTCCCCTGTTTAGTTGAAAACGGGAGAAGTACGCCTTTTTGTGACACTTACGCAGTTACATTAATTGTGACAAAAGGCGTACGCCCCGAGCTTCCTACAAATCGGGAGCGATAACGGTATCCGTTCTGTGCGATGGTTGGCCTTCAGCGGGTCATGTGGTGAAGTTTTGTTTTAAGCGTACACATATTTATCACCGATATTTCCACACCACTAGATCAGTGAATCTTCCACGTGCCTCGTAATTTTGTGAGAGCGCGAATCGTACCTACTATTGTATCTGCCTAATAGGGTAAGGTTATGTGGAAAGATCATTCGTTTTTCCAAAGTTCTCATTTCGAGGACTCGTCTTGGATTGAAATGATCCAGAGCAGAGTTGAAGCGAGGGAACTTAAAGGACTTACGCTCATGTTTCTGCGATGTCCTCAAACAGCCGGAACTCCACGACGGCATGGTCACGCTCTTCGAAGACGATCAGACTTTGCTTACATCCAATTCTGCTCGCACTGTCGTGGCATTCGACGTCACATCACGAACTCACCACAACAAGTCACGACTGTTGACTGCGGCATCTTCATTCTGTGTTTTTCGCTTCAGGTGTTCAACATCCATGTCTCGGTATCACCACGCGCACCGTGATCTCGGCCGACCGATAACTCGGAACTGCCGTCGGAAGCTGCGCCGTTCTAAAGGTTGCCGCATCGCGGCGTTCCGTTCGCAACCGTTGCCGAGACGACGCGGCCGCCGCTCGTTCGCTGTCGTCTGTTACTTGAAAAGGTGAATGGCAAATAAACACAAAGTAAAGAGAGCAGACGAGAATTTGACAAACGTCCGTGGACGCGTTCCAACGGTGGTGCACGCGTGGCGAATGACTCCGGGGTGTTTTAAAAATAAAGTCATGTGGGAGTGATGGAAAATGAAAGGAAGCGGAAGGGGGGAATGAATTTTCCAAATGAGCGAAATGAAACTCCGTAGCCTGTAGAGTAAAACCGCAGTTGTATGAGTGATAGGACATTCACTGGCCGTGCCATGGCAAGCTCGAAAACACGAAATGTTAAAATGGCGTAATTAAAAGTGCTAAAAACAGACGAAGGCACGGACACGCTATCTGTGTGTCGGCGTCTTCGTCTATTTTTAGCGCTTTCAATTTCATCATGTCGTACCAACAAGGACAAGTTTGACGCTTTACGAAATGTTGCGCTATCATATATCGGTTGGTGAAAGAGGGCAGTGAAAACCAGAGACCGGACTTGTTTTATTTCATCAGTCATGCACATCGAATCGGCTCTGGTTCAGTTCTGAGTGGCAAAACTAAAGATTCCGAACCGGTTTCAAACAGATTTGAACCAGTCCTCGCACTTTGCGTGAAGATACATTGGAAGACGCCCATTGAAAACGGGTGACTTTGGTATAGGGCTCCACGAATACCCGAATTTTTCTAATACGGAGCTAATAGTTGTAGAATGGCGTAAATGCAGGCTAGCTGGTGGATAAATTCCATGATAGGCAAGCCTGAGCGATGGGCAAGAACACGTAAACAAACACAAGCACGAAGGCTCCGTTACGTGTTCTTGCCCATCGCTCAGGCTTGCCTATCATCAAATAGTTGAATATCCGGCTCGATTTCCGAATCGAATATGGAATTCCGTATTCGAATTGAAACGATGTCTCTTCCAAACTGAATATTTACGATGCTGCACTCGTCAGCCTAAAAATGCCAGTAGCAGGGCCAGCGTCTACGGGGGAGGTGGGGGGGGGTAGCATTACTCCCCCAGAGCCCGCCGAAAGGGGTGACAAAAAGACACCGTTCAGGCTGCAAGAATGCGGGGCGCCAATTTCCCGCTTGGCCCCCCGGAGACAAAAACTAGACGCCAGCCCTGGCGGCCAGAAGAGGGGGTATAAAACAAATTGAGTGCTGCTTCGCATCACATGAAGATAAGTATGTATATGTACATCACTTGCATACGTTGTATATGTGGTCAGATAGTATACAACTATTCGTTTTGTACTTGCCTCGGGAATTATTCGCTTCGGTTTAGAAATGACTATCCGCCCTGCTCTAGACACTAAAAGGAGCATGGAAGGCAGTTCCAGCATTTGTTCTTTTTTCTTTTCTTTTTTTTTTCTTTTTTATCCTGGCAGTGAGAAGAATACACTACCTTTGAGGTCCGTGAATTTCCCGAGTAAATTGACTTACAAGAATGCGCGCAGCGGCAGCGATCTCGCCGAGCTGCTCTTCGCGTGTAATGACGTCAGGTCAGCGGAGCACTTCTTATTGGCTGCCGATAATCGTCAGCTATAGCGAGAGCGACCGGTTGAGACGCGGCCCACGCGGGACAGGTGGCGCAAAATACAACTGCAAAAAGAAAGAAGAAAGCCGCCTTTTTGTAACAACCGCAAAGTGTTCGAAAGGGCTCGGGTGTTCAAAGTTTATTGTTATTGTCATATTCGGACAGTTTTTTTTTTTTTTTTTTTTTTTTCAGGGAATTGGGAGTTTTCCGTCGTTTATTTTTTACGAACGCAAAATTCGGAGAAAAAGCAACGGTGTGAAACGACACACTCAAAACAATGGGAAGCTGACTTTCAAAAAAGTCTTTGCAACGAATTGCCACGAATAATAGGGTCATCGCTTCTGATTCGAAGAGAGATGGTGTGTACGCTTTGTTGTGTCAGTTTGGATATATGATAATTGCCACAAAAAGGTGTGGTGGGCAGATGTATTGGAAGGAGATGAAAAGAAGAAGACGCGCTGTTCCCTGCAGAGTAGGACCTGCCACTGATCTCTATAGTATAGGCCGGATCGCGCATAGGGTGCTCCACAGCGTGGTCACCGGCTGCCATATTGGTGGGCCCAACGCATTCTGTCGTCTGCATTTAGTTCAAGCGGGGCTGCCCGTATTTTTTAAAATTTACTTTAAACTAAAGGGCATGTCATGCCAGCTTGTTGCAGCTTTGAGTAGACTTCACACAGACAGAGAAAGAGGGATAATTTTTCACAGTTAAGCTCTTTATTTTGAGGAAAAATCTGTTTATTCGTATCGCATGCGTCTGAAAACTCGGACTTGTTTGCAGCTACTTCGCTGGTGCCAATACGTACTAAGAAAGTATGTGTGGCTGCTCCTATAAATCTCAAGACCATGTATTTTCTGTACGCTTGTGCTTGCAGGTTCCCGTCACAGTCGCTCGATCAGCTGTGCCGAAGGAGCGGATATACAGAACCTGCGCCAATGTGCCAATTTGTTCCACTGTTCTTTTAATTTGTGAGGTACGGTGGAAGCAAATAAACTGCTGTGTCAACCTCGTATGTGCAGTTGCTCCTACAGCGCGCCGGAATACAGGCAGCGGAGAAGAAAAAGAAGGCAATTACCATTAAAAACTACAGGAACACGGCTGAAGCACGTTTGGAATACATCAGCACACTGATTCCTAAGGAAGATCCGTGCTAACGAGCAATGAGGAGCGTTTTGAGCGCAATAAATACTCCAAATCAAATCGCTTCCCATTGTTTCCTATGGGAGCAGCCGGCGCCAGTGGGCCCTCCAACATGGTGGCCGGTTGCCGCACCTCTCTCCCACGCGCCCCTCTCCTATGCGCGATCCAGCCTTTATACATACAGATCAGTGGGACCTGCTACAGCTGCGCGGGCACGTGCATGCACTGCTTGTTGGGCTAACTAATGGGGCAGAGCATAAAGGCTAAAATTTCCCACTGATGTGGCTTATCTGTAGAGGTGGTGCCTCACTAGAATGACAGCCGACAAAACCCGTATAAGGACATTCAAAAACACCGAGCACATACAGACATCCGACACACCCCAGACAGCACGAAACGTTATTCGGACGTCCCAAAATGATCCCAACGTCCCAGGTTCCAGAAGCCGCGTTCCTTGGACCTGTCCGTTGTACAACGCGGCTCTACTTTGTGTGGCCATCGTTGTGGTCTCCCTTTTTTTTTTTTTTTTTTTTGCTAAGGAAGTTCCAGAAATGTCTGTCGTCGTGCGAAGCAGCGATGATAGCGATCTCCTCTCACTCTCCCAAGTTGTTGAGAGGAAAGAGTAAAAGAGCTGGTGGCCTGAGGCGTCCGCGCGACAGCGGATCCGAGACACCATTTGATGTGAGTTTCCATGAGTTTTCGTCGCATTTCCGAGTAGAATACGAAGCACCGCTACGGTTGACATAATCTTTATCGTGATGTTTATGTTAGCGGTAATAATTCGTGTTGTTTGTTTTCGTGATGAGGATTATGACGAATACAGACGTGTAGCTTGCTGAAACTGATCTTTGAAAGTGGCGGGAAGGCAAATTTTCGTTGACACCTTGTCCTCCATGTTGACTGTGTGTGTGTGTGCCGGCTTAGCTTGTAAGGTACAGACAAGAGCACTGGGTGGCGAATAAGGTATGTAGCCGATTCCTACATTCGAATTACATAAATGTGACGTTATGTACTGTTGTTTAAATGAGCAATGACTTGGACGTTCTTCACAACATTTTTTGGCCAACTCAGCGCGAGTACTTACCTATATGCGACGGCGTTTGATAGGACAAGGCTCCTGGAATCTGCAACGCATGAACTGGGTGTAGATTTTGCAAATAATGAGTATATTTTTGCTTTGTTTCCAGGCTATTTGACAGCAAGTCAGGGTGCTTCTTCAATGATGCCACCCTTGAAAAAGTTCAACAAGCGACAATGCCATGGTTACGCCCCGCAGGTTGCGCCACGCTGGCCACGCACCACAAGTCGTCAGAGAGGGAGTGCAACGCACAGTGAATCGGAAGGAGGACAGTGATGTCTTTTGTGTGCATCGGGTATTTTTTCGTATTACTTCCTGAGAGGCATTTAGTGATGGAATATTCATTGTGCGTGTTTAAAGTAGTGATCTGTGATGAAGTAGCCCAATAGCAAGCTACACACTTGATGCAGCCCTGGTTTTACACTCTGGTTAGTACGGTGACAGATCTGGGGAAGGGGCGGTTGGGCTATCGCCCCCCCCCCCAAAAAAAAACGTTAGTTTATGCATTGGATTTCCATTTCTTCCCTCCCCACTACGCGCTTCGACAAAGAACCCCCCCCCCCCAACCAATTATCTGGATCCGCCACTGGCTTAGTTATTGAATTTATCACTGTTATTATACATGTAAACTAGCTTGGGGAACTAATAAAGGACGAGCGTTTATTATGTCGGAGCAAGTGAACATTTTCTGTTGTTTGATACAGTATACTCTCTTCAACAAGGCTCTCGAACAGCATAGAGCAGCACATGTCCTGATCGATGCTGTTTGAAAACCTCTACCATGTTGAACGCGGTAATATCAATAAGGCTAGCACCTCTACAGGGCTGACATGCTGTGCAGGGAAGCCCGCTTCCAGTGAATGCATAACATCCCAATAAGGACTCCTAGAAGCCCAGTAGAGATCCCAATGGACGTCCCTATAACATGAATTACTACTTCCATCAGAGTTTCATATAGACGGGTTTTGGACTTGAATTGAACCAAACTCGCACATCGCTCGGACGTCCTCAACATCCGCAGAGGGACGTCCCAGAGACATTCCTCGGATCATTTTGTGTTATCTGACCGTTATCGAGAAGAGTCGGCTACCATTACTACGCGCATGCTGCAGACTCGCTTACAACACTGAACGATGATCTGCACGACATATAAGGCAACATGATTGCCATCGCACTGAGAGCTTCTCGATGAGAGCTGCTACCGATCATTTTCTGTGCCTTTGGGGTGTTGAACCCCCGAAACACCCTTCTCTGGCTACGTCACTGCCTCCTGGTGAAACGAGCAGTTTTGAACAGGCTCACTTCACCTTCCTCGAACGTCCTCTTTTTGCCGGTGGCGCCTTCCATTGGCAAAAGCGTGCGCCTCTCGTCCCATTGGCGTAGGCTCCGGGCACGAAATGGAGAAAATAACCTCTGCCTCACAGAGGCCGACAACGGCGAGCCCTTCCACCACCACCACCACCACCTAAATAAAATAACGACGACTATGGAGCAGGAAGTGGTGCTTTAGCCTGGGTGCACGAGAACCTAGTACAGGCACTGCGAAAGATACCGCCCCTGGGCCCATACAAGTCACTAAATAGGGACCAGAGTAGCGACACTGAACCACGCCGGCGAGCGAGCCCGCCATCTTGAGTCAGGCGCGCCTGCGTCGCCTAGCAACGGCAGGCCAATTTCCCCCTTCTCCGGTGGCGAGCAACGCGGAGTCGAGCCAGCTCGCAACCCAGGAAACCGGTTTTGCATGGAGGTGACTCAACATGGACGGCGAGTTCTTGGAAGGAGAAACCACGTGACGCGATTGGCCCAATCGTGGACACCGAACGGCTGCTGCGCGGAAAAGGAATGCGATACTCTGTACCCCTATTTAGTGACTCTACATACATAGAAAGGGACGTCAAGGACTTTTTTCCCCTTGGGGTGGGGGCAGGAACGCGCATCCGCCTCATCGACAAACAAGAGACACATTGCAGAGCAATGCATGCGGGCGAGCGTTTTTCAGTAAGAATTATGATCGCGTACTCGATCGGAATACACCATACTTTTACCTTTTACGATCATATAAGTTAGGTTGCCAGTCGAACGAAGTCCGCAAAGGGTCGGCATCTTTTCTTCTTGTGTGTGTGTGTAGCGTTAAAAGTTCGCGATCTAAAGCCACGAATTATCATTTAATCATATCTATGATTATCATGAGCGATCTAGCAGGAAATGCAAGATGTCTACGTCTTCCACGACAGCATGCACAGTCGGAAGTAATGCAGAAGTTGCAATGCTGCAACTACAATCACTATATAAGCTGACTGTAGTTGCAACCACTCAAGTTCCGCTGTGGCGTAGCGGTATGTAAGGCATATTCGAAAGCATTATGTAGTGATTACAAGTCTCTTTTTCCCCCGACATTTTGATATTACGCGCACGGATACGTAACCTGGAGTGCACTCTTAGAAAAAAGGGTGGAGCAGTTACACCTTTTAGGAGGTAATAGTTATCGCATGTGTTGTCGCATATGTTGCAAGCTAAAAGGTTGCAAAGTTCTACCTGCTACCTCACTCTCAAAACAGAACTTCACCGCATATCACGTTGTCCGCCAACCATTGCCACGGATGATAGGGTTACCCTTTCTGATGGTGAGCGAGGGGGGGGGGGGGGTGCGTACACCTTTTCGTAAAGCAATTTGGATATATGATGATTTCTTTTACCACCCTTTTACACCCTTTATCAGACGCTATGTTGACCTAGGTGGTAACTGTAGAAGTTACCTCCTTCTAACACCTCTTTTTTTTCTTAGAGTGTGTAAGGAAGAACCTCACTGGGAACGTAACCTAAGATGGTGTAAATGCAGAGGCAGACTTATTGATAAGCTCCACGAGGAGAAAAGCCTGAGCTTAGGTAAACGAGAGGTCGGTACGACATCGGACAGCTCCTCTCGTTTGCCGAAGCTTAACCTTTCCTCATAATCAGGCGCGGATCTAGGGGGGGGGGGGGGGTCAACATAGCGTTCAATGGCCCAGTCCCAGCATGCACCTGGCACTTGTCCATAGCGGACCCCCCCCCCCCCTCGGAAAAATCCTAGATTCGCCCCTGCTCATAATGGTGTTGATCCTCCGTGGGAACTCTTATTGAATAACCACATTCCCGTGTCACTCAATCGGAGAACACCTTCTGAGGCACCAGTGTCCTAACACTACTGGTAGGGCTGCCAATCAGCACAGCAAAAGCGCGAGCATTCCTTTTGCACCACAAGAAAGAGACTAGTAGAAACGATTGGCTTTATATTATCATCACCTAAGCACGCATCAGCCGGCAGTAGCTGCTTGTTCTTCCTCGCCATCACTCAGTACGAAAACACGTCCCCGTCTGAACGTCTGTCGGGTCGTCGTCGGCGACGACGACCGCCTGGTCTTCAGGTCATTAAGCACGTCCAAGAACGAGGTGGAGTTGCGTCCCCTCGACTCTTCCCTTTGCCTGAACACGATGTACTCAGACGCCGGAGAAGTCGAGGTTTTGGCCTTCGTGGCGTCTCGTGCTTGCGTCTCGACGAACGTGACTGCGGCACCGACAACGCTGATGACTAGGAATGCCCCCAAGACGGCAAAGACGCAATAGAGGGCTCTGGCGGAAACTTCAGCTCCCGTCGCCTCTTGGATGGCACCGCTGATCTTTCGCTTGCTGGACGGGGGCAAACAGTCTAAGGACGCAATCTTCAGAGGCATTGTTTTCCTGATGCGGCGTTCTAATTTTGATTACCCGAGCTTCTTCTTCTGGCCCACATTCGGCTGGCTCAGAACAGCGAGCGAGCCGTTCCTCCTCGTCTTTGTCGTCAGTTTTGTAACTGACACACATCGCATTAAAAAATATATTACTGTCCTCGCCCTAAAAACGAACAGCAGGACGGCCGTTCCGTTTTAGTTGGGACTCGTCGGCGCAGAGTCAGCGTGTAATAGAAGACGATTATATATATATAACATATTTGTGATGAAATTAGCGTGCTTATTTGCGAGGTAAGTGGCGACTCAGTGGTTCATCAGTAAAAAACTGGTAGGGCTGTGAAGAACACATTTCCATTCAATTTAAAACAAGGTGGGCTTTCACCGTAGATGCGTCCGTGACGTGCGTAACGTTCGCGTCCAGCATGTATGCAGGGTAACTACGCAGGACGGAACAAATTCAACAACGAAACGAACGGAAAACTGTAAACGAGATACAGCGTTATTCCTGGCCTGCTGCTTGACATTACCCAAGAACCTTGGTGCATTGATATGAAATGAGTCCCTCTTTAAAGGGACGGTTGAATCCGTTCCAGTCGATTTCGAAACTATAGTGCCATTTTATTCCTGGTGGACCACTGACCACGGTATCGAAAATCGTACGCGAAATATTGGCGTATATATCGCTTGACTGCTATTCGACGGAATACATGACAAGCGCAGACGCCGGATGTTGACAGTATGCAGGAGTTCCGTCTCTGGAAAAACGAGAAAACGTCACTTCCTAGGTAAGAACTAATGAGGGCGCGAGCGCCGCGCTCTAAATAGAGAGTGACGTCACGCCGTTGGTTGCATCTGCGGACGCGAAACCAGCGCTGATCTTTAAAATTCGTTTATTTAACATCTAAGCGCATTTGGGACGGAAAAATTAGCCGGGTAGATTGTCGGCCGATGCGGAACATAATGGTATCGGTTGCATATAGATGGCTTTCCGGATAAAATCCGGACTATACGCGTTGAACTATACGCTCGAAGTTAGAGGCGAACAAGGCCGCGCCCGAAAGCCACGGTCTTGAGGAGATTACGATGGTCCCTGAAAGAAAGGCGACCTGCGGTCCTACTTTTCTTTCAATAGGTGGCAGCGAACAACTGTCCATTCGTAGAACCTCTAGTAGAACCTAGAGTCACTAAATAGCGACTCTAGTAGAACCCAGCCCTCCCCTTCCGATTTGTTTCGGTTTCAGTCCGTCATGATGACGTTTCTCGGGTAGAGGTTTATTGCACACTTATGTGTTATTTATGCCTATCATCGTCGCGGTAGGTTTTACTTAGCAAGATGTCAACCGTCCAACACACGAACGCGTCAAACTTTGGCGTCAGAGGAGCGAGAGCTACGACCATTCCCATTGCTAGTCGTAAGCACGTGACTTGTCTCGCGCTGCTTCATGGCGGAGACGCCTGCAGTGCAGTCGATGATGACATTCCACGCCGGGACTGGGAAGTGACCCTGGTTCGAATCCGGTCTCCCCCCGAATCCCTGTGCTATAGTGGTGACGTTGCCCGCCTGTGGCAAGCAGTTCCATCACCGTCACTACCGATATTATTTGCTTTTAGACGTGGAATGCAGGTCCACACTTATGTAAATGACTTTCACACTTATTTGGCATAACTTGGGACAAAGTGCTGCCACCACTTTAAAATTTCACTCTGCTAGCTATCACTATGCAGTCGAAAAATCATCAATCCAGTCGAATGAGGGCGCGACCTTGGCTGATTTGGCTCAGGTGACACGTGTTTTCACGGCTAAGAGAAAAAAACTGTGTTCGTTGCCGACCACTGCTTATTGCAGCATAACAAAAGTTTTGTACACTGATTGATAATGACATGGACTTATACGTTTGCAACCTACCACTAGACTGCTCCCATTGTTGTGAACGACACCCCAGACAGAACACTTTCTCCTGTGGACATCCGAAACAGATCCCAAGGTCCATATCCGGAAATGTATATCCGTCGGATATCACTGGGAGCCTCATACATGGACGTCCCAGGATCTGTATCCACAGGATGTCCGGTCGCGGCTGTTTCAAGAATTGTCCGAGTTAGATCCGTGTCGGGATGTTGCACGGATCATTTATTGCGGGGGAGAGAGAAACGGGTGGCGATGTAGCTCTGCGAAGTTCGACGTTCGATGTACCAGCTGAATGTCTCTAACCAAAACCAGTAGAAAACATAGACGCTGTCTTGAAAGCGAGTTAATACACCAAGCAATTTCTCACTTCGTTTTTGTATGCGTGCGTAATCGAATTAAGCTTAGTCACCTCACCCATCATTTTGATTCACAGGCGAGAAAGTACCTGGAATATTGTGATCCTCGCGAGATAAGCAGTATATAGTATCTGTTCTCTCTTTGGAAGGAAATGGCACTGCCTTTCGAAGTGAGCTTCTGGGACTGGGTGGTCTTGTCGGAGCTTTCATATATATTTTTTTCTGATTAAAACGCTGCGTTCGTTCTCCGTCATGGCATGTACGAGAAACAAAGAGGAGCAACAGAAATTAAAAGGTGCGGAGGCGGGGATTAAAACAAAATGGCAGGCAGAAAAATGCTGATTTCTACGAAAACTGAGGATAAATGCCTTTCTCCTCTACGGATGTTTGTATATCCACACAACGTGTGCATGTACATAAGTAGGTCCATGCAATGTCCAGGCATCTCCATGTAACATCCTGTGAGGACAAACGACGGATATATGTGGGAAGTCCGAACCGTGGCCACTCGGAGATGTGGGGGACGTCCGACGGAAAAATGTCTGTCTCCCAGGGAGATCCCAATTTCCGTGAAAGGATATCCACAGGAACACCCTGGGAGGTTTTGTTCTGTTTGGGCGTCGCATTATGCAACCACAGAACCCGTGTGAGAGATTGACATTGTCTGCGGTTTGGGCTTGACTCACTCGAAACATGTGGGCTGGGTCACCAGCTGGGCCTGGGCCCTACTTCAAGGGCTTTTATTGGAACTCCCTTTGCCATAACAAAACGCGAAGGACACACACACAGACTGGACTCACCTTGCAAATGTCCGTCAGGTTCAAAAGTCCATAGACCATCAAACACAGTATGGTCCTCATTGCACACTGCACAATATACCCTGCACTTAGGACAGTAGCTAAGACACACAGAGACTTCACAAGGTTTCAAGAATGTCAATGATTCCAAAAACGAAAATAACGATGTTTCGCATGTTTCGAAAAGTTCTTCCAAACCAATTACAGCATACATCGATAAAACAAGAAAGAAATGCGTAGCTTGCGTAAAATTAAGCTTTATCAGTTGAAAGGTTCTTAACTTGTGAAATTTGGAGTTGATCCTGCAGGAGCAAAGCAAGGCAAAGCAAAGAACGGTTAACAGTACATCATACACCTGCAAAGCAAGGTAAGCAGAGAGGCAGAATCTGAGCTTCAGCCACGTTGCATGCCATGTTGCACATTTCAACAAGCTGGGGTGGCTTTGGTATGAGGGCGTGCCTGTTAAAGATCTCCAGGTGGTAAAAATTATCCGCAGTCCTACCTTGCAGCACGAGCAGCGTGCCACCACACAACATAGGCTGACTCACCTTACTTGTAAATCTCTACTCCCAATTAATAAACATACAAGGTGTTTCATCGGCCACCGACATTTATCTCAGGGAAGATTTTGCCATTACTTCTGAGCACATTTATCAAATTTGACTTGCGACAAATTGAATTTTTCCAATTGATCTCCGAAGTGTGCCAAGTCAACCTCTTTTTTTTTTTTTTTTTTTTACAGAAATGGAAAGCGCACCTCAGATTTACCTCCATTGCATTACAGAATACATTCCCTACTGTTTTGGTAATAGCTGTAAAAAAAATTGCGAGAAACGTTGTTTCGAGGTGCGCAAATTGTTGGCTGAGCTCAGTTTGCTGTCAAATTAATGCAAGATGTAGTGGAAGAAAAACTGTCACCCGCCCCTTCCAGTTTCCTCCTTGCTCAGCTTTCAGTTAACTTTGTGTTACAACCATTCTGCCATTATCAGCAGAAGCTTGGAAAAGGGAAAGCGAAAGGGCACATACGTGGCCTCCTCGCATCGCTTCTTTCGGAGATCTGAGCCTCGTCCAGCAATTTGCGCGCCCCGAAGCGATGGTTTTCGCAATTTTGTTCTGGCTATTACCGTCGTACTAGTGAACGATTTTGCAATAAACTGCAATAAATCCGGCATGAGCTTTCGGTTTCTGTAAAAAAAAAAAAAAAATGTGAGGTTGCAAATTTCCGAGTTCAATAGACGACTTCCGAAATTGCATGGATAGCCCGCCAGAGAGCGCCGTGTTGCGAATGCTCCACTGATCTCGATTGTAAAAGGCTGGATCGCGGATAGGGAGTGCGAGCGTGAAGAAACCGGCCGCCATCTTAGTGTATATATATCTTAGATATACTATCCTTGACTTTGCTGACCAAGAGCGAGGGAGGCTCCGCCCCCAAATGGCGCGCCAATAGGAGGACTCGGGAGGCGGAGCGCTGCGGTCTCTGCTCTTGCCTAATAGATGGCGCGTCGGTACCGCTCGGCTCGGGATATGTGAGCCGCTGTCGTCTGCTTCTTCCGGTAGAGCTACGAACTTGGAGCCTCTGCTCTCGCGTAAGAGATGGCGCAACATTGGTGCTCGGTAAGGGCACGCGTGGTCGCCCTAATTTTGAGCCTCGACCTTGAGACTGGCCAGTAACCTAAATTCCGATGACGCGGCGATAGCAAACCATAGTGCGTAGTTCTGACGATTATGCTTCCTGGATGTGTCATTACATTACCAAATTTGTGGTCAGTTCGACGTTTCGCTCCGCTCTTTTGCGTAAACATTGTCTCAGCCCATAAAAAATGAAAGAAATATTTGTTCTACTCCTCGCACTGAAATAAATCATTTACAATTGTACTGTTTGTGAGTCTTTTTCTCTCTTTTTGTAAGTAGTTACGCAAGTATACTGCGTAGTTTTGACGGTTATGCTTCATGGATGTGTCATTACATTACCAAATTTTTTGGCCAGTTCGACGTTTCGTTCCGCTCTTATGCGTGAACATTGCCTCAGCTCATGAAAACGGAAAGAAATGTTGCTACTTTTGTTCTACTCCTCCTCGCATTGAAATAAATCATTTAAAATAATTGTACTGCGTGTCTCTTTTTTTTTTCTTTTTGTAAGTAGTTACGCAAGTTTGTAAAAAGGAAAGAAATGTTGCTGCTTGTTCTACTCCTCCTCGTACTGAAATGAATCATTTACAATTGTACTGTTTGTGTGTCTTTTTCTTTCTTTTTGTAAGTAGTTACGGAAGTATGTAAAAAGGAAAGAAATGTTGCTGCTTGTTCTACTCCTCACACTGAACTAACTCCTTTGGAATAATATTATACTCTGTTTCTTTTTTTTCCCTTTTTGTAAGTAGATACGGAAGAAAATAATTGTACTGTGTGTGTGTTTCCTTTTTGTAAAGGTTCCGGGACATTTGATCGAACGTCGTTTGGTCGAAAGCTGTTTGATCGAACGCGGGACATTTGGTCGAAAGGCATTTGATCAAACACCGTTTGATCGAGACGGCAGCGGTCGTTTGATCGATTCTTTTATTCGTTCGCGTGGAGCGTTGATGAAACAAAAAAGAAGAAAACAACAAAAGAAAGCTTCAGTTCTAAATGCTGTTATCCTAAAGAATATTTCACTCTGTGCCATCCGCTCGCCCATAAGCACATTCCTCATCCTAATCCACTTTTTCGCATCCAGAAGCCGATCCGATGATGTGCCTTCTTTTTTTTTTTTTTTCGCTATTTATTTGCATTTGCTGAAACTGCGTTTGCAGGAGCTTGGAAAGTAAAATTAGACGTTTAGCTCCACTCTCATGTCTTCGTGGCTGATACTGTCTCGGCGTATTGCTAAAAGTACGCCCAAACATTTCATTTGGTAAAATGCTCCGCAAACTGGGACAATTTTTTCCTATGCCCACGCTAACGTGAGACATGTAGTTCGCTGCGTTTTTCCAACATATCTGCAGGAAATATGCAGAAGGTATCAGGGCCTTGGGGAATTGCTTCTTAATCTTCTCACGTTGTCTGTGTGTTCTGTTTCATGAACGCTGCCGTTTCGATCAAACGGTGTTCGATCAAATGGCCTTCGTCCAAATGTCCCGGAATCCCTTACAAAAACGAAACAGTTTCTTCCGTAACTACTCACAAAACGAAAAAGACACACACAGTACAATTATTTCAAATGATTTATTTCAGTGCAAAAAGTAGAACAATCAACAACATTTCCTTCCTTTTTACGTACTTCTGTACTTACAAAAACAAAACACACACACACACACACAGTACAATTATTTTCTGCCGTAACTACTTACAAAAAGGGAAAAAGAAACAGCGTATAATTATTTCAAAGGCTTTATTTCAGTGAGAGGAGTAGAACAAGCAGCAACATTTCTTGCCTTTTTACATAGTTGCGTAATTACTTACAAAAAAAGACACACAAACAGTACAATTGTAAATGATTTATTTCACTGCGAGGAGTAGAACAAGCAGCAACGTTTCTTTCCTTTTTACACACTTGCGTAACTACTTACAAAAAGAAAAAAAAAGAAACACACAGTACAATTATTTTAAATGATTTATTTCAATGCGAGGAGTAGAACAAAAGTAGCAACATTTCTTTCCGTTTTCATGAGCTGAGGCAATGTTCACGCATAAGAGCGGAACGAAACGTCGAACTGGCCAAAAAATTTGGTAATGTAATGACACATCCATGAAGCATAATCGTCAAAACTACGCAGTATACTTGCGTGACTACTTACAAAAAGAAAGAAAAAGTCTCACAAACAGTACAATTGTAAATGATTTATTTCAGTGCGAGGAGTAGAACAAATATTTCTTTCATTTTTTATGGGCTGAGACAATGTTTACGCAAAAGAGCGGAGCGAAACGTCGAACTGACCACAAATTTGGTAATGTAATGACACATCCAGGAAGCATAATCGTCAGAACTACGCACTATGGTTTGCTATCGCCGCGTCATCGGAATTTAGGTTACTGGCCAGTCTCAAGGTCGAGGCTCAAAATTAGGGCGACCACGCGTGCCCTTACCGAGCACCAATGTTGCGCCATCTCTTACGCGAGAGCAGAGGCTCCAAGTTCGTAGCTCTACCGGAAGAAGCAGACGACAGCGGCTCACATATCCCGAGCCGAGCGCTACCGATATGCCATCTATTAGGCAAGAGCAGAGGCCGCAGCGCTCCGCCTCCCGAGTCCTCCTATTGGCGCGCCATTTGGGGGCGGAGCCTCCCTCGCTCTTGGTCAGCAAAGTCAAGGATAGTCGCGCCCTCACTTCGGTGGGTTGCTATGATCGCGTCAGCAGAATTTGATTTCGTTTGCAAACTGTTCTTAATCTTGGATAAAGGTTCACCACAAGAATGTTTACTGAAACGAAAATCACCTCTGTCTTGTTCGAAAATTTATTATCACGTGGCCTATGCTCATGGCCAATCAAGCAACAGGCGAAACCGAAACTTCTGATGCGCGCGCTGTATGAAACCATTGCAACGGTTCTCCGTTGGTGGCGTCGACTCTCCGCACTCGAGAGCAGGTTGCGTTCTTTGCTGTTCCGCGCGAACACGGTGCTATTCACGGAAAACAGTTTTTTTGCCAATTATTATGCCTTCTGGACGTGGTGGACACGTCTACTGTTCCGCTAAATGGTGCAACAATTCTGGAAGAGCACCAGGACTGAAGTTTTTCCGGATTCCTGTGGATGAAAGGTATGTGCCGGCATTCTGAAACAGCTCTGCAGACTATGCTTATTTATCGATTGCGTAGTTGATTGTTGCGTTGTAAATCAACGTATATCTTACGTAAATTAGCGTTGCATTTTGTATGTAAGGGAATTTGTGTGAAATTGTTCCGGCTTTGAATTCCGCTTTATTTTATCCGCAGGTTTATTTTATCGCCTTTCTCACCTACAAGTTTCCTCTTCTTGTTTTCTTGCTTGTCGGTGAGCTACCACCACTACCACATTTTTTCGATACCCAGGTTCGACAGTTGGCTTCTGTATGCGAACAGGCCCGACTTGTTAAGCAAACCAAGGGGTCAAGTGCACAACAGTTATAGGTTGTGCTCTGCGCACTTCCTAGAAGCAGATTATATGGATCCAGCTCGCACTCGACTGAAGAAGTCTGCTATACCTACGGTCCCAGTGCACAAAGATGGACTCAAGTTTCTTGCGTCACAGGGTACGTGGCCAGAAAATTTTTCACCTTAAAATAAGAACCCTTCATGGAAAAATGAAGCAGAAGCTAAAGGAGGTTGGCCTTTGCGTAATTGAGATTAGATTAGATCCCTGGATGCACACAACCGGCGACCAGAGTTGTGATGATTAGGAGATTTGATAATGGACCGGGCGCTTTTGATAAGCCAATTGTGCGCAGGGCGATAATGGATAGTGCTAGATGTGTTCAGTCGTGACGAAGCTACTGGAAAGTGGCCCTCATCTCTATGTGCCTTCGCCCCCGATTCCTGTGTGCAGTTATTGATTCTGTGCATGTTTGTACTCAGAGGCGCGCGGTCTTCCTGAGCAATGTCAAGACCACGACTACGCAAGCCCGCTTCAAGAGGCAACATTGCATCTTGACACAGGTAAAGCAAAACTAAGGAGTGGTTGATACTCATCACGATGATAACGTAAGAAACTCTGCTATTCATTGACCATCGCACGGCTATTAAAAATGTTTGATCCGCGAAATATCCATCGACCCTGTGATTAAACACAAGGTGAAAGAAAGCTTCAGCAGGCCGGGCCCTGAAGAACAATCTGCTGGGAATATCGGCGCCTCCTGAGACTTTCTATTATGTATATTCAAGAGGGCGGCGGGTAATGACATGACGGTTTCGCGGCGATTGCGCTCATTTCGTTTTTAACTGATACGTCAAGTGAAGGTAATCCTTGCGTTTGGTGCAGGGGCAGATCCAGACCCTCGGTTTGGGGGGGGGGGGGCGGTTTCTTTTGCGGAGCGCGAAGTGGGGGAGGGGGGAGAGGGAAATCCAATGTATAAACTGACGTTTCGGGGGGCGATCGCCCCCCCCCCCCCCCCCCTGGATCCGCCACTGGTTAGGTGTCAGAAGGTACATTGTTGTAACGCGCACTGGTAGAAAAAATATGTTTCGGGCAAAAGTAGGTTGTGAGAAGGTGCTGTGATCCCTGAAATTGTTGATACGCCAATCCTAATTCTTTTGAGAGCTGAGACAATCGAGAATTCTTGTTGTGTCGTCCCTCTTCCTCCCCGTCTCGGGTACCGCCTCTCTCAGCTGAGACACGCTCAGTATTCCTTCCCGTAGTGTGTTGCACGGGAAGAAATGCTTGAAGTAAAAGCGTAACATTCATTTCCACTTTGATTTTTGGTTCTCGCATTCCTAGTCGACCCCCGTTTATCCGGACGGTGCCGTTCCCGGCGAAATCGTCCGGATACCGGGGCATCCGGATAAATGAAACGACCGAATAGAAACATCCTACAGAGCAAGGTTTAGTTAAAACACAGAAATCTCGCCAATGACAGCTGTTACATAGTGGTGTAGGCACTCGATTCCTGCAAACTTTTGCTAATTGCATAGAGCTGAGCCACGCTGCTGCGCTGCTCGAAGAATGTCAGTGCGGACGCAAAGTGTCAATGTCGGATCCTTGTTTCTCACTGGCGTCATCGGCACCGTCCTGCTGCACATCATCGGAGGCAACAGCAGCAATCACACGGTCATCAGTTATAGCTGCACACGCGTCCTCATCCTTATGAACGTCAACGTAGTCAGAAACCGCAGCATCATCTACGGCAGTCGCAGTGAGCCTCTGCATCAGCGATCGCAGCTCAGCTAGGGGAATGTCTTCATCGGCTAACGGGCCGTAAGCAGCAGGCCCTAGGGTTGGAGTTTTCCCTTCTAGAACCGGACAGTTGCTCGAGATATTTGCAAATGACTCGACTGGTCAACGTGACCCAACGCACACAAATAGAAAAGGGGGTCATCGTGCACGGTTCTCTCCCATACGGAGGAATGTAGGTCCCTGACGTGTGACGGGAATAACCCCAACATAGCGAAAAGGATGACGAAGCGCGGTCAACGTCTCCTCTTACTCACGATAGTCCGGATAACTGAAGCTGGATTACAAGAAATTTTGACTTTCGTTCCCTGGAATTCTTGTCCGAGTCCGGAAGCTGAAGTCCGGATAAACGAGAACAAAATACATGGAGGAAAATCCGTTCCCGTGTCTTTTGTCCGGATACCGCGGGATCCGGATAAATGAAGTCCGGATAAACGGGGGTCGACTGTACAAAATTGGTCACGAAACATACTAAACAAGTAAAAGCAAATCCTTTCCATACTTAGTAATATTACCGCTTATAATGATTTAATTTAATTCTTGAGCGATCCTTTGCATGAAAAAATAAATAAATAAAATACGTATTCATAGTGAAGCATTGTTGTTCTGGGAAGGGAAAGTTGTAAAAAGGCGTTTCAGGGCTTAAACTTTAACAAACCACATCTTAAACAAATCACATTGTCTTCTCTGATAAGAAAATATTATTATATTCTATGTTCCTTAAAATTATTCCTTGTAAATGCATATAGCAGTTGCCCCAAATGTGTATCACCTACCGTCTCAATGAACACAGTGTTCATAGTTTCAATCTTTTGTTTATCCTTTTGCAACAGGAGCATGCCATGACCCTACAGCACAGTCGTCAGGACTTGCCTTAGACCATTCGGTGGAAACTTCAATATACCATAATCCTGGGCGAGCTGACAATGATGGTATGTAGTGGTGTGTTCTCTTTGGCAAACCATCATAAGGTCATGGAATAGGTTTTGACTGAAGACACTCTTTGAACCCCTCAGCAATGGACACTGATTCTGAGGCATACCGGGCATCCAAGGAGGTTGACGGCGATTCATCAGTTTCCATTCCGGCTCAAGTCATAATGCCGATATGCAAAAATAGTTCAGCCACTGAGAGCTATCCGACATCAGACGTTGAGGTAGTAGTGGAATGCACAGGTAAGTTCCCTTTAAGCAGTACACGTTGCAGTACACGTTGACAGCATGCTACTTCTTGCATGCACTACTTGTAGTATTGAACTACGGTATTGATGATGGCGCTGCCAGTTCAACTGGTTCCACTTCGCAACCAGTCGACCCCCAGGAGGTCAATGGTACTTATGTTATAGCTGTGGCTAAAGCTATTTTCCTCACCATTTCTTAAATGCAACAGGTACAAGCTCCAACATATCTACAACCACAGACGGAGTCTCAGAAGGTGCAGCAGATACAAGCTCCAACATAACTATTCCCACAGATTCAGCCCAGGAAGGTGCATCAGGTATGTACGCACATCTCAACTGTAAACTATACTCCTAATTGCTCCTTATTACATAAACTGTAGTTCTTACTTTGTGCTATTTTGTCTACCAACAGCTATGGATGTGAGCACTGTCATTCTCCCACAAAGAGACTCAACACGGGCCACTTCTCAAAACAAGAGAGGAGCAAAGAAGCGGAAGTACTCGCCCCAGACAGAAAGACGAATAGCAAGACTGCAAGAGAAAGTCAACAGGTACCGAAAGGCCCTGAACAGACTCAAAGCCAAGGAACAGCGGACCAATGTCACAAAGGAGGACTCTCTACGTGTGCTCAAGGGGTTTGTCCCCAGTGCTGTCTATACTCTGCTATGCTCTCAGGTGGCCCTATGTTCTGTAAAAAAACAAGGAAGAAGATGGTCCGAAGAAATGCAGAAATTTGCACTCAAGTTATATTTTCATGGTCCCAGAGCATACAGGTTTCTTGCCTGTGTGATGACGCTGCCCTGTGTCAGGACAATAAGAAGGTGGCTGTCACGTATCCGCATGAAGCCTGGCATCATTCCTGGCGTCATTCAAATCATTCAAAAGGCAACAGAACACTGGGCTAGACGTGAAAAAGCCTGCTGCATTCTGTTGGATGAAATGTCCCTCAGCAAAGTTCTTCATTATGACCCAGGAGAGGACATTATAGTAGGATTTGCTGATGATGGCACAGAGAGGACACCACGGATTGCAAACGTCGCCTTGGTAATGTTGTTGTCTGGGATATCACGACAGTGGGTACAGCCAGTTGCCTACACCGTTGCTTGCAATGCTACAGGAGCAGAAACTATGCAGAGGCTCTTGCTGGAGTTAATTGTCAGGTTGAGGGAAGTGGATGTTTGGGTGAAGGCCGTGATATGTGACCAAGGCGCAAAAAATGTCTCCCTCGCTAGTCGTCTCAACATCACTGCTGAGAGTCCTTTCTTCTCAGTCAATGGTGAAAACGTATTCTTTCTATTCGACACACCACATCTACTCAAGTGTGTGCGGAACAATCTCCGAGCCCATCAGCTGGAAATAGACGGAGATATCATTGACTGGTCATACATTGTTTCACTGCACAAAAGCTCGCACCCTCTACGTCCCAAGCTTGCACCCAACTTGACAGACAAACATGTCTACAAATCTGCATTTGCAGATATGAACGTCAAGAGAGCAGCGCAGGTCATGAGCTTTACTGTATCAGTGGCCATTCTAGTTCTGATATCTTTGAACGAAATCCCAGCCACAGCAAAGCCAACAGCGGAGTTCCTCGAGAGGATGGATGTACTCTTCGACTGCATGAATAGCTCCTCGGTGAGAAAGACTGGACAAAAGAAGAGATACGCACTATCTCAGACGTCGGAACACATTGCTCTCCTCGAGGAATATCTGCAGTATATAGCGAAATGGAAATTCAGAAGCCCACGGCAGCCACACACAATTGAAGGCTGGCAGATCTCCATCAAAGCAGTTCTCCTCCTGTGGGAAGATCTCCACAAGAACTTCTCCTTTCCGTACTTACTGACACGGCGACTTCAACAGGATCCATTGGAGAACCTGTTCGGAATACTGCGTCAGCAACACGGGTGCAATGATAACCCAAATGTTTTCCAGTTCACCGCCGGACTGAAACACATCTGGGCTGCCAAGTTGATGAGATTATCAAAAGAAGGGAACTGCGAAGACGACACTTCACTTTTTTTGTCCGAACTTGGAGCTGCGACCACTGCGACAGCTTCGGCTGAAGATGCGATACCTGCCAGTACGGAGGTGCCACAGCTTGGTGAAGGTTCAAATCCTCTGAATGTTGCCGGGGACAATGCTTGCATTGTTGATGAAAATGTGATTTACTACCTTGCTGGGATCATTGTAAAGGACTTTCTTGCTGAGAAACCGGAAAACTGTGCGTGTGAGCGTTTTTTAAAGCCAGAGGACAGTGAGATGTTGGCTGGTACACATCAGTTTCTGGCCATGCTCAGAGCAAACGATGTACCCGGGGAGGTATTTGGTGACGTCACAATACCTTCTGCGAACTGCTTTGAGCTCATTGAGAGGATGGAGGAGATGTTTGTCGACCTGATTGGGTCAGCTGCACATCTTCCACATATCTGTAAATACCTGTGTACAGCACTGACTCTCGAAACTGATATATTCTGCAGCTCTGTGTGTCAGGACAAATTTGTAAAAATGTTTACTCTTAAGAGACTAAAATGGCATCTCCGGTTTGTGAACCGTTCCTTGAAGGCGCAACGGTCAAGGTACTCTTCAGCAGCACGCAAGATGCGAAAGCTTTCCTCTGCACGCAGGACTGCAGGTGGTCAATACAAAGATGGTGCTGCTGGAAGTGTAGACGGAGTGTAAGCGGACTGAGCTGCTGCTTTTTTAAAAACATCTGTTAACTTCATTTCAGGGGTATTACAAGCTGTTTCCCTCGTTTCTCGTGCTTTCTGCATGAGAGAACTGATGTTCTGAGGCTGCAACAACATAGAAAGGACAAACACATACAAAGCCTCAAATTGCCTAAGAAATTAACGATGAAAGATGGAAGTCACTGAAAAGGTTAGCCATCTGTAGGACTCGAACCCACATCTTCTGGATTACCGATCCAGGGCTCTATCAATTGGTAGAGCCCTGGACCGGTAATCCAGAAGATGTGGGTTCGAGTCCTACAGCTGGCTAACCTTTTCAGTGACTTCCATCTTTCATCTTTCTGCATGTTTTTGAAGTGTACATATTCTGAATTGCTAACGTAATGCAAAGGTTTGCCGTTAGACATCATTGCAATGATCTGTTGCTGTGTTGTTCCTAACCCATGAAGCTTGCAGTGTATAGGATAATTCAATACCGTTGTACATACTTCCCCATGTTATCAGAGCGTCAGTTCATTCTAAAGTGCCAACATCACTGCCATGTTATTGTTCGTATATATACCCCACACTGTCTACTGTCTAAGCACCAATTTTTGTGAAAGCTTACTTTCAAGTTTGCATTATATCATGTGTGTATGTTTTCTGAACATTCGTGTTTCATGTGTAAATGATCCTGTTTCCATGCGCCCATGCATATCTAAGTTATCTGGGCATAAATTTCTCTGAGATCACTTTCAATGTTGCAGCGCGTGGTGAGCGTTTTCCTTACGTATAGTGCGGTTATGCTAAACTGACTTCCTTCCCAGAAAAGAGATTGCTGTGCACTATTTGTCACACGTAATTCCGTCACAGGCGTGAGCTTATCCCAGTGGCTGGTCACACTGGTTACATTCCATAGTTTTGTTTACATGCCGTGCACGTTAGAAAGGTGCATAAGGTATGCAGTGCAGTGCGGTGCAGACCCCCTTTTACACGCTGTTTACGGGCTGGGCACACCGTGTTCCACAAATGGGCACCTCATCGCGCCCAAATGTAGTGACAATAGTCTTAGTATGAAACAGTCACCCCTGTTTCCGATAATCATAATGGTGCCACTATTTTTCGTCTAATGAATCTTTCATAAACACCAAAGAACGATTATTGAATGTTCTTCCGATTCACAAAGCGAAATCTTGCCCAAGCAGCAAGATTTTTGAGTATCATGCATCGCGATATTAACCCACCGGAGAGCTGTGAAAGTAGCGGCGATGAATTTTTACTTTTATGTCAATTGCTGCCTGAATGTTACCAATTTTACTGTATTGCCATTTCGGAAAAGAACCACATCGTACCGGATGTAAACAATTGCAGTATATTCTTGCAGATACTATATATTTCTCATCAAGTGAAAATAAATGCACTGCCTACGAACTTGCTGTTTGCATTGTTGTTTTCAACTGACAAAATAAGTAAAAAATCAGGCGAAGCGCAGCCTACTAACGACAACGCGCCATGTTGGATATGTGTGGGCAGTAACGCACAAACCCGGAGGTCCGCGCACTATTTCATACGCCCGTGCCAAAACTGCGCACGCTCAGAAAGACCCACCCTCCGCTTGGGGCACTACTGAGCTGCAAAAAGTGGCTCCACAGGGTCAACGGAAGTGTCCCGGGTCTGTCTTAGTGTACCCACAACAGTCGCCGCAGCGATCATGGCAACTTCTTGCAATTACGGTCGTACCAACCGTACTGGCAAGGATACAGGGCCTAAATTTATACAGGTGAGTCACTCTTTATCGAGGAATAAATAGGCGTCCATTCTGTATATTTAGTTGACCATTATGAAGTGTTTTTTTGCCCAAAACTAGCACTGGATGCAGGTTGCTTGAACGCTCTTCCGACGTTCAATCGAGCACACTTGCATTTTACCCGGCGGCAAATACGGTTTGAGTGCATAACATGCTTGAAAGAACATGTTACACTACACAGGCAGTGTTGTCATCAATATATGTGCAAGCACTCAAGTGCTTTTTCGCATGCACTGCTACCATGGTACACGGTGTTCTCTGCGGAAGCAAGTGCCACATTCATTTCTTTGAATTACCTTCGCGCACAAGTTCGGTATTACGTCATGATGAGACCACCATTGTCACCTTTTTTCATGTATTGGTATTGTTTTGTGCCTTGGTTTGATTTGTGACAAAGAATCCTACGTAACGGTGGTGTGGCGCGACTTGAATAACGCCTTTGTGTCTGAGCTATATCGTCAGCTTGTTACGATAGTAATAATTTGTAGCGTGTCGTGCTATTTGTAGCAGTTTTTAAGGCAAAAGTGGTCTCTCAATACAGGTTTCGTCATGAGGGCTACCCAGTGAATAATCTGTGCAGTGTGATACGGCTGGGTGTACAGGTAAGTATCACGTTCCTCATCCACTGGTTTCTACTTTACAGGAAGGAACAACCTCAGTGCACGCACTGTGGTTAGCCTCTCTCAGTTTTACATAGTTTCTTACATGATCACATCAGAAACACACCTTAGACTTTAGGCTCCTTCACCCAGCAATATAATAATTAGAGATTATAATTCTTTTTAGAAGAGTTCCCCATATTCTTTTTAGAATAGTTTTTAATCTTTTTAATTTTTAGAAGATACAGGGATTGTAAACCATGTTTTAAACTGATGTTTTAACATTTGTCCAATGCATTTATTAAACAATATAATACATTTTTAACTGGTTGCACCCAAACCAATGTTCTGATGTATTTTTTCCTTTGTTGTCGATACACCATAAAAATTGGAATAATCATCATCAATGCAGGTTACTTCACAGCTGCCTCGACATACTCAAGAAATGGGTGCAGAACCTGCGTAATGCCCACAAACTTTGACTACCACAGCACCTCCAGGAAGTAAAGGCATATGTGTCACATGGGATTTTTAAAGGCATTCACAGTATATAATACCTTGTATGAACCGTTGTAGGTCTAAGCAGCCTCTACAGTACACTCTCAGAAATTAAAACTTGTCAGGGAACTGTGATAATTGTTTCAGTTAATAGGTATGCACATACACGCTATAAGAAGAAAATTATTTATTGAGAATGCACTTCTCTGGCTACTCATGTTGTTTACATCTACTGTTGATCACATTCATTTATCACATATTATATTCTTATATATTATTATTATATTATCACATATTCGATCACATTAAATTTAAAATTTAGCATATATGAGGAAATATCACGAGGGAAGTCGCTATTCATTGCTCATTCCAACCTAAAATTGAGAGAGTGTACCTCACCATTGTCATTCCTAAAATATATATTGCCATTGTAGCAAGGTCACAAAACAATAAATGAAGTCTTTTGCGAACTCCCTGCACGTTCATTGTATCCTGAAACGCATAAGTGCAAGAAATAAATCTTGAGCTTGAATAAACTTGATGTTGTATAAACTTGACATAAAATGTTGAATAATATAATGAATGATATAAAATATTGAATAAACTTGAACTGGTATATTCACTTTACTCATCATCAGTGATCTTCATTACAAAAGCATATCGTGTTACTTTTCTGTTTGCCCTTCACAGACTGGGTACACGAGGGCCAAAATGACAAAATCACAACTGTTTTAGTCTCCAAATAGTCCTGTTGCAATGTGAAGACCATACGTGGAGGTGCATTTTTTGGAACATGCTCCACATAACAAGCATGACAAAGTCAGCACTGGATAGCAGGACCCCGTCCCCACGCAGCTTTTCTCACGCTACAGTTGTATTCAACAAAAGCATGTGAGTGCTGGAGAAGGACATTCAGTTTGGCACAACCGCGCCTGCAAATAATCAGAACAAATAAAGGAAGAAGCAAACAAACATAGAAGGGCTGTACTTCAAAAAGAGATAAGTTCTGTGTCTCAAGGAGGTGTTACCACTTTCTAAGTAACTTAATTGATTAAGCTTACATCACTACCTGATTAACTGTCCTAACGAGTGTGATCTAATTGCGTGAAGTAATTATTTGGGCTGCTTCGGTGTGTCCATATTTGCGAGGCAAAGCACCGCTGTCGTTTACTAAAAGACTCTCTCTAAGTCGACGCTTGATATAAATCATACTAAACGCATACACGGCTAAAACGCCGGCTGTGATTCTACAGAACGATCTCTTTCTGCCATGCGAGTATATCTTTTCCCGGACCGTTCTTTATGAAACAATTTTTGTCCAGAACGCAGTACGGGATATTATATACATGGTTGTTGTTAACCTCAAGTCGTTTCTTATTGAAATATTGGCTGGGAAACGTGCTGTAGTACAATCCCCAGCGCTGCACTGCAGTGACGGTCTAGTTTCGGAATGCAACACATAACGTAATTAAGAATCGAACGGCAGGACGCTTGTGAAACACTGTTAGGATACATAAGTATACTGGCACCTTACAAAATTGTGTGATGACAAACAACGATCAATGCTAGCAGCGCAATAAATACTCACAATCTCTGTTGCCTCCCATTGTTTTCTATGGGCACACACAGCACTTTAGGGCCCACCAACATGGCGGCCCGAAGGCACGCCTCTCCCCCACGAGCCCCTCTCCCATGCGCGATCCAGCCTTTATACATAGAGATCAGTGGAATGCTCCACTGCACCTTGGGATTTAGTTTGAATGAGTCAGACTACAGAAGAAGAAGAGCGCAAACGGTTTCGGTGTTCCCTCCTTCCTTCGAGCAGCAGGCAGGCAAGCACGAATGTAAACCATTTCCCACGACGCATTGCGCGATGCGCGTGACTTGGGCGACGGAGGGCCCCCATGCGGAGCACAAGGTCAATATCTGAAATCGCCTATTGAGAACATTCAATTTCTTGCAAATTAAATTTGATAAAAGCACTCTGAAGTCATGCCGAGTCTACCCAGAGATAAATACAGTTGACCCCATAATGTTCAGAAAAGTAGATTTTTCAATATGATTTTTTAACACGTTAGGTGAAACACCCTGTATGAAAGGGAAATTAAAGCGCGAAAATTTCCCTTCGTGGAATAAAAATTGCCATTTCCCTGACACTGACGCAAAACGATTCATCTGTTATGTCTTTCGTGATTTATGAACAAAACAACCCTCAATTTACATTTCCCTCTCCTTCTCAAGAAGGCCAAAAATGCAGAGTAGAGTATCATTGGTCTCCTCAAACAATTGTCCAATCATTGCAGGAAGACATTCGAGCAGACCAACCCAAGGCCTCTCCACATTGTCGCACTTGTTCAGAAGGAGAGGGAGACACAAAGCAAAGACTGACGTTTCTTTCGCTCATGTACTGTATCCCGAATGACGTAATGGATGAATCCTGTTCCTTTTGTGCTGCTGTCAAGGTAGCGGCATTCTTCACCCTGTGAGGAGATATATCTGCAAACTTCAGCGCCCCTTTCAAGAGAGGCCACATCCGTTCCAGTCGATTTCAAAACTATAGTGTCATTTTATTCCTTGTGGACCATTGACCATGGTATCGCACGCGAAATAGTGCCATAGAGCGACTGTTATTCGACAGGATACATGACAAGAGCAGACTCTGGATGTTGAGTATGCCGGAATCCCCCCTTTGGGAAAATGAGAAAACGTCACTCAATAAGAACCAATGAGGGCGCGACCTTGAGAAAAGGAACTCCACGGCCGTGCAGGCGTCTTCTCTGAGTGCCACCTTCTCAATCCTCCGCGTAGGGAGTGATGTCACTCCGCCACAGCCTCTGCAGTTGCAGAAGCAGCGCTGATCTTAAAAATTTGTTTATTTGATAGCTAAGCACTTTTCGGACAAAAAAATGAAGTTGATTGTAGGCCGATGCAAAAACATAGTGGTATCTGAATAGTTGAAATATGGCAGTCGTTGAAAATTTGTCGTTCACGTCCCCAGGCACGTTGAGGCTTGTGTTGTGTTTGTCCCTTTGTATGTCCCAGCCTCAGAACAATTACTTTTCATCATAGCGGTATTGTTTTCATAGACTGGTTTCCAGTGCCTTGTATGCCAAAGGGAGTCTTGCCATCAGGAGGAGCCTACAAAAGAGGCTCGACCTGTCAATCAAATTGAGCGTTTTTCATTGGCTGCTGCTTCTTATGCAGGCCGCCATGACACCAAAATTTTCCCGAAAATGGCGGTATAGCTTGGAACGGCGAAGTGAGGATTTCATGACAAATTTTTTTTCACAAATTACTTCAATTTCATTTCGTAAGTGTACATTCTGTTGCAATTATCTTGCAAATCACCTTTAAATTACGCTCCAGAGTCAGTGTCTACCTGAAAATAATAAGTTTCGTCGTCCTTGTTAGGCCTAGTAACGGCAGCGATTGCAAGCATATACTTAGCAAGAAAAACGCAACGGATGGCCAAAAATTTGCATTTTATGACAGACTTTTATTCATATACACACCTTTGCCCGTTCTTGATTCGATCTTATGTTTTAATGTTAAAATACACAAAATACCGGCAGTCCTTTCCAACAATCGGTTCTACCAGCCAATCTCTTCTGCTGTTCTGCATCTTCCCAACATGCCCCGCTCCATCCAGATGGCGCCGATAAAAGTGGACGCAAAATCCATTAGGTTGGTAGGTCGTCAGGGAATATCCTATTCGATCTAATCCATTCCAGTTTCCCGAAAGTGTCGGTACCCAGTGAATACAGGTAATATACAGCTTGGATAGCCTGGGATTAATAGCGAGCTGTATTTTGGCTCGTGATTGGCCAGAGAACTCTAGAAGTGGGTGGAGCTTCAGGTATAGGCAGGTCCCATTAATGGCCTGACTCCCTTTGGCATACAGGCACTGCTGGTTTCCGGACAAGACTGCCCCCTTTACACCATACGTGAAAGTGTTTTGTCAACCAGAGGTTCCAACTTTATTGGATCAAACAAAACAGTGCAGTAACACTGTACAACAGAATTATTCCTCTCCAAATAATTTGCTGGAGCTCACAAATGCACAAGAGCACATGGCTGCACTACCAAAATGGCACTGTGTCCATTTGGCAATGCCCATTCCAACTTCTGCCTCTTGAGACATGCTGCCTCCACACATGGCAACTAGTGCTATGCGTGGGAGACCTCAAGCAAAGGATCGGCGTAAATGCACACATATAAATGAAAGAAGCTGGCTGAGCTCACCTCTGTTCAAATGTGGAAACCCCGAGGCACACATGTAGGAGGAATGACTCAATACAATCTCGGACTAGACGGGATTTGTACATACACAAGACCAAACAGGCTATCCGAGCTTGTGTTGAGTCACATTCTCTGTGGATAACATCGTGTTAATTATTTTATTTTACTCTTTCGTGGATAAAGTATAAATAGCGCTACCCCTTTCCCAATCAATAAAATGACGTGTACCACCTCGTGTCATGCGTAAAAAAAAGAAAAACGAACGAAAGAAATATAATCACTCCACTTGCCACACTATCACTGAGGTGTTGGTCCAGAGTTGTCCTTCCACAGAAACCAGCCATCGTCACACTGACTTTGGGCACAGAAAATGTTTCCTGCACAAGCGCACTGTCTATGGAGTTGCTGAAGCAGTTTTTTTTTTTCCACGATGCGGTTTACTACGTCTCAAGGATGGCCCGTTTATCTGAGGATGGCGCATCACCGGATGCAGCAAGGACTGGACTCATGAGGGACTGGATTGGAATGGCCACCTGAGGTGCTCCTTTCTGTGGTGTCACAGGTAGCGGAGGATTTGGAGCTGTTTGTAACGACGATGGCAGCTCTTCGTCGGCTAACAGTGGCCATGTCGCCTGCTGTTCCACCTTTGTGAGACGCTCACTCAGAGCTCTGAGAGCTATTTGCCTACAGCAGCAGTAGAAAATGTGCATCAATCATTAGTATTCCATTCCTCAGGACACCTGCCATGCTTTTTGATGCAACATGCAAAGTCGCTAACCTCCAACGCACCTGAACATTAACGTATAAATGTTAAACTTTAAAAATGTAATGTAATCCATTTGTTAACATAGCAATGTTGTTGTGGCTTTCAAACTCAACGTGAAGAAAATCGACAATGTTATGGAGCATCAGTAAATATGACACATTACCTAGTTTACAATAAAGTAGTGCTACAGATAAATGCGTTGATACTCTCGAACTGCACTGAAGCCTGCTTAGAGAGATTTGCTGTCCCTTTGCTTTGGCACATACAGTCTATCGACACCTTTATTGCAAAGCAGTGGTGATGGTCTTGAGGCTTCCTACATGCACATATTTGACTTTTCATTTAAACATTAAAAAAACCACAAGGGAGAAAACATTGAAAAGTGAAGAACACCTGAGCATGAGACAGAAACAGTGTTCACTCCACTCTCTCTTATCCCTATGCATTGTTTCAGGTGTTTCCCCCTCTGGCACCTCCATCTCTATTATTCCCAGTTGAGATGTATCTTGGGTAGAATGAAATAAAAGTGAAATAAAAAAAATGAAATGAAAAAAAAAAAATTTATCATTATTATTATTATTATTTGAAATGTCATCGTAAAAGATTGACGCTCCTCTTCCACTACACTGCTAATGTCAAAATGAGGTTCCTCAGAACTCCATTATTGCGGGGGGAAATGCTTCACAGCACATTTACAAAGCTTTTGTACAGTCGAACCATTCTTCTGAGGAGAAGACCCTGATCATATCTCTATGTGTGTTTGACACGTACAGATATGTTTTATCGAACCTGTTCAACAAAGGCCCCTATATAGTAGAACCTCACTTACTCCGTGCCATACTCCAGTTAGCCATTCTGTGGTGAGAACACACAAATTCCACACAATATAAGCAATGGTCAGTGCAACCTTACTAGCAACAATGGGGATTAACTAGGCTGACGAATTAATCGGCTCGGTTAATTTCCACCATATACACCTGCCTCATTCTGTGTATGTATGAGTGTTCGAGAAAAATGTGTAGGAGAAAACGTTCCGAGTGTGAATACACATGCCCTGCATACATGTGTGAGTACAAAGCAAGGTATTGCCCTGCATGTAATGTAATGAATAAGCCCTGTTAGCAAGCACGTGCGAGAATATATATATATATATTTTTTTTTTGTGGTGGCAGGTATGTACATCTACTCCTCCTATTCTTTGCATGTCACATTCTAGGAAGTAACCTAGGTTGTAGTATATACAGTCATTGTCACTTCTATGACTAATCTCCCTTTTGTAATACCAAAAGTGGATGACTGGTGGACAGCGAAGGAAGCAGTATTGGCCGAGGGGAGTTGGGTGCTGACATGATAAAAGAAAAGAACAGAAAAGACAGAGAAACCTGGAAAAGAAAAGAACAAAGGAAAGAGAAACCTGGGTAGCGAGGAAGATTATGCTATTTATCTGCGGCATTTCTCCAGGATCACCTTACGTCCATCCAGTGACTTATCTTAGACAGTGCTATGCAGGTGCTGTAACGAACCATTTGTTGCAACTTATTCGACCTGATGTAGTAGTAGATGAGATAATCAGAGGCGGATCAAAAGGGGGTTCCGGATGTCCTAACCTCCCACTCCCAAATTCTGTCGTTACATAGAGTTCCAATTGACCTTAGGCAGTGTAGTAGGATGCTGTCCAAGGCAGGAGCCCCCTCAGAAAAATTCTAGATCCTCCTCTGGAGGTAACTAAATGTAGAAGGATGAACACAACACAGGCCACAAAACGCTCATTCTTCAACTGTCATTATTCGATTGAATTATTCGGCCTAGTTTAGCAGTGCGCTCATACGTGATTGTCAACTGTAGCTGAAAAGAGCATGGTATCTGCGAGGGTCACACACCAAGATATAAACACACGAAACTGTGTTCGTGACTTTCGTTAATCGGGCAGTTTTGCGAGCCTCAAAAAGTGTAACCATAGTTTAAAGATGTTTATTAACGAGGTTTAAACACGAGTGATGACAAAATATTAAATCCCTTTTAGTTGCGTAATATGTCTGTCAAGTAAGAAAAAGGTGTGGAATGCAAAGAACAGTGAAATAAAGGTTGCATCAGAATTGCTACCACCTGCGTGGTTTAACTTTGCTTGGAAAACCTTAATCAACAAAAGCTATAGAAGAAACTTTGTGTGTTTATATCTTTGTGTGCAACCAGCAGCATATATAGTTTGCAGATACCATGCTCTTTCCAGCCCTAGTCAATAATCATGCACGCAGTGGCAGATCGGGGGTGGGGGACGACCCCTAAAAAAAAAAAAAAGATAATCCACTGGATTTTCCTCTCCACCTCCCCCACTACGTGCTCCGACAAAGAACCCCCCTCAAACCGTGGTTCTGGATCCAACCCTGTATACACAAACACACTAATAAACTAAACAAAATAAATGGCAACAAGTGGTTGGTTGGTGTAAGATAGTCCCCAGCATGGGTGCAGAGCAGTCCTGGAGGTATGGCATAGCTAAAAAGTACCACCCTGTTTTCTCCCCTTGTTTCTTGTGTGACAGTACAAGATGTTGCTGTCTAAAAACAAACCTTCGTCTTTCTGCATCCTGAGGATCAATTCCAGGAAGGTTGATAGCAACTGTTGAAGAGGTACTACTACTGGCCATGTTGTACTTCCTCGGAGGCTTGCGGCACAGTCGGACCTTCACCAAGAAGTTGTAGGTGATGTTGCCCACTAGAGCAATGGGAGGCTGAAGCACATTGGGAAAGAAGCTGCAGCAGTAAAAGAGCAAATTTCGTTAGAATTTACTCACTGGCAACATGTAATGTAAAGAGTACCTGGCAAATGTAAAGTGGTCTGCCATGTCCCCTCTAGTGCCATTGTTGTGGTACTGATAGAAACGGAGGTAAATCCAAGATGAGAGCACGCCGAACGTGAACATGACGGGATATGTACCGCGAAGAATGCGGCAAGCCCACAGAACGATGGTGAACAGCAGCACAGTTAAGGGCACATTCCTGTTCCTCAACTTCCCTATGGGTAGCGACAACAGGACATGATCAGGCATAAGCTGCTTGACAGCAACCATGACTCCAGCACAATAACCAGCCAGACCATGGATCTCCACCGAAAACAAGTAGAGTGGATCCCACGTCATGGAGAAAAGGATTATGTAGTAGATGACTGACAGGAAAGCGACGCTCGTGTTCACGATGGCAAAGAACGTAAGCATCTCGATGGCTCCCCAGAGAGGTTCGATCAATTTTCCGCATAGTCCCACCGTGATGATGTCAGCGATCACCATCCATATTCGGTTTTCAAAAAACGCGTGCGTAAATAATGTCCAAATCCTAAAAGCGGGAGGGATGATGTAGCCAGGAGTAACGCAGACTGCTCTTGACGCCACTGGGCTGTAGGACAGAAAGTAGCAGAGGAAAAGAGCAAGACTGAGGACTCGTACGACGACGCTGCATGTCTGTAATGCTGCTGAAAACTGTTGTCGAAGGTAGGGGAGGTTCCGCTGCACTACTGTGGACGCAGCCATCTTTCTGGCTGCCATGATTGTGCGAGGCCAAATTGGATTGGATTGGATATTGCGGCTTTTCTCTTCGCGGCGAAGACTGTCGTCTGCTAATTATTATATTCTTCGTCTGCTAGTTCCCTGCTAGAATGCGCCCCGGGGCGAATCAAGTACCGCGCCCCCAAACAAGACACATAACAGGAGAGCATCAGAATCGCCTCCCCCCCCCCTCCCCCCGCTTCGGTTGCTTCAGTTTTGAGAATACGCGCCGCTGCCGCCAACGCACACAGTCTCCTGTCGAAGTACATGTAATTTTATACCGGCGTACTACACCGAACCTTATTTCAGTCGCCACCTTATTTGAGGCGTCCAGACGATCGTTCCAAGAACGCCCAACGTTAAAAAACTGCGATATTTTAAAGTGGTAAACAGTTTCAGTGTTCTTATTTCCTTTTTTCTCTCTCTCTCTCTGTGGATAATTTGCGCCCAAAAAATCTTGCGCGCGGGGCGACCGCCCCCACGGCCCCCTCACGCTACGCCAATGTATGGTTGTGCAGCTGTTTAGACCCCTAGTTATACCGCATGCTGTGTCATTTGCACGTGGTGGAAAAACGAGGACACGGCCACAGCCAGCGTGGCATGCGTCTGTGCTATTCCTTTCATTGCAAAATACCATATATTCCATCTCCTCAACTTTTTGTGCATAGTAGATGCACCTAAAAGTCCCTTTTGATGCAGAGCAGACTTCCAGATGGATTCACAGATGCCAAAAAAATAATAAGGTTCTAGAAGGACATGACAAAGGGTTTCTACTGCCTTTCCACGCACGTGGGATCCACTTGATCTAATAGCTCACTTCTCCTAACGTTTGTTAGTATAGGCAACCAGTTCAATATAAATCATTTTGTCAACCAGATGCGGCCTATGGGGCTTGTAGTTTCACCTCCGGACACATGTCAGAAATGGTACATAAACTTCTTACAACTTTAATTAAACTCCAACAGCACCCCCCACCCGTACTTGTAATTACGGATAAACTACTGCCTGTATGCTGGTACTATGAACTATGCAAGAAACCTCTTATACACTGTATGATAAACAGAATATCAGTAAATAGTCTAATACTACATTATGTGCAATGCCAATAACATGTCTGTGGAGAAGCTAGGTGATTCAAACTAAGCTTGAAAACAAATGTGTTACGTGGAGTTACCACAAATGGATTTCCCTTCAAACCTGCATCCATGCAAAGCTTACCCCATGGGTGAACTGAATAAGGACAGAGTAAGAAAAGATAAATACTGTAGGGGAAAACATGTAGATACTCCCTCAAAACAACCAATAATGTTAGCATGGACTGCAACTTAAAATGTTAAAAACGGATGTAATAATTTGCCATTACTTAAATGCTCATTGTGCTGTGCATGGAAAGACTATGCTGCTGCAAAGATCAGTGAATTAAAATAAGGACACAGGTACAAAAATTAGGTTCACTTTATTACACCTTGGACAAGAAACCTGAGGGTCACTTTATTTGTCAAACAACTTTATTTACACTAGCACTTTAACATACAGGGTGTCCCGGCTAACTGTGAACATATTTTTTTTAAATATCTATAACTTTTTCCAAGGTGAAATCAATTGCAATATAGCATATGCTGAAGGGCACTGCCTAGGAGGGCATTAGCAAAGTTCAAAGGCAATGTCTTAATTAACTTTCATTAATTAACTTTTTAATTATAAAATCTACAAAGTTGTCCCAATGAGAACATCTGTTCCTTTCGGTCACCTGATATCGTAGCCGTTTACAGAACAAAAATCCGTTCGATAGATCGCCCGCAAAAAATTAGTGAAGGAACGCCATTGTTTTCTTTATTTTGTTCATTGCGCATCTTCGCAGACGCGTATTTCCTTCATCCCCAACGTGAGAGGGGAAAGGAGTACAGTGCCGCCTCATGCTTCGAAGATGAGCTTTAACTTGCGGAAACAAAACAAAAACAAATGTATCGGGTGACTCTATCGGAACTGGCCTTATCTTGGGTTGCATTTTCTGTTTCCTTTTAATCTTTTTCCAGGAGGCGAGAGGCTATAGTGTGCTCTTTCTCACTCTCACATTGGCGGTGAAGGAAACACGCGTCTTCTAAGAAGCGCAATGAAGAAAATAAAGAAAAAATGGCGTTCCTTCACGAATTTTTCGCGGGCGATCTATCGAACGGATTTTTATTCTGAAACCGGCTACGATATCAGGTGGCCGAAAGGAACAGATGTGTTCTCATTGGGACAACTTTGTAGCTTTTATAATTAAAATGTTAATTAATGAAAGTTAATTAAGACATTGCCTTTGGACTTTACTAATGTCCTCCTAGGGAGTGCCCTTCAGCATATGCTATATTGCAATTGATTTCATCTTGGCAAAAGTGTTATATATATTTAAAAAAAATATGTTCACAGTTAGCTGGGACACCCTGTATGTACATGTGCGAAACAAGCATGGCTGGGTGACTAGTTATTTGTGGCAATGCAAATTGCAAAACAAAGTCTAAAAGATAAGGCTTGGCCTGTGTCATCTCTCTATTCACACTCTGTACACGAATTTAATAAGCTCCACTCCGAATGCCGAAATGAATCTGTACCTGAAGAACACATTCGTGGGAGGATGTCATTAAGTAACAGTATATATTATTTGGCATCTATGTTGGCAATTGATCACCATTTTATGGCCCACTGAAGTCTCAGCCAGTCTTCCATACGTCGTACGATGTTTCTTTTTTGCAAGAGGCTCGTAACAGCTGCGCTGAACTTTTCAGAGTTGCGTCGCAGATACATTTGCGCATCTTGCTTGAGCTGATCCAGTTTTTCAGCACGTGTCTCATCCAAGGTGATCCTTTCCGACAAATATGGGTTGAAACGGAAGTACGTTCCTGAGGGCAACAGGTCTTGAATGGTAGTGTGCACAGCTGTTAAAAAGAGTCAACTTGTAATTATACATGGTGCCAACAAGCCATACTGACAGTAGAGAACAGATTCTGAGAACATTGAAAACATAGCAGGTCCATCAAAAATTTGAAATAATCTGGAAGTGCAAACTATCCAAGTTTGAATTAGCACAAGCTTACTGTAAATCAAACATTCGGTGCATAAAGTCTTCACTATCTGTGTTTGTCAAGAGATGTTATGACTCAGAGCAGGAGTGGTAACCAGGGATCCTGAGATTCCATTTCATACAGGATATCGTGGAAAATGCAAATTTTGAGTTTGGTCACTAAAAAACATCAATTCGTCATTTCGAAACAGAAACGCACAAACCTAATTTTTAGGGTGCCGAAACAAGTGAATTTCATTACTCCTTGCAGTGCCGCACACTTGACCGCGACTTTTAGACCATTCCTTCGCTTCAGTTTCTGGCGGATCGTAGCAGCCAATCGTAAAATCGCAAGGGAACAACAGCACTCCCTGAGAATATGCGCAAAACCCTTACTGTGAGTCATAGGCAGAGGGTTTTAATCCGCCAGAGAGGTCTAGCGCACAACACCCACCACCCCACCTCATACAGAGAGGCCGGGCAGGGTGTCGGGGAGTCCGTGTTGCGACATTGTGAGGCAAATTTTTGCAGGATTTTAGTGTTCACTCGAATGAAACACGCAATCCTTAGGATATCACTCGAAACGTTCATCTCGAGTGTCAGCAAAGTAGACTTCTCAGAGGGGGCCTCAGTAGTATTATTAGTCGTACGCCAACCTCGACGACTCTGCCGTGGCAGGTCCTACGTTGAGTCACTAAACAAGCTACGCTTCAGAGTACCGACACTGAGGCAAAAAGAGCCGCCATGTTGTTTCGGATGACCTCCAGCCCCACCTCTATTTTGGCAGTAGAAATAGATGAAGGTGAAGTTCAGCAGTGGAAGAAGACAACACTTCGAAGCGCGCTAAATGGATGGCGCTGGAGGTCATCCAAAACAACATGGCGGCTCAGTGTCGATACTCTGAAGCGTAGCTTATTTAGTGACTCTAGTCCTATGCTAACCCAGCTGATGCCTCGCTAACTTTATAACTTTATAGTTTGTCTTCTGTCGGTGTCAATCTTTTTGTTTTGTCTTTGCGTATTTATGGTGAGTTTTAAATTTACTGACTATTACTATTTCTTTACTGTTGTATCGTTTGTAAGGTGCACCATTTGGAAGGCCCTTCGATCGTTCATGGGCACTCGCAAAATACAAATAAAATAAATTATGCTGGCATGCGACCACCGTGACGTTTCATTTCTGTCGTGGAGAAATGTGCTATTTCCAATGTTTTAGAAGAGAGTTGAGATATTTTCGCTGCAGAAAGCGTGGAACCCTGGTGATAACCCTTTTTTGTCAGTCACTAAGAGGAGTGTGTTTCAGAAGAGCACAGCTCACACAGTTGCCAAGTGTCACTCCCTCCTCACTCTCACTCACTGATGCACATGTACTGGCATGAATGATGCAGATCCAACTTGCCTTCAGTGTCTGTTGCACTGTCGATAACCCTGAGGATCTTCACCTTGAGAGACGTTGAGGTTTGGGCTTCCACAGGCGGAGGAATGAAACGCCCTCCTCCGATGGACATGACACACTGGATTGGCTCGTTGGGCCACAGCAACTTGGCTTCGTGAATGGCCACTGCGGTTGGGTTGTTTGTCATCAATCCGCCATCCTGAAATAAATATCCACGTTTCACTCGCTGCACCCAAGCCAGGTAGAAGCCAGTAACGGATTTCGGCTGCCCAAATGGTACCAGAAATATGGCCACCAAACAAAATAAAACGAGAACTGCACTAAGTCTCACTACTGCCATTGCGCCACACATTTTCCTGTTCATTTTAATCCATTGTTGACACTGACAACATGTCCCTGAGATTGTACGGGTAGAAGAGAAAACACAAAATGAGCTGCATAAGACAGGGACGTTTTGTGTTCTATCCCTTTTCCCACAAGCTCAACGACGTGTTGCCAATGCCACACCATCTAGCAAAGTTAAGTTACAAAATGGTGCCCAAGTTGGACATCTGTTGAGCAACAGTGGCAGTGTCCGCAGGGGAAATAAAGAAAAGCTAGACAGGGCTGCTCATTCTTTCAATGAGAAGTAATGGAAACCTGAAGGGTTCTACTGTATTAGAATAACTATGGGTACATGGGCTCAGTGCTCCAAGCTTAACATTGCCACTAGATTGTGCTTGAACCTGCGTTAGCCTGCTGTCACTTAGCCACGGTCAACTATTACAGCCTGCCACACTGGGCTGGGCTTGGCCGGATAGCCTAGAAATTTATTCGACTGGGCCAGGGCTGGTAAATCTGGAAATTCTACGGGCTTGGGCCGGGCACGGCTGGGTAAATCACAGGAAGGCTGGGCCTAAGAATGCAGCCTGTGCAGAGCTCTAACGCACACTGCGATTATTTTCGCCACAATCAAGCACAACTGACACAGTAAAATGTGGTCACGTGACTACAGACCTGATGAACGATGCCATCAACCTCGTATTCCTCAAAGTAGCCAGGTGCAGCCCCTGAAGCGCGAACAGCTTGCCACAACTTGTACTTGCAACTGCCATAGTAGTGAGATTCCACCCATGGAGGGAGATTATAGCTCCTGAACACAAAGGGGCGCAAGGTCGGCTGATTGGCAGCTACAGATATGGCACCCATCTGTTGGATAAAAGACACTTGTGCAATCTTTACTGCCATCTTTAAGAACAATTAATGTAAGTTAGGAATAACTTGTCAGTTTGCTGTTCCCAGACAACTACCTAATGATGTTCGAGTTTGGTCAATTTTAGCAGCATTATTTTCACACCAATATGTGTAACATGTGCACCAAAGTTTTTAGTGCATTCAGGTATTACTTTTGGCTAAACCCATATTGTTCTTTCTTATGTTTATTACTCACTGAGCTACCAGGTATTATCTCATCTTTGCTTCAATTGACTGCCACACGGCAAAATAATATTTTGTATGTACTTAATAATATGCATGTGTAGGACATGTGAACATGAATAGAGTCTTGTCTCCCTTGCCCATAGTTGAGTTTACTGAAATACGTACTCATTATCCAGTCTGCATGATCGGAAACAAACGTGCTAACATTGGAATACGTTGCGTATCTGGACGTGAACTAATGGAAACAATGATTCAGAACCAGTGTCATTCTGATTTGCTTGTACGAAAATGTGTCAACATACTCTGTCCTTGGCATTGCCCCTGAGAAATGCTGCCTCCTGCATAAGCACTCCGTTCTACTCCTTGATCCCTTTTTGATCAGAGGTCAGTCACAGGAGATTGGTGCAGACTGACAGCACCTCCCGAGAAGCACGAGAGGTGTCTGATTTCTACTAAGAAGAAAATGTCGGTGTCCAAACCATGTGAAGGTATTTCTAGCCTTCAAGCGTGGCCTAAAGAAGCATCGGGCACTGATGTCTGTAAGCCCACTCTCTATGACGCCCTGCAGAAATTCGTCATGCGGACAATACAGGGTGGGTACCGAGACTTTCGGATAACCAAGACATGACTGTATTTACCTGTGGCTACATTAATCTGACTAATAGGTAGTACATTATTCTGAAGCCAACTTGTACTCCCAAATCTTTCGCTTGAAACAAAATGCCAGAATAGGACAATGCTAAACTTTAGGTACAGACCCATCACACGAATGCTTTGCAACATTCAGCACAAAATATGGGACATAGCCAGCAACTGGGAAAGTGGGAAGATTTTTTAACATATCGAGATTTATAACAGTTGCTCCAATGAGCAGTTCAGTTCTTCTAAATATGTGTGTGCAAATGCTAGGCCCCATGAGAAGATCCACAGTATGCTGATGACCTGTGTGACCCGATTCCACTTATTAAAAGATTATAAAGCTTATAAAACTTATTATAAAGAGCTTATAAAAAGATTCCCTGATAAAGAAAAATAGGTTAATCAAAAGACAACACTGAGATGGGTGCAATAGAGAGGACTAAATGTCCACTGTGCAGGTTGCAATCAAATTTGCTATTTACCTTGGGGCTTGTGGCTTGGCGTGATGTTTCAAGCAGAGATATATCGAGGAATACACTCCTGAAATCCAAGATGAGCAATTTGAAATCACAATGAATGAAAACACCGCCCTGTTGTCGTCAGACTTATTTGTAATCGTAACATAAACTCCTACAGCGCAGAAACATGTAGAAACACATCATTTTCTAAATGTTTTTTGTGGTACATACGAGGATCTGATGACAGCACAGCACAATGAGGCACATGTCTAGAGATCATGCAACAGCACAGTGCATACTGCGATTTAGCCAACTGCATGAATTTCTGCCCAATGGCATTCCTAACCAGGGTTGAAAAAAAATCCGGATATTTTTAAAAAGATCCTCTCCAGTGGGCTTTTTTTGGATAAAACCCGGATATTTTTGAAGAATATATACAAGGCTAGAAATGTGACACAGAGTAAAAACAAATGTGCTTTGCTGTTCTTGATTTCGGGTGACCTCTCATAGTTTCTGTTTACGGAACTGCCTGTCCCAGCAACATTTTATCAGTCTCTATTGTTTTCCGAAAAATGGTTGAATGCGTGGTTGAATGGTGTAGATCCTACACACAGGGCCGGCGATAGGGGGGAGGGGGGGTGAGCAAGGCGACCGCCTTAGTCCCCGCGCACGAAGCCCTCAACCAGGGATCACTTTTCTTTAAAATATCAAGTATGCACTTAATCGTGTGAAACAGGCCCCGCGATGTGCCTTTGTCTCAGCCGCCGCACACCCCTAGCACCGGCCCTGCCTACACGCCTGGATTAACTGTCGTGTTTCGGCGCACTTCGGTTACAGTGCCTCCAGGAAGCGGAAGAAAGTCTCTCCCTGAATGGAGAAAAGTAAAAGAGAACGGGAGAAAGTTAAATCTGAAAAGTTATAAATTAAAAAAAGTTAAGCAAAAAGTAACAAAGTTAAAAAAGTTAAAAGCTAATTTTGCGCGTTCCTGGGCTTTTGCAAACAGGCAACACTACAAGAAAATAAACCGGGAGTCTTCCGTGTGACATTGAATTCAGATTGTCCTTCACGTCACATCTGGAGAAAATCTCTAAAAAATCCGGATAAAATTCTGTCGATAAAATAAAAAAAATCCACCGGATAAAATCCATGTGGATTAAATCCAAACAACCCTGTTCCTAACTGCATACTATGTGTATATTTTATTTCATGACCCAATATGGCTTGGGTCCGGCTTTTTCAGATTAAATGGACTTCCTATATTGGGGTGCATGTTGGGTGCTATTATTAAATTTGAAATGTGGGGGTGAAATCGAGTGCTATTGATACATTTGGATGTGATCACGGTTTCTTCTTCTTTGTCCAGTAAGCAATCCGCAGTTAAAAGGTGCACATATTGGTTAAACATGCATTCCTCGTGGATTACAGTTGCCGACCAATTTTTCGTACTTGAAGGAGCCACAAAATCAGTCAGAATTATCGAGCAGTCCAAAATTTTAGACAAAGGCTTAAATCTGCAATGTTTAAAAAAGAAAAAAATTTATTTGAGCACTCACACCAGCTTGAAATAACTGTCGACACGAATTTGCTTCGCTGCGCAGACACGGGATAACGTATCGCGGCAAATTTAGCGTAGCCTTCTCGTGATACACTTCCATAAGCGTAGTAACGGCCGTAAGGATTACCGCAGTTGACGGGAGCACAATGTCAATCTCTTCGTCGCTGTCACTGTCGTCTGAACCTTCCGGCGGCAGATCGAGAACCAGGTCGATAATGTCGTCATCAGTTAGTTCTGGGGAGAATTGGGGTTTTGTTGTCCATGTCTGATAATCTTCTAATCATCTTCACTTAACGTCATTCCATCAGCTATCCTGAAGTTTTGGAACGCGGGGGGAACGCACACGCTACCATGCCCCACCTTCGTGCACGCGCCATGTTGGCACACTTCCCTTCGCGGCGCGGTCCAAAAAGTCGAGTCCCGAAACGCACTGTGTTTGCTTTAGCTCTTGGAAGACGAAAAGTCAGAAAAAATAGGCGTGCTCGGAGCGGAATGAGTACGAAAAAACGGGCAGTCAATCTGAAACATGGTCCGAAATATTGGAAGCGGATATACATTGGCTCTATGATTGGGCTTTTGATGGTGCGAAGAGCTCTGTCCGAAAAATTGGAAAGTCCTAGTTTTGTTTAGTCCGAAATATCGGTCAGCAACTGTATTCCAACAAGCATTGTTGCATCTTGTAACATTAAATGTTACGAATATAAAATGGGAGGAATCGGGTTTAACCCGAAGTAGCCAGACCCTAAACATGAATCGTGCGAAATTGAGCATAAATTGTATAACGGCACATGGACATTTTAACGTGTGCTGCATGTTAGGTACCATTATCAGGTACCTCCAGATACCATTACAGATATGTAGCAACATGTGTCCATCTCAATTACTCACTTAATGGCCTCAACCCAGGTGGTAGTGTCGTAGTAGGCATGGTTCCAGACGAGTCGTCCTGTGCCCCACCAGGAGCTTTGAGTAAATACTTCTAGGCCAAACTTCCGATAAAGGCTTTCACAGCGGTCTAGTGGCACATGCATGCCACCCAGCATCAGGGTCAGGATTGCACCCGTGCTGACACCGGCCACGTAGTCGAACAGCTCGAAGATCCTTTTACCAGTAGCCATCTCAAGCTGACGCAAGATTTCAATGGCCATGATTCCCCTACAAGGAGTACAAGTGATGCCGACGAATGAATTGCCTGCTTCGTGGTGAACATCGAAAAAAAAAAAAAAAAAAAATGGAAGAAAGAAAAAGGTTCAAGAACAAAATGCTAACTAACATTCCCAAACCAATCAATTCATTATAAATTGAGGACAAAATCACCTTCTCAAAATTTCTCCCAATTAGACCATCCGCAAGCACTGTTGGGCGAGCTGGCCAGTCGCAAGCATCGAAGATCCCACAAATCACGCCCAGAGATGTAAATTCGAGAACTCACGTCGAAAGTGTCACAGTTCCCATGAAAGCAATTAGAAGTAAGCACAGACACAAAGGTGACCACAGGAAGAAAACTGGGCCACTCGTTTCCTGTTACGGGAAAACCTGTCCCTAGTCAGTCTCCTCCTTAGGTGACAGCAAAAGTTGCCACCCCATTGAACCGCTGCACATGAGTAGCCTTTGTGGTTTAACTGCGTTGAGTGTCACACGGGTTTCCGGGAATCCAGCCTAGACTTGCCTCAAGTAGCTTAATACAACTGGTGCTGTGCACTACAACTACGTGGAGCAACAATTAATGCATCGCCACATGCTCAGTGTATCAGTTCAACCAAAATCAAAATAGGTGACAATGCGACAAATATTATCTGCAGCCAAATATTTTGTCTATTTAACGTACCTTATGCCACCGCCATCGATGCTAAGGATGCGAATGCCACGTCCTCTTGGAGGATCAGAGTATCCTAGAAGCGACAGCGTTTCTCTCGCCATGCTCGTGACTGCAGGTTCTTGCGAGTATTCCCGAAGTCGCAGTATGTGGGATACAGCACGTTCCTGACAAATGTTTGTGCAACAACAGTTTCAGTTACACTGTGAATGGCAATGCAGTTATATTCACTTGACAGTGTGCTCACCTTGGCCAAAATGCACTGGCTGCGCGGATAGTTGAGGATGTGCTGGTTCATATCTTCGAGACGAGAAAGCTGGGAAGAAGGGCTGGTTGCAGCAATGACGCTCTTTAGGAGTAGCCGCGCCATTTGGTCCATTTCGCTCTGCAAGGTCGAGAAAGAGTGATTGCACCTACAACAACTTACGGTTCAATCAATCAGCACAAGGCAGAAAAGGAGCACTGCATCACTATTATGTCGAAAATGTTACAAAAATATGATTGGTTAGAGAATGGCTTGTTTACTAAAACAGGAAAATGGGCTTCTCTGTCTCAATGCGTCATTTAAAGGTACTGTAAAGCAGTAGAGCTGTAATCTCAGAAAATTTATCTATGCCACAGCCTGAGCCCTTGGTACTCTTACGTCACAATTTTCCTCCCAACTGCAGTCAGTTTTTTTTTAAATTTAAATTGAAAATTATGGGCAACACTGTGTCGAAGTCGTCACCAACCGTGCCTGGCTCGTCATGTACGGCGGAAAAACTACATTGCATGCGCGTAACACTGTGTCTAAACCAAAAGAAGTCGGCTACGTAGTCATCATGAAGAGCAAGCCAGTCGGGATACATAGATCACTGTTGCGCGACAAATTGGGGATTATTTCCCACCCGGGGGTTGCTTAGAGCTGTTTTACTTTTACCACAATTTCACTGGCAAATTAAAAATATTTAGCGTTCCCTGTCGTATGTGTAGCTTGTTGCGCTGGGTTTACAAGAAACAAGCTCTCAAACTACTTGACCTGGAGCGAGGCAACACACAGGACGAGACAACACACACATCGACGTGTGTGTTGTCTCGCCCCGTGTGTCTCCTCTCTCCAAGTCATGTACTGATCGGCCCCATATATTCTCGGTCTCATGCTACACCTATGTTGACATAAACTGCTTTACGGTACCTTTAAGTATAGGAAAGTATAGAGGCTAGTTTCCAATCCAAACTAGAAAATTTCACTACCTGGGTCATCTGTACGGCCCTTTTCCTTTCAGGCATACTTTGACTCCTGGCCTGCCTCGGAAGTTCCGGTTGTGTCATTTCTAGCTCGGTCAATATCTTCTTGACTTCACTCTCTTGTTCCTTGGCAAACTGTTCCAACGTCTTTTCCTCCTTGGGAATGGCTGCCTGTTCCACGTCTTCCTGTTTCTCGGGGAACTGCACTCCAAGTCTGGGCTGTCGCTCCTGGAGGTCAAACGTTCCTTTCTTGGGGTGGATCAGGTCTGAAACCTTTCGCATGTGGAGCTCGGCATAGTTCATCAAGTTGTCCCAAAGCATGAAAGCAGGTGCAACTAGGTTTTTTCTGTTCTGATGTTCCTTGATGTTGTACAGTTTTGACAACCAGTAGGGCTCTTGAGTGCTGCTTTGACGATGTAGCATGTGGAATACCCATTTCCTCTTTGACCGGTTGCTGCAGAAATGCCAAAGTGGTGAGTGCTTTAGGGGGCCAAATTATCAGCTTTCACATACAAATAATGATTGGCTTGTTTTCAACTGAATTTTGTCCAACCTGAGTCACATATACCAGTAGCGCAGCAAGAAAATTATTCCTGGAGAAGTTTTACGGAAACTTTGAATGGACGAGAGGATTTCACCCTTATTTGCCCTCTCCCAAATGCACTACCAAAGGTATCGCTTACCCCGAAACACCCTCTGGCTATGCCACCAAGAGATACTGAAACATGAAACTACTCGATTAATTAATTAAATTCGTTAAATTAATTCAATTAATTAAACCTTCGATTAATCCATAATGTAGTTTTACGAAACAACTATTGCCAGAAGCTACCTGGCTAATGCTTTAATATGTTCTCCAGTTGTCTACCATTTAATGGGAGAAAAACAACAACTTTATTTTAATGATGATGTTCAGGAGTCTCATCGCAAGGGCCGATACTTAACAGGGGAAAAGAGCACTGTGTGCATTGAAAAGGCAACGAGCAGGCACCCTCATATTACAGGTATTGTTTATATTGTTTCCATAATACACTTCGGCCCAGTGACACGGTATCAATGCAGTGCGTCAATCAATGCCTGTGTATGACGAGGTCTTGCACGGAGTAAGATTATATACGTATATAATGCGTAGAGTGGCCACCGATGCACAGATAACGTACAAGGACGGCAAGATGCCAAGTTCTTCCTGTTCTCTTCTGCGAGAAACCTACAATAACTGGTTGACGTATACATACAACAATACTCCACACCTTTCGACAGCCTGTACTTAAAGAACACTTACTCAATCAGTTATCAGTGGTACAGCTACCTTGGATAAAATAAACATATACGTCCCTTTGTGCGTGAGATCACTGCTTGCCATCTAAACTAAGTGTAGACCTATGTCGCGGTAGTGCTACCGTGACATAGGTCTACACTTAGTTTAGATGGCAAGCCTGCTAATTCTTGCTCAGGAATGTATCCACACCCGGGAACACGGAGTGGCTATCATATGGGAAATGCAACGTTACCTGGCAGGGCGATACCCGTTGGAACGGATTAACCAAGAACGTTGAATCAGCATCTTCGGGCTGGATCGTTTCTTCCGCGTGTGCCTGTGTGCAAGAGCGGTCGTTCACTTTACTCCACAAGGCACAGACAGTTGGTGGTGAACGAACGAAGGCAACGATGGTGTAGGAGCACCGCGCACAGCAACAGCGGCAACAGCACCAAAACGTCAACACACATGACGCGACTATCGCCTGATTCTCGATCACGTGATCACAACAACGAAAGCGCGCAGCTGTGCTCTGTTGCTTTCTGACTTCTTGTCAAGGATATGGATTGCAAAAATGCGCAACCATCCCCGACGTTGCATAAATTATAAAGTTGCACTGCTTCACGGGCTGTGCTTTGTATAACAGCTCAACATACAAACATTTTTCGTCTGCGTGTTTAGTGTGACGTCACGGGAGGTGTGTCCAGGCAAGCCCCTCGTTGCGTCCGTTGCGCTGCGCCTCATGGCCTCGTTGCTACTTTGCAAGACGCACGTTTATGGCTCTATTTCGAAACTGCGCCGCCTTGGCTTATTTATTTGTGATTATTCTCTTCAAGGCCGCACACAAGACAGATACGCACATTGCATGGCGAAATACATTGAAAAAGAAGTTACCGAAATGGCGGACATATTTATTTCGGCGCTACACAGAAATAAAGTACGTCAATCTCGCACTGGCAACGCGTAGGTAGATTGGTGGCATGGTCGTTAGCATATCGGGTATCGGGGTCGCATCTTTAATGGCGCCTCAGGAAGAACATGTCCCACAAGAACGTTCTACATTTGGCTTCCTTTTTTGAACGTCAATCTGGACTGTGCAAGATACTAAAAAAATGTAATTACATTAGAAAGGAAAAATGGAAAAGTTACATAATTCAGCTACAATTACAGTTGCTCGCCAAATGTAATTAAGTTTATTTCAAACTGTGTGTGCTTACACACGTTGCAAACTCAGAAAAATTGAGGGTACAGCGCTTTTCATACCAGAAACCCATTTAATTGCATTTAATCGACATAAGAGGCGATGTGGCACAAATGCTTATGCGAAGAATGCAACATGTGTAGAAAACAGACTGCGCATGAATGGAACCCAAAACAGAAAGCACATCTATCACTGATAAGTTAGTATTCAAATTAAATTTATGAAAACAGGAGCTAAAACGTGTCGTGCTGTAGGAGAGATGTGTGCTTCTAGTACATTTTCGGTGCAAATCTTACGTGAGTATAATATCTTCTAAATGAATGTAAGCAAATATCCAGCAAGTACAGGCAAAATGGAAAAACAGTAGAAAAGCGTCAGCCTTTATACATGGAAAGCCACTTCCTGTATAGAAACATAGCAAAATAAGGCAACTGTTCCTTGACTACAAGTTACACAGGCAAAATGTAATTAAAGTACGGCTAAATTCTTGCACAGAGTTGACCCTGAGCTTCAGTTCAGTTATTTTTTTTAAATTCTGTGTTAGCGCCGCGAAGCAACTGTGGCTATGAGCGGCGTACAGACGTGGACACATGGAGAGAGGACAGCAGGAAGGAGTGGGGGGACAGGGGGGTTAGTATACGTCCTGGGCCGACTTCAGAGTGGACTGTGCCGACATTCGTCTAGTTCAGTTCATTTGAGCTGCATGATTGCCTGATGCCTACATCAAGAAACCAAAATAATTATAATAACAATAATAATCTTTATTAACGTGCCCAAGAACAGCCAAAGCCTTGGTATTGGCGCACATAGACAATACAGTACTTACAAATATATACATACATATTAAGCAAAACATAATATAAATTCATGACATATTCAGGAACAAGAACGTAACAGGAAGATATTCACATTGGTATATACAGTACAAACATACAGATATACAGTACATGGCACTAAAAAGGAAGGGAGAAAAAAAAACTGTACAACTTCACATGGTTGCTCAATGAACGCCAGAGGAGAGTTTTGAAAACGTTTGTATGGGAGTTAACCATATCAACAGAGGGGGTGAATTGCGTTTGTCATTTGTTGAACACGTACGATCGGATTTCCAGGCATATGGTGGGATTGGTACAATATATCCGTGTGTCTGGTTACATTGTAAGGTACGAGGATATGAAGCTGATGTAATAAAGATGGTGTATCGAGAAAACTGTGTAAGAGCTTACAACAGAGCATAATACCATGAAAACGGCGTTGCGTTGAGAGTGGTTCGAGGTTAAGAAATGACATTATCTCTCTATAGACATACATTCTAAAGTGAGGGCTCTTTCTCAAAAATACGCTATGTACAATGTGTAGAATTTTTTTCTGGATAGATTCAATCCGTGACGAGTCACTGTAGGAAAGAGAGTTCCACACTGGAGACGCATGTTCCAGTCGCGGTAAAATTAAGGAACGATGCAGGTGAAGATATACAGAGTGTGTGGAAAAGATTCTGCATGTATGTGAGCAAGCCAAGAATTTCGAGAGCTGAAGAGCGTACATAAGAAACATGATCATGAAAACGCAGCTATGGGAGTCGAAAACGACCCCCAAATCCTTCAGTACATCGACACGCTTGATGGCATCGGAACACATGTATGTATTGCATATTATATTAGTTTTTCTTGAGTAAGTCACATGTTTCACCTTCATTGGATTAATAGCCATCCCATTTTTAGAGCACCATTCAACCACAGAAGAAACGTCAGTTTGTAGCTTATGAATGTCATTTGGGTCGTGGATAACTTTAAATATCTTCACGTCATCGGCGTACTGAAGAACATGAGAATGACGAATATGCCCAGCTAAGTCATTAATAAAGACATTGAAACGGAGCGGCCCCAAAATTGAGCCTTCAGGAACACCTGAACTTCTAAAGGTTGAATGTAGGGAGAAGAAAAGGCACAGTGGCACCTTTACGACACAGCACCTGTTACTCAGAAACGAAAGGAAGAAAGCAATGAGGGCGTCTCCGAGACCAGTCATATGAAGTTTGCGAAGTGGAATAGTATAGTCCATCATGTCAAATGCTTCAGAAATGTCGAAATAAATTGAATCTACTTGTCCTCGTGCTGAGACACAAGGAGCCGCAACGGACATAAACGATACAAGATTGGTGATAGTGGATCGCCTGACATGAAACCATGTTGTTGCTCACATATCTGTGACTTGAGAAAAGAAAACGTGCGATCATAGATGATCTGCTCAAACACCTTTGAAAACGCGCACAGTAGACTGACAGGACGATAGTTTGACACATTTAAAGGATCGCCGGACTTGTGGACTGGTACGACAACCGAAGTTTTCCAACAGGTGGGGAACACAGAGTCACGTAGAGACAGGTTGAATACTACATGAATACTACATGAAGGAGGACGGGGGCAAGGAGGTCAGCTATCAAAACAAGAAACATTACAAATTTAATAACATGAAATGGAAATAATCTATCTTTTGAACTCTCATAAAATCATCCTTGCGACCTAATCTACTCGAACAATATACAACTTTCATCCTACTCAGTCACTATATACATTACCTTGACGGAGATATTCCACACGCAGTACAATCAAATCAACAGACACATCTAAAGAATACCTTCCCAACTAGTAGAATTTTTTTTAATATCAATCGAGCGATCATCTGAAACAAAGTCATAGCAATAATTAATTCAGGCAAAAATGTTCTAAACAAGCAGAGCGAATAAATCACAGAAATATGTCTTTTTCATCCAAGACCCGCTAGTGGATTCGAGGTGAGAGAGGGAAACCGCTAACCATAGAGTTCCCGTACACTTTCGTTAAGGTTCCGACCTCAGGGAGTAGGGGAATTCTCCCGCGGTCTTGGTACACAATGTAGTTGAAGACCATAAACTCGCCCCCCCACCCAAGTCAAAATATGGAAGGTCGGTGTGGCCTTTTGTACACAGCAGAGACAATGGAAGCATACAGTTTTCCTTACACATTGCATCTTTTTGTAAACCATTTCCTCTCAGCAGAACAATACGGGTCCGTTTCCGATACGAGAGTGCTGCTTCTGCGGCGCTGTCGGCCTGCTCGTTCCCCACGACACCACAATGGGCTGGAACCCTCTGGAGAACTAGCCTGTGACCTGCGGCGTAGATAGTGTGGTAAACACATCTATGACTAGGGGCGCGGATGGGCCTCGTATGCCGGAATTTTCAATTGCCTATCCAATTGCAAGACGCCTAGTGACACCCCTGGCTTCCCGCCAACGGACAACCGACATTCTTCCCCCCTCTATGTTGAGCAGAGTTCATCCAACGCTCTCCTTCCGCATGCCACGAAACACCTCTCGTCAAGATGCTGCATTAATCCACCGAATGCGCCTCGATGTGGCCTTTACAGCTCAGTGGCGTTACCGCTTGAGACAAGTTGACTCTCCCACCTGCTGCCACTGTGGTGCTCTTGAAAATCTGGAGCATATTCTTCTTCATTGCCCTCCCGACTCCTCCCGATTGCACTACCAACCTTCCCGAACCACACTCTCCGAGTCTCTTCGTCAGCTGGACTCTCGCTCTTTCTCCCTATTGCTTGGTCCCTGGCCCAATCCAGCCCAGCAACGCTCTGCGCTCAAAGCTCTTCTGACATTTGTGGACACCATCGGATATCGATCGTTATTGTGAAGAGGCTCGTTATTTTATTCCCCCCGTTCCAACCAGCAATGGGGTAGAGTATCGCCTGTGGCGATGAAACTCCCCACTCTCCAAGGAAAAAATAAAGTTGTTGTTGCTGTAAACCATTTTCCATAATTCTCACAGCGGGATATTATTAATATTCTAAACCTGATAACATAATAGATCTCTAATCAATAAAATGAGCACAGATATGATTTAATTAAGTGTATATAGAAGCGAACTAGAAAACAGAACAAACCAGGAAGTTTCAGCGAAGGGATGGACGGATTTTGTACTCGATACCATAGGTTATGGGAGGACATGATAAAAAGCTGTTTCGAAGAGCAGCGAAATAATTCTGTTATCACATCCTTTCAATACGTTTTAGACATGGTCATATTCGGAGATATGGTATAAATTACGGAATTGAAGGTGCAAGAACTTGTATGCCGAATCTACAATAGTTATAAAAATATTTGCACGTCAACATCGTTAGGGCCGCTGGGATTGATGGTGGAGTTTTTGAGGTTTGCTAACGAAGAATTTAAATACACTAGACCAGATGTAATTGTAATAATTGCAATGGGCATTGCATTAATCAAGAAAGCAATCAGATCAAATTATCATATACAAGCATTCTATAAGGCGCGATTCATTACTGATTTGTTGAAATTGCACCTAACAGTTGAAATGGAAAGTGCATAAAAAATCTCATCACGTGCTATGTTCCACTACAGCGTCTGCACAATTATTTTCTTCTACCAGTTCTTGCCATGATGTTGAATGAGCAGAAGTTCAATATTGTCGTACAAGGTCTGATGTATCATCACTTATTGAAACTCATCGAACATATCAATTGCGGTGGACCACCGGACGATTTTCATCTAATGCTCTCTTATACGCCATTCAAGAATCTTCATACAAAGAAAGGAAACGTCAATAAGAGACTGTGGAAGTTCATCGCAACAAAGTGCAAGTTGCTGAAGCAATACAAATACGGCGACAACGCATCGCCTGCATTAATCAACGCTGGATTCAAGCGCCCAATAATAAGACTAAACTGTTTGATGTCTTCTGAATTCATCAATCAAGACAACAAACGAAAACTTCAGAGTTTGGAAGAGAACAACTGTAATTTATCAAAATAAACAAGTGTATAACTGAAATAATAATAATTGTAATATTCGTCATCAATGTAATGAATTCTACAAATCGAAAACAGCTTATTAGTATGGCTAGATTGAGCACAATGATTGCAAAGGAGACGATTATTCCACACTACGTACAAGGATCCTCGCATGGAATCAGCGCTGACAATCAAAGAGGTTTTACACGACTACACTCCATACAACATCGACGTCCGAAGGATAGAATTGTAGAAGGAGAATCGGTCATTGGAATTTAGAGGCATGTTACATCAATCTTTGTTTACAAAAGAGGATCACTAATCTTTTGCGAAAGCTTATTTTATGAATTAAATTGCACAGTGTACATATTTCTCAAACAGTTGTACAGTTGAGTATATGTTGAAAGGAATCGATTACCAAATGACGCGATGCAAGTGAAGGATTTTGCAAGCATGACGGACAGGCGGAGTCTACATTTCTAATCATCATAACACGTTGCACACCAACGCAATCAGATTTTGGGAGAATCGAATCACACAGCTGTCATCGGAAATGTTTAACCACTATACAATGAGCACTATGCATAAACACAATGGAAGATATGTAATCTTAATTATAATAAGCAAATATTCCTTTTGCAAACTTAACCAAGCACACAGCACAGATCACAAATAAACATAGACCCAATTCACAAAATGTACCTGAGGTTTTCCTTAGCCATACTGAAAAACTGTCAGCCTATTCATAATGTCATAGCATACGGGACACAACAAATGGAAAGGGCATACTTTAATTATAGAGGTTTTTAACTCATAATGAGGCAAAACGCAAACTCCACACCAAAGATCACTTTATCGTTTAAATTTTCAAAGTCAAGACAGTACACTCTTTCTTACAATTTTTTAAAGATATAGATTAAAAAGCTGTCCATATAGTCACTCATCATATACAAGATATTTGTTTGCACATCAATTGCTAAAATTTATCGGATCACATCCCGGAGCAGTGGAGACTACCACACATCAGTAAGTGTTTAATTAACATTTGAACGGGTGCCGCAATTTACGGACTGAGTTGTAGAAAGTGTAATTTCACAATGCGCAAGCATTAGCTCGCTCACTTTGACACGCGAAGGTTTTAAGAACTCTTTCATGATGACAGAGAATTTAATCCAATGGATTGATATTTTCTATATACACTATAACGTAATGCGAATTCTCGATGTTGTGGATATTAAAAGTTACGAATATTTTTCGAACGAAATTTACTTAAAACTCGAAGAAATGGTCACCCGCGTCGTGTACTTTTGTGTATGGCTATCCTTTGTATAGCTATACTTGCATGTAAACCGTCCACCACGCTGCTGTTGTAGCGGAAAAAAATTACGAATGAAGTCGGCCCAGGCTGAAAATCTCCAATCAAGTCGGCCCAGGTGTGACGGCACCATCGCTTGGTGGGGTTACCGGTGTGCATGTTCCTACTTGTATGTAAACCGCCTACCACACGGCTGGTGTAGCGAAAAAAAATGAAGTCGGCCCAGGTGTGACGGCATCGTCGCTTGGTAGGGTTGCCGGTGCGCATGTTCCTACTTGCATGTAAACCGCCTGGCTTCTTACAACATGGCTGTTGTAAGGAAAAAAAAAGTCTGTGAAGCTGGCCCAGGTGTGATGGTAGCATCGCTTCCATGCTTCGCTTCCATGTAAACCACCCACCGCGCAGCGGTTGTAGCAGAAAAAAAATGCGACTGAAGTCGGTCCAGGGTGAAAAATGTGAATGAAGTCGGCCCGGGTGTTGTCAGTGTGCATGTCCCTACTTGCGTGTAAAGTGCTCACGCGCCACCTGAAAAAAAAATGCGAACGAAGTCGGCTCAGGCAGAAAAATCGTCAAAGACATCGGGCCAGGGTGAAAAATGCGCAACGATAAGGGCACGCTCAGCCCTTCGGGCCGCTGGTAAGCACCCGGACCGCCCTTCATCTGCGCGCCACCCACCGTGCGCTGGGAAAAAAAATTCGCTAGAGAAGTAGGCCCAGGTTGAAAAATGCGCGACGGTAAACAAACGCACAGCCCTCCGCCAATATGCCGACTACCGATCACTTCATCAGAATCTAATTAATTGGAATATTCAACTTGGCTATTGTGCTTGAAGTTAGATACATGTATCAGAACTTTGTAATTAAAACTCCACTATGGTGCTCACGTATAATAATGTTAGACTTTTTATAATAAAACTTGTAATTTTGATTGTAATCGTATTGATTAAAAATATCTCCTTTGATTAAAAAATATCTGATTTGATTCTTTGATGTGCTACCCCATTTTAGTTCTAATTCATTGAAAACTTATGTGATCACCATTAATAAAAAATATTGTGTATGATGTGTGATACTCCTTCAATGCTTTTGCATCATACCTGTAATAAGTACAACCTTTGTTACGTGTATCATATTGTGTTTCTTCTGCTTCAGATTGTTTGGCTGGGTTTTTCACCTTCACACTGAGTCACAACATAATTCCCAACACTAATGACTAATAAATATATTTTCACTTGTACTTTTGTGCATTGCAATCCTTTGGATGTCTATATTTGCATGTAAACCGCCTACTGCACACCTGTTGTAGTGGGAAAAAATTTGTGATTGAAGTCGGCAGAGATGGCAAAAATGACGAAAGAAGTCGGCCCAAGCTGAAAAATGTGCGAGGGTAAGCGCGCACGCAGCCCTCCTCCCGGGCGCCGCCTGTCGCGCACGAGAAAAAGTCGCGAAAAATGCGAAAAAAAAAATCGGCGCACACGCGACGGTGGCGCTGTCCCCTATCTATACTACTCACGAAATCTCCGCTTCGCCGTTCCAAGCACCATCCTCCTCCTTGGAGAAAATTTGGTGTCATGGCAGCTCCCATGTAAAACGGTAACCAATGAAATGCGCCTAAGTTTGATTGACAGGTCAAGCCTCTGTTTAGGCTCCTCCTAATGGGACCTGCCTATACCTGAGGCTCCACCCACTTTTTAAGGTATCTAGCCAATCACAGGTCGAGATACTGTTGTCTATGATTACATCCATCCAGTACTAATACGTCCAGTAGGCAGTAGTAATACAGACCAAAACAACGGATTTTGCGCCGACTTTTATTAACGCCATCTGCATAGAGAGAGGCATGTTGGGAAGGCTCAGAATTGCAGAAATGGTTGCTGGCAGAAGTGATTGGTCAGGAGAGCGGTACAACCGCTTTTTCGTAGCAGACGACTGCAGGTACGAAGTTTTAAATCCCGTAATGTAAGTAGACCGAATCAAAAATGAGCAAAAGATGTGCGTATAAGTAAAATGCAATTATATAATACAAAGTCTTACGTATAAGGGGCGTCCTTCTTGCTATTTTCTTGGTAACACGGTCTTAACTAGGCCTAATGTTAGCGACGAGACATCCCATTTTCGCGTAAATAACGATGGTGGAGCGAAAGTTGAAGCTGATTTTGCAGATGCGTAAATGAGGATATATACTCACAGTATGAAATTAAAGTAGTTTGTGAAAAATTTTTGTCACGACATCTCCACTTCGCCGTTCCAAGCACCATCCTCCATCTTGGAGAAAATTTGGTGTCATGGCAGCGCCCGTGGAAAACGGTAACCAATTACATGCGCCCAAGTTTGATTGACAGGTCGAGCCTCTTTTTTAGGCTCCTCCTAATGACTAGACTCCCTTTGGCATACACGGCACTGACCTGCCTATACCTGGAGCTCCACCTACTTTTTGAGCTCTCTGGCCAATCACGATCGGAAACCAGCAGTGCCTGTATGCCAAAGGGAGTCAGGCCATTAATGGGACCTGCCTATACCTGAAGCTCCACCCATTTTTAGAGTGCTCTGGCCAATCACGAGCCAAAATATAGTTCGCTATTAATCCCAAGCTATCCCAGCTATACAGGGTGTCCACGCTAAGTGTGAACAGATTTCTTAAAAATATATATAACACTTTTTCCAAGATGAAATCAATTGCAATATAGCATATGCTAAAGGGCACTCCCTAGCAGGGCATTAGCAAAGTCCAAAGCAATGTCTTAATTAACTTTCATTAATTAACTTTTTAATTATAAAAGCTACAAAGTTGTCCCAATGAGAACATCTGTTCCTTTCGGTCACCTGATATCGTAGCCGTTTTCAGAACAAAAATCCGTTCGATAGATCGCCCGCAAAAAATTCGTGAAGGAACGCCATTTTTTTTTATTTTGTCCATTGCGCTTCTTAGAAGACGCGTCTTTCTTTCACCCCCAATGTGAGAGGGAGAAAGAGCACACTATCGCCTCTCACGTCCTGGAAAAAGATTAAAAGGAAACAGAAAATGCAACCCAAGATAAGGCCAGTTCCGATAGAGTCACCCGATACATTTGTTTTTGTTTTGTTTCCGCAAGTTAAAGCTCATCTTCGAAGCATGAGGCGGCACTGTGCTCCGGTATTATACGTATTTTATCTATGAAACATAACAAGATTGAATCAAGAACGTGCAAAGGTGTGTACATGTAACAGTATGTCATAAAATGCAAATTTTTGGCCATCCGTAGCGTTTTTCTTGCTTTTTGCATGTGATCGCTGTCTTTACTAGGCCTAACAAGGCCGACGACACATATTATTGTCAGGTAAACTGGAGCGTAATTTAAAGGTGATTTGATAAAGATAATTGCAACAGAATGTACACTTAGGGAATAAAATTGAAGTAATTTGTGAAAAAATTTCATGAAATCCTCGCTTCGCCGTTCCAAGCTACGCCGCCATTTTCGGAAAAATTTTAGTGGTGGTGGTGAAAGAGCTCGCCGTTGTCGGCCTCACGTAAGTGGGCAACGTCACGACCAGACCTGTAAAGTAATTAATTACAAGTAATTGAATTACTGCAATTAATTACTTTCTTAGTAATTCATTACTTTCAGAATTACATTAGGTTTTATGTAATTGTAACTGTAATTGAATTAATTTTACAATTAACGCGTAACGCATTTTGAATTACTTTCGGGATTACTTTGAATGCTATCTGGGAAGTCAGTTCCACACCGTTTCATTTTTTCTTTTTCTTTTTCACAGTGATTTCCCAAACACTCGATTCAGATCGGTACATTTTTCGGTACAGATTTTTTACATTCCAATATGTGAGGAGCAAAACTCTTGCACCATGGGAAAAGGAGTACGAATTGTGGGCATTGACCCGCACTTCAGAGTCGTTAGAGTGCTTGAAAGATCTTCCTTGTGTGCTCAAGGTGTTCATGAAGTACAATGTTAGTAGTATAGTTTAAGACGGCATAATAACCGTTACGTACAACGACATCCTTTTTCTAATCCAAGATAGCCGATTCTAATCCAATTCTAAGCCAAAATCCAGATCTAAGCCAACACAATCCACTTGTAATCCAACACAAGCCAAATCCAAAGCCATCTTGGCCGCCATTAGCCCCGCCCACTTCACGTTGATTGGTCCACGCCAAGCCCCACTGATCATTGATTGGTCAATCGTAGCTCTGCTCCTTTATGCTAATTAGTTGGCTTGGCTCCGCCCACTTCACGTTGATTGGCACACACCGAGCCTACTGATCGTTGATTGGTTGATCGTAGCTCCACCCCTTTATGCTAATTAGTTGACTCCGCTCACTTCACGTTCATTGGACCATGCTAAGCCCGCTGATCGTTGATTGGTTCGCCATAGCTCCGCCCTTTTATGTTAATTACTTGACGCCATCCACTTCACGCTGATTGGTGCACGCCGACCCCGCTATGCTAATTAACCGGCTCCACTGATTGGTCCTACTCTCCAGGCGCTCCGCCTTCACCAGCACGACGGCAGTCCCGCTGCGGCTTTATCTCAGACAGACAGGGAAAAAAATACCTTTCAACGTTTATTGAGTACATGTTTGAGGAAAAGCATGGCGGTCTTGGAAAGGTTGATTCCTTTGATGCTGGGCATGGTTCCGCGGAAGTGCCGGATCATGTAGACGTCTCCGGGACAGCGACTGAGAAAAATTTCGTCCTCCGTGAGTTGACACTTCCACGTGCACTGGATATCTTCGTAGCTGTCGCTCACGTCCAGCGAGTGAAGGCACGTACACAGCGATGCAGTAGCGTTCCTGTCCAGGTTAATACCGGATCGCATAGGTACCACGTGCCACTCCCTGATGGCCAAGATGTCGCCCGGGCATTCGTGCGCGTACGTGTGCTTATCCTTCTCCAGCTTGATGCTCGCAGTACAGTTGCCAGCGTCCAATGCCAGCGCGCACGAGACGAGCGAGAAGAGAACGAGGTACCACATCCTTCCAGTGACGCTGTCCAAATGACGCTACTCTTTCTCATCCACTGGATTATCTGTGCAGCGGGGGAAAGAACGCCAGGTGAAATCCCGCTATCTACGTCATTCACTCGAGCTTACCATATTTGCAGGTTCCGTACGGGTAGGAGTCCACGTCATTGTAGAGGTATCGTTTGTCGTTGTACGCCATCAGACTTCTTTTCACATTTCTGATGGTGTACATGTGCAGTGTTTCTTTCCCACTATTGACACCTGTTCGTCAGCGTGCTTGAATCACTTGGGTATCGCGGTATGTATTATGGAGGAGGTGTTTGTGCACAATGTTCGTTTAGACCCCTTTAGCTCTTGCAATTTGTTTTCCCCTGGCTAATTTGATGGAAAACATTTTGGCTTTCATGCATATTACTTCCTCGATGGGTATGTTACCCGTTTCACTTTTGAACGCGCCAAGTCTACCGCGATTCCTCTCGCTGTACAGTGGATGATCACGATCGAAGGAAGACAAGTCTAAATGGTCGTCGGCGGTCGCGCGTAACTGATCTTCGTAGTCCTTGCAGAATAGGCCGAGGATCAAAGAATCCGTGTCAAAGTAGCAGGTAATCACCGGACAAGTGAGCTTGGTCTGCAGGGTTTCATAGTAGAACGAGTACATGGTTAACTTACTCAGTTCTAAAATCGTGAAGCCAATCTCCAGGGGTAAATCGCATCGCACTTTTCTCTTGCGCATTTCGTACATGACACAATCGGGGGACAAAATTTCTATTCGCACGCATTCCGCCTGACTCCCGAGGCGACTCGCCGTCTCCTCATCGAAGGCAACTCGAATGTCCCACATATTAAATTTATTTGGCAACGTACGCCCGAAGACCGCATTATTTGAGATTTTATAGAAATTTTTCTCGAACGTCGTGCTCGAGGCGACGCGTCTGGCAACATTGTCCTCGATGTAGGGACGCAGGAATGGTGCCTGACGAAATTTTAGAATTCGGTGAATTTTCGTCACCCGCATGCCCAATCACAATAGAGCGCGAGCAGCGCGTAATGAACACGTACTCGACCTCGTCCTTGCACGTGAGCAGCAGCTTTTTGCTGTCCCCCCCCCCCTGCTGATACACCAATTCTTCGAGGGGCCCCCGCTGAAATGGTGAGAGCCATTCCTTCGGGACGACCGCCTTCTCGGGAGCCAGGGGGAAGTACCGCGTCAGCGCGTGGATAGATTTTGGATACTCCAAGTCGCACACGTACACGTATCTTACGTCCCAATCCGTGGGATGACGCATAAATTCCACAGAGCTAAAATCCTCGACCCATTCAAAATCGCCGACGGGGAGGCGCTTTATCATACTGAATCCGTAAAGATTGTTGCAATCTACGTACGATATGGGTGCACCTCCTCTTTATCGGGATCGTAGCCACTGCACAGCGGGTTGTTAGCCCGTAAATGACGCCTGATCGCCTGACAGAGTCCGCCTTTAACACCCGATTCGATGGTTCGGTACATGTCCTCGTCGATGGTCAATTCCAATTTTGCCCGCGTGTAATTTAGAGCGCATTGCCACGAATAGGATGCCAGAGAAACGCAATGAAGCAATTCCAATCCGCGCGCGTTGTAGCACAGGCGCCGGAAGTGCTGCATTACGTCAGCATGTAACAGGGCAGTTTTCAGGTACAATGCGTTATAATCCTTCAGATTCGAGCATCCGAAACGCTCATATACGTGCAGCGCGTACTGATAGTCTTCGTCGCTTATATCTTCCCCCGTCAGACGTCAGATCATTTCGGAAGGCGGATTTTGCCGGCAGAGCCAATTCATCGAATGCGCGAACGAGCTAACATGGCTGTACGGGAATACACCTTTATGAAGCAAAATTTCGCAGTCGTCTCCAAATACCTCCTTCAGGCATTGGAACGCCTCTGCGCCCCCCATGGACTTGACGGTTTCCACGAGCTCTCCCAGCGACGAATTTAGGTACCGCATGGTATCTCTGAATAGGAATGTGCCAATTTCGAATGATCGTATTTTTTCCATGGAACTGGACACGATGAAGGGAGCTCGCTTCCACCCGAGAAGGTGAAATACCCGCAGCAGTCCGGCCAAATCGTAGGCCAGATTGTGCACCATGATGGGCAGTTTTTCCCGCGTCGTGCACGCCACGTTACAGGGGTTGCACAGCGTCGCGATGTAATTTGTCTCGCCGGCAGTACAACGCTTGGAATGGTCGTGGTACCGGACACGTGGCAAATGTTGCGTGAACTCCCGCCTACAGTACGCGCAGAGGGTGGCAGCTCGGTGCCGCGCTCCTTGCTCATCATTCAGCACCATTTCTGCGGGGCAGGCGTTCAGGGTAGAGGTAGAGGGTAGGGGAAATGCGGGACGAGATGATCGCCCTGAACTAGTTCAGGGCGATCATCTCATCCCGCATTTCCATCAAAGCTTCGAGTCGTGGGTGCGCACGAGCATGGCACAGAAGCTCGAGGTGACATGACGCTGCATGCCAACACCACTGGGCGCGAGTACGCTCTCCGTGTCCAACGCGACGAAGTAGTTATACTGCTGCTTGTACTCTATTTTAGTAAATTCTACAAAGTTTTTGCCCGGCTTGCAAAATTCCAATATGATTTCGTTTACGTCCGCGCACAGGCGATGATGTTTCGCCATGCTCTTTTCCTCGTTAAAAGAGCGCGTACGAAACGCCTATTGTCTCTCATCAGTAACCGCTCGAGAGACTTGATTCTGAAAAAATGTTCATCTATAGCCAGTAAGTGAATTTTCTTTTCATACTCAAGGTTTGGAGGTCGCGACACGTGCACCCCCTGATCGACGTTCTCGTATACGTACACGGATATCTTGTTCTTGTCTTCAAATTCATGCAGATCAGAGTAGGAAACGTGGAAGCGACCAGGCCACCAGTACTCCGCGGCATAGTTTTCACATTTTTTCCACGAATTCCTTTCCCATGAGTGCAGGAGGGCGAGCGTATTGTATTTAAAACACTCACCCTCCTTACGTGCCGGTTAATTAATATTCGTCAGCACGTTCCTGCGCTTAGCCAAATGATCAGGAAGTGCCCCTTTGCATCCGCATTTTTTAGTTTTCACCGCGGAAATACATATTCTAACGTTTTGGACGTCGGTGGACACGAACCCGCTCCCTTCCCGCTGATAATTTTCGACGCGTCTTGTGGACTCCTGAATCACGTCCATCAGGGTATTCGCGATGGCTCCGTCGCTGTGGGCTTCGCGAGCAAACGCCATAAAGTGGGGATGTGAGCGATTATCTCCCCCCAAGTTTCCTTTACCATTAAAACATCGGAACAAATGTAAAACATAAAGGGTATTCTTTGCGCTCTCAATATAGCGACGATATCATGAAAGTGACTCACTAAATATTGTCACGAATCCTCTACTCCCTGATCGTGAACAGATGCCAATAGCACGAATCTTTTGACGATACCTCGAAATGCAATGTCAGTCTGGAAGAAGGGCAGGAAGGATATATCCACGTCGGGGTGCGACCGCATCATATGAGCAGACAGTGTAGGAGGTGCGCCGTCCCGAGAATCGTCGTCCGATTCATCCTCGATATCGTGAGGATCAAAAAAGCAGGATACACACCGAGGCACTGAAAATAAACGGATGCATAAGAAATGTGCAACAAGTAAAGGGAATAACTTACTTGTGAAGCGAGTGAAAGCAGACTGTTCCCCCCCTGAGGCGATCGCGCGGCTTATAAACCAGCATCCACGCTGCATGCGTGGGGCTTGCTTGTTTCCGCACAGGCGTAAATCATGTGTCACCTCGAGGATGAGGCCACGTTGGGGCCATCTGGCTATTATCAAAACGCGCTTCCACCCGTCGCGGAAAATGAGAACTCTATGGTGAGCTTTATTTTATCACCGTCGAAGAAAATGTTGCGTATGTTTCAAGGTGGTGTAAACAGATTTCGCTTTCTCCGCGAAATCGGGTCACCTTGAGGATGAGTCGGCTGCATGTTCCAACACGTTGGGTCCACCAGTTGCACCATCTGCCACCATCAAAATGCACTTCCTCCCGTCATGGCCGAAATGAGTTTATACTATAGAACTCTATGGTGAGCTTTGTTTTATTCTCAGCGAAGAAAATGTTGCGTATGTTTCAAGGTGATGTAAATAGGGTTTCTCCGAGAAATTGGGTCACCTTGAGACAAGCCCCAACATGATGGTGCCATCTGTTTAATATCAAAAACGCATTTCCACCCGTCGTGGCGGGCCCTAACGAAAAAATGTTGCGTATGTTTCAAGGTGGTATAAACAGATTTCGCTTTCTCCGGGAAATTGGGTCACCTTGAGGATGAGTCGGCTGCATGTTGGGGCCATCTGTCTTATATCAGAGCTCGCAGTTTGAAGGTCGTAAATCATGTTTTCCGAGGCCGCGCATTAAAACCAAAAGTAAACTGTTGTGCCTGATGAGACAAGTCTATCTGAAGGAAAATATCCCTATGAGCCCACGTCACCACCTGCTCATTGCCGAAACAAGCTTTCTGTAACCAAAAACAAAGGGTTCGCTTATGCAGTTTCCAAGAAATTCCAAATGTCCTTCGCGCGGACATTCAGAAAATGAGCATTGTTCCGAAGAACGAAAAGCTCGACGTGTTGGACTTACGCAAAGTGTATACTATGTACGGGGAGGCCGTGTACGTGGAACTCCTGATGGACAACGATAAAAGCGTAAAGGTGTACCTACCCAGTCGTTTTAAGCGACTCACAGATGAAGATTTGCAAGAAATGCGAGAATTACCAGATCTGAAACTAGAGAAGAAGGAAAGATTCAGGGATGGTAAAAGAGTCGCATCGCCCATCTTTACTCACGCGAAGAAGAAGTGACCGCGAGACCAGCGGCGTCCCACATGTAATCAGCAGTAAAATAAAAATACATGTATTTCTGATTTTAAGAGAAAAAGATGTTGCGTTGTTGTGATGGATTAGGAAGATAGGCTGATATGATGGGAAGCTCTATTGATAGAATGATACGATAGGGAGCTATAGCGCATATTCATTGACTAAGCAAGTATAGTTTGTGGGGAGCTATAGAGAATAAAGGACACCACACTTTTTTAAGCGACAAATAACTTTTCTAGCATCTTTATTGATTTTAGGTCATTAGCGGCGAGATTATCGGAAAACAGGGATACAATGCTCTTCAGTGATTTCCCTTTCGCCAACAATGTCGCCACGATACAGCAGTACACACTACACATTGAAGAATACAGGCTTTGAATACAGACATCATTATATCCATCGACGGTGAGGCGTTTGAGCTCGAGTTCGATGGGTGGCAATCCGAAGGAATCGAAGTAGATGAGGTTATCCTTCATTTTCGCGTACAGAATCCAGTGCTCCACGGCTTGCTGTCGCCGATCGGTGTTCACTACGATTATACCCGATCTATCCTGGGGCCCTATTCCGAGCTACCGATTGATGACCGACACCGTCAGTAGGCGAGGATCGCTCGCTCTCGATCGACCTTGCGGGAACGACCCATGCAACTTTTGATATTCCGACGGCGCATCTAACGATAGGGTGCTTGAACCGCACCGCAAGGTGCACCGCACGAGCAAGCGAGTTGTTTGCAACCGATGGCACGTGATGCGTGATGTCACGTATCGACGGCAACGAGCATTTGGTATTTCCTTGCCTTGATGCCTTGCCTTGTCGCTGGTGAACGACGCTGTCGGCTGAGTGTCGGTGCACGAGCGGTTTCTCGGACCCAGTCGTTTGGCCTGTCGATTAGCCGAGAGCATTCAACGGAGATGGCTGCAGGTTACTTGGCGTGGCTGCTATCGAGGCCAACGCGGTCGGAACCTATGTACACGTCGACCTGCCTCCATCGCTCTCCGAGGCAGAAGCGGCCACGGCCGGTGCCATATAAATGACCGTTGATGCGGACTCCGAGGCCAGCGGTGCCTGTATCCAGAGTCTCCTGCATCCCGGTCGTCGCCACTTGCCCTATCACAGAGGCGAGCCGCTCCTCCAGCTCAGAGAGCGATTCTTTCGGTGGTGGACCTTTTCCCTCCCCCGCGTATGGTGTGAGATGCGAGCTGCGATGGCTTTGTTGGCGCTTTTCCAGTCGGTCCACGTCTAAAAGTTCCCAGTGAACACAACTTCAATCAAGTAGTGGGATATTGCAACAAAAACAACATATATATTCTGATAATGCAGGGGGGTGGTTTTCCACTCTATGAGTGGAACGCTACCCCATAGCTAGGGGTTCTAATATGAGTGGTGACAATGATGCGTGATGATGATGAGAGATGACGGGAATGATCGAAGCAGCGATGGCGATGATGAACGTGATCGTGATGGTGGTAATGTCCGAGAGCGCTGGTGGGGTCATAATGAGTTCCTTAGGCCTGTCGCCTCAAATGAGCCAACTACATGACGTAAGGCCGCCCTGGAGTTGGCCGCGGTGTCCCAAGGGCCGAGGATGGGGATATTGCAGTCGCCACTGCTGCCGCGGATTTTGAGATTTTTGTAGGTGTTTCGGATCTGATACTAATTTACGCACCTTTCTCCACCTCTCAACGGGTTTCACTGCACCACCGCTGGCGTTCAAACGTGTAGCCAGCTTGCACCACTCCCTATTTCTGTCTTGCGATGTGTAGCCAGCGGACAGCCCACCCGTAAAGAGATTACGGTGCTCCCCCACATAGTCGAGCACAATGTGAAAGTGCTCCGAGGTGGGATGTGAAGCGCGTACCGGTGAATTCATCGCAGATAGAAGAAATTATACGAAAACAAAAAACAAAAACAAGCACAGCTTGTTTCTTTTCTTTTTTTTCGTCATCTTTTATTGCCTATGTTTGCTTTTATATCAAATGCACAAAGTTGTATTTGCGAACGCGCTCGTGCAATCGCTTTGTCGTCGTGGTCTGGGATGCGCGTGACAGTGACGTTGAACGGGCTGAACGATGGTAAATAACCCAAGCGCGCGATCGTTTGACTTAACCCGAAATACCAAAAGTGGCAGGTATCGCTCGCGCCGCCTCGATCGCTTCGCCTACCGACACAGTCGGTGGTCCGGAACTACATGTAGTAGCTGCTCAACGGATCGGGAAGTTGTCAGTGGTTCCTTGGCCTTTCGCACCCCCGACTGCTTTTACTGCATGTATATTCACTGTCAGGCGTGGAAAAACTTGCTAGAGCGGGAAGCCGCTATAGAATGTAGCAAAAAAAAAAGAAAAAAATATTACACACGTTGCTAGCTTATGAGGGTCAGAACCAGGCGGCAGTCGTCTTCTGGTGGTTCGTGTTGATAGTTGTTCTTTTTCACGTTCTCTTCTGCTGAGCTCTCCCCGCTGAACAAGCGTGCGCATCGGTCAAACGACAGGATCTTTCACACGCGGCTCGTCTGGAAGCACAGGAATACCAAATTCTCGGCGCTGTCGTTCGATGACATCACACACCACGTGCCGTCGCTTGCAAACGACTCGATTGCGCGAGCGAGGCACCTCGGAATAGGGCCCCAGCGCGGGCAGACGGTCGTCTCGAGCGTATACACCGCGGAAGAGTGCCGAAATGTAATCGTTGTACTTCAGGAGTCTCTCGATATCTTGCTCGACCATTGCTAATCCAGTGTGACGTTCCTGTTCTTATCGATGGACATGATTCTCACACTCTCGGACAGTATCAATACGGTCGTGGGTTCGGCCAAGGCACGTCGGAACTTGAGTTGTAGACGAACATTTCCACGCCTGATCGGTGACAGGTGGACGGAGGATTGATCGGTATCCAGGTCGTAGTACAGTAGAAACTTGTTTCCAACATAGTGGTCGTATTCGTAGGAGACGTGCTTCTCACACAGCTGCTCCAAGAGGTTGAAGTAGCTTCGGTGGTTCAGGTTATTGTTGAAGTCGAACGTGTCTATTCGCTGCGTCCCGTTCACGGTGAGCGTCGCCGACTCAATGTCGCAGTTTACAAATCGGTACGGGTCCCGACTGAATGCTCCCTGGTAGGCTAGGGTGGGCACGAATGCGACCACCACCTTAGACGGTATCTTCTCTGGAAATAAATCTTCCAGGCATGCATCCAGGTTGCCAACTGGTAGCGCACGAATACGCGATTCACTTCCGGCCAGTGTGTAGAGAGCCTTGCGCTGCTGCAATTCCGTTTCGTGCCCGAGGAATAGGCTGGGAGACACGGTGATTTTCTTTATGTACAAGGCGGCACTCATGATTTCCACTTTATACGTGTGCTGCTCCTGATCGGTCTTCATAATGCGGAATACGCCGGAGCCTTGATAAAAAACAAGCCTAATTTCCACTCCCGATATCAGTAGCTTAGGCTGCAGGAAAATGTCAGAGTTGATCTTGGAAACCAGGTCGATGGTCTTGCCGCCCCGTGTGAGGTTGTATCGTTCGGTCGGTCCACGAGCGCGAATGTTGTCTTCCGATTGACGCGCTTCTTCTTGCGTGCACAGACCCGCTTTATGCACGGTATTTTGCTCCATGGTGCTGGCGTGAAGCAAAATATCCAGGTAGCTTCTATAGCTATACAAATCATTACTCGTAATCATGGTCTGATTCAAGAAGACGGCTATGTTCTTGAAAAGCGAGCTGGCGAACGCGTTGACGGGGTAGACCTCGTCATAGGTCGTCCGATCGCCAGCGTGTGTTCCATCGTCACGTACGATGCGGGCTTCCGTCACTATGTACGCGGAGTTCAAATCGAGATAGTGATGCCCCAAATTCGAAAGCTGGAACTCTATGACAGAGGATATGTCAGCGACGGGGTAGAATACCCCATATTCCCCCTTCAGTATATGCTACTGCGTTCCCGGCACGGAAAATAACTGTGTTTCCGACTTATCCAACAGAGGAGTGTCGGGATGTACGACGTTAATTGTGTCCATCTCGCAACTAAATTGTGGCCGCACAACCAGCGTGATTTATGCTGTCGAAGACGTCCGGTTTTCTCCTCTTTCTTCGCCCGGCCCCTCCGAGGTCTCGGAGAATTTCGTGGCCCGTATCTTTCGCCAATCTTTTAAGCGCACTTTGGAAAGGGTCTCCCTCCGACAGATTTTTGGCCACGCGCTCAGCGGCCGCAACAGCCATCTTTTCTAAGGCGATACACGTTTAAAGAGTGGAATAGCGAAACGCCCGGGCTGAGACAAGAAATTGCCTCCCCTCTGGTACAGGTGCGACCTAGTATACCGTCTGAACACCAAATCCGTAGATTGGTAGCGCTTTAGTGTACATGCTTAAAGTGCAGCGTCAGCGTCGACCTACTGCAATTTTGTAGCGGGAGCTTGCGACCCGTGTCGTCGCGTATAGAGACGGTGATTGAGGAAATTTCGCGTTGCACTAACTTGAAATACTGAGTGGGAAGAAAGCTGGAACTCAGTTGTTCTTTCGTTCTATCGTATACGAATGGAATTAATTTCAGTATCGGATGCCGCCCGTTTCCCACTACGGAGGGCGTGACGAGATCCGTGTATATCATAATACAGTTAACGGGAACATCTATGGTCACTTCGTCGACGCCCGTATCGTTTTCGGTAAATACGGTTTTCGCACGTTTTCCCGCAAGCTCAACGAGCACTTCCTCGCCCATGCATCGTACGTGAGGGAAGCCTCCGGCTGCAGACGCTCATGGATGGCGCTCACGAGAGCTTCGGGTGTTTCGTAGTAATTTGGTGGAAGTGAAATGCATTGACTTTCCGTCTCTCGAGTGTTTATGTGGATGCGGTACGTCTTCACTATGGAATTACACGTGATGCGCTTTCGGGATCCTTCAACGTGGATGTGCTTCACCCGAATGAGGTCCAGGAACTCGGTCGACAAGTTGAAATTCGCCGGGTGAGAGAGCGAGTAAATGTTGTTTTTCTATTCCACCCTTGATTCTGTATCGTTCGTCGCTCTGAAGAATTCGTTGAATATGTCGGTAATTAGCGATCAGGGTTCTAAAATTATATCATTATTGATCACTATCACCCGGCAAACTCACATCATAACGGCTCTTTCCTCCGCGAGCGGTAAAACGTTTGGGACAGCGCGTACTCTACCGCCCTCCGGGTGATCTCCATCGATGTCGACGATTCCAAAGGCGAGATGCAACGGTCTGTCGATTAATTTCACCGAGCGCACGCGGGACGGTAGCTTAAACACGTAGTGATCTTCCTCGTAAGTCCACTCTAGCCCATATTCGGGGAATATTTTATTCAATAGCGTGTCCATGTCTTCGAACGTAAGCTGTTTTCTTTGCCACTTCTTCGTTGATAGCGTTATCAGGTTATCAGGCGCTTGGTTCACGTTCAGGAAGCTGTTGGGAATGGAAAATCCCTCAAGACCGACGACGACGTACGAATCATCCAGATGTAGCGGCTTATCTAACGCGATCGTGAAGTCATTCAACGTGTTGGACGGGTGCAGGTCCATGCTGGCGTTCGAGAGCAGATACACGTGAAATTCATTTTCTGACATCGCTGGCTGGCACCCAAGAATCGTGATCTTTGGCGTATCCAAACCAACGAACCAAGTAGCGCAATACCCCGTTAATTTTCTTCTTTCTAATCCCCGCAGATATGAGTCGCCTATCGTACGAGGAAAGATGGTGGATGGGCTGCAGCTCCTGCTCGTAGAATGATCCCAGTATTTCTTTTCCCGTAGAATCTTTCACATACACTACGGGTGGATCGGTCTTTGTAGTTCGCGACACCTCGAACACTTCGGCCGTCCACCTTTGATCGTAGCCTTTGGCGAACACGTCGCGATCTAACGCGAGCCTCACCTGGTCCCCTGCTTTATACTTGCCCTCGCGGGGTCGTCTTACGATTCAATCTGTTGAACAGAGCTACTTCATTTCACGTTTTTCGGCTTTTCGCCCGTGATGGAGTGTACCCGGACTATAAAGTCGGCCACTATCGTCGGCAGTGCGTTGATATAATTAAACTTCCTAGTACTAGTGAAATGCCTGGCTATTCTTTCTCTAATTGTTCTTTGCACGCGTTCACAGGAGGCCGCCTTCATTCCGCTTTGCGTGCTATAGTGATTTAGTAGCGACTGAAAATACTGACGAACGGGGGAACCCCAAAATTCGCTTCCGCGATCCGTGAGGAGATTCTTCGGAATTCCATGACGGAAAACTCGTTGGAAAGCTTTCTTTACGTCTTGCGGGCGCTTTGTGCGAATGGGGACCATGTACAGGTACCTCGATAGCGTATGACCGTTAAGATATACCTGAAGCCCTTGTTAAATTTCTGATATTTACGCATATCCAGAAGGTCTGCCTGATGTAAATGCCCCACGTGAGTTGCGATGATGGAGCGCCGCTTAAATTTTTTCTTCACTGGCTTGTGAAGCATCTTCTTTTTTCAGCTGTTCGATGGCTTCTGCGCGCGTGAGTTTGTGATAGCATCGGTACCGATCAACTCCACCTAACCCTTTCTCCTTGATCTTTCTATAGGGCCCCATATTTGCTCCAGCGAGCAATGCGGTGCATTTTCAGAGTGCTTATAATTTTTGATACTTTTTTGTACCAACTGGGTTTCTTGATGAGCGCGCTACGACGTGCTAAGTAGCTCACAAGGGCCACAATGTTTGAGCGATAGATTCGCTTCCCTCTATATACTAGTACATTATCCGCCTGCCAGGTGAAAACTTTCTTCAATTCTTTTAGCACAGATTTCGCGCGTGCTTTATCAACGCCGGAAGGTAGAAGATTAAAATCGAATTGATTGGGTTCCGGTTCAGGTGCCGAATGGATAGGTTCCAGAGGAGGAGGAGGAGGAGGAGGGGGAGGAGGATGATAGTGAGCGCGCTTCAGCAAGTAATAGAGGGCTTCCAATATTTTGCCCACCTTTACGTCGTCCGAATTGTTAGATTTCAGAACTCCACCTATTTCTATTCTATGAGCCATGACCGATGGCTTTGGATATCGCTCTCCCGGCGACTCCAGCCACGAGACTTGATAGCCCTGAGAGGAGCAGTGGAAGTATGGGAATGAGATCACCTTGTTGTTGCCTAATATATTTCTTCAACTGCCGGGGGCACTTATGAAGTGACTTGTAAGCAAGGAAGCGGAGGATTTTTTTGTGTTTCTTCAGGTTTTTATGAAGTTCCGTCGAAAGTGTGATATTTCCTCGTAGAATGTTCAGACAGATTTCCGAAAGGATTCGAATGTCGTCGCAGCTGAGCTGTTGAAGTAACTCTGCGCGGTGCGCCGGTTTGCTGGTGGCCAATACTTTGAGAAGCGTGAGATGTCTTCTATGATCGGCCGTCATTTCGCGGACATAAACAGGAACTGCCGGTCGTGCGGTAAAATACCCGTTCGCAGGCTACGAGAGTGAGGTGTTTGCGAGTGAAGATCCACAACTAAATAACCGTGCGCCTTCTCCGTCACCTGGTTATATGCGTCGAGAAAATAGGGGAGCCCCTGTTTCCCGAATACCTGGCGTCTGAAGGTTTCCATCTGTTGTACGGACCGAGCGTTCCGGAACAATATGATATAAATGACGTTCAGCGATATCGTTCGAAAACCGCCGTTGTGATTGAACAAGGCTTGTGTGATCAGGATCACGGACGCATTCCTATGGTGGCTACCACATACAAACAACGACTCTACCTCCGGTAGAACTCCCTTTTCCGTGATTTGATCGTCAATAACTATGAGAGTGGAATATCGCTCATCCCAATCTGCGGTTATCCTGTCCATAAACTCCACACTGTCGAAATCCTTTTCCCAGCCGGCTGCATACGTTCATACGCAGAGTATCTTCTGCGGTGGAATGCTAAATAACTCGGGGTGTCTCATTATATTCTGTGTGAGCACCGTCTTCCCACACATGGACGCGAGGGAGATAAGAATTCAAGCTGGGTTCTGGAACTGCATGCTCATCGTGGAATAACTTGAGCAGACTGTGTAGTGAGGTGTGATGCATCGTTATTTTCATCCATAGCTCCTATCACGACTGATGATCGTCTCCAGGACTGTTATTTCTCCCTGACATAGTTACTGAGACTCACGCAGTGATTGCTCCCTGTAAGCCAACAGGTAGTCATCCAAGATTTCGCATATGATGTCCCGCAACTTGTTTGCGGCGAAACGGGAGCGCAATATGTGGCAGCACATCTCGACGAAGTTCTCTCGCTCGTGTGACGCCTCAAAGCGAAATCGCGCGGAGCTGATGCACCTGAGTCGCGCCATGTGGTGGCACGAGGTAAGTATGGATGTATGAGATAGAGATACCCAATTGGTTCAGAACCATCTGAAGTTCCAGCAGGTTCCAGCATTACCATAGATAGGCGGCACCATCTGGCTGGCCAATTGGCATGAAGTGGGCGGAGCCAGTAGATAGGTAAGTTTGAACATCTAAGATAAAGCCGCAGCGGGGCTGCTGTCGCGCTGGTGAAGGCGGAGCGCCTGGAGAGTAGGACCAGTCAGCAGAGCCGGTTAATTAGCATAGCAGGGTCGGCGTGCACCAATCAGCGTGAAGTGGGCGGAGTCAAGTAATTAACATAAAAGGGGCGGAGCTATGGTGAACCAATCAAAGATCAGCGGGCTTAGCATGGTCCAATGAACGTGAAGTGAGCGGAGCCAACTAATTAGCATAAAGGGGTGGAGCTACGATCAACCAATCAACGATCAGTAGGCTCGGTGTGCGCCAATCAACGTGAAGTGGGTGGAGCCAAGCCAACTAATAATATTAAGGAGCAGAGCTACGATTGACCAATCAATGATCAGTGGGGCTTGGCGTGGACCAATCAACGTGAAGTGGGCGGGGCTAATGGCGACCAATCAGATGGCTTTGAATTTGGCTTGTTGGATTACAAGTGGATTGTGTTGGCTTAGAACTGGATTCTGTTGGCTTAGAGCTGGATTTTGGCTTAGAATTGGATTAGAATCGGCCATCTTGGATTAGAAAAAGGATGTCGTTGTACGTAACGGTTGTTATGCCGTCTTAAACTATACTACTAATGTTCGGCTGCACAGCAGTGCACCAGTGGAGCGTCTGTTTTCGGTTGGTGGTCTGGTTATGACAAGGAGACGTGGCAGCCTTACAGACAAGAACTTTCAGAATACCTTACTCTTGAAAGCCAATGGACGTTACAAGCTGCACTCATAATCTGCACTTTGTTCACGTACCTGAAGAAAGAAAGCCTTTTGACTGTGATGTTTGGTATTTCTTTAACATGGCAAGAGACTTGTCCTTGTGTAAGACTTCTGTAACCTGTTTTTCTACCACAAGCACAACTACCACCATCTTTCAGAACATGTGCAATAAATGTGTACATCAAATCTTGCATGTTGCGGTCAACTTTGTGAATGTAATTCAGTGCAATGCAATTACTTTTTGAGTAATTGTAATCGTAATTGAAATACAATAGAAAATGAGTAACTGTAACTGTAACTTAATTACTTTTGTGAACAAGTAATTGTAATCGCAATTACTTTCCAAAAGTAATTTGTACAGGTCTGGTCACGACTGACGCCCAGGGGGAATGTGCGTCCTGGGCCGACTTCTAAGGGAATTTTGCCGTCATAAGTCTGAAAGCGTCATAGCGGCCCGCGTAGGATACAGCAGCCAATGAAAAACGCTCAATTTGATTGCCAGGTAAAGCCTCTTTTTTAGGCTCCTTCTAATGGCCAGACTCCCTTTGGAATACAGGGCACTGGTCCATTGCAGCGACGTGCTAGACGACGCTGAGAACGTCATTCACGACTGCAGTAAGTACAGAGACCATGATGAAACTGCTTGTCGCAGTCGGCCACGCGTTCTGGGCCGACTTTACAGGAAACTCTACCGACATTTGTCTTAAATCGTCTGAGGAAAACCCAGGGGAAACAGCACAGCCGGCGCCCGGATTCGATCCCGGGTCACCTCCCAGTCTCGACGTGGAATGCCATCATCGTAGCCACGGGAGCTGGTCACGGAACGCCAGGGTTGAACCAACACCACGATTAAAAATCCGCCAATCACGACCTTGCTTTCAGCGACCGTATAGTTATGGAGCAGCCACTGGTAGCCACAGAAATCGTCTGCTGCGATTGCTGGACACCTTGGCGGACTTCGATAATGGCATTCCACGACGAGACTGGGAGGTGACCCGTGTTCAAATCCAGGAGCCGGTTGTGCTGTTCCCATGGGTTTTCCTCATACGCTTCAAGACAAATGTCGGTACAGTTCCCTGTGAAGCCGGCCCAGGACGCACGATCCCCCCCCCGTTATAGTAAAAAGAAGCAGAGTTCGAGGTAACTCGTTACAAGTAACTCGTTACTGTAACTAAGTTCCTTTTTTGGTAACTTGTAACTTAACTCGGTACTTTTGCACCGTGGTAACTTTCAGATGAACTCGATCTTTTTTCAGGTAAGTAACTTAAGTTAAGTTCCAAGTTACTTTTAACTCGCTTTTCGCTCACGTCCACATATTTTCTTGCTTTCTCTCCGGTTCCTTCATGCCATTTTTTGCCATAAAACGTGATATTCAATCAGTGACAGGAAGTAAGAACAGCTGCCATTGAAATGAAGCCGAACCATTGTGCGCCCACAGGGAGTAAGATGCAAAGCGTTCGAATAGACCTCACCCAGAGGAACGTCATCATGACATTGGTAGAGAGACTGAAACCGAAACAAATCGGAAGGAGAGGGCTGGGTTCCACGAACGGGCACTTGTTCGCTGCCTCCCATTGAAAGAAAAGCAGGACCAAGGGTCGCGTCCCTTTAAGGGACCATATCGTAATCCCCTCAAGACCGTGGCTTTCGGGAGCGACCTTGTTCACCTCTAGCTTCGAGCGTAGTTCAATTCTACCAAATTTGTGGCACTGTCGAACACTATGACGTCATTTGTTTACAAACAGGGAGAGGTCTATTGTTGGACATAGACGAAAACGATCTAAGCGTGTTGTACTTCTCCACAGGCAACTCAAGGTCTAACTCAACTGCTCACGCGCGCTGCACCTGCGTAATGCTATTTTGTGTCCGAAGTAACTTGGAAGTAACTCGTTCCTTTTTTTAAGTAACTCAGTAACTGCGAGTTACATTTCAGGCTGAAGAACTTCGTTATTAACTTAGTTACATTTTGCACACGGTAACTTAACTTGTAACGAGTTCTTTTTGACCGGTAACTTCTCAATCTATGAAAAGAAGTGCGCTCCATGCGCTCCAGAGCCGCTTACCATGTGAGAGTGGGACACAGCGAGGAGGACAAAAAAAAAAAGGAAATGCAGACGATCAGGGAAAGTGTTTCAGCGGCAGTTGTTAATGACTTTTGCTGACGCTGACGAACGTTTGACAATGCTTGCGGGCAAAAAGCCCGTGAGCGTACGAAAGCTCGCTGCAGTTTCTGTTTTTGCGGATCTCAGACCTGAGGGCTTCTACTCTACAACTTTCTAATTTAAGCCACCGACTCATTTTTATAAATTAAAGAATGTATTTATGAAGGCCGTTGACTGTTAACACAATATTACGCCGCAGTAGACCACAGCACTGTTTTGTAAGCAAAATTTAACTCTGAATTTAGGAAACTTTTGGGCCATTCCTCGAGAAACACCCTGTATACCGTACAAAATAAAATATTATATGTATACTCATTCAGAAAGAAAGTGAAATAACTTGGCATATAATTTGTTCCAGTCGATGAGCAGGATCAATTACTTGCCTATTTATTTATGTCGACGTATTTAACAAAGGTATCAAGTATTCACTTTCCCCAAGTTAAACAGCGAGGACCCACACGATCTTCCCCATTCCTTTTCCACGTTATTTCTTCGAAACAAGAGGGGCGGCGCTTTTTCTGTCACTCTTTCTATACTGTAAACTTCATAAGTTTTTTCTTTCTTTTTTTTTTCAATGTGAACCAAGCCTAGCTAGTTACACAGAATTAATCTGCAGGGAAGACGGGCTTCCTCTCAACGCTATTTTATCGCTTGCTCATAACTTGGTCCTTCAGGGAAGATTTTTACATTGTTAAGAACACAGTACATTTTTACCCAACTTTTACCGCAACTTAATAATCTACCAAATGTACGCAGGAGCTGGGGCCTAAAAATATAGTTGGAAGGGTCAACCCAACAATACCTTTCGTCGTCTTTAGAATACGCTCTATAGTCATCACCTCCAAGCGACAGCGGGCTACATCGTCCACTTCGTACCGGCTTTCAGCGATGACCCCGGAACAAAAGTTTGAGGTAAGAGAACATCTCATGTACGAACATCTGCTGAAACCCCATGCCCTTATCAACTCTAGTGAACCACTGGAGGACTTCGAATCGATTTTGCTGTGTCTACCTCACAAATTTCGCCCCAGGAGTGCAAAAATTAGTAGAATACTGAAAAGGTTCGTTTCCATGTTCGTCTACAGCAACGCTGATAGCTATACGGCAAAAACCTCCTATAATGTTAAATGCCGGCTTGAAGCGACAGTTCATCAAAAATATCTGGGCATACATAGACATACATAGAACGGACAGCGAAAAGCAAGGACGGCCTGCGAAAAGTTGGAAGCTTGGAAGACAAGTGAGTGACAACTGGTCAGAAAGAACAAACTACATATCCTAGCACACTAAAAATTACCGTGCCTTCTTTTTTGTCACCACGTCAGCTTTCTGGGCAACATAATAATCAATTTGTCGTAAGCCAAATTTTATATATTGCACATTTTCTTTTGTGGAGTAGATGGTGTCCCTCTACATGAGTCCTGAGCGACGGTGATGGAAAGTCCCAAAAGGCAAGATGTGCTGGGGAGATGCTGAACCGCGCCCCACTCCTGGACTCCACCGGTGGCTTATGAGTTATGTCATGGCGCGTGGTAGTACATAGTAGTTGCGCGTCGTCGCCAACCGCGAGCAGTTAGCTGGGATGCCGAGCGGTGCTTGCGGATGAGGTCGGCGTCGATACCACGAGGTGGAGAACGATGACGACTCATGGACGAGGGACTATGGTGAGCTCACCGTATGCACACAGCTTCTGGTTGTGGCAGTGAGTAGAGCAACTGGCTGAATGCATGGGCAAGCGCGCTGTAAGCCGGGCGGGTTCCAGTGATGGGCTGAAGGGGCGTGTGTTCCAATGCGAGAGGGCGACAGTAGCGCATCCCCAAGGGTTGTCGTCAAGGGTGTGCCGGGGAGGACCATCGCGGAATGGCCGGGAATGGTGAGTAACCTGGGATATTGTAAACTTTGTGCGAGGTGGGGGAACCTTACACAGAGACATAAACATCACGGAGTGCAAGTGTGTCAAGAACCGGTACGAGATTGAGAGGAGAGAGTAGAGTAGAAGTAGCTGCGTTTTGGAGCTTGGTGACGCCCGAGTTTGGGGTCTGCTGCTGAAAGTGACAGTTCCATGAGCTATCCTTTTGGACTTCCAATGCTTCGGCCACATTAAGAATGGGCCACGCGGGCAGCATTTCCATGACAACGACGCCGTAATCATAACTGTGAGAAAGTTGCTGAGCTCCGCTGGTGTAATATCTACGAGCAGCATGCAGGTTCTTGTTGATCGGTATCGAAAATGCATCGCCAATGGTGGGAACTAGGTGAAAAAAAAACAAAGTTCGTAGAAGACTTGCTCAATTCAATGGTGTTATTCCAGCACCTGGTATTATCTTCGGATCAACACTGGGTACCTACAGGGTGTCTCACTTCAGCTAACATTTTTAATAAAGGGAGGCACGCTACGGAAAAATGTGCGGTGAACCACTTTTACCCGCAGGGAGCTTTTGTCGCATACCGCAAGTTTATGAATTTTAACTGAAATAAATTTGATTTCCCGAATTAATAATTTCCGAAGCGCCTAGTCAACGAAGAGGGCGAGGAGGACACGAACCTAGCTGCCCCTTCAGATTCCTCTAGAATGTTTCTGCTGATAACGGGAGCTAGGTTAGAACTAGAGTCACTAAATAGTGGTACAGAGTATCGCATTCCTTTTCCGCGCCGGAGCCGCCATCCGATGTCAGCTATTGGGCCGATTGTGTCACATGATTTCTCCTTCCAAGAAGGCGCCGTCCATGTTGAGTCCCCTCCACTCGAAACCGGTTTCCTCGATTGCGAGCTGGGTCAAGTGCGCGCAGTTCTCCGGTGGAGAAGGGGGTGATTGGTGTCCCATTGCTAGGCGACGCAGCCGCGCCGGACCCAAGATGGCGGCCTCGCTCGCTGGCGTGACTCAGTGTCGCTACTCTGCTCCCTATTTAGTGACTCCAGTTAGAACAGTGAGATAGCGAATTCGGGTGGTCATTTCGTAGCAAAACGGCCGAGCACTCGGAAATTGCTAGGTCGACGACCGAGCTGGATCACGTGACCGTTGCCACCCGAACATGATTGCTAGGAATCTAGCGGTTTTAGGTACTTGGATCACGCTAGGGGCGTCGCGGTCGCAAGTCTTCGAGTTCTGTCGTCTGCTAAACCACGTGATTTCAACATGCGGGCCAATGAGGGCACTCGCCACCGTTGCAGTGCGGATGTGACGACACCGGATACAGTTGAGCAATCTGCTGCTCCATCGTTTTGAGACCGGGCAAAAAAAGTGCTAGCTAGCAAATTCCGAGCGCTAGGAAAGCGCCACGCGAACATGCGGGATTTGCTTCATTTTGACCAAGCGAACATGACTGCTCGAGATCTGGCAAAAAAAGTTGCTCCGAAATGACCACCCGAATTCGCGAAGAGGGTTTCGAAACGACGGTTCTCGCTTTTTTCTTCTTTTGCAGCTATTACCATTGTAATATGCAATGTCTTTTGTAGTGGAACGGTAATTCGATAAACTTACTTGTAGTAGCTTGCAGAAGTTCCGTACAGATCGTACGTACGTCCTTCATCGCATATTTTTCTGCACTGTGCCTTTTCTATTAATTCTTTTACATGGCTACCGAAACATCCTGTATAGTATAAGTCTTCGAAATGTCCGTACGCTACTGGATTGGGTTCACCTTACAGGATACAGATTTGCATGAGAGAAAACCGGTAATATATTAGTTACCTGTGCAGTGCATGACACCTGTGGCGTTGCCTATGATCCCAATTAGGAAGTTATCGTACTTACATATCTGAACCAATGGCAGTGCGCATGACGCAGAATTTTACGTCACTTCGGAAGCCACATTATCAGCGGTGTACTAACACTCCACTCTCTCATATAGCCGCGAATTATCAACAGCTGGGAATGCAAATACATCATGCAAAAAGAGTATTAGAAAAATACCACAACCCGCACAGCCCCAACAAAGACCCACAACTTAAAAAACCCCCGAGACTGGGGGACAAAAAAAGACAACTTCTGTTTTCGTTATGGATCTATACCACCAGCTCGCTTGCTACCTATCTATTCTCTCGCAACAAAGACATTACAAAACACCACCAAAACTCACAATCTCCAATCAGTCCAGCAACTTTTATTTTCGTACTGGCCTCCACCACCACCTCACGTTCCTCGAAAATTTAGCACACCACGATCGTGAACTTGACAGTCAACAGCGCTCCTAACTACGCCTGAACCAACTCCACTTTCTTTTGATGCACGCCTTAGGAAGTGGAGGTTTCAACTGCCCACACACAGTAGCCTTTAAATTCTTTTTGATCTTCTTTTGTCCCTTCTTATTAAACACTCCGTCAATAATCACACTGGGAATATAGGTTACAGGAGGTTTCACACTCATCGTACGGAGTCCCATCTGATAAAGCAACGTCTTGCCTTGAGCCGAAGAAGCACAACTGTCAATCTTCTGCGCGTCAGCTTTCACCTCCTTAGAGCACTTCTTTAGGGCCTTTTCCGGATTCCGGTTCTTCAGCGTACAAGCCACAAACTTTACGTTGATATTTTGGTCAGGATACAGTCCTATCGCGCATGCGTGAATTTGGTGTGCCGCACATTCAGCTGGTCCGTGATGACAAGTAAAGCTAATGGACGAGTTTTCCGACTTCATTTTAGTCTTGCCATAAGGTACAAGATCCACGATGAGATAATCCTTGAGAAGGACGTAAGTCGGCAACAGCTGCTTGGTGATGAACCGTGAGCTCTCCTTGCAGTAGGCCTCGTACATGACGGTGACGTTAACTTTGGTGATAACGGGCGCCGGTGTGGTCGTCGCTGGTGAGGCTGCCACGACGGCGGAGACAAAGATGAGCGAAATTAGGATCAACGCGGCCGTGAGGAGTCTCATGGTGGAGTTGGAGTGGTGGGACTTAGTCGGGAATTTTGAGCGGCAAGAGGACCTGACCGCGACGGCTCAAATCTTTAGGTGGTGTGGAACGCTCTGCTCACGCACGCATGCGCGCGGAGCCCATGTAGCCCGTCGTTTTCTTCTATAGGTTGACTTTCGTAAGATATTGTTTTGGTGTGATTTGTGTGATGCTTTTGATTTGGTGTAGTATAATAACGTTGCGTTCGGCAGAACTGATGTACAGTAAGTGAAAGGGCACTGCACACTGTGGCCGCTATGCTGTGTACTTATTCTATATGTGTCTTTCAGAAAGAAGTAACCCCATTTGTAGCGAAACGAAAAAACATTGGTATTTGTACCAATTGTAACATATGTTTTGTTGTATTAATTGTATATGTAATTCTTGTATTTGTTATGTTTGTTGTAATATGTGTTTGTTGTATTTGAATGATGATGAGTGGGTGAAACGAAAAAGAAAGACAAATGTGATAGAGAGTTCAGTTCAACCTTGCGTTACAGTACGTGTTGGATGCTTATCAATCATATCAAAGTTATCGTTCGGTCTACACTTTCAAACCAGAGCTCCACCACGGGTCTAGGACGCGTCGGTGCAGACATTACGGTACAGATATCTCGGTACACGGACGTTTCGGTACGCTGACATAGGGTCGTCTCCATGCACGGATACGCGCATCTTGGTACGATCCATCCTGGCACAAGGATTGTCACGTACGGAAGTTTTTTGCAGGCCCGTTCGTCGCTGATAGACGTTCCAGCCTGGGGATGAGATATATCCAAATTTTTGCGACATTGTAAATTCGAGGCTCATGCAGGCAGGCCTAGGAAAACGCTATTCAATCGGATATAGTTTTGTCAAGTCTCGTGTAAGTTACAAGTAACTTGAAGTAGTTACTGCTTTTGGTTTGAGTGAATGTAAAATGTCACTCTGGTCTTGCAAAATTTTCTACGCGCGTCGGTTCTCTAGCGTTTGTGTCGAGGCTTCCCAATTAAGGAGGAATTCCACGCAGCCAGGGTTGCCTTAGACCAATGGTTGATTCTCAACCTTTATTGCTCCATGGACCGTTCATCGAAGCGTTATCCCCCCGTATTAACTCCGAAGCAATACACGCATAATATTGAATGTATTTAATTGCTTTTTCCGAGTTTCTTGGAAGTACTGTTTGTGGCGAGCGACCTTACCGCTAGATAGCCCTACCAGTACTGTACACACCCATGCAGGAGCCTTCATGACATATACCGTCGAGGCGTTCCTTGCGAGGGAGATGTGATATACAGTCGACCCCCGTTTATCCGGACGGTGCCGTTCCTGGCGAAATCGTCCGGATACCGGGGCATCCGGATAAATGAAACGACCGAATAGAGACGTCCTACAGAGCAAGGTTTAATTAAAACACAGAAATCTCGTCAATGACAGCTGTTACATAGTAGTGTATGCACTCGATTCCTGCAAACGTTTGCTAATTGCATCGAGTTGAGCCACGCTGTTGCGCTGCTCGAAGAATGTCAGTGCGGACGCAAAGTGTCAATGTCGAAGCCTTGTTTCTCACTGGCGTCATCGGCACCGTCTTGCTACACATCATCGGAGGCAACAGCAGCAATCACACCGCCATCAGTCATAGCTGCGCACGCGTTATCATCCTTATCAACGTCAACGTAGTCAGAAACGGCAGCATCATCTACGGCAGTCACAGTGAGCCTCTGCATCAGGGATCGCAGCTCACATAGGGGAATGTCTTCATCGGCCAACGGGCCGTAAGCAGCAGGCCCTCGGGTTGGAGTTTTCCCCTGTAGAACCGGACAGTTACTCGAGATATTTCCAAATGACTCGACTGGTCAACGTGACCCAACGCACACAAATAGAAAAGCGGGTCATCGTGCACGGTTGTCTCCCCTACAGAGGAATGTAGGTCCCTAACGTGTGACGGGAATAACCCCAACACAGCGAAAAGGGTGACGAAGCGGGATCAGCGTCTCCTCTTACTCACGGTAGTCCGGATAACTGAAGCTGGATTACAAGAATTTTCGACTTTCGTTCCCTGGAATTCTTGTCCGAGTCCGGAAGCTGAAGTCCGGATAAACGAGAACAAAATACATTGAGGAAAATCCGTTCCCGTGCCTTTTGTCCGGATACCGCGGGATCCGGATAAATGAAATCCGGATAAACGGGGGTCAACTGTACTACACAGAGCTAGAGATCGCGCAAGAGCCGATTGGAAGAAAACAAATGTCCCCATGACATTCCCACCGTTTGAGGACCTCTGCCTTAGACTAACTCCCATGGCCCTAGACTGGACCATAGCAAATCCTGCTTCTTACGGGATAGCTATGCTTGGACAGCAGAAGCGCTAACACAAATTTTTGAGAATTACATTTATTCGACTTTCTTTATATGTACCTGTAAGGTAACTAAGCTATTTTAGTTACATTTCAAAGAGTAACTCGGACTAACTGTAACTGTAGCGACGAAAAAGCAAAGGCCCTTGCAACGAATCATCAATCCTAATGATTTGCTCGGCATTACATGTGTCAGGCGACGTTACGTGTTCACTATAGTCGTGTTCAACTTAAGAAGGAAAAGAAATCTAGTCCGTCAATTACATACGCCGTTGGAGAGAAGGAGAAGCAATAGCGTGCCAGGAGAAATACTGCAGTGCCACCATGCGCCATCAGTTGGGAGCGCACTTTCTGCCGCAGCGTGGTGTTCTGCGGCCAGTCTTAACAGCCAATAGATCTCTCCCTGTTTGTAAACAAATGACGTCATAGTGTTCGACAGCGCCACCAATTTGGTAGAGTTGAACTACGCTCAATACTAGTGGCGAACAAGGTCGCGCCTCAAAGCCACGGTCCTGAGGGGATTACGATGGTCTGTGAAAGGGACGCGACCTTCGGTGCTACTTTTCTTTCAATGGGCCTGTAGCTCTCGGCCAGGCGGCGTTGCGATCAGCCATTGCCATTTATAGGGAGAGTTTGGCCATTCTCTGATCTTTTGCCGCCTCGTGGGTGGAGCCTATTTTGACGTCAAAGTCGTCGTTGCGCCGCCCAAAAAGCCTGAATCCAAGCAGAAACCGCTTATCAGCCATCTGGTGCGCGCCATATTGATGCTGTCCGTCAGCTTTGTTGTCGCAATGAATGCAATCTACAGAAATAACCGTCTTATGACCCACAGCCGCCTGTGATAAGGGGGGCTTTGTTGCCAAACTGAAAGAGTTCAAGGACGAAGGGCTTTGGAAGGACAATGTACGCACGTGTCTTCCCTCCTTGCATCGTAAACAACGATCAGCATCAACATGGCGTCGGCGACCGGCTGACGACGGGACAACAATAGAGCACGGCGATGGAGGTGGCTTAGCCGTGACGTCGCATGACGCGCTTCAAGTTAGGCTCCTCCTAATGGCCAAACTCTCCCTATAAACGGCTCTGCGATCAGCGGACGACAGCGCCGCATGTGGAAGCAAAACGAAACAATGGTCCGCACTCAAGAGTGTTTCGGTTTCGCGGGTTTCGCTCTGGCGCAAGCATAGAAATCTTAAGTATGCTATAAGGAAACCTCCGAAACTAGGACGTACGGGCGAGGGGAGCGCCATATTGAATCAGCTACTGTTGCCGCGGCGCATGCATGCAAAGGAATCCAGTAAGCATACAGCAAACATAACGCCAAAATGTTTATGGAACAGTAACACACCGCCAGAACCCATGAAACCGTAAGATATATGAAAACACATACACACACACACACACACACACACGAAGAAACAGACACGACCACGGACGCCACATGGGGACGCCGTCTCCGCCGCTGCCTAAACCAGCCTTGACTACAAGCCTGGATAGGGGCGGACACTGACAAAATATGTAGCCGACGGAAGCTGAGGAGCAACCGAGCAAGTGTTGCAACAGTTTTTGGAACCACGGCTGCTTTCACGGGCTGGAAATTTCCTCGTTTCCTCGGCTGATTCAATATGGCTGCCTCCGAGCGCATACATTGGGAGAGGGAAGATCCCTGTTCAAGTGCTTTGCTCTCCTCCGATCATCCTCCCCAGCTTTCCTTCTAGCCTCTCTCCATAAGATTTCTATGGGCGCAAGCAAGCAATATATCGCATCCTGCGTGGGTTTGAAAAGCTGGAGGCCATTGACGATTTTTTGAGAGAATCACACCTTTCCAAGGGCCAGTTACTAGTCAATGTTTCCGGCGTCGACGAAGCATCGGACGGTAACGAAATCGTCGTTAAAGCGAAGTGCATTTCGGAATAAGTGAAGGACAGCGCGGTTTGTAACGTCCGGTTCGAGGTAAGTCGGCGTGATCGTACGTAATATTTGTTCACTGTACATCAAAATGATAGACCTGATCAGAAAAACATTGAATGCACATTTTACCCGCACTGAAAGTTGATTTAACTCGGTTTCGGTACCTCTCCATCACAGGTGTCCAAGTGCCCGTGAACAGTTTATGTTGCGTCGTGTGCCTGTAAAGCTGTTATAAAGCGGGAATTGCGGGAAAATGTAAGCACGCGGCAGCAGTCTGCTGCTACCTGAACAAGGAAGAAGACGCGACATGTACGTGGCAGCCACAAAAGAGGGGCAAGCCTCATCCTCTCATCGCTTCACGTAACCGTCATTAACTGGGCCCTCATGTCACGATCCGTGGCCAATAGGTAATATGCAAAATTACTTTCACGTCGGGCAACACTGGTTAGGACTTTTTGGTCGGCCATCTTGGTGGAGTCAGAATTTGGGCGTTGCCTATGGGACGCCGGCCGGTTCAGCTGGCGGCCGAAATGACTGAACTGCGACGTTTCCCTATGTATGATGACAACATGTGGAAAAACGACTTAGGCGCTCTGCCACACCTGTCAGAGGATACGTTACAGAGTTTTTGTGCTCTTTCGGCACCGCCGTGACGGTAGCAAAAGAAGTCTACGCCTTCGCCGTGGAAGCGTACACACTGCCTTCTTCACTACTCACGAACAAATGTGACTCGAGATACGTGAACTGTTTTTTTGTAGTGGAGCACCTTGTCCACAATATTGACTAGCACGCGCAATCGAACTCGAGCAACCGCCCGGTATTCGGTGTTTAGTGCATGCGCCATTCACGTGTGTTCGAAGTGACGGCTGTTTTCCTTCTTCACCACTATACGGTAAAATGTGCGTCCGCCGAAGTTTCTCGACACACTTTCGTGTATCGTACGTTATACGTAAGCGCTCTTTCTATGACGTTCTGAGTTAAAAAAGAAGAGAAAAGCAAAATAAACAGAGTGTGCTATCAGCGCAAGGATGTGAAGAGTGTGTTGGTTGAAATTACACATAGCTATTAACGAGAAAGACAGAGGTGGGCACGGATAGCCCGTGTCCGTCTGTCTTTTTCTGTCATCGTGTGCTATGAACTTCGTGTGACTAAGTTACGTCTCGCTTGATGGCAATAATCTACTTCTTGTTTAGTGTCTCACCATTTGGAAAACGGTGAAAGAACAACTACAGAAGACAGAACACTGTTAGCATGTAACATGTTTTGCGTACCAGCAAGGCTCGAGGAGAACAACAATTGTATTTATTATTTCATTCTGAATAAGCTGCCCTTGTGGAAGCCCTGTTTGCGCGATCCATCCACAACGAGGTCCGCACATGAATGCCTTAGTTAACACAGCATCGCAACATTGCGCGATCGCAAAATTCCCCTCCTATTCAACACCTATCTTTTCATTCGCGTGCGTTACGCGATACGTGACCGTTATGCGCGATCGCTCGATCATAGCCTCCTATATACTCAATATAAAGGAGGCTATGGCTCGATGAGAGCAGCAGACGTTCTGGGGAGAAGCTCAAGTACAGTTGGAAGACAAAGGCACAAGCCACTGATCTCTATGTATAAAGGCTGGATCGCGCATGGGAGAGGGGCTCGTGAGGGAGAGGCGTGCATTCGGGCCGCCATGTTGGGAGGCCCTAAAACGCAGTGTTTTCCTAACAGTGTTTCACAGGTGTCCTGTCGTTCGATTCTTAATTACGTTATGTTTTGCATTCCGAAACTAGACCGTCACGGCAGTGCAGCGCTGGGGATTATACTACAGTACGTTTCCGAGCCAATATTTCAATAAGAAACGATGTGAGGTTAACAACAACCATGTATGTAATATCCCGTGCTGCGTTCTGGACAAAAATTGTTCCATAAAGAACGGTCCGGGATGATATATACTCGCATGGCAGAAAGAGATCGTACTGTAGAATCACAGCCGTTGTCTTAGTCGTGTATGGGTTTAGTATGATTTATATCAAGCATCGCCGCAGAAACAGTCTTTTAGTAAACGACAGCGGTGCTTTGCCTCGCAAATATGGACACACCGAAGCAGCCCTAAATACTTCACGCAATTAGATCACGCTCGTTAGGACAGTTAATCAGGTAGTGATGTAAGCTTAATCAATTAAGTTACTTAGAAAGTGGTAACACCTCCTTGAGACACAGGACTTATCTCTTTTTGAAGTACAGCCCTTCTATGTTTGTTTGCTTCTTCCTTTATTTGTTCTGATTATTTGCAGGCACGGTTGTGCCAAACTGAATGTCCTTCTCCAGCACTCACATGATTTTGTTGAATACAACTGCAGCGTGAGAAAAGCTGCTTGGGGACGGGGTCCTGGTATCCAGTGCAGACTTGTACAAAATACTGCGCAAAAGTATTTAAAATAAGATACTAAATACTCTACGGAAAAAGTATTTAAAATAGAGTACAAAATACTCAAAACTGAAAGTAATTTGAGTAGAGTACCAAATACTCTAAGAAGTATTTAAGATACTCTTTAAAGTACTTTAGTATTAGCAGTAAGTGAAACGCGTATTCTGAACGTGGCCTTACAAATGAAAGGAATAAACTTCATCAGCCATGCATATCTTTCATTTGCAACGTCTGGTGTCAAGTAATGCTTGGTGAACTTTGGTGAACCCAAGTAAACTTTGTTGATATGTTCTGACCCAAAACTTCGTAATCCCTCCTGTATGTCGGTTCGGGTCTTTCAATCTCTGGCACGTGTTTATTGCTTTGATGACCAAGGAAAGAAATGCCGGGATTATCTTGTACCTAATCCCCTGGTGATTCACCTGGCAATATGAATAGGAACGGTTTTCGGACGAAGTTGGCTATTGACAAGCAAAGCCAGGCTTGGGACCAGCCTATTGTACAAGAGGATAAATGACAGATTCGCGAATTCCCGAAAAAAAGAAAAAGAAGAAAAAGGGGGTTAAATTCCAGTGAGCTGAAAATCTCGGCACGGCGGGAAGCGTGCTGGATATGGCTTGACGAGGAAGGAAAGTATTTTGAGTACTGATAGCAAATACCGATAAAAGTATTTTAAATACATTAAAAATACTTGTCGCAAAAAGTATTGAGTAGAGTACCAAAATACCGGTAAAAGTATTTAAAATACTGTATTTTGAGTACGTACTCAAGATACGTACAAGTCTGATCCAGTGCTGACTTTGTCATGCTTGTTATGTGGAGCATGTTCCAAACAATGCAGCTCCACGTATGGTCTTCAAATTGCAACAGGACTATTTGGAGGTTGAAACAGTTGTGATTTTGTCATTTTGGCCCTCGTGTACCCAGTCTGTGAAACGCAAACAAAAAAGTCTAACACGATATGCTTTTGTAATGAAGATCACTGATGATGAGTAAAGAGAATATACGAGTTCAAGTTTATTCAATATTTTATATCATTCATTATATTATTCAACATTTTATGTCAAGTTTATTCAACATCAAGTTTATTCAAGTTCACGATTTATTTCTTGCACTTATGCGTTTCAGGATACAATGAACGTGCAGGGAGGTCGCAAAAGGCTACATTTATTGTTTTGTGACCTTGCTACAATGCAATATATATTTTAGGAATGACAATGGTCAGGTACGCTCTCTAAATTTGTAGCACTCAATTTTAGGTTGGAATGAGCAATGAATAGCAACTTCCCCACTGATATTTTCTCATATATGCTAAATTTTAAATTTAATGTGATCGAATATGTGATAATATAATAATAATATATAAGAATATAATATGTGATAAATGAATGTGATCAACAGTAGATGTAAACAACATGAGTAGCCAGAGAAGTGCATTCTCAATAAATAATTGTCTTCTTATAGCGTATATGTGCATGCCTATTAACTGAAACAATTATCACAGTTCCCTGACAAGTTTTAATTTCTGAGAGTGTACTGTAGAAGCTGCTTAGATCTACAACAGTTCATACAAGGTATTATATACTGTGAATGCCTTTAAAAATCCCATGTGACACATATCCCTTTACTTTCTGGAGATGCTGTGGTAGTCAAAGTTTGCGGGCATTACGCAGGTTCTGCACCCATTTCTTGAGTATGTCGAGGCAGCTGTGAAGTAACCTGCATTGATGAAGATGATTATTCCAACTTTTATGGTGCATCGACAACAAAGGAAATAATACATCAGAACATTGGTTTGGGTGCAACCAGTTAAAAATGAATATGTTGTTTAATAAATGCATTGGACAAATGTTAAAACATCAGTTTAAAACATGGTTTACAATCCCTGTATCTTCTAATAATTAAAAAGATTAAAAACTATTCTAAAAAGAATATGGGGAACTCTTCTAAAAAGAATTATAATCTCTAATTATTATATTGCTGGGTGAAGGAGCCTAAAGTGTAAGGTGTGTTTCTGATGTGAACATGTAAGAAAATATGCAAAACTGAGAGAGGCTAACCACAGTGCGTGCACTGAGGTTGTTCCTTCCTGTAAAGTAGAAACCAGTGGATGAGGAACGTGATACTTACCTGTACACCCAGCCGTATCACTATGCACAGATTATTCACTGGGCAGCCCTCATGACGAAACCTGTATTGAGAGACCACTTTTGCCTTAAAACTGCTACAAATAGCACGACACGCTACAAATTATTACTATCGTAACAAGCTGACGGTACAGCTCAGACACAAAGGCGTTATTCAAGTCGCGCCACACCACCGTTACGTAGGATTCTTTGTCACAAATCAAACCAAGGCACAAAACAATACCAATACATGAAAAAATGTGACAATCGTGGTCTTATTATGACGTAATACCGAACTTGTGCGCGAAGGTAATTCAAAGAAATGAATGTGGCACTTGCTTCCGCAGAGAACACCGTGTACCATGCTAGCAATGCATGCAGAAAAGCGCTCGAGTGTTCGCACATATATCGATGACAACACTACCTGTGTAGTGTAACATGTTCTTTCAAGCATATTATGCACTCAAACTGTATTTGCCGCCGGGTAAAATGCAAGTGTGCTCGATTGAACGTCGGAAGAGCGATCAAGCAACCTGCACCCAGTGCTCGTTTTGGGCAAAAAAACACTTCAGAATGGTCAAATAAATGTACAGAATGGACGCCTATTTATTCCTTGATGAAGAGTGACTCACCTGTATAAGTTTAGGCCCTGTAACCTTGCCAGTACGGTTGGTACGACCGTAATTGCAAGAAGTTGCCATGATCGCTGCGGCGGCTGTTGTGGGCACCGTAAGATGGCGGCCGGTTTCTTCACGCTCGCGCTCCCTATCCGCGATCCAGCCTTTTACAATCGAGATCAGTGGCACAAGCTAACTGACACACGAGACAGCACGTAACACAAGTACTAGCTGTTTTTCTTGCGGCTGTAGTTCGTTACCGGGACCACTCGTTTTTAAAAATTTGTGAAAGCGTTTGAAAGGTAAATATTGCGTAGAAGTGAAAGAAGTTCATATACTGAATCGAAAAAGGTAAGAATTATAAAATTCTGTGGACTAGAAGTTTTTTTATTGGCATTTCAACAACCCCATCTGATTCACTTTTAGCACAGGAGAAACACGGGAATGCTAAGCCTAACGGATCCGGAACTTGCAAGAGAACTGGGCTAAATCGCCTCACTTTAGTGAGGTTGGGTTAAGTTAGGTTCTACAGATTGGGGGGGGGTCTGGGGGGGGGGGCGCCGCCCCCCCCCCCCCCCCCCAGGCACGCAGTAGGCGGTTGCGGGCGTCGAGACTGTGCCTCGGGTTAGGTCAGAAGGTCCTCACCCAAGATGGCGGAGCGCCATCAAAAAACGGGCGATAAAATTTAATTTTATACGTTTCACGCAATATACGAGGGTCATTCCTGTTTAATTTCGTTCCTAATTTGCTCCTGCTTCAGGTAAAAACATATCATTTACCTAGTTATCTTCTTTCTTTACAAAAACGCAGTGGTCCCGGTAACGAACTACATCCTTTCTTGCTAGTCCTGTTTCCTTATGTTCGGTATTATCAACGTACACCACCCTCATCACTTAAAAAAAAAAAAACGTGGTATACTGCGTGCGTACCATTCACTGCATTTCACGGCCGCTTCTAGGGTTACTGCCAGGCACACTGAACAGAAGTGAGTGATACCAACCCAGTTCCCGTTGCAGTCTTTGGTTCCACGTTTACACAACGGAACGCAGCAGTTCGTGGGCATTCTTGTGTCAAAAAATAAATAAATAAATAAAATAACTAAAAAAAGGTACGATCCCGCAGTGTATGTGCACGTACAGGACGATACATGCATTACAGCAGCAGCCTAACGCGCGCGTTTCTTGACTCTACCAATATGGCCGCCCTAGTTACAACCGTTACCATGAGATGGCGCGTCGCATTTTGCATATCTCCTATTGCCCCGTGCTATGCGCCACTGCGGAGAAAGACGAAGAAGAAGAAGAAGAAGAAGAGGGACAAGGCCAAGCTCAAAGCCGCAGGCGTAACATGACAAAGGGTATCGCCGACTTATTTCCGATTACGTATGTATAATGTGGACAGTGTGCTTTCCTTTAGACAGGAGCTCGGGTGCAGACCTTTCATATTGTATTTTTAGAGCTGATGAGACTACAGTCATCTCTGCTACATCGTTGATCATTGGCCAATGATCTTTCTCTACTGAATGCTGCTGGTGTACCCTGCTGCATCGTTGATCGTTGGCTATTCTGTTAATGATAATTCTTCAGCATTTTATGTTTCATCAACCAGTATTGCACCGTGTACCTAGTACGGTGCCTCAAAACAATGCTTTGTAATAAACAGCTTGCATCTGATATATTTCTCCTTGTTTGTGTAGTGTTTACCTGTACAGGTATATAAACCAAATGTCTCCCCGCTGCAAAAAGAAAACTGCCTGGAGTCTGAACAGAGGGGGCCTTACAGTGGGACTGTAAAGAGGTTCTGAACGGCATTTTCGACAATGTAGTAACGGCAGAGCAAACGGAGAATCTATTCCGATCTCCTAAAGGTCATGAGAGGGACACGCACGGTGTTCCATTATAGCATTAAAAAAAACAAGAAAAATACCAGGGGGTAGCTTCATAGCGGGTCTCTTGGATAACAGAAGTAAGTAAGTAATAAGTAAGTAAGGTCATTTCTTTTTTCGAAGTAAACATCACACTGCACGAAGACCCTCGAACATAGCAGTATGAAGAACCGGCGCCAGTCGATGCCCACAGTAAGCCTTTCATATTTCCCTCTAATCTGCATGCGGTATGTTAGAAAGTAATAACTGTTTGGCAGAATTTGTGATATATCCAAGTAAATTTCTACCGCAAGTTGTTTGGGTATAACCCTACATTATCTCCAGGTGGAATGTAGAGCGGAAACTTCGCGGGGTTTTTACGGTGTACAGACGCAATTAACGCTTTCCGCCTTTCTGTCTCCCAAGGTTTTTCGAGGAAGCGATAAAACTTTATTTTTTGACGTTTTGTAATCTGGTATGGTAGCCAACGACGCAACAGTACTGTGTTCCCGATTTGTGTTGTGGTTTGCCGTGCGTTGGCAATCTGAAAGGCGGCATATTTAACCACAGTACATGCTTGGCTGCCTGGCTGTGCGGACCAGTCACTGCTCCCACTCCCGCTTGGGTCCCGATTGGCGCTCGCGTCGTCGGGCAAACTTGAGCGCATCAGGCCTATAGGGACCGTGCGACACCTGCAGGGGGCGCGCTGCTCCGTCGCGATAGCGCCGCCAGTGGCGGTCTTGGACGTATCCGACGTGATAAAACCGGGCCGCCCGTTCTATGCATTCTCAAGTGGAACCGTAGCTTGCGTGGCGACCTCCGTAATTAGAAGGGCTAATTTTCAAAGTGCAAGAATGGAGACAAACTGCACAGAAGCAACCACCGTATTTATAATGCATCTAACAGTACGGAAGGAGAACAGCCACTCGCGTCTGCCCGGTCAAAACGCCTGTAAGTGATACGTCGAGAGAATGGTTATTTGACTCCTCACAAAATGGCTTGCTAGCGAAGGTTATATACGTGTATTCCTCTGACTCCAGCCATTTGTAATATCATGTTTTTGACTGAGTCTTGTATTCCATTCGTCGTCTTTGCACACCCATAGCTTCGTCACTGAAATTTACATCGTGCGTCCGTTTTATCCACACAAATAAACACGTGGGGTCACAACTTATTGCCTGAACTTGTACTGCAGTTTTTCCAGTATCTTCAGATACAATAACTCTAAAGACATCCTCAAAGAAGAAAGTATATGAGTTTTTACCTCGGCTACCGCCGTAAGCTTGCGGGACGACAGCTGTGAAATGGTCGGTGAGTAAATACTAAACCTTTTGGACAACGTAGAACTTCTGTTCTCACTGCGAGACTCGTCATACCGAGAGCAATATCGGCTCTGGGCACTGGCGATGAAACACCTCAATCATTATCTCGAAATAGGTTGCCGTTTGGTCGGTGCATTTGACGGTGATACAGTATCCAGCGGCGTTTCACCATCACGAAAGTGGCAACTGTAAATCATTGATCATTTTGCAGGTCCTCATTCAGTTTCATTGAAACTAGAACAAAAGAAATATAATATATTCGCTCATGTTGTGCACACCTCATGCAATGGCCGAACGCGCGTCACAAACGCTATTCGTTGCGAGTCTAGTGACCTCGGTGGTATTGGAAGCGTAGAAATCACGAGAAATGAAGCATCTGGTCCCTAATGAAGAGTTCTTTTAGGTGCTGGCACAGTTAGCGATGCTGTGGCAAAAAAAGATACCCGCACTTCACATGTAAACAACGCTGGCTACCCGGCGGCTATCACGCAAGGTACTTTCTCCGGAGGCCGCATCGCGGCGCCACCAGTTTGTCGCACAGTCCCTATAGGAGGCAGCGAACAAGTGCCCATTCGTGAAACCCAGCCCTCCCCTTCCGATTTGTTTCGGTTTCAGTCTGTCTACCAACGTCATGATGGCGTTTCTCGGGTAGAGATCTATAAGGAAGCGGAGTGAGTATGATGGATTACATTATCTGGCGCAGGGAGAGAGCGTGACCTGACGGTGTCCAGCCACCCTATAAAGACTGGATCGCGCATAGGAGAGGGGCGCGTGGGAGAGAGGTGCGGCAACCGGCCGCCATGTTGGAGGGCCCACTGGCGCCGGCTGCTCCCATAGGAAACAATGGGAAGCGATGTGATTTGTAGTATTTATTGCGATGTAAACGCTCCTCATTGCTGATTGGCACTCAACTTTCTTAGGAACAGGCGTGCTTATGTATTCCAAACGTGCTTCAGCCGTGTTCCTGTAGTTTTTAATGGTAATTGCCTTCTTTTTCTTCTCCGCTGCCTGTATTCCAATAGGGGGTCTAACTGTCGTGCACAGGGCGCATACGCATGAAGGTGAATTTGGTCAATGTCAACCTATAAAATTAATTATTTTTGCTCAGGAAGGTTTCACACTGTTTCTTATTGTAAGGTACTTCCGTTTTTATATTTGTTTGTTTGTTTTCGTTTGTTGTTCGGTTTTCGTGTGGTGTTCCGCGGTTCTCGTTCGTTATTATGTGGTTTGGTATTGTACGGTTCTCGTTTGACTTTTTCCTTTATCGTATTATGCTCTAGGGGTGTCTCTGTGTGTATTCTGCAATAAGACCTCGATCCTTATTCTGAAGGGGCTCATATATATATTTTATTCACCACATCACCACCAGCAATATGGGGTGGAGTATAGACCCTGGCGATGAAACTCCCCATTCCTCATCTTAAAATAACGTTATTGTCACGAGTGCTTTGCAGTTGTTCAGCTGTCAGCGTATTTCATTACAGCAATTCGAAGCGCTGTGCACGAAGAGCATGCTCATGCATGACTTATCACATACGCTGTAGGAGCGACTGCACATACGAGGTTAACACAGCAGTTTATTTACTTCCACCGTACCTCACAAATTAAAAGAACAGTGGAACAAATTGGCATATTGGCGCAGGTTCCTCATCCGCTTCTTCGGCACAGCTGAGCGACTGTGAGGGGAATCAGCAAGCACAAGCGCATTGTTTATAGAAAATACATGGCCTTGAGATCTGTAGGAGCAGCCACAAATACTTTCTTAGTACGTAATGACACCAGCGAAGCAGCAATGCAAACAAGTCAGTCAATGCAAGTCAATGCAACGAGTTCAGATGCATGCGATACGAACAAACAGGTTTTTCCTCAAAATAAAGACCTTACCTGCGAAAAATTATCCCTCTTTCTCTGTCCGTGTGAAGTGTACTCAAAGCTGCAACAAACTGGTATGACATGCCCTTTAGTTTGAAATAAATTTTAAAAAATACGGGCAGCCCCGCTTGAACTAAATGCAGACGACAGAATGCGTTGGGCCCACCAATATGGCAGCCGGTGACCACGCTGTGGAGCACCCTATGCGCGATCCAGCCTATACTATACAGATCAGTGATCCTATCCGCGGCGCAGTAATATTTTGAGAGCTGACAGACTAGATTTCTTTTCCTCCTTAAACACGACTACAGATCCCAGAGGGTTTTCGAGAAGATCATAGAGGTTTTAAGGGACACTATTCGTGAAATAGTTGAAAAATAGTTTTGTAAGCGCAACCTGAACCTCATTTCCAAGGCCCAGTGTGCTTTTCGTTCCGTACAATTCACGATGCACACCAATATTGTGATTCTTGAACAATAAAGTATACATATTTGAAGAAAAAGACAGGAAACGGTCCCCGAAATTTCGTTATAGGCATAAAATTCAATTTCGGAGAAATAGGCCAAAAAACTCCCGACTTAGCGCCCAGACGCAGGAAGCCTAAGGTGAAGTCCAAAATCGAAATCGAAACCTGAGCATGTATTCCTCGTGGCCATCGTAAGCATCAACAAATTATCCTAACAACTGGTCATATCCTTTCATTATACGTAATCACTGATCGAATATACTTAGCGAGGCTAGGAGAAACATGGGAACTCCCGATGACGTCATCTACTCTCGATCAAGGCTTATTTATCGTACCAAAGAAAATAAATATTTTTTAGACCGCAGTAGCACTTTTAAGTGCTCACCTAGGCAGAACCTAAAAACAATGCAAACATATTACGTAATATACGTACGAAAGAATAGAACATTAATTTATTCGAATCAAAGGTATGCAATATACATTTGTACAGTATCACAGTCATTTTGGAGGCATTACTTCATACCTCTCACATATTATCTCTATCGGCATAACAGTCATCACAGAAAAATTTTTATGAAACGATTATGGGCCTCGGTGTTTAATGTCGGTTGTCGACGGCTGTTAGAAGAGCTGCCGTCATCTCAACTATGATGGGCGAAAGGCGTTGCTTCAAGTCAGTTATGCCATCAATTGATTCCGTGATTGAACGGGGCAGGAGATGAAGTTCGACCAGGAAATGGAGCATGTTTCTCCACCTGGCGATGACGTAGGCGTCCTTCAGTGAAGCGCGAAATGTGAGCTGCTCACGACTGTCGATGGTTATGATCGCCTCGCGATCTTCCGCCTTAGAGCAACTTCCAGCGTCGTCCTTTCAATGACCAAGGCACAAACAAGTTGTCAATCGTCAAACAGATAATGCAAAATAGCCAGTCCAAGTCTGTAATACTAATGATTCCAATGACCATTGAGCCAGAGCCGTATATTAAAAGGGAGTCTGGCCATTGGGAGGAGTCACAAAAAGAGGCTCGACCTGTCAATCACAGTTTCGCTCCTCTGATTGGTTTGCTTTTTACCAAGGGGGTCGCCATGACACCATACTGCCACACAAAATGGCGACGAAAACAAACACAGTGAAGCGGGGATTTCATGGCAAAAAATTTTCACAGACTAACCTGATTTTACGCTGCAAATGTACATCCTAATATAAATTTCTCGGAAATCAGTTTCAACTTATGCTCATCCATCGATATCCAACTGAAAATAATACGTTTTGTCGCCGGTGTTAGGCCTAGTGAACACGGCGATCACAACGAAATCATAACAGAAACGGCGCTGTGCTGTACAATCTTATATTTAACAGCTGGATTTCATGGATATAAACATTCTTGCCTCTTATATTCCAACTATACATGTAGATTTGTTTAAAAATCATAACGACAACAGAACGTGTCCCAGCAGGTGGTTCTGCCGGCAGCGGTACAACGACGGAAGCAGACAATTCCCGACGTGCCTTACGCTCCCTAGGTGGCGCTTATCAAATTTGCACCAACAATTCACTACTTTTGCAGATTGCGAGTGGTATCCATTTCAATCCAATCCAATGCACTTGCCACCCACAATGGCGCTGCCCATGTTGGATAGGGGGGGGGGGATAGTGACGATAGGCTGATTGATAGCGCCCCATATTTCAAGACTTCATTGGTCGGAAAGATGAAAAAGTGGGTGGAGCTTCAGGTATAGGCATGACCCATTAATGGCCAGGCTCCCTTTTAATATACGGCTCTGCATTGAGCATGCTCGTAGCGTCACCAAGCATGTAACGTAGCAACTTTTCAAGGAGCATTGAAAAGCATATCTGACATAGTTGACACGTTAAACGCTTTGTAGCCACTGGTTTCAATGATCATTGAACAGTGCCCGTGTGATGGCCCCGGTACAACTTTGATTAAAAGTGGACACAGCATAATTCGAGAAACGCGCAGCACAAAAGATCATCAAGTATGTATCCAAGAAACGTAACAGGGTAATCCAAAAAGTAAATATCGTCAGGTTCAAAAATTGCGACACACACAAAAGACTAATGGTGAGCCACCGGAAATCCGAGACGTGGTAATATTCTTCAACCGAAAGCTTAAAGCGACGGTCCCATCCGGAAACCCATCTATGAAACCGATACCACAGTCTATCTGGCTAATGTTTTCATTCCAAAAGTGCTTAGACATTGAATACACGAATTTTAAGGATCAGCGCTGCCTCCGCGGCTGCAGAAGCTCCAGCGGTGTGACGTCACTCCGTAAGCGAAGGAGTGAGAGGGCGGCGCGCAGAGGAGGAAAGGCGCCGTCCAGACGCCCGGTAACTCTGAGACGGCCACGGCATTCCTTTTCTCGAAGGCGCGCCATAATTGGCCTGGTTACAGAATGACGTTTTCTCGATTTTCCAGAGAGGGAATTCCGGCATACCCTAAATCCGTCGTCTGCTCTTGTCATGTATTCCGTCGAATAAAAGTGAAACTACACCAGTATTTCGCGTGGGATTTTCGATACTGTGGTGAGTGGTCCGCGAGGAATTAAGTGACACTATAGTTCCGAAATCGACTGCAACAGTTTCTGGCTAAATGCATTGGCTGTGGGCGACTACAACAACGGGGTTTAAAAGCGCGTGAACAGATACGATAAATGCTTATCTGAAGGTGATCGTGGAGAAGTATATTAAGGTACTGTGCGCTTAAAAAATGTATCAGTGAACGATAAAATGTTTTCTTAATTTCTATAAAACTAAACAGTCTTTACTTCCTGGATTATTCTCGTACAATCCTACTATTCTCTTCTCTCTCTCTTCTTCCTTCATAGCCCTCTACATTTACGTACACGTTACTTTCCGCGCCCCTGTTATGAATGTAACTGGCACGATCATGGCTGTCAGACAGGTGCAAGACTGCTGCTGTGCAGAAATTTGTGCAGTGGCACACTCGGCTATTTTCTGGCCACTTTTCGGATACTTCATGGCGATCCAGTGGCGTCACTAGGGTACGCGCCACCCACAAATAATGAATCCCTTTCCATACCATGCGGTACTCGATAAGTAACAACCACACGCTGAAAAAAAGAATCAGGGTCTCGCAGGAAGCTCCCAGCGTTGTTTTTGGTGTCATCGCGCCGCAAAGAGGAAGCAGCGGTACTACTATATGTATAGTAAGCCTCGTCACCCGGTGTGAACCGCATCCCCTAGTGACGGCCTGACGCCTAAAGCCGAAGTGCAGTGCGTTCACTTTTGTCGTACAATCAGCATAATATGCTATACTTGTACGCCATTCAGATTGCTTGGCCCTCTTCTGCACAGTTGCGTCTATCATTGTGCAGCAGAAGCTTCCTCAAAGTCTCGCTGAAGTTGAGAACCACAAGTTCAAGTTGAGAACCACGGGGCTTGCAAGTTCTCGTGAACGCCGCGAAGAAAGCTCAGAAAGTCTTTTTTTTTTTTTTTTGGTTCGGCACATCTCCTGTCACAACGTCTAACATGTGCGTCTGTTTCCGCCGTCAATGTTCTCCAATGGCAAATTCTCGAACAGCGCTCGCATTATCAACAGACCTTCGGTACCAGAGTCTCCGGTCAGGAAATCCGGTGTCTCTGATGTTGCTGTTATTAAGACTCGCGAATAATTCCCAACCGATTCGGCTTTTTTGTACTGCCGAAGGTAATTTATTCCTCGAATGGCATGTCTGACGGACACTTCAAAAATTTACCGAACAATGAGAACGCACTGAACAGCGTAATACTGATCAAGGTAGACCGTATATCAGGCGATACCCAAGTGTATGACGTATTACCTCGGTGACATCTACTTCTAAGCCAGCAAAGAGGAGGAGGTGGAGTGCAGAAACTTCGGTTGCGTCGTAGACTGTAATCCTTTGTCCATCATAGTGACGTTTTGCGTTGAAGTAGACTGCCCACGAACATTCGTTCTTCCTTTCTTGCAACACCGACTCTTCCGCTATCACTGCAAGCCCTCCATTCCTGCACATAAACGCAAAGCTCATAGTGTACTGGCAAAAACTATGTTCAGTGGCGGATCCAAGGGGGGGGGGGTACATTGAATTTCCCCCTCTCCCCTCCTCCACTACGCGCTTCAACAAAGAAACCACCCCCGGCCCCAAATCCAGGGTCTTCGTCCGCCCCTGTCCCCCGCGGTTACTTCAATAGCTGCACATCACTGTCGCAGCGCAACATACAAGGGGCCTAGTTGACACAGATTTTTTATGGCCAAGTGGACATACTGTCGGGGAGAGTACTGCTAGATGACTAATTACTTAAAATTATTAACTTTTTAATTAGAGGCGTTCGGGGAAATGTGAGAATCGGAGCCACTCATTATGTAAAGTCACCCTCTTTTCTAAAGATCCATTCACCAAATGCTGCTACGCAAATGAGCCCCAAGTCGAAATCAAGCGCATCAAGAGGGCAGACAGGACACGACCTTCAGCTTGTACTATTATACTTCTACAACTGCGGTCACTGAATATTCGCGTGTCATATAAATGGCTTACAAGCAGAGGAATTCGGTCTCCTTGCGATTGTGTGCTTTCTTACGACGCAGGACATTCGGGTAGAAAGCGGCCGTCACAATTCCAGACAACAGCGAACAGTTTCGAGCGTTCTGGTTCACGGGATGGTTCCAATCCTCCATCTTCTCTCTCGGACTTTCTACCAAACCCGTGTCCGACAGGTGGCGCAAATAATCGTCCTTCAGGCCTGCAAGGTATGTTTTTGTAATAAATGCGTATATAGTCACAATACCTCTATTTCGGAGGGACGAAACCTATCACCAGACGTGAGCAAGGGTATGGGTATGTCCGCAGTTACCCGCACATGCGCACACTTTTGCGATTTGCGGGTAGAAATGCGGTGTCGCTTCGGGTAAAATGCAACGGCGTGCGTGGGTAATGCGGGTAAACCCGCACCGAGCCACCCATGGTATGAGGGGTCCCTGCAGAACGTCCTAATTCCGCAGGGGTGCGTACAACACAAAGAGTGAGTTTTAGTATTTCGTACGCTGTCGCATTTGCGTACGTAAGGGATATTGCGGTGATCCCGCGCAATGCGCAAAGCTCCCTTTATGTTATGCGCGTGCGCGGAACTACCAACGCTATCCCTTACGTGCGCAAAAGCGATAGCGTACGATATACTAAAAATTACTCATGCGTAAAATCTCAGAAAACTGTAAACACTGATTTTTTTTTTATATGTTCGGGGAAGGTAGGAAAATTCCCTGCCTTTGCTGAGCTCCCAGCTGAATCGGTTCATCCCCATACTTTGAAGGAACATGTCACGTCCGACAGGGTTTGTCTTTGCATCCCAAGAACAGTACATCTTCATCAGGGCAATATGATCGCTCCTCTGCGTCGATTCGTACGTCAGCTTTGCCTGCGAGCCAAGTGACTCTCCGTTGTTATTAACTTCATTTCCCCAGCTGTAACCTCTGCATATAAAATTACCTTTCTCGTTTCAACGTTGCTTAGCTGAGAATTGAACAAGTCGAACGCTTCGGACATCAGGGGAGCTAACGATGCTACAGACTTTACGCACCTGCGGAGAGATAAAGAATTTCCAATTACGATCCCAGCTGCAATCTACCGGTAGTGCTACAGAGTGCAACGCAGCGCTGGAGATTTACAAAAAAAAAAAAAAAACGATATTGTGCCAAACGTGCCATGTGCTGAAGTAACGAGTTTCGGCGTAAAATGAATCCGTAGAGATCCTTGGTGCGAAAATATGCTTTTTCAATTCTGTCGTTCAATGATGAGGTGATTTGACAAGTCACGCGGGTTATGGAAGCAAATGTTTTTCCTGCTTCAACAGATGAGCAGCATATATCCCGCGGCGGCGTGGAAGACATCAACTTCTGGGAGGGGCATCCCACAGGTTCTCGGCCTGACCCAGAAGGAGGCGTCCAGATTAACTAATGTTACTTTTCCACGCAATACACGCAAAGGCCGCCCCACAGATGTTACAGCGCTTGGATCCCCGTGGAAATAAAGTAGCAAGTTTGGTCCGCCACAAAACGGGTGACGGCTAAAATGACGTCATCATCACTAGGGGGAGTGGACACTTCCTTTTTCTTCTTGGGGCACGGTTGAAAGTACGGTGGGGAGCAGTGATTTCCCTAGAAATTCACTGCTGGTGGGGTGCCGAGCTTTCAAGGCGGGGGGGGGGGGGGGTTATGCTTGGTGAAGGTTCCACTTAAGGAATTTGTTTTCTTAGACACGGAAAGAATCGTGGCACATTGGTGACATCTCTGCACAGCTTTCCCGTTTTATTTGTGCATGTTATTACGTTAGAACACAGTCCATTAGAATACAGATTCATTATGAACGGCATTTCAACATTAAGATGCATAATCACACGACCGACAAAGAAAAAATACTAGCACCTTGTCTCACGAAGCTCAATGAATACCTAGCAACCAACGGTGAAAACCTAGACGAAAAAAGCAGAATACCTCGCTCGATTGAGTTGGGCGCAAATGGTTCTTGATGATCCACATTGAGTTTGCGTGCCCCCACGCATTTTTGCTCGTATATGCGCGCAATATATGCATTAAACAGACACTTTGAAATGATTTTGGACAAACACATGGTACGATCATCTGCATGACTGTGGTCCTACAGCCCAAGTTTGACAGTACAGGATGTAATTCGCTGTGCCGGACTCTCTACCAGAACGTGTTGGTGGCCGACCTGGGTGGGGTCACCGGAGAAATTTCGGGGGAGGGGGGTTAGGGAAATCTCTGGCTGGGGCGTGATCTCGCAAGGATGGTGGATGATTGAATCAGTAAAGCCGCATGAGTGGATAGCAGCCATCGCCACAGAAGCGTGGTGCAAGTGCGCATTGTCCTGATGGAAAGGGCCCACTTCAGGAGCGAAGCCCGTCGTTGGGCCTTGATGGCGTCCCGTAAGCGATAGACCAGGGTTACGTGGTACTCCCCGGTGATGGTCTCAGAAAGCCGTGGCCATCGCCTTGCCTGATGGACCATACAGAGCCTTCTTCAGTGATGAGGAGGGGGGCTGTTCCCACTGTTTCGGCAGGGCCTTGCTCTTGGTTTAGAAGCGCGCAGAGCGAATTTTGTCCACACAAACTAGAAAACACAGTCCACAGTGGGCACAGTTCGCGGAACCTACCCTGAACAGCAATAAATCTTGGGCGTATCGAGAGGGGGCTAGGGGGGGGCGTGCCCCCCTGGAGCTTCAAGGGCACTCTTCGTGCATCTTTAGTTACTCATAGGTCGTAATGATTTTTCCCAGATTGCACAATAACATGCACTTCTGAACAGTTCGCAGCATCCGTCTCCAGGAAAAGAGGTGAGAGGGTAGTACGCTTTGCCCCCTCCCCTGAAAAATATCCTGGGAATGCCCATGCTGGGGATCATCCCTAGATGTGGTGCAGCGCGTGCGTTTTTGATCACGCGTGAGCTAGAGCCCTGCACGGGCCCGTGTATGCCAAAGGGAGTCTGGCCATTAGGAGGAGCCTAAAACAGAGGCTCGACCTGTCAATCAAATTGAGCGTTTTTCATTGGCTGCTGTTTCCTATGCGCGCCGCCAGGGCACCAAAATTTTCCCGAAAATGGCGGCGTAGCTTGGAACAGCGAAGCGAGAATTTCATGACAAATTTTTTCACAAATTACTACTATTTTATTCCGTAAGGGTACATTCTGTTGCAGCTATCTTGCAAATCACCTTTAAATTACGCTTCATGCAGTGTTGATGTTTACCTGAAAATATGTTTCATCGTCCTTGTTAGGCCTAGTAAAGACAGCAATCACAGGCAAATAGCAAGAAAAACGCTACGGATGGCAAAAAATTTGCATTTTATGACGTACTTTTATTCACATACACACCTTTGCCCGTTCTTGATTCAATCTTGTTGTGTTTCTCTCTACCCTATGATCTGCCTGCGTACCTATGTGCTGCGTGTGTATTTTTGTGTGCTGTGGTTTTGCCTACCGTTCTGATGTCATGCTGACTCCACTGACTATCCCTATTTAGCATCGTTCATCACCTCATCATCAGGACACATCACATCCTGCCCCATTGTGCCTTGGGGTAGTGGGCCGCACCTTAAGTGGCGAATTTCCCCATTCATTATCATTAACTTATTTGTTGTTGTTGTATTTCATAGTTAAAATACGTATAATACCGGCAGTCTGTTCCAACAAGTGGTTCTTCCGTCCAACCAGTTCTACTAGCAAGCTCTTCTACTATTCTGAGTCTTCCCTACATGCCTCTCTCCATCCAGATGGACGCAAAATCCATTACGTTGCTAGGTCGTCAGGGAATATCCTATTCAATCTAATCCAATCCAGTGTCCCGAAAATGTCGGCACCCAGTAAATACAGGTAATATATAGCTTGGATACCCTGGGATTAATAGTAGTAATTAACTGCATTTTGGATCATGATTTGCCAGAGAGCTCAAAAAGTGGGTGGAGTTCCAGGTATAGGCAGGCTCCATTAATGGCCAGACTCCCTTTGGTATACACGGCACTGTAGTGCCCCACGTAATTGTCTCTATGCCTTGTCCTAGAGACTGGGGTAAAGACAAACTGCATTCACCTAAAGACTGCAGAGTAGACGAGACCCTTAGACAGCTGCGGTGCCATTGGGAAGAGGACGACGCACTTGCCCAATTCTGTCAGTCCCCTGAACTGATCCATAATGCCCATCGCCTGGAGATCTAATATGGCCTTGTGGACAGTTTCTGCAGGCGGAGGATCGGGTGCTTGGGATAGCATTGCTTCGACCTCGTTGCTGGGGCAAAACAGCTGTTGATACAACACGTGATGCTAAAGTAACGACGCATTGCTTGAAGGTGCACTAAGTTGCGGAAGTTATCTCCTCGCGGAATGAAAGGTGCCGTTACCTTGACACCAACATAAAAGGAACGAGATTCATCGGTTGCGTCGTTCGTGATTTATGAGGGAGAGAAACATCAATTTATGCTTTCCCTCTTCCTTTCCTTCCCAAGAAGAGCGACAATGCAAAGATCCTCAAACGATTTGTCATCAATCATCGCGGGAGACCGTTTGAGGAGACCAACCCGGGCCCTCTCCGCATTGTCGCGCAACCACTGAATGCTGTTTCTTTTCTGTTCGTGTCAAGGTAACGGCATCTTTCATTCTACGAGGAGAAACCTGTGCACTTCAGTGCCCCCTCAATTTCTTGGAGTCATTATATCTGACAGACAATGATGAGGGATTGAACTACTCTCCTTCTCTCGAAAACTTGGAGGTTCGGCGTAAACGAAGCGTTTCAGCACCCCCTCTTACCCTAGCCTAAGCGATTGATCAAGAACCGGACATCACCTTGCAGCTGAGCACCACTTGGGTAAGTGATTCGCGCTGGATCTCTGGAAGAGGGAACTGCGATCTCTTCATTGCGTCAGTCGTGGTGAAAAGATAGTAGCACTCCCCCGCTTGTAGCCTTCCAGCACGACCTTTGCGTTGACTCATGCTGGAGCGCGACGTCTCGAAAATGCCTAACATGGGCACTCCGAGTCTGACGTCAAAGCGCTTCTCTCGGTGCAGGCCAGTGTCAACAACGTACACAATGTCCTGCACTGTGATTGAAGTCTCGGCAATGTTGGTGGCCAGGATCACTTTGCGCACGTCTTCAGCTGCGTTGTACTATTCGGTTAAAGACAATTTTCATTTCATACAGGGGGGGGGGGGGGGATATATATTTATTGAATACAGGGGAGTTACAATAAGCAAACTGTATAGGGCAGGGTTTGACCGGCCGCCCCTGTCAGATACGTGAGGCCCGCGCTGCGACTGAGTCAACTGCCACAACTGATGATGCTGCAGTCGCTGCCACGGGTTCTGATATTAAAGAGACAGTCGCATCCGGAAAACAAATATATCTCACTATGCTCGGCATCGGCCGACAATCTACTTGGTAATTTTTTTCGCCCGAAGAGTGATTGTCTATTGGAAATATGGTAAGATATTTTATACGATGAAATGCTGAGGTAGTTCAAATATACGTGTCACAGCGCACACAAAGTGATGCACCTGTGTCTCATGTGTGCTGTCAAAATAAGGAAATCCTTTGCTACGGGCAGACAATCGCTGCCTCCGCAGCTGCGGAGGTTCCGGCAGCGACGACATCAGCTCTGCGAGCTGCCTGTATCCACATGCGGTACACATGTGCGAAAAGCGCCTGCGGGCTGTCGCTGCGCGGCAAGAAAGCATAAAGGACCTTTAGAAAGAGTGCATGCTGCCCAGCAGCCGCTACCTCCTGCGGTTTCCGCGTTTCTAAAGATATCGAAGCTGTCAACGTGCTGCAGACTTCGTGGGAGCCCAGAAGTAAACAAGTGACCACCTGATTGGTCGACAATGCGCGGCATGCCGCAAAAAATAAAATAAAAAATAAAATAAAAATCGTGCATTGCGCAATCGAGGAAAAGCGGCACGCGGAGGCGGCTTCTCCCGCTCCGCGGCAATAATTTCCGGCCCCGCATACGCGTTACCGCGCGCATTTGCCGCAAACAAGGATTGAGAAGGCAGCTCGCAGAGGCCTCGCAAGTTGGCTTCGCGCGGCCACGGCGTCCCCTTTCCCAGGGTCATGCTCTGATTGATGTGTAGAGCCTTTTTCCAGAGAGGGAATTCCGGCATGCTCTCAACAACCGGCGTCTGCTCTTGTCATGTATTCTATGGAATATCAGTCAAAGTACGCCACTATTTCACGTGGGGATGCGACCGTACCTTTAATATTGTCAATTTCGTTTTGGCAGGTTCGGTGAGGTCGGCGCTCTCTCTTTAATCCGATCGTCTTGGTAGAGATAACAAAGTGCAATGTCAGTTGCTATTTATGACTAACGGAACTCTAAAGGGCCAGCAAAGTCTCGTTCAGGTCTCACAACTTCCCTGCGGAACAAAATGCGAGACACCCATTCTACAGGTTTTCCCGCTCATTTTAATCCATTGGTCACTCAATTTAATCCAAGCGCTACCCAATTTAATCCAGTGGTGAACCAAATTAATCCAGACACCAACCAATTTAATCCAAGCGCTACCCAATTTAATCCAAGCAACACTTGTAAATGTATTCCGTACGTATTCAGTCATGTCATGACTGAGACTTTCATGATTTCGCCAATGTGTCATGAGTTTATGAGTACTGATTCAACAACCCCTGGATTTTGAGTGTCATAGGGTGTTTTATGACTCCTTTTTGTCATTATGATATTTCATGACTATTTTCATGCTGTGTGCCATGAATCAATTTTATGGGACTGTCACTGCTTCAAACAGTGTCATACAGTGTTTTTTAACTCCCGATGGTCATTATGACATTCCGTGACTATTTTCATGATATGTGACATGAATGAATTTTCTGGGATTACCGCTGCTTCAAACTGTCATGCAGTGTTTTATGATCATCCACGCTCATTATGACATTCCATGACTATTTTCATGACATGTGCCATGAATCGATTTTATGAGACTACTGCCGCTTCAAACAGTATCATCAACGTTTTATAACTACCGATGGTCATTATGACATGCCATGACTATTTTCATGATATGTGCTATGAATCGATTTTATGGGACTACTGCTGCTTCAAACAGCATCATACAACGTTTTATAACTACCGATGGTCATTATGACATGCCATGACTATTTTCATGATATGTGACATGAAGCAATTTTATGGGACTACCGCTGCTTCAAACAGTGTCATGCAGTGTTTTATGACCAATAACGGTCATTATGACATTCCATGACTATTTTCATGATATGTGCCATGAATTGATTTTGTGGGGCTACTGCTGCTTGAAGCAGTGTCATGCAGTGTTTTATGACCACCTACGGTCATTATGACATTCCTTGACTATTTTCATGACATGTGCCATGAATCGATTTTATGGGACTACTGCTGCTTCAAACAAACGTTTTCTAACTACCGAAGGTCATTATGACATGCCATGACAATTTTCATGATATGTGCCGTGAAGCGATTTTATGGGACTACTGCTGCTTCAAGCAGATCATACAACGTTTTATAACTACCGATGGTCATTATGACGTTCCATGACAATTTTCATGATATGTGATATGAATGAATTTTCTGAGATACCTCTGCTTCAAACAGTGTCATGCAGTGTTTTATGACTACCTACGGTCATTATGACATTCCATGACTATTTTCATGATATGTGACATGAAGCAATTTTATGGGACTACCGCTGCTTCAAACAGTGTCATGCAGTGTTTTATGACCAATAACGGTCATTATGACATTCCATGACTATTTTCATGATATGTGCCATGAATTGATTTTGTGGGGCTATCACTGTTTCTAACGGTGTCTAGCGATGATTCATGACTACTGCTTGTCATTTTGGCATTTCATGACTATTTTTGGTATAGGGGTCATAACTAGACTTTGTCCGACTGCACCTGGTTCAAACTACGTCATCCACCAATTTATAAGTATAGCTCCCCTTCCTACCTCTCTTTATTCATGACATGAAGTTTCAGTAGCCCTATGCTTTGATCGATCAACCGTACATTCCATTATGTGTTTCATGTACATGTGTTCTACTGTAATGAACTTGATAAGAAAGTGAGTCGAAGTGGAACCACGTCCTTGTCAACTTTATTACATCAGATACAGCGGAAACTGCAGAAAATATGACAATGTCGCGAAACATTGATGGGAAATGAGAACAACAAGCGCGGCCGGCGTTACACTTTTGCTCAATTCCTACATGTCAGCGCCTTGGAGAGCTTGCTCAATATAGCGGAAGTGATTTCTATCATATGACGAGCAATCCACGCGGTGGATTCTCTCCATGGCGTGCTGCGCCGCGTCAAGCAAAATAGCACGGCGGTGCTCCCGGATCGTTAGGCCATTTGGGTGTCCTAATATTTCGTCTCCTTTTTCCCTCAGGAAAGCACGAACTTCAAGCTTAAATTTGGAGAATATCTCCTCGATAGGATTGAAAAAAGGGCTATACGGCGGCAGAAATTTAATAGTGTGTCCCTTACAGAGCGTTGCTTGATGTGCTCGCTTGTGTTCAGGGGCGTTATCCATTATCAATACGACCTCTTGGTCCGGCTCTGAGACCGCAATGGAGCGCGACACCTCCTCCAGAAATTCATTAAAGGTGAGGTGTGTCACCCTTTCCAATGTACTTCAGCGCTGGAGGCCGTTTCCCGATATGCACGCCACTACGTTGATGTTGGGGCCTTTGCTGCTTTTAGTCTTCCTAACGGCTGCAGTGCCCTTTTTTGCTCGCCATATCTACGGCTGCACCAGATATTGAAATTGGTTTCGTCTATGTAGTACCGCAATGTTTGTGGCCCTTCAGACTGCAGCCACAATGCATAATTCCTTCGCACTGACTTGACGTCTTCCCTGTTGCGGTCGGCAGGCTGTAAAGTCAGCTGTTTCAAGCTGTAGCAGTGCCCATCCAGCAAGCGGTCAATCGACGACAAGCTAATTTGTATACTTGGCACACGCTCGGTGAGCACGCACTTCAGTTGAGTTAATGTATAGTCGGGATGAGCGTCAACCAACGATGTCAATATTTGGACGACGTCCGTGCCAAATCTTTTTGATGACCCTCCTCTTCGCTTAGGCACGTCTCTGTCGCTACGCACTATAGAACGTGCAGTTTTAATGTTGATCCCCAAGGTGGCAGACAGCGAAACGAGATCGCCACCGCGCCTGTGACAATCCAGCAAGCGATCTCTATCTTGTTGCGATAATCTTGCGTATCGCCGCAGAGGTTCGCCGGGTTCTTTTCGTGGACGCCCTGGTCGCCGCCGCTCGTATTCCACTTGATTTTCTCTTCTCGCGCCGGGTGAGCTCTCCACGAGTTCCATTTTAGCTGAGCGTCAGAACACCACCGAACAACTTAGCAGACGACAGCCTAGCAGACTACACGGCGTGCGACGCCGTGGTCTGCTAAGTTGTTCGGTGGTGTTTTGAAGCTCCGCCCAAAGCCGACAAAAGAGCAGCAGACGACACTCCGTGAAAGAGACACGGCTATAGAACTGACGCAGCGTTTTCTTCACAAATTTGCTAAAATGGAGGACTCACCTAGTGCAATACCTAGTATATGGTCTCGTGGCCGTATTTTTTTTAAATTTCGTGTTAGCGCCGCGAAGCAACTGTGGCTATGAGCGGCGTACAACGTGGACAGATGGAGAGAGGACAGCAGGAAGAAGTGGGGGACAGGGGCGGTTAGTGTGCGTCCTGGGCCGACTTCTGGGGGAACTGTGCCGACATATTCGTCTGGAAAGTCTGCGGAAAAGCAAGGGAAAACCTCAGACAGTACAGCCGGTGACAGGATTCGAACCCGTGTCACTTCCTAATCCCGGCGTAGAAGGCACCACTACGCCACGGGAGCTGGTCGTGGCAGTATTGGCAATGAATAATGCCCCTCTGCACAAGCAAGCACATCAAGCAACACACTGTGATGGACATTGCGTGAAATTTCTGCCACCGTATAGCACCTTTTTCAATCAGATTGAGGAAATCTTATTCGAATTAAAGCTTGAAATTCGTGTTTTCCTGAGCACCGCCGCACTATTTTGCTCGATGCGGCGCAGCACGCCATGCAGTGCAAACACCGCATGGATTGTGCATCGCATAACAGAAATCACTTCAGCTATATTGAGCAAGTTCTCCAAGGCGCTGACATGTAGGAATTAAGAAAAAGTGCAAGGATTCCGCTTTTGTTCTCTTCGTTCATAGAACACCGCTTCAAGAAAACTTAGCGGTATTGTCATACTTCCTGTAGATTCAGCTGCTGGTATCTCATGTTATAAAGTTGACAATGACTTGGCTGCGCCTACAGAATGAACGCTTCATGAACTTGAGTACGTACATCAAAGACATAACTAAGCAGTAGTCATGAATCATCACCTGGCACAGTTTGAACCAGCTGCAGTAGCCGAAAGTTTGTTTGACTCGTATAGGCAAAATAGTCATGAAATGTCACAATGACAAGCAGCAGCCACGAATACTTTGTAGAAAATTGCACTAGCAATAGCAGATGGAATGCCATAATGTCATAAAATACCATATGATACTGTTTGAAGCAACCTTAGTCAGATAACATCGATTCATAGCACATATCATGAAAATAGTCATAGAATATCGTAATGGCCCTCGGTAGTTACGAGGCATTATATGGCACCCTTTCTAGCAGCATTAATAATGATCATATTAATAATAATAACTGGGGGTTTACATCGCGTGACAGCTGAGATCATGAGCGACGCCACAGCGGTCGGTCTGTGGAATAGTTGCTAAAATTGGTTCATGGCACGTAATATAAAAACAGTCGTGGAATGTCATAATGACCGCGGTAGTCGTAATGCATTGTAGGACATTGTTTCAAGCAGCAGTAGCCCCATAAAATCGGTTCATGTCACATATCATGAGAATACTCAAGAAAGGTTATAATGACCATCGGTGGATATAAAACATTGCATGACAATGTTTGAAGCTCATGGCACATATCATAAAAATAGTCATGGAATGTCATAATGACCGCCGGTAGTCATAAAAGACTGTGTGACACTGTTTGAAGCAGCGGTAGTTCCTTGAAGCTGATTCATGGCACATATCGTGAAAATAGTCATGGAATGTCATAATGACCGTTGGTAGTCATAAAACACTGCATGACACTGTTTGAAGCAGCGGTAGTCCCATAAAATCGATTCATGGCACATATCATGAAAGTAGTCATGGCATGTCATAATGACCATCGGTAGTTATAAAACGTTGTACGATGCTGTTTGAAGCAGCAGTAGTCCCATAAAATCGATTCATGGCGCATATCATGAAAATAGTCATGGCATGTCATAATGACCATCGGCAGTTATAAAACGTTGTATGATACTGTTTGAAGCAGCAGTAGTCCCATAAAATCGATTCATGGCACATGTCATGAAAATAGTCATGGAATGTCATAATGACCATCTGTAGTTATAGAACGTTGTATGATGCTGTTTGAAGCAGCAGTAGTTCCGTAAAATCGATTATGGCACATATCATGAAAATAGTCATGGCATGTCATAATGACCATCGGTAGTTATAAAACATTGTATGATACTGTTTGAAGCAGCAGTAGTCCCATGAAATCGATTCATGGTACTTGTCATGAAAATAGTCATGGAATATCATAATGACCGTAGGTGGTCATAAAACACTGCATGACACTGCTTCAAGCAGCAGTAGTCCCATAAAAGCTATTCATGGCACAAGTCATGAAAATAGTCATGGTAAGTCATAATGACCATCGGTAGTTATAAAACACTGTATGGCACTGTTTGAAGCAGTGGCAGTCCCATAAAATTGATTAATGGCACACAACATGAAAATAGTCATGAAATATCATAATGACAAAAAGTCATAAAACACCCCATGACACTGCGAAATCCAAGGGTTGTTGAATCGGTACTCATAAACTCATGACACATTGGCGAAATCATGAAAGTCTCAGTCATGACATGACTGAATACATACGGAATACATTTACAAGTGTTGGTTGGATTAAATTGGGTAGCGCTTGGATTAAATTGGTTGGTGTCTGGATTAATTTGGTTCACCACTGGATTAAATTGGGTAGCGCTTGGATTAAATTGAGTGACCAATGGATTAAAATGAGTGGGAAAACCTGTAGTTTCTACTGTGGCGTCGGGCGCGGCAGGCCATCGCATCGTACCAAAGATATCCCGAAACGCCTCTAAACAATAGCTGCTGAAAGCGTTATAGATGACCATCTATAAAATTGCTTTCATCATAAACCGGCCGAAGCGACGTTCTTACTGTTTGAGGGGACGTCAAATATTTTCCTCTGATCTTCATGGCGCAACTTGGAATGGAGCGGTAGTAACCATCGGTGGGTGCGGGGAGGCAGTACCTTGAAGAGCTCCTGCATGACGTACATGATTTCGCCCCAGCCGGGCAGAAAGCACAGGATGGCTCCGGGAGGACGGTTATAATAAATATACTTCACTGTATGCACAGCTAACTTGACAGGGTCTTTCACATCCTTATGAAAAAAAAAAGTAAAAAGAAAGAAACACGGTAAGTAAGTGTAATCATAGTTTCACGAAAACTACACGCTATGGCTTCCTTGCACTTACCTTCCGAGGAGGACAAATCAATGCCCTGTCTATCAAGTCCTCCAAGTAGAGCTCTCGCACGGGGTATAGCCTTCCAGGTATGGTGATTATAGGAGCCCCACCAAAGTAGTCCGAAAATGTGTGCGTATTAATAGTTGCACTCATGAGTACCACCTGATGTAAGAGAAACCATTGTAGCAACAGCCCCACAGACCGGCCGCGCGGAGCAAGACACAAACTCGGTTTCCTTAGCGGTTTGAACGTTACCACTTATGCTCAGACTAGTTCTTTTCGTGGCGAATTTCATTGGTAGATATACAGCGTGTTTATTCTTACCCTTTACATATTTTTATTAAAGAAGTACGACAGCAGCATGTATGTAGTTTCTGTAGTTGATTAGGCGGACATCCTCTAGTAGAAAGTATGCAACCACCAGGTGACTAATTACCTAAAACTATTTAATTAAAGTATTCTGGGAAAAAGCGCGCCAGCAGAATAGGAAACAATCTTTATTGTAAGGCATTTTCTCTTTTATAAACCCTGAAACAAGCGGGTGCCGTGAAATATCCACAGCTAAATTTCGCTTACAAATGAGCCGGAGCCGAAACCAAAACAGCATGACCTTCGCCGACGGAGGCCGGAGAGCGCTGGAGCAGAAGGGCCGGAAAGCGCTTGATCTGACCAGCAGATCAGCACCTATACTCCAATTATCTCCATTGCCCCAAAGCACGTGGCCCTCTGACGAGCGCTGTGCTCCCGGTCGCCGCGGTTTCGGTTTATTCTGATTGCATATATAATCCCGGGGACGGGTATTTCACAGAGCCCTGTTTCGTGGTCGATCGGTACAGCATAGTTTAAAAATGCAGACAAAACTTCTACAATTCTGTGGCTCATGACCTGCTTGGACTGTAGTCATTCACTGTAGATCCTTACAGTTCTCTTAAGTTTTTTTTTAACGTCCGTGTTAGTGCCGCGAAGCAACTATGGCTGTGAGCGGCCTACAGACGTGGACAGATGGAGAGAGGATAGCAGGAAGGAATGGGGGACAGGGGGGGGGGGTAGTATGCGTCCTGGGCAGACTTCAGGGAGAACTGTGCCGACATTCGTGAGGAAAGACTTCGAAAAACCCAGGGAAAACCTTGGGGAAAACCAGGGAAAAGACTGCACAGCCGGTGCCAGGGTTCGAACACGTGTGACCTCCCAGTCTCAGCATGGACAGCGATCATCCTAACCACCATCCTACAGGAGCTGGTAGTTCGCCAAGTTAACATTACACCAGGGTGTCGAACCGCAAAAAATACGGGTTCGGTTCGGGTTCGGGTTCGCGTTGTTTTGATTTCGTTCCGGTTCAGTTCCGGTTCGGCCACGCCAAAAACCGAACCGGTTCGCAAACCGGTTCGCAGCCCCGAACCGGTTCGCGAACCGGTTCAACGCTTCCGTTTTATATGTTCCATAAAACTGCTTTTATCAGGAAATGCGTGGCTAATAGCTTACTGCTGTTGTCTGCATTGACGTCTTTAGCGGTGAGGTAGCTCTTTAGCGAGAGAAATAAGAAATGGATGAACACTTATTGCAAATAGAGTCCACGCTGATGAAGCGGTGTTGTCCCGCTACTTTCTGTTGCCAAAATCTCTTTTTCACACGCACAGTGCCAGCAAGATAAACTTAAAGAAAGCCTAATAAGATGGACAGCGTAAGATAGACGACAGTACTTGCCGGCACACTGCCTTCGCAGCGTGAATCGATCTGAAACCGTACTGAAGCATGTCGAAAATAAGCCTGCCAGCCTTACTCTGTCCAAGCTCACAGCAGTGCACTAGTTAATCCACCTCACAAAGGCAATGTATCACGACACAACTGCAGTACCAATAAGCAGAACCACATTTAGTTTTCAAACCACGACCAATCAAACAGGCACCGTTCTGCCTACGCTCCTTCTCCGCTTCTCATGTTTCTGACTTGTTTAATTTTTACTGCTCACGTGTAAAAATAAATCTTGGACGCTTATTTGATCACATAGTCGTCGTGTAGAGCTACATAACTGGCCTACTCCATTCCTGTTGCATTCGTCCGCGTGGCACCTCGTCTCTGAAGAGTAGACGCCGCATCACCGCGTGCGTGGGGCGCCAGCCGCGGCGCTCACAAGGACAACTGCGCTTCAACATGTTAAAAAGATGCTGAAAGTATACTTACTATACGTCGTCGTCTGACTGCTAGGTGAAAATTTCTGAAATCCATGATATAGGCGCGTGATGATGATACCGATGTGTCTTCGTTCGGGGATAGAGAGGAACTCTTGTGCTGACTTCTATGTCCGAACCGTTTTGTTGCGAACCGGTTACCGCTATTATTTTTTATGGTTCTGCTCCGGTTCGGGTTCAGCAGTGTTCTGAAAATTTCGGTTCGGGTTCGGGTTCGGTTCCGGCAAAAATAACGGTTCGGGTACGGTTTTCGGTTCGGGTTCGGGTTCGGTTCGACACCCTGCATTACACACTACGGTATTACATTTTATGCTCGATTTAACTGATTTACTTTGTGTTACATTGTGTAGGCTGGCCACGTACGTCCTATTAACGATAAAATAAACAGAACGTGTTTGTTAAACTGTGACATAATTGACGAATTCAGCAAGATACACAACGCCATGTCTGTGTAGGTCCTGCGTTCCTCAGTTGTGTTGTGTACATTCTATGGTAGGAAATGCTGGTACGCCCGGACTGCAAGATATGAGCAGACCACTTACCGTAACACTGTGGTTCAGTTTGATAACCTCTCGGAGCACAATGAGCAGAAAGTCTGTATCCAGGTCCCTCTCGTGTACTTCATCGACGATGACGTGCGAAATCCCCTGCAGCATTGGGTTGCCTTGCAGGTGTCGCAGCAAGATGCCCGTGGTGCAAAAGTAGATTCCGCCACGCTGGTGCAGAGCCACCCGCTTCAGTCTAACTTGATAGCCTACCGTATCGCCCACCTACGTTCCAACAGCTAAGTGTCATGGAGCATGTTTTTCCTTGGCTGGAGCGTGAGTACCGTTCACAGAACGCTTTCCCTCGACATACTGCCGCGACTCATTATTGTTGCAAGTTAGTAGCAAGGGGACATATCAACTGCTCGTCCCTTTGCCCTGGGGTACGATTTGCAAATGGCTGCTACTACTTCGATGCCAGCTGCTAGGTTCGCTGCGAACTTTCGCTGACGTCCCTATTAGAACATGCGCGGTCTCGGGCTTACCCCAAAGCCCGAGCCGAGTCCGGCACGCAGGTCGTGCCGAGAAACACGCAGCCGGCTCCCTCAGCCGATACAATGCACCAAGACTTCGGAAACAGAAACTAAGAACCACTTCGTAACTCACACAAGCAAAATATGTTAATACAATCATTTTATGCTAGCCGGGAAATGTCGGCCAGCGCCGAAAAGGAAACAGTCACGTGACCTCAAGGTGACGTTATTTATGACGTGATATTAGGACAAGATGGCGACGTTTCCACAACCGACGGCTTGAGAATTTTTGTTAGAAAAACGGCAGGTATAGGGCATCCCTGTGCTACCAATAGACGGAAAGTGTTGGGGTGCTTTTCAACTAGATGCAGCCCCAGAGTCACTCACATATAGCTGTTGAAAGCATAATTTATACAGGGTGTTTCACCTAAAGTGATAAATTCTAACTGGCGACGTACGCCGGAGGATTGTGGGACTTTCGACAATTACCTTCTGGAAACTTTTTGAAACTGGGAAACCTCTGGAAACGCCATTTAGGAAGGCTTTGGACAATTTTATTGAGGGAAATTTATTTTTTTCAATCGAACTTTGAAAATTGCCAAGCCAACATTACTCTTTTTTTCTTTTACAGAAATATGAAGTCGTCCACGGATAACCGCAGACCCAACAAAGTCTATGCACAGTATAGCAACATAAATAGTAAAAAAAAAAAGTATAAGTGCTGCTTTAGTCCCGCCTGCGTTATTGTCGTAAAAAAGAGGCCGCGAAAGGTGCGGTGATAGGAGGAAGTGCCCCCGCCTTCTTTTGTTTTTGCTAATTTTAGCGTTCTGACCAGCCGCCGCTCTAAAGCGAAACGCACCGCTTCCAAAGCAGCTGATCTAAGCAGAGTTCGAGGTAACTCGTTACTGTAACTAAGTTCCTTTTTTTGGTAACTTGTAACTTAACTCGGTACTTTTACGCCGTGGTAACTTTCAGAGGAACTCGTTTCTTTTTCAGGTAACTTTGGCAAAGTAACTTAAGCGAAGTTCCAAGTTACTTTTAATTCGCTTTTCACTCACGTTCGCTTATTTTCTTGCTTTCTCTCCGGTTCTTTCATGGCATGCCGTAAAACGTGATATTCAATCAATGGCAGTATTCTATTCAGGAAGTAAGAATCGCTGCCACTGAAATGAAGCTGAACCACTGTGCGCCCACAGGAAGTCAGATGCAAAAGCGTTCGAATTCATGGACATAAACGAAAACAATCTAAGCGTGTTGCACTCCTCCGCAGGCAACTCAAGGTCGAAATGAACTGCTCACGCGCGCTGCACTTGTGTTGTGCTATATTGTAACCGAAGTAACTTGGAAGTAACTCGTTCTTTTTTTAAGTAACTCCGTAAAGGTCCGTTCCGATATACAGCGCTTTGCCCAGGAGCACTGGAAAACAGCGCTGTTTTTCCCTCCTCTCCCGGCTGCGACTCGATGGAAAACAGCGCTTGGCGAAGTTGAGCTTCGGTGAACTTTCCCATCGCTGTCTCCCAGCAATAGGCTCCCTGAACCAATGAGAACGCGGAGCCGCGTTCACGTGACGGGGCTGCCTCCCCCCCCCCCCCCGATCACGTGAGATCACCAAGCACAGCGCTGGGACAAGCGCTGCAAGTGCGAACCCCACAGTGGAAATACAGCGCTGTGGAGCAAAGCACTGTATGTCGGAACGGGCCTTAACTGCGAGTTATATTTCAGGCTGAAGAGCTTCGTTATTAACTTAGTTACATTTTGCACACGGTAACTTAACTTGTAACGAGTTCTTTTTGACGGGTAACTTCTATATCTATGGATCTAAGTATCCCTAATTGGCTGCGTGATATATATGTAAATATTTGGCTGCTCGTTGGTCTCCGAAAACTGGCGTCAGTCTTCCTTCGCGCTGATTGGGCGAGAGTAATTTGACTGAGGCGCGAGGATCCGTACGGTCGGTCGAACTGGCCCAACGGAGGAGAAAGAAAAAACGATGGAGGAGACATCATGTCTGTCCGGCCAGGCGTGTTCTCTCGGTCTACAACCGTTGTGCTCGCAGACGCTAGCGGGTAGTTTAGAGGGTTTTGAATGCTTTAGATTTAGATTGTGGCGAACTGCTAATGTGAAAACGGAATGGCACATCCAGCTGATCATCACAACAGCGGGAAGACGAACATGACAGGTAATCCCTGCACCTCCAAAGGACGCAGAAATCGTTCGTGAGGAAGTCTGCACTTTTTCCGATGTCCCGCAGGTGAGCGGTAACACAAGTCTGGTAACACAAGCTCAGCTGTTTTCGAAAAATATATAGCTGCACATTCTGGGTGTGCGAACTGCGATTGGCTTTTGAACTGCTCTTCGATGTCAAAGCACCTAAAGCTCCAGTGAAGCCTGTTACAAGATGTGAAAAGATATGTACTGTAACTTTTTCGAAACAGTTCGCGAGGACAAATCAGTGATTTCCCCATAAATTCACTACTGGGGGGGGGGAGCTTTCAGGGGGGGGGGGGGGTTTGCTTGGTGAAGGTTCCACTATAAGGAATTTTTCTTAGACACGGAAAGAATCGTGGCACAATGGTGACATCTCTGCCCAGCTTTCCCGTTTTATTTGTGCATGTTATTACGCTAGAACACAGTCCATTAGAATACAGATTCATTATGAACGGCATTTCAACATTAGGATGCATAATCACATGACCACATCCCCACCAGCACTGGGGTAGAGTATCGCCTCTCGGGCGATGAACCTCCCCACTCTCCATCTCAAAATAAAGTTGTTGTTCACATGACCGACAAAGAAAAAAGACTAGCACCTTGTCTCACGAAGCTCAATGACTACCTAGCAACCGACGGTGAAAACCTAGACGAAAAATGCAGAATACCTCGCCCGATTGAGTTGGGCGCAAATGGTTCTTGATGATCCACATTGAGTTTGCGTGCCGCATTGAGTTTGCACGCATTTTTGCTCGTATATGCGCGCAATATATGCATTGAACAGTCACTTTCAAATGATTTTGGACAAACGCATGGTATGATCATCTGCATGACTGTGGTCCTACAGCCCCAGTTTGACAGTACAGGATGTAATTCGCTGCGCTGGACTCTCTACCAGAACGTGTTGGCGGCCGAGCTGGGTGGGGTCACCTGAGAAATATCAGGGGGGGGGGTTGCAAAAATGCAGGGAGGGTGTAGGGAAATCCCTGGGACAAATGATGATTGAGGTTTTATGGCGCACAAGCAACTAAGGCTATATAGTGCGCCAACCAGGACAAATAAACTTGCTTTATCAGACACCATCGCTTTTTGGTAGTCTGCTTTGGGACAACACGATCGTTACTCTACAGCAAGCACTGAAGAAAAACGGACGAAGCTGGGGCTGGGGGTAGGGGGGACGAGAAGAGAGAGACGAAAAACCCGGGGAGAGAAGGGGAAGGAGGTTGGGAAGGAGGTCGGTCTGCGCATGCGCACTTGACCCGAGCTTTTTTTCCCACGCTGCTGATCTTGACCGCTGTGAGTGGCTCCTGCAGATCACGTGGTTTTGCGCCCGCCATTTTCCCTGAACATTGAGTCTATGGGAGCTTCCGGCGAAGTCTCTGACCTTGGTTCCGCGGACTGCACTTTTATCGGAAGTAGCTTCCCAGGTAAATCCCTTTTTTGTTTGTGACTGGCAAATGTGAATAAAACAGGGACCTATCCTGAGTTCTTTGTGATAAGACCGTCGTCAAAAGCATCAAGATCAAAGCAGGGCAAAGAAAGGAAAAACAAGAGGCAGGAACTCTTCTTCCTGTCGCCGCACCTTTCGCGCCCGCTTTTTTGCCACAATCAAGCGGGCGGGGCTAAAGCAGCACTTTCACTTTTTTTTTTTTCGATTATTCCTGTTGCTATACTGTGCATAGTTTTTGTTGCATCTGCGGTTACCTTGGAGGACTTCATATTTCTGTAAAAAAGTGAGGGTAGCTTGGCAATTTTCGAAGTTCGATTGAAACAAATATATATAAATTTCCCTCAATCAAGAATTGTCCAAAGCCTTCCTAAATGGCGGCAAAAGTTTCCAGAAAGTAATTGCCGGAAGTCCCACAATCCCCTGGCGAGTACGTCGCCAGTATCACTTTAGGTGAAACATTCGAAGCTCAGCACACATTCCTTACCTCTTCTCCCCTTTCCCATGCGACACGCTCCGCCATGCTTATTGCTGCTATACGGCGAGGCTGCGTCACCACTATGTTGCACGACGACCCATAATTGGAGGCTATGCAGTCTTCGAAGATGTATTGAGGTACCTGCGTTGTCTTGCCGCATCCGGTTTCACCAGCGAGAACCACCACTTGGTTCCTTCGCACCATATTGATGATTTCGTCCCTGAACCAGTTACACTTACATATTAGCATTTTCGCTGGTACTTAAAGGGACTGCTGCATCCGGAAACCCATCTATGAAACCGATACCAGTACCCTCGGCATCGGCCGACAACCCAGTTGGCTGATTTTTCCGTCCGAAAACTGCTTAGTTATTCAATAAACCGATTTTAGGGACCAGCGCTGCTTCCGCAGCTGCAGAGGCTCATGCGGCGTGACGTCACTTCCTAAGCGGAAGAGTGAGAGGAGCCGTCCAGACGCCTCGAAACTTTGAGACGCCCACGGCATTCCTCTTCTCAAAGGGTCGCCCCTCCGGCATACTCTTGGCGTCTGCTCTGGTCATGTACTCCATCGAATAACAGTCAAACTACGCACTCTTTCGCGAGGGGTGGATGTATAGTCCACGAGGAATAAAATGACACCACAGTTTCGAAAACGACTGTAACGGATACGACAGTCCCTTTACAGGGGACACTAAAGAGAAAATTTTCTCCTCGTGAATGAAAGACGCCATTATCTTGACAGTAGCACAGAAGGGCGGGATTCACTCGTCGTGTTGTTCGCAAAGAAAACCGTAATTTACGCTTCCCCTCTATTCTCCTTTTTTATCCCATGTTAGCACCGCAAGGCAACTGTCACTATTAGCGGTGTACAGACGTGAACAGCAGGAAGGAGTGGCGGACAGGGGAGGGGGGGTTAGTGTGTGTGGGGTCAACTTTCAGGGGGAATGCCGCCATTCGTCTGAAAGGTCTGCCGGAAAACCCAGGGAAAACCTCAGAGAGCACAGCGGGAGGTAGAATTCGAACCCACTACCTCCCAATCTTCAGCGCGACCTCGGGTACCACCACAGAGAGGATCCTTTTTACCCACTCTGTCCTGCCGCTGGGTATCTCGCTCGTAAGAAGCATGGCAATGCGGAGCGGCCGCCTATTGACCTCCTCAAATGATTTGCCCATTCATCGCGGGATATCTTTTGAGGAAACCAATGGGAGGGCGCTCAGCGTCTTTGCGCTTCTTGAGGAGAGAGGAGGGAAAGCGTAGGTTGTAGTTTCCTTTTCGCACAATCGCGAACGACGCAATGTCTGAATCATGTTCTTTTTGCATTGGCGTCATTGGCATTGGCGCGCTTTAGTGCCCCTTTACTCCCAGTAGCTGCTCGCACCTGTAGTCATAGACGGGAAGCGACTCTCTCCAGCGGTGTCTCGATGATGCCCGGTGCATGTTGTTCTTTTGTACAAGTTGATGATCTCGGCGTTCCAGTGAAGGTATATCCGACGCCCAGAGGCGCCTACCTGTCATTACATCCCACACGTGCTCCTTCGTAGCGTCGTCCATAAAGGAAACATCATCTTCGTCCCTGTAGTCCTCCTGACCCTCTTGCAAGCAGCTGATCTCGGAGACTATGCCCTAAAGAAAGGTGAGATTTTAATTTATGAACAACAAAATTCTACGAGAAAGCAAATCCTCGACAGTTGCTCTGGGGGTCTGACACGTCCGCGAGGCATGGGCATTGATACTATTGCAGACTGTGTGGCGCTCCACCTGTTTAGGTGCACACATCAATCAAATTTCTTCCTTGAGCAAGAGCTATCCAACGAATGACCTCAACTCATCGTCTATGACTGGAGCCACATCACTGCTCCGAGTGTTTCGGTTGAAAGTCGCAACACGCTACGCAACTAGGTCAAAGGACTCGGCATCCATTTAGCTGCGGTCTTTCTATGTCTGCGCAGGCCGTGCCCTCAATAGAAGGGCTTCAAACAGGCTGTGCATATAAGTAAACGGATTGCGCGTCCCTCCAGCTTCTCCTATCCCTGTTTGTGAACGCCATGACCTCGCTGGTAGGGGCTCACATAACTTTCAGGTGGACCATGAGCAGTCTGGTATATGGTCTGAACATCAGTGACAAAAGGAGGCTAAGCCAACGAAGCCATACACCATAACATGATGACCATGGAGGCCGTGCATTAGGGAAGCGTGCAATTGTTGTGTGGTATTTTCTATGTATTGTCCAAATGGCCATCCTGAGGAGGTATTTATCTCAGAGCTGTCAAGGTATCTACCATGGTGAACTGCTTGCTGCAAGACCATCATATCGAAGGGCGCTTGATAGCCTGATAGCTTGAGCGCCGTTAGGTAAAACTAGCAGGGCTTGGAAACAAAATGGCCTCTTCTTGTATCTCCTGCTCGCCCTTGAAACTCTGTGTCGCTTCTCTGATGCAAAGCTTGACTCTAATATACCCCAACAACAACCACATGGTACCGAGTTGCCCCTTATTTCGCCAGTTATGCGGCTTCTCTTCTGCTGATCTCGTCTCATGTGCAAGGCCAAGGAATGCCACGTTTGTGCTGAATCGCACTCTGCTGTTTGTCCATGTTGCGCTCACATGGGTCGGCATCATGTTTTCTCGAACGAAGTGAAAAACATATCTTTTCGGACACTATGAAGTGCTTGTAACGCTACCTCTGTCACTGCTTCAATTACATAGCGATTCGTTGTGTAACCTGAGAAGCGAGGTTAAGCTACGTTCCCACTGCCCCTCGCGCGCGGTGAACCCTTACTTGCACTACCAGTTTAATTTATACCAATAACTACCAATAATTTGTTTTCTCCCGCCACGGACCCTCGTCGTCGTCGTCTTCGCTTTCATTGGTTGGTTGCTGCTGTCTGCCATCGTCAATCACGCGAAGAGCGACTGCTCAGACGGGGCAGGAAAGCGGACCTCCGGTGACCACTAAGTAAGCAAACCTCCCGCCGTTACGGCCGCCGTTGTGGAAGCCCGCGCGGTAGTGGGAACGTAGCTTTACTCCAAAGTCAGGTTATCGAAGCGATGCTCGACATGTAAGTGGGGAATCTCTGTACTCAGCGTTACTGCAGCAACTCCCTTTTTTAAATGTAAAAACGTCGGCAAGTTCGGTTTGGTAGCCAGGTCAAATTTAGGCTGCGACGTAGTTATGCTGAATTTCATGGCGCGATAACTCGCATAGTAATAAACCAATCAGGCAATCGGCTAAATCCAGATAGCTTACATAGCATCGTGTATGTAAGATTCTAGCTAACAAGGTCACTGCAAAGGCTGACGCAACCTCCGGGTGTAGCGGGCGCGTGCGAGAGAGACAGAAATGTAGGGGTACGCATACCTTGCTGGCAGTCGCGAACGCGTGAAACTAGGACGCCGATCGAGGTGTCGTTGGTAAGCGCTTAAGGTTCTACCTGGACCTTAAGCGATATCGGCTTCAACGACAATAACCAAAGTTTCATGAATTTACAAATTTGAAATATCAAAATTTTGCTAGAATGTCGGCATATTTGAAACTAACATATGATCAGAATCAAAGGAAAAGGCAATCCGAAGACAGGGTGGCTCGAGAGGAACCCAAAAATCCCACAAAGTCCAGCACCAACTCATCGAGAGAGTTACAGGATGCCAAGGATGCCAAAAGGTAGAATGGCTGCGGGGGGGGGGGGGAATAAGGGGGGGTGCAGTCGTGTCCAAGCCGTAGTGTTTTTTACATGAAAACGTCACAATCTGCGATTCCTTTGGTCCAAACTCGTTCGCCACGAACGCGACGGCGCCGCAGGCCGCCTCCTATCTCCGCTGCGCCTGGGGTCTCTGGTAGGCTCTGGCTCCTCCATAGTGCTGAGCCCCCGCCCCCTTCACCCTGGATCCCCTTCCCCCTGGATGCACTCCATCGTCTTTGCAGGTCACGGATTGCAGGTCACGGTTGGAACGAGTTTGGAGCAAAGGAATCGGAGATTGTGACGTTTTCATGTAAAAAAACACTACGGCTTGGACACGACTGCACCCCCCATTCCCCCCCGGCCATTCTACCTTTTGGCATCCTCGGGCAGTCACCCAGAAACTAGTTAGCTAGATTTCTAGTTAAATGAGTGGCCAACGTGCTGTAGATGACAAAACATTCCTGAGAAAGTTTGTACGCTGAAATGTAAAACCGTTTGTAATTAACATCTTCGTCATGTAGTTTTTTTTTTTTCTACAAATGTGGAAACCGCGGATGTGCGGATATTGAGTATATGCGGATACATCTATTTCGCGGATCTTACAAGCGCATATGCCAGCACATTACCATGAAACCAAGATATGATAAGCGGGTACGGTGCAGAATTGCTACTTACTACTATTTTCCTAGTCCTCTAGCACCCACCTCGAACTCGTGCAAAATCTGCTCCATCCTTGGAATGACGTGAGGTGGGAGCTTCACCTCTTCTAATGGCATAGGACGGCCGTGTGAAACAGCTTTATTCGTCCCGCCAATGACTTGCGTTCTTGGGCCTTCGGTATGCAGTTTTGGTCGTAGTCTGTTATCTATGAATTCATTTTCTTGGAGGTAGCTGATGAGGTTAAGACAAGCTCTTCCTTCAGCTTCTTTTTTCTTTTGGCCTTCACCAGCGAATGACATCACAGAAGGCCAACGTACCGTAAGGTCTGCCACCCACTTTTGATCTGTAATCGCATACAACGCACGAATGGATTAAAAAATTACAAATAGGGCTGCAGAAATAAGGGCTGTTAAAACAGTCGTCAAGGTCTTCAGTTCTATAGAACTCTTCTTGGCTGGGCATAAAAATATGGGAGGATTTTGGTCTCTGATTCTGGCCACGTGGGTCGCTAGGTAGTCTTCAAGGGGGATGGGAGGCCGGAGTCTGCCGAGTCACTCATGTTAATTATTCGGTCATCGCTCCTGCTGACCTATGGTGTTTAGTATATCTGCTACCTCGCACCCAGCTTTCAGTTTCTTTTCCAATATTTCTGGCTCGGACGAGATATTGCTTTGATTCTGAATTCGAATATAGAATTGCATGGTTGATTCGTAATTCAAATCTAACATGCAATTATTTGCCTCGATAAAAATATTTGAATACTTGCACAGCCCTGAAGGCATTGACATAGGCACTTCAAGGCATTGACCCTTGCAATGCATAAAACTCGAAAACAATCATGATCAGTGCGCGTGCGACATGAGTTGGATGGATTCAATTCCACTAGGAATATAAAAATATTTTTAGTGCGCATACGCATGTTTACTCTTCGCACGCGGAGAATAACAGCGTCCGTTGCTGGGCTGGCAAAGTGATCGTCGGCAGGCGGAGTCGTTGCATGTCAGGGACGCGGCAAATCTAATCGCGCTCCTCCCCTGCCCTCAACTCGCCCCGTCGACTGTTCGACAACACCCTGTACTACTCCCGTCACCAAGTTGAAAATCACGGCACTAACTAATCAGCCGAGGCCGATAAGTATCTCTTAATGTCTGAGTGGACGCCGGAAGAATAGCTTGCGTGTCCCAAGGGAGTTATGTCCGCAAAGCTGATTCGGGGGGAAAAAAAGGAAAAGGAAAACGAAGCCAGCTCCTGTGGTTCACTATGAAGAAATGGGGGAAGACGCATAATCTCCGTGCGTCCTGCGGAGTTTCGTTTTAGGCGCGGCCTGCTTTGTCACCCTCTCCGCTGTCTTGGCTCCCTCCACTAGCTCCGTTCCTCGAGGAACCCCTTGGTGGTGATATTGTGAGAAAGTGAATGAGTCGACCACAGTGAGGACGCACCGTTCCTCAATGCGTGATGTGCCGGTACTTTATTCTGTAGTTAAATAAATAACGAGTAAACCTTCTCTTCGTTTTCGTTCTCAGAACTACCGGTCAGCGAAACAGTGCATGGCAGTATAGATCGGGGTGCACCACGTATGGTGAAGCAGCCAGCCTGTGCACAGAGACGGATTCAACACGAGCGGAGAGGAGGCAGTGCAGTGGCCGCATCTGAAATGAAACTCCGCAGAATGCGCAGGAGTTTTGCGTTTTTCACCTTTCATACTGAAGATAGACCAGAAGCCATGGGACATCATGAGTATCCACACACTGGCTAGAGTCAAAATGGCAATGAGAAAGTTGTAGGGGACGATACAACTACACGAAACACGTTTTATGCAACTTTGTACCTCTGGCGGATCCTTTTTTCCCGGCTCCTAAGACTAACTTCCGGGTTCGCCAAAAACAACAACACAAAAAGAAAAAGAAAAAAAGAAGAGAAAGAAGAGAAAGAAAAAGAAGAAATAGAAGATAAAGAAAAGAAAAGAAAAAGAGGAAAAAAAAGAATATAAAAAGAGAAAAAAAAGAATATAAAAAGAAGAAAAAGAATATACAAAGAAAAAAGAAGAAGAAAAAAACACACACACACACGAAGCATTACCTGTCGCCGACGCGCGAGGAACGCCGATCACATTGCTCTCGAGCGTCCTGTTATCGAACGAAGACTATAGTCACAGTTCTTCATTGACATTTTGGCTTGGCATTGACTCCTCGCGCGTTTGCGACAGTGGAAACGCAATTTAACTCTCCAGAAAGGCTTCTGACACCTGATCAACCAGCCACGGATTCGTGTTTTTCTGCATGCATTGGTGGCCAATTGAAAAATAAAACTGGCCGAATCATGCCTGTGGTAGTGAAGGCAATCCGGACGGTCGATCGTCTAACTATATTTACACCAACCACAATGTTGTTCCTGCCTAGAGTCAAAGCAGATGACTTACCGGTACCCATTCGTGTCTCCAACTGGGGCTTGAGACGGACATCATTTTTAGCTCTGCAGAGACGGTCGTAAACGTTTATAACGAGAGCCTTAGCACGGGTCACAGATTCTCCAACGGCTCCTTCAGAGCTTGGACAATGCCTCAGTAGATCTGGTTGTGGAGAGCAGTTGGGAGGCTTGGTGGGCATAACCCGCTCAGCACTCGCCAGCTTTCTGCCAGGCAGCAACTTGTCGAGCGCCCCGACTTCCTGCGTGCGCGGAGGTAGTAGCAAAGACGGGGTTTACCTTCACAGGTCACTACAGAATACCCAATGAAGGCGACGAACGCAAGCGTGAAGCCATGAAAGCTGAAGTTAGCGATGGTTATTGTGCCACGTCTGCTGCTAGTGGGATGCCGCTACGTGTAGCCCATTCTCTGTCAACGCATTTTAACGCAGATTTCATTGCATTTTTCTTTTTTAGTGCGAGGGAGCCACCTCGTGAGAAGCTTAACAGAAACGCGTCAGGTTCCTAAAAATTCGGGATTGGTAGCAGTCGAGCTACTGCTAGGTTTTACCGTGAATATGTCTCGCATGGAACACTGAAACGACAGACATCGGTTTACCAGGTGAAAATCTTGTCAAAGTGCATGTCCGCAGCATGTCAACGATCATCGTTAGTTGCGGAACAGACAAGCAGTGCTTGTTGATCTCTCCTTTGTGGACACGTCGACTCCGAAGTGGACGGAGCCTGCATTCCTGTTGGTTTTCTTTTTCACACGATAGAGCCGGCAACGCTCCGCAATGCTCATAGCCGGAACGATTCCTTTTAGTAGACAAAGTTAAGCATTTCGAGCTGATGCCCTTAATACCTTCACAGATGTGTCCTGCACTTTCCTACAGATCACCTCAAATTGTAATGCTCTGTACACGAATCAACTCTAACTTCACAGTTTTGGCAATGCAAATGAGGCGGGTTTCGCAGCAAGACGACAGACTGAATCGCTGTTTTGACTTTAACAGGGTGCACTGTCTACCAAATTGCAGCTTTCAAATTCCCTGACTTGCCCATATCGTGACTGACAATTTCGAGCGAATTCCCTGCTACGTTTTGATACAGATCCCTCGTAAAACAGATCATTTATTGACTCTCGATTTCGGGTGATGCACCTGGTAATCCGAGCGAGAGCGCCCAGGTCCAGTGCACGCTCTACACGGGAGAGGGTAGAGGTGTGCGCCGCCGTGCCGCCGCCGGAGGTCTGGACCTCGCCGCCGCCGTCCCAAAACTGTCGGCGCGCCGCCGCCGCCGATATTGAAAAATCGGCGCGGTTGTTGAATGTGTCCATTTTGATCCGTTTTCCATAAAAAAAAAAAAAAAACTCCCATACATCTAATCTTTTCTTGCATCGTAGGTCCCAGGCTTCATTTGTGGTGTTTTTAGCAGTAAGAATTTAATCACTGATATACTGTTTATGCTTCACAGCTTCGTTTCACAGTCCACCCTGGAGGCACAACCCCAGGGAAACTTGTCATTCAATTCCTGCAGGTTGTTTGCCGGTCATCCACTAACACCATAGCACTAGTCATTATCCATATACAGGGTGTTTTTTTTTATTCGTTACAGAATTTTCGTTAAAAAAATAAAATGAAACAAGCGGAACAAAATGGATGCCGTTTTTGAGTTGGTCAGGCGAAGAAAGTATGTAACTACAAGATCATCATTTACCTAAAATTCTTTAATTAGAGGATTTCGCGCAAAAGCGAGATGGCAGGACGGAAGATATTCCTCGTTGAAAGCAATTCCGTGTTTAAGAAATCCTTAAACGCGCACGTGTGTTGAAATATCTGGCGCTGAATGTCGCTATACAAATGCGCCGAAACCAGAAGTACGCAATTTCCGAGCGCAGAAATGACGAGACGTTCGCCTTATGTGGGTTGGAAAGCGATCTATCTGGCCAACAGATTAGCACCTACACCAATCAGCTCGATCGCTACAAAGCACGTGGTCCTCTCACGTGGATTGCCTGTCGATCTTTCTGCGCTCGAAAAGTGCGTAGCAAGTAGTGCGTTTTGTGTGTGCCGGCGGCAAACACCCCGTCAGATGGTGTTTTCAATCGCGAGATCGCGCGGCTTATAATGCGCGCGAAACGTGCCAGCCTCAACCCACTCGCTCTGAACAAGTTTATACTGCAAAGCCCTTTTATTTCGCGAGCCCTTAATTTTCGCGAATTTTGCGAATCGAGAAAATTCGCGAACTTTAAGGGCACGCTAAAATTTCAAAGCAAGGGAGGAGGAGCTCGAAGAGCGCGCGAAATTTAGTTGTTGCGAATATATGTCTACTCGATTCGCGAAAATTCAGGGCTGCGAAATTAAAGGGTTTTACAGTATTATTCATGATAACTACAGCCTGTGCAAAAATACTATTCAGTGACGTGGTGGGTGCGCCTTATGTCATATCGTTTTCTAACGTTTGCATATATGTATTTACTATAGTTTCTCAAAAAGAGCCACTGGATCAGTGGACAGAGCTTTGACGCGTCGTCGTCCAGTGAACGTTCGGCACTCGCTATAACTGTTACGCGTAGTTACCACTAAAGGGAGGACTCGTCGTTCTGATTGTCTAGCTATGTTGTTCTCTCCAGCGAAACCGGCCCTTAACGTGCCCTGTCGAAGTTCTTGGGCGACGACTCGAAGTGCTTTACTTCTCCTAATGTTCCTTTGTAGTGTTCGGTTTTCTTTCATAATACTATCCACTGCCGATGTACTTCTTTGGCGCAAGGTACAATAAATACTGCTACCGTCTCGGTGTCTATATGGAGAAAATACCCCCGCTCGGAGCTGTCCGTGCGTCCCCGTCGGAGAAGAGAACACATATTGACAGACCACGGGGCCCACGCCGATAAGACGTCGGCGTGACGACGTGAAGGCGTGACGACGACGACGCCAATCCTTCAACGTGCTCTACGCCGCCGCCGGAAAAATGCCCACGGCGCACACCTCTAGTAAGAGCCAAAGAAGTGCTCTTGGGGCGAGCGAACTGCTCCGTAGTGCATCATCCGAACACGCGGCTCTTGCTCTGACCGCACCACCCGAATTTACCGCTCGGGTTCGGGCAGAAAAAAGTGCCCCAAATGCATCACCCGAAATCGCCTTTAGTGAGGCTGCTCTACTTTTCTGCCTCTGAGCTTGTCATATTGGCGAGCTGTTTGTCGCAGCAACGTATCCCCACTTATCGGCACTCGCGACTCGCTGGGCATCGACACTTTTCAGAGTAACTGTAATAGACTTACAACTATGAATTTGTAATTGCAACTGTAATCCTGTTAGGTTTACGGACACGTAGCTGCAATTGCAATTCAATTAGTCTGAAAACTCATTTGTACCGGTCTGATAACCGCAGAGCACGATGACAGGCGACTGCACGTACCTGCAGCCTGTTGAAGAAGGCAATCTTGACAAGCGCTTCAGATTCCTTCTTTGTCATGGCTGTTGCTGCAACTGCTAAAGGCTCTGGAGTCGTTACTTGAATTTGCGTTCGCCACTGGGTTTTACCTCCACCTATAGTGATAAAGTGACGGTTGAGCGTGCATGCTTCTAACGACAGGGCCTAGGTTGTGGCAGAGGTTAGTCATTTTTGGCCAGTACCCGGACTGGACTGCGCTAATCATCTCTGCGGTTATCGGGCCGCAAGGAGCGTCCCAGTTTAAGGCAACTCAGGAATTCTCGCATGTCTTTCGTGGTAGGGTAGTTCAGCAAGCTACTCTAATCCTAGAGCAAGAAGGAATTATGCTTCTGCATATGTCGCCAGTTACTATCAGGGTTTACAAATGCTTTTTCCTCCTTTCCGCTAGTCAGATCTCAATTTCAAAGCCAAGTTCCAAAACTAAATCCCAGGTGTCGCTGCTGTCCCTGACTTCCGTATATAACCCGCTCTCCTTTACCCCACTCGTCTTTCCTCTTTGACTAGTCAGTCTTGATATCAGCCTCTTGCGCGCGATTTACTTTCGATTTCTTTGAGCTTTGTTAGCTTAACAAGGTAAGTTTGGTTCCGTGTCTCCGGTTCCTCGAACCCAACCTACAGTTTTGGTCGTAGCCGTTGTGCTACGTTCTTGAACTCCCCGTGGCAGGTTCCCCCATTTTTTTTTTTTTTTTTTTTCGTTTTGTGGGTTGCTTCCTCCACGGGATCATAACTTACACTGACCTATCTTAGAGCTGAAAGGACCCTCTCTCGGGGTCGGAATATCACTTTTCAGGGCCGGAAGGGCACTTTCGAGGCCGAAAGGTCCGACCTTCTGAAGACCAATTTGCGGGGTCGGAAGGTCAATTCTCGGAGCCGAAAGGCCCGACTCAGGGTCGGAAGACCAATTACGGGGCCGGAAGGGCAATTTACGGGGTCGAAATGTGACGTGCTTGCAGCTGGTTCGGGAATGATAGCCTTCCCGACAGCGGGAGCATTGTCTGAATCAGCAATTTATCCTTGTTCCACCTTCCTTAGGGCGGTACACAGCATCGATCAGCAGCTCTTGCATTTAATCTTTCCGGGCCACTTATCCCGCTCCTGTTTCTTCGCAGGTGCGATGTCGTCCCCTTCCGCGCTAAGCTCCCGCCGCGATCCTGACCTACGTGCCGTGGTCGAGTCGCTCGCAGCAACGGTCGCGTCCCTGGAAGCGCGACTTCCACCTCTGCCAGCTCAAGAATTTGTCGTGCCGGCCGTCCCAGGAGCAGACCCTCCCCCACCTGTACCGGGAGTGACGCCAGCCCAGGCTAGCATTCCTCCTCTGCCGCTCGGAAATGAAGAGGATAAGGAGTACATGCAGGAGTGCGAATATCATTCAGCCGACTGGCTAGCTGGCCTGGCTAGCTCCGGCCCACAGGGCCTGTCTCCTGCAATCTCTCAGTTTGTGCAGGCCCTTTGGGGACCTGAGGACAGGGTTGAACGTTGCCGCAAGGCTCTATCTGACTTCCCTCGCCTCAGGCTCCCGTGGCTCGTGGTGCCGGACATGAACCCTGAACGGAAGGCACTAGCCCGTGAGCTTACCAGGGACCACGGGTTCATTACGAGCCGGGACCAATGCCTGAGGGACGCGCAAACAGCCTTGGTGTCAGCGTTGGGCCCATTAGTGGCTCTTTTGGAGGTTTGCTCTGCCGTTGGACCGAACCAGAACGGGGTGCCAGGGGAAGCTTTCCTGGAACAACAGCAGGGCCCAGACAGGAGGACGGTCGCCAACCACCTGGCAGCTACCATTTCTCACCTTGGTAGGCTGTTCTCCTGTCTGTGTGTGGAACGCAGGGAGGGCATCCTCAGCCGCGTTGTTCCCGAGCTCCGCCCGCTGGTGTCCTCGGATCTGCAGGGAGAGGGCTCCACCTTGCTATTTGGACAAGGTCTGCTGGAGCAGATAAGCACCCGCAATGAGGCAGTCAGAGTCCTCCGCGAAGCACAGCAGTCCACCTCAGCGGCATCCTTGGGCGAACCAGCCGCAAAACGCAGTCGGCCGGCCCAGTCTGCACCTGGAACGTCTCGCCGCCCCTATCAGCCCTTTTCATGGAGGCCCTTCTCTGGTGGACCACAGGGAGGGGCTTCACGCCAGCCGGCAGGCTGGGTTCCTGCAGGAGGACTTGGCCAAATCTCACACGGGATGCTTGGGTACTTAAAGCTGTAGCAGGGTACCAACTCGAATTCGCGCGCACTCCCTCGCGGCATGTTCAGGCCTCGCACTCTACCTGGTCCCAAAAAAAAAGGACTCCCAACTACGACCAATCCTAAATTTAAAGCAGCTAAATCTCTACAATTCCCACGAGCACTTCAAGATGGAGGGTTGGGATACAGTAAAGGAACTGATCCTGCAGAATGACTTCTTGGTGCGCATCGATCTGAAGGATGCCTACCTCTCCGTTCCAATAGCAGCGAAGGACCGTCGTTGGCTTTGCGTCCTCTATAAGGGAACTTGTTACCATTGGAATGTCCTCCCGTTCGGGCTGAGGTCATCCCCGAGGGTCTTCACAAAGACCGGTCGTGGCCTTTCTGAGATCGCAAGGGATACGTCTTGTGATTCTCCTGGACGACATTCTAATCATGGACCAGTCCTCATCCAATCTCGAGTCGCACACACAGTCGGTTGTTCACCTCCTCCACTCCCTGGGGTTCATTGTCAACCTTGCAAAGTCCCACCTCATCCCGTCCCAGCAGCTAATCTTTCTATGCTTCGAGATTCGCACGTCTTCGTTGTCTGTCTGCCTTCCCAAAGAGAAGGGGCTAGCTATCAAGCAGTTTCTGGACTCTCTGGGCCAACACAAGGTTCGTGCTCAAGTTCTCGCAAAGGCGATTGGTCATTTGAACGCGACACCCCTCGCAGTTCTAGAAGCTCTACTTCATCTGAGGTCCCTCCAATTGCTCCTTATCCAGGCTCTGAGAGTGGGTTCGTACGAGACCATAGTTACGCTTTCGACAGGGGTCATGCAGGACTTGGTGTGGTGGCGCAATATCCTCCCTCTGTGCCCCAGTCGGAGCTTGCGCAGGAATCCAGTAGTCCAAGTTATTCAGACCGACAGCTCTCTCCAAGGCTGGGGGGGCTGCTCACAGACCCATGTGATCGGGCGTCAGTGGTCCTGCGAACAGTTCTTGCTCCACATAAACGGGTTGGAGTTAGTAGCAGCCTTCCTGGGCCTCAGAGCTCTGGGGAGGGTTACAGCTTCGGGCTGCATCCTCCTCCAGTTAGACAACAAACCAGTTGTAGCAGTCATCAATCGGATGGGGAGTGCTCGCTCCCCTCGTCTGAACAAGGAAACACTTCAGCTGTGGTCTTGGTGCCTGCATCGGGGATTGACTGTGAGAGCTCAGCACATGCCCGGCAATCAAAACCTGGTGGCAGACATTGCGGTAGTTAAAGAAATAGTTTTAACTACCTCCCCTGAAAAGTAGTTGAACTACTAGTTAAACTACTCCATCGCAAAGTAGTTCGTAGTTATAGTTAAACTACTGTAGAAGTAGTTAGTGGCCATCACTGCTCTTGGCAGCATCAAGACAAAAAGGTACCAGGCTGGCATAAGACTCCTGCTGGCGGAAGTGGAGTAGCTGGTGTGGTGAACGGTCGGTTGATCTGTTTTCTCTCCCTTTAACTCAAGTCGTAAACTTTCTGGCTTATCTGCACTTTGCTGAACACCTGGCATTCAGGACGATCTGCAGCTATCGTTCAGCACTATCCCAGACGATTGGTGTCTGTGAAGGGTTCCCTCTGGGTGAGCACCCTTCGGTTTCCAGATTGCTTAAAGGGGTTTTCCACATCAATCCTCCTTCTCCCAGATACCCGTTCACCTGGTCAGTCGAGACTGTCACTTCCTTCCTTTCATCTTTGGGTGATAATGGCTCACTGCCCATTCGTCTCCTGACCTACAAATTGGCCATGTTGTTAGCTATGGCTACAGCCTGCAGGTCAGCAGATCTTGTGTTATTTTCTTTAAAAGGCATTCAGCGTCGGGATTCTGGCTGGGAACTGCCCCTGGCTGGCCAGAGGAAAACTTCTCGCATGTCTAAGCCCTGGCCGTCGGTCTTCGCCCCTGCTCTTTCTCAGGTCCCTCTTCTCTGCCCGGTTCGGTCACTTGAATCTTACATTGCTCGCACCCTTCCTTACCGGGCTGGCCACTCGCAAATCCTTCTAACTACCCAGAAACCCTTCCAACCAGCTTCCCGGGATACCGTAGCTAATTGGCTGAAGCGTACTTTGGATCTTGCTGGGGTTGACACGTCTGTTTTCAAGGCCCACTCCACATGAGGCGCAGCCACCTCAAAGGCTCGGGGAAAGGGGGTCCCAATTCCAGAAATAGTGGAAGTGGCAGACTGGTCTTCCGACACCACTTTCAACCGTTTTTACAGGCGTGACTCGCGCGCAAGAACACACTTTGGGGTGCAGGTACTCAGCTAGCCGTGCCGCCCTCACAGCTTTGAAGAAGCATTTGTAAACCCTGATAGTAAGTGGCGACATATGCAGAATTCCAATAATTACCAGTTCTAACGAACGGTACTTACCTGAAGTTAGAGCTGGAATTATACGATGTATAGGGAGACACTTACTATCAGGGTGTCTACACCCGCCCGTTCCTTACACCCACCCATGCTCTTCCACCATTCAATCTGCTTTTTTTTTTTTTTTTGTCTCTTTCCCTGCAGGACGGGGCAGATACTAGAGCAGCCCGGCTATCGCATGCGAACAGCGATGCACAGTTTGGATAAATAATTATTATTCTTTGCATTCGAATCCCTCTCGTTCCTGTCTCCGCTCTACTGACCTAGCTTATCGGAAAGACGAGTGGGGTAAAGGAGAGCGGGTTATATACGGAAGTCAGGGACAGCAGCGACACCTGGGATTTAGTTTTGGAACTTGGCTCTGAAATTGGGATCTGACAAGCGGAAAGGAGGAAAAGGCATTTGTAAACCCTGATAGTAAGTGTCTCCCTATACATCGTATAATTCCAGCTCTAACTTCAGGTAAGTACCGTTCGTTAGAACTGGTAATTCACACCCCTCCGTCTCCTGTACCACCGTCATCTTACTCTTCCCCATCGTCACCCTTCCCCATGGTGCACCGAGCCGACGGGTCAGAGCAGGCGTACCGCACTTTCCCCAAACATTCTCCCACCCCCCGAAGCGAGCACACGCTAACAGCTATAAGAGTTCCGCCCATTTTGCCTAATGCAAGCACCGAAAGACAAGGAAGTATGGCCCAGTCCTGCCATACCTTGCACTTGCATAATGGCCATAGTCTGCCATGGCTCACGATAAGTCCTCTGTACGTCACTCTCTATCGAGTTCAGGATGCTCGATATCTTGGCAGCCTCTGGAAAATGCAAAATTAGATAACCTTAACCCCGTAAATTCCGCCTGAGTACTCAGAATTATGCAACACATGTTGTGCAAAATACAAAAAGAAAATGTGTTCCAACTGCGGCGCACAGAGCGGTGTTGAGAGGGAGAGAGTACAGCGCGAAGAAGCGGGGTTAGGTTAGTACGCATCCACGGCCGACTTCAAGAGGAACTATGTTGACATCCGCCTGAAAAGCCCTGGGCGAACCTCAGACAGCGTATCCCGTAGGATTCGAACCCTCCACCTCCCAGTCTTTTGAGTGACGTTGAAGCTATAGCACCAACGAGTGAACGCTGCATCCACAAAAGACCATGTCGCAGGTCGTTTTCCACTTACAAGTGCTTACCCAATTGGGTGTAGTTCCGTATCGGGACCACTCGTTTTTAAAAATTAGTGAAACCGTTAGGAAGGTAAATATTGCATAGAAGTGGAAGAAGGTCATACTGAATACGTACCGAATCTCAAAATGCAAGAATTATAAAATTCTGTGGACTAGAAGTTTTTTTATATGCATTTCAACAACCCCATCTGATTCACCTTTAACGCAGGAGAAATACGGGAATGCTAAGCCTAACGGACTCGAAACTTGCCATCTTGCTAGAAGTAGCGTCGTTGAATTGGACTAGTCTAGGTTAGGTCCTACAGGTTGGGTGGGTCTGCCCCCCCCCCCCCCCAGGCACGCACTAGGCGGTGCGGGTTCGAGACTGTGCCTCGGGTTAGATCAGAAGGTCCTCAGTAAAGATGGCGGATCGCCTTCGAGAAACGGGCGATAAAATTAATTTTTAGACGTTTCACGCAATATACGAGGGTCATTCCTGTTTAATTTCGTTACTAATTAGCTCCTCTTTCACGTAAAAGCGTTTGATTTTTGTTTTTATTCTTTTTCTTTAAGAAAAGCCAGTGGTCCCGATACGGAACTACATCCACAAAGCGTAATGTAAGAAAGTACGAATGCCCTTCGGAATATTTGTGACGAATAAATCGCAATGAGCAATTTTTTCGACAAACTTTTAAATCTTAATGTGGAAATAAAGCTATGCGAACGTCTACAGAAAACACGGGTTGATGCCTGGCAGAAGTGCAAGGGTGCAGGCGAGCTGGTACATTGTAAAAACGACAATAAGACCTGAGACACGGAACAGAAAAATAACAACACGACATGTTCTCAAAACAGAGAGAACGTGAGAGAACGTGTCGCGTTGTTATTTTTCTGTTCCGTGTCTCAGGTTATATCGTCGTTTGATGCCTGGCAACGCCTTGAGCGGGCGCGCCATCAAAATGCCTCCCCCCTCCGGGCCATCGTGAGACCTAAACCTTATCTAAACCCCAACCGTCCTTGAAGCAGAATACAATAGTACGCATTAATCACTCGCTTAAGTCAAGACAGTCTGCCGATTTTGCGCCTGCGGTGTCGCAAATACATACCCTGATAAAGAGACCACTCTGAACCTGGACCTATATCACAGCCTAAAAAATGATCACTTTGTACGTGTTCTATATGTTGACCCGAGCAGCAGAGTAGACGGGAGACCTCGTATTGATGAAATGCTTGGCCACATCGCATTTCAAAAAGTATTACAATAGGAGACCCTACCTTCTACCAGTGCTCCGTCCATGACCTGCGTGTAACTATGAACTGTGCTTCTTCTTCGTCAAAAGTGGCGCACAGCTCACTACACGACGATATATAGCCACAGTCACGGAACACTAATTTAATCACGAAAATTTAGCACACTATGAAAAAACGCTGAGTAGATTACATGTAGGAGATGATTATTGAGAAAAAGATGGTGCGAGATAAGCAGCGTCCAGAAGGACGACCAAACGAGAGGACGGCAGAAAGTGTGAGGGGAATGCACGGAAGGGGACGACCGAATAGCGAGAGCAGACGAGAAAAAAGTGATCAGTTGGCGTAATCCAAATGGCAATGAGGACATCGATGGGAAGGAATGCGGTGGATGCGACAGAGAAACAAGTTCAGCGTGGGTACGCGATAAACGGACGAGTGCAATAAGGGCCCTGGTTTTCTGCTGCGGCAAATTTAAAATTCTGCGGCACCGACTTGTAAATTCCGCGATTTTCCGCGGCAAGTAGTCAACGGCTGATTGACATGGGAAATACTTTATTTTCTTGGACAATGTGGGAACAAAAAATATTTTATAAAATCACAAAATCGAAGCCCTGTTGTGGCTCAGCATTACATACATGATGTTCTCCTCTGGCAAAGAATGCCGTCTGTCGCCCGCAATTATTTTATACTTGCTGAAAGATCTTTCGGCACCTACAGAGTTTATAGGAACTTTATAGGAATATTATAGGAAGGAGCTTACAATACATGCCCTGTGGAAGTTACATCTTTAGGACACTTTTTTTGTTTCTGGGCTGTAGGCAAAATCCCGAACATCAAATCAAATCAAAATCCCCCACTGCCACCGCTAAACTGCACACGGGAGGGACGCCGCCCCTTCCTCAAGCGGAGTATGCACAATAAACTTGGGCTAACGTTATCTTAAGCTAAACTACAATCTGTCTGTTTTGGACTGTTGGTCCTGAAGCATGGGCAATTTCGTAAAGCAGGCTTCATCTCATGCAAGGAAGCGTAAGGTGAAGCCCACCTTCGGAAGGTGTCGTTCATCTTCGGCGAATAGTCGGATATTCGGAAATCCGAATATTGGGTATTCGATTCGCGAATTAAATACTTCGAGTGATTGATATCTGATTCCAATTCGAGAACTCGAATTATCGCACACACCTAAAAATAAGGGATTCCGTGAAATTCCGTGTCAAACGAAGGATTCCGCGATATTTCGCGGAATGTATCAAGGGACCGTACCTTAACTATGAACATCATCTTCTTCGTCCAAACAAAAACTGGCCGTGAGCCACTATAGGTAAGATTGTATGATGGTCCACCATGTGGTGGGCTCACCACAGAGATTGGCCAGGACAACTGGGTTTCTTCGTCACGTCGCAGCGTTACGTCCTTCTTCACCAGCCTCGCGTGGCTCAGTAGTTAGCACGCTGGTCATGTCACCCGGGTTCGAATCCCGGTGCCGGCTGCGCAGTCTGGGGTTTTCCTCAGACGCTTTCAGACATATGTCGACACAGTTCCCTTAGAAGTCGGCCCAATACGCACATTCCTCTAGAGCGTCAGCCATGACGTTGCCCAACTACGTGAGGCTGACAACGGCGAGCCCTTTCACCCCGCCATATCCTTTTTCCTCCTCACATATACTGGCCGAGTTCGCTGGGTATAGTTGTAGTGTGCAGCATTGCACTGACCGCATTCTTGGGCCCAGTCGCGGCCTTCCTTTGATTTACCCGCCCGGGGCCCAGCCAGACGGCTTCATACCTGGCCCGGCCCAAGCCCGACCGATTTCTAGATTTCCCGTCCTGTGGACACTGCCAGAGCCCGAAGAATTTCTACGATACGCTACCCCGCCCGGCTCAGTGAAACGGGCTGTAAAAGTTGACCGTGGCTAACTATAACGAGGGAAAACACAGGCTCGATCTCGATCTAGGATCGACAGTGCACGGGCCCAGCCAATGTCGCCTAGATACAGAAGGCCTGCTTATTGCTTCCTCTCCTCCTTCGCTACGTGGACATATGAAGTCAGAATTCGTCCGCTACTGCGATTCGCCGTTCTGCGAATTCAAGAAGTCTCAAATGACTGCAGCTAACTTGGAACCTGCAGACCTGAATATGTAGACAAAAGTGCAACACGCTTTCCAGAAAATCAGTTTAGAGAAAGAGAAGGGACCGTTTTGCGCTTTATTTTCAAGTTTTCACATTCAGTACGCGAGGACGTTCAATCACTACTCGCAGGCGACGGCCGGTGGTTCGTCTTCATGGCCACGACCACTGAAAGCACGTTCGTGATTGGCTACGGCCGTTGAAAACACAGTCATGATTGGCTGACTCTTAGTTGTTACGTCACGTCGACGAGTAAGCAGGCTTTCTCTATCTAGGCGGTGTTGGCCCGGCCCGGGCTCGTGAAGTCACAATCGAGGCCCGCCCAGGCCCAGAAAGAGAAGGCTTTGGGGTAAGCCCGAGCCCGTGAGGGCCTACCAGAGCAGTTTATAGAGGGAGATTCACCACTATTTGATCTTTTGCCGCCCGGAGATGAGGGGCTCGTCGTGACGTCAGACCCGTCATCGCTCCGCCCAAAGGCGAGCCGCGGCGGCACTTGGAGATTTCAGGGCTGTTCGTCCGTTCCACAATGACGAGGTGAAAGGGACGGGGAGATTTCAAAGCAGTAGCTCTGATCCAAAATGGCGGCAGTGGCCTCCGCGCCGCCCGTCGCGTGGCGTCAAATGACGCGCTTAAAACAGGCTCCTCCCAATAGCCAAACTCTCCCAATAACCGACTCTTGGGTCTACTATGTATGTAGTACAGCTTGGGACAAATGTTTACGAAACACCGACACTGGTGTATTTCTTCATCGGAATTTCCCCCTACTAGCTATCAAGAAGAGATCGAATAAGAAATAGGTGACCAACTATTCTAGCCCTCTCCCAATATGCGTGTCCGCTCCTATTTGCTATTAGGGTGTCGCTCCAATAGAGAAATGCGACACCCCGGTGTTCCGTAAACTTTTGTCCCAAGCTGTACAACCGTTCGTACGTCACTGGCATATCGAGCCACGCAAACAAAGAACAATAGAGCTCAAGTTGGTGCATCGTACACTATCGCCTTCGCGTACGTAAGGGATAGCGTTGGCTCCGCGCACGCGCAAGACATAAAGCGCGCTTAGAGCATTGCGCAGAACTACAACGCTATCCCTTACGTACGCAAGGGCGATAGCGTACTACGCAATAAAACTGACTATTTTCACCCTATCTGAATGAAGCGGTAGCGGATCTATCTTTCAGGTTGCCTCGACGATGGACAGCTCAGATGGGGATATTTTCTCGATGACGAAAACCAACGGGCTATTTATCTCTTGCGGTAGGGCGGTATCCACTCTGTGAAGCGTTTCAATGTGCTTTTAGTCTGCAACCGATCCTGAACCGAACTGATAAAAAATTTCGGTTCGACTATAGGGCTCGAGCCCTATCGTAGACCAGAGTGCAATGCTGAAAGAGAGCCAAGTCTGGTCATCCAACGTCCTTTCCCTCATTCTCATACCATCGGTTGCCATGAGCCTCCTGTAGGAACACGGGTTTCGTCTGCAAACGCGTTCACTTCTTGTTAAGGTCATTGTATTCTTTGGTGCGCATTTCTCAACGTCTGGCCGAGTGTAATGGCGACACGCTTTGTCGAACGTCGTTTCCTGACATTATCAGTCGCACACGGCTTACGTTCCTCATTTTCGGACACTGCGAGACCAATCCGAGAGCGGCTGGAGGGACCTTGGTCTACAGGTCTACAGCCTTGGCGATAGACTGACCGACCGACAGGCGGGCGGGCGAGCGAGCCGGAATACTAGGGGACGGCGTCTGCTCTGTGACCGGCTTGTTGTTTCCGGTTCTATATTCATCTCCCACAGCAAAGGCGGCACATCTGCGATCTCTATACTTGCGCGAGTGCTCCGTAGCACACCGCCTACGTTGCAACTCCGCGGCGTCCGTGTTGACAGACGACGTGGACGACTTCACGTGATACGCGTGACTGTACAGACACTGAGAGACCAGCGGCGTCCGCCCCTTGTTGGCAGCCAAGGTCGTCCGAAAGACTAGGTGGTGGTGGGTTCGAAATCTACGAACAGCTGTGCTGTCTAACGTTTCCCTCTGGTTTTCCCGGAAGACTTTCCAGTGGAACGTCGGCACAGTTCCCCCCGAAGTCTGCCCAGGACGCACACCAACCCCTCTTGTCCCCCACTTACTTCCTGCTGTACTCTCTCCATATGTCCACATCTGTCGTCGCTCATAGCCACAGTTGTTCCGTGGCGCTGACACGGAATCAAAAAGTTTTAGCACGTCGGAAGCGCTCTACGAAAACTATACGATATATCTGTTAAATCTCCCTACTGAACCGGAGCCGCGATCAGGAAACAAACCAGGGCCGATCTTTCTTTCTAAAGACCCTTTCGAAAGGGGCTTTATTCCTTTCCCATCAGTAGCGCGTCTGAAATGTAGCTCGAGAGTACTGCACTCACGACCTTCGTGAGGTTTTTATAAACTGAAATTATTCTCAACTGCAAAATGGCTTTCTAACTTGATTCGCTTAATTAAAATCTCGATATCGCGTATTTTTGTTTTCAATTGCTAATAATCGTCGGCTGGTTTTGTGTTTGAGGCTCCTCTTCTGCAAAGGCCCGCTTGCGAAAGTGCGTGTCATGGGAAGCAAATGCCGTTCGGAAGGGTGTCCTTCTCTAGGTCTTTAAGCTGCCCGTGTGTCGGGGGTATAAGACTGACACTCACAGGAGTGGTGATGTCCACTTGGCGCCTACTACGGATGTACAACAATTTGGAAGTACAATTTCCCAGTGCAGAATACCATGACTACCGTCCTCGTCCAGGAAAATTCCTGGCGCTCCGAAAGCGCCACGCGAACGTGCGAGATTGCTGCGCTTTGACCCAGCGCACGTGACTCCTCGGGATCTGGCAAATAAAAGTTGCCACGAAATGACCACCCGAACTCGCCATAACCAGCACGCTCCTGCCTATAGGCTACCCAAGGCTTCAGTAGTCTATTCTACGTATATAGGCATGCTTCCACCCGTTGTCGAAGGTGCCCTGGTTCGCGCTTCCTCAGCCCTCTTCCAGATGCGGAAGAGCTGCAACGTCGATTAACAGCCGCCACTCACCCATACACAAGGCCACTGGAGCTTTGCGTTCAGAATGAGCTGATGCACCCGCCGCCGTTTTCCAAGAAGAAGCCATATAGGAGCACCTAGAGGAGGTGAGGCTCCCCAAGAACGGCTCTGGAACTTTTGTATGCGCACGAGGAAAACCTGGAAGGATTTGCCCGACTCGTCAGTCGAGGAGAACGCACGTGCAGCGACATGAAAAGTAGACTGCTCATGCTCGCTCTAGGCTTTTGTGTACGATTTCATTTGACGCACACACATATACATTAGATTATGATGAGGTGGGCGATTCACATTTGACTAGATAGACACATTTGCGTTTTTCACATCCGCATCCGCCTATAGTGCCGAAACTATAGTGCAGTTCTAATCCGCGTTCATCACTGACAATAACGCCGAAAATCCGACGCGAATTCGGTGTTGTTGTTTCTGTGCAGTTTGATATAACACATGGCAAGAGCAGACGACGCATATTCAGAGTTTTCCGGGACTCCATCTCCGGAAACGTCACCCGCAACAAGGCCAATCAGTGAGCGCACTTTGGCGCGGACGAGACCAATCCGAGAGCGGCTGGACCGACCGACAGGCGGGCGGGCGAGCGAGCGAGCAAGCGAGCCGGAATACTAGGGGACGGCGTCTGCTCTGTGACCGGCTTGTTGTTTCTGGTTTTGCATCGGACGTGTTCGTACAGCCAGGATCGTAACACCGTGTTCCACACAACATGGTCACGTCAGAACTCACACTGGTAGAAAGTCTCCGTATTTACCGGACTTTTAATTTCCTTTGTATATTGCGACGTTATCACCAAGCAGACGATCTCGGGGACAATCACCTGCGCAGCGCTCCCATTCGTGTGCCTGGCTTACGTCATCATGATGTTAGCTGCAGAGGAATGACGAATCTAAAACTCGTTTATTTAATATGTAAGCAGTTTTCGGAAGATAAACTTAGCCAAGTTGACTGTGAAGCGGTGACGAAAATTCCCCACGCATAAGTCCTAGGACGAAGGAGTTTTAGTATTGCGCAAGCAAGCATACACAAAGGTGTCGCGTACGCTTTCTCGAATTTAGCGTGTGTACACAGCGCCGCTTGCGTTCGGCTCTCGTGGCATTCGATACAGCTTGAGATCTGCAGTTTGCCACACTCAGAAGCAAAGAAAGGCACGACACCAATGACGTTGGAATGGGCGGATTGTCCTGGCTGCACTTAGCTTGCCTGCTTCTTCAATGTAGACGTCATATCATGGCTCATGAGACGTATAGCGCACGACCTACTCACGTCAGCTACATACGCTGTTGGAGATGAGTCCAGGAGAAATACTACAGCGCCACCATGCGCCATGAATAGGGGAGCGCCATGGGGAGCGGACTTTTTGCTGCAGCGTAGTATGATGGATTACATTATGTGGCGCATGGACAGAGCGTGACCTTTGTGCGTCCAGCCATCCTATCTGCGGCGCAATTATATTTTGAGAGCTGACGGACTAGGTTTCTTTTGAACACGGTGTTTTCACGGTGTTTGTGGTTTTCAGGGTGTCCCAGAAAACGTGTCATTGAATTATAATAAAAAAACTACGCCACCGAGAATCATGCGGTCAACAGCATTTGTTCTTATTAGGTTTTTGCCACCTCCTAATGTGAATGTCATGTACTCCAAGTTTAATTATGTAAATATTTGCGAGCTGAACTCGGAAATTTGCCAAGTAAAGGGCACTTTTTTACCCCACCAATATGAAGAGCATGCCGAATTCACTCAAATTCATGATAATTCAGTGATATCCACGAGCTATCCCATCAGAAAAAATAGCCGAATATCATGCTTTTCGGAGCACCGGACCATAGCGCGCGATGACTTTTTGAGCGCAATCGCTCTCGGTGCGACGAAAGGAGGTTCCGAAGCCAGCCCACAGAGTGATAGTAGAAAAAGTAACAGTTCCTAAAATTGTGAGAGGGAAAGCATCATCCCAGCGGAAGTCGGACGTGATAAGCCGTGCCTGTTTTATCTCTTTCTGCGATGTCGGGGAGGGCTGGGTTTCCAACCTCCTTTCGTCGGACTGACAAAGATTGCGCTGAAAAATTCATCGCGCGCTATTCTGTGCGACCGCCGTAGAGCATGATGTTCGGCTATTTTTTCCGATGGGATAGCTCCTGAATATCTCTGTCAATTATCATTAATTCGACTAAATTAAACACGCTCTTCACATTGGTGGGGTAAAAGAGTGACCTTTACTAGGCAAATTTCCGACTTAAGCTCGCAAAAATTTACATAATTAAACTTACGTTACACGAGATTCACACGAGGAGGTGGCAAAAACCCAGCAAGAACAAATGCCATTGACCGCATGACTCTAGGCGGTGTAGTTTTTTTTATTATAATTCAATGACACGTTTTCTGGGACACCCTGTAGATGGCAATCGCCTATGGGAGAGCCCAGAGCCGTTTAGAAGCTCTGGAAGAGTCAGGTCGTGTGTTTGTTACGCTTGTGGCCGCTAGGAACGACACTTAGCACTATTGGAGAGAGGAAATGATGTACATTGTTATCATCATTGCCACCGCCGTTCGTCTGCTACACAGCCTTCTGCTTGCTATGCACGCGCTACCGTGCTAACTATCTCCAAACCTCACATCGCCAAGCGGCGACTGCCAGAGCCTTGGTGCTAGGAGCTTTGCGCATGTCCAGGTCTCTAGTATAGTAGTAGGTCGTGGTGTAGCTTTTAATAATAATAGTAGGGAGTGGATTGGTATGGCCTCTATTTTGTGCGAGAAACGGTGCCACAATAGTTTGCGCGCGTATCGCGCTGCGCCATACTGAAACTGTGCGCTACGTTACGTGCGCCGCAGCAGTGCCGCTAACTGCTATCGCCTAGCAGCTATGCAAATAAAACTTCCTATTGAGGGGTTCGGTACGGCAAAACTGCGTTCCAGCGATAAGGCTGTAAAACTTAAAAAAAAAAAAAGAAAAGAAGAAACAGAAAACGCGATAGGGATTTTGCACCGTGCTGTGCCACTGAGTTACTCGAAACCTTGTGTGACAGAGCGACAACTGAAGCTGGAGTTCCCAACCTGCTCGTCCCGTTTCGAAGGAAAGGCGAAGGCAGTTACCTTCTTGATTCATCTCCACTGATTTGCCGTCTTGTTTTTTTTTTTTTTTTTTTTTTTGCAGAGTATGTGCATATCTCAACTTGCTCGCTCGTATTAGGATTTTCTAGAAAAGTAGGGTGGCTTTCAATAATGCCATGCTCCACTTCTGCTACCTCACATTTCCATTAAATCATTAAATCTAGTTAAAAAGTTAATCCATGAATTTTAGTTAATTAATGTACCAGTAGTTGCATATATGTTTTTTAACACAAGCGCAGATTCGATAAGAGGCATTCTGTCCTACCGGGAATTCGAAAACAAAATTCCTTGTTGGATTCGGAATTGGAATCGAATACACAATTATGTACTCGCTTCCGTATTTCAGAAATTCAAAAACTCGCCAAATCCTTGATATAGTAACAGGCGTGTGGCGGTTATTCAGGCTGCTACAGAGCTGAGTGGTAATGCTGGATCTACGGGAAGACTGCGATGCTCGGTCATTTTTCTAAACCATGACCGGATATAAACAACACCCAGTCACTGTGCGCACAATTCGATTTGTCGACTTTTAATAGGTTTCGTCAATTGCGCCAGAGTTGGTTTTCTTGCATGCTCGATGCAGGCACCTCGCCGAATGTTACTTCCATCCACTGATGAACAGTAAGCATTAAAGTCCATGCAGTGCTAATGCAAAACCATAGTCGCCTACGCAGGATTAAACATTCAGGGCTACCAGTGCAACGATAGAGATCCGTAAAATGCGGCCTTGTTTGAAAGACAGGTCAGAACTGTTATTTTAAAGTAAATATCGCTGGTAGCGCGTTATGCTGTGTAACAGTTAGGAGCGTTGAACGTGGACATTAAACTGCAATCGTTCATTCGTTGTCTTTCCTGGTTTTCTCACTCCAAACCCACCGTTTCTTGCACTGCCAAACGGGCCAAGAAAAAATCCTGCCGACGCGCACGACGAATATCGAGCAAGATGCACGTGCTCAAATATTTTTCCCCGCGTGGCGCTCTGGCATTAGCACTGCACGTTCCCAGAGTGTACCTTGCAGATGGTAGCGAACCACAACAAGCAGAAGTAAAATATAAACCAGCGCACGGCGATGGCACACAGGCGTCCAGCCAGGAGGACCATCGCGAGAACCATGGAAGAAACCGGAGGTAATGTACCTCGCTCGCGAAAATTGTGGCCAATGACGTGAGGGATCGTGAGTGTCCAGTTTCGCATACGTGTAAGGGGACCGCAGCCACGGGTGTCCCCCACACCAGTGGATCATGGTGTTGCGATGTAAAACCCTAAATTATTATATTAACTGACTACCTCCTGTGGCGTTCGGAAAAGGTTCTCCCATCTTCATCGCTCACCATAAGAGACTCGCCTGTACGCGCACACAGCGTCTATAGTATCCACCCTTGTGGCGTAAACCCCTTTTAGAGAAGCTAATTTTTCCTTTATTGCTCACCGTTGCCCTTGAAGCCACGAAAACGGATCAAGGAAACGGGGTAGGTTACACTGCCACCTAAGGGCCTAACCAAATCTAAAAACATTCCTATAGGACAAGTATGTTGCAATCGAGACCTCTTCGGTTACACTGTCAAAGGTTCAGAATACCCTACACATAGCTTGATGAGCAGGTTGCCGTGCCCCATTTACATGTGTAAGAAATGTGCGTATGGGTTGATTCAACGCACATCAGGCAAATGCGGCTTGCATGACCCGCAAAACTGTCAAGTGAAGAATGGCAATTCACGAAAGAAAATTCATGGCACATTTGTTGGCAATATGCTAAAAACGAATAACATTTCGAACACGATGTGTTGCTCAACTAAGCAGAACCTGAGGCTTCGTTTCCACATGGACCTCGTGAACACGGTGTGCCATGGCCACAACTAGTCATCGTTATCCGCCGGTTTCTGCTTCTTACCGCACGGAAACATCAAAACCGAATGGGTACCGGCCTTGCTCACGTGAGACCTCACACAAAGTTGTTGCGTTTGTGTTGTTAGAGAACAATTTCACAGAAACTCACTTACGTGAAACAGCTGATCCGTTCGAAAGACGCTCCAGTTGCACGTGCGGCTGTAACGACAAGTTCGTATCCGTTTCTCATTCGTGTTCGGCGCTGTATTGTGTCTCTTTGGCCCGCTTTCTGTGCATTTTACGTGGCTATTTGATGAATGCAGATATTTGCTTTTGCGTACAGTTTAGTCCCTACAAATCCACAGCACGAGGTGGCATCTTCACTCAGCCTCAGCGACGCCGCCGCGTTCTATTGCGGAAGACATCGCGAGCGGGATGATCTGTTCGGATTTCTTGCAGCCGAAACCGGAGTCACCGGAGCATTCAAGGTTCGCTTGAAAAATGTGAAAACATGTGAGAATAAGAATGTGATCCTGTCCCCCGTGTCGTATTAATCAACCGATTAGGGATATGGTGCACGCAAACATTGCGACCAGTTACACCAATCTCGTGGCAGCTGTGCTGTCAATATGTAAGACTGTCTTCCAAAGGCGGACGATATGCGCTGACACCAAAAGCCTCAACACGGTGCTGCGGCACAACAAAGCAGATCCGAAGAGTAAGGGAACTTGTTTCTTTTTCACTGACAAGCATACGTGGGGAAGTTACTTTTATTTTGTAGTGCACTACCGTTACTCACTACTCTTTCAAAAAGTAATGCGTTACTTATTCGTTACTGTTGAGGTAGTAGGTAACGCGTTACTAACGCCGTTACTTCTGATAAGTAATGCAGTCACTTTTGCATTACTTCACCAGTTGTCCTCATAATATGTATACCATTTGTGGTTGAGTCACATAAGTGCATTCCGCAAATCAATACAAGCAATGTTGAGCACAAACAAGGGCCACGCATGGACACAACTTACATATACGATTTATTGCAACGCAGAAGTAGTTGATGATCAAATTTTTCATCTGTGAGCTTCGCCCGTTTGGCTGAGAGGACGTCTAATGACCAGTGAGTGCTCCTTGTCAAGGTTGATAGAGACTTTTATCTCACACAGTACAAATCCAAACAGCCAATCTCTTGGTACTTTGTTACTTGTTCAGAGGATAGAGGCTATTTTTCTGTCACTTTTGCCCCATTCGTCCGAAAAATACCAGAGAGAGTGAAAAATAGAGGTGGTAAACAAAGGTGACATCTCAACCAGAGTAGGTAAATGATCATTCTTTTGCGTCCTTCGTGGGTGCCGACGTGACCCTCTTGTCATTGCTGAAGATGAATAGAAAAAATTGGGGATTTTCTAGGATTCTGCAGGTACGGTCCTCGCTCAAGCTTAGACGCTGAAGCAATGTTCCCGAACACACAGTAACGCATAACGCCGTTATGCGTTAGTTAGTAAAAATGTAATGAAGTTACGTTACTCATTACTTTTCTCACAAATGTAACGCGTTACCAGTAATGCACTACTTTGTAACGCGTTACTCCCCACCTATGCTAACAAATGCCACCTAATGTGCACCCTTCTTTCCTAGATGTAGCTGATATGCGAAAAATTATTGCTGTGATAGAGAGCAACATACAACGGACCTATGGCCTATCGTGGCAGACTGTGACAACCAAACAAATCCAAGGTATTTCTAAGAACCTATACTGTACGTAGGTTGCAATAATGACTCAGATAATGGTCACCATATCATGGTGTATGTAGCATCAAGATTTCAAACAAACGTCGCTGCACCCATCGGTAGCTTATCTGACCGTCTTTATTATCAAGAGCAGCTGTGGTCGTGTTGATTGCAGATGTGATGAGATGAGACAAAGGTGGAAAGTAGGTGATGATGGAGGACCAGGGGTTTCCCCCCCCCCCCCCCTGCATTTTTGCAACACCCCCCCTGAAATTTCTCAGGTGACCCCACCCAGCTCGGCCACCAACATGTTCTGGTATATAGTCCGGCGCAGCGAATTACATCCTGTACTCTCAAACTTGGGCTGTAGGACCACAGTCATGCAGATGATCGTACCAATCATTTGTCCAAAATCATTTGAAAGTGACTGTTCAATGCATATATTGCGCGCATATACGAGCAAAAATGCCTGCGGGCACGCAAAATCAATGTGGATCATCAAGAACCATTTGCAATTTGATTATGCATCTTAATGTTGAAATGCCGTTCATAATGAATCTATATTCTAATGTACTGTGTTCTAACGTAATAACATGTACAAATAAAACGGGAAAGCTCTGCAGAGATGTCACCATTGTGCCACGATTCTTTCCATGTCTAAGAAAAATTCCTTAAGTGGAACCTTCACCAAGCATAACCCCCCTCCCCTCCCTTGAAAGCTCGGCACCCCCCCAGCAGTGAATTTCTGGGGAAATCACTGTGGAGGACAACAAGAGTTGACTGCCTAACGAGGGTGAAGAACAGCCCGTTTCCTGAAGGAGGATTGCATCTTCAGTATGTATCACCCGCAGAGCGAACTTTATTGCCAAAAGAGCTGGCTATATAGGATCATGTAAACACAAAGTGGCAACTGAGGGACAACACTACAGACACCCACACAAATTTTATGTTGTTGTAGTGAATGCACCTTTTCGTAGCCTATGGAGCATGGTTTGTATTTTTCGGAGGAGGACCCTCGTCCGTAGTTACACATATATGTTTACAAAACCGTGACCCGAAGCTCAATGGCTGCACATGAAGTGTGTGTTTACTTACGAAGCATGCTGCAATTGCTTACCCAAAAATGTATCTCTGTGATGCAACGTTTTCCAGCCGGAGGGCTAAATATTAATGAGGACGTTGTACACTGGGCCTACACTTTGTGTCACAAGGTGTGACACAGGAGTACATCGTTTCGTCAGCTACGTGCATCTTGCAGGTGAATACTGGAACCAGCTCCACGATATGTACGGCACAACCAAAACGTGCCCAACCTTGTAAGCAAGAACAAAGAAGAAAAAGTTTGGACCTCTAATGCATGCCTTGCAGCAAGACTGAATCACAAGGCTATGAAAGAGGGGAGTCCCAAAGGCAGTACAGCGTGAAACATAACAAATATTTACTAAAGCTACGTTCCCATTACTAGACGAGCACCCACAACGGCATAAAGGTCACTTAGAAATCACCAGGGGACATACTTTCCGGCACCGTCCAAACAGTCACCCCTTGCACGACTGACAACCGTCGGATGGCAGTAACCTTCCAATCAAAGACAAGAGTTTCCGTTTGTCTCCGCGTTGTTTATTTTCCGCTGCGCTATCCACGTTCTAATCACGCTGCTTGCGTGTGTGAAAACAAACAATTCCGTAGCACATGCAGTAGTCTCACAGTTGTAGTCAGTAGTCAGTATATCTCGAGCGTACGGCGCACGAATTGAAGATAATTCAGTTGTACAGGATGCCGACTTGTAGCTGCAAAAATTGTGACAAAACTAAAAACGTGCGCAATCACATATTTGAAAATTATTCGTATGTTGCTTCACAACCTTATTTGCAAACCACTGCCACGCTTTGTGTTGCTTCTCAGATGGAGACAAAGCCTTGTGGCAGACGGAGGTTTCAATTACGTTACCCCAACCTTTGCGCGTTGCTGCGGTTGCTGCCAAGAAAAAGGAATCCAAGACCCTTGTGCAGATAGCACTGTATAACAAGCTACAGGTAGGCCAGTACTATGCCACATAACTGGTTTGCGTATGACAGCGTGTCTCATTTTTACAAACAGGAAGTTGGAGCACTTGGGAAGTTGTTGCCTCAAACTTTTGCCCAGCCAAGTAACCGTGGCAGTCTTGGTGATCGTGAGGGCTCGCTTCTTCCGGAAAGTGTGCAGCAGAATGTGACACACGCAAAGAGTATTATCCTTGCTGCATACGAGCACATCTGCAGGGCAAAAAATAGTACAGAATTCAGGCCACAATTCGAAACAAGGATGGATGCATGTAAGTCACATTTGAAAAGTAGATATTTGTTGTCAGTGGTATAAATCTGGGTTCATTGCATGCTCTCAGTTATGGCTCCTCCTAGGAGATGTCGGCAGAGACACTAATGGTGTGGTCAAAAGTGGTGTGTGGTTATCGCAGAGTCATTCTTGGTATCTGTTATCGGCCACCTTCATCGAACCCTGCGTTTGTCAGTAATCTACATGATGTAATCAACATTATTACTGTTCGTTATCCTGGGATACCAGTTTTCCTTTTGGGCGACTTTAACTTTGCGAACATTTTATGGTCAGTCACACCACCTTGCATTGTACCATTCTCATCAGACAGTTACGGTTTCCTTAACCTGTGTACCGAATTTAACTTAGTTCAGCTCGTTAATGTACCAACCAGAATCACGCCTGCAACTTCATCCATACTTGATTTGGTGTTGACAACTGAACCTGACCTTGTATCATCACTTACTTGCTTCGAAGGCCTAAGTGATCATCGTATGATTCACTTCACTCTTAACACCTGTACTGAACCACGGGCCACAAGAAAATGCCACAAGACAATTCGGGATTTTGCGAGAGCAAACTATGACGCCATTAACAACGGATTGCAAACATTTCTGGATAAGTTCCTGGATGGTTTCGAGAATCGCTCGATTGATGTCAACTGGTCCATGTTTGTAAATGAAACCCAGCGCCTTGTCAATGATCACATTCCACTTCGTCGTATCAAATCATCACCCTGTTCGCCGTGGTTCAGTAGAAGGCTGTATAGATTACGGAGCAAAAAGAAGCGTCTACCGCGCAGCTCGATTGTCAAACTCGTGTTCCCGCTGGGCTGCTTATCGACAAGCAGAAAGTGAATACAAAACAATGTTTAACGACACCAAGTCCTCCTCCTTTCGAAATACTCTTCCATCAATGCTTACATCTAACCCGAAGAAATTTTGGAATACTTTTAAGAATGCGACTAACCATAATAAATTTGAACTTCATCTGCCCAGCGGCGAACCGGTCTCTCCCCATGAATGTGCCGACCATTTCAATAAGGTTTTCAACAAAGTGTTTTCCAGTTGTATTCCTGACTTGGCCAATGTATACCCCAGTTGTAATTTTACACCTATGAACCCGATAGCCATCAGTGTGCCTGGCATCGTCAAAATAATCGAGTCTTTGAAGATATCCTCATCATGTGGTGTTGACAACATTAATTCAAAGTTCTTGAAAAATACCAAGATGTACAGTTCAATCATTCTGTCCAAACTCTTCGAGCAGTCTTTGCAAAGCGGTACCCTGCCTAACGACTGGAAGATTGGAAAGGTAGTTCCAGTTCATAAATCAGGTGATAAATCTCTCGCTAGTAACTATAGGCCGATATCACTAACTAGCATATCTTGCAAGATCTTGGAACATATCATATTTAAATATCTCACAGAGCATCTAGATAGCCATGGTTTCTTTTCGCCTAGACAGCACGGGTTTCGCAAATCATTTTCCTGTGCAACACAACTGATTTCGCTAACACATGACTTACACACCTATTTGGATCGCGGATCACAGGCGGACTGCATCTTCCTAGATTTTTCAAAAGCATTTGATAAAGTACCTCATTCCCTACTTCTTTGCTTCTTCGCGCCCTCAATCTTGACCTCCAGGTACTAACATGGTTAGAGTCATTTCTTTCCAATCGCACCCAGTACGTAATAGCCAATGGGCGTGCGTCTTGTCGCCTTCCGGTCACTTCCGGTGTTCCGCAAGGTTCGGTCCTTGGCCCACTTTTATTTTTAATATATGTTAATGAACTCCCAAAATCCCTGTCTTCACCTGTTCGTCTGTTCGCTGATGATTGTGTGATATATCGAGAAATTAATAACAGCGCTGATACAGTTATTTTGCAGTCTGATCTATCGCAAATGTTTGCTTGGTGTAGGCACTGGGGGATGGAACTTAACCTTAACAAGTGTAAATACATGTCTGTTTCTCGTCAACGCATTAGCTCCACGCGTTCCTACCACATTAACAACTATCAGCTAGAATCAGTCACAGCGTACAAGTACCTAGGTATAGTATTAACAACCGATCTCTCATGGAAATCCCACATTAAATATGTCACAAATAACGCAAACCGCACTCTTGGATACATTCGGAGAAATTTTGGAATGTGCCCGGTTCACCTCAAATTAACACTATATAAAACCCTCGTCCGACCGAAATTAGAATACGCATCATCCGTCTGGGATCCCGATCACTCCACATTAATAGAGGAATTAGAAGCGATCCAAAATCGTGCAGCTCGTTTCATTTTATCAAACTACAACCGCACAGCTAGCGTATCCTCGATGAAGACCTCACTGTCATTAGAACCATTATCAGCACGTAGAAAAATTGCAAGGTTATCTCTTTTTCACGCCATTTATTTTCATAACCCTACCTTAAAAGAACAGTTGCTTTCCTCACCACCATACATCTCATCTCGCATTGACCATCAATTCAAGGTAGGAGTCCTCCATTGTTGTACTAATTATTTGTACCACGTACCAGTAATGATTGGAACAGCCTTCCGTCGTCAGCCTTTTGTGTCAATCCTAATTACTTTCATAAGATCATTGTGAACCATGTGTAACCACTCCCCTCTGTAATGCTATGCCTTGAGGGTATAAATAAATAAATAAATAAATAAATAATATTTGTGGGTAAGATCCGCACTTACCATGGAGGTGCGCATTTTTGCGGGAGTTATTTGCGTGGATTTCAAAACATTCGGTTCCTGTCCGCGTTGATCCACAGCTATAACCGTACGCACGCACACCTTTATACATCTCTGCAGACACAGCTCCATGAGGCATAATTTTCTCCTGCTGTCATTGTGTTTAGGCACTTCATGTGTTCTCTCCAAACATCCTCCTCCATATCCACATTTAAACGTACAAACAGGGGTCATACTGCCATTGGCTAGCACTGACGTAGTTCAGTCTCCCTGATATCATTCATATTTACAATATTTCTTTCACCAAATATGCACACATATTGTCACTCATCAGACTGGTGACATTAATCATCAGTTTCCCAAACTCTTTTTACACAGCGGTAAGATCTGTTGAGGAAGCAAAATGCATATTGATGTGAAATGTGCAACAACAACAACACCTTTGGGGAATGAAATAATGAGCTCTTTCACAATAAGGTTTGAAATCCTATAGGGCACAGTGTTGGTGGGCAGGATTTGGGCAGGGACCAAGCAATTTTGAGAGAGAGAGAGTGGGGGGGGGGGGGGGGGGCGAGAGTTTAGCTGGTTAAGAGATGAAATATGCATCTCCTCTCACTCAGATTAATTTACACTATTTTGGATGAACTTTTGACCCAAGTCAATGAATGCAAATGCACTTGCCCGATCACTAGCATATTGAATTGATGTGCTTTCGCAATTATACTCTGTCACCCCAAGTGCATTTCCTTTCTGTCTACAAATACTAAAGCGATGTTCCTAGTTTAGGAGATTTTATCAATGAGGGCTGTAAGAATACTTGTGCCAAATTTTGTGGCATATCCTAGAAAGCCATAACATCATTTCTCAGTGGTGTACAGGGCATGTAGCCAGGGGGGAGGGAGTTAGTGGGTTTAAACCCCTCTCGACATAGCGCATTTGGGAGAGGGAAACACCGTGGAAAATATCCTCTATGTAAAGTCCGCATATAAGCCCCCCCCCCCCCCAATATTTTTTTCTGAATACCATCCTGGTGGTTTAGCTTGGACTTGACAACTTTACAGGCAGGCAATGGGTATCAAGGGTCAGTGTCAGTTGGCCTTTCCCAATGGTGTTTGATGGAGTTGGTCAGAAGAAGACACAAGCCGAAGGTCAAGCCTGCATTCCTCTGATCGATTATCTCCGGGATAATGGCTTCCTCGATGGAAAATTTTATCCAAAGATGTACACAGAGGAAGCAAGAAAAGCTCTGAGAAAGAGACTTATGGCACCCGTGCAAGTTGCGCTGCCGGCTGGTGCAGCCTCTAAGATGGAGGACATCCTATCCGAATTCGAGGTGAGGGTGAAGGGTCAAGTGTTGACACTTGTCTTCACATGGGCATAAATATTGCATGAAGGGAAACGGGGCAGAGATAATGGTGCACTGATTTTTGTTATCTACGCTCATTCCAGGTACCAGCTATCTTTGTTCTAGTATCTAGCTTTAAATTCACATCTGTTTGGGCCAAAGCTTTAATGGGGCATACCAGCTCTCCGTCCCAATGTATTTCCTATGGAACATGTTCTATGCTTTTTCTTAGTAACCACCGCACAGATTTTAACGTGGGTGGTTTCACTATAAAGACGAAGACGAGATGAATTAAATAACGTTGAAACAATTCTGAAACATTTCTATTTTACGGCAACGTCACGAATGTGAAAAAATACACATTTTTTCTCATCCCTCTTTGAACAGGTTTTTATTAAACTTCTATAGCCATTGCGAAAAAAGTTCTCATTTAATTTTTCTCGAAATATTTCAGGAATCGATAGACACCAAATTTATATGTTCCTCTCTCCCTCTCTTCCTCTCCCTTTTACATACACTTTGTTTACCTATATCTTTACAGGAGAAAGTGAGCTCCCTTCAAGAGATCCGTCAGTTCAGTGGAGATGGTGCGGAACTTGACGCGGATGACAACAAAGTCCCCTGGGACATAATGACTGGAAATCCGCTTGATTATGAAATGCAGTATGGACTTAGAAGACCTGCCTCGCAGGGCCAGAAAGGATATGTGGCATCACAGAGTATACGGAGCTCTAGGCAGTCTTTGCCTATCTATCAATACAGGTACGATCAGAGTTGTGTAACTACCGTATTTTCACGCGTATTAGCCGCACCGCAGATAAGCCGCAGGACTCATTCTTAGATACATTTTGAAAATGTTTTTGCAGATAAGCCGCGGGTAATACGACGCGACTGCTTTGTGCGCTAAACCAGTGATGCACAAACAAAATCAATATAGACGCTCAACACTCGTCGACGCCGTACTCCCTGCCAGCTGCCCTGTTCTCGTACTTGTCCGCGACGTCGACGACTTTTAGTTTGATGCCGCTGTCGTAGCTGTGCCTGCGCGTTGGAGCCATGCCTCACCTCTAACTGCCGTGCCCGTGTCCACGAATGCTGCTGCTCTCGTCAAATGAGAACTTACGCTTAGCTGACCATGTGTTATCCCGATGTCAGGTGTATTGAGCCCTTCCTGTGGGTCTGCCGACAAAGGAGACCGTAGGGAAGGCAATAAACCCTGTGGTCCAGATTTTGGTGTCGGCATAATGTATAACAAAGGAGGTCAATTGTAGTGTTCTACTGAGATTGGATTGTGCCCTTTTTGCGTTTTTTTCGTGGATTGACGAGTTAGTGGTGTTCCAGGAGTCCATTCGAATGTGGACCTGCCCCTGTTCGGTACTGTTCGTGCACTGGCAGGGCGGTCCTGCTCCGAAAAACACGAGGCACTGTCGGCCCTTTCGTCTAATACGGGGTATGGGGAAAATACCAGGGAAAAATAGCCATCAGATAAGACGCACCCGCGGATAAGCCGCAGAGCGTCTGCGAAAAAAAAAATCGCGCATAAGCCGCGGCTAATACGCGTGAAAATACGGTAAGTTCCTTTTTTTGGTAACTTGTAACTTAGCTCTGTACTTTTGCACCGTGGTAACTTTCAGACGTACTCTTTTCTTTTTCTGGTAACTTTGCCGAAGTAACTTAAGCTAAGTTCCAAGTTGCTTTTAATTTGCTTTTCACTCACATCCACATATTTTCTTGCTTTCTCTCCAGTTCTTTCAGGGCATTTTATGCCATAAAACGTGATATTCAATCAACGGCAGTATTCTATTCAGGAAGTAAGAACTGCTGCCATTGAAATGAAGCTGAATCATTGTGCACCTACAGGGAGCAAGATGCAAAGCTTTCCAATTGTTGTACATAAACGAAAACAATCTAAGTGTGTGTCCCTCCTTCGCAGGCAACTCGAGGTCTAGCTCAACTGCTCATGTGCGCTGCATCTTCGTTATTAACTTAGTTACATTTTTCACACTGTAACTTAACTCGTAATGAGTTCTTTTTGACGGGTAACCTCTCGATGTATGGGCACGATTATCCGTGGCACTTGGCATATGTTTGGTGCTATATTGCTTTTTTTCTTTTTTTTCTGCATGGTATAGGAATGAAATTCTCTCTACGATAAAAGACAACCAAGTTGTAGTTCTCGCTGGTGAAACTGGATCGGGCAAGACATCCCAAGTGCCGCAATACATCATCGAGGACTGCGGAGCTGTATCCTGTGGACCTTCGTGCAATGTTGTGGTGACTCAACCTCGCCGTATCTCTGCCATTAGTATGGCTGAGCGTGTTGCCTGGGAAAGGGGAGAGAAGGTGGGTAGACCTAGTGCAGTTCCTTCAGTACAATACAGTCTCCGTCCGATTTTTCGGACTCTGCGGGGATTGCGCAAAAGTCCGAATAATCAAGCAGTCCGAATAAACGAATTTCGCTTCAAAATAAACTTTACTAAGCCCTAGTAGGCTGGAAAAATTTATCGATGCTTTCCTAACGTGCTTCCAGCTCTACCTGATAACATCAGCTTCTATTTCCCGAAGCGACATTTCGTCAACGTACACTACGAGAAGCATCGCCGTCATCAAGTCCGCAAGTCGGTTTCACCTAACGCATGCGTGTTTTAGGTGTAGCTCGCTTTACAGCGCTGTAGCGCGACTCGCGGGTGGACAGCACATGCTGGGCCGTTGGCCAAAAACGAAGACGCAAAAGTGCTACGACAGACCTCTTCTACTCAGAGGAATGGAAGATGAACAATCAGCACTGGCTATTTTTTTACCTCAATATTTTTGTTGGTTGATTTCTTTTGATATGAATTTCAGATGATACCAATATTTTCCGTCACCCCAAGAGAGAAATTCGCGGGTTGGGCAAACAGAGTCCAAAATATCGAGCGACGGAGCTGCACGGCGTCCGAAATTTTGGAAGTTCTTATACATCAACTCTATGGGACCCGCGGCCGTTCCGCGAACGAGTCCAATAATCGAGCGCGTCCGAAAAATCGGGGGTCCGAGAAATCGGTCAGCGACTGTACTGACAGCTGGGGGTTCCAGGGCTCAGTCCGCCGCGGAACCTTCCAGGGTGCTGGAAGTCTACCTGTCTGAAATTCAGGATATATTCTAAGAAGCGCATGCTTGTCTTTGCAAATTATGTGCTCAATGAATGTGGTTGTTAGGACAGAGGAGGCTTGCAAGGACCGTATTCTATGAGATAATTGTGTATTCTATTTGCGTGTGCCTAGCAGCTCATTAGCTCATCTTCCTCCTGTGTCACCCCCTTACGGCATACTCAGCAGTGGTCAAGATGAAGACGTCATCTCAAAAATACATAAATACAGTCAAGCCTGTTTTTTATTATCTTAACGATAACCGATATTACAATCAAATTGAACAATATGAAACAAAATACACCCATTGAAGTATGTACATGTAAACAAGACATCGTTATAACAATCTTTGTGAAAGGGTTCACTCGTGCATAGCGATCAGAATTCTCCCGGGTGCCGGTAAAGAGCTATGAAAATTGACCAGAAATACTCAATTTTTTTCATTTTAAAGGAAATTAAGGAGGTATGTTCAAGACACTTAGTCTTAATGAGCATTAGAGTGAGAATGCAATGTGTGTGTGTGTGTGTGTGTGCAAAACCTCGTTGCAAAATACCGTGCCTTCCAAAATGTGAGTTAGGAAAGAATTGCGTGTCGCCACTCAAACATGTGTCAACGAATTATCCATGGACGAGGCACGTTCTAATGGGCAATGCAGTTCCAATAGTGAGAATGATGCCGACTACACAGCTTTGGAGGATGAGCAATGGGTGAAGTTGTTAACATCGAGAGGTGTGGAGCCTCACGCAGTATTGGCGGGTATGTTGTCCTTGGAAATGCTTTCGACACAAAGCCACATCAATTTAGAGCTAGATAAAATGCTTTTGTGCTCTCAACAAATGTGCACATGCAGCGGTGTTCTGCTTCGTTGACATGATCCCGCCCAGCAATTTCATTGAGGTAGATCAACGATTTGCTCTATTAGGTCACAAGAAGTGCTGTGATGAGCCGTTACCATGCAAAAAATGCAATTTAAAGTAATTTTTTAATAATATCGATTGCAGTGGGATTTGTGAGCTGTTTGCATAGTTTTATAACCACTTGTAGCTCATGCATCTTTGTTGTTTACACTGGTACAGTTGGGCATTCATCACTGTCTGGTACATTGTTCTTGCCGTGGTTGCGATCTTGCCAAAAGGTCAAATCACGTTTATACTGTGGACAATCTCAGCTTACAGAAGGAAGAATTAAACTGGGGACTTCCCTTAGAAATGGGAAGTAAGAAATCTGAGACATACAGAATGGAGAAATGTATGAGTGTCTCCCTAGACTGCATTTTAAACAGCATCTTGAAGCATAATATTTCATTCTTTGTCTTCTTCTCTATTCCACAATACTGTGGGGTTTCTCCACTCTGTTTGCTCAGCGAACTTCACAAATTGTGTGCACATGATTGCAAATGTTGAACGAGCATTTGACTACATGTACTTCCTAATTGGCCAAGAGGTGGTTGCCCATGTTTCTGCCACATTGGCATTCCTGGAATGACTGGCAAATGAGGGGATGTCACAAACACACACACTGACTTAATCTGAAAGTTTTGAAATTTGCGTTGCCAATATTTAGGGAGTGACTTTTTCAGGTTAAATGCCTTTCTCAGATTCGGGTGGTAAAAATCGGGCGCTATTTTTAAATCTAATTCGGAGAGAAATCGGGCGATAATTGTGCCTTCAGGTGTTACAGGGTGTTACCGGGTGTTTTTTCCTCCTCTTGTCTATTAAGACCTTTTCTAATCCCTCCTTTTTTTTCTTTTTTTTTTTGCGGGATCGTTACCTTCCAGCGATAATCCCCGAAGGCATAGACAGTGTTGACACACATGGGTGTATTGCTGGGAACATAAGTGACCCATTCTTACATGTGTTACACGTGGCGACCTTTGTTCGTCTACAGTGGAAACGTCACTTGAGGATTTCATGGTGACTGGAATTTGGGGAGAAATCTGGTTTAACCCGAATTGGTCAGAGGTCAGTTCGGGGGGGAATAACCGGGCGGAATCGGGTTTAACCCGAAAAAGTCACATCCTACCAATATTCTGTCTCTGTAGTCTGGATCTAGAGCCTCATGTTTTAGGCTTTGTCCCAGTAAAACCCCTTTGTCTCCCCAATTTGCACTACTACTGACAACTGAATTCGTCAAAGCACAAACTCAGCCACTAAATAGTACTTTCCATCTTGTACTTGCCAATGGTATTTGCAGTGGCCTTCTCATGTTCTGCTTTCCTCTTTTTTCTTTACACCTAAAAATCTGACCAGATTTTTACCCCTGATTGTGAAAGAGTAGAAAACACAAGGGTCTATATACATTTAGATGACCATTCAGCAAAATTTCGCAGAACCTGCTGTTTCCCTCAGAATCGTGTGTTTTTCGTGGAATATTAGGTACCTACAGAATTATGTAAGGATTTCAATCAATCAGTGACATTTTCTTGGGTTAAATCGGATCAGGTGTTACTACAATGCCTCACACAACTGATAATGGTGGCATTTACACGGCTGAACGTGAGGCAACGAAAGGAAATGTAACGAAAGCAGTGCCCAGAGAGAGATTGAGAGAGTTTAGTCTAGTTTTCTTTACTCACTGGAATGTTACGAAAGGCTGGAGAAGCATGTGGGATGAGGCAACATGCAATCTTGGGAGAATGCTGCACTTTGCTTGTTTTCTCTTGCCTATTGGATACTGTAAACTCCACTTTGCAGAAAAGTAAATTTTCCACTGCAGAAAGCTAGGCACTTGATATAAGTTGCAGGGCTTGCATGTTCTCTTGCCATTAATTTCTCATCCTGTCTCTGTTCATCCTCAACCATTTTTCTGATGTTCCCTTCCTGAATATTATCAACTCTCCCCAGTATTATAATTTTCCTTTGCTAGTCGGTATTCCCAGCAGTTCCATTTGTGCATGCTTCGGGTTAAAAAAAAAGGCTGATGGGAAAGCAAAAGCTATAAAGTGCAGGATTTCATTTGACGAGTGCACATCACACAGGTGGGCCAAACTGTGGGTTACCAGGTCAGAATGAAGCGTGAAAATCTGCAGCAGCGTGGGGGCATATTCTTCTGCACAACAGGCATCTTGTTGCGGCACCTGCAAAACAACCCGTGCTTGCAAGGCATCTCTCATGTCATTGTTGACGAAGTTCATGAGAGGAACGTTGAGACAGACTTCTTGTTAATTTTGCTTCAAGAAATCATCAAGAGAAATGCAGACTTACGGGTAAGCAGAACTAACTGTTAGGCAACAAAGACATTGTCATGGAAAGTTAGTTATGTAGGTGGTAGAGGAGAAGCTCAAATAGGAGAGAATTAGAGGCAAGTGCTGATTCACGACCAACGCTTTGAAGAAGTTAGGCTTCTAAATAGGCTCAGCATAATGTTCCCCAAAATATTCTGCTGGATATTTCTGTTTTTCAGCATGCTTTTGAATTTCATTAAGTAACCAAGTAAGCTAAATATTCCCACCTATGTCCATGCACTTCGCGCCACAAGGTGAAACCATTTATAGGAAGATTTATTTAAGAAATGGGCAAGATAGCCCTTCTAGGGATATACGGAAAAGCGAATGAGCAGTGAGTAGGCGTTACAATAGTACTTGCTCTCTCTTTCTTTGTTCCTAACTGGTACTTTCTTGTGTAACAGGTAATTATTATGAGTGCAACAATCAATACCAAGAAGTTTTCGGATTACTTTGAGGGAGCACCAATCATTACAATACCTGGGAAGCTGCATGCAGTGAAAGAGTATTATTTGGAAGACCTCTTGGATGAAAGAATTGTATGCTCGAAGGTGAGCTTGTACAGCTGTAACTAGCGTCCTCTGCTGCTACATGCATGTTGTGTGCAAATGAAGGTGCTGATATTACGAACTATGTGGGGCATACAGAAATGCTACGGTGCCAGTGTAGGTTCCTGCAACAAGCTGCAGGAGTAGGATTCCCAAGGAACACGACGATTGCTTATTTAAAGAAACAAGTCTGGAGATGATGGAAGATGTTTTGTCTGTGCCTGTTGGACGTGATATCTGTTTTATAGCAAAAATCTAGGCTCATAGGTTCACACATAAGGGAAAATATTGGAGGACAAAGTAACGCTATATTGTGGTACTTTTTATCCTTGTCTGTGTCACAGGAAATATTTTAAAGGAGCAGCGAGGTGACGTTTGACATGGTTCAAAACCCTGTGTCATTCGTCAAGCTGTGCAGTGTATTGTCATTGTGCTATCAAATTTACAAAACAGTGGAAGAAAACAGTCGCAGACATCCGACACGATCGTCGTGTGACATCGAAAAGTCCCTGTGCCTCACTTCTTTGTTTGTTTCTTCTCAACTCACTTATACCTGCTTTAATGGGCTACATCACGACGTACCCTCCTACCTCCTTCATTCTCTGATACGTTATTTCCAGGGGTGGATAATTTTTTAGAAATATGCGAAACTGGGGCCTGGCTCGCTTGCGCATTGGAGGTCACCTGCGCTTGTTGTTCTTGCGCAGGAACTCTTTTTCTTCGGTGCAGAATATGCCACAACAAAAAAAGGGGGGTCACTTTAATGCTTCTTTTTGGGCATTCTTATTTAATTTTTTTTTTTTTTAATTAGCGTTAGTGCTGCGACGCAACTGCAGCTATGAGTGGCATACAGATGTGGACAGAATGAGAGAGGACAGCAGGAAAGAGTAGGGGATAGGGATATAGGCAGACACAAGCACTGCAGAACTCTGCGACCCTATTCCGAGCTATGTCGGAAGCGCGAATGTGTCGTTCGGGAGCGAGCGCATGTGGTACGTGACGCAAACGTAACGCTAGCGATGAGAATTTGGTATTCCCTGCGCTCCAAACGCGTCGCCCGTAAACGACTGGTGTCGCTCATGGGAACGACAGCCTCCACCATGTCGTTATGATGGGGCCATACTGTCGTTTAGCGGAGCGAGAGCGACTGCAAGTTACTTCGCGTGACTCCTATCAACGTGGCCACGGTTGGCGCCGGGGTTTCGATCGGGCGACAACGCGTTTGTATCAAATGAGACACGAAAGATTCAATAAAAAGTTTCGTGAAACTGCTTCACCGCGGAGCTATACCTCACTATCATCCATGTCCAGGTTATCAGCACAATATGCAAAGGTCTGCCTAAAGCTTACATTTTTCCACTTGTCGACTGTCCTGACAGCTCCTTCGCTGGGAATTTAATATCCCGACTAATTCTGACCACTCATTTTGTCTGTCTAATTGCGTGTATGCCGCCAGCAAAAGGCCTGCGAATAAATTGCGGTGCTCCATCACGAACTGCAAGACAATTTCACATTAGTTGTGTGTTGAGCGAGAAGCGCGAGAGTTCGCCATCGTCAACGTGTCGTCGTCTGCTTCCAAAACAAGGCATTCCACGTGATTCTCCTCCTGGTGCGCTATTGGCTGAGAGTGCGGCGTCTCGTCTCCCAGACGTCTTAAGCTCTAACGACAGTCAACATACCAAGCGCACTGTCGTTAAAGGGACGGTCTCGTACCCCCAGCTCCTCTCATAAAGTGTATCATCCGATTGCCCTTTGTTGAAAACGGAATAGTACTGCAAATTTACGCGACAAAGCATGTCATTGATATTAAATTGATAAAGATTGCAGAGCATGGTGCGATCTGTGTTGGCAGCAATAAGAACGGCTACGTCGCCCTGCGGGAAAGTCCGTGATAGGGTACAGAAATCGTCTGCTTTTGCGCTCGCTAGTGCACCGGCGTGAGCAGATGACTTTCAGAAGTGATTTGGTTCTGCGGCAACTCTCGTACATTTTCTTTCAGTTCTCAGGCGAAAAGCGCACATTCTAAGAAGTGGCCCACATGGTGGTTTAGAACAACTATGTTAATCCTCAGGGGCAAGTTAAAAGTCTCAGGACAACCCCACCCACAATTGCAAATCTGAAGTCTCCGGCCATCAGCATCCGCGGTTACATTACAGCTCCGACCAAAAATGTATTACGCGCTTCCATTACACTTCCCATTGCACACTGATCATGTTTTGAAATGAAGTGTTACTGACGACATACATGGAGGAGGAGTGCGTGTTTATTTAGCAGCCGCATTAAATATTCGCAGAAAGAAAACACGTGACTTAGCTTCCAGGTATCCGATTATGCGCCACATTATCGGAGACCCCACAGTCAATGTACGGACCACATTCTCCGCTCGCAGAGATATAGGTCTGATGTCCCCATTTCGAGAGTAAAGGGGATGACTCAACCCAAGGTCCTCCTGCAGGTTCCAATTGCCATGACAACGCGACGTACCCGCAGGCCGACGTCATGCATGAGAGTGAAGCCCAGGTTTCGTCGTCTGCTATTACGGCACGTTTCGACAAATTTGTCGGAAATGACTTGGTTATTCTGAATGAAACTTTGACGGTTGTATGTGTACAGTAGTCGTGAAGGTAGTTTTGGCTAAGTTTCGGAATCGCCCCGGCTGTACGAGACCGTCCCTTTAAAAGCGACATGGGAATACCAAAACTGGCAGATGTCGCTCCTGGAGCTCGTAATCGCCTTCTATCGATACTCCTCTATCGACACCGTCGCTGGCGCTCGACAACGGCTCGGAATAGGGCTCCTGGCATTGCACTTGCATATATCAAAGTTTACAAAAGCTTGTTCATGTTTTGCAAGAGAACACTCTGTTGCTTTCGTCTTTTCTGTTCTTCTGCATTCTGTTCAAAAGCTTGTCAAATTTTTGCTTCAGCAAAGGCTTGGACATGCTAAGGCAAACATGCTTTGCAGGGTTTCAGTACATAATGGAGGTGACAGCGTACCGTTCCTTTGTTTGACCTTCTTGATCTACGTTTGACCTTTTCAGACCTTTGTTGGTGCATGTTGCTACTGTTGCTCCATTGCTGCATGATGGGAACATGGAATATGAAACTAGCGCCAGTTGACACAGCGGTTTCTAGAATTACAGTAGAGTTATCTTCTTAACTGTGTGCCCCCGTCTACTAGAATACATGTGGTATTCAGCTTTCTTAAAGTAGTTTCGTTTCCCAAAAGGACTTGACAGCCCCAATGAAGCTAGTGGCACAGGTTGTGGAGTACATATATTACCACCGGGCACCTGGTGCCATACTGTGCTTTTTGCCTGGGTGGAATGAAATCATGTATGTCATGAGAGAGTTGCAGAGGATGCTGCCACCCTATGCTCACAGCTGGATATTGCCACTACACTCCAAGTTGCGCCATGAGGATCAGTGGATGATATTTAGCAGTCCACCTGACAGTAAGTACACCTTTGCCAGAAAGGATAATGCTGACTGTATTGACTGACTGCAGACGTCAGAGACTCTGAAGTCTGATGGCTGTTGTATTTGGGAAAGTACAGCAGATGTGACAGTATGCTGGACAGTTGATTGCTTGAAATCTGCTGGTAATCAATAGAGCCTGAAGTTTTCGGGAAATATTTTTTCCAAATTCGGGTGGCATAAATCGGGTAAATAAACGTGTGCTCTAAATTCATGCAAATTTGGAGAGAAATTGGGCTCAGTTACTCAAACTAACTGTACTGGTTGGTGCAAACGGTGATGTAACTGCATTTACTGCCAAATAACTTGCTGTGCATTCCTACAGACTTCTCTTTAAGGGCGATTTGTCGGGTAAAAATCGGGTTTCACAATAAAGAGGCAACCTTCAATTCGGGGTGCAAATTCAGGGAAGAATCAGGTCAAAACCCTAAAACTTGAGCTGCTAGTAATTAATAAAGGAACTATGGTCTTATGAGGGAGGAAACTGCAATAACAAAACTTTTCAGGAGGATTCTAGGGTTCCTGGTCCCTGTGTGTCACCTGTTTTCTATGATACATATATTTCAGAGTTAATGTGATGTTGAAGTTCATAGGTGATTACTCAGCACTTGTGAGTACAAAATGTTCCGTTATGTGGCAGCAGACGAAAAGGCACTAGCAGTGGGATTCGAACCCACATCCGTCGATTTCTCATTTCGTCTGGTGCCTTTTCTTCTACTGCCAATATTCAGTCGAAGTATGTGACTGGGCGTTGTGAGGCTCGTGTTGTGCTTCGGCATTCTGTGTTTGATTCCCTCGTCTAACACTAAGTTACACATGGGTATAGTTGTGCAATACATTGATGAATTGGTGGTACAAAACTCCCTCCCATCCCTCTATTTCTTATTTTTCAATGTCACTGCCTCTCTGTGTAGCACTGGAAAACGTCCGGAAAGTCATCCTCGCCACAAATATTGCCGAGACGTCTATTACTGTTGATGATGTGGTGTACGTGGTGGACACTGGCCTGCACCGAGAGCAGAGATACGATAGCTGTCTGGGCGTTCCATTATTGGACACATTTGAGACGTCACGATCAAGCATGCGACAACGTAAGGGACGTGCTGGACGACTCTGCCCCGGGGAATGCTACTTTCTCTTCAGGGAGAGCAACGCTGTGCAGCGGCCAGAGTTTTCTGTGCCAGAGATGTTGCGTGTGGCACTACCCAACGTAGTACTCAGCTGCAAGGTATCATGCAGGTCTACTGTTTTCTTTCTAGAGAAAGTAGCTTTGTCTTCGTATTTCTTTGTAGTATTAGTATACGTCACCCTTAAAGAGCATTAAAGAGACCCACTGTATTGCCATATTTACTTCCTGATAACACGCTGTTTTGAATCCAAAAACATAGTGCCTTAGAGGGGATGGTGGGGGAGGCAAAATGTCTAAATCAGTGCCCTGGAATCAAGTCATTTTTCGCAGTCACTTGAACCACAATCTTCTCAAACGATGTCATGTTCTGCTGTGTAAAGTGCTGATGAAATTTGAGCTATCTGATACTCGGGAGATATCATGTCACACATCAGAACAATCGCTAAGGCCCCTGGTTTTCTGCTGTGGCAAATTCAAAATTCTGTGGCACACCGACTTGTAAATTCCACGATTTTCCGCGGCAAGCAGTCAACGGCTGCATGAAATGGGGAACGCTATTTTCTTGGATGATGTGGGAACAAAAATTATCTTATAAAATTAGATTCAAAGCACTATTGTGGCTCAGCATTACGTACGTGATATCTTGTATTCTCGTCTGATGAAGAATGCCGTCTGTCGCCTGCAATCATTTTATACCTGCTGAAAGATCTTTCGGCATCTACAGAGTTTATAGGAACTTTATAGGAAGATTAAAGGAAGGAGCTTACAATACGTAACCTGTGGAAGTTACATCTTTAGGACACCCTTTTTGTTTCTGGGCTGTAGGCATTATTTAAGTCTTTAATGGCAAACTCCCAAACATCAAATCAAAATCCCCCACTGCCACCGCTAAACTGCACACGGGAGTGACGCCGCCCCTTCCGTAGGCGGAGTATGCACAATAAACTTAGGCTAACGTTATCTTATGCTAAACTGCAATCTGTCTGTGCTAGGCCTGCAGCATGGGCAATTTTGTAAAGCAGGCTTCGCCTCATGCAGGGAAGCGTCAGGTGAAGCCCACTTTCGGGAGGTGTCGTTCATATCCTGCGAATAGTCGGACATTCGGAAATCCGAATATTGGGTATTCGATTCGCGAATGAAATACTTCGAGTGATTGATATTTGATTGGAATTCGAGAACTGCAATATCCGCGCACTCCTAAAAATAAGGGATTCCGTGAAATTCCGTTCCAAACGAAGGATTAGGCGATGAATTCCGGATTCCGCGATATCTCCGCGATATTTCGCGGAATCGTGGAATCGCGGAAAGCCCGGGGCCTTAATGATCACTTGCAAACTATTCATGTCCCGAGGTAACCATTCATTAAGTGTACAGTCGTCGGACATTCGTGTCGTGTTCGTATCATGTTCACCTGAAATGTGGGAAGCACTCCTCTTATCTTGCACACAAAAATAAAATTGCTCTTTCACAAGATGTCAGCCACTTTTACCTGATTTGTGCCCTGCCCCCCGTCGTCCGTAACATAAATCCCCAAAACACAAGTGCCTATTCATATCTCATCTATGCTTAGCGCAGTCTTAGATGCAACTGGTACACACTGACATGGGCATCACCTTTACTTTCAACAGCTGTTCTGCCCTGGGTCTGAAGTGGAGCTGGTACTGTCCCAGGCACTTGATCCCCCACCTGCAGAGAATATCTGCAAGGCCATACAGGACCTTCAGGCAATGGGCTTAATGGATGAGTCGGGGGAACTGACAGAGCTGGGAAACTGTGCCGTCCTTTTTCCCATGGCACCGCAGCTGTCCAAGGGTCTCATTTATGCAACACTATTTAGGTAAGTGTGACATATTTTAAGGAAGGTATAAGATTTGCAGTACTACTTCTAAATTTGCAATGAAACAGAGCAGTGAGACACTTTTTGTGACATGGGTAACTTTCTGCAGTGCTTCCCTTGACCAGTTGAATTGTGGCAGTTGAGGAAAATGCAGTGGGATTTGAACCCACACCCTTTGATTGCCTCATCCACTGATTGTGTTTAATTGCCTCATCCACTACAACTTTTCCTTGACCACTTAGGCCACAGTATAGCATTGTAGTATTAGACCTTTGTGTTTTCAGGCTTTGTGTTTTTAAAATTGGTGGTAAAGTCGGGGTTTTATTTCAGGAGCTACAAAATCAGGCTACATGGGTATACGGGTGGAAAATAAAAAAAGAGCTTGTCTCTCATTTAAGATGAACACGAGACGCTGAATGCACAATGCTTAGCGTTCTCTACAACCCGTATTGGTAGCTGAATTGCTTTTTACCCTAAATGACAATGAAGAAGATTGGGGGTAAAAATGGGTATTGACGGGTTTAAAGGGGCACTAAACAGCTCAACGAACATTCTCCAGTTATTGTGCTCTATGAAAAAACATGGCTGCTCATGATATCAAAATATGAAATTCATTTACGTCTAGGGAGCATCTTTACCACGAAACAATGCCATTCATAGAGCGTAATCCCCGTGAGCCTCTCCTTCATCCTTGGAATGGGGACACGTCACCAGGTTCTAACGTATATCGACACCGCATTCCAGGCACTGGGGGTAGGGGAGATTTTGATCTCCCAGCCAATGACAGGCCCCACTGAGACAAGCGGCAGCTCGCGAAGGAACCGGTTGCGGGAGCGTCTCTGTGACGTCGCGGAGCAATACAACACTGAAAACATAATGCGCACATGCAATGCGGCATTGCGGGCTTTTTGTACAATTTCATCTGGCTACATTGGGGCTCACAAGTGGCAAGACGTTTAGAATTCACCTAACTTCCCGATATTACAAAAAAATCAATGTATAAGTGTCCGGCATTTTGAATGGTTGATGGTACGCGACGTCAAAATGACGTGTGGCTATTGTCGCTTTGGCATCGCAAGGCGGGTCATGAGCGCGAAAGAGTGCAGTGATTATTCGGTCGGTTTGGAGCCATTATTTAGTTTTTTTGCGACAACAATTTTTGAAAAACGTTCACCGTCAGTCAGCAACGTATCACAACCGATTAAAAAAAAGTGCACCTTGTATACCTGTTTATTGCCCCTTTAACCCTAAAACCCAGGTTCTAATGATACTCTGTTCAATGAATCAGCATCGCAACTGCATCAGGTTCTTTAGCAATGTCCCCAACCAACAAAGCAACATTGCATGAATTTTCCTCTTACTGCTGATTGTAGTGCAGTAGCATTTGGTCAGCTCAAATTCAGTTGACTGGATATTTAAAGTGCTCTTAGCGTTGTGGAAAAATTCCCACCCTCCGGACAAAGCCCGTGAGTCAGTCCATTTAGGGAAGACTCAACGAGGCGAGCAGCAAAAATGTGCATGGTGCACGTGCTTCTGCGATCGTCCTCTCACAGTCAAAGCCCTGCAGGAAAAGAGCCCCTATCTTGGTGCATTTGTACAGCTTTGGCCACCATTCCTTTCGAGTTTAGAGAGAATAACGCATTTCTTCAAAAGATTAACGATAAACAAATTGTTTTATTATTCAGGTGTGTCAAATCTATTGCATCACTCGCTGCCCTTATGTCAGAGGATTTAGACCTTTTTTCCAGTCGTCTAAGCAATGTGGACTCTAGAAAGGTAAATTTACTCTACCAGCCTGTTTGTATTTATTCCCTAGACTGTAACTGTATAAGCTATTGTTCGTGTCAGTCAGTGCCCTCAGCCTGGATCCCCTTCCCCTTCAGAGGCAAGCTAGAGGAACAAGGGCCATATTTTCTTGCCCTTTCTTCTGGACAGGGGTTTCGCAGTTTCTTGAGTATTGTTACATATAGACTTGTGAGAGCTACCGTTAAAGATACAACCATGCGCTATGGGCAGCTAACACACACACAAAAAAAAAAACACATCAGATTATACATTGGTTTTTCCCCTCCCCCGTCCCCAGTTAAGCGTTTTGACAATGAAAAGGCCTCCCAAAGTGAGGGCCAGGGTCTGGTTCTACCCATGGATGACCATCTTTATGTATGTAAGCACCATGTATGTGCACCACTACCACTGGTCTGAACACTTGCTAGACAAAAAGAACACTACTGTTTGACTCAATAAGGGGCTAGTGAGAATCGGGAAAAAAAATGTTGTGGAAAAAACACGTTTTCCTATTTGTAGACATACTCTGTACATCTTTATTTGTGCAGGCAAAGTTGACGCTTGACCAGACCAAAACCAGTGATCACGTTGCTCTGATGAAAATCTATTCCTTCTGGGATTCGAAGATAAATTCTGTGGACCAAAGCATGTTCTGCCACAGCCTCGGGGTGAACACCTTCAGCCTGGAATACAGTAAACGTAAGTTATTGAAATTCTTCTAAGATGTCCCCCTGTCTAAAATGGCCTTAAGACAAAGTTCCTCTCTGCAACCGGTAGGTCTCAAGCTGGACTACTTACGGAACCTTTCGCATGCTCGTCTAGTGGCTTGCACAAGGGATGAAATGGGGGACTGGAAGCACCCCATAAATACCTACGCTAAGAACGCCGCACTGTTGGCTGCTGTTTTGACGGCGGCATTCTACCCAAACATTTTGCGTTCCCAATTTGGAGCCATTCGCAAAGGACAACTGCTGGAGAATGCCAGAGACTTTGTTGGCCTGTAAGTTGTCTCGTGCACCAGTAACCATCTGCAGCTTCTCTGTACTCTCTGTATCAATTCACTGTCTTCGTGCAATTACGGGGACACGCATCTTATAAACACAAGAGGCGGCAATGGTGATCCACTCCCATAGCACCATTCGTTAATGTTGTCCTCCAACGGCCACAAGGAGGTGGTGCTCAGTGAAGCACGTGGTCAACTGCCTTTAGTTCGAGTTGTAGTATCTCGACCAATGTACAGGGCTACAAGCCTGCACCTGTGAGCTTCAACACCCGCATCCTGGTTGCAGTACATTGTGGTCCCGCACCTTTCTTGTGACTTCCACCTGCTTCTCAGTGGCACCCTTTGGATAAGGCCCTCAGGTTTTCACGATTCCGCAAAATTTCGCGGAATTCCGAATTAATCACGGAATCCTTCGTTTGGCACAGAATTTCACGGAATCCCTTATTTTTGCGGGTGTGCTGATATTAGAGTTCTCGAATTCAAATCGAATATCAGTCACTCGAAGTATTCCATTCACGAATCGAATACCCAATATTCAGGTTTCCGGATATTCGACTATTTGCCGAATACGAACGACACCTCCCGAAAGTGGGCTTCACCTGACGCTTCCCTCCATGAGGTGAAGCCTGCTCTACAAAATTGAAGCCTGCTTTACGAAATTGTTTATGCTGAAGGACAAACACAGACAGATTGTAGTCTAACGTTAGCCCAAGTTTACTGTGCATACTGAAGAAGGAGCGGCATCCCTCCCGTGTTCAGAGCGGTGGCAGTATGGGATTTTGATTTGTGAGGTTGCCTTCAAAGACTCTACAGCCCAGGAGCAAAAAAGGGTGTCCTAGAGATGTAACTTCCCCAGGGCATATATTGTGAACTCCTTCCTATAAAGATCCCTATAAGCTCTGCAGATGCTGAAAGATTTTTCAGCAGGTATAAAATGGTTGCATGCGACAGACTGCATCAGAGGAGAACACAAGATATCATGTATGTAATGCTGAGCCATAACAGTGCCTTGAATCTGTAATTTTACAAAATATTTTTTGTTCCCCCATTATCCAAGAAAATAGGGTGTTTCCTGTTTCAAGCAGCCTTTGAGTGCTCGCTGCAGAAAATCGCAGAATTTACGAGTCAGTGCCACGGAATTTTGAATTTGCCGCAGCAGAAAACCGAGGGCCTTACCCTTGGCATACCAGTGACGCTTCGTCGGGTGATATGCTCCGCCATTGGTCTCGGTACATTGCTAGTCATTTGCCTTGATGCCGCACATGCACCAGCTTGGAACACGCCACGGGAAACGTGATTACGTCCTCTAGACTCTGCACCGATTACACTGCGGTCATCTACATCCCTTTCCTGCATGTGACCCTCCTGAGACCGTTTTATTTGCATCTCGACATTTTGCTTTCAGTTCCTCTTACTCGATATTTGAGCATAATGCATCACACAAAGAAGAAAATTATGAAGGGCATTCACGGCCCAATATACAACAATTCTTTTTTTCTTTTCCAGTTGTCGCGAAGTCTCCTTTTAAGATGTCTCCAGTGTTTTCCTTTGGTAGCTGTACTGCTTACGGTACTGTTATTTATTTTTATTTTTTTGCCATCTTCTTTTTTCAGCCATGGAAGGAGAGCAGTACTTTCTGAGGGGTCGATTATTCAAGAAAGCAGCCAGGCAAAAGAACATTCTTGGCTTGTTTACTCGAGTGCTATGTGCCACTTTGACAGGCAAAGAATTATCGTGCACGATGCCACCGAGGTTTCGTCTCTGCACATCCTACTATTTGCTGGCTTGGGTCTCGAGGTTGTTGAGGTAGCGTATATTGCGCAACACAAAATTTTTGATGCCTTTTCGTAGACTAGCCAGCCATTCTTTGATAGCAATTACCTAAGCACTTTTTGTTTTCATCATAAGGATGTCATCTTTGATGCACAAGAGGGGTTCTGCTCCCAGACAGACAGCAAGATACTGACCATCGATGGCCACGAGGAGTTGACGTTCCGGTGTTCGCGGAGGGACGCCTTCCTCATCGCCAGGTGGAGGAACATGTTGCTCTATCTTGTCGAGCTGCACCTCCTCCCCAGAGCAGTGTCACAGTCTAATAACGTCATTTCAGACTTGCAACACTGCCTCTGGCCTAGAATAATTCAGGCAACTGTAGACATTCTAGCAGCTGGCCCCGAAGAATCAGCAGAGCGGAGTTGACGGTGCCTTCTGCTCTGATACGTATTTATTTTTCGTGTGGCTAGTTTGCAAGATTCGCAAACTATCTCGCAGTATATTTGTACGTGGCAGAACTTTACTTCCGTATTTCGCATCATGCCGTACAGAGTGATAAATTGACAAAAGTTATGCGCCGTGTTGAATTTTTATTTGTGATAGGTTGTACATGTACAAATAAAAATATTTTGTAAATTTACCTTAGTTCAATTCTACCACGAAACTAATGCGCACAATAAACAGCGAAACCTTAGCAGCAATTTTGTATGAAATGCACTAAAAAAATGCTTCCCAGAGTACAGAATTTCTTCAGAAGCTGGTCAGCATGGTACCCTATGAAGTTTGCTCAAGAATGCTACTCCTCCCTACGTTCATTTTGGAGAGAGAACTCATTAATTAGACTCTGCCTTCTCTCTGTGGCAACACTTGTGGATTGAATCTGGTGTATACGAACCTCTGGTGGTATGCACTGTGCATCATTATGCAGGGGTGTTGCAATGAATGCTTGTATCTATAATGCATTCTTATTTGGAGGATGCTGAGCGCTCCTCAGCATGTACAGCAACACCTTGTTAATAAGCTTGTCATTATCCTGTCTTACTTAGGCATTTGTCATATTTAATGCTTGTCTATCCAAAACATCATCTTGGCTATCTGTGACCCATCTAGAACTTCCCTCACGGCCATCCAAAATCAAGTGGTTACAATTATACGCGTTTTTCGAGTCTCCTCCTCGAAAGTTTCCATCAGTCCTTTTCCCTATGGCCCGATTGTATATCGCCCTGTACAGATCCACTGAAGATCAGTTCACAACACTGCTGTAAGTCTGCTTTTCTCACTTTCATCCCAAAGACCACAAGAAACCGGATGTTTGAGTGCAAGAGATGATTTTGTTTTCCTGATGTAATTCTGCTAGGGTGCTTTCAAGTCAATGATATGACAAGTCAGACTCCCACGAGAACGGCTTAACTTGTTCTCTAAAATAAATAACTCCAGTCTGGGTCTGATCGGGAATGGATTCTCAAACATCCGGAATTCATCTGTATCTGGATGTGAAGCACCGGAAACAATCTTCAGAACCGGTGTCGAACACGTTGCTCGTGCGAGAACGTGTCGTGCCCTCCGTCCTTGACACTGTCCCCAAGGAACGTCACCTCCTGCGTGAGCCTTCCGTTCTGCCCGACAAGTGGAAGAGGTGTCCGGTCTCCACCGACATGATAAAAAAAAACTGCGCTTATAGGACACTGAGAAGGAAGAGAGACCCTGCCTATGCACCTCGATCTCAACTGGGCACAAAGTCTATACGCGAGCATCGGCTGTTCGAGCCATGGGAAAGTATTTCTATCCTTAAAACCTGCACCAAGGAAGTGCTTTGCTCTGATGTCAGAATGTGGACATTTGACACATTCGTAATAAATAGTTTTAATGGAACTTCACGCATCTCCACACTTGACATGCTTACGCAAAATTTTGCAATCTGGACAGTACATGACAAGAACCAAGGCATCCTGATAAGGAAGACACGACTGTACCGTACTTAGTCTCGGTTAACAACACCTCTACCTTTGGTGCCCAAATCTTTGTAACGAGGCATGCGCGGATGATTATTTTGGAACCAAAGCGCAATTTGGATGGGATATGCGTGCACCACATGTACGGATATAAACATCTACAGCATCATACGATATATACACGTGGATCAGAATACAAAAGTAGAGCTCACTTTGTTTTAGGCCCTCTCTTCTGCCATTTTCGGCCTTACCTGCGCAGCTTTAGAACTAAGAATATATTCAGTTTGGAAGAAACATCGATTTGATCAGAATATTGAATTCAATTACTATACGCTTAAGTATTTCTAAAAATTTGGGTGCTCGCACGCGCCTATTAGTACCTTTTCCCACGTATTTCGAGCTCCAAGTTCCACAGGATGGCCAGCACTTGCTGCATGACGACAACTTGGGACATAATTAATGCGCTCCCACTATGATGCTGTTTTTGGGTTACAAAGGTGTAGGGGTGTGCGAATATTCGAATTCTCGAATCGAATCGAATATCAAACGCTCGAATTATTCGATTCGCGAATCGAATATCCAATATTCGATTTTTCGAATATTCGACTATTCCACGAATATGAACCACACAACCCGAAAGTGGGCTTCACCTGATGCTTCCGTGCGTGCGGTGAAGCCTGCTTTACAAAATTGCCCTTGCTGCAGGACGAACGCAGGCGGGACGGTGTTTAATTTAAGATAACGTTATCCAAAGTTACTTTTGTAGACATTGTCTGTGGAAGGGGTGGCACCCCTCCCACATGCACTTTAGCGGTGCCGACGAGGGACTTTGATTTGATGCCTGTGAGGTTGCCTTTAAAAAAGTTGAACTCTTGAATAATGACTACAGCCCACGAACAAGAAGGATGTCTTAAAGCTGTCCTTTACGTCTAAAAGTTTAGTAGTGCAATTTTCTAGGGCGAGTGCAAAGAAACTAAAAGGTGTTCATGGCAAAGCTGAGGCAGGATGCCAATTTGTTTGTTTCACAAATGTCCTGTGGTTGTCTGAAACAATTACAGCCTCATTCGTATAATATGCTACTGCTTAGTATAAAATTTTGAAATGAAGGTAACCACTCCAGTAAGTGTAGGCTCACCTGAAAAGCAGGAAGCACTCTCATGTAAAATTAAAGAGTATGGGCTTTAAACAGAAGAACTGCATGTCTCTCTTGTGACAGTTAATGCCAGAAAAAATACACTAAAGCCATAGGCTACAAAATCGAAACTTTTAGTGCGAAAGTCACATATTGTAAATTTTGCACGAATATTCGATTCGGTATTCGGAATTTTTTCCCCCATTCGATTCGATATTCGATTCGACTTAAAATATTCGGATTCGCACACCCCTACAAAAGTGTCCATTATGAAATGGGCAGCTAAGCATACCGTCAGCAGTAACGTTGTCGGGAGCTTCGCAGCATGGAAAAAAGTTTATTCCTTTCAAAAGAGCAGTACAAAACGAAGTGGCAAGAGGGGCAGAAAAAGTACTTTGGAGGACAAGAGCTGGACATGTGGACGGCTGCAGATGGGATAAAAATTGGCTGCAAGAAAATGACCCTGTAAAAAGAGTTCAATCGCACCTCCTTTTTGCTCTCATGTGCGTAAATTCACAAAACAACGAGACTCTGGAATGAATTAAAATTAAGCAAAAATGGCTAAAGACAAAACCGTGCAGTGGTAAATCACAACGTTGCTCTAAATGCAGCACCTAGAATAAAATGCAAGTATGGCGAAGGTGAGGTCCGAGCAAAAAATATGCTAGATGTTGGTGGACTGACTGTAGATGTCTACCTGTAGTCGTGTAGCCTTCTGCTTATAACGCACACAATATGGTTTACAACACGTACATGTAAATGAGGCTCGTATTGCTGTTCCCCGAGGTGGACAAGACTTTGGTGTTGGTATTTACGATGACAGCACAAGACACTTAGCATTAAATATAGCTGCAAAATGGGCATAGCACTGTCTTTCCTAAGCAGGAGTTTCATGTACTTTGCACATTCAATGTTGGATAGAACACAATTTCGGTGCTTCTAAATGCCTCGTAAATGCAAAGTAATTACTCGCCTATAATAGAATTATCCTTTCAACTTACTTTATGTACACTACTGCCAGAACTTGGCCCACACATTATGGATACAGCAAAACTTTAGTTACTGCATCCATATCCTGGGCTATGCAGCATGCAAGGACTTCCCCCAGAGAAGTTAGAAAACAGGTTCCCACATTAATTTGCTTTTCAAGTAAAGTAGTAGTAGTTCCTCAGACTCCTTACTACTAATTACCAAAAGTATTCACTACCAAAAGGTACAAAATGTGAAAAAAAAAAAAAAAAAAAAGAGAGTGTGGCTATTTTTTAAACTGCCTTTCAAACAATCTCCAATCCTGTGGTGTCGATGTTTGTTGCAAGCATTTCAGATAAGCTGGCTGTTAGGTGACTAGCGTATAATTCAGATGTGAAACAAGAATAAGTGGTGCGAGAATCATTCAACACCATTGTGACACACAGACTGCTATCAGCTCCCACTGTGGCCAGAAACTGTGCAGATGTCTGCAATATTTGATTGTAAGAAGCTGTCACGAAGATTGCCAATTTATCACTTAATTACCCTTAGCCAATATAGCATGCAGGAAGCATCATGTGGTACTTAGAGACTTCTTTCACTCCAGGCATGTTGGCAAATTTACAGTTGTTCAATAAAATAGCACAAAATATAAGCTTGTATCGCTGCAATTGAACAATTTTCTGCGTACATATTTTTAAATATGTCCAATACTGTGCTGCACTTGCAAGCATAGGCAGGGTGATACTATATACTGCCAGCAGAGCCAGCAGATCAAGCGACATGTTCTGACCCACGGACTGGAAATTTTGAAAAAGACCCTTCATATAACTATCCTGTGAGATGTCCTGGGAATACCATGTGACCACAAGCTATATGTACAATGCATCTCTTGGAATGTACCATGCTTTCAATGAACCATGCTTATTGGCCATAGCGAGTGCCAGAACAATTTACGTCCAATCCTTAGGAATAAATCATGTCCAGAATGTGTGTACAACCACATGCGAGACTAGAAAGGACATTTTGTTTTTAGGGCCCTGCTTAGAGACAGACTGAGTGTTTGCATAAGACTAGATGCATTACAGCTTTTCTTAAGAGCTCCTGCTTTACCTAATCTGACAGAGTGCATTGGTAGTGCTCTACAACCAACAAAATGAGCTTTTCAATCATGCGCTCCATGCAGGGTGGAAAAGACTTGTCAGCCCAGAGAGAGTCAGCACACTGTGAAGTCCCATAATTTCACTGTCTGATCGTAAGAACCAGATACAATAACGCTGTCATTGAAGTGCAAACATGTAACACCATCTGTGTGGTTTTGCAAGGTCACAAGACGCTGGCCCGTGTCCAGACTCCAAACTTTGAGGGTTCTGTCATCGCCTCCGCTTACGATCCGCCAGCGGTCCGCACGCAGGCAACGGATGACACCAGTGTGGCCTTCAGATTTCATCCAGTCCAGGGTCCGGAGGCAGTGACCGCTCTCTAAGCTCCACAGCTTGATGGTACGGTCCAATGATCCACTGACAATCTGCATGATTGAAAAATTGAGTATTGTTAGGTGCTGCTAGGACATGGCTGAAACTTCGCAACAAGAAAACTATTGTAAGAGGTGCACAGCCACCGCCAGACTTAACAGTAACATTTGAGCGTTTTAGTTTTAGACAAGGTGCAACGACGACCCAACCAAGTATGCCAAGCTGTCCTGAAGCAGTATGTGTCTCAACCCAGTCTTGGACCTATGTTTTAGACATGTGAAGCTAGAGGCTAATGCTTCATGGTGCTGGCATTATGCTTTTCGGAACATCCACAGCATAGCGCTCGACGATTTTTTAGTGCAATCGTTGCCTGTCTGACGAAAGGAGGTTGCAAACCCACCCCACAGAGGGGTAGTAGAAAAAGTGACAGTTCTGGAAATTGGGAGAGGGAAGTCATGATCCTAGCGGAAGCAGGATGTGATAAGCCATGCCTGTGTTATCTCTTTTTATTATCCCAGTGTGGGCTGATTTTCCAACCTCCTTTCGTTGGACACAACGATTGCCCTGAAAGATTTGTCGCGCACTATGCTCTGGGTAATCTGTAAAGCATGATGTTGGGTTATTTTTTCCGATAGGATGGCTTCTCAATATCCCTGTCAATTATCATGAATTTGAGTACCCTACCTGCGGCATGCTCTTTTTTACATAATAAAATTTACGTTACATGACTTTCACAGTGGCAAAGACCTAGTAAGAACAAGTGCAGTTGACCGCATAATTCTAGGTGGCATAGTATTATAATTTGATGACACATTTTCTGGGATGCCCTGTATATGTGACTGTGTATCCATTACATATTATTGTAGTCCCTAATGTACAATGTCCACTACAGCCCCCAATAAACATATTCACATATATATAGTTTTTTTTTTCCCAAGACAGATTTTTAGTAAAAAAACTATAAGGGCTACAGACATGGTGTTTTCACTTCTATCATATCTGGGCCGGCGGACGTTCTTGGCCATATGTTGCTCAACGGTCAAATGACTAATTACCTAAAAATCGTTAATTAACTTTTTAATTATAAAAGCTACGAAGTTGTTCCAATGAGAACATCGGTTCCTTTCGGTGGCCTGATATCCTAGCCGTTTTCAGAACCAAATTCTGTTCAGTAGATCGTCCGCAAAAATTCATGAAGGAACACCATTTTGTTCATTGCGCATCTTTAGAGACGCGTCTTTCCTTCACTCCCAATGTGAGAGGGTGACGGAGCCTCATGCGTCGAAGATGCCGCCACAGTGCCGCCTCGTGCATTGAAAATGAGCTTTAACTTGCGGAAACGAAACCAAAACACATGTATCGGGTGACGCTATCAAAACAGTCCTTATCCTGGGTTGCGTTTTCTGTTTTCTTTTAATCTTTGTCCAGGATGCAAGACGTGACAGTGTGCTCTTTCACCCTCTCACATTGGGCGTGAAGGAAAGACGGGTCTCCGAAGATGCGCAACAAACAAAACAAAGAAAAAAAAATGGTGTTCCTTCACGAATTTTTTGTGGATGATCTACCAAACGGATTTTTGTTCTGAAAATGGCTACGATATCAGGCCACAGAAAGGAACAGATGTTCTCATTGGAACAACTTCGTAGCTTTTATAATCAAAAAGTTAATTAACGATGTTTAGGTAATTAGTCATTTGACGGTTGAGCAACAAATGGCCAAGAACGTCCGCCTGCCCAGTGATGATAGAAGTGAAAACAGCATGTATCTAGCCCTTATAGTTTTTTAATGAAAAATCTGTCTAAAAAAAAAACAAAAAGACACCTTGTATATTCAAACTCAAACTCAACTCAAACATATTCACAGCTTATACAACTGTATTCAGCAGTCCATGGTAATATTCATACCATTTGTAAGCTGATGTAGTTTCAAAACTAGAGAATACGCATTGCTGCAGAATGCATTGGATCTTCAGACTCCCACTGCCGGCAACATAATGCACATGTCAAAGCCTGAAGTAAAGGAGCCTGTTTTTTTTTACTTTTTTGTTTATATTCTGCCAGAAAATGCCACAGATGAGCAGTAGCTGTTCGCTGATGGACACACTGTGATAAGAATTAGCTATTCGAGATATTCGAACCACCATCAGCAACTACTATTCGATTCGATTCACAACTGAAAAAGAAAAAAAGCTATTCGAAATATATTTGCAGTGTGTCTGAAATATTCGTGTTCGATTCGCAATGAAAATTTTGCTATTCATCTTCACCCAGCTCTACATTAAAGCCAACCAGAATGTGCACTGAACTGCCCAGCACTGGAATTACAGTCACTGGAATTCCAGTCCAGGCACTGGAATTGTACTACAGTACAATTCCATAGGATGTTTGGGAAGATAACAGAACAGATAAGGAACCTTTGTGGTGTCAAATTGGAGACAGGTAACTGCATCCTGGTGACCCTGGAGTGTAGCAAGGTGCTGCCCACTTGCAAGATGCCAAACCCTGATGGAGCGATCGCACGAACCAGACACAAGCCGGTCAGTGTCAAATTGCAGGCAGAGAACAGCTCCTTCATGCCCTACCAGAGTTTGGAGGCACTGTCCTGTTTTCATGTCCCAAACCTGCCGCAATGAGAAAATTACAGCAACAGTTCTACAGAGTAAATATTCTTGCAAATACAGTGAAACCCGCGTATAACGATATTGACGGTAATCGCGAATTCCATCGTTATACGGGATACATCGTTAAACGAGGGCTAACTTAAATAACGCGTCCCAAAAAACTCGCGCGCCACCCCGCGTGTAGCAAAAGAAAAATAAACAGATGCTTAAAAAACGCTAAGCTATGTGACATCGCACTGACTTGGGGAACCAGCAACCAGAACTCGTGGAGGGAACCAGGCAACATATCAGGACAACTTCTGGCAACATTACACGTCACCATTCCGCAAGTCGGCTTCACCTAACGCCTGCGAGCTTTAGGAGAAGCTCTCTTTAGAACGCTCGCGCGACTCGCGGGTAGAAAGCACGTGCTGGGCCTTTTGAATCATCTCGCGAATTTGAGCAGCATTGGTTAAATCAGAGACACAAAAAAAGCGTTACCACCGACCTCTTTCACTGACAGTATTGAAAAATGAACAGTTGCTGTCTATTTTCTTGCTTAAATTTTTATTTTGGTTTAATTCTTTTGATACGAATTTCGGATGATACGAATTTTTTCCGTTCCAACATCGTTATAAGAATACTCAGAACCGCGGTCTCCATCTCTGTACGCTGGTCGTTTCCCCATAGAAACAATGTATATTTTGATGGTAAAATCATAAGCCATCATTTTACGAGAGATACCGCTATACGAGATATCGTTATCCGCGGGTTTTACTGTATGCCTTCCACCAGTCAACAATTGAGTTCTCTGTATATTTCAGAAAAGACATATTCATTATAAAGAAAGCATATTCTTCTATTGTTGATCAGACATTTGTAGCAAAACTGTGCTTGGTAAAAGAACATGCACTGACAACACACACATCAGTGAGTGTGTTGTGCCCAAATTGATGGGTCTGATGACGTGAGTGTGTTAATTCTACGAGTAAATACTGTGATTGTAAATGCATGGTAATTGCAAGTGTCAATTGCCTGGAATCTTATGTAACCTACAACTTCAATGCAAAGATGTTGCCAAGTCAAATTATGAAGTTCAGAAAAAGTATGTTGACTTTTTGGGTAGTTTGACAAACATATTTTTTGTGGCTGACAGTATCACTTCAAAATATGTTGCTATATAGGAAAATGTAGCCAAATGAATGTCCTATCAAATAATATTAGTTTCAGAAACAAAGCTATCCACGTATTTCCAAAATTAATTTGGGAACACAAAAAAATTGGTACAAACAGCAGAAACCTCATGAAGATACGCCTGTATCTTGAACAAAAATATCAACCTACAAGTTCAAAAATATATAAAACGTGGAAAATTTTGTCAGAAATAATGTATCTGCCAATATCAGAACTCTGGATCAAGAAGTTCATGAGTTGTGGAAAGTAACGTCAACACCCATGTTGTTAATGTAACTGAGTGACAGAGTTCATTGAAGGAGTAAAACAGAAATGAACATCATAATTCCTGCAGAAAACATTAGTTTAATGCTCAACTTTCTTGTTCCTGTACCACATTTTGCTATTTCACCGCTTTCCTATTCCTCCTGGTTAGTTTTGAGGCAGGCAGAACAGCAATAGCGCAACTTACAAATACCCACACATTCAGGGCAAAAATCTGATTATCTAACCCTTCAGTGTCGTACTAATAAATGAAATTGAACCCAAACATGCTTCAAATGCGAGTATTGCGCATTTGCAAAAGAGATCCACCGTGGGAACGCGACCAGGATAAAATCTCCGCACTGCCTCCTTGGCGCAGAGAGAGTTCATAAATCGTCACCACGAGGAAAAGCTAAAAATGAAACCGAAACTTATTCTGTAGTGTTTATACATAGTATTCACCAAATGTCACCACTTGTCCATATCTGCTTTGGAAGCCGACTAGCGCGGCTCGCAAACCTCTATGGGCGTGGTAAGGAAAGAGTTAAATATCAGTTGAACACATACCTTGAGTGTGTGGTCATAGGAACCGCTAACCACCTTGTGGTTGTCAGACTGGAGACATCGCACTGTGTTGCCGTGTCCAACCATAGTGACCTTACAGGCTATGCTGGACCACGACTGTTCTGTACTTAGGTCCCACACCTGTGCAAAGGTCATAGGTCTATGTTTATATCGCTACGGATTATTTAAAACAGAACTTGCCTTGATCGTACAGTCACTTGAGCCTGATACTAGACGGTTCCCATTGAGGTGAAGGCACCGCACTGTACCTGAGTGTCCCACAAGGGTCATCACAGACCACGGACTGTTGGTGCGCATGTTCCACACCTTGATGGTCTTGTCGGACGACCCGCTCACTATCCGTGTCTCATCAAACTGGACACAAAACACTGCCTGCAAGAATCAAGGGCACACGGCAGAGGAAAGCTTTAGGGATGTGCGAATCCGAATATTTTAAGTCGAATCGAATATCGAATCGAATGGGGGGAAGAAATTCTGAATACCGAATCGAATATTGAATATTCGTGCAAAATTTACAATATGTGACTTTCGCACTAAAAGTTTCCATTTTGTAACCCATGGCTTTAGTATAATTTTTCTGGCATTAACTGTCACAAGAGAGACACGCAATTCTTCCGTTTAAAGCCTCTTTAATTTTACATGAGAGTGCTTCCTGCTTTTCAGGTGAGCCTACACTTACTGGAGTACTGGAGTGGTTACCTTCATTTCAAAATTTTATGTCAGGCAGTAGCATGTTATACGGATGAAGCTGTAATTGTTTCAGACAACCACAGGCCATTTGTGAAACAAACGAATTGGCATCCTGCCTCAGCTTTGCCATGAATACCCTTTAGTTCCTCTGCACTCGCCCTAGGAAGTTGCACTGCTGAAATTTTAGACGTAAAGGACATCTTTAAGACAGGCTTCTTGTTCGTGGGCTGTAGTCATTATTCGAGAGTCCTGTCTTTTTAAAGGCAACCTCACAGACATCAAATCAAAGTCCCTCGTCGGCACCGCTATACTGCATGTGGGAGGGGCACCACCACTTCCACAGACGATGTCTACAAAAGAAACTTTGAATAACGCTATCTTAAACTAAACACTATCCCGCCTGTGTTGGTCCCGCAGCTAGGGCAATTTCGTAAAGCATGCTTCACCTCATGCACGGAAGCATCAGGTGAAGCCCACTTTCAGGTTGTGTTGTTCATATTCGTGGAATAGTCGAATATTCGAAAATCGCGAAATTCGCGAATCGAATAGTTCGAGCGTACCACATGCTCCAAGGGGCCAGTACACTAGTACAATATACCTAGTGTACATTGCAAACTGAGAGAGAAATTCATTGAGAACATGTCATGTCATGTCCTGTCCTGTCCTTGTGCTTCCTGCCTTCAGTTCTTCTCTGTTTGCTCGATATAGCGAACTTGGACATAGCAAAGATATGAATGTAGCGAAGTAAACCTGCGGTCCCAATGTGTTGGAACCCCAACCATGAACTACTCGTATAGTAGTGAAGTTTCTTAGTGGTTCGACAAACTTCACTATAAAGATGTTCTATGTAGTTGGACTTTCCCATCACAGTTCCCTACATTGCTTTAACACATCCCTTTAAATACACTGCCAGTGATGAGAACGATGCCCAGTACGAGAATAGTCTCTGTTTGAACTATTGGAGGCTCCCAAGGCTTCTGTTCCATTCTACTTTTACTGGGTCACTGGATTGTCCACTTTATACTGCCTTCAGTATGTTAGATGTTAGATGATTAGTGCATAGTTCAGGTGTGAAACCCAAACAACTGTGGCAGCATTGTTTGCACCAATACTAAAGCGAGCCTCTTTAATTTAGCCTCTTTAAGCCGTTAATTTTGATGACTTGCGACGGAAAATGCTTCGCCTCTGCCTGTTCCATAAAATATTTTATCACAACGCGACTTTAAAATCTTCTTAGATCACATCACCATCGTACATTTCCCTTCGTGTTGATCATCGTCAAAAAGTAGGTGTAGTGCGTTCTTCAATGAGATCATTCCAGGGCTCATTCATTCCCCGCACCTCATCAGAATGGAATAGTTTACCTGGTTCTGTCACTTCAATTACCTGTGTGTGCCCATGAAAAGTGCGGACGTGGCAGCTTCCTCTCAGCCAATTCCTCCTCAGACGATAGCGTTGCCGAAACACGTCTTTCCAGTCCACGCATCCATCGCACTGCCGTGCCATCTGCAGCTGCTTTTTCTCAGCCGCAGGCGATAATCTCCATTGTGGTCGAGCACACAGACGCTGCCACAAGTACGGATCACAGACGAGGTCGCACCAGGCACGGCAGACGGCAGCACATCGTCCCAGTGAAGTGGGGTCCAGGTGGGAAAAAATGCGCAGTCGAGGCCCCGGTGGAAGGGTGCTCACCCAATCCTGGCAATTGGTCGGGCAGTGCTCGTGCAGAATGGGTTGCAGGAGCACAGAGAGCAGGTGGTTCTGTGGCCGCCCACACTGCAGCTGCATGCGTAAAGTTTGTTTTTGGTGTTATAAATAACATTTCAACTTTTCGGTGTTTTCATTTGGCAAAAATCGGGAGGCGCCCACCGGAAGCCTCAATTTCTGGAAAATTTTGAGTTTTTTGCAGGTTCTCTGAAAAAGTCAAAATTTTCCAAAAATTTAAAACTCCAGCAAACTCCCTCTTTCCTTTGCCAAATGAAACCACAGCGTTCTTGGAATGCAGTGTCGGACGCACATGTGTTATTGGTTTTGCGTACGTGACTGGCCCGGACTGTGACATGGCGCGGGAAGGTTATATAAACCGTGGATGACTTCGAGAGAGGGGGAGAGTGAGACAGTCGCCTAAACAGTTACTCGTAGTTTGCGTCGAGGGTCGTAACCAGTGAAGAGTCATCGATATGTGATCCGGAGCGGGAGCCCAGACGGATGCCTGGAAGGAGATGGACGACGGTGGCGCCTTGACGCCTAGAACCCACCTTCGCCCTGAGGGTTCATCCCCGAAATCTCCTTCCACCAGCGCTAACGTCCGGGCAACCTAAGTTGCGACCTAGAGGCCCAGCTGGTGGCGACTGACCGGAACGAGGTGCACCCTACGATGACGTGGTGAGCGAAAAGACGGACCGACGAGGGCGGTAGCAGAGCTCCTGGGACAGAGCCTCCAAGTGGGATGGTAGGCCTGCTGCCAAGTCGCCGTCTTCTGTCGTTCGCTATTGTTTGACCTGGCCGTGGACCAAGAATGGAGACTTGAGCGGATGAAATTCGACGGAAGCAGCAACCGAAAGCCACAGCATTGAAAGCCGGCCACGTAGGTCACTCTTGCCGCAATGTTATGTCTCCCGCATTTGCAGTTGTCGTGCAAGTTTTCGACGACTGTAGTTTAAAGTGGACAATGTCATATATTTAAGTTGTGTCTGCTTTATCGCACGTGGGTTATTGTCAGGATTTGCGTTATCGTCCATTCGAAGTATCATATCGCATGTCTTAGCGTTTAGCAGAGTTCATACTAAATTATGTTTGTTACTGTCACGGTTTGTGTTATGAATAATTTAAAGTGAATAATGCGCGTTTCGTTGTGTTCATATTAAATCATGTTCGTTGTTGTTAACGAAGTGCATGGTGTCATTCCTTCTCGCCTCTGCGGGTGCCCACATTGAGTGTATCCCCTTTTCTTGGTGAATATTGTGCTCCGTCCCCTTCAGCTACGACGAGGGACGTCACACCAGCATGCTCAACCTTAGCATGCTCAACCTTAGTCCACACCAACTGGCCCAATTCTAAAGTATCGTCAAGACAATGCCTCGCTCACCAGTAGGGCCTTGATAACGGTGTTCTTCTGTTCATCTGTGAAGTCACTAAACCACTCCTTCATTAGCTGAAACAATGTTACAGAGGCACATTAAGTGAATGTACAGACATTGTAAATGTATTCCTTTTACTACTATCACTTATGATGAAAGGACGTTCCTTGTGTGTATAAACGTCCTTCATTTGTGTATGCATGTATGCCCTGGTGTTTTCGCATTTTATAGATTTTAAAAATTGGGTGCAAAAATCAGGTTGTATTTCAGGAGCCATAAGACAGCCGTAATATTGGGTATTATCAGGTGGAAAAGCAGAATTTTGGGTCGAATATTAAAAAAAAATGTGCTTCTCGCATTTTAGATGAACTCGAGATGCTGAATTTGCGCTTTGACAGGTTCGTTTTTTCGGGCTTTTCAGGTTTTAACCCAAGTGACGATGATGCCAGTTTGTGGGTAAAAACGGGTTTTAGTGCGTTTAATCCTAAAACACAAGGGTCTGTGTTTGCACCACGGTCAACATTTTGTTCCAGCAAAGGATTTTCCTAACATGCATCTAACCTAAATTGTAGAGTACAGGCTGTTTTTCAGTACGAGCAGAGACTCACATCAAGTCGAGTCTTGAAATCAGCCGGACCGATCGCTTGAGAAATCTTCTCCTGTTGGCACTGACTTTCTCCAGAAGACTGCTTGCATTCATGTAGCCTTGGTTTATAATTTCTTGGAAGACTGTGGCACTTGCGTGACACCTGCCTCGGCTGGAATGCTGGCAGTACCTGGGAGTTTCATCCGTTTGTGACTCATAAATCAGTGCTGAAAATGAGCTCAACGGGAAACTAGTTTCATTTCCTTCTCGTGGTTGAAGTTAGCTGCTGTAGCTTTTGTAGTTAGCTAAGTTTTTGCTTTCCAAATAAGAAGGTCGAGATGGTACTGAGCTTTCACTGAGCCTATGCTCTGCACCATGTAAGACCTCTGGCATTGCAGTATGTTTTGCGATCTCACCACTGTACGTCAAAGCCTTATTGAGAAAATGTAGTCAGCAGGGAAGTCTCCACACGTTTTGTGTGCAAGAATCTGTCTGGGAAACTCAGAGAAAACTGGATGGCTATAGAGGACTAGGATTAAAGTTGCAGCAATGCTTAAAGTCAATATCTGCATGGCTTTCCAAGTAAAACTAAGTTCATCTAACTTTTGTTTCTTTTCATAGCATTTTTTTTTCTCTAGAACTTGCAGTGACACAACATACATTAAATCCCTATGATACCATGTCGAACGATAAAACTTCCTGCTGCCCAAGTCACTTTTATGGGCACTGTCTGAGCCCATAAAAAATAATGTAATAAGGGTTGACGGGGCATTAAAGAATTCTCATAAATGGTTTATGATTGTGCGTCTATGTTTCATTGGCCTCAGCCACTACTACGTTACATAGTGGCATAGATGGGAAGTACTTAAAGTACCAAGTAGTCAAGTACTACTTTAAGTACATATCTCAGTACTTGCCCTTTAGTTTAAATACATTTCAAATGGTGTACTTTGTACACAACTGTAACCACTTTTCTCCGGTACTTTCCCACAAAGTACTCATGTTCCAAACTGATAATGCAGAGGCAAAACTTGAGAAATATCAATATATAATTTGTGTGTCTGGAAGGGGAATTTTTGAAGGGGAAGATACATTGTCTACAGACCTGAAATATTGGGAAGTTACACGATCTAGTACCGTTATACTGCTCAGCTCTGTTAGAAGCTGGAAACTTTAGCTGGAAACATTACTTTCTCACTCTCTGTCACCACCATACAATGAAACGTGGAGCAACACAAACTGCAATGTACTTGCGAATACTTTAAAGTACTTTGCGGAGTACTTTACTTTAAGTATAATTTTGATGTACTTTGTCTGTTGCTGCATAAAAAAACACCAACGAGGTGGCTGTCACAGCACTTTGCAATACCTGTTCAACCGTAGTCTTTTTTGCAGATGCACGTGAGAAACAGACTATGTGCGGATAGCCCTGGGAGGTCAAATCAGCCACACTTCTCTTACGCCCATTAGTTAGAGAAGTGTGTGCCAGTTCAGTTCTGCCTTCCTCTTTTATCTCATCATCAGTGTGTGTCTTGCACAGGGGACAGTCCACCAGTTTGCCACCAGACAGGGCACGGATGAGGGGAGGCCGGTATGTGCACATGTCCATTGCTTCTCGTCTTGAGTTCCCCTATGTTGCTACATCATGTAGCTGTGAATGCTCCATCTGACGGTAGTCCATGCGGCCACATACTGTAAGCCGGCAACTGAAAACACAGAGCAACATCAAAAAGGTTGTTAGACACTACAGTCACGAACATCCTCTTCAACTGCTCCCACGTATTTTAGATGGCTGCTATAGATTATCTTAACAGTTTCATTCACATTAACTTGTGCAGTTAATTTCTCGACACAGATAAATTTTCTCGAATTACTATTACGGAGGTCTCCGATCGAGTTCTGGGACGTACGGTACGTTTGCCTTCACGAACGACAGATTTTGTGATATTCCCGTTATTGCATGCACATGCGGCGTGGAAAAAATACGATAAAATTGCACTACCATTCGTATGGCGATTATCAGTCCTTTGATGCCAACCAACAGTTTGACGGAGTATCAATAAAGAGAGAATCGGCAAAAGAGTACTGCAAAAAGCTGCAGCATCATTCACATGTCAACGTCTCAATGCGACAAGAAGCAGCCGCTGAGCTCTGCACAAGTGCACCTTGTATGTATTTGCATACTTTTGCACATCAGTCAGTAGCGGGTTGTCATACCTGATTTATCGAAATCGGTGCAAAACCAGGAACATTAAAGCCCACTACCGATGCACGAGTACAAGCACCATCGCATCATCCTTACTTTTTTGTTTGTTTGTTTGTTTATTTCTTTTTTCGGTTTTTCCTGCGGGGGAGAACGGAACTTTGAACTTCACCCATTTGTACTTGCAGGCCACGCTACTACAATGTCTGTTGCTGAATTTTCTTTCTGTTTTTGTCTGTGTTCTGATAAGCGAAGTTACCGCGAATAATGTTATTTTATTTTATTTGTGACGTACTTCTGACGTCACTGTCAATCGCCATTTGTTGTCAGTCGCCAGCTGCCGGTGGTGAATGAGTTTGTTGAAAAAACGGTGTGACCCCCAAAGCATAGCAAATCCTTGAGGCAAACGGAATGGATTGTAGTAAAGAAGCTCTCTTAGATGAACTCTCAGGTCAGACATGGCTCCAAACTGAAGAAATGTGGTCTAGCGTTTGGAAAAATAGTTGTTGCGTGTTCTTGCTTGAGGGCTGTCAAATATATTCATTTCATGCCTCTTCGCATTCGTAGTAGTGGTTTAGTTATGAATCTGAGATGGAAAGTGATACTTGCGTTGTTTGGCAGTAAGCTTTCCACTGCTCTATCGTGGGATGTTCTTTGGGAAAAGTTATCTCTGTGGTGTCCCTCAAGTGCAGCGTGTTCACCTATAAACTGTGCGTCTTCGCTGCTTACAGATTTTGAGAGACAGAAGCCTGTAGAAATACCAGTAGTCCTGGAAGAGTACTTGCGCCAAGTGGCTAAAACAGGGGACACACTGTAAGTAAATGAACGTTGTCGTTGATACTGTTACACCAGCAGGTGAAGCATACCGTTCTCTCCCCTTTGTTGCAGGTTTCCGTGGCACAGAATAAAACCACTCTTGTGTCGTAAGCTGGAGGTCGTCATGAACGAATTTTACGAGACTTTCCCAACAGACTCACTCCCCATCTTGCCAAACGTTGAAGCCTTTAACTACGACGACATGAAGTCTAAAATCTTAGAAACACTAGATACATTTACAAGGTGAGAACAGAAATTTTCCTTTGGCACATGCTCCTCTAATAGGTGTGTTTGTCCCCTTGCAGTGCTCCGTTCACTATACAACGACTCTGCGAACTAGTCGTTGATCCCAGGAAACATTACAAGCGCACAGACAAGTTCATGCGAGGCGTTGAGAAAAATGTTCTCGTTGTTAGTACAGTGGAGCCAAAGGCCACATCGTAAGTTACATGTATGCCCTTCAGATCAAAGCATCAGTTGAATCTGGGTTAGGGGATGTGTGGAACTGGTAAAAAACGCGTCTTTAACTCTCCCAATTCGCGTCATCGTCACTTGTGGTGGACCCTGCAAAGGAACTTGCTGGAATGCTAATCCCGCCTCTGATAACAGGCACTGGAGATGTAATGTTGTATGTAATGTTCAGCATGTAATGTTCATCTAGAATGTGGGAAGCATTTTTCTTTCCTTTTTCACCCAAAAGCCTGCTATTCCATCCGATATTGCCCGATTTTGAAATAAAACTCTACGTAAAAAATACCTAAAACCTGAAAATGCGAGGGTCTGTGTATTGTTGACGTACATCAAAATAACCTCTACAGCCCAAGAAGACTGAGACTGCCACGTTACTTTAAGCTGCGGAATGACCCGAGTGATGAAACGAATATTGAGGAAACGAAAAGTGAGTCGTAAGAGTCATTGGAAAGGTCTCGACTAGTTCTGGAACATGCATTGAGTGTCAAGACAAGCACGTGCAGGCATGTTCCTGCATGGCTGATCTTCGCCTGAATGGATTTAGGAATGCAGGTTAACAAATATATAAAGAGTAGTATGGTACATTTCTGGGTGTTGGAGGCTAAGCGTGTGTATATCAGATTGGTTTATGAATGATAGATAAGTTTAGATTTGAGTGCCAAGCTTTGAATGTACTCTCATCGTTGAGATGGGACCTTACATCAACCCTTCCAGGGCTACTTTGCAGTATTAAAATTTTCAGTGTATTTTTTTTTGTAGGCCTCTACCATTGCAACAGCAGTGTAGTGTTCCAATGGTGAATGGAGTTCCAGGTGTCGAAGACAGCGGGATAAATGGGCACACACCCGGTGAACATGACTGCGAGCAGGAGCACGACGACAAAATTGAGGAACGGAGGACTCCGACAGTAATGGATGCCACTGACATTGTGCCTACATCGGAAGAAACCCGTACTTGTAATGGCACGGCTAGTACCCCAGTGGACAGCACAGTGGATAAGGAATCTGCAATGACTGTCTCAGAATCACCCAGCTCTGCATCAGAAACAACGATCTCACAAGTGGAAGCCAAAGAACCCGATGCACCTGTCAAGCATCCATCAGAAACTTGTGCAGAAAATGTGATAGGGGAGAGTCTGGAGGAGGTAGATGCTCAACAGGCAGATGCAGAAGGAGAAGAGTGTTGTGCAACGAGTGAAGTGTCAACGGCCGACAGTTCTCAACACTCTGAGGCACAGTCATCAGCTGAGCCTAATGTGGAAGTCAGTTCAGAGCCCGCGGATGCTACTTTGACGGAAGATGTAGCAGAAGATCAGGGTGAGAAGAACGAGGAAGTGACAAGTGTTGAAGCAAGGTGCGTACTTGCGTTATAAGTTGTTTTTCTTGTTTTTGGCATTTATTTTTTTAGGTATTTGTTGCAGTTGCGGCGCAGTTATAATGCGCATGATCGTTACTTAAAGGGATAGTTGGCTCTGCAAGCATCAATTCGTAGATATGTTCCCACGGGTAGTGGAAGCATTCAAGTGTTCTCACTTTTCAGCGTGCAAACTATTCATGAAGATTATGTCATCTGCAATCGCCCAATAAAAGGTAATTAAAGGCGCAGTTGCAAGGGATGACACACCTCGATGCCATTTTGAATTCGATGCATGCTCTGAATTGTGGCTCCACCTGGGGAATGTTTACAGTTTGTTTCGAAAATTTCCAATCTCAGACATCTGATGCCCGGAGCACCCACTATCTGCGCCTGTAGATTTGTCAATTTCTTTGACAGTAAACATGTGAAACTTTAAGTCTCGAATGGATCATTAAATTTTCTCTATAGCAAGTATGTCTGCGACAGATGCTTCTAAACATCATAGAGCAACCATACTGCTCCTTCCAGCTCTTGCAGTAGTGAGTCCTAGAGCCTGACGCAACCTGGTTTAGAAGGAGGACGGACTACAGATTATAATTAGGGTTCCAGGCTCTCGGATTTATCCGTAAAAATCTGCGTTTGTGGGTTCCAGTAATCGAGAAGACATGCAAGACCATGCAAGACAAGTCATGCCTTGATAACTGGTTGACTGATTGGATTGTTTCCTTTGGTGTCGAGATTACCTTGCATCGCGGGGTACCAATCCCTGCAACAAGACTCTGTTAAACCAACTCCACTCTGCAGCTGTCTTTCGCGAAGCTTCCATGTAATGCAGTGAATTCTATCCTTGCCTAGAGGTAATTTGCCATGAGGGTGTTTTGACAACATTTCAGCCATTTCCAAGGTCCACTTGGAAAACTCAGTGCCTAAGGTTTTTCTTCCTCTGTGAATCATGCTTTCCCCTCAAAGTAATGGCATAGATGTCGTCGTCTGCAAGTTCCACAGGATGGCAGTGAGCGTTTTGGAGAGGCAGCGTCTCACCCTTTTTGTGAATACATCATTTCGCAGCTGTAGCTTGTTCTCTGAACTTTGGAATATGTTAACAGAGATACGATAAATAAAAGACAAAAAACTCTGAATCCTCGGAACATAATAAACTCCAAGGAACATCCTCCTAATATGCAAAAAATAAACTCCGAAAACCCGGAACCCTAATTGTAATGTGCTGTAACTTAAAATTACGTAAAATATTTACTTTGTCTTCAGTTTCGGATTGAGATGCTGTTTGATGCTGCTTTTCTGCGCAGACCCGACGTAAGTCTGTCTGTGCAGAAAAGCAAGCATTGTATCTCCAAGTGTCTGTCTTGGAAGATTTTGTGCCCTCCCCTTATGTAAAGCCCTCAGCTAGAGGGTCTTTAAGGTGAAATAAATGAATGAACACTTTCTTTCTCCCTGTCTCATCCAGCTGTGAACCACAGAAGGAATTGCCAGAGGAAAATTCAGAAGAACCACCCCACAAAAAGTTTCATCCTGCGGAACAGGAAGCAGCGAGCAAAACGGTGTCATCACCTACATTGGGAGTTGGTGATGTGTCGGTGTCACCCGACACTGCACCCGTTGCTGCACCTGTTGCTGCACCTGTTGCTGCACCTGTTGCTGCACCGGTTGCTGCACCCGTTGCTGCACCCGTTGCTGTGGCCTTGGAGGAACCCACACCGATGATGGAGAATGGTGACAGTAATGCTGCTGTCACAGAAAGCATGGAAATGGTAAGAACCCCGAGGTATTGTCTTTTTGCTAAAGTTGTGGGAATACATATTTGATATTCCAAATACGAATAGAATATTTCCGATATACGATTCATATGTGCATTTGAAAATTTGATACTGGAATGCTTTTAAGATTTTAGCATTTGTGAATGTCTCACAAGCTGTTGGGGATGGCCCGCTTGGATTTGTACATTGTGATAACAGCAACGAGCATGAATCGTGCAACAGGTACAAAGTGACGCGTGTAGCTTTTAAGATTGTCATGCTCACCTGTGAATGCGTTACGGAAACTGAAACTAAAACTTCACTTACTGAAACTGAAACCAGTACAGCGTACCGAGCTAGCCAAATGTGGTACTGTGCGCATGACCCTGCACAGCATGTGCGTAGAAATCTTTAAAGGGGCACTGAAGTCCAAAACTTCCTCCTTGTGGCATGGAAGATGCAGTTATCTTGACATCAATACAAAAGGAACAGTATTCATTGATTGTGTGGTTCGTCATGAGCAAAGGAAACTGCAATTTTCGCCTTCCCTGTACCGCTTTCCATTTCGGAAGACTCATGTTTCTTTTCTCAAATAATCTCCCGCGATGATTGGACAAGGTCGATTTTCTTGAGAAGGAAAGCGTAAATTGTGATTTCTATCGCTGATAAATCACGAATGACGCGACCAACGGATCCTGTTCCTTTTGTTTTGATGTCAGGGTAACAGCTTCTTTCATTCCGCGAGGAGAAGTTTTGCACTTTAATGCCCAAGTTTGCTTTACGTCCAAGGGTCCTCTTTGTTGACCGTTGCAGTCACTGTAGATGTCAGCCTTATTTCAAGCGTACTTTGATAGACGGTAGACGGATAAATTATGTAGCATTTCTCACTGGGAACAAGGCACCGATAAGTGCATCTGTGCTCCGTCACTACACCTGGTCAAAGAAGAAGCTGATTATCTTAGGGGTGATCTGTTGCAGAATGACATTAGAGGTGCTAGTCCAACGGCGTGCTTGTCTCCCAACCCTGTTGTGTCACTGTTCAAGCTTTTGTGCTGTTGAAGCCATGCTAAGTCAGTAGCAGCTACCCAGTCTATCTGTTCTAGTTAAATGCCTCTAGATGAAAAGAAAGAAGCGCTGAACATGAACGTCGCGGAAACGATTGTGTGTGGCAAGCACAACCATACAGCATTCTCAAGGATTGTGGTTTTTACGGAGCTAATCAATGAGGCTGTTTGAAAGAGTGCACTACCATTAGGAAGGACACTCTCACTAGCGACAGTTGGTCCCCATATATGACAAATGTGGAAGGCATTGCCAGTGCAAGAAGAGAGCACTTGCTACCTTCTGATTTTTCTTCGTGATAGCCTGTGAGCTGAGATGTACTCATCAGTAAACCACCCCACATTCTGTACATGCCATTCCTCTTTACTTCCATTCTGCCTGTCTGTTTCACTAGTTCTTGCAATACCAATGTGGGCAATCAGTGGCCAAATGTGAAAAACATGAAGGGTTTTCGAATTGCAAGTTAGTAATTGCTGTTTTCTGCTTGCTTCCTGAGAGTGACACATTCGTTGATTAACTATAAAATTCCAAAAATGATTTGACTGCACATGTACAGATAAGCATGTATGCCTTGTGTTACACCAACGCATTAACACACATCCCTTACTAGCTTTTTCAAGTGCGTGTACAACGAGAAAGATGAGACCTTTACGGTACTGAATTCATGGACTGCAACTTATGAAACCAAGCCGTACATGTAGTGGGTTGCAAGGGGTTTCTCAACCCGCTTCATGATCTCTGAATTCTCATGGAGGCATGTTCTGAGCAGTTCCAGAATGGAGTTCCCTGGGACGGATTGCCGGAAGTACCCAGGCTTTGTCAGGAAGTTTGGGAACCCTTCCTCGGTGAACTAAGCTTCGACTTTCAGGCTTACATTAGAGAGTTGAGAATGATCGTGAAATGTCGAAATGTTGTTAGAAATGTGTTGTGCAGAATTGTCCAGTAGGGGAGGTGGGGGGGGGGGGGGGTGTCAAAATGTTGTCAACGTGCACACTGAATGCTAAAAGAGTGAGGCTCGATTCACACGATGCAATTTTTTCAGCAACTTTGTTGCAGCGGTTGCACGAAATTGAAGTTACAGAGAGTAGGCTCCTTTCATACGGTGAGCAAGTCGCTGCATCATAGTGTTGAACGAACTCATGAGATTGCGAGAGAAAATGTCATCATCACCACCTTTGTCCAATCGCGCGAGAGTGAGAACTGAAAATACGATTGACAGCTTGCAAGGACGTATTCAAGAACACTTTCTCGTGAAATAGTTTGCATGAACTGCCGCGGAAGATTTCATGCTGCTTGCGTCGCCTTCATAACCCGTGCCGACTGCGCTGCACAATATATGTCTCGGAAGTGACGCCACGACAGCCAGCCATTGTGACTGGATGTCTTCGGAGGAGTGCTGCTTAATCACTGCTACGCTTTTTGAGACATATCGCTGAAGTGCAGCAGTGATTACTTATTTGTGTATTGCTGCTTCGCTTATGTGCTTTCCAGTCAGTCGAATGTATCACACAGAATGTGGTACTACAGAAAAATGGAAGTGACTCGCAGCATTATTCCGTGATGTTTAAAGGAGCGTGGAAATCATTTGGAACATATATTTTTTCACCGCTTGATATGAACATACTACCTTCATAAACTGTCACGCAAAATATTTCCTTCGAAAAGCGCGAATTTCCTGAGAAAATTAGTTTGCAAGAATGCGCTCCGCGGCGACAGTCTCCCCCAAGCCGAGTCCAGATCCGTTTATAGAGAGAGTTTGGTCATTAGGAGGAGCCTAGCTTAAAGCGCGTCATGCGACGTCACGGCTGAACGACCTCCCCCGTCGTGCTCCATTGTTATCCAGTCGTCAACCGGTTGCCAACGCCATATTGATGCTGATCGTTGTTTACAATCCAAGGAGAGAAGACACGTGCGTACTTCTTGCTTCGAAAGCCTTTCGTCCTTGAACTCTTTCAGTTCGGCAACAAAGCCCCCCTTATCACCGGCGCCAGTGGGTCATAAGCCGGTTATTCCTGTAGATTACATTCAATACGACCACGAAGCTGTTGACCAGCTGGCAGACAGTATCAATATGGCGCGGACTAGATGGCTGATAAGCGGATTCCACTCGGATTCAGGCTTTTTGGGCGGCGCAACGACGACTCTGACGTCAAAATAAGCTCCTCCCAGGAGGTGGCAAAAGAGCAAAGAATGGCCAAACTCTCACTATAAATGGCTTTGGCTGAGTCTGGCGTGTGGTGACGTCAGGCGGCCGACTACTTCATTGGCTGCCGGAAGCGTTTGCGCCCCGCCAGAATTGTCTGCTAGCTCCGGAATCGTGGCGACTTACCGACTGAGACGCTGTTGCTATTTATTTGCGTTTGACATTCACTTGCGTTCTTACATGATTTGTCTCGTACGTTTTGCATAAAACAAGACTGCAGGCAGTGTAAAAGGTATGGCTAGGCCTCCGTGTTGCCGTGACGGCCCGGGTTGAGGTGGATCGTACGCGGTTGTGGTTACTGTTCCGATTGTGCTGAGGTGTCGTTAATTAGTGAGCAGTAGTGTGCCTGTGTGTGCAGCATATATATGATATGACTAAATACATTCCTGTCAGTTGGAGGTTTATTCCCTGCGCCATTGTTGTATGCTGCGTATGACCATCCAAAAAAGAAAATGCTTATTTTGCCACGTGTTTTGTGGTTTCCCACAGATCGCTAGCAGGTGAACTCTACTGACTTTATTTTGGTATCCATGTTGTTGTGCTTGTGGAGACGTTGTGCTCCTGGTATCAGTAAGATATGGTAAGCGCAATGTTACACAGCTATGCATTCATCGGTCAGCTCTTTCACCTCAGAGATGTGAGTGCCCACGCGGTTCAGAGCCAGAGGTGTTGGCCACAGCACGGAGAAGTCATGATGGTCGACGACCTCTTCAAGTGAAAACACTGGTCACTGCACCGCGTCTTCATGAGTATGCATTTGTAACCAAGAAGAAGCACTATATTTCAATCCGAATGTTTGTTCACACTTAGCAGCATCACTTACCAGCCTCCAGTACATCCGTGTGGCGAAATCGGAGCTGGCGGTGTTTAGGCTCCAACTCCATAAAATGTTTTGTCAAGAAGAGCAGACGTGTCGCCTAAAGAGTGTTCAGTTCACCACCTGTCCTTTCCCCGACGTCCGATGAACAACAATGCTTCCTGCTCGGTCAGCTTGCCGGCGCCGCGATGCCGGAGAAACCGCAAAAAAAGAGAGAAAAAGACGGCGAGGCCATATGACGTCAGCGGCTGGCAGCCGAGTCAGGCACGAGATTCAAAGCTCCCTCGCGCTCCAGGATTGTGCGCTACGCTCAAACTTTTTGTACATATATGTATCACAGGGCTCAGAATCGTAATTTCTACTTCTTCCGTCATATTTTATTCCGATCATTTCCATGCTCCTTTAATGACACAGGAGAATTTAGGTAATGGGCAGTATTGCCCGATGAAAATGGGGGCAACAGGTAGCACAGCGTAGAAAAACAAAGCAACACAAATGAAATGTTCATAGTACCAGTCTTCTCTTTTGATAAACACCAAGTAACACATCCATCCTCTTTTTTTCTTCATTTTTCTCATTGTATGCACTACAACAACATTTGATTGTGTGGCCACAAAAGATGACACAACCTCATCCACTACGTCATCGTGTGGGAATTTGCACGGGATCTCTCTCTCTCTCTGCGGAAATGACAAGGAAAATTGGGGCATGCAAAGATTGAAAAAAAAATTGGGCCATGTTTGTCCGGTAACTCTTTCGCAAAAGTTTGTCCGCAGTAAGTTCAAGAAGGTATTCAACGAGCAGCTCTGTGCATTCTTCCAGAATGAAGGGCCAAGCGATCCATCAAATGCAGACATGTCGGATGTCACAGAAGCAGACCCTGCGCCCAGCCTAGCAGAAAACAAAGAGGAGCCCATGGATCAAGACTGATGCTGAAGATAGTGTCATCATTCACCCTTCTTATTTTTTCATTCATTGGTGGCCACACACTGTGATTCAGTATTTCACCATTTACTGCAGTTGGTGTTCTGTTTTTAATTTTGTTTGTGGTTCTTCTTAGAGGGGCATTAAAGTGCAAAACTTTCTCTTCGCGGAATGAGATATGTAATTACCTCGACACCAACACAAAAGGAACGAGACTCATCCGTTGCATCATTCATGATTTATGAGGCGAACAAAACCGCAAGTTGTGCTTTCCCTCTTCTCTCCTGCTTAAGAAGCACGACATTGCGGAGCGGCCTCCTCAAACACGTTGCCCATTTGTCGTGGGAGATCGTTTGAGGAAACCAGTGGGAGGACACTCCGCGTCTTTGTGCTTCTTGACGAGGCGAGAAAGCGTAAATTACGGATGGCATTACCTTGACACCAACACAAAAGGAACAGGATTCATACCTCACGTTGTTTGTGATTTATGAGCAAAAAAGGTCACAAGTTACGCTCTCCCTTTCCTCCTCAAGATGCACGACAATCTGGAGAGGCCTCAGATTGGTCCCCTCAAACGATGAATGGAAAAATCGATTGAGGAGACCAATGAGAGCATTGCTCTGCCTTGTTGAGGATGAGGGAAAGCAAAAATTACGATTTCTTTCTGCCATAAATTAACGAACGACGCAGTGCATGAAACCCATTCCTTTATGTCGGTGTCAGGCTAACGACTCATTTTATTCTGGGAGGATAAATTTTTGCACCTTACTGCCACTTTAAGGAAGATGCACTGACATGTGGCAGTGTTGCTTCTCCTCCAGTATAATTGCTCAAGCATAAGGGCAGCAGGAAATTAGTTCTTTTTGGTGTCGTGCTCACGATAATCTACCGCATCATCGAGCGACAGTTGCTTCAGTTAATGTTATATCGAAACAGCTTCTGTATCAATTTATCAAGTTATTATTTTGGAGTCCTTTTATGGAGGTTGTGCATCATTGAAAATGTTTGAGTAAGAATGGCATTTAATTTTACTGCATGACCAATAGCTGTGTCGGTAGGTGAGGTGGTCTTTTGCGGCATTTCACGTAGCTTGCCGCAATACATCGGACTATTTGCTAGGCGCTGATGAGCTCATAGGTATGTGAAATAATGCAGTAGAAATGAATGATTAGCCTTCATCATATGGGCAGGCTTACGCATTATCTTGTTTATAGTCCATTGGGCTGCTAGTTGATGGGATCTGTTTGTCATTTGCTCATTTTGTCACTTTCATTCACTGTGAATTCACCCTGATGTGTCACTTGTTGAAGAAACTAATTAAAATACTTGATGTCACAAGAAATGCAAACGTTGTGTAGTGTACATTTAGTTCACCACGGGGAAGTCGCAGTAGTTGACTTTATTCATTAAAGTGGTTCTGGCACGTGCTGCTAGTGATGGGGAGTACCTCAAGTACCAAGTACTACTTTAAGTACATTTCTGAATACTTGTAACCCTACTTTAAGTATGTCACGAAGCGAAATGGGTCGGCGAGTCGTCGAATAAACAGCAAACGGTTTATTAGACTACTTGGTAGCAAAACACAAGAGTGATAGCTCTCTGAACACAACTGAGTCCCAAGAATGAATGCTCCAGCTTGGAGCGCACAAGCATTTAAGCGTCGCGCCGAAAAGTCTAGAAAGAGCACGTGCGTTTGCCAGACAGCAGGCGATGTGTCTGGAAGCTTCTTGCTTCTTCTTCAGCATGCGCCGGGATGAGATGTACCGTTTCGCGCCTGCCCTGGAAGTTTGATGATGATTCGTGGCATTGCCCCCTCCGTAGACGGGGCATCGTCTCGATGCCGTTTCTTCTCCTTCTCCTTCTTTTTTTTTTTTTTTTTTCATGTTGTTTCCTTCCAGCCAGTCTTCAGCGCTACCTGCTGTAGTACGGCTTGAGTCGAACGACGTGAACTATTTCAGTCCTCGGGGGTCGTCGAGAGGGAACGCTGCCCTCAGGTACCACTTCGTAATCCAGGTCTCCAATGCGTCGAAGTACTTTGTATGGACCGAAGTACCGCTTCAGTAGCTTCTCGCTCAGGCCTCGTTGTCGAATCGGCGTCCAAACCCATACCAAGTCGCCTGGACTGAAGCGTACGTCTCGTCGGCGCAAATCTTTCATCGACGCGTTGTTGTTGACCAATTCGTAGTCTGGCCAGTTGGCGGGCTTCTTCTGCTCGCTATGTGAAGTCCAGAGCGTCGTTTTCCACATCACTGGGTTCGTGGGGCAGTATCGCGTCCAGCATAGTCGATGCGTCATGGCCGTGTGCAAGGCGGAACGGTGTGAATCCCGTTGTTTCCTGGACAGCCGTGTTATAGGCGAACGTGACGTAAGGCAGTATTTCGTCCCATGTCTTGTGCTCGATGTCGACGTACATCGAAATCATGTCGGCATCATTGTGTAGGCGTTCGGTGAGCCCGTTCGTCTGCGGATGGTACGCCGTACCCCTCAGGTACGCCCTGGTACGCCGTACCCCTCAGGACGCCTAGCGAGATGGAGCCTCCGATTACAGGAGTATGACGTTCACCGTCACCGGCAAGACGACCTGTGTGGCGCAGCCCTAACCGGGAAAACTGAAGACTGCAGCTCCGGGAGGCGAAGCTGCGGACCGACGACAAGTTACAATTCCTCCAACTCGACGAACAGCAACGCATCACCAACACGACGCTCGAAAAATTACCAATAACCTGAAAATACTCATCGACGGCCATGAGATGATTGCGTTAATCGATACCGGAGCCGACGACTCTGTTATAAGTGGTAGGTTGGCTAAGAAGCTTCGCAAGGTGCAAACGAAGTGGGATGAGCCTAACATCGGCACTGCTGGTGGACACGTCGTAACACCGACTGGCCGATGCACGGCAGTCATACAAGTGCGTGACATCCAGTACGTCGTCAGCTTTGTCGTCTTGCCGAACTGCCCACGGGATGTAATACTCGGAATGGACTTTCTAGTCGAAAACGAAGCAATCATCGACTGCACAAATGGAGTTATCTCTTTTAAAACGCCGGAAACAGCAGAAGACAAGTGGTGGGCACGAATAACCCCGGAGAAACGCGCAAACACGGACGTAACCGCCGTGACGACTCAGCACGTCAACCTGCCTCCCTTGTCGTCAGTCCTTGTGACTGCTACGTGCGAGAGAGCACCGACTGGCTGTTTGTTGGCTGAAGGCAACACGCAACTTCTCCTCGAACGAGGAATTGGGATAGCAAGAGGAATTGTGTCCGTAAGGAACGGAATATTCGAACTCCTGGTCACAAATTTTCACCCGGAGCCACAACACCTGGCGAATGGCACGAAGATAGCCGTCATCGTAGACCAATACTCCACCACGGATGTTTGCCTGATGGACACTGCTCGCATCGCGGTCACCACGGAACACGAGGCCGAACATTTCGACGTAAACCCTCAACTCAATACAACTCAAAAGCAAACCCTTCTCCAGATGCTCAACGATTTCAGTGACTGCTTCGCTGCATCGTCGAAAGTAAGACAAACGCCCATTGCGAAGCACCGCATCATCGTCGACGAAAAGGCCCGTCCCATTCACCGCATGCCGTACCGGGTCTCCTGCAAAGAGCGAGAAACGATCCGAGCGCAAGTAGAAGAGATGCTAAGAGATGACATTATCCAGCCGTCGACCAGTCCGTGGGCATCGCCGGTGGTACTAGTGAAGAAGAAGGAAGCGCACTCAGGTTCTGCGTCGACTACCGGAAACTCAATGAGATAACGAAGAAGGACGTCTACCCGTTGCCGCGCATCGACGACACGCTCGATCGCCTTCAATGTGCAAAATTTTTCTCTTCCATGGACGTCAAGACGGGGTACCGGCAAATTGAAGTCGACGAACGGGACCGTGAGAAGACTGCCTTCGTCACTCCGGATGGACTTTACGAATTCAAGGTTATGCCTTTCGGCCTTCGCACAGCACCAGCGACGTTCCAGCGTGTTATGGATACAGTTCTCGCCGGGTTGAAGTGGCAAACCTGCCTGGTGTACCTCGACGATGTTGTCGTCTTCGCAAGAACATTCGAAGAACATGTTGAACGGCTAAAGCAAGTCCTCGAGGCTATCAGAACTGCAGGGCTGACGTTGAAGCCTCAGAAGTGTCGATTCGGCTACGAGGAACTCAGATTTCTCGGCCATCTCGTGAGCAGCGACGGCGTACGCCCCGACCCCGAGAAGACGGCGGCCATCGCAAATTACCGTGTTCCTTCTAACGTGAAAGACGTTCGAAGCTTTCTTGGTCTTTGCGCCTACTACCGATGGTTCATTCCGAACTTTTCAAGAATTGCGTCACCCCTGTTAATGCCCCGCACCTCCACCAGAAATGTCACGAAGCGAAATGGGTCGGCGAGTCGTCGAATAAACAGCAAACGGTTTATTAGACTACTTGGTAGCAAAACACAATAGTGATAGCTCTCTGAACACAACTGAGTCCCAAGAATGAATGCTCCAGCTTGGAGCGCACAAGCATTTTAAGCGTCGCGCCGAAAAGTCTAGAAAGAGCAGGTGCACTTGCCAGACAGCAGGCGACGTGTCTGGAAGCTTCTTGCTTCTTCTTCAGCATGCGCCGGGATGAGATGTACCGTTTCGCGCCTGCTATGGAAGTTTCGCGATAATGATTCGTGGCAGTATGTTTAATATTCTGTACTTTGTAAACTGTAGTAGTACTTTCCCATGATGTACTCATCATGTACCCAACTTGAAATGCAAAGACAAAACATCGAAAATAGCAAGCAAATTTTGGCCCTCGTGTTTCCTTTTCGTAAAATACCAAGAGATTCACAGATGAATAAATCGGGATATCAAAATACTTTCCACCAGCACAGCTGGTTGCGTCTGCAGTTGTAAACAGAAGTTATATGCTATCCGTCGCAGTGCATATTCATGAGTGAGCGCTAATTAGCGGGGCTTCAGGAACAGCATTTGCAAAACAATGCTTACACTGGCATTTAACGAGTAAAAAAATTACACAATGCAATCACGTTGCTTCACGTTCACAACTGCTTATGCGCATGCGCCGCGGCGCCGATTACCTAGGGGGCGCCAGGCAAGATTACCTCCGTGTTCAATAGATATCGCTGGATGGGGCCGACGGGCGGGGGTGGGGAGGACATTACATGAACTCGTCTGCCCTGGAGCCACTAAATAAGCTTTTGCGACACTAGTTCTAGTATAGGCCTCACTCTAAGATTGGTTTTGATCCTCTGTGCTACCCACGCGTGTTTATTTTGGCGCGCGCCGAGGGCGGTTCGCTGGAGAGCCCCTAGGATAGGACGCGACCGTGAAAAGGTCCATTTTGCGCTTTCCCTCTCCTCCTCAAGAAGCCCGGAGCGCGCTCTCATTGGCCACCTCAAATGATTTGTCCAATCATCGCGGGAGAATTTGAATTGAGGAAGCCTCTCCGAGGCCTCTCCGCACTGTCGGCCTTCTTGGGAAGGGAGGGAGTTTTGCTCATAAATGCGAAAGGGATGACTCCGGTTCCTTTTGAGCAGGGAAGGATAACGGACGTATTTTCGTTACCGTTTCCATTTTCGTTACTGCTATATTTTCGTTTCCGTTATCCGTTTCTGATACCAGCTTTTCACTTTCGTTTCCGTTTCTGTTTCCGGTAATGGAATGGCTGTTACAGAGCTGCGGGAGGACAGCCCGTCCCGCTCTGTCAGCACCCCGTTTTGCCCAAGTGCTGCTTGGATGTCACGCGTGCACACTACACAAGTAATTTTACGTCGTTAGGATGCGCACATCTTGCAAGATTTTTTAAAGAAATGTAGGAACATGTCTTCAGTCAGTCCAGCAACCCAAGATGGGCGTAACCTTCATCCAATGTCGTATTCATAGGCGGGCGCTCTCAGCTCTCAGTAGTAAACAATACTGCCATAGCCACGGTGTAATGAAAAAAAAAGTAAAAATAAATGAATAGAATAAAAATGGTAGGGTGTGATCCTTGTGCTATGGTGAGTAGAGTGCGTAGAGTCGTAGAGTCCATGTTGTGTGTCTATGTGTTGATGTCATGGAGTTGGAGTTTTGAGGACTGGGGCGAGTAGGTAAGCGAGGGATGCACCCTTGAGATCCAATATTGCGCTTTGTTTCCATGCTCTCGTGTAGTATTTAGAGCATTACAGGAAATGGAGTCATCAAAATACAAAAATAAAATGAAAGGTAATTGAAATGTCAACGCACAACACGTTTCTGTTTCCGGTAATGGAGGACCGTGCCATGCGTTTCCGTTTCCGTTATCGTTACCATCTCCAATTTCGGTAATATACCGTTTCTGTTTCCGTTACCATTACCGTTACCCTTCCCTGCTTTTGAGTTTGAGTTAAGATAACGCAATCTTGCATTCTGCGTGGAGAAATTTTTGCATTTCAATTTCAATGTGTTGGTTTACCACATTACATGGTGGGACAGCAAAGCTAAAAGTTACCGGAAGTAACTTGACGAGGCTCTGCCGCCCAAAGTTTCAGCAACATACAGCATGTCACATATTATCATAGATTGAGAAGTTGCCCGTCAAAAAGAACTCGTTACAAGTTAAGTTACCGCGTGCAAAATGTAACTAAGTTAATAACGAAGTTCTTCAACATGAAATCTAACTCGCAGTTACTGAGTTACTTAAAAAAGAATGAGTTACTTCCAAGTTACTTCGGACACAAAATAGCATTACGCAGGTGCAACGCGCGTGAGGAGTTGAGTTAGACCTTGAGTTGCCTGCAGAGGAGTGCAACACGCTTAAATTGTTTTCCTTTATGCCCAACAATAGACCTCTCCCTGTTTATAAATAAATGACGTCATAGTGTTCGACAGCGCCAAAATTTGGTAGAACTGAACTATGCTCGAAGTTAGAGGTGAACAAGGTCGCGCCCGAAAGCCACGGTCTAGAGGGGATTACGACATGATCCCTTGAATGGACGCGACCCTCGGTCCTACTTGTCTTTCAATGGGCGACAGCGAACAGGTGTCCGTTCGTGGAACCCAGCCGTCCTTACGCTTTGTTTAGCTTTCAGTCTGTCTACCAATGTCATGATGGCGTTTCTCTGGTAGAGGTCTATTCGAACGCTTTGCATCTTACCCCCTGTGGGCGCACAATGGTTCAGCTTCATTTCAATGGCAGCGGTTCCTACTTCCTGAATAAAATACTGTCACTCATTGAATATCACGTTTTATAGCGAAATATGGAATGAAGGAACCGGAGAGAAAGCAAGAAAATGTGTGGACATGAGTGAAAAGCGAGTTAAAAGTAACTGGGAACTTAACTTACGTTACTTGGGCAAAGTTACCAAAAAAAGGAACGAGTTCCTCTGAAAGTTACCACGGCGCAAAAGTACCGAGTAAAGTTAAAAGTTACCAAAAAAAGGAACTTAGTTACAGTAACGAGTTACCTCGAACTCTGCATATTATACATACAAACTAAAAATAACAATCACTATTGATATCAAGCGTGGGAAATAAATAACATTGTGCAATAACTGGTGATGGTGAAAACATTTCTATTTCTTAACAAAGAAAGTTCGAAGGTCTTTTTTAGTACGTATGTTTAGAGCAGCAGTATTGTTGAGTTGTTCATTGAGAAACTGCGGTAAATTATGACGAAGTGATTGATTCGCGTAATTTGTGCGAAAGAACGGAATCTTCCATTTGTCGTTACCACGGAGGCAGATGGTACGACTGAATTCTTCTAATTCTGAAGTAGCTTTTAGGAAGTGTTGATATGTTACCAAATTGGTATCCAGACAGTAACTTATATGTACATATTATTTACCTTTATTATGCCTAAAGTCTCAAACAAACCTTGGGTTGTCTGTAATGATGGGGTGTTTGTTATATGGCGAATTATTTTCTTTTCGAGTACTAGTAATCTGTTCATGTTGTTTTTTGTGGTAGTTCCCCAAACTAGAAGGCAATAGTTAAACTGTGATTGAAACAATGCAAAATAGATTAGTTTTTGATGCTTTCTGGCAGGAAGGAGCAGCATCGTGCCGTAATGCCAATCACTTTGGACGACTGAGAGACCAGATGGTTTACGTGAGTGTTCCAGGTTAAGTCATGAGTAAAATAAACACCTAGAACTTTAAAGGAGTGTACGATTTCGATGGGGCTGTTATTCAGGCTGATGCAGGTGCTTGTTTCAACAATTTTATTTTTAGTTAGAAATATCATTGCTTTAGTCTTTGTGTTAGTAGTAATAGGTGGGTGAGATTCACAGACCTGGACCCCTGAACCCTGTGCCGTTGACCCCCGAGTCCTTCGCGAATGTTTCACGCTTATCGGCGGGGGCGGCGCGTGTGCGGAGGGTTGTCCACGAGGTTATAACATGCATAGACATGCAAAGAGGAGTCATACACAAAAAGTACAAGTTGAAAAATATTTATTAAAGCCAATAGTGCTGTGAATTGTGCCAGTTGTACTGCCAATTGTAATGCCAATTGTGATGCCAATCAGGTGAAGGAGAAAAACCAAGCCGAAAAACCTTCACGACTTGTAACAGAATAAATAAAAACACAAGACAGTACATGTAAAGAATATACATATTTTATTCGCTATTAATATTTCAAGTCACGAGATTCTGAAAGAAAACATAATATCAACATTCATCACATTGCTTACCAATTGTTCACTTAGGGAGCCCCGTACCAACGACCTGAAAGATAACTTATTATTATATGACACTACACTCGCATTCAATAATACATACAATACTGCGGCCACACTGGATAATTTGAAAAAGATACATTTTAATATCAAGAATCATACTCCCATTATGGCAACAATAATCCGAAAGAGAATATAATTTAATATCATATTCTACTTTCAATAATACATACACTGAGACGGCGGTGGACCCCAATAATCTGAAAGAGAATCTCATTTATTATCATAATCTACTTTCATTAATACATACAATACTGCGGCCACACTGGATAATCTGAATAAAGAGACATTTTAATATCAACAATCATACTTGAATTATAGCAACAATAATCTGAAAGGGACTCTCACAGGATTATAACTACAAGTGCCGATAGATGTATGTAATTAATTGTGAACAGCAGAGACCCTGGGAGACCATGGGACACGAACGACAAGAACGACATGAACACAAGAGGAAATAAAATCTATAACACCACATTTAATCAAAGGTATTCTTCACCAAACAAGAGAGGAGAATAATCTATCATTTTAACTATCATAAAATCATCCTCGTGACTTAATCTAATCAAACACAATACAATTTTCATTCTAAGAGACACTACAAACCTTACTTTGTTTTATGAATCCAACGCAGAAAATATGTAAAAAAATGAACTTCACCCCCATAGCACGCTTCTAGTCAACAACCAGCTCTAATAATATCTGCACTGATTTGTTGAAGACGGGAGGCGTACGGCCTGTTTTGTGACAGTTATGAACATTTCGAGCGCAATAGGGAAGATAAGTCGATTATTCCAACAATACGCAACTTTTAATTAATCAATTTCTTATTAACAACAACAACAAATAAGTTAATGATAATGAATGGGGAAATTTCTTATTAAGTGAATACCATAGACATAAGGAAATAATGAGAAACATCACAATCAACAGCTAGCATTAATAAAGAGCCAAACCTGCAACTCGTAGCCAACACGTAAACAACAGATACATGCAATAGCGAAACAATCTATCAAAACAAGGAACATGACGAATTTAATACTGTGAATAGCACGGACTTAACGCTGAAGAACACAGGAACACTCGAAGTGGCGCCACGTAAATAACAACAGAGGAAATAATCTATCATTGAACCATCATAAAATCATCTGCGTGACTTAATCTAATCGAACACCATACAATTTTCATTCTAACGAACGCTACAAACCTTACGTTGATGGAGACATCCAACACCCAGGCACCATGAGAAGATCTCGGTTTTTCTTCAAAGCCCGGAGACATATTATCGCTCTGTCTATACGGCCAAAGCACTGCGCATGCATTATCACTTAAAGGGTTGGGGGCATAGGCGCCGACTGCGGGGGGGGGGGGGGCCTTGCCCCCCCCCCCCCCGGAACATAAACTAGGGGGGGGGGCGCCTCCCCCGGGAAGTTCCGCTAAGAGGCTGACACCAACCTTTGGGGCTCGGCGCGCCCGGGTCAAAAGAGCGAAGAGGCACCAACCCAAAAATGCATCTTGCAATTTGTAAAATACGTATCCGCCCACCATACTCATTATCACAGTATAAGGTGAGGCGAAGAAACACACAGGATGACACAACACCCCAAGCAGCACAATGTACTGAAAGTCGAGTGCAATAGGGGTGGACGGTATGTGTCTTATCAATGTTCTTTAGTTTCATCAGTCCGTTCAAGGCCTTCCACCTACCCGTCCACCCCTATTGCACTCGACTTTCAGTACATTTTGCTGCTTGGGACATAGCCTGAATTTCGCGCAAAGCAATCAGGTCAATGAAACGAAGCAGTCGAAAAGATACCAGCAGCTGCCAATGAGGTGTAACGGCAGGATCTTCGGAACGCATATTCGTTGGGAAGGGGTTCAACTCTCGCTGCTCAGTTTCATTGACCATATTCATTATACTGCGCGCATTTCGGGTCAAACATCGAGGATTCAATACATTTTGTTCTTTTTGCACTCAGTTTTCAAAGGCGTAATGCCTTCAGTTGTGCACATGTTCACTGTTTACGTTCTCTCCGTTTTTTATTTATTTTTTTTTTCTTCTGTTCTTCCTTCCTCTTCTATACCAGTTCTGCATACATCATAGGATCCCGCCAGAGTGTGTGGTTCTTCAGCTTTAGTTTTGTGGTCTTCATTTTTATTTTCCTTTTCTTTCCTTCTTTTTGTTTTCTTATTTTCTTTGCCTCTGCTGACTTCCCCCTTTCACTTTTTTTTAATAACAAGCCGACATCCATCTGGCTTACCTTTCCTATCTTTTTTTTTCTTACTAAACATATCCCCCACCCCACCCCCGCCAGAGTACTTACTTCGCGGTGCGCCCTCCGGGAAAATGAAAACTCTCCGCCTCTGGGGGCTATATTCCTTTTCCTTCCTCAAGCAAACAGGGCGCTCTCGAGGTCAGATAAGATAGTACAAAGGCGATATATTTTATTGTGCAGCGCAAATAGATGTCGATATTATTCGTGGGGATCACTATCTTTTCGTATCCTTTCCTTGAAACTGAAGTCTTTCGTCAAAGTGGATGACATAGTCGGCTAAGTTTGTACAGAGGCAATATTTTTTTATTGAACATGTAGAGAAAGTCCGAATTATTAAATGATAGCAACAATACTCAGTAGTAATATTATGTTGGGCGGGAGCGGCGATGAGAGTTATAGGCGCGTTTATTGACCCCTGGGCTGACTACACTCGCGTATTTTTTCCCGTGCCCGGCGAGCGGCGCTCGGGTGGAGGGTTGTCCGCGCGCTTACCGGTGGGCGGCGCGTGGCATGAGGAGTGCGTGCGCGCTTACCCTCTCACATTTTTCAGCCTGGGCCGACTTCATTCGTATTTTTACTCGCTACAACAACTGCGCGGTGGGCGGTTTACATGCAAGTATAGACATTCAAAGGATAGCCATACACAAAAGTACAAGTGAAAATATATTTAATAAAGTCATTAGTGTCGGGAATTATGTTATGACTCTGTGTGAAGGAGAAAAACCAAGCAAAAAAAAACCTGAAGCAGAAGAAACAGAATACGATACACGTAACAGAGGTTATACTTATTACAGTTATGATGCTATAGCATTGAAGGGGTATCACACATCATACACAATATTTTATTAATGGTAATCACACAAGTTTTCAATTAATCAGAACTAAAATGGGATAGCACATTTAATCAAAGAAGATATTTTTAATCAATACGATCACAATCAAAATTACAACTTTTATTATAAAATGTCTAACATTATTATATGTGAGCACCATAGAGGAGTTTTAATTACAAAGTTCTGATAGATGTACGTAACTTCAAGCACAATAGCTAAGTTGAATATTCCAACACGACACAATTAATCAGATTCTTATGAAGTGATCGGTGGAGTTGGCGGAGGGCCTTCGTTTACCGTCGGGCATTTTTCAACCTGGGCCGACTTCACTCGCGTATTTTTCCCGCGCCCGGCGGGCGGCGCTCAGGTGGAGGGCTGTTCGTGCGCTTACCAGCGGGCCGAAGGGCTGGGCGTGGCCTTATCGTTGTACATTTTTCACCCTGGGCCGACTTCGCTCGCGATTTTTTTTTCAGCGCGCGGTGGGTGGTGCGCGGGTTAGGGGCTTACCAGCGGGCAGAAGGGCTGGGCGTGCCCTTATCGTTGTGCATTTTTCACTCTGGGCCGACTTCTTTGGCGATTTTTTCGTCTATGCTGACTTCGTTTGCAAGTTTTCTAGGTGGTGCGTGAGTGGTTTACATGCAAGTAGGTACACGCGGGTGAGGAGCTGTCCGAGTGCATACCAGCGAGCCGGAGGGCTGCGCGTGCCCTTATCGTTCTGTATTTTTTTCACCTGGGTCGACTTCTTTGACCATTTTTCCGCCTGGGCCAACTTTGTTTGCAATTTTTTCAGGCGGTGCGTGAGTGGTCTACATACAAGTAGGGACATGCACACTGACATCCCAGCCAGGCGATGATACCATCACACCTGGGCCGACTTCTTTGGCATTTCTGCCTGGGCTGACTTCTTTCATAATTTTTTTCAGCCGGTGCGGTAGGCGGTTTACACGCAAGTAGGGGCGTGCACACTGACAACACCTGGACCGAATTCATTTGTAATTTTTCCGCTACAACAGTTACGCGATGGTCGGTTTGCATACAAGTAGGAACATGCACACCGGCAACCCCACCAAGTGTTGGTGCCGTCACACCTGGGCCGACTTCATTCGTAATTTTTTTTCCACTACAACAGCTGCGCGGTGGACGTTTTACATGCAAGTATAGTTATACAAAGGATAGCCATACACAAAAGTACAAATATATTAAAGCCAATAGTGGCAGGAATTATGTTGTGATTCTCTGTGAAGAAGAAAAACCCAACCAAAAACAAGAAGAAGAAACACAATACACATAATAAATAATATGGCAAGCTAAGTTGGGAGAAAAACTCAACCAAGAAAAAAGGAAGCAGAAGAAACGCAATACACATAATAAAGGATATGGGAAGCTAAGTTGAATATTCCAACGCGACACAATTAATCAATTTCTTATGGCGTGAATAGCACACATGCAAGGAAATAACGAGAAACACGATCAACAGCTAATAGAGAGCCAAACCCATGCATCATCCAAACAAGAGATACGTACTGGAAAATAATTGAAAAACAATCTATCAAGACGAGAAACATGACGATTTTAGTACAGCGACTAGCACAGAGCTAACGCTGAACAGCAGAGAAACACTTTGAACGCCGCATCATCCACACGTAAACAATAGAGACATGCAAGGAAATAACGAGAAACACGATCAACATCTAATAGAGAGCCAAACCAATGCATCGTCGAACACGTAAACAAGAGGTGCACAAAAGGAAAAATAATTTAAAAACAATCTATCAAAACGATAAACATGCACGGACTTAACACTGAAGAGCAGAGGAACACTCTAAACGGCGCATTTTTTTTTATTCCGTGTTAGCGCCGCGAAGTAACTGTGGCTATGAGCGGCGTACAGACGTGTACAGATGGAGAGAGGACAGCAGGAAGGAGTGGGGGACAGGGCGGTTAGTATGCGTTCTGGGCCGACTTGAGGGGGAACTGTGCCGACATTCGTCTGGAAAGTCTTCGGAAAACCCAGGGAAAACCTCAGACAGCACAGCCGGTGACAGGATTCGAACCCGTGTCACCTCCCAGTCTCGGCGTGGAAAGCGATCATCCTAACCACTATGCCACGGGAGCTGGTGCGGCGCATCTGCCAACGTGTAAACAACAGACACATGCAGGAAAATAATATCGAAACAAACTATCAAACAGGAAACATTACAAATTTAATAAATTGAAATGGAAGTAATCTATTTTTTGAACTATCATAAAATCATCCTTGCGACCTAATCTAGTCGAACAATATACAATTTTCGTCCTACTCAGGCACTATAAACATTACCTTGACAGAGGTATCCAACACACACAGTACAGCCAAGCTTTACACAGTACAGCCAAGCTTTACACAGTACAGCCAAGCTTTACACAGTACAGCCAATCGTTGCTGCTTGAGCCTGGTGGGGGTCACACTCTCTCTCTCTCTTCCTCTATACAGCTCAAAGCGAAGAAACCGAACGTCCTTTGTCAATCTATAGGGTGGGGAACTCTCTCTCTCTCTCTCTCTCTTTCACATTCTTTCCTCCAAAGGGAAATATTCTTAGGACTGCTGCACAGAGGCGAAACTTTTTATCGATAAACTATCGCAAATAGATGTTAGCATTATTCGATTCTCAATAACACCATAAGAATTCTATCAAAAACAAACAATAGCAACCAAAAAATCTAGGGATAGACGTCACTATCTAAGCAAGCGAGAAATATCATTTGCGGAAACAATACTCAATCGAAACGAGAAACGTTGCATTTAATGTATTTCAGATCAGACACAACTATCTCAACTTACAACACAATTATTCTCAACTCACAAAATATCAATCGAGTGAACATCTGAAGCAAAGAGAGAAAGTCAAGTTTATTCAGTGATAGAAACAATACTAATTCGAAAACGAGAAACAAATTTAATTACATCATTTTTAATGATAACTTTGCAACATCAATTTTTACACGCAGAAGCCGCAAACAAACGACTAATCTGAAATGCAAATTATTGTAAAAGCTTTCTACATCGGAAATCAACGCACACAGCTAAAAAAATACATTCCCATCTAGTAGAATATTTTTATTAATGTCAATCGAGTGACCATCTGAAACAAAGTCAAAGCCGTAATTAAGTTAGGCAAACATTTTCCTAACCACGCAGCGCAACAACAACAATAAATGAAGAAGTGATGATGACATCGCAAATACATCACAGAAACACGTCTGTTTCATTCAGGACCCACTAGTGGATTCGAAGTGAAAGAGGGAAGCCGCTACCCATAAAGTTCCCGGGCGTAAGGGCGAACTGCACTCAAGGGGGGAGGGGGGTGCACTTTCGTTAAGGTTACGCCCGCAGGGAGTAGGGGAATTCTACAATGGTCTTGGTACACAATGTATAGTTGAAAACCATAAACTCGCTCCTGCCAGACTTGTACGTATTTGGAGTATTGTATTTAAAATACTGTATTTTAAATACAATTTGCGGTATTTTGGTACTCTACTCAATACTTTCGGTTTGGTGTATTTGTACTCTATTTAAAATACATTTTATGGTATTTTCTACTCAATACTCTAATTACATATTTTGGATCTCACTCTCAAACTTTCTGTGTCTCGTCTTTCCATTATCTTGCTTGTTCTGTGAAAATTTCCTGAGTCCCTCGGACTTGACCCGGACATTGGCCCTTCTTGGAAGTTCCCATTTAGAGACCTTGCCCCGTGTATACTAATCCTCGCCGAGTGAGGGTTCTATTATGTGTGCGGTGTGGCCCTGACGCGGTAACGCCGAATTCTGACCTCGCCGGGCAGGGACCTGTAGAGGTTTGCTTTGTTCTGGGTCACATGTGCTTAGTGATGTTATGTGGTATCTCTTTATCATCTTTTTGGGACTTGTGTTTAGATGACTCCTATCACACAGGGGCGGCTTGCGTAGTACGCGGGCTTTAGGTGATACATGTCACATAGCGGCGCCTTGCTGCATTGACCAGTGACCGGTGACGATTTGCGTTCAAGGATAAATAGTATCTTAATTGTATTTCAAATACTTTTTGAAGTATTTCGTACTCTATCTTAATTACTTTAATTTTCATGTATTTATACTCTATCTTAATTACATTCTAACGTCAGTATTTATTATCTTACCTTAAATACATTTTTGAGTATCTTGTACATGTCTGGCTCCTGCAAGCCAAGTTAGGGAAGGGAGGTTTCTAGCGCGGTCTTGTACGTAGAATCATTGAAAGCACACGTTTTTCTTACTCATCACATCTTTTTGGTAAATTGATTTTCATAATTCTCACGGCAGGTGGATATTAATAACACTCTAAACCTGATAACATAATAAATTTTTTAATAAATAAAATGAGCACCGATATGATTTAATTAAGTGTAGAAGCACACTACAAAACAGAACAAGGAAGTTTCAGCGAAGAGATGGATGGATTTTGTACTCGTTACCATAGGTCATGGGAGGACATGATAAAAAGCTGCTTCGAAAAAGAAGAGCAACAAAATGATTCTATTATCACAGCATTTCAATACGTCTTAGACATGGTCGTATTCGGAGATATGGTACAAATTACGGAATTGAAGGTGCAAGAACTTGTATGCCGAATCTACAATAGTTATAAAAATATTTGCACGTCAACAACGGAAGGGCCGCTGGGATTGATGGTGGAGTTTTTGAGGTTTGCTAACGAAGAATTGAAATACACTATACCAGATGTAATTGTAATCATTGCAATGGACATTGCCTTAATCAAGAAAGCAATCAGATCAAATTATCATATACAAGTCGTCTATATCGCGCGATTCATTACGGATTTGTTGAAATTACACCTAACAGTTGAAATGGAAAGTACATAAAAAAATATTATCACGTGATATGTTCCACTACAGCGTCTACAGAATTATTTTCTTCTATCAGTTCTTGCAATGATGTCGACTGAGCAGAAGTTCAATATTGTCGTACAAGGTCTGATGTATCATCACTTACTGAAACTCAACGAACTTATCAATTGCGGTGGACCATCGGGCGATTTTCGTCTAATACTCTCTTGTACGCCATTCAAGAATGTTCATACAAAGAAAGGAAACATCAACAAGAGATTGTGCAAGTTGCTGAAGCAATACAAATACGGCTACAACATATCGCCTGCATCAATCAACGCTGGATTCAAGCGCCCAATAATAAGACTAAACTATTTGATGTCTTCTAATTTCATCAATCAAGACAACAAACGAAAACTTCAGACTTCAGAATAGGATAATTGTAATTTATCGAAATAAACAAGTGTATAACTGAAATAATAAATGTACGAGTAATATTTGTCATCAATGTAATGAATTCTATGCATCGCAACGAAAACAGCTTGTATTTAGTATGTTTAGGTTGAACACAACGATTGCTAAGGAATCGAATATTCCACACTATGTACAATGATCCTCGCATGGAATCAGCGCTGACAATCAACGAGATTTAACACGACTACACTCTGTACAACACTGCCATCCGAAGGAAAGAATTGTAGAAGAAGAATCGCTAGTTGAAATTTATAGGCATGTTACATCAATCTTTGTTTACAAAAGAGGATCACTAATCTTTTGGCGAAATCTTATTTTATGAATTAAATTGCATATTGTATATATTTCTCAAACAATTGGACAGTATATGTTGAAGGGAATCTATTATCAAATGACGCGATGAAAGTGAAGGATTTTGCAAGCATGACGCGTAGGCGGAGTCTACATTTCTAATCATCGTAACACGCGGCACACAAACGCAATCCGATTTTGGGAGAATCGAATCACACAACTGTCATCAGAAATGTTTAACCACTATACGATGAAGATGAACACTATGCATAAACGCAATGGAAGATATGTAATTATAATAAGTAAATATTCCTTTTGCAAACTTAACCAAAGCAGCACAGATCACACATAAACATAGATCCAATTCACAAAATGTACCTGAGCTTTGTCATTAGCCATACTGAAAAACTATCAGCCTATTCATAATGTCACGGCATATGAGGCACTGCAAATGGAAAGGGAATAGTTTAATTTTAGAAGTTTTTAGCTCATAATGAGACAAAACGCAAACTCCAAGCCAAAGATAATTTTCTTGTTTAAATTTGCAAAGTCAAAACTGTACACTCTTTCTTACAATTTTTTTAAGACGTAGATTAAAAAGCTGTCTATATAGTCACACATTGTATACAAGATATTTGTTCGTACATTAATTGCTAAAATTTATCAGATCACATTCCAGACCAGTGGGGACTATCACACATCAGTAAGTGTTTAATTAAAATTTGAAACGGGTGCCGCAATTTACGAACTGAGTTGTAGAAAGTGTAATTTCACAATACGCAAGCTATAGCTGGCTCACTTTGACACGCGAAGGTTTTAAGAACTCTTTCATCATGACAGAGAATTTTAATCGAATGGATTGATATTTTCTATATACACTATAACGTAATGCGAATTCTCTATGTCGTGATTATTAAAAGTTAAATAAAGTTAATTAAAAAAAGTTAAAATTATTAAAAGTTACGAATATTTTTCGAACGAAATGTGCTTAAAATTCGAAGAAATGGTCACCCGCATCGACGAACCCGTTTCCGGAAGGACGCAACACGCTCGCGCGGGGTGCTGCGTTAACGCGTCGGGAGCCGAATCGCGTTCGGTTTCGGGTACGGGGTTGAGGAAACGTGGCCCGGCGTGTTGCCGAAACGTCTTCGAGGACGCGGGTGACCCTTTCTTCGAGTTTTAAGTAAATTTCGTTCGAAAAATATTCGTAACTTTTAATATCCACGACATAGAGAATTCGCATTACGTTATAGTGTATATAGAAAATATCAATCCATTCAATTAAATTCTCTGTCATCATGAAAGAGTGCTCGTCAAAGTGAGCGAGCTAAAGCTTGCGTATTGTGAAATTACACATTCTACAACACTGATCGTAAATCGCGACACCTGTTCAAATTTTAATTAAACTCTTACGTGTGTACTCTTATGTGTGGTAGCCTCCACTTCTCCTGAATGTGAATAGATAAATTTTAGCATTTAAGCCACAATCAAAAATATTGTATAGTATGTGTGACTATATGCACAAATTTTTAATCTATATCTTTAAAAAAAAATGCAAGAAATGGCGTGCAGTTTTGACTTTGAAAATTTAAGGAAGAAAATGATCTTTAGTGTGGAGCTAAAAATTTATAAAATTAAAGTATGGCCTTTCCATTTGTAGTGCCCGGATGCTATGACACTAAAGTAATGTGATAGTTTTTCAGTATGACTATGGGAAACCTCGAGTATATTTTGTGAATTTGATCTACGTTTATTTGTGCCCTGTACTGATCTGCTTTATAATTAATATAACATATCTTCCATTGTGTTTATGCATAATGCTCATCTTCATTGTATATTGGTTAAGCATTTCTGATGACGGTTGTGTGATCCGCTTCTCCCAAAATCTGTTTGCCACTCGAAAATTATTTCATATACGTTTGTGTGCCGTGTGTTACGAAGATTACGTGATTAGAAATGTAGACTTCGCCTGCACATCATGCTTGTAAAATCCTCCATTTGCATCGCGGCATTTGATAATAGAATCCTTTCAATATATATTGTCAAAAGATGTTATAGACATTCTTTGAATTATACATTTCTCGATTGCTCATGCATAAGAGGTCTAGCCCTGCTTTTTGAGAAATATACATGCATTGTGGAATTTTATTCATGAAATATGATAAGTTTTCACAAAAGATTAGTGTTCCTCTTTTGTAATCAAAGGCTGATGTATCATGCCTCTAAATTTCAATGACCGATCCTTCTCCGGCAGTTCCATCCTTCGGGTGTTGAAGTTGTACAGAGTGTAGTCGGGTAAAACCTATTTGATGGTCAGCTCTGATTACATATGTGAATTCTTACACCTGGTGTGGAGTATTCGTTTCCATAGCGATCATTGTTCTCAATCTAGCCACGCTAAATGCAAAGTGTTTTTCATTGTGATGCGTAGAATTCATTATATTGATGACAAAGATTACATTTATTATTTCAGTTATATGCTAATAATTTTAATTTTTGTAATAATAATAAAAGTTAATTAATAATTTAAGTTTTCGTTTGTTGTCTTGATTGATGAATTCGGAATGTATTACATAATGATGTAGTACAGTAGTATTACATAATGTTGTAGCCGTATTTGTATTGCTTCAGCAACTTGCACTTTGTTGCGACGAACTTGCACAATCTCTTATTGATGTTTCCTTTCTTTGTATGGAGATTCTTGAACGGCGTACAAGACAGTATTAGATGAAAATCGTCCGGTGGTCCACCACAGTTGATATGTTCGTTGAGTTTCAATAAGTGATGATACATCAGACCTTGTACAACAATATTGAACTTCTGCGCATTCGACATCGTTGCAAGAACTGGTAGAAGAAAATAATTGCGTTGCCGTGGTAGTGGAACATATCATGTGATACGATTTCTATGTACTTTCCATCTCAATAGTTAGGTGTAATTTCAACAAATCCGTAATGAATCGTGCGACATAGACCGCTTGTATATGATAATTTGATCTGACTGCTTTCTTGATGAACGCAATGCCCATTGCAATGATTACAATTACATCTGGTCTAGTGTACTTCGATTCTTCATTAGCAAACCTCAAAAACTCCGCCGTCAATCCCCGTGGCCCTTCCGACGTTGATGTGCAGATATTTTTATAAGTGTTGTAGATCCGGCATACAAATTCTTGCACCTCCAATTCTGTAGTTTGTACCATATCTCCGAATACGACCATGTTTAGGACGTATTGAAATGCAGCGATAATGGAATCGTTTCGCGGCTCTTCTTTTTCGAAGCAGTTTTTTATCACATCTTCCCATCACTTATGGTAGCGAGTATACAAAATCTGTCCATCTCTTCAATGTAGAGCAATTGTCTCTTCTGTTTTCAAGTGCGCGTCTACACTTAATTAAAAGCATATCTATGCTCATTTTATTGATTAAAACTTTTTTTTGTGTTTAGACTGTTATTAATATCCACCTGCCATGAGAATTATGGAAACTGATTTACAAAAAGATGTGATGAGTAAGAAAAAATGTGTGCTTTCAATGATTCTATGTAGTATGTACAAGACCATGCTAGAACCCTCCCTTCCATAACTTGATGTTGGTGTTTTGGGTCGTCGGCTTTCATCCATCACTCACTTTATCGCTTGAACCCACTAGTTGATCTTTTTTATTCATTGAAAATTTGAAATGACAAGTTTCTGTACAGATTCTGTGGTATATTCACGCTGCTTGCTTAGAAATGATTTGTCTGAATAAATTATTGTTTTGTTTCAGGTTCGAATGATATTCTATGCGTTGGGCATTATGTATGCATGATGTATTAATTGTGTCTGTCGATTTCCTCTATAGGAAAACTTTTAAGTATTTCTCGCTTGCTTAGAAAGTTACTGCCTGAAATAATTATTGTCTTGTATTTGTTTCAATTGAATACTCGATTGACAACAGTAAAAATAATCTCTGAGTTGGGAATGCCTCATATTGCTGAGGTGCATTTCACATTTGATATTTCTGTGTGGTTCATCTATATAGAACTTTCTGTTGCAAGATATTACAAAAATGATGTAATTAAATTTGTTTCTCGTTTTTGATCGAGTATTGTTGCTATCATTTAATAATTTGGACTTTCTCTACATATTCAATAAAAAAATGTCGCCTCTGTACAAACTTAGCCGACTATGTCATCCACTTCGACGAAAGACTTCCGTTTCAAGGAAAGGATACGAAAAGATAGTGATCCCCACGAATAATATCGACATATATTTGCGCTGCACAATAAAATATATCGCCTGTGTACTATCTTATCTGACCTCGAGAGCGCCCTGTTTGCTTGAGGAAAGAAAAGGAATATAGCCCCCAACCCTTTGAGATGATAAAGCATGCGCAGTGATTTGGCCGTATAGACAGAGAGATATGTCTCCGGGTTTTGAAGAAAAACCGAGATCTTCTCGTGGTGCCTGGGTGTTGGATGTCTCCATCAAAGTAAGGTTTCTAGCGTCAGTTAGAATGAAAATTGTATGGTGTTCGATTAGATTAAATCACGAAGATGATTTTATGATGGTTCAATGATAGATTATTTCCTCTGTTGTTGTTTACGTGGCGCCACTTATAGTGTTCCTGTGTTCTTCCTTCTGTGTTCTTCCTTCCTTCAGCGTTAAGTCTGTGCTATTCACAGTATTAAATTCGTCATGTTTCTTGTTTTGATAGGTTGTTTCGCTATTGCATGTATCTGTTGTTTACGTGTTGGCTAGGAGTTGCAGGTTTGGCTCTCTATTAATGCTAGCTGTTGATTGTGATGTTTCTCATTATTTCCTTATGTCTATGCTATTCACTTAATAAGAAATTGATTAATTAAAAGTTGCGTATTGTTGGAATAATCGACTTATCTTCCCTATTGCGCTCGAAATGTTCATAACTGTCACAAAACAGGCCGTACGCCTCCCGTCTTCAACAAATCAGTGCAGATATTATTAGAGCTGGTTGTTGACTAGGAGCGTGCTATGGGGTGAAGATCATTTTTTTTACATATTTTCTGCGTTGGATTCATAAAACAAAGTAAGGTTTGTAGTGTCTCTTAGAATGAAAATTGTATGGTGTTTGATTATATTAAGTCACGAGGATGATTTTATGATAGTTAAAATGATAGATTATTCTCCTCTGTTGTTTGGTTAAGAATATCTTCTTTGATTAAATGTGGTGTTATAGATTTTATTTCCTCTTGTGTTCGTGTCGTTCTTGTCGTTCGTGTCCCATGGTCTTCCAGGGTCTCTGCTGTTCACAATTAATTACATACATCTATCGGCACTTGTAGTTATAATCCTGTGAGATTCTCTTTCAGATTATTGTTGCTATAATTCAAGTATGATTGTTGATATTAAAATGTCTCTTTATTCAGATTATCCAGTGTGGCCGCAGTATTGTATGTATTAATGAAAGTAGATTATGATAATAAATGAGATTCTCTTTCAGATTATTGGGGTCCACCGCCGTCTCAGTGTATGTATTATTGAAAGTAGAATATGATATTAAATTATATTCTCTTTCGGATTATTGTTGCTATAATGGGAGTATGATTGTTGATATTAAAATGTATCTTTTTCAAATTATCCAGTGTGGCCGCAGTATTGTACGTATTATTGAATGCGAATGTAGTTTCATATAATAATAAGTAATCTTTCAGGTCGTTGGTGCGGGGCTCCGTAAGTGAACAATTGGTAAGCAATGCGATGAATGTTGATATTATGTTTTCTTTCAGAATCTCATGACTTGAAATATTAATAGCGAATAAAATATGTATATTCTTTACCTGTACTGTCTTGTGTTTTTATTTATTCTGTTACAGGTCGTGAAGGTTTTTCGGCTTGGTTTTTCTCCTTCACCTGATTGGCATTACAATTGGCAGTACAACTGGTACAATTCACAGCACTATTGGCTTTAATAAATATATTTCAACTTGTACTTTTTGTGTATGACTCCTCTTTGCATGCCTATGCATGTTATAACCTCGCGGACAACCCTCCGCACACGCGCCGCCCCCGCCGATAAGCGTGAAACATTCGCGAAGGACTCGGGGGTCAACGGCACAGGGTCCAGGTCTCTGAATCTCATGGTCTGTGAATCTCATCCAACTATTACTACTTGTGTTATTTATTTTTAATCCGTTCGCGTAGCTCCAGTCAGCTATTTTTCCAAGCACAGAGTTTGCCTCATTGATTAACTCATCTGCATTCGTGGAACTAAACAGTAGAGTCGTGTCATCCGCATAAATGATATATGTTGGTATTTGGCTGACGCTTGTTATATCGTTTATGTAGATATTAAACAAAAGTGGTCCTAGCACACTTCCTTGTGGTATGCCTGTTTTTGGTGTCATAGGACAAGATAAGTGGCCATTTATTACAACGTACTGGTATCTGTTTGCTAGATAGGACCTTAGGAAAGAAAAACAAATACCTCGGAAACCGTAATGATGCAATTTATGTAAGAGAGTATCATGGCACAGGGAGTCGAATGCCTTAGAAAGATCAATGTAGACGGCTAGTGTGAGCAGCTTTCTTTCAAGGTTTCGAATGATTGTTTCCTTCAGAACAATATGCGCGGCCTCAGTTGATTTGCTTTTACGGAAGCCGTGCTGAGCATCTATCAAAATGCTGTTCTTGGATAAAAAATCATTGAAACGTGTTTCAGTTATCTTTTCTAACCTTTTGAAAACACAGGCAATATAGATATTGGCCTGTAATTGGTGAATTAGTTCGCGTCTTCCCCTTTAAAAATTACAGAGATCTTTGAACGTTTCATCTGCTCAGGAAAATTCCCCTGCGAGTGTGACATATTGAAGATGAATACTAAACATGGTGCAAGGATATCGATGGCGAATTTGATCCGTTTTATGTGCATGTCATTAACGTCCCTACTTTTGCTGTTTTTTAGCCCTAAAAATGTTTTTATAACTTCTGCCGTTGCGATTGGCATTAGAAAAATTGAGTCTGTTTTTAGTGGTGCTTAAACAAGGGGGGGGGGGGGGGGGTTGAGGCCCAAAAAGGTTACCTGTTCGCACGAAGTGGTCGTTAAATGCATTGGCAAGAGCTACACCAGTTAGGACTCTGCCACCAACTGAAAGTTGCTTGACTGTGTTGCATGAACTGTGTTTAATAACCTCGTTGATAGCACGCCATACTTCTTGTGGTCGTTCCGCCGTCGTGTTATAAAATAACCTGTTGCAGTAGTTTGTTTTGGCAATTCCTAGTTCCTTTGTTACTCGGTTTCTGTAAGACTTGTAGCGTGTTAATTCTGCCAGGTCTCTAGACGTGAGAAATCGTCTGTAGAGTTTGTTTCTCTTCGGTATCATTCTTATGAGACGAAGTGTAACCCATGGCCTTCGACTTCTTTTTGATGGGGCAAACGTTTTTAAAGGAAAAGCCGCATTGTTGCAGGTTTTCACTTTTTCGAAAGACACACCATATGCTTTACTAACATCGCTTTGCTCATAAACAGCATCCCATTCGGTCCTGGCAAGTTTTTCCCGAAAAACATTTAGAGTGTTGTCATTTATCCCCTGATACACAATCTTTTGTGTTTCTCTACGGCATTGTGTATCAACGAACAAACAGATTGGTAGGTGATCACTGATATCATTGTGTGGAACGATAAGCCATATTGAGACATGTTTGTAATCAGAAGGTCGATTGTAGTAGCTGATGTGGAGGTGATTCTTGTCGGGCTATTAATGGTATTCATGCAGCCATTATGCAGCAAAAAATTATTAAAGTCGCGTGCATGATGTGAAGAGCCTTCAGACATATCAATATTAAAGTCTCCGCCGATTATTGTATTCCAATTTCGGTCGTTTGCAAAGGACATATAAGCTTGGATAAACACTAAGAAGGCTTCAACATTACCGCTTGGTGGACGATACATAGTTGAAAACATAAGTTCACCATTGGTTACGCTAATGATTTCATAGTCATCAGTTAAGGTTGTGAACTCTGTGACTAACTGGTAACCGCTAGCCATTGTTAGCAAAATTGTGCCGCCACCTTGTTTATTTGTTCTGTTTAAGTAAAACCACTTGTAACCAGGAACACAAAAAACTTCATTTTCACCTTTACACCATGTTTCACACAACATAATCGCGTCAAAAGAATAGTGTATCTCATTGAACAGCATATATAAGCTGTCGTATTTGTTTCCTACTGACCGGACATTGAAATGAAAACACGATAAGGATTGGAGTGTTTAGCTGAGCAGGTAATACTGTATCTACGATCATCTCTGTCATTTACTTAGTTCCCCTTTATTTATACCCGGCGTCGGGAACTTGGCGCCCCCATCGCCCGGCAGCAGCCGCAGTAGCCCCCCCCCCCCCCCCCCCCCTGCACCAACGGTTGGGTCGCCGCAGGAGGGAGACCCCCACGTATAGCTGTGCGTGGCTCTCCCATGTCTGGGGAAAGGGGGATCCTGGCGGTTGAGTGGACCCGGAGGTTGTTTAGGACCCTTCGGGGCCCCTCCGGGAAAACAACACACCGCTTTGGCCCCTGCTTCCCATAGTCGGGTGGTCCTGGAAGGCCCGGCCAGGATTATTCAGCTAGTTGCCATCTCTCTTTTCATCACCTTCCCTTTTCTCTCCTTCTCGCTCTCCATTTCTTCCCTTCACCTTCTTTGGCGGCTAGGGTCAACCTTGGGCAGTTCTTTCTATCTCCTAGAAACTGCACTTGGGTATCGTGCAGTGGCAAGTGCTAGCATGCGTAGCATGTTCCCTTGTTGGGGTCGATGGTGGCTGGCACACCATCTGCACCGAATGTACAACCATCTTTCATGGATTCCAATCAATTCCCTCCCTTAAGACATGATCGGCCTCGAAAGAGGGGCCGCAACGAGGTTCAAGCCATGCATCTCTTTGAGAAAAACGAAGAACCATGGTACCCTAAAATCCTGATAATGAAGTCTGATGATGAAACAAAGTCAGTTGATAAGGTATCTCCCTTCATCGTCGCTAAATCTCTTGAACACGTGATTGGAAAAACATACAAGGCCAAAAAGTTGAGAAGTGGAGAGATCCAGATCGAGGTTGAGACCAGTCAGCAGAGTTCGGGTTTGTTGTCGATGAGGCTGGTTGGTGAGATCCCGATCTCAGTGACAGCACACCGCATTTTGAATACAGTAAAGGGGGTAATCTCCTGTGATGAGCTACTTTTGTGCTCCGAATCGGAGATCGAAGAGGGTTTGAGAGATCAGGGTGTCGTGAGCGCAAAGCGGATTGTTATTCGTAGGGACAACAAAGAGATCCCCACCAGACATCTTGTTCTTTCATTCCAACTTCACAGTCTTCCCTCCGAGTTGAAAGCAGGCTATGTAAACTGCCCTGTGCGCCACTACATACCCAACCCACGCAGATGTTTCAAGTGCCAGCGTTTTGGGCACCATTCCCAAGTGTGTCGTGGGCACCTAGTCTGCCCAAAGTGTGCCGGCGACGGGAAGGAACACACACACCAGAATCTTGCAAAAACAGTTTTTGTTGTTCTAACTGCCACGGCAATCACCCGGCCTACTCAAGAAGTTGCCCAAAATTCCAGGACGAAAAGGAAATCTTGAAAATAAAAACAGAACAAAATGTGAGCTACAAGGCAGCTAGAGCACAGTTGGACTTCCGGAAAAAAGGAAAAAGTTTCGCTGAGTCGGTGCAAAGGGGAGTGGCACCGCTCAGTGTATCCGTGGGGACCCAGACTCTGGGGCCTCCACTCCACACTCCCCCCAAAAAACATGAGAATGCGCAAGTGTCGCGTTCCTCCTCCCTGACCAACGTGCCAACTGGTCAGGAAGAGGTGTCCACGGCCTCCTCTAAGGTCGATGGCACACCGTCAGTTTGGGACGGGGTCGTAAAAGCCCCTTCCCAAAAAGGCACCCAAAGTATGGAGGTCGACGAAGACGACTGCATGTCGCAGAAGTCATCGTCGAGCCTTCCCAGCATTCCTTCACAAGGGAAGGAAAAACGAGAAAAAGGACGAGGAAGGGGTTTCAAAGGGAATGAACAACAGAAACAACCCCCGCGAAGGGTCCAGCCCCCCTAAATGGTACAAGTCTTTTCTAGTCGGTTTCACCAAGTGCTGCGCTTTCTTTTCCTCCTTTTTAGTGTGACCGTTATGAACCACTTTCTCCAGTGGAACTGCCGTGGTTTACTTTCTAACTTAGACGACATTAACGATCTCTTCGACAAGTACAATGCAGCATGTTTCTGCCTCCAAGAAACATATTTAAACACACACACACCAAATCCAATTCGTAGACACAATCTATTTCGAAGAGATCGAACAGACGCCACTCGCGCATCTGGCGGTGTGGCTATCGTCACACGAGGAACTGTTCCGTCCAAAGAGGTCCACTTGGTTACAGATTTGGAAGCCGTAGCCGTGCAGATGTGTCTGGACAGAATTGTCACCATCTGCTCGGTCTATTTGCCACCATCAGGAAGTTTTGCACAGAGGGATATAGAACACTTAATCAGCCAACTTCCAACTCCATTTATACTCTTAGGCGACTTTAATGCCCACAATCTGCTTTGGGGCAGTGCAAGAAGCGACAGCCGAGGGAAAATGTTGGAAAGGGTCTTGTTATCAACCTCCATCTGTCTTTTAAATACAGGAGCACCGACGTACGTCCACTGTTCAAGTCAGTCTTTCTCGGTCTTAGATTTATCTCTTTGCAGTCCATCTCTATATCAAGATTTAGAATGGAGCGTGGAAGAAAACCCACTTGGTAGTGATCACTTTCCAGTGGTCCTGAAATATATGTGTGCAGTCAATAGTCTAAGAGCATGCCCTCCTAGATGGAAGTTCCAACATGCCGACTGGAATGCTTTTTCCAAAAAATGTGACCTGTCGTTAATCCCTGTGGAGAGGATGACGATTGAAGAGGCCAACAATGTAATTACCAACGTCATCCTCGATGCAGCAACACAATCCATCCCCCAGACTTCCGGTCGTCTACCGAAACGACCGAAGCCATGGTGGAACAGCGAGTGCAAGGAAACTCGTAAACTTCAAAATCGTGCGTGGGGTACATTTCGGAGGTACCCCACATCACAAAATCTTCTTTTGTTTAAAAAGGCGAGAGCCAAGGCCAGATGGACGCGGAAACAAGCAAAGCGGTCACCTTGGCACAACTTCGTGTCTTCCCTATCTCACAGTACCCCATCCAAAGTGGTGTGGGACAGACTTGGCAAAATCAGAGGAGAACACCGCAGTTATACAATCCCTCTTTTAGAAGTAAATGGGCAGGTGTGCGGAAGCCTACAAGAACAGGCGGATGCGCTCGGACAACATTTTGAACGCATCTCTGATTCATCCCATTACAGTCCCGAATTTCTTAGAGTAAAAACAAACGCTGAGAAACGAAAAATTCCAATGAGTGGTGGCGATGAGTACGTATACAATCAGCCGTTCACGATGGTGGAGCTTCAGCGATCTCTATTCACTGCTAAAGCCACTGCCCCGGGCCCAGACAGAGTAACCTATTCCATGCTGTGCCACCTGTCTGATGACTCTAAAAAAATGTTGCTCCTTTTCTTTAACCGCATTTGGGCAGAGGGAACACTACCATTATTATGGAAGACTGCGACTGTCATTCCCCTTCTCAAGCCAAAAAAGGAAGCATCCAATCCAGCCAGTTACAGACCTATCGCCCTTACGAGTTGTATTGGGAAGACGTTTGAGCGAATGGTCAATAACCGGCTGGTTCATCATCTGGAACAAAATAACTGCCTTTCTGAATTTCAATGTGGTTTTCGAATGGGGTGCTCCACTATGGATCACCTTGTTCGGCTAGAAACCACTATCCGTGAAGCCTTCGTCAGAAGACAACATTGCTTATCCGTTTTCTTTGATTTAGAGAAAGCATATGACACCGCGTGGCGACACGGTATTCTGCAGGATCTTTACTCTTTTGGCGTGAAGGGCAGACTCCTTAAATGCATTTCAAACTTCCTCCAGCACAGATCCTTCAGAGTGCGACTGGGAACCACTCTATCCCGCCCCTTCGTACAAGAGAATGGTGTCCCGCAGGGATCCGTTCTCAGTGTTGTCTTATTTATTGTGAAAATCAACTCAGTGACCAATGTCATCCCACCCTCCATATCTTTCTCCTTGTACGTGGATGACATTCAAATATCTTGTTGCTCCACGAACCTGTCAATATGCGAACGACAGATGCAGGTGGCCATCAACAATATGGCCAAGTGGTCTTCATCAAATGGATTTAAATTTTCAGCTGAGAAAACTGTGTGTGTCCATTTCTCTAGGATTAGAGGACTGTTTTCACCACCTACACTCCAGCTTAACCGACAAGATATCCTTGTTCAACCAGAAGCCAAATTTCTTGGCATCACTTTTGATTCAAAGCTGACCTTCAAGGCTCATGTCCAAAACCTAAAGATAAAGTGTGTCAAGTCACTAAACATTCTAAAAATCATTTCTCACAGATCTTGGGGTGCAGACCAGGAAACACTGCACCAAGTGTATACTGCATGTATTCGCTCAAAACTTGATTATGAGTCCTTTGTCTACGGCTCTGCTCGCGAGTCGGTGTTGAAAGCCCTGGACCCTGTCCATCACCAGGGGCTCAGGCTTGTGCTTGGCGCCTTCCGAACGTCCCCAGTACAGAGTCTGTATGTTGAATCGAAGGAATGCTCCTTGCAAAGACGGCGTTCTTACCTCGGTACGTCGTACGCACTTAGAATACGTAGCCTACCCCAAAATCCTGCCTCAACTTGCGTCAAGCACGCACGTTTTAAACAGCTGTTTATTAACAAGCCCTCTGTTGTCCCTCCATTCTCTTTACGAATTGCATCAGAGTTTGATTGTCATGGTTTCTCATCCTGTGACCTACAAGTTGTAGAGTGTAGCAGGAAGATCCCACCCTGGGAACCACCTCCAAGATATGACACTTCCTTGGCAAAATACAAGAAACAAGACACTGCTTCATCAGTACTCCAAGAAGAGTTTGCACACTTGAAAGACAGTTTTGATAACCATACTGAGATTTACACAGATGGGTCCAAGTCCAGTGCAGGAGTGAGTTGTGCCATGATTTGTGGCACGCACACAAGGTCTCATCGTATAAAAACCTCTGCATCGATTTTCACTGCCGAGGTTTACGCCATCATCTTGGCGCTCAACTACATCCTTCAAAATTCCATAAAGTCTTCGGTTGTATATACAGACTCCTTGAGCTCCATTAATGCAATCTGTAATCAGCACATAACAAAAAACTTTCTTGTGCAGCGAGCAAGATCCTTAGCCAGTTCGATAAAAACAAAGGGCTACTCTCTCATCCTATGCTGGGTGCCCAGCCATGTAGGTATCAAAGGAAATGAGTTGGCAGATCAAGCAGCTGCAGCTGCTCTCCAAAATAACACCACACCTTTTGATATGTCCGTACAAGACATGAGACTGACACTCAAGAAATCACTGCACAGAATATGGCAAGCCTTTTGGAACACACAAACAAATAACAAGCTCCACTTAATTAAACCTCACATTCAGGATACAGGAGACCGGCTGGAAAACCGCCTGTTGTGCACTGTACGGGCAAGGTTACGTATAGGCCATACGTATACCTTACACACGGTTTCTTACTTCGGGGAGAGGAGCCACCTCAGTGTGCGCACTGTGGTCAGCTCCTGTCTGTTGTACACATACTCATCACATGCACACATCATGAAATCCATCGCAAACATCACTTCAATGTATTTTATAAATACTTCTTACCTCTTCACCCAGCCCTATTGCTTGGTGACGAGGCTCTCGTCCCTTTTAGAAGCGTCTTTGATTTCCTGAGAGACGTTGGCGTTATTAGCCTTCTGTAGTCTTACACGTATACACTCATCTTTTATTAGTCATCGTGTTTACTCTTAAATAATCATAACATCACCAATGTCTCAATCATACCTCAGTTTATGGCGCATTATGATCTTTGTTGTCAATGCGCCATTAAACTCCCAATCATCATCATCACCCTTTATTTATATTATATATATTTTATTTTAGTTCCCCTTTAAAACCAAAGGAACACATAATATCGACCAATGAGTAGAATCTACAGCATAAAATTTTATTGCTCAAAACCGCGCAACAGCGGCATTGCTGAGCGAGTTAAAGGAGCACTGCGGCGACCTTTTATTTATTCATTATCTTTTCTTATTTATTTTTTATTCTCTGCTGCGTGTCCTCCAACGAAGAAAATGAGCTCCTGCGAAAGAACGACGAGCGGAAGTGACCTGCAGCGCATGCGCGAGGCCTCCCCCTCTTCCGCACACCTTTCCAAAATCCTCCACTCTTGGAAAGAGCGTATCAGAGAACGAGGGAACGTCGTGACAACGTGACTCGTGACGTAGTGTGGCACAAACTGAGAAGAAAAAGAAAAAAAGGCACTGAGAACTTCCGTAGGGAAGGATCGTATTGGCCGTCCGCTACTGCTTTCTCCGACTACTTTTGTAAATTAGATTACACATTTATAATACACCGCAGTTCGAAAATATTTTGCGTGAACTTAACGTATAGATAGCTGGGTTAGTTGGTTTGACAAGGACATTGCGAAAAGAGCCAAAGAAAACATAGTTCGAGCTTTCGTGTATCCTTTATAGCTCTTTTCGTAATGTATTTTGCCTCCTGATGTACGGCTTGACGAATGAAAGAGCCACATCAGATGTCACCAAGCTCAAGTGCCTGCTCGTTGGTGGTGGTCGTGCTGAAGAGTGGGAGGTGGTGGGTTCGGTTCCTACCACCAACTGTGATGTCTCAAATTTTCCCCAGGTTCTTCGGCAAACTATCCACACGAACGTCGACACAGGTCCCCTGCAAACAGTGGCGATGTTTAATAAGCTGTTACGAACGTCGCAAGCACTCGCGTAGACAGAAAAAATATTTCGGGACTTCGCACATGGGGAGGAGGATTCTATACCCTCGTTTCCCACTCGCAAATGCACTACCAAAGGTAGGATTTCAGGAGGCGGTTTGAACTCCCCGAAACACCCAGGTCCATTAAGGAAGCCAGTTTTACCTTGCTGCCCGGGCACACTGGCAGCTGCATGTCGGGAACTGGCATAAAACAGACTTCCAGGATGTAGATGGGTAGAAATCCAGTGAACCGGTAGAATGTAGGAAGGGAGTTGCCTCAGGACAGAAGCCGCCGATATTTCGAACAGAGACTGTTCTTCTTCTGGGCATCGTCCTCATCATTGGCATGGTATTTAAAGGGTTTTAAATTTATGAACGTAGTGATCTAGGCTACAGACCGATTACAGAAAAATTTTTCTGTAACCGGTCTGTAGCCTAGATCACTACGTTCACATAATCCCCTCCACACTCTAACAAAGCAGCCATTCACTCCGGCCGTAAAAGCCCGTACGGAACCTTTCTTCCCTCCGGGCTGTTGACCCACAATTCGTATGAACCTTTAAACACGTCACACCTAACCCTTTAAATACCATGCCAATGATGAGGACGGTGCCCAGAAGAAGGACAGTCTCTGTTCGAAATATCGGCGGCTTCTGTCCTGAGGCAACTCCCTTCCAGACTTCCAGGATGCCTGTCAAAGAAAGTTTTGTCAAATGGGAACTTCATCGCTAACCGTTCATGTTTTGAAGTTTATCCGAGAGCAATTATAACGTTCCGAGTAACATTCTGAATTCCTGTAATACATTTGCTCAGCACATAATTAAAGCGTTGTGGAAATTTAGACATACTAAATAATTATTATTTAGTTTAATTGCAATTGGTGACGAGAGGTGCGGCAGCATTTGGTCTGTGTATTCTGCGATTTTCCCAGGGTTTTTGTGTCGGGCGTTGGTGGGAGGGGAGTGACACCCATATATGCTGCTCCTCTGCCTTTTTTGGCCTTTGGCAGGTATTTTGGAGTGGGGGGGGGTTCCCTGTGAAGTCGGCCCAGGACACACGATCCCCCACTGTGATAGTGCGTTCCCGCCTAAGCGTGACCGACTACGGCAAGCAGTTTCACCAGCACCATCATCTGTTCGGATTAATGTTGTACACCAGTTACTGCACGTTAGACACGTTCATTACCAATCTCCTGAGGTCAACAGTCGAGGAACAATGCTGATCGCAGGTGTAAGCGATGAAGGAATCATCTTTGCCATTGAGGCTTGCTGTCTATTCTCTATGACATCCCTTGATCAACATTTTATATAGTTAAATTAATATAGAGCTAACTAAACATGTACACAGATGCTTTATTAGCATGACTATTATGGAGTTCTAGAAGCCCTATCCAGCTAGGCGGAGATCATCTGCATTTTTAGAGAATGCATATTGACTCCTATACTTTCAAGGCACTCATGCAGGAGCAAACGAGTTCAGCTGTATTGTGTCGATCATCTAGCTAATCCGTCTCTGCAGTATACGTAACCACAAGAAGATAGGTCGAGCCCGTTTACAACGACATTGGCCGGAACGTCAAACCTGATCGTTATACCAGAGCATCGCTATGCATGAACTTTCGCAACTGTCTCCCAATAGAGTTCCCCGAGAACTACGTCATTGCCACGTGACCTGCCCCCACTGGAGGGCAAAACAAACAACATGGTCATATACGACAGAACACACGAAGGGTGGCCGGCACGTGACTCTAGCCGGCACCCATCACTGTGACGCTTCAGTCGCTGCAATGTTTACATAACACGGGGAGCTCTATTCACATTTTAGAAGGCACCGTACTACGCACGTGCTGCAAAAAGAAAGAAGAAAAAATCGGGGGCGGCCTCATTCTTAGGCTTAGGGCGGCCTCGTACACGTAGGTACACGTAGAAACAGCTCAGTGCATCATTGCTGGCATGTGTGTCTAAAGCTGAAATAAGAAGTGGCGGCCTGTACGCGGTACACAGGAAAGAAGGCCAGGGGGTGCCGGGGGGTATAGGGAGGTCTGGATAAATCACTGGATTACGTGCATCGGGTTCTCTTTTTTCACCGCAAAAATTGAACCTTCCTTCACGGTTTTCGAGAGTTTTACTGTATACAGTCATGTCTCGCTTATCCGGAGTTCAGATATCCGGAATCCTCGTTATCCGGGCTACATTACCGGGGACGAACCTGCTACCATTGAATTTTGTCTCGGTTATCCGGAATTCATTATCCGTATCCAGACAGCAAGTACGGGCAACAATCTTCCAGGCACCATGTTATTCTGATTCGCTTATCCGGAAAAGTGTTAACGTCCTCTGTCCCTGGTATGTGCTGTGTTCGAATTATTCCGGAAAAGGGTCACATCTCACGGGGCCATTCTGTAGTGTTTGACCTTCTTTTCTTCTGAGGTCACTCCCTTTTGGTGTGTGCAGGCACACGGAGATAGTAGACAATAAGCGAAAGAGGTGCACTGCACCCACGGAGCGCAAGAAATCCACACGTCAATGTGAACGTGAAAGTCCAGGCCGTCTGAAAGCATGGCCTGTCTTTTTGCCTCTGCCAAGGGCATTTGCAAGAAGACAAAAACATATGCGCAGGACCAACTTTCTCAGACATCGCCCTTTATTGAACAGCGGGGTGACGCAGCTGGTGCCGTGGCTGTGGCGAAAATACTGTCACACGCGTGCCTGTTAATTTCAAGAAGCTCACTACGCACAAATTTTTCAAGTAGTGATCTTTTCCTCGTTTTCTTTTCTGGAGCTATAAAGAGCTGTCTCAAATTTTTCGGGTTTCCCCGGAAGTATGCTTGGTCCGGTCATCCGGAAATTCGTTATCCGGACGAAAAGGGACGACTCCCGAGGTGTCCGGATAATCGAGACATGACTGTAATTGTGATAGTTATTTGCGAGAAACGATTTTCACCACTATCGTTAGGTTAGGTTTGCTTCAATAGGCAGCCTGATGTAGCAATTAGATCGTAATACCTGAGGCATCGCTACAGTTTATAGTTGTCTTCAACCTAAGAACGGCATCTCGCGAGCTGCAGAACAACATGAGACGTACCATAGAGTGTTTTCTTTGCGTTCGTCCAGATATATTTCAGTATAACGAACGCGCTCTTTTTGTTTATCTCTAGTTATAAGATTGAATCATGGAAACTGTTTCACAACACTATCGCTGTGTTGGTGTGCCATTCTCAGGTTGAACACGACTATAGATCAAAATATACGGGCTCGACTGTATTTGTCTTGAAACGTTCTCGCCTCAACCTGCCAACTAATAGAAATTAGTAGTGACTGCATGATGAAAGAGCCAATTGATAGCGTCAACAAGATATCGACAGCACGTACGACACCAGACGAGCACTGGACAGTATGCGGTCATCGGCAATGAGACGAGTCATTTTCTGTTCTATTACTTTATTTTGGTAAATACGCACGCGTCTGCACAAGTGCAGTAGTAGTGCAGTAGGTATAGTGTTTCAGATATCCAGTAAATTAGCTGTCTGCGAAGTTGTTTCGTCCACCACCTTCCTTTCGTAAGACGTAGCATTGTCGATGACGTCTATGAAATGCGTCGTACCCTGCACCAGCACGAGTTTCTTGGTTTTTTTGCCGCTCTTTCCACTACCCGAGAACAAAATTACGGCAACTATGATTATGAGCAACACCACGGCAGCCGCAGCGAAGAAGACCAAGTTAGCCTTGCCACTGTAAGCCACATTGCCTCCGGAATCCGAGCTCGTGGAACTCGAACCGCCAGAGCCCCCTTTGTCGTCTACCTTTGACTCTTGTTTATTAGTATCACCCCCTGCAGGGGCTGCTGGGACGCTTCCATTGGCATTGCCAGGGTCCACGTTCACGATATGCTCTTCCGCCGTTACTTGAGGTTGAACCTGTGAATGATTGGACGAGGGAACTTTACTGATAGTATAGGACAAGTCTATAGCAATATTGGTTTGCGATTCTTCCTGCTCTTGAAGGCGCGCGGATCCACCATGCTCGAGGCTAACTGCAGTGATTGCGCGGGATTTTCACATCAGGAGGTGTTGGAATTATTGGTGTTGGAAGTTTGGTTGCGTGTGGCACCTGATATGTTTATTTTTTGTTAGTTGTTGCTTCTTTTACATTTCTGCAGGTATTTTTTTTTTTTCTTTGAAGGGGGTTGTGTTGTAGGATCTTTGGGGGCGTGCTGGTGAAATCCCTGGCTATAGCCGAACTACTGGCCGCTTGTGTTTTCACTCTTGGATCATTGCTTTGGTAGAATAAATTTTTGCAACTATTTCATAAATAAATCGCGATCATAAGCAACTTCAATTTGAGAGCAGTTCCTTCGCCGGAAGACAATTGTAATTAAAAATTCACGATCTCGTCCCACCAAAATAACAAAATGTCAAAATTATAGCGTTACCCTTTGTGCCGCTCGCTCGAACACTTAAAGGGGAACTGAAATTCCTCGCGGAAAGAAAGATAGCATTCAATTGATAGCAATAAAATAAGAACGGTATTCATCCGTTGCATCATCGTCTATGGTTTAAGCGCGAAGGAAACCGCAATTTACGCTTTCCCTTTCCTCTATTCTCAAGAGGCGCGACTAACGGCCTCCCATTGGTCTCCGCAAAGGATTTCCCGTCGTGATTGGACACCGCGTCTATTGAGGAGATAAGAAGGATAGCGTAAACTGCTGTTTCCTTGGCTCATAGATCACGAACGATGAATCCCGTTCCTTTTATATTGCTCTCAAGGTAACTGCATCCTTCATTTCGCGAGAAGAAACTTTTGCACTTCAGTGCCCCTTGCGTATGGCGGAGGAGGATTTGACCATCGTTTTCCTCTCCCAAATCCACTACCAGATGTATGATTTCGGGGGATTTAAACGCCCCTAATCCTCCCTTCTGGCTACGCCACCGAGGTTGATAGTGGGGTGAACCGCCTCGATCGAGCTTATAGGGAGCCTCAAACTGAGGCCAAAGCAGCGCTGTCGTCCGTAGCAGACGAATTACGTCACTGCGCACATTTTCTGATCTTTCAAACCCGTTCTCGTTAAGTTGAATTGCGCTGTAGAGACACCGTTGAGCGAAACAATTTTGGTCGCTCCTAATTGACAAAATGAGCAATCCTAAACACACTTTTCTTGCTGTTTTAAAAGGGTTATGGTAGTTTGACAGATAACTACAAAATTGGAGGGCACAGTACCGCATTGTTATCTCCGCCAGTATTCTGAGGCACTCCTTGTTCTTCAGCGCTCATGATTGCTTCAGGAGACGCCGCACTGCCATGATTGACTGGCGGCATTCCTTCGGAAGCAGGTTGTACGGGTGCCATGCTGGCGTTCCCACCAGGAGCTTCACCTGCGCCTACCGGTAGGCTGCCTTCAGGTACAGGAACTATGGTGTTCGGTGAAGCAGCACCTTCAGCGCTTGACACTCCGCCTTCCGGGGACTGCTTTTGGGACGCATTAGCATTAGCTTCCAGCATACCCTGATCGACTGCCGGCCGGACGTTACAGAGTTCTTTCCTTTCTGGGGATCCAATAGGCGAGGGGCTTCCCGCTTCATCTGTCAATGTTTTCAGCGAATCTATTTCCTGCGCCATTACTTTCACCACTTTTGTCGACTGACTCGGGGACGCAGTAGCTTCCGGCATACCCTGAACGCCTGCCGGCCCGACGTTACAGAGTTCTTTCCTTTCTGGGGATCCAATAGGCGAGAGGCTTCCCGCTACAGTGGTCAGTGCTTTCAGCGAATCTATTTCCTGGGTCATTGCTTTCGCTGTTTTTGTCGACTGACTCGGGGACGCATTAGCTTCCATCATACCCTGATCGCCTGCCGGCTGGACGTTACAGATCCCTTTCTTTTCTGGGGTTCCAAGGGGCGAGAGACTTCCCGCTTCAGCTGTCAATGTTTTGAGCGAATATATTTCCTGGGCCATTGCTTTCGCCGCATTCGTTGGAGATCCAATGGGGGTTATTACTTTGGCAATCGGGTTCAGTTCCAAAACTTCATCGCCGTTTTGTGACTTGTTGTCACCACCTGCAGCGCCCTTTGGAACTTCCGTAGGTGACGTTATCGATTTCGCGCCCTGACCATTTGGCGCTCCACTAGCTGATTTGTCCGTTGGAACTAATCCGGCTTCAGGTATCGGTGGCTGGCCAGATGCATTTTCGGATACCACCGGAAGCTGCTGAACCGCTCCTCCGCCTGGGGCATCGTTGGCTGCCGGTGAACGGACTCCAGGAGGCGTAATGACCATTTGTTGCACCTTTCCGCCGCTGGGTGAAATGCTTCTACTCGCATCAGGAAGTGCCATGTTCACTGCAGCGGTTCCGGACAGGCCAGAAACAGCGGCAGCTTGCGCAACGTTAGATGACTTCTCTTGGACCATCGTCGGAGCTGTCTGATCTTCACACGGTTGTACAATATCTGGTTTCACAGCTGAACGTTCTACCCTTGCAGTGTCTTGAAGAACTCTGGTCTGCTCAATGCTTGGAATTGCTCTTCCAGCAGTATCTCCATTCATCGCGTTGTTTGCATCAATTCTTGATTTTGGCCTTTTGTGGTTAAAGCGTGCTTTATCCCCCTGTGGACTTGCATACTCCGTAGCGCTTGTCACCCGCCGAGATCCAGCGTGACTCTTGCTGACTGCTGCTCGCGGCCCCTGCTCACGCCGATGATCCCGCCGATGTCTTCCGCCCTCGCCGAACAACCTGCATACTCCTCCGCAAAGAGAACACTCGCTGCTTTGTGGGGCAGGAAGAGCTCGAATACCTCTCCGCCTCCTGGCACCATCATCGAGTCGAGTAAAGATCCTTTTTACTTTTTTGGGTTCATCATCTTGGGGTTCTGGCAGACTTTCCGAGCTACTCCTATTGTACCACTGATCTGGACATACAGAGTATAAATACAGTGAATAGGTAATACAATACGATGATACGGCATTGTGAAATAGCACTAACATGATTCACCGCAGAAGCTACAAAAGGTGCTCATAGATGCCAACAAAGAAGTCGTCCTGCCCTGGTGTAATCTTTGTTTATTTTTGTTTCCCCCTGAATGATAGATATTGCGACTTGACCGTACTACTGCGGTACACAATGTGTCAGCGAACAGACACACGAGCACAAAACGAAAATCCTGTAAAAAGTAATTCACTGTATAGTATCTAATATTATCGCCGTCCTGTCTGCGTAGGGCTGTTCCCAGCAACCCCACACAAAGGACAATATTCTGACAAGACGACTGCCAACCGAGTCGATTACCCTCGTATAACCCATCTTTTTCTTTTTTGTCGTTGTTTACGTGAAAGTTACGTGAAGCACTGCATACTATTTTGTACTTCTAAAATATCCGCAACATTAATTTTCTCTCTTGGGACCGCTTCCACATGTAGAATGTTGCAGTGGCGCGCAGTCATGGTGTGGTTCGGGAGTTCAACCCCTCTCGAAATCGTACCCTTGGTAGTGCATTTGGGAGAGGGCGAAATCCTCCTCCCCATGTGAACTCCATAATGTAAAAGCCTCAAACTCAAGCTTTTACATTATGGAGTTCATCCACCAGCTGGCCTGCACACACGCCGTCTTGTCCCCATGTGAAGTCCCCATAGAACCCCTCCCCAATTTTTTTTTTTCTGGTTACTCCACTGGAATGTTGTAATGCATGACGTGTATGAAGGACAACAGACATAGCTAGCGCACGGAAGAAGGCTGTAAGTGTACTGACCTTGCCAGTAGGACAGCGCGTACTGCTGTTGCAGGTACTGCGCCATTTGGTACATTGCGAGCCAAGCATTATAAGGTGGATACAGTGGGTAGTTGGGATAGAACCAGTAGGAGTACGACGAGGCTGTAGGACACGAATAGATTTGCGGTGCAGCGTAATTACGATACGCTGCGGCCAAGGCTGCGTTCTGCAACGCGAGATTTCTCAAAGCCATATCTTGCAACATTGCTTGCAAGTCGTACTGCTGGCGGCTGCTCTCATACCACTCCCTGCTACCGCTCCGCCCCAGGGAGTGGCACGATGCAACGCACGACTCGGAGCTGCAACAGCAACAGCTACCTTGGCGCACCGGAGCTTCGGTGCTTGGCGGCTGGCTCGCGGCAGCTGGCTCTGGAATAGAGGCTTGACAAGCGGTCGTCTGGAACCTGGGTGAGCCATCAATGAACCTGTCGTCTGTCTGGACTTGCGTCGACTTTTTAGGTGGCTTCTGGATAGGACGGACAAAAGGAGGCGAGCGAGGTGAATTTGCCGGTGTTGCTCCGACGTCGGAGGACGAAGACGCTATGGCCTCTGGGGCAAATAAGCTGACGGGTAAGCGGTTGAGGAGGCTCTGCAATGGGCTCTCGCAGATTTCTATTACTTCAGTTTCGCTTCTGTAAGGGAAAAGGAAGTAAGGATTCGTTGGGTCTTGGTCCGGTTGCTTCGGCATCGTGCTGGGGGCCAACGCGACGCGTGAAGGTATGCTTCTTCTGCTGCTTCTTCTTCTTCTTCTTCTTCTTCTACCTCAGAGCAATGGCCGTTCTTCTTCTTCTTCCACCACTAGGAACAGTGGCCACCAGCCACAAAGGGCAATGGCCGTTAGCCACTGAGGGCTTCGTTTTCTATATCTTCTTCTTCGTCCTCGGAGCAGTGTACTCACCGCTCGTGCCACATTGTACGCAAGCTGATGTCGATGTTGGTGGCAGTGTGCGGCACCTATGACAATGCGGTCTGACTGCTTCAAATTATTTCCATGACCGAGTACTTAGGATGTGACATGGGCCTGAAAGACCCTCATTCGAACCCGGCTGCGATGTATCAGTGTCTTCTTCTGTGTTCTAAAGGGACTCTGGACCTTTCCTCCCTTTTTTTTCTTTGTTCTAATAAATACAGGGTGTGTGCAGAAAAACGTGACCCGCATTTTTACATGTAACTCGTTGTCTACTTACCGGAGGAACTCCCGGTGGCGTGTGATGGCGCATTTATGCGTGCGAAAGCTACAAAAAAATCCTGGAAGCCATACTCAGCGTAAAAAAATAAACAGAGCGCGAAAACATGGGCTTCCATGCATTAGAATAGGGCGGTCATCACAGTGCATGGTAGTGCCACGGGAGTCCTACGCCTTCGTGACACTTATGCTGTTCATATTTGTCACAAAAAAGGCGTACGCCTCCTGTTTTCAACAAATCAGGGCAGATAACGATATCATTCAAGATGATGGTTGGCTAGGAGCGTGCTTTCCTCTTCGTGTTCCAAGTTTACGTTGTCCAACCTTCTTGGTAAATGCGGTACCTCTCGAGAGATACCGGGACGGACCAACCAAATCAAGTACGACGCCAAGTATTTACAAGTATATACCAAGTACAGAACCGTCATACATCAGTTTCAGAGAGGAGTCTCGTGCATAAACGGAATGACGTGCTGCTGTAGTACAAATTTTTTTTTGCCCATAACTTTCGAGAAGTACCGACGACGCGAAGATACTGTGAACTTTGCTCTGTTATTGTGAGATGCTAGATTTTGTAAGTTCAAGCCAGCAAGGGCATGCATGTCTCGCTTTTTCAGATATTTCTCCACGCCTATCACAAGTGCTTTCCGTCCAATACGCCGTGGCATGGAGATGCGGTCCTGTATATGGTGTTTCGCAAATGTGGAATTAATACAATCCTTCCTCTAACCCTCCGTCCCGCTCCGCTAAAGGTATCACTTCATCCCTTTGGCGGCAGAGAGAACTATACAGATTAACTACCAAACAAGTACTGTTTAGATTAGGGGGATCGGCATGTTCCCGGCTTTTGTGGCGTTTTCGGCCTTTCTGGGTGGCATTTTGAAGGGGCATTGCAAGATATTTTGGGGGTGGGGGCGCTGGGAGGGCAGGGACCCCTGTCCACAAGCTGACCGGAAGGGAGTGTTGGAATTCCGTGGGGTGTGTGTATCTGCTGGATTTTCGGACTTTCTTGGCCTTTTGGGCAAGTATTTTGTGGTGGTGCTGTAAGGTCCTTGGAATGATATCAAGGTTGTGTGAGGGAGGTGCGGGAGAAATCCCCGTGTGTATGCATGAACTTTTTACCAGTTTACTAATTGATTTTCAGCATTTGAACTTCCCGCACAATGGAACACGAGCGTTTCGTACCCCTTCTGTTTGGTTTCGAAGTTTCGAACCACCTTACAGGCCCATTTAGGTACGTTTACATTTGTACTGTGCACAACTATATTTATTTACTTTATATCACTGCAAGGTAGATGGACAATCTATTATGCGAACCATTGTGCGAACATTCGAAACTAGTTGACATCTGGCGCGGCCAGTTCAACTGAGACTGAAACATGGCGGATGATGCGGAGCAAGTACGTGTGATGCTCTTTCCTTTGAATTGTTATTATTATTAAAACCATATTTTTCATACATCAGTGGTTCGCTCCTCAATGTGTACAACATCGCATTGTCAGGATATTGTGACATTTACATTTACTAATATTACAAAAACTTCACAGCCGGCACCAAGTGCCGTTGAAGAGCCTCTGGACTTGGTGCGCCTCAGCTTGGATGAGAAGATTTATGTAAAAATGAGAAACGAACGAGAACTTAGGGGAAGACTTCATGTGAGTAAAAGGATAAAGTCACACGTTTTCGTTTGTGTGCTGGACGTACTTTTACAGGCCTATGACCAGCATCTGAACATGATCCTGGGCGACGTCGAGGAAACGGTAACGAGTGTTGAAATCGACGAAGAAACCTACGAAGAGGTGTACAAGGTAACACTACGTATTTACATTTGTGTGACTTTGTTGTTGCTTTTGTTGCGCGTCTTTGTCCTCTTGGTAATCATTTTCCGCCCGGTGTTGGAAGGGGTCTGTTCCACAGGCCTTGCAATGTAAAGGAATTTCACCAGAAGTAGTCGGTGTGTGCACATTCAGAAAGAGATCCGTCATGCTCTAGAGCTAGTAACACATTCAGTGTTGTGGACTGAAAAAAAAAAAAAGGAAAAGAAACAACATTGTGCAGTACTCGCAGAAATCATGCAAGCCTCACTTCATCTATTTCATTGTCACAAAAGTTTATATGCGGACTGCTGCAAATGTGCCATTGTATTTCTCAAGCTATCTCCCAACTGTGATGGTGGAGCATCTGGTGGTACTTCTGGATTTACAAAAGAATTTTCCCTCCTGAAATGAAGACAGCACACAGGACTAAGGCGTCCCAAATTACCCAGCCAAACATATCGAGAATAAACAATAAGAGGCTTTACCAGGAGGAATTCAAAGACAAACATGCACATAGCCTGGTGTGCTGATAAAGTACGCCAGATTGACATTGCTTACAAAACAAAAATTGAAAGCTAAAGACGTTTTGACACCTTTTTGGACGTCATGAGTACATGAACAAAACGTAGTCTAAATTTAAAAGGAGACTGTTCTTGTTCATTTCCCCCTCCCCGACACATTTTGCTCACGCGTTGATGACCACGCCTGTAGAGCTGTTGAAATGTACAACTTTCAATTTTCTTTTCTCATGTTATATCAAGCATGTCTTCTGGCTTTGGTTCCTTTTGAATTTCAATTAGTGTGTCAAAACTTGTTGCATGTTTTTTGTCTATGCTATACCTAAACTCAGAAACTCCTTATACTTAATTTGCCTACTTTTTTCCTCACAAACTAGAGCACGAAACGTTCCATCCCAATGCTGTTCGTCAGAGGAGATGGTGTCATCCTCGTTTCACCCCCTGTCAGAGTGAACAACTGAGCTTCTATGTAAAATAAACCTTTATGTAATGAATTCTTGAGCTTTCCTTGTCAAGATCAAGGCAATAACACAATAGACCTATGTTTATTACAAACAAATACGCTTGTTCGAGTGTAAACAAAGAAGTAGGCAGACCCCAATTTAGACACTTTGAACTCCTACTGCCCTAATTTTTTGTCATGTTAGATGAAGTTACGAGTGTGGGCTGTAGCACAGAGCATCTCTGTTTTCCTGCATTTTCTCATTGTTTATTCTCTAGCGAGCTAGTGGCAGCTCTTGTTAATGTAGCACTACTACCAAATGGGTCATGTACAGGATGTGTGCAGATAGAATAAACCCACTTCTACGCACGTAAAGCGTTGTCGGTGTGCATACTTTATATGCACACATCGTCCCAGCAGTTAAGTGCTGGCTGGACCACCACTGCAGCCACTCTGTTATGTACACAAAAAAATATTTTAAGATTCTGTCTTTTGGGACCAAATTACTCATATGCACAATGCATCCTCCAATTTTGCTATGCCATTACTGTGCAGTTACTGTACACGATACATCAAATGTAGTGTTTGTTCTCATTGCTTGTGGATCTTCGGTGATTCGGTGTCCATTGCTGTGTTCTTGTGTAGACTGGTCGCTTGTGATATACAGGGTGTTTCACCTAACATGTTCAAAAATTGTGTTGAGCCGCAGTTCACGTTACAGGCGGTTGGTTCGCTGCGGTGTGGCGGGGATTACATAAGTTCCTGGAGTCGTGGCGCATTCGCAGCGAACCGCGGCCCCCTTCCCGGTGTGTACTCCGACCTCCTTTCATCTCGAGTTTGTTTTGTACATTATGCTTGCCACCTCTTTTTTCAGAAAAAAAGTGCATGTTGCATCTACCTTATTGCGTTATGAAATACGTTCCATTCTACAATTGCAATAGCTGAAAAAAAATTGCATAAACCATTGTTTTGGGATGCGCTATTGTCAGCTGACGTCAGTTCTTCGTCAAGTCAATGCAAAGCGGGGAAGGGGGCATGGATCTGACCGTTCAGCATCCTCTTCCAGGCTTCTGCTGATAGCAGCAGCAAGGCTACATGCCAGTTATGTGAGACAACAGTGAGAAGGGAATGGGTGGGTCACTGCTCCTTTTTTTACGTTTTTCGCATTAACTTGACGGAGGACCGCTGGTGGACGACAGCTTGTGCGTCTCGATGCGCTTTCGCTTTTTTTTTTTTTTTTTTCGGGTATTACTAGTGTAGCAGGGAATTATTTTGTATGGAATGGGGGTAAACCTGACATGCACTTTTTTTTCTGGCAAAAAAAGCAAAAAAAAAGCATTACATTGACTCGGATAATTTTGGAGTTCAATTCAGAAAACTAAAATTGTTGAAACAAAAAATTGATCAAAGTGGTCGTAATTTGTGGCAAATGTGCGCTGAAGATAGATATTGTTGACCTCATAATTAGGGCCCTCAGTTTTCGGGTTTTATTTTTTGTGAAAATCAGGGGGTAAATATCGGGTTGAAAATCAGGACCTGCCAAACAGGGTAAAATCGGGTGATATGCTGAGAAGTGATGTATTTTCGGGTGAAAAAAAGAATTATCTGTTGAAATTAATAATTGGGGGTTTACATCGCGAGACAACTGAGATCATGAGCGACGCCACAGTAGTAGTGGAGTGTTGAAATTAAATGAAAGAATATTTATTAAGAAATTGGTTGATAATTCACTGTATATCCACTAAGGCTTGCACTGGCCCCTGTTTATAGAAAGAATAAGTTGCATGTTCAGTAAAGCATTATCCATCGATGAGCGTTGAGAGCATGCTCGCGCTCGCGTTGGTATGCCTCGTATATCGTTGGCTGTTGCTGCATCCTGTTTACTACTCCGCGTACTTTGCTGATACAAGATACTCCCTACAAGATTTGAAAGTTGGCTTCACCTAACACTTCCGTGTATTGCGGGCAAACCCACTTCAAGGAACACCGAGCTTTGCTTAACTCTTTGTTTCTTCGCTGTTTAGCGTGATTTTTCCCGATTCCTTTGCTGTTTTTGGTAACAGCACAGGGTCTTGTCGACATCCACGGAAAGCACTAAATAGTACAAAACTGCAACACTGAAGTTTTCTTATTGACACAAGCTTTCATGTAGCAGACTACATTTCTTCGGGTGTGAAAAACAGGGAATTTTTGGTACGAAACCAGGGCATTACATTGGTTGGCGTTGCCAATCTGCAAGGCGGCTTCACCTCATTATTGAAATGAATTTTGAGGGACAAGGGAAGCTGTCATGACCCCATTAATCTAACTTATCACTGAACTAACCAAGTTGATGAAGTCTTAGGTTAGTTTAGTGAGAGTTTCTGTATTTTGTTTAGTGAAGTTAGGTTAGATTAATACGGCCATGGCCGCTTCGATAATGAAGTTGGGAGTGCGAGGCAAGCTGCCACCGCACTAATCTAACCTAATACTGTATATCACTAAACAAAGTGTATGATGTCATAGGCATTCGTTGAAGTGGGCTTAACCGCAATACACGGAAGTGTTAGGCGAAGCCAACTTTCAAACGGTGACGCCTACCAAAGGAATATTTTTCACGCGAGAAATCGGACCTGCATGCAAGCGTCCACAAATCCAAACCCGACATGTTTTGTTTACTTCACCCGTTGTAACGCGGCGCGGTCGGGAGCGGTCGCGCGCGTGCGGCTCAAGTCCTTGGTTTGCACTTTTGCAAGCCTGCATGGTTTACGGGTTTTATCGGGTTAAACCCGAACTATTTTGATGTAAATCGGGGGGTAAAAACGGGCTTTATCGGGTTTTACCCGAAAACTGAGGGCCCTACTCATAATTCTCGGACAGGTAGGCTTTTTTGATAGCATTTTCTAACACGTTATGCGAAACACCCTGTATGACATACAGCTTGCACCAATGCATAGATGCCCTCAGAAATGGATCCAGGATTGTTCAGAGGGTGTCCAGTCTAGGACAGTATGCTACATATGCTGCCAAAGATCAAGCGATGCACTTCTGTGATGACAGAAATTGAGGGGGAATAGAGACATCCGGACCTCCCACTGGAATCATTGTGGTGCGTGTGTGTAATACTTCATTAACGCAGATTGTTTTAGTTAAACATGAAAACTAACCACATGTACAGAACTAGTTCCAGCCTTAGGGTAACATAAGCATGAGTGAGTGCACCTCTACGGACAGACTGAGCGATGCGTGCCAAAGACGACTGACACGACCACCTTGGAATTTTCTAAAATGCAATCTGCACATTTTGTCTTGAATCAATGGCTCCAGTGCATCATAGAGTAAAAAATGGAAGCACTAGCACTGACATGACGACAGCAAAACCATCGACTATGAAATTCAATTTTGGCTATGTACCTTATGCTGACATAGTTTGTGTGAAATGTGACAATGTATTCCAGTTTCATGATGAGAAAAACCTATGGTTGGGCAATATAAAGTGACTGATGGCATACAAACAGGACTGTTGCTTCGATATGATCATTAAACAACATCAGTAAAATATGATGTGACCCTACATTTGAAAATTTTCCGGGCCCAAAAACGAGCATTGTCCATTTTGTCCACAAAGATTGACAGTAGTGCCTCTGCATCATGAGGCATGTCTGTAACCTGTGGTGATAACAGACCAGCTATCACCAACAGACAAACAGATCATGTCATATGGGAAATCTGGAAAAGATGAGAGATTGTGAGATTGCAGGGTTTCTCTTTTGTAAGGAAATGTATGTCCTTTTGTACTATGCATACCACATACTGGTGGTGCCACAGCCAAAGTGGTTTATGGAATTTTAGTGCACTGAGAACAATGTGGAACTCTGGAGACTCCCACAAGGTATGATAGCCTGCAGTACCTTGTGCACTTGGTGTCGCCCTCATTTTCAGCGGAGCAAAAAATTGTATACACCTTTACTCAACTAGTTTCCATCACCTCCACAATCTAATGTCCAAAATTTATGCACTATGTCACTAGAACTCTGGAAGCTGTACACACTATGAAGATAGTCCAAAACAGCAGAAGTGCTGCTGAGCACATTGAAGATACGTTTTTCTGTCCGAGGTAGTGCATGATCAAGCATGAACATAAGGTGGTGATGAAACGGTGTGAAGTGGCAACCCAGCGATGCTGACAGGTCGAGCCAGTCCTGGACACAACATGCTGGAGTAAATTTCGCTCCGCTAAACATCGCCGGATTTTCCAGAAGACTCCGCGCAGCCATGACACCTATAAATGAATTAATTTTGTATGCAGCGTCTCCGTTCAACCGACGTGACCCGAACAGTAATCCAAACGTAAATAAATTTAAACGTCAATCCCTACCATCAACACCCGTAATCCTCGCTACCTCTTGAGCACGTTCTACCGAGTTGACGTCTCCGTTTGCAACAACTGGAATATCTAGGCTCTCTTTGATGATTCTGATGGCTTCCAGATCCACAGGCTCAGATCGCTGCTCCTTTGTTCGCCCATGAACCGTCAGAAAAGAAAGACCGCACGACTCGACTTTTCTGCACAGGTCTACCGTTCTCCTGCAAAATTGGACAAATACATTTTTGGGCGAGTTACAAGACGGGAATGTAACGAAGCTACCGTATGTCTTTGTGGATGCGGATCTTCATCGACACTGTGAAGTCCGGGTCCGCTATCCGATTTCTTGTCTGGTGAATTAAGTCGCGGACTAGTTCGGGTTTCTCTATGAGACATGCCCCGTAGCCTTCTGCCATGGCCCATCTGAAACATTCGATGTGTGTGATATTTGCTACATTTAATACCCTTGTCACATGGGCATTCTTCAACGACCATTGAACCCAATGGCCATTCATGCATGTATTGCCAGCAAGCATGTAACGTGCCAACCTGCCATAGAACATTGGATCCAATGCACTTTGAGAAGTTGACACATTAAATGCTTTGTGGCACTATGGGCATGTCCAATGGTCGTTTGTTTCAATGATGATTGAAGGCTGCCCATGTGACAGTCTGGGTATTATATTAGGAGGGGGAGAACTTACCGTTGTGGGCAGCCACAGTTAAGGTCCACACCATCAGCATGCCTACACAAATAGAAGCGGGTTTAGTTCAATCCTTCCTACAATATCTGCAGGTCAGCTTTCCACCGTTAAAGCAACATTAGTACAAAGCCGTCTTTCATTCGTCAAAAAGTGCAAGGGACAGTATAAAGGTGTGCAAATGAGGGTGCTGCCCTTCTGGAAACTACATTAGAGCCCAACTGAATAGAAAAGCGTAAGCCTCAGATTGTTTGTCAAAGATGTCTACATGGCATCGCAACATTCTGAATGACTGTTGTCGTATTAACTGACTCGATCAGCAGCCGTAGCCCTATCTTAACAAAATTAATATCCAGTATGCATCAAATCAATGCTAAGACATCCCCGATAACCACGGCTACCTTATACGTCATCTGCGCCACTGCGCAGGTAACATTGCACGGGCGCCGGAAGAGGTGTAGCATTAATTCGTGCTGCACTTCTGTGCCACCTTTCCCAATCGGTCGAGTGTAGTGCAAGCGAAAGCATGGCACATCACTTACCCAACAGTACCCACTGAGTGTTGCCATAGCCATAGTTCATCCAAACATCCATCTCACTTGGTTAACCAATCAGGAGCTATTTCCATCTGTCTCCAGATGTACTTAGAGGGTGGCAATTTAGGTGTCAAAATGAGGAAAGATATGTAGAAAGCAAAAGTATGAAAAGTGTGCGAAGGAAAATGCGAATTCTCCTTATTACCACTGACTACAAATTGTTATGCTTACAACTGTTCTGTAATGACTATGTTTCACATTAGCTGTCTTGGATTGGGCTGCACTTGATGAACTAACGCAAACAGTGCAAGTTCCCACATTTGATTCAGCAGAAGTGCAGCCTTTGCACCAGTGATTTTCCCAGGATTTTCTTCCGGGGGGGGGGGGGGGGGGTTGGAAATCAGTGGGGGGGTGCGACATAATATGTGACGGTCTCGCATGATGTCACAATCACGTGACCATATCCTATGACGTCACGTATGATGTGACCCAATGGCTTTTCCCAGGATTTCCGTTTTGGGGGAATTAGGGTATTAGGGGTGTGTGGAGGGGTGCTGGGAAAATCACTGCTTGTGTGCCCGGAAAATAAAAACGAACGAGTTTTCATGATGAAAGCTGGAAGTCACTGAAAAGGTTAGCCAGCTGTAGGACTCGAACCCACAAACCCGTTTTCATAGTTGCTACACAGGAAGACTGCTGCACAGTCATTTATCCAGACCCCCCCTGCACCCCCCCCCCCAAATGTTCATTCAGTGACACCCCCCTAACTTTTCTCGCCTGTGGACCTCCTACAGGGGGCGCCCTTGCGATTTCAGCTTCAGACAGACGTCGGCAGTGATATGTTAAGCGGTAATGACGTAACTATAATAATGACCCCCCCCCAATTTTTCCCAACACCCCTCCGTGCTTGAGATTCTGGACAAACCACTGCTGCTGCATGCAGAGAAACTCTTTGAGGTCCGAGAAAGATGTAGCAGAGACAGTAGAAAATACAAGAGTGGCTGTAGTCTGCACTTGTGCTCTCCCTTGCCATCCATTGACAGGCAGAGCTATGTAGGTCACAGTTACATGATGCTGAAAGTACTCAATTTACAAGAAAAAGTTAAAGCTAGGTTAAACCTACTTGAAAATTAGCTCGGATGCATTGGCTAAATCAATGGCATTGTTTGCTGCAAACTGCACAACTAGAGGTCGATCTCCTGCGAAAGATAGCATAAATCAATCGAGGACACAAACTGTCAGGCAGGAACAACATGATCATACCGGGTCCGGTAGTGAATTCGGCATCTCGAGCCTTCTGCGACTTTACAAACGAGTCAGACATGATCATGGGTGTGTATGCCACATCGACGGCATATTTTCTGACGAGCATGCGAAACGGCAGCCTGGAAAATAAGACTTAGTTTAATTTCCTATCGGTGTGATACACAGCTGTGGTGTCGCACTATTTTTGACAACATGCGCCTTGACTTACTTCGAATAACGCACCATCGGAGCGCATATTTTCACTAGATCACGGCCACAGAGCAACTCAAGCGGTTTCATATAGCAGTTGTCCTTTGCTTCGCTTTCCATTTCGTGTAAAACAGTTTCAAAGCACGTGTACAACGAAATGAATAGGCGCCATTGGCGCAAATAACCACGTGCATTAACGTAAACCGGAAGCTGTTATAGGAAGTGACGTTTAGTAAACAAACATGGAAGCCGACACGTCTGAAGTATCGGAGGTTATAAAACAGTTTCAGAGCGATGGTAATGTTGTATTTGTCTCTTAGCAGTCTGTCTTGTTGCTGTTGCTTAGAATGATAGTCGAAGGCAGGTCCGGGAAACACGACAGAAATGACACACATGCGTGTAGCTGTCATCTTCAGCGACGCTCTGTTCCAGTGGAAGTGGCTGTTAAAACAGTTCCAATGTCTGTTCCACAGATGTGTACAAGCAGTTTCTTTCGGAAGATTTCGATGCAAAGGCAGTTGCCTGCAGTGCTATACAAGATCTGGCCATCCCTGAGCGGCTTTCCAAGCTTTCTGCTGGCATTACACTGCTTGATAAAGAACTACATAACCAGGTAGCTTCCTGTAAATGCACCTTGCCGTAGAATAACACTTGCTTACTGATGTAAACGTAGGTGGCTGCTCATTATGAGGACCTTCTGGCTCAAGCAACAGGCATTGAAACGCTTCAGGATGTCCTTCAATCCATGTTCGTGTCCATACAGAACCTCCAAATTACAGCAGAAAGGTATGCGCGTTGATATTTGTCTACCATCACCGTAGTTTCAACCCTGTAAAATGCCCTGCTCTCATCAAATTATTTTGTTATGTTTTGGTCGATTGATCTCGCGCTTTGGTTCCTATGAGTTCGAGGCATAATGTTTGTGTTTAGGTGCAACAGTTTTGCCCATTCATATAAGGTGATGGCTATGTATTTACTATGTCGTCTGTTAAAATTTTGTATACTGAAATTCAACATTCATGCTTTATTTTTTTTTGTACGTTCGTGCATAGGCTCCAGAGTAAGGTGATAGAACCGTACAACAAAACATCAAACCAAACTGCAATGCTGGCTAGGTTACAACAAACGTGCGATTTGATTCGGAGAATGGGACGCATATTTCACCTCACAAAGCGTCTCAAAGGTCAGCTGCAAGGAGGGGCAAAGGAGATCACGAAGGCGGCCCAGAGCCTCAGTGAAGCCGGTAAAAATTAATTTGATATTTATTTTTAATTTTTGTCGTCGTTGCAGAGAACAGGTTGCTTTTCTTCCAGATTACTTCTTGGAGGGTATTGACATGGATGGCATTGAGATTGTTCAAGAAGACTTGGCATTTCTTCGTGAAGCAAAAAAAGACGTGAAGCTGCAGGCAGAGAATATGTTAGAACGAGGAATAGAAACACAGGTGACATGTTTTCAACTTGCACATACGTCTTCTATACGTGTCTGTTCTGCCTGCAGAATCAGTCACTTGTGGGGGCTGCCCTGCAAGTGTTCTTCAACCTGCAACTCCTGGAGCCTCAGGTTCTGCAAGTTGTCCAGAAAGCCATAGAGAGGCTTCAAGAAAATACCAGTAGTGCCCTGGATGTAGCCAACCTGACACAGCAAGTTTTCATTCCTGGATCGAAAGGTTAGACTGCGAGCTGTCACGTGAATAAAATACTTCCTCTTTGGAATGCCCACGTTCTGAGAGCTGGATGGTGAATCGAAAACCTTCTCAGTATAATCAGCAATCCGAGGAGCTGTATATTGTTGCTATGCAAAGTGTGCAGCTCATTTTAGAGAAGACCCATTGTGTAGATGAACAGTCAGTCTCATTCAGATCGGGTGATTCCGAAACTCCACTGAAATTTTATTCGTGAGGGCAATAGATCCAGAACAGTGATGCGTTTCATTCAGCATAATGAAGTACTTTTTCGAAAAATTAGCAGAAATATAGCCTAATAATAGATGCTGGATGTTGAGTGTGTTGAATGCCTTGCTCCCACAGAAGCATGAAGAATTGACGTTTTCCTGAATTTGTTTTCTGAATTGTTTTGAGTGAAACGACTGTTCTGATGCGTTCCAGGCCCAGGCAAAGCAAGTATCCCCATCGCAGGAAATAGCGCTCAGTTCAGAGCAGCACTTTGGACAAACACTGAGCGTGTGACAGACAACATCTACCGCGCTTTCAGCAAAGTAATTAATTTATAATGTACAGTGCTACCAAGCTATGTACTGGACTCTGAGGGTGAACTTGCACTTTCAGATTCGCCACCTGGAAAAAGTACTCGCGAAGAAAAAGGACCCTGTCACACATACACACTTCATGCAAGAATTAGAAAAGGTTGGTTCTCATGCTCTCCTCTTGCCATTTGGACAATAGTAATTCTGTGATAGATGCAGTGTGAGGCGTGTGTGTGTGGAGTCATCCCCTGCCTATCCGGACTTCACTTATCGGGACCAAAAACATGGGGACACGCTTCAGCGTATGCAATTTGCCTTAATGTATCTGGCTCTCACTCTCTGGATCCTAACAAGGATTTCCAGGAACCGCTGAGGAAAACACCCCACCTTCACTTATCCGTATGTTTGAATGGATGGGTGTTTTGTAACGAGGGCTCAGCACATAGTGTGCTGCATTTGTGTCCGGTATCGAGTCAGAAACAGTGTGCGACCTGCATTTTGTCGAGATGATAACCTTGAAAAATTAACCTTTTTCCATCGTACGTGTGCACACCATGTTGACCAGTTCAGTTGTTTGATGGCATTAGGAAAGATGATTCTAAAGCGTTCAATGATGCCTTTGACCATGCGCCGCACTTGTCAGCGAAAGCGTTGAATATTGGCAATCAGCATGGTAATTAAAGCTGCAATATGCAAGAAGAAATGAAGCATACATTATCCATTTGATAGCCATGGTGGAAATCGTCTTCAAATGAGTGCAAAACTGACATTCAGTAGTGTCAATGTGCACAAAGCGTGCTAAACCAGCACTAAAATAGTGTTGCAATAAGTTGAACTCAGTGGGTTACTCAACTTAGTGAAACTTTTTATTTTTTTCTATAATTTCCTCTCATCGCTAACAATCTTCTATAGGACCTTAAACTCGTGGAAGAATGGTGACTGTAGAAATCACAAAAATTAGGTCCTCGCAAAAATTATGTACTACTTTTAGAATAATCCACTTAGTATTAGGAAAACAGGATTGTGCTGTGCTGTCACATCATTACTGTTTGTTGTAAAATATCCCTAATTATGACTGTCATTTCAGAATGGTCACGAAAACATTTTGAAGTACTTTTGGGAGTCAGTTACCGACATGCTTTCCAGAGAGCTCACTAAGGCTTCCAATGGTGATGTTAATTTCTGTAGTTTGTGCTTATGCATATATGTTAGCAAAAATACTAAGTAATTTGATTGCTTCCATTGTAGACTCCACATTTCTGAAACAGGCCTTTGAAAGCGAGTATCCCAAACTACTAAGCCTTTTCAATGACCTATGGAAACGCCTGACAAACCTTGAGTGTTCACAAGCAACACGTGGGGAAGCATCATCTTTATCTGCGGACTCGTCAGCTGAATACGAACAGCCTTGGTGCTTGACAAGTGACAACGATTTCGAGTGAGAAATTCTGCATCAACTTTGAAATAGTACTGACGTAACTTCAGGTTGTCAACGGTTATGCCTTTGTCCGGATATGTATGTTCTCTAGCGATTAGGCCTGCACTTGGACCACAGCAGTTTTGTACAGTGCTGATAAAGAATATAGTATGTACACGTGCACTTCTGTAACTGTTCCCGGTGTCTTCTTAAACCGAACTCCAAAATCCTTTATTACTACTTCCTCCTCCTTTTATCCATTTAACCATTTTATCTGTATCCTCCTCCTCGCCATCCTCTTCCTCGTATATGTCACGTCCGACTATCTCATGAAAACATTTCCAATGGTGGCAACTTCTTGTTTCCCCATCGGCCTTGCTGTAGATAACACTTTTGAGAACACCATCCCTCGTACAACATGAAATTGGATCCGCTGTACAGGGTCATTTTTTTCTAACTAGCACCATGTCTTCTACCTTACTGTTTGGGATGTGAGAATGATGTCGTTGGTCAAATCCCGTTTTCATCGCGTTCTTGTAAAAACATTGTTCAGATTCTGTCATCACTTTCTCCCCGAGGACAGTCTTGTCTGCGATACCCAGTTTCATATCTGCTGTAAAACAAGACGTTCAAGTTCCTCAAGATCACCATCCAGGATGCCGTCACTGTGCTTATCTGGAAGATCTGGAGCACATCTTTCTCCATTGCCTGCACTACCAACCTTTGAGAACCACACTTTCAGTGTCTCTAAATCAGTTGGACTCTCACCCTCTCACTATCCACTTGGTCCGTGGCCAGATCCAGTCCACCAACACTCAGCCCTATAAGCACTTCCAAACCTTTTGGACACCTTATGACTTCGGTCCTCACTGACTCATTACTCCATTCTACCACATTACCGCCAGCAGTGGGGTAGAGTATCACCCCTGGATGAAAGAAACTCCCCAATCATCGTCATTAAACATAAAGTTGTTGTTTTGTTCCACAGAAGGGGGAGCACGAAGAGTGTGGCACTTTTCAAGAGTGTGGCACAAGAGAGCTAATTTTCCTCGATTATTCGCTAGGCCACACCAAATCAGACGACTTCAGTGCGTACTTGGGCCGCAAATGCCTTTCTTAGCAACATTACTGAGTTTGCTGTTATTGCTTTTGGCTACAGTTATGGCTTTTGTGGTTATGGTGTTTCCTCTACAACTACTGGCGCTAAGCGATCAAATCAAATCTTGCTTGGTAATTTTCTTGTCTTGCTCGTTTATTGTTTAAGAAATGCTTAGAGATTTCAAATAATGTTTTCAGCCCAGAAGATATGTTGTGGACCACGCTGAAACCCTTCGAAAATGCCTACCTTACCCGGTCATTGTCCCGCCTTCTGGATACTGTCAACGTTGCAACTTCGACTAGCACTCGTGATACTCCAACCCGGGAAGATATTGATGGTATCCTCAGAGTTATTGCCAGGTCAGCAGCACTCTCTACAATCTGGCTAAGTGACAGTAAGAGATGAAAGAAGGGGCAAACATTGTTTGAACAGTGCATGGGCTCGGGCTTATCTGAAAGTTCAAGCTGGGTAAGGCCATCCTTTCATAGGCCTATGCTGAGCCCGGTCTCATTGTGGGCCCAGGCCAGGCCCGTACATTGCCGAGCTTAAATTGAGCCCGAACCTGTGCTACGCCACAGCTAGTTAGCCGTGTGGTAAATTTTTATACCCAGCTACTCTGTAGTTGATGGGCCGGTCCCGAGTCGGGAAAACCTGGAAATTCCTTTTCTCAGACCGGGCCAGGTATAGAGTCATCGGGCCCGACCTGGGAGGGTTAGTCGAAGGAACGACGGGCTCAGGCCGGGCCTAAAGATGCGTCCCGCGCAGTGCCGACACCACCTGGATAGAGAAAGCCTGCTCACTCATCGACGTGACGTAGCAACTAAGAGTCAGGTAATCGGGAACATGTTTTCAACGACGGTAGCCAATCACGAACGAGCTTTCAGCGGTCATAGTAGCCATGGGGACGAACCACCGTCGTCTGCGAGTAGTGATCGAACGTCCCCGTGTACTAAATGGGAAAACTTTAAAATAAAGCGCAAAATAGTCTCCTATCTTTCTCAAGACTGACTTTCTGGAAAGCATGTTGCACTTATTGTCAACCAGTTCAGGTCTACAGGTTCCAAGTTAGCTGCAATCATTTCTGAGTTCTTGAATTCGCAGAACGGCGATTCGCAGTAGCAGACGAATTCTGACTTTATATGTCCACGTAGCGAAGGAGGGAGAGGAGGCAATAAGCAGGCCTTCTGTATCTAGGTGGCATTGGCAGTGCTCTAAGCGACACAGCACTCAATTGTTGTTATGTTGATCAACGACTTTTCTTTTCATAATTATAATAAGAAGACAAGCTTATAGAAAGTTTAAACTTGCTGATGGCGCAATTAATGATGGACGCGTTCCTCACCTGTCCCGTGTGACGCCTTTAGTGAACTGAAGGTTGCCAGCGTGGATGGAAAGCTCTGTCGCACGGTGGCGAAGAATGTGGTCCAGACAATACATCATCTGTGTGCAAGATGTGAACATCTAGTTGCCATGGACGGTGCTGATGCTACTCAAGTCATTGGACCCCCTACAGGAGCACAACAGTGCAATGGTGCAGTCGTCCACTTGCTACATCATTTCAGTGTAGAGATGAACAACGTATGTCAACCTAAACTGAAACTGTGCTGTCCAAATCCTACTGTCAGTGTGCATCTGTGTCGTTCAAAGCCTACATTTCATTGCAGTATCTCGGAGGTAGTAACCTATCTCCTGATGCTGTAGCTGCTATCAGGGGTTCTTTGCAGGCAAGTGGTGCTGTGTTCTGTGTTTGTCCCAGTGACAGCTGTACACTGCTGTGTAAATTCTGTGGTAAAAGTAGAACGATTTATTTTAGGGTCTGCCTCGTTTGATATGCATCCAATTTTGCCTCCATGAATAGTCTCTTTTATTTTGCAGTATGTAGACGGTGTGGTGACAAATGCAATCCAGCCCCTTTTGGATTCTATTGCTGACTCCATAGAAGCAATTATTCTCACCATGCACAATGAGAACTTTTCCCAGTGAGTACTTAGAACTTTCCTTTCATTGAGAAGGGTTACAAAATGTTCCCTTCGAACTGCCAAGTTACGACAGGTAGATGTCTATTTTGTTGCTGTCTGTTGATGCTAGCTGCACAAAATTTATGAACTAATACAGCTCTGCGGGGCTCTATATTTGATGATTGGTGCTCTTAGTTTTCAGTCCAAAGTTAAAGCGGTTGCGACAGGTCATCCCAGGTTATACCAGATAAACGTAAAAGACGGTCCTTCACACCGATGTGAACCTGCATTGCAAGTTTCTAAGCGAAGGGGGTAATAGAAGCGGAGAAAATGGGCACCGAGAATACGCGGCTCTGACATCACCGCTCTCGCCGCTGCCAGTGAGGCAGCGCACGAGAAGTCGCATGCTTACGGCTGCCAATGGGAATGGATGCAGCTCTGAGCTCTGTGACATCTGAGCTTTGCTCGGGAGTGTGTTCACTAGCTTGTATCTCGCTAAGTACGAGGGTGGTTCCATAAGTTTCCAGCCCGACCAACTTTTAATAGTCATAGAGACGAAACAAGTGCATCAGTTTTGACACCTTTCAACCAGCATTCTTATACCCTTGAAAAAATAGCCAGAAGTTTTGTCCACAAAATGCTGGAAAACTGCCTCTTGCACCTCACTATCATTTTGAAATCTCCGTCCTCTGAGATCCCTCTTCGAGTTTGAGAACAGGAAGTAGTCACTCGGTGCCAAGTCTGGACTGTAGGATGGGTGGTGGATATTTTCGAAGCCGCACTCCTTCAGTGCAGCCTTGGCAACAGAAGCCGTGTGGTCAGGGGCATTGTCCTGGAGCAACCGGACACCTCGACTCAATCTGCCACGCCTCGTTTCCTTGATGGCGTCTCGCAGTCGGTGCAGGAGTGGAGCATAATAAGTCGCATTCACTGTGGTGTTCTTCTCTTTGAAGTCGATGAGGAGGATCCCGTGACAATCCCAAATTATTGTTGCCATGATCTTCGTTGTGGATTGTGTGACCTTGGGGGGTTCTTGGGGGTGCTTCTCCTGGTTTGCGCCATTCCATCGACTCCTTTTTCGAAAGGGGATCATAGTAGAGCACCATAGTCTCATCCCCTGTGACAATTGACTCCAATATTTCCTCTTCGTTCTCTTGACAGAGCTCCAAAAACTCTTTGGCACAGACGACACGCTGTTGCTTTTGAACTGACGAGAGAAGTCGTGGCACCCATCTCGCAGTGACCTTTTTCATGTGAAGGCCCTCGCCGATAATGCGAAAAACGGTTGTTTTGGAAAGCCCCAGCCTTTTTGAGATTTCCTTCACCTTCAGACGCCTGTCACTCAGCACTTCCTCTTCGACAAGAGACAAATTTTCTTGCGTCACCACTTCCACTGAACGACCATCGTGTGGATCATCTTCAGTGGACTCTTGCCCCAGTCGAAACTGCTTAGCCCAGTCTTTTACCGTTGTGCATGACGGACAGGCTTCCCTGTACACGTTGTCCAGTTGCGCTTTAATGTCTCTAGGCGAAAGTCCTCTTTTGTCAAGAATTTTATCACAGCGCGGTACTCGATTTTTTCCATTTTAACTGAAGAGTGCACCCTGGCTGTTTGAAATGCCGCTCTCCATCCGACCAAAGCATGGAGAGGGTTGAGGGTGGTTCTCCGGCCCTCCAACAGATGGCGCCACGCGTCCTTAATCTCATTTTCAAATTCGCGCGCATTTTCTACCTCGGGCTGGAAACTTCGGAACCACTGGAACTAGAACCACCCTCGTACGACACGTAGAAGAATAATTCTCTTTTCCTCAGTATTCTGGCATGTAGTACAATACATCCATGATGTAATGAACCACCGCTATGAAAGTGTCCCAACCCCTTTAATTGATGCCCCATAATAGTCCTTTACATCGCGCACATACAACGCCTATTGCAGCTCACTTTGCTGCTACAGTGTAAGACCCATATTTTATTTATTTCTTTATTTATTCTGCCCTAAAACAGCCATTGGCCTAGATATCGTGTCACATAAGGATATCGTGCCCTTACACCTATGTCCTCAGGACTCTAGTCTCAGCTACAGGTAACATTTTGAATTGAGTGTTGCAAGGTCATTGTTGATGTATTCTACTAATTAAATTAATATCATTTCAATGTGTCGACGCAAACATCAGCCAAACTCATCGGAGCTTACTTGTGCCGATTGCAGTAAACATGACATGGATCATGTGACAAGCCACATGTAAAGTGCTGACAAGTCACTGACCTCCTCTGCTTTCAGACCAGCGACTGAAAAGACGGCCACACCCGATGCCCCATGCTCTCTTTACATGAGGGAACTCCAGCAGTTTCTCTCAAGATGTCGGAATGATTATTTTGCATTGTTTCCTTCCTGCGAGATAGTGATTAAAAGGTAGCCATCTTTTTTTTCTTTTTCTCATGGGATAAGAAATAAGATGAAATTCAATTTGTTGCAAATCTTCGCAGTGTGTGGATGTCCAATTCTTGCTCTAGTTGACGCCAAATGGACGGCCACTTACTTACCCACCCACTTACTTACTTCTAACTGAGGCATGCAGGATACCAAGTAGTAATTTAGTGATATGGTAGTAGTCGGCTATAATTAAATCTAAACATTCAAGTTTTCAAATGCCACAGTATACTATTCAACGATTGTTACCTCAATATGGTTAGAGCCCCTAGTTTTCTGCAAATCAGAGAAATTTTGTGGAATTGGCCATGTCTCACGGAACGTTATGTTTTCCTCGGGATCGTGTGTTTTCTCGTGGAATATTAGACGTATTACAGAATTATGTAAGGATATCAATCGATTGGCGACATTTTCATGCGTTATACCTGATCAGTCGCGACTGCAATGCCTGACACGACTGATGCGATGACACTTACACGGCTGAATATGCCGCGACGGAAGAAAAGTTAATGGCAGGAAAGCCCGGAGAGAGATTGTCAGAGTTGAGCCTAATTTTCCTTGTGCACTGAAAAGTTGGAAGAGCGTGCGGGACGAGCCAGTACGCAATTTTGGGAGAACGGGGGAAAAATTTTTGTTTGCTTTGCTCTTACTCGTGGAATTTGTACATATATCCCACTCTGTGGAAATGTTAATTTTCCACGGCAGAAAGCTAGGGGCTTTAAAACATAGTGCAGATCGCAATCCTTGTTACTGGTGTTCTTATGAGCTTCTGCTTGAAACTGTTCTATTCCAGAATTCAGTACCTGGCTTCACGCTCCATCGAGCTGTTTGTCCGCCACGCCAGCCTCGTGCGGCCTTTGGGAGACGGTGGGAAGATGCGTCTGGCCGCAGATTTTGCGCAAATGGAGATGGCACTGGCTCCCCTGTGCCAGCACGTTGGTGATCTGGGCCGACCATACAAGGTGCCTGCTTCAGAACTTTTCTGTTTCTGACTCTCGCTTAATGTACGCCGACATGACAGACACTGAGAGGTCTTTTTTTGTCGCAGTTACTCCGATCATTTCGTCCACTCCTCTTTCAAACACCGCAGCACTTGGCACAGTCCTCGCTGCTGGGAGACGCCGTGCCATATTCCCTGGTACTTCACTTTCTGTTTGCAAAAGCACCAGCTGAGCTTAGGTCCCCGTATGAGGTGAGTAGTCGTTACGGTCCCGGCTTTGGTAGTGATTTGATTAAATTAGTTAATGCTGTTAATTAATTAAGCTAATTTTACCCTACACAAGTCTATAATGCCAAAATGTTACATGAAATTTCGTACACGTCAATTACGTAAATGATCGGAATTATGTAAATTCCCTGTCAAAAACTGTGCAGTGACTATTTGTGTCGCCCCTATGCTACTCAGATAAAACCTTGCTTGCATAAACTCATGCAGACAGCTGACAAAAGTTCATTATGTAGAGTTAGTTGTATACGCTTAGCTGAAAATGTTGCACACATACCAGATAAAACAAAAAGACATTGCAGATATAGCACGCAACAACAAGAACAAAAACTTAGTTGGTTCAAGTATGCATGTGTGTGTGTTGGGCAGTGAGTGTGGTGTGATTAGTAGATCGAAAGGCTTGTGTGTTTGTGGAATTTTTGTGGAATGTACCCATCAAGTGTGTCAGGACCCAGTTACCCTGGATTCCTGTTTGTTTCCAGCTGCTCATTCATTAGGCACACTTCATTGAAAAAAATTTCTAGTCATATACGGTTTTGCTATATTTCAACATTTTTTCTTACAGACTGCATCGTGGTCCCGAACACGTTATTCAAAATGGCTGGACCAGCATCCTTCTGAAAAGGAACGGTTGATTCTCATCAGGTCAGTAATTACCGCATTTTCTCTAATCTAACATGAACCCCCGCCCCCCCCCCCCCCCCAAGTTCAGGGTACATGATTTTGAAAAAAAAAAGGTATACAGAGATTGGGAGGCAGTATAACAGTTGGAAATGATGCACAATACCATTTATTTATAGTTCCTGATTTTTTTCGGGTTTTATTTTTCGGCAAAATCGGGGGGGTGTAAATATAGGGTTATATTTTGCTTCAATAATTTGGGTGTAATCGGGTTGAACCGCACCTGATTCAACCCAATTCTGGTTGAATCAGGTTGAATCTGGTGTAAATCATCAGTTTACTCGGCATAATACACACTGCACATCAATAGACACATGCATGTAAGAGGCAGCAGGGTCTCTGTTTTGACAGTGTGTATGAGCATGTTTATGCATTTACAACACTGTTTCCAAAGTTCTGTGTTAGTTGTGATGACTTTGGATCCCCCTGGTCTAGCAGTTTTCGGGGAAATATCGGGTTAAACCCTGTTTTTCCTTATTTGAATCAGGGTAAATATCGGTTGTAATCAGGTATAACCTTAAAATGTCAGGCCCTATTTATTCATCATCTCTTTCTTCTTCTCTGTTTTCTTTGTCGCTATCTGCCCACAGCTACTTGTGTTTCGTTCTGTTCAAAGCGTGAGACGAATCATGCTTTTTAAAAGCACACATGACAGCGTCGTTAGGCACATCACACCAAGCGTCATAAATCCACTGCGCTGGCGCAATTCTTGATCTCTCCCTGTTGCTTCAGCCATCTTCTAATATTTACTTCCGATACTTGAAACTGTCTTGCCGCCGCTAAATTGTCATCGCGTTCAGTGGCAAAAGCGATAACTTTGTGTTTAGAACGCTGCATTGACGATGCCATGACAGTCAGTCCCCATCGTCCCCATTTGCATTGCTTCGTTTCTTTCACGCTGACTGGCGCTGACAACCACAACACATGGTATGGGTCTCACTACGCTTTTGGCCCGATGCTGTCACCCGCTCCTGCCTCCCCCTGACTTTATTGTGGGGCGAATATTCGAGTCTAAGACGACCTCCTGACTTTGGAACACAGGATTTTGAGAAGAAAAAAAAAGAAAGAAGAGGTCGTCTTAGGTTTGAGAAAATATGGTAGTCCCTCCACCAGATGGGCTCGGTACAATCAACCCTAGATTTTCAACGACACGGTTTCAGGAGAGATTTTTCCGTAAATTGGGTGAATTCTTTGACTCGCTCTGCAATTGAGGTGGAACTAGCCTCGGTCAGAGTATTTGTACTTTTAAAGCCTTCAGAATTCTGAAGACACCAGCCATAGCAAATGAACATAGCAAAGGAACAATAGCAAGACACAGGAACTGAATTCAATCAAGCTTCTGTAGTGATGGTGCACTACAAGTTACAAATGGCAGCATGTAGGAGGATTGTGATTGAGGAACAGCATGTGATTGAGGAACACAGATGCCAGCACAGCTCAATTCGTCTTGGGTTGTCCTCTGTGCTCCTGAACCTCAGGGTTCTGAATATACGTAGATGTCCACTACCGCCAGCCCACCTTTGTCTTCGCTGCTGTTTCGATATCCATTTACTACGACACACTGCATGACACACTTTTCTTTGTTATTCAGCAAGACCCAAGCAATGTACCCCTTAGATATTGCGTGATTCCAGAGTCCAGACAAATTGATGGCTTGTTATATAGTTGTGTTCAACTTAAGAAGGGAAACAAGTCTAGTCCGTCAGCTCTCAAAATATTATTACGCCGCAGACACGATGGCTGGACACAGGAGGTCATGCTCCCTCCTGTGCCAGATAATGTAATCCATCATACCCACTCTGTTTCCGTATTGGCTGTGAAGACTGGCCGTATGACATTACGCTGTGGCAGAAAGTGCGATTCCCTACTGATGTCGCATAGTGGCGCTGCAGTATTTCTTCTGGCGTGCTATTGCATCTCTTTATTTCCAACGGTATATGTAGTTGATGGACTAGATTTCTTTTCCTTCTTAAGTTGAACACAACTACTACAGCGTTTTATGACAGCAGAGCTGCTAAAGTTGAAGCAGATATATTGTGAGCAACACACAAGAGACATCAGCTCCCTACTTCTTTCCTCTTAGGGGTGCCTTGGAGTCCTATGTACAGACTGTAAAACAGAGGAACGGAAAAGAATTTGCTCCCATCTATCCCATCATGAATGAACTCTTACAGAATGCCATGAAGCATGAAAAATGTTGATTGATTTCCTAGCCTCGCAACCTTCAGATCAAAGGCGTCGGCTGTAAATCTGCTCAGTACTCGTCATAAACGATTTTCAGTTGCAGCTGCATAGAGGTAATGTGTGAGGAGTCTTATTGCACTTTCAGGGCCTAGTGTGAAACAGAAGGGAAAGAATATTGATTGCAATTACCTCCACCTCAGAGGATGTTTGCTACCCTGGTCCTGTGATGTATATATGAGAAAACATGTAAAGAATGTGAAGAGAATGAGTGTGTCTTTCATTTGTTGAGTCGGTGGTGGGCCGTGTCAATGTCGTGTAGTGGTTAGTGCAGTCCACTGACAATCAAGAGGTGCAGGTTCATTTCCTGCCACTGTCTTGCTTTCTCGACGCGACGACTCCGATATTTTGATTTTGCTTTACAGCTCTTTTTCCAGAGCCCATTTGCACAAAAATCGTGCGAGGACCCTACCATAAGGGAAACCCTTGGCCATAGATTTGACAGTGTATTTGCCGGGACAAAGTCTTGGGCTGTAGCAAGCGCGTGAAGCAGTCGCAAAACTGTGCTGAAGCAAGTACAAAGGGAAGTGCGTCAGGACGAAAGCTGCCGATATTTCGAACAGAGACTTCTTCTTCTGGGCAGAACAGCCTCTGTTCGAAATATCGTCAGCTTTTGTCCTGATGCACTTCCCCTAACATTTGCTTACCGGTTTGCTGGATTTTCTACCCGTCTATGCACTGAAGGAAGTTCCCTACGTTAGGATCCTAGCATAATTTTTGCACAAACAGGTCCAGTCGTCTCCAGATATCGAAACTGGATTTTTACATCCTGGTATCTGTTACATGAAATTGTTATTGGGTGTCACTAACCAAAGAATGAATAAAGTTACGTTAAAATGCCACTACAGACTAAACCTTGTGTCTCTCGAATTCCATCGAATTTATGCCATTGCAATCCACGTTTCTACCGTTGTATTCTCGCAAAGGATTATTTCTCCATGTGACACGGAAGAATCGTGAAATTAATGTATAGTTCTCAGAAGTATGACATTATGGTTAGTGCAATCTGCCACCTGTGTGATAACATTGCTTCTCGGAGGTCAATTTCCTTCTCCTCATCACAGCTGCTGGTGACGGAGAGTGGAGACAGGGGGGATACACGCACTGTTGGTAGGAGTTGTTAGTTACTAGTTGTTGGTAGGAGCAAGTTCTTTAAAAAATTCGTAGAAGCATGCAGTGGTGAGTGACAGCATCATTTTTTTTTCGTAGTGAGTGATGTTGATTTATAATACGTAATAAAAGAAATATCTACTTTATCTCTATCTATGTAGTCTTTGGCATACACATTCTAAAAGTGTTTGATGATACAGATGGCACCATAGTAACACAGAGGAGAGCACCCCCAAGGAAGCTTCCCAGAAGAAATATTTTGGAATAACTTTATTTAATTCATTTAGAAGGAAATAAATTATATAAGCACAACATTTCAACTGTTCTGTTTGTTCGTTCACTGTCTTACCGCTTCAGAGAAGTTTTGTTGGTGGTGCTCTGTGTGAATCTAATTTATCCTACGTAGTCTTTATCTATATACAGTCACGTCTCGATTATCCGGACACCTCGGGAGTCGTCCGTTTTCGTCCGGATAACGAATTTCCGGATAACCGAACCAAGCAAACTTCCGGGGAAACCTGAAAATTTGGGAGACCTCTTGATAGGTCAAGAAAAGGAAACAAGTAAAAGGTCGTTACTTCAGAAATTCATGCGAAGTGAGCTGCTTGAAATTAGTAGGCACGCGTATGACAGAATCTTGGTAACAGCCACGGCACACGCTGCATCACCCTGCTGTTCAAAGAAGAGTAATGTCACAGAAAGTTGGTCCAGCATACATGTTTTTGTCTTTTTGCAAATGTCTTTGGCATAGGCCAAAAGACGATGCTCTCCTTGCAAACAAACAAACAAACGATGCTTTCGGACTGCCTGGACATCGACGTTCACATGTGGATTGCTTGCGCCCGGTGGGAACAGGGCACCTCTTCCGCTTATCGTGTGTCCGCACACACCAAAAGGGAGTGACCTCTGAAGAAAGGGGAGTCAAACAGTATGCAGAATGCCACGGTGAGATGTGACCCTTTTCCGGAGTAGTGCGAATACAGCACATGCCAGGGACAGAGGACGTTGACACTTCTCCGGATAAGCGAATCAGAATGAGCTTTGTCCTGGAAGATCGTTCCCCGTACTTGCTGTCCGGATACGGATAATGAATCACGGATAACCGAGGCAAAATCCAATGGTAGCAGGTTAGTTCCCCCGTGATATAGTCCGGATGACGAGTTTTCCGGATATCTGAACTCCGGATAAGCGAGACATGACTGTATTTCCTTTATCCAAGTACGAAATAAATGAGATGCGGGTGAGAAGGGGGGAATATAAATTAAACAGGGGCATTTGCTATGGGTTAAGGTAATTACTGTACTTAATTACTTACTTGGAAAACGTCCGTTTGTCAGTGGTAGCAAGGTCCTGCTGAAGACTGGGAGGTGTGGGGTTCCATTCCTACTACCAACTGTTGTGTCCGAGGTTTTCCCCGGGAGTTCCGGCAGTCTTTCCAGACGAATGTTGGGACAGATCCTTTTGAAGTCGGCCCAGGACGCATATTAACCCTGTGTCCCCCACTCCTTCCTGCTGTCAATTTCTGGGCGTTCGAGGCTTACGTACTTGTGTCGTCCATATTTGTGGGCCTGCCTCGGCTAATTCTCATTGTTTATACTGTCCTCTCTCTATCTGTCTACTTCTGTACGCCACTCACAGCCACAGTTGCTTCGCGGTGCTAACACCCGGAATTTAAAAAAAAATACTTGGAGTACAGAGGGCCATTCAAAATGTTTTCAGTTAGAGACTTCTGATGAAAGTATGTGCGTCATTTTGATGTATGCAATTTTTTTGTTGAAAAAAAAAAAAAAAAGAAAGACGTACACAAACGCAGTCGTGCGCGTTCACTCACGACTCGCCCCGTGTGGTGAACAAGGAGGAGAAGGACGATGCTCACGTGACCGATGCCGACATAATGTCAGCGCGTTCCCATTCACAGGTCAGTGGCGGTCAGTGCCGTCTTTTTCCTTTGGCTTGAGGGATTTCTCCTTTTGTAGCCGGTAGACCTATGCCCTGGGAGGGATTCGGGATTGAAATTCGTGCTTGTACGCCAGGCGTCTCGGTCCACTGTATCGTTCCCAAAGGAAAGGTACTGTGGTGAGCTATAACTCAGAAGTGAACATTCGATCGCGCCCTGTCACGAGACTACAACCTGTATATATACCGGAGGATTCGTTTAAAAACGTACCCAGAGTGGTTGATCTGACTAGAGATTTAGCGATCTGACCAAAGAATCTCCAAAGCACGTGGAATGAGCGCTGTGCCAACACCACCTAGGTAGAGAAAGCCTGCTTACTCGTCGACGTGACGTAACAACAAAGAGTCAGCCAATCAGGATCGTGTTTTCAATGGCGGTAGCCAATCACGAACGAGCTTTCGGCGGTCGTAGCCATGGAGACGAACAACCGTCGTCTGCTAATAGTGATTGAACGCCCGGCGTACTAAATGGGAAAACTTGAAAATAAAGCGCAAAAAGGTCCCATATCTTTCTAAAAACTGATTTGCTCTTGCGATTGAAAGCGTCTTGCACGTTTTGTCTACAGATTCAGGTCTACAGGTTCCAAGTTAGCTGCGATCATTTGCGAGTTCTTGATTTCGCAGAACGATGAATCGCAGCAGCAGACGAGTTCTGACTTTATACGTCCACGTAGCGAAAGAGGGAGTGGAGGCAGACCTTCTGTATCTAGGCGGTGTTGGCTGTGCTTAGAGTCACTAAATAAGCTTCGCTTCAGAGTATCGACACTGAGGTCCAAGGGAGAGTGCAGGTGCGCCATCTTGTTTCCGCACCACACCGGTACCATACCCAGTTGAGGATCAAAGACGACTAACATAATGCTCACTGTGGCATAGAGAAGCGTGTATAATTGTTGCGCGATAATCCATGTATTGTCCACTAGAGCGTCCGGAAGATGTCAAGGTGATCTCAAGGCCGTCAACTGCTGTCTGTAAACGAAAGGAACATTTCACCCGCGCACGATAGATGGCACGATGCGCTAACGTGCGCAGTGCGCGTGGCGCGTGGGAAGCGTGGCGCGAAACAAGATGGCGCAAGCTCGCTCCTGGAACTCAGTGTCGATACTCTGAAGCGTAGCTTATTTAGTGACTCTAGCTGTGCTCTCTGCGCTCGTGACCGGCGCGGTTTCAGTTTCTGCTCATTTTATAGCAAAATCCGGCTATTGATATTTCAACGCAGGTGAGGGTTTTTCAAAAATTGAATGGCTTTTGACGAGCATTGTTTCTCATTCTGCTTCTTGCTTTTGACCGAGATCCCCTAATTATAAAGTTAATTAATGAATTCTAGGCAGTTACTCATCCTGTATAGGGGGACATCCTCTCTTCGAGAGGATATCCCCCTGGCAAGAGAACGTCGAAAGAACGGCATCAATGCTGCTCGCATAGCCCTTCTAAAAAAATCCGGTGCACCTAGAAAGAACGAACACCCTGCATATTAATAGGGAGTGACTTTTTCGGGTTAAACCCGATTCCGCGCCCGGTTATTCCCCCCCCCCCCCCGAACTGACCTCCGACCAATTCGGGTTAAACCCGATTTCTCCCCGAATTCCAATCACTAATGAAATCCTCAAATGACGTTTCCACTGAAGACGATCGCCACGTGTAACACATGTAAGAATGGATCACTTACGTTCCCAGCAATACACCCATGTGTGTCAACACTGTCTATGCCTTAGGGGATTACCGCTGGAAGGTCACGATCCCGCAAAAAAAAAAACAAAAAACAAAAAAAACAACAACAACAAGAAAAAACAAAAAAGAGAGATTAGGAAAGGACTTAATAGACAAGAGGAGAAACAAAAACACCCGATAACACCCGAAGGCACAATTATCGCCCGATTTCTCCCCGAATTACACATTTAAAAATAGCGCCCGATTTTTACCCCCCGAATCTGAGAAAGGCGTTTAACCCGAAAAAGTCACTCCCTATATATATATATATATATATATGTATATATATATATATATACAAATGTGCGTGTGTAACAGGAAGGAAAAAGTTAGGTTTTAGTACATGAAAGGAGTCGTGATGCTCGTGACAAGTTTAACAAAGGATCTGAATGCCCGTCACCTTAGCTCAGTCAGTCAGTCCCCCAGGCGATTCTCAGAACTAATGGTCCAGGATCCTGTCGGTTCCATGGGAACACGAAGATCACGTATAGATGTGAACTATGGCGAGTGCAACATGGCAATATCTTATAAAAAAACTAATACGATAATTCGTGTCTTGACGTCGCGAGAGACCTATGAGAATGAGCGCGCAAGCATGAGCTCTTGTTGAGGGAACATGAGAAAATATGCAAGCCCCTTTTCAATCCCCCCTGGTTTGCGATAGTTCCCTACGATCAGTCTCTAAAATATCCAAATGGACTTGTTTATTTAGACGAATACACAGACGAATCTCCTCAGCAGGACAAGGACTGCTTTCTTCTCTTTCAAATCATACCACTTTCAATCCATCCGTTATGAAGCACTCCACTAGTCGAACTTCCTCTTTGACCATCCTCTTCCAACCGTCCGTCATTCCCACGTCTGTGGCATGCGCGTTGATGTAAAGGACGGCAAGTTTCTTGAGAGTGTCACACTGGAGTTTGTCTGCCAGTCGAAGGACGTCGACGACCGTGTCTACACTAAGACTTGACGCAAGTTCAGATTCGCACAACAACTTGAGTCCTTTCAAATCGTACTTGTCGGCTAGCTGGTAAAGATCGGCTGCCATGGTGCTGATATTTGGCGAAGCATCGGTATAGATGAAACGCAGCATTTCTTGTACGACATCGGGATATACGTCCTTTAGGACAACTTCGTTTTGAATACTTTCCTGCATGTCGTTTTTCAGCATGGCACGAAACACGGGTGATCGTGTGGCCAGCACTACTTTGTGGACGTGGAATCTCTTCTCACCGGCAATAATGATTAAGTCGGCAAACTCACGATCTCCCCAGGCTTGAACGAAGTCGTCCTTTAAGCTTGATCCTTGAGGTGCATTTAATATGAAAGCCGCAGGTGAACTTGAAGATTCAAGTATCGTTACTTCAACGCGCAGCCTGAGTATATCATCCGGAAGATTTTTATTTACAAATGTTATGAAGTCGCTTGTATATCCCAGGTCTACGAAGAGTGGAGATCCCTCTTCAAGATACCCAGTTTGAGGAGCTGTATTCCTTATTTCCTCTTCGGCCGTATTTATTATAGCCACTTTGCAGTGTGCACCGATCTTTCCACGTCCGAGAAACTCAACGGCTACCGCCGTGGAAGGATAACCTGGGCGCAGTCGCAAAAACCATTTGTTTGAACTGTCTGCATTGAGCGAACACTTTTCAGTCTCTAAATACTTACGACTTTGAAGCACCAGGCTGCTGTGGTTGATAGACCAAATGTGCAAATACACTGCCGCGCTGCTGTGATGGTGCGTCAAACCGCGCCAATCCAAAGGTGGGTTGTTGTTGTTAACGGTTGTCATTCTTATTGGGATGAGACCTCGATGTTCCTTCTCGATCTAGCACGGTGCAGGTTCTGAACAACAAATCGTCGTCTGCCTTTCTGCACGTCCGCAACCACTTGAATGACGACCTCAGAAAAGAGAGAGCTTTTGGGCTCCCAGCGCCGTCAGAGATGTCTGGCGCACGTCAAAACAGCTCCATTGGTCAGAAATTTTATCCTCAGTTCTACACAGCGGCACGTGAGTCATGGTGCCATAGGTACGCTTCCTTACGTATGAAAGTGACTCATATTATCACTGAACACTCCAGTTGGAAAATCTGACAATAGAGGCTGCACTTGTTTGCTTCGCCAATTGATAAGGCCTGTCCAGATCAAAAAGAAAGAAATCACTGAACTCTTTGGCGCACTGCCAAACGCGTACGAACTGCGCTGCCACAGCACAGCGTGCGGCGAAATGGAAAACCCGACCATAGGTTGCTACGGGCCTCTTGGAGAAATACGGGTGTCGCCGGCAAACGTGTTCACTTCCTGCCAATGTACAAGGGTACAGTTTGGTACTGTACAAGTACCACTGTTTGGTACTGCACCACTGTACAGGTTTGGTTCACCCGCTGCAGCGATTCCGCATTCTTTTCTTGTGAACAACCGTTAGTTTTCGCCTTCCTGTCACTGGTCAATCATTAAGTTACTGCTTTACTTACCTGTGCCCCCGAATTTTATCATTGGGTAACATCGAGAATCTTCCTGGCGATTATCGTGGTACAGGGAGCATCCCAATGAAGGCTGCTCTCATGCTGTTGTCTGTGGTGGGTAGTTCTCTCGGACTACCCAAATCCCAGAGCAAGAAGGACTGCGCAGTCAGTTGTCTCGCGACGTAAACCCCAATTATAATATACAGGGTGTTTGCTCTGACGTGTCCAGAAATTGTATTTAAAGCGAGCGATAAAAGAGAAACGAGCGCTACTTTTCAGCTATCTGACTAAGAAACAGGTGCTACTAGTGAAGCAGTACCTGTTTCTTACTCAAGTAGCAGAAAAGTACCACTTGCTTTTCTTTTATCGCTCGCTTTAAATATAATTTGTGGACACGTTAGAGCAAACACCCTGTATACAGGGTGTTCAAAATCAAGCTTTCACTAGCACTTTATAAATAGGCGAACAAAAAGAAAACTGGTGCTATTTTTCTGTTCCTTGAGTAAGAAACAGGCGCTACATAATTAGCAGCACCTGTTTCTTACACAAGTAGCGTAAAGTTATCATCCGGTTTCCTGTCATCGCTGTGTTTGCGTAGCGCTCGTGAAAGCTTAATTTTGAACACCCTGTATATCTCGAAGGGAACTTATTCCACTCACGGACTATGCCAGAAAAAAAAAAAAAAGACGAACTACCTAACTTTCCTGCAACGAAGCTCACAGCCCCGTTTATCATGCACCTGTCTATAGTGTCACTACGATAACCTCAGTTATCACGGAACTTAAATCCGTACCGAACTCCAATCCGGACTCGGAAAACAGCGTTTATTTTATTTAGTCATTGCAAAGAAGGTGCCTCAAGGATTCTATACGCGAAATTTCGATCCTGTTTACCAACGCTGTGCATTTCTGTCAATGTTTGAAGATCTGTAGAGCCTCCACAAGTTTCGATGACGCGAGTAGCGGGTGACGTAATCATAAGCCCACAAATTGCAATGATGTCATGTTCTGGAGAGGGTACTGGTCTCCTAGCAACGACGCCGGCGTTCGGGGAGGGTGGAGAAGTCACGTGACGCTGATCGAAAGAGGGGAAAATGAGAGAGATGTCTTCTCCCTCCTTTGTGTTTTCTCGAAGGCCGGAGCGTCGGATGATATGTCACGTGGGGCTTCGCTAACGGATTGCAAAAAGTGAGCCCCCCGGAAGACGTGAAGGGCAGCAACGTTTCCAGATGAGAGCCGGGCTCTCCGTCGGAGCCTCACATGATGTCACATTTCTCAAAAATAAAAATTATTTTTCTCTAGCTTTCGCGTCACGTAGAGACAAAATATTTTGCAGGAATGTCAAATGAAACAAGAAGATTTCAGTAACATAACTTTGGTAGGATTCCGAAGACATGGGATTTAGTCCGTAGTGGCACTTTAAGTCCAATTTGACCACATACTCTACTAGTGACTTCCGCGAGGGACGTTAAATGTGGCGTGCCGTGTATCGAGATTTCGGTGCACGTTAAGGAACCCTCAAGTGGTCAAATTTAAACCACACACCACAGTGGCGTCACTCATAATCACAGTTGTCTCGCGACATAAAGCCCCGAATCATTGTTATTATACTAGTGAAGAAAGTTTAAGTGCTAGACCTGTACGGTAAGCTAGCGGTGGGAGTCCAGATACAGCATACAACGACGTTATTGATGTTTCTCTCCCATATGAATTGCAATAAACCACAAAGCCTTTCTGAACGCTCTCCAGCAAGTTTACCTGCAACTCTGTGTATGGCAGAATGTCGTCATATTCTAAATGCCAACAACTTGACGGACAGCGCATTGAATCTAATGCACTCTGACCACAGGTTACACGGGTGGTGGCGCCACGCGCATGTTCAGTATCTATTGGTTTCAATAATCATTGAAGACTGCCCACGTGACAGGAGTAGAGCGTTGGTAACGTCACCGTAAGGTTATCGTACCAATAGCAGTGTGCATGACTCCGTTAGTTGGGTAGAGTAAATACAGCGCTTCGCAAGCCACGTTATCAGCGGTCTGCTAACGCTTTCCTTACCCAAGCAGCACAATGTACTGAAAGTCGATTGTAATAGGGGTGGACGGTATGTGTCTTATCAATGTTCTTTAGTTGCATAAGCGTGTTCAAGGCCTTCCACCTACCCGTCCACCCGTATTGCACTCGACTTTCAGTACATTGTGCTGCTTGGGTACTGGTATAGACGACCCTCTGTTTACAAACATGTGACATAACAACAAGACCGGAATTAAAGTACGGTACACCCTTTTTTAAAGAGTGTATAGGGATGTGCTGAACTGCCTGGGACTCGCGGCACGCGTGCATACCTCTAGAAGAAGATCTCGTCATAGGCGAGAGCTTCGGAGACCGCTCCTGAGAAGATGGCGAACGACAACGAATTCGACTTGGTGAACGGAGGGGCGGATTTAAGGGTCTGCCATGGGGGGGGGGGGTCTTAAGGAAATTTCGTGCTTTGCGGCGCAGCATCATCCAGGAGATAGCGCTTTTACATAGAAAACACAGCCGTCTGAGGAGAGGGGGCGGTCGCCCCCCCCGCCCTTCCTTAAACCCGCACCTGGGTGAGCGTTCGACATCTGTGCTATTGAGAAACCAACGCCAAATGTGCAAGAAACGCAGGTTTGGTTTACCCGCTACAGCAATTCCGCATTCTTTTCCTGTGAACAATCGTTAGCTTTCGTCTTCCTGTCACTGGACAGTCACCAAGTTACCGCTTTACTTACCTGTACTCCCGAATTTTATCATGGGGTAACATCGCGAATCTTCCTGGCGATTACCGTGGTACAGGGAGCATCCTAGTGAAGGCTACTGAAGGATGCTCGCATGTTGTCTGTGGTGGGTAGTTCACTCGGACTACAAATAATCCCAGAGCAAGAAGGATTGCACACCCCTTCCTCTACTGTACGTGCCATCATAATCTCCCCCAATCCTCTTTCACCCTTCCGTCTTCTCCCTCCCTGGGGGCACCGAGCCGCCACCCCCGAACAGGCTGACCGCGCTTTCCCTCAACATCATTCCCCTTCCCAAATTTTATTCAATTTTTGGACCGAAGAGTCTGACACGTGCAACGTGCAATACGGACAAAGAAGACACGTGCTGGACAAGATGGCCGACAACAAGGTGAGCGCGCACATCGAACAGCGAATTGTCATGAAGTTTCTCGTGAATGAAGGCGTAAAGTCATCTGAAATTCACAGAAGACTTCAGGCTCAGTATGGTCACGATACACTTAGTCGCAGCCAGTGGCGTAGCCAGACCTCCAAGGTAGGGGGGGCTCGATACAAAAACTCGCCCCTCCCCGCTGATCCTGTGTCGACAACACACACATACTTGTGCACACTGCAAACTGAAGATTAAAAAAAGGAACGAAAATAGTTGATTTAGACGTTCACAGTTTCACAGTACGATTACATGTATAGGCTGTCATGACCAATGAGGTGGTGTTACGAGATTGGAAGTATTTTGAGAAGGTCATACTTTGAAAACCATTCAAGAATGCTTCTTAGATAGATGCCATGAACTGCAAGAACTTTCATGATCGTCACGCTGGTCCCCCCCATATATTATGTTCTGGGATTTGCACGATTTGTGTGGGTCGGTCCGTGGCAGGTAGGGGGGGCTCGAGCCCCCCCGTGGCTACGCCACTGGTCGCAGCAATGCGTTTGAGTGGTACAAACGGTTCCGAGACGGCCGTACATCAGTGTAGGACAATACCGGCCGGGGCGGCTCAGAGCCCAGTGTCAGAGTTCCTGAGAACATCCAACTTGTGGAGCGCCTGATCCTCAAGGACCGACGGATAACATGTCTCGGACTGGCTCGAAAGACGGACCTTTCTGCGGGAACGTTGCACACTATCATTCGTGAACACTATCACATAACTTGGCCTGGGGAAGCCGAAGGACGGACGGTAGGGGAAGGAGGTTGCTGGAGGCAATGGAGAATAATAACATGTGCCTGAACAACCGCGAGCCCACTTACATGCGATTCCCAACGTCACTCGATGTATTGGACCTCTCGTGGTGCTCAACCGACATAATTCGCCACTTGTCGTGCGCTACGGACCTCGACAATAGAGGTAGCGATCATTTTCCTCTATATATTTCGCACGACAGACTGCCCCTCTCAGCAACTACTGGACTGGTTTCTTTCACAAACTGGAGACTTTTTCGTGCGGGCCTCAGAACATCTGTGCACATCGGTATGTCCCCCAGAGGCTCTCTCTCGAGCAATTACCCGCGGTATTCAGGAAGCGGTGGTCATGTCTAAAAGGGTAACAGGCCATGTCGGTCATTCCCCAGCAATTAACCACCTTAGAGCATTACGTCGCCGAGCAGAAAGAACGGCTCGTCGGACAGGGCAACTTATGGACGTTGTGGAATATCGCGGGATGAAAGCTAAAGTAACACGAGAACTTAAGAAAGAGGACAGGAAGCGTTGGCGTAAGTTTTGCCACCACCTTTCACCGTTTGATCCGGCCACGAAGATCTGGCGGACAATCCGATCTCTGAAGGAGGCACCCCTCAAAAGAATCCTCTCGCGGCCTTGGCTATCGTTAAGGGTGTAGACGAAAACACGCTAGCGACGGACTTCTGTGTGGTACTAACAAATCCGGCGGCTGCCTCGACCACGCCACTACATCGCAGCTTTGTCCATAGTTTGACAGCTGAACTTCACCAAGACTGGTCCAGTCCTCCGGAAGTTATGGACCGCGACTTCACACTAATCGAGCTAAAGGCAGCGTTGAAGCTTGTGATCGCCGGCTGGTCCCCTGGACCCGATAAAATCACCTATGCCGCCGTGCGAAACCTTGACGGGCGGTCACCCCAAGCTCTCCTTCATGTGTATAATACGTCTTGGCAACAAGGATTTTTACCACATACATGGAAGGAGGCATTGGTTGTTCCCATCCTGAAACCAGGCAAGCCCCCAAATGCCCAATCCTCCTTTCGCCCTGTGAGCCTGACAAGCTGTATGGGGAAACTGATGGAGAGAATGGTTTTGCATCGCCTCGACTGGTGGCTCGAAAAACAACGTGCGTTCCCTCGCGAAATGGCTGGATTTCGTCGCCACCGAAGCTCCATGGATCCAGTTCTCGACCGGTCGGCTCTTCATCTGGCTCCAAGACTTCCTTACGGACTGAAATGTCGCTGTCCGTACGTCCCAAGGCCAAAGCCCTCAGCATCCTGTTCCACAATGAGTCCTCCAAGGAAGCATTCTCAGCCCGACACTCTTTAACGTGGTAATGGCCGGCCTACAATCAGTAATTCCTCGTAAAGTGCCGTTTTCCGTGTATGCAGATGACGTCGCCCTTTGGACAGTAGGAAAATCACGCCCAGTCATACAACGCCGCCTGCAGCTCGCTTTAAATAATATCCATTCGTACCTCACGCACCTTGGGATGGACCTTTCACCCGAAAAGTGTGTCGAGCTCCCTTTCACGTGCAAAGCTATGGTCAATTTCCCTCTTTGGCTTGGTACAAAGAAGCTTGAGCCGGTACACTTCCACCGCTTCCTTGGCGTGGTAATCACTCGGACTTGCGCTGGGCTCGGCACATTAAACACCTTGAAACCAAAGTGCAGCGATGGCTCCCCGCAATTCAACATCTTTCTGGCTCAGGATGAGGCTGTGATCAGCGTTCCCTGCTCGCGGTTCACGCGGCATTGGTGAGGGCGACTGTGCATTACAGCCTTCCTATTCTGCACAGGATATCAACAACTTCATTAAATACACTTCAGTCCCTGTTTGCTCGAAGCCTTCGTCGATGCCTCGGAGTTCCAAGAATGGCTGAAACACGGCAAGTACTGGCTGAAGCTGGTGAGCTCCCGATTGAGGTTCTCCGTGAACGTGAAACGACTCGGCACTTCCTCCGTTTACGTGCTCACATTCCCCGCCACCCGCTCCTCCGAAAGATTCATACCGCCCTGAAAGCGACTTCTATGGAGTAGCGCAGAGGACACGCCAGACTCTCACTGGCTTCACAACTAAGGACACTATACCGCCAGGAACCCCTTGGTCTCTACCGGTACCGCCCACTTTTGTACGCCTCCCAAACCTTCTGGAAAGAAGAAATCAGGTCCCCCCTCAAGTCCTCCGAGCCCATTTTCATGCTCTGGTAGACGAGAAGTTCTCTACGTTTACGGCAGCATATACCGATGGCGCATCCCGAAACAACAAGTCCGCCTAAGCATTCATCATTCCATCCGAAGGCGTAGTGCATGGAAGACGCCTTTCACATCCAACCTCCTCCACAGCTGCGGAACTGTATGCCATCCTTTTCTTTCTACAACACATCGCTGATTTTACGCCGCGGGAATGGGCTGTCTTCACAGACTCCAAATCTGCACTTCAAGCAATTGAAAATTCCGGCACACGAGGCCCCTCCGCACCCCTAGTCACAAGTGAGGCTTACCACACTATCTACGCAGCAGGTCACAGGCTAGTTCTCCAGTGGGTTCCAGCCCATTGTGGTGTCGTGGGGAACGAGCAGGCCGACAGCGCCGCAGAAGCAGCACTCTCGTATCGGAAAGGGGCCAATATTGTTCTGCTGAGAGGAGACCGCCGTTCAATTCTGCGACGCCTAGTGACACCCCTTGCTTCCCGCCAATGGACAACAGACATTCTTTCCCCCTCTATGTTGAGCAGAGTTGATCCAACGCTCGCTTTCCGCATGCCACGGAACACCTCTCGTCAAGATGCTGCATTAATCCACCGAATGCGCCTGGATGTAGCCTTTACAGCTCAGTGGCGTTACCGCTTGAGACAAGTTGACTCTCCCACCTGCTGCCACTGTGGTGTTCTTGAGGATCTGGAGCATATTCTTCTTCATTGCTCCCACTACCAACCTTAACGAACCACACTCTCCGAGTTTCTTCGTCAGCTGGACTCTCGCCCCGTCTCCCTAACGAAATTGCTTGGTCCCTGGCCTAATCCAGCCCAGCAACGCTCTGCGCTCAAAGCTCCTCTGACATTTCTGGACACCGTCGGACTTCGATCGTTATTGTGAAGGGGCTCGTTATTTTATTCCCCACATTCCCACCAGCAATGGGGTAGAGTATTGCCTGTGGCGACGAACCTCCCCACTCTCCAAAGCAAAAAATAAAGTTGTTGTTATCATTCGTGAACACCTCCAGTTTCGGAAAGTTAGTGCCCGTTGGGTCCCGAGGCAGCTCTCCGTGTTTGACCGGCAGAGAAGACTGGAAATCTCCCAAGAGCTAAGGTACCGTTTCGACACTGAAGGACAGCCGTTTCTTGATCGGATCATCACGTGCGATGAAACGATGGTGCACTATTTCACTTCTGAGCCGTCAAAACAGTGGAAGCATCCGGGCTCGCCAGCTCCCAAGAAGTTCCGAAGCACCCCGTCTGCGGGTAAGGTCATGGCCATGGTTTTCTGGGGCAAGGCTGGCGTTGTTCATGTTGATTTTCTGCCCAGTGGTACTACCATCAATAGTGCATATTACTGCCAGGTTCTCAGGGATGTGCATAAGGCGCTGAAACAAAAGCGGCCGAGCGTCATCACCAAAGGAGTCCTCCTCCTACAGGACAATGCACGCCCGCACACCGCGCATCTCACGACACGCACCTTACAGGGGCTTGGCTGGGAGTTGCTGCCACATCCCCCTTACAGTCCAGACCTCGCCCCCAGCGATTTCCATCTCTTCGGGCCACTGAAGGCGTTCCTTGGGGGCCGCCACTTCAGCTGCGACGTCGAGGTCAAGAATGCGGTCCGACCATGGTTGCTACGCGCCGGTAAGGATTTCTACGCTGCTGGCATCCAAGGCCTCGTAAAACGCTGGGACAAGTGCATTAGCGCAGCTGGAGATTACGTTGAAAAATAAAACTAATTTCTCGTCTGTAAGTTCATTTTACTTTTGCGAAAAATGAAAAGTCCCGGTTCGACTTCAACACCCTTCGTACATTCCAGCTGACGCCTCTGTCAACAATCTATGCTACTCGTGACCGCGCGGGAGGCCGAAAGAAAATTGGAGCGTGACGCAACCTTCGTTGACCTCCTGATTGGTCGAGAATATGCGACATGTTGCTAAAAATCGTGCACTCCTCCTCGCTCTCGCCCGCGGACATCTCGCCCTATAGTGTCGCTGACGCGGATGGTCGACGCTCGCCCTCCTATCTTTCACCTACACCCCTACGCTGCCCCAACCCCCCCTCCCAAATCTTCACCCCGTGCCTTCCTTTCCTGAACAGCCCCTACAGGGGAGCCAGAGTCATTTCAGCCTTTCAGCCAGATATGCCACAGTGATTTGTAAAGACGTTACAACGTAGGTGTAACAGTGACTCCAACCAATTACAGTCGACCCCCGTTTATCCGGACTTCATTTATCCGGATCCCGCGGTATCCGGACAAAAGGCACGGGAACGGATTTTCTTCCATGTATTTTGTTCTCGTTTATCCGGACTTCAGCTTCCGGACTCGGACAAGAATTCCAGGGAACGAAAGTGGAAAATTCTTGTAATCCAGCTTCAGTTATCCGGACTACGGTGAGTAAGAGGAGACGCTGACCCCGCTTCGTCACCCTTTTCGCTGTGTTGGGGTTATTCCGGAATCCCGTCACACGTCAGGGACCTACATTCCTCCATAGGGGAGACAACTGTGCACGATGACCCCCTTTTCTATTTGTGTGCGTTGGGTCACGTTGACCAGTCGAGTCATTTGGAAATATCTCGAGCAACTGTCCGGTTCTAGAGGGGAAAACTCCAACCCGAGGGCCTGCTGCTTACGGCCCGTTGGCCGATGAAGACATTCCCCTAGCTGAGCTGCGATCCCTGATGCAGAGGCTCACTGCGACTGCCGTACATGATGCTGCGGTTTCTGACTACGTTGACGTTGATAAGGATGATGACGCGTGTGCAGCTATGACTGATGACGGTGTGATTGCTGCTGTTGCCTCCGATGATGTGCAGAAAGACGGTGCCGATGACGCCAGTGAGAAACAAGGCTCCGACATTCACACTTTGCGTCCGCACTGACATTCTTCGAGCAGCGCAACAGCGTGGCTCAACTCTATGCAACTAGCAAAAGTTTGCAGGAATCGAGTGCCTACACTACTATGTAACAGCTGTCATTGACGAGATTTCTGTGTTTTAATTAAACCTTGCTCTGTAGGACGTTTCTATTCGGTCGTTTCATTTATCCGGATGCCCCGGTATCCGGACGATTTCGCCGGGAACGGCACCGTCCGGATAAACGGGGGTCGACTGTAGTATGAACACCCCCCTGCATGAGATTCTGGATAAACCACCGCTCACACATGCCCGAAAAATAGTGTGACTCTGCTTAGCCAATGCAATTCCAAAGAAAATTCTCAAGAGCAGCCTAGAAAGTAGGTAACATTGAGATGCTTGTTGCTCTTGAAGGGCACTTACTCGACTCACCCACTCTGCCAGGAAAAAAAGAAAAGAAAAACTACCTAGCTGTTTCCTGCAACGAAGCTCACAGATCCGTTTATGACGCATCTATCTATACGACGCGTACTATAACTTCAGTTACCATGAAACTTAAATCCAATTTTACCACGCACTGTACTGTGAAGAAAGTTTAAACGCTAGACCTCTCTACGGTAAGTTAGCGGTGGGAGTCCAGATGAAGCATACGAGGGTGGTTCCATAATGCTAGACGATCGCAGTGGTGGTGGTGATAGGGCTTGCCGTTGTCGGCCTCACATATGTGGGCAACGTCACGACTGACGCCCTGGGGGAATGTGCGTCCTGGGCCGACTTGTAAGGGAACTGTGCCGACATATGTGTGAAAGAAAGCGTCTGAGGAAAACCCAGGAAAAACCCCAGACAGCACAGCCGGCAGCGGGATTCGAACCCGGGTACCTCCCAGTCTCGACGTGACATGGCCAGCACGCTAACCACTGAGCCACGGGAGCTGGTAATATGCGATCGCAGTCTGTGCCCAGATGAGTTCTGCTCGCCCCAAGTTCGTTCGGCCAATGCCCACGCGACGGTCCGATACCGCCCGCCCATTTTCACGCCCGTCTTTTTCGTCTTCGCAACATCACACCCTCTCTTCCCCTCTGGCACTGTTGCGTTGATCTTCCTGGGGTGCCTCGTTGCCGGTTGTGAGTCCACGGTACTGTGCCAGACGGTCGACGTGAACGACAAGGGGCCGGGCACGGCCTGTCCGCCTGATCCGGTAGACGACGTCATTGAGGCGCTTAGCGACGACATACGGTCCCTGCCACAGCCGCTGCAACTGGGGAGCAGCCGGATATTGGGAGCGGGAGATAGGCCCCGCTTCCGAACAGGGTTGTAGAGCCACACCGATTGGCCTTCCTCGAACCTCCCTCCGGACGCCGCCCGATCGTAGCGAGTCTTCATACGTGTGAAAGCTTTCTGCAGATGGTCTCTCGCAAACGTGTGCACATTAAGTTTCCGGCGCGAGGAAGAAAATGCGAGCGAATTTGAAAAATGCGATTAAGGACGCATGGCGCCATCTGTTGGAGGGCCGGAGCACCACCCTCAACCCTCTCCATGCTTTTGTCGGTTGGAGAGCGGCATTTCAAACAGCCAGGGTGCACTCTTCAGTTAAAATGAAAAAAAAAATCGAGTACCGCGCTGTAACAAAATTCTTGACAAAAGAGGGACTTTCGCCTAAAGAAATTAAAGCGCGACTGGACAACGTGTACAGGGAAGCCTCTCCGTCGTACACAACGGTAAAAGACTGGGCTAAGCAGTTTCAACTGGGGCGAAAGTCCATTGAAGATGATCTACGCGATGGTCGTCCATTGGAAGTGGTGACACAAGAAAATTTTTCTCTTGTCGAGGAGGAGGTGCTGAGCGACAGGCGCCTGAAGGTGAAGGATATCTGAGAAAGGCTGGGGCCCAAAGCAAACGTTTTTCGCATCATCGGCGAGGGCCTTCACATGAAAAAGGTCAGTGCGAGATGGGTGCCACGACTTCTCTCGTCAGTTCAAAAGCAACAGCGCGTCGTCTGTGCCGTCGTCTGTGTCTCTTGGAGCTCTGTCAAGAGAACGAAGAAGAAATATTAAAGTCAATTGTCACAGGGGATGAGACTATGGTGCTCTACTATGATCTCATTTCGAAAAAGGAGTCGATGGAATGGCGCAAACCAGGAGAAGCACCCCCAAGAAAAGCCAAGGTCACACAATCCACACAGAAGATCATGGCAACAATATTTTGGGATTGTCACGGGATCCTCCTCATCGACTTCAAAGAGAGGAACACCACAGTGAATGCGACTTATATGCTTCACACCTGCACCGACTGCGAGACGCCATCAAGGAAAAGAGGCGCGGCAGGTTGAGTCGAGGTGTCCGGTTGCTCCCGGACAATGCCCCTGTCCACACGGCTTCCGTTGCCAAGGCTGCACTGAAGGAGTGCGGCTTCGAAGAAACCCACCACCCACCCTACAGTCCAGACTTGACACCGTGTGGCTACTTCCTGTTCTCAAACTTGAAGAGGGATCTCAGAAGACGGAGATTTCAAAACGATAGTGATGTGCCAGAGGCAGTTTTGTATTGCCAACTGTAGGATGGGACAAGCGTAAGCTTGTCCACATCACGGTTCAAAAATAGTACTGCCCTCGCCCTAAAAACGAAGAGCAGGCATGCACTTCATTGTCTCCCTCCACGGCGATCATTAGATCGAAGGGAGACGGCCGTTTCGAGCTTCTTGGCTCTCATCCGCACAAAACTTCGGACTATTTTTTCAAGGGTATAAGAATGCTGGTTGAAAGGTGTCAAAAGTGCATCGACGTTAAGGGTGACTATGTCGACAACTGATACACTTGTTTCTTCTCTATGACTATTATAAGTTGATCGGGCCGGAAACTTATGGAACGACCCTCGTATAACGATATTATTGGTGTTTCTCTCCCATATTGAATCTCCAATATGAATGAATATTCCCTTTTACATCTCAGTGGCGTTACCGCTTGATTAAAGTTGACTCTCCCAGATGCTGTCACTGCGGTGCTCTAGAAGATCTAGAGCACACTCGTCTTCATTGCCCGCAGTATACAAACCTTCCCGAACCACACTCTCTGGGTCTCTTAACCAGCTGCACTCTCGCCCCCCCCTCTCCAAATTGCTTGGTCCCTGGCCATATCCAGCCCACCAACGCTCTGCGCTCAAAGCTCTCTTGACCTTTTTGGACACCATAGGACTTCAATCATTATTGTGAAGGGGCCCATTATTTCATTCCCCACATCACCACCAGTATCAACCCCTTGCGATGGAACTCCCCATTCATCACCTTAAAAATAGCGTTGTTTTTGTTTATTGAATTGCAATAAATCACAAAGCGACGGATTGACGGACAGAGCCTTGGATCCAATGCTCTCTGACAGGTTCACACGTTACAAGTGTGGTGGCGCCACGCGCGTGTTCAATAGCCATTGGGTTTAATAATCATTGAACAGGAGTGACCGGAGTGTGACAGGAGTAGAGCGTTGGTGACGTCACCGTGAGGTTATCGTACCTATACCGGAACAGCGTGCATGACTCGGAATCTATTGATTGGGTGCAGTATAGATACAGCGCTTCGCAAGCCACGTTATCAGCGGTCTGCTAACGCTGTTCTTACCTGTATAGAGGTATAGACGACCCTCTGTTTACAAACATGTGACGCCACGAGAAGACTGGTTCGAGGTTATATTTTGCTGTGGTGGACAAGAAGCGGGAAAAATGCGTAGACTGATAGCCCAAGCAGCACAATGTACTGAAAGTCAAGTGCAATAGGGGTGGACGGTATGTGTCTTATCAATGTTCTTTAGTTTCACGGGTCTGTTCAAGGCCTTACACCTACCCGTCCACCCCTATTGCACTCGACTTTCAATACATTTTGCTGCTTGGGAGGCTGATAAAGCTGATAGTGCCCACCGGTGGCGGCAAAACTAATGCCCTAGTCATACCCCTGACACACTGGCACTTCAGGACCTCTCATCTCAAGGCCTTTTGGAAATTCCACAATTGAAATAGAAAACATTCATGCAGCACGGTTTCGCGCTCTCTGCGGCATCGAACTTGGTGCCCTATCTATACCTTAGTCAGACAGCATATCAAATGCCAATTGCGAGAAATTGCCTTCGGCCTCTCAAATGACCTTTGTTCGGGGGCGCCTGCCAGACAGGCGGGAAAGGAGTGCTCCTCAACTGACTGCCCTCACCGGCTCCCCTTTTCGGTTTCGTTTTCCCTGTCTGCTGTGGAAATTTGAAGTTGGTCTGTGCGCCACAAATCAAGATGCAGAAGTCATATGCACTTCTCTAAATAGGATATCTAAATACGTTTACACAGTTTCACTCCATTATCCGCATTTTATAGGTTTTTCTACATTCAGCTGCGAAGGTAGCGAGGGTACAATGGCATAACATTGTTGTCGAGATTGCTCCTTTCTGCACCTCAAATGTAGTTGGGGGCCTCCTTTCGCGTTAATGGTCATTTCTTAGAAAGGTCCTTTGAGCTGCCGTCTGACAAGGCTCTGAGAGGTCATTTTTTGCAAATGAAAATTCCCCGAAGTCCTTCGAGCATGCCGTCTGACTGGGGTATTAGTCGATGATGTTGAGGCTGATGTCGTCTGTTCCCGTATTACTGGAATTTCTGGTAGCCGGTATAGGGGACGTGCGCTTCTCTAGATGGCGCGCGGAACACTGTGGCGACAGCGCGAAAGTGGGAGAATTTTAACTCTCCGGCAGGGATTTCCCTACACCCCCTCAGGGGGGGGGGTGTACACCCTCCCTGCATTTTTGCAACCCCCCCCCTGAAATTTCTCAGGTGACCCCACCCAGCTCGGCCACCAACACGTTCTGGTAGTGAGTCCGGCGCAGCGAATTACATCCCGTACTCTCAAACTCAGGCTGTAGGACCACAGTCATGTAGATGATCGTACCATGCATTTGTCCAGAATCATTTGAAAGTGACTGTGCAATGCATATATTGCGCGTATGTACGAGCAAAAATGCGTGCGGGCACGCAAACGCAATGTGGATCATCAAGAGCCATTTGCGCCCAACTCAACCAAGCGAGGTATTCTAAGGTTTTCACCGTTGACTGCTAGGTGTTCCTTGACAAGATGGTAGTCTCTTATCTTTGTCGGTCGTGTGATTATGCATCTTAATGTTGAAATGCCGTTCACAATGAATCTCTATTCTAATGTACTGTGTGCTAAAGTAATAACATGTACAAATAAACCGGGAAAGCTGTGCAGAGATGTCACCATTGTGCCATGATTCTTTCCGTGTCTAAGAAAAATTCCGTAAGTGGAACCTTCACCAAGCATGCCCCCCCCCCCCGCCCCTTGGAAGCTCGGCACCCCCCCAGTAGTGAATTTCTGGGGAAATCACTGCTCTCCGGTCGCTCCCTGCATCGCCTTTTCATCACTACCGGCTTCACTGCCATTCAGAAAAAACAGATAAGGGTAGCAAACGAAATGTGAACGATTCTTGCGAACAAAACACGGCCGCTGCACGTTCGTGAGTACTCATTTGCGGAAGCTACACGATCGCTTAGAGCCTTCTTTCTCCGCTCCGAAACTTTACTGCACGGTCCCTATTCCTCGTAGCACTCATCTGTTGGATGGCTGGTGGCATGCTATTGCCGAGCGATTTGCAAGCTAGCCGGCCCGTTAATCGCCCAGTTTTGTTTCTTGCGGTCTGGACCATGCGTGAAATATTGAACCTTATCGTTTTCGAACACTCACCTTTATTTTTTTTAGAAACAATACCAGGAACAGAAAAAAAAACTTTCCACGTGACCTTGTCCTGTCTTGCTCCAGTTGTATTTTTCGAGCAAATTACGTACATTTCTTCCTGAATGACTAGTTGTGTTTGCTGTGTTACCGATGTCTTTTATTTTTATGTCGGTGAAGTGTCCATCTCCATGTATTTTCCCTCTCCCCTACATAATGTCACCTGAGTCGAGAGGTGTAGGGTACGTATTGTGAATAAATAATCAAAATTTCCCAGACGGTGAGTCGAGCAGAGGTTGCTATTCGACAGCGTTGGCCAGTGGTCATCATGAATGATAGTTCGAATATTGAACGTCCATAATAATGCGGATGCTGACTAGACCATTTGCACAACGTTTGATTGATCGTGATGAAACGCAATCTCATCTACCAATATGTGAGATCAGGCACTTGGAGGTTATGGCAGGGTATCTCTGGATTCCTGGAAGAAAAGAATCCTTCATTTTCGTGGATCTGAAGCGTTCGTTTTCGGTGAACAACAAAGCTAGTTACCTTATGGCGTCTTCGGGCACAAATACATTCTTCTGGATGCTGGTTACGGTGTATGTGTTATCGCAAATGATGCCAGCCAAAGTAGTCTTCTGGATCTCACGAAGCTGATCTGAAGAACAAGAGGAGGAATTCCCGCTTTCAGCAGAGTCGAATCTTGTTATGTGTTTGCATCGCACAGGAGTCAGGTTTTTATATTTAACTTTCGTTGTAACGGTGTTGCAGGAAAAATAGATAGGGACGAAGGATGTTGAGATTCACGTTTTAACGAATCATTACGAAAGTATTGATCTGTCATCGGGAGATGCTCGTATGTGACGGTGACAATGACGGGACCGTAGTTTCGCAATCGTGAACCAGAACTGCGTCCCTATTCAATACTAGGGTAATTGCGGAAAGAACTCTGTATACCCTATGGAATTATTCATTGATGTCACCCCGCTAGAGGGCATCCCGCTGCCGTATCCTATTTCGAAGACTATGTTAACCTTGAAGACGTGGAAATTACCGGAATACGCAAACAATGGTACAAATCATATTCACACAATACAAAAAGTTAGCAACACCATATGAATGGTGAATACGACGATGATGGACTGGACGTTCGCGTCCTCAGCACCTACAATATCGCGGCAAATCCATCAAGCGACTGAGGCGCTGCTACCGCCGGCTGTGCTGTCTGAGGTTTTCCCTGGGTTTTCCGAAGACCTTCCAGACGAATGTCGGCACAGTTCCCCCTGAAGTCGGCCCAGGACGCATACTAACCCCACTGACCCCCACTCCTTCCTGCTGTCCTCACTCCATCTGTCCACGTCTGTACGCCGCTCATAGCCGCAGTTGCTTCGCGGCGCTAACACGCAATCAAAAAAAAAAAAAAAGACTGAGGCGCACCGATGAACGAAGACCCATTCTACGTTAATCGGGACTAAGCTGCAGTTGTATCAGTCTCTCAAACAGAAGCGCCCAATGACATCTTTTGTTTTATTGTAACTCTCCCAGAGGGGCTCTTATACCGAGCACGTCATCCACGGTCGCCCTTGCTGACCTCCTCCAGTGAAGTCGTGGGTTTCCACTACTTTATCGCCGCTCCGCGTCAGAGGGGGGGGGGGTGATGTGGCGGACCGTGGACAACGACGAGGGTGGACACACGCCTGGAGCACCACCTCCTCAGTTCTAACAGCGCCGTCCTGGGACATCGGCCCGCTGGGACACTCCATCACCGGCGGTCAGGACTCATGTAGAGGGACACACCCCCTCCTCTACAGATGTGTTAAATTTTACTAGCTGATAGATTAATAAATTGTCTCTCGTGCGCGACCTGTTCTGTGGTTGTGACCTGCGCGATCCCACAGATTTTGTGGATGTGGACATTCCCAATAACTGAAAAATATATCTTACCGGCCACACATTGATATCGATGGTGAAAGCCGGAGTTATTAGAGAGTTTTTGTACATGGTCCGCAATCGCCTTTGCTTATGGTATAGGGATAGCGTTGGTGGATCTGCGCACTGCGCATTGAGCTCTCTTTCTGTTCTGGGCGTGCGCAGAGCTATCAATATCCCTTACGTCCGCAAAGGCGATAGAGTACGATCTACCAAAACTAAAACTCTCTATTTTCCGTTGACAAACCACGTTGCGTGGGTTTACGCGGAGAAACCTCGTTCCGTTGCGTATGCTGGAGCGAAAGCGAACGTTATGCACGGACGCTGAAAGCTGATACGGCCAAAAACTAGGGACGGGTCAACCGAATCCGCGAATCCTCGAATACTAGGCAGGGATTGGAGATTCGCGAATCCGAATCCCAGTGCCCAAAACGGCGAATCGAATCTTTCAGATCCACCGACCACGTTTTTTTTTTTTTTTTTTTTTAATTGGTGCCTCCGGAGTTCGCGGAAAGCCTGATTGACAGACAGGGCCCGGGCTCATTAATTTAAAACTTTCAGCTGTGTTTTCTTGTTTCTTTGTTTACATTGCTCTGGAACGGAAAGAGTTCAGGTAGGAACTCTTACATTACAAGCTTAAAAGTAACATGGTTTGCCTTTTGATTGTATCGCAGTTTTATGTCACGAATTCAGGCTCGATAATTTATGTATTTCCTGTAGGCGATGAACAACGTGTTAAATAAACTGTATTTAAGAAGAAGTATATGAGTATGTTTTCTCCTGAAACTGAACTATTATTTAATTTGTTTTTCATTAAACCAAGAAATCGAATTCTGCTTCAAGACACTTTTCAGTAGAAGTGTTTTTTTTTGTGTGTGGCTTTTTCAACACTTTTTTTAAGAGAAATGATTGGAAAGATTCGTAGATACCCATAACCTTCCTTAGATTCGGATTCGTGTAATTCTGGATTCGTCCCATCTCTATACCAGAACGTATTCTACGTTGACGAAAGTGTTCTCGCGTTCCGTCTGCACCGGGATACGTTTGGATGCAGCATGGACAAGTACAACGATCCAACGGTTCGAACGAAATTCTGTGGCTATAGGACGATACATGATTGGAACGCACCTTTGGTAAAAGATCCTGCTTGACTGGCATGCTGGTAGTAGAATCTGTCACCGAACTTGAGTTTCTTGAATTGGTGAGCCAGTATGCAGGCGAAAGTAGGCCCTACCACGCCTCCAGCTACCGACCGCTCCGCAGTTCCTGCCGTGAACAGATCCACGTCCTTCACGTTCCTGTAACGACAGAAAAATGATCGGCATCCTGCAGTATATGTATTGGCTAACTGATATTGGCGCGTGCCTTGTATATTGAACCCCGCACTGTTAAAACAGAGCTTCATCAGATAACCACGCTGAAGGTACATCATTATGCAGAGTGATGCCGTTATCACTGCTGTCCTGTAGAAAGTGCTCGCTTTTTTTTGTGACAATTAATATTGAAACAAAAAAGCCATAAAACAGCGTAACACAACAGGAAACAGGTAACACAACGCAGACAGGATACACAAAGCGCTGTGTCCTGTCAACAGGCGTTGACAGGACACAGCGCTTCTAAACGTGTTTATAAGACGACATTCGACCTTATGATTAAGCGAGAGATAACAGTATATATTTATCTTTAAAAAAAGTCAGTCTTTTTAAAACAGTGCTCTGCAGTATAGCTTCCCAGAGCAATATCCAGCTCTGTTGACCGCTAACCTTGAATTGTCACCCAGTAAAGAACCTAAGCCGAAACCTACGTGATAGTTGGTCTAGATACTAGAATAACACGCCGCCGCCATTTTGTCGTTGTCCCAGAAACGAACCTCACTGAAACGAGACCTCTAAAACGACTTTCGCTATGACGAAGCTGCTCGCGGGGACACCGCTTCACAACGAAAGTGACACAGGCATCCCAGTAAAGTCCCATCACAAACTGACGGCGAATGCTTTGTAATGTGTGCAGATAAATGCGTACGAAGATATGTGGGGACCTCGAACTTCCGGCTTTCTTGCGGTGTTCTACGAAACTTCGCTCGGAGCGAACACACCTACAGACTGCTGAAATTTGAGAAAGGAATGCAGAAAAACTCCGAAACGAAGTTACAATTAAGGCTGGGAAGTATCTCGAGGAAGGCCTCCTGTTTGGGAGCGAACTTAAGTTTCGTACTGTGCGACGCTCACTAACTGCTGGATGTGTGTATTGACCACATTGCGTCAGCTGGCAGATGACACGAAACTTAAGTTAGCTGTCCACCACAGAGCGCTGCTTTAGCTGGGCCTCGGTTTATATTTGGACTTTTCAAATGTAAACTGCGTTTCCGCTGAGTGTTGCGCGTCTGAAGGCCTGCAACGCCTATAGTGCGACGTAATCAGAACGAATGGCCATGGCTCAGCTACACAAACACGGGAAGTGTCGTCCTTTTGCAGACAGCCAGCAGTTACAGTGAAACCCCTTTAGTGCGGGCACACGGGACCAGGGTCCTTATCTGATGAAATGAGGTATTCGTACACGAGAGTCATTCAAGAAAGAGCATTAAATGTTGTCGGAGGAAGTCTACCTGTACGCATTAGGAGAGTGTCTGCCTAGGAAAGATGCTCGTAACAGGAGGTTTTGCCATAACGTTGTTGCCATAAAATTGTCCGTTAAAGACAAAACTGTGAATATGTTTTGGATTACATTTTTGAAGTACCACTACGAACTAAACTAATATTTGTCTTACTTGAACTATAAACCAACCTCATTCAAAGACGCAAAATGTAAATGTCATCAGTGAACATTACGCTCCCCGACGAATTTTCGAAAGAAGCCACGAAATTCCATAGTTTCGGATTCTCCAAGAGTAGATGACGTCATTGAGACCTGGCGTCTCCATCTCATAGCAACAGCGCTGCCTAAAAAAGCAGCTGTTACGCGGAGACGACCTTCGACCTTCGTGGAGCAATATTGCCAGAGGTATTGCAGATTACGCACCCTATATGACGTCACACTTCTCAAAACTATTTTATGATGCTTCCGCTTCACATAGAAAGACAATATTTTGGGGATGTACATAACGCAATACCCCTGCCACACGTGCACTCTTCAATAATCATTGAAACCAATCGTCGTTGAACACGTGCGTGGCGCCATCTAGGGTGTAACATGTCAACATTTCAGGCAGCATTAGATCCAATGCTTTTTGCGAAGTTGACACGCTTGGTGGCGCCACGCGCGCGTTCAATGACCATTAAATTCAATGATCATTGAAAACTGCCCGTGTGGCTGGGGTATGAGACGCATACGTAGATTGCAAACATAAATTTGGTAAGATTCTCAAGTCACATGATCAAGTCCGTAGCATAATCTCAAAACATCGTCGCCATTTTCTTACTGCGCGCATGGCTTACTTGTACACGGCGGCTAGGTATTGAACATTTTCGGGCGCCATGACGTCTGCGTTGTGCAGGTCGGCGAACGTTTCGATGCTTCGTCCAGTGCACAAGTGGTAATAGTAGACGTATGGCTGGAGACCGTGATCCCTTCCCCTTTGGATGTTGAGGGCGATGAGGTCTAAGCCGAAGGTCTCGTTCTGCAGCCGGTAAAGGTTCTCCGTTACACCATTTGTCACGAACCTACGGAAGCAACGACGAAAGAGAAGGTCGTTATTATGTATACCCAGCTACAACAACTTTATTTAAATGATGATGAATGGAGGGTTTAATCTTTCACCACTAGAGGGCGACACCCTATCCCATTTCTGGCGGTAATGTGATGAAATGGAATATTGACTTGCCTCACAGTGAGGGACTGAAGTCCAACAGTGTCCAAAAGATATAAAAGTGCTTTTTGAGACAGAGATCTTTATGTATACGTCAAAAATAAGTAGTTTACAATGTATTCCTGAGTGTCTTTAGGGCAGAGCATTGGTGGACTGGATTCGGCCATGGCTTAAGTAATTTTGACATAGCGAGCGGGCGAGAGTCCAGCTGACTTCGAGATACGGAAAGTGTGGATCGGAAAGGTAGGTAGTGCGGACACCAAAGAAGGATGTGCTCAAGATCTTCCAAATCACCGCAGTGACGGCATCTAGGAGAGTCAACATGAGCTGTAAAAGCCACATTGAGTCGCGTCCGATGAGTTAATGCATCGTCTTGACGAGAGGGGTTTCCTGGCATCCGGAGAGCGACAAGATGACCAATAATTGGTCATCTTGCTACTTCCAGTGGCTTGTCCTATAGTTGGCCTGTTTCCACCAGTTCGTCTTTCTCTTGCTCCATCTGATTTATCTGTGGTGTCGTCTCTCGCTACAAAGTCAACTGTTTGAAAAAAAACGTTATACCAAACAACAACAACGATTACCAATTACCAACGAACGTTATACCAATTACTGGTATAACGTTGCATTTTCTGCTTTCTTCTAATCTTTTTCCAGGACGCAAGAGGCGATACTGTGCTTTTTCACCCTCTCACATTAGGGGTGAAGGAAAGACGCGTCTCCGAAAGTGCGCAATGAACAAAATAAGGAAAAAATTGTGTTCTTTCACGATTTTTTTTAATTTTTTTGCAGGCGATCTATCGAACAGATTTTTGTTCTGAAAGCTCTAACGGTATCTGGTGACCGAAGGGACCAGATGTTCTCATTGGGACGACCTTGTAGGTTTTATAATTCAGTTAATTAACGATTTTTAGGTAATTAGTCATTCGACGGTTGAGCAACAGATGGCCAAGAACGTCCACCGGCCCAGAGGTGATAGAAGTGAAAACAGGATGTCTATAGCCTAATAGTTTTTTAATGAAAATTTTGAATCGAAAAAAAAAAAGAAAGAAAGAGAGACACTCAGTACGTTAACAGCTGCGCGAATAGCAAAATTTCCATTGCGAATAGTTTACGAATATTTCATTTCGAATCTGAATCGAATCGAATCTGAATATTTTTTTTAGACGGCGAACCGAATTCGAATAATCAGAACAGGCCCAATTCGAATAGTTTCGAATACCTCGTGGTGAAATATTTTGTGGTGTTGTGCTTATTCGAAGATGTTCTGCTCCAAACTTGTGAGCCTTTTCACCCAGCACAACATATCGTGAGAGAAGGGTCCCTCTGTGTTGTGTATGGTAGACTGCATTAGTGGGACGAACTGCACTGAGAGCTAGTGAACATGTTCCATGCAGCCTGATTTGTGTGCGTCTTCTCAGTTTTATGTTTACATTGTGAATATCCGTATTTTTTGTTGAAACTCCACATATTTCAATCTGTTACTGAACATAACTCTTAAAGTTGGGGGTACATACTGGAACATGCAGTGCCCAGCGTACAGTGCTGACCATGAGGCCACAGAAGTTGTAGACTTTAGTGACAGAATATAGTAAACAGTTAGGCTTCACCTAACGTTCGAGTGTAATGAGATGAAGCCGACTTGCAGAATGGAGCCGCACACCAAAAGAACAATGCCGGTAACGTGAAGTGGGCTTCGCCTAACCCTTGGATGTAACGAGGCGAAGCCCACTTGCAGAATGGCGATAGCGATACCTTGCTTAGTACTATTAGAAAAATATTCGAAAATTTCGACTAATGAAAATCGGTAGCGAATGGCATTCGAATAGCATCCGATATTCGTTTCATATTCTAAATTTAGGATATTCGCACAGCTAATATATACATGGTCAATCGCTTTTGACCTTCAGTACCGTCGGTGTTCTAATGGGTAGAACACTACATTCGATTATGAACATAACTGTTCTGCGGCTTGCTTGCACTCTAATCCTTAATGTCACGAACAGCAAATTCGCTTAGCCAACTCCAATGGGGAATCTCAATTGTACTAAACCGCTGGTCGCACAAGACGCAGTCTGTGACGATGTTTGGCTGCTTATTTCACTCGTGCATTTACAAAACCGTAACAAAAAAGTCACTTTTCTGGGTCGACGAATGGATAGTTTTGTTAATAATGTTCGTGCATGCCAAAAGGTACCAGTACATTTTACCACTACCTCCCTGATGTATTTAACAAGATTCCCACAGTTGACAATCGATGTACCGCAAAGCAATTTCACAAACAATGATTCCAGCGCCACCAAAGTTATTTTAAAGATGCGAGCCTCCTTCTATATGTATCAACGCTTGCGATCAGTGTGCGTGGTACAAACCTGTCAAAGTGCTGCGAAGTCTGCTTGGCGAGTCCTCTTAGGATGTCGTCAGTCTGTCCTCGGTAGAGGTAGAAAGGAAAAAAGTAGAAATCTTCTAAGAGGAAAGACGTCTCTTGGCCTTGCGCATCTACTCTGCATGTGCACCGGAAAAGTACGCGTTATTCCACATGCCCTTTTTCACAAGAAAGTCTGTGACAAGAGAGAGTTTCAGAAAAAGAAATAAGATGTTGTCGATGCGCATGCGCTCCACTCAAACGGAGTTTTGCGCAATGCGTCATTTCGTTGGGGCCCCAAAGGTATATTATGTGTACCCCGAACGGATACACATGATAAACACATTTCAAAAATCGTAGTGCAATTCCGCTTGACATGGTTAAGCCAGAACTTGACCACATAAAGCGCCAGTTAGTCAATCATCATGTCATCATTCTTTCTCCTGACTATTTGAAAACGGGATTGATCCGCCTATTTTGGACACATTATGCAGAATGCAAAGTATCCAGAGCTTCGCCGCTTACACGTCTAAAGAAACTGACCAGGCGCGGGGCAGGCGTCATACGACACGTGCCCGTTTTAATGAACACCCCGCCCCTCGTTAGCTCGCTAGATGCGCCCATCCCACCCTATTTTCATTCCATCCCAACATCCCATTTTCGACAGAATGGTGGTTGGCTGCGTGTCATGTAGTGAACTTCTCTTTTAACAGCGGAACACAACCCACACATATTGTTTTTTAACAGCATAAGAGCGCTGCCATGTTTGGTAAGCCGGGGTAATTCAGCAACACCACAGTGTCTGGAGTACCAGAAATTCCTGCCGCAACCGTGAAGTACTTTTGCCTCATTGTTTGTTGAACAGGGGATAACCACAGAGATGAGAGTTTGTCCCAAACAAGCTACTACACTGTTAAAACAGAACTTCACCACATAGCACGCTACTAGCCAACCACCATACCGAATGATATCAGTTTTGTGTCATGATTTGTTCAAAATGATATCATGAAGTAAGCAGTCCCGAGAGTGGGCGTACGGTGCTCTACCGTAAGCGGAGTGCCTCTACTTCGAGTCATGCCTCGACTACTCTCGCTTCGTCAGAAGACGATCAACCTTTTCAGGACGTTGTGAAACGAGCTCGCAAAGCCAACCTGGGGAATGACGGGCGGATCACCTCTCTTGAGGGAACTACCGTGATATTTGCTCCGCTGGACCGGACATCGAACCTCGCTAAGCTCAACCACTTGAAGCTTTCTCAGTTCCTTACATCTGAACTCCCGGGAAGGATTAAGGAGATCCGACCGAACCACGCAAAGAACATCATAGCAGTCGATGTAGTTGCCCCAGCTGCCAAGATAGCGCTCCTGCAACTTGAGCGCATCTGCACCATACCAGTCCGTGCCTACGAGCCGCGGCCCGTGAACTCGAGCTGTGGTGTCACCGTCGGCATTGACTTGTCCCTCTCGGGCAGCCAGATAACGGACGCTATAACGTCCGACCCTCCGCTTCTCGTGGCTAGAAGAATTCGACGGGACGCTGGTACGGTGAGGCTCACATTCCTTGGGAAGACACCCCCTAAAAGCGTCAGTTTCCAGTTACTCACGATGCAAGTCCGAGAGTATCTGCCCCGTGTAGTCCAATGCGACAACTGCCTCCGATATGGTCACGTGGCTGCTTGCTGCAGCCGGCGAAAAATGTGCCCAAACTGCGGTACCTCCCACGAGAACCCAGTGTGTCCAGAATCCGAACCGACTTGCGCTAATTGCCGAGGAAAGCATTCTGCCTCGTCCGGGGACTGCCCGTTGTTTAAGGAGCAAAGGCGCATCGCAAGGGAACGCTCACGCTCCAACAGCAGCTATAGAGAGGCAAAAGCCAAAGTCCGCCATGCAAAGCGGTCGAGTAAGCCAAAGACATACAGGCGTGGAATGTCCCCGTCCAAGCCAGGAAACCCAGGTGCTCGTCTGCCATCTAAAAGCCCCCACGCGTCTCCTCAGCAAGTCATCTGGGCGGACACTGACTTCCCCCCGCTGGAGCCCACAGTGGTCTCGGTGACGGAAGAGAGCCTGCCCCCACAGATACGTAAACGGAAGACTACGGGCCCTCCCACTTCCCCACGACCCCCAGCCATCTCCTCGCCAGCTTACCAAAATGCGTTAAACCGGCCACAGGGTACAGATCTGCCCTTGGTCATCATTCAGCTACTCTTTGCTGCGTTGAAGGCCATTGTCTCAGCCGTCCCCGGATGTACCGTTCTAGCTGAAATCCAATCGATCCTACAAACCGTGATTGCGCCCCTGCTCGTGTCTGCCAACAAGAGTTAAGTGCATCGTCACAACAACCCAACAATCGTTCTACATAGCAATTATGCCTGACAGAAGGAACACGAGGGTGTTCCTCCCCCACATCCTTCAATGGAACGCCAGAAGTCTCTCCCATAAACAAGCCGACCTTAAGCTCCTCCTGCGGAAGTCCGACTTCGACGTGCTGGCGATCCAAGAGAGTCTTTCCCGACCATCGTTCAAGATATCGCCATTTGTATCCTACCACGCCAAGGGCCACCAGGCCGACGGCCTTCCGCGGGCTTCTCTTTTCGTCAAGCGGTCCATTGCCCAGGCAGAGATCAACTTGTCTGGGCTCTGCTCGTCAACCGAAGAATATGTTGGGTGTTCCCTGAAGTCTGAATCCAGATCGGTGTCGGTGGTTTCAGTGTACCACTGGGGTCAAGCCCAACCCTGTGACGACACCCTAAAAGCGCTGCGTCCTGCCTGCCCTGGCCCTCTCATCATATGCGGGGACTTCAGTGGGAGCCACAGTCTCTGGGGCAGTAGGAAAAACTGTAGAAGAGGGAATGCCCTTGCCGATTACCTTTCTACCAGCGACCTTGTGGTGCTTAACACTGGCTCGCCCACCTACATGAGACCTCCGCGCTACGTAAATGCCCTTGATCTCACCCTGGTTTCTCCTGATGTCACCCTAAAGTGGGAAGCCGAAGCGGACACATGGGGCTCGGACCATTTTCCTATTCTCCTTTCCCCGCCATATCGGAGTAGCGAAGCCAGGAGAACGAAAATTGTCACAAACTGGGCAAAATTTAGGCAGGGACTGATTGCAGCCACCACAGACAACTTGCTTGATGGTATTCAGAACTCCCTGGCGAACAGCTCAAAAACAATTTCGTATCCGGCCCGTAGACCTGCACCTGATCTTCATTATCTAAGTCTCCGCGCGGCACGTAGACGGGCACAAAGGAGGGCTCTGAGGACAGGTCTTCAAGCAGACTGGATCTCCTATAAGCGTGTCTCGGCTGCCCACAGACGATATAGCTTGAAGTTACGGCGGACTCAGTGGCGATAGTTCAGCGGGTCCCTCAATGCCCATACGCCGACCACTAGAGTCTGGAGCACCTTGAAAGCTATTGAAGGCCTTCCCGAACCCGTAAACCCGCTCGTCACGCTATCGGTCGCGTCTCGACGTGATCCGAAGGTCATAGCTGAAGACTTTGCCAGGGAATTAGCGCAGACCGCCAGTTCCAGTGATTGCCGCCCCACACTTCGCCAGTCAGTCACCGACCCTTCTCCGGTGGACGACGATATCACCATGTCGGAACTGAAATACGCCATTCGTAGCCTCAAACGACGGAGCGCGGCTGGCCCAGATGGAATCCCCAATCAGGCACTGAAGAATCTGGGTGAAGAGCAGCTGGAGGCTCTCCTTCATCTCTACAATTCTGTCTGGACCTCTGGGGCCATACCGCCTGACTGGAAGCATGCTAGGGTGATTCCAGTCCTCAAGAAGGGTAGACCCCCCTCGCAGTTGTCCTCCTACCGTCCTATTGCTCTAACCTCATGTGTCGGCAAGCTATTGGAACGGATAATTCACAAGAGGCTGTGTTGGGTCCTGGAGCGCGACAATCACTTCCCCGAACACATTACAGCTTTTCGGAAGGGTTGGTCTGCATCTGACGCCATCGCTGAAGTGACTACATCGCTCAAAAAGGCAAGGGAGTCAAATGCATTTGCCCTCGCTCTGTTCCTTGATGTAAAGCAGACCTACGACTCTGTCACTCACGCAGCATGTTTGGCTGCGATACAAGGTGCTTGTATCGAGGGCCGCCTGCTGAGATACCTCTGGGACTTTCTCTCTGCCCGTACGTTCGATGTGTGCGTCAATGGGCGCATGAGCTCAAAGAAAAAGTTCGAACGTGGGGTCCCACAGGGCAGTGTTCTCTCTCCTACTCTATTCAACCTGATCATGGCCGGTGTCCACCGCAGGATTCGCCCATCTCCGTATACCCTTCAGCTTACCATCTACGCGGACGATATCTGCCTCCGCGTTGTGGGAGACAACAAGGAGAAGCTTCGTGACACCGCCGAAATTGCATTGAACGGCCTCAGTGCGGCTCTTCTTGAAAGGGGGCTTGTCGTATCTCCAGAAAAATCTCAATGTTTGGTTTGCATTCCTCGCCGAAAGTACGTGGGCAAGGGTTTCCCTAATCTCTCCATCAACAGCACCCCCATCCCAAGATGTGAGGTTTGTCGTTACCTTGGTGTCACCATTGACAGCTCTTTACGCTGGTCTAGGCTAGTAAGCCAAACGGTGTGTAAAGGCAAGAAGACTCTCAATTTACTCCGAAGGATCAGTGGCAAATCATGGGGCTGCAGTTCAAGTTCGCTGCTCACGCTACACAAAGCCCTCATTCTCTCGCGTATCCTGTACGTGTCGCCGTACGTGGATCTGGGACCTTCACAATGGCAGGCACTTGAGCGGCTCCATCGGGCAGGGATAAGAACGGCGCTTGGAATACCCAGCTTTTCTGGAATTACCCAGACCTACCTGGAAGCCAAGGAAAAGCCTGTCAGTATCCACTCCGAGCTTAGGGGGCTCCGCCACTTAGACAACTTGGCCACGTCCAGAAGCAAGCACTCTCTTTTTTCTGCCCTCGTAAAAAGGTCACACACGTCTCTCGGCCGCTTGGCCAGCGTATACGCTACTAGCGCCCTGGCCCACAGTGAGCGATCGCCCCAACATCCTGCTGGGTTACCTTCAGTGCCATGGCGGGAGTTTGTACCGGGTGTAACGCTCGACGTTCCGGGCCTTCATAAAAAGAGGGAATGTAGCCCCCTGGTCGCTAGAACGGCGGCTGAGAACCTCATAACTGACGTCTACCACTCACATACTCTGGTATTCACTGATGGCTCTATTGACGATCGTACCAAAAGTGCCACGTGTGCCTTCCACATCCCGTCAGTGAACGTGTCCTGGCAAGGGAGATCATCGCGTTACCCGATATCCTCCACGACTGCTGAGCTCCTGGCTCTCCTGCATGCAGCTGCTGCGGTCCAGGTACGAGGGTTTGCCAGAGCAGTCCTACTCACAGACTCGAGAAGCGCTCTATGGGACGTGATGAACCCCATGTGTGACAACATCTTAGCGCGAAGCATCAGAAGATCGTGCGCCCAACATAAACAAGCTGGAGGCGATATCGCCTTCCAATGGATACCGTCCCACGTCGGTGTCGGCGGCAACGAAAGGGCGGACCAGCTGGCGTCCTCGGCACACCTGGGCTGCAGCAATGTTTTGCCAACTCCGGACGACGCCGACAGGCAGATGTCTATTCAGCTCCTTGTTGAACAGCGCCACCCTGGAATACGGGACATCATGCATCATAATCGCCCTCCTCTTCCCACGAAAAATCTTCCTCGAAGCATCCAGACCATGCTTCATAGGCTCCGCACTGGGTGCGCGTTCACCAATTCTCAGCTGTTCAAGATAGGCTCTAGGGGTGACGCCTGCTGTGGCCACTGTCAACAACCCGAAACAATCGAACACATCCTGCGAGACTGCCGAGCATACCATTCTGCGCGCGAAACACATCTCCCTCGCTCCACCTCGGGCTCGCTAGCAGACATCCTCTACCCCGCTGGTTCTTCTGCCGAACGTTCCACCAAAGCAAGAAACCTCATTCTCTTCCTGCTGAAGACAGATAATAGATAGATAGATAAGTTAACTGGATTGTGATGTATTGGAGCTAGGTGGCTGCCGTAAGGGCGCCTGCAGCTCCAGTTCTTACGCGTTAAAATATAATAATTGGGAGTGATGGAATTTAGAAGCGGTCTTTTATACCGCTGTCTTTTAAGAAAACGCAGAGCGCTTTCAGTGCTTTGGATTGTTGGTGCCTTGTGGGCCATCTTCCGGTAATCTTGCAAAAGGAGAAAGGCCTGTTGTCCAGTGCCACTAGAGTGTGTTGGAGTTTAAGTCTGGCTTGGCTATATTCTGGGCAGTGCATGATTATGTGGTGTGTATCCTCTGGGACTTTGCATCGTTTGCAAAGGTCTGAGTCGCAGAGCCTTAGCTGGCGCCTTGTAGTTCCTGTGTACAGCGCTCCAAGTCGTGTGCGATGTATGGCTGTTTTGACTGATCGTTCAATTCCATTTGACTCTGTACTGTACTCTCCCCGATGAACTCGTCCATCTCACCGCATCCCCATCCTTCAACCTCCTCTATCCTCCATCCGTCCGTCCTTCCTTTGTGTTTTGTTTTGCTATGCGTTTTCCTTTTCTTTTTTTGGCTATAGTCGTGACGACGCCCACTTCTGTGTGGCCAACAACGGCGAGCTTATCCTGCCATCACCCCCCCCCTCTGTTTTAACAGTGTACGGACTGGTGTCTCTTCCGTCTGTTCGGACAACGGCTTCTTTAAATGTCGCAAGCTTTCTTGTGACATAAGCTGTTACGCACGACCCTGCAAAGCTCACGTGGTAAATCGTCCATCGATGAGAGTATGTCCCATTCTAAAAGCCGCCGCTGCAAACTCGTTCAACATAGTCGGATTGACGGCCGGATCGTAGAAGCTGAAGCCACCCTTCTGCTGAAGGTCGAAGTTTTCCAGGGTGCCCTTTCCCAGCACGAGCGGTATCCATTCCGTGTACACGATGTGCTGGTACTGCGCACCTACTATCCTCCTGAAACGTAATGTTTGCAGCAATCGTCGCAATACGTACGAGACAAGGAGATCCACATAGGACATCCACGTGCACTTACCTTGCCTGCTGAAAGAGTGTCTCATCATCCCATTCGCCGTGGTAGTACTGCAATGCCCTAGCTATTCGGTTGTGCTGCCGTAGCCACAGAGTATGCATCGCCGTCAGGCCCGGATGCTCATTCACGCGGTCGTCTCCTGGAAGCAACGGAGTTACTTCAAGTACTAACACATCAGCGCTGCCTTCTCTTCCATACCAGCATTGAAACAGAAATCTCCTTGGTCCAGTCGGCTGCAGCGGTCGCGATCGGGATGGAAGCTTCTGGGCAAGAGTTCTTCTCCGTGGATTACTTGGTACCGAAGTTGACCTAAGAACAATACATGCGCAAATATATCCCAGAAACCGTTAACAATATAACGTCTTCATGCATCGCTAAAGATACTTTGTTGCGAGCATTACCTCCCTGACCCAGCCTCAACTTGCGCGTATCATCGTCGCTGTTGCCGTAGACCTGCGAACAGTCGAGGAAGGACGTCAGCATGTCTCGTTGTTCTCTGTAGCCTACGCATTGTGAGATATGTGAACGTTAAAATTATTGCTCCTGAACGGTTCATTCACTTCGAAATGGAGCTCCGTACCTAGTTGACAGGAACAAGGCGCAGACCTAGCCATATTCAAGCACGTCTCTCTGTGCTGGCCATAGAATGGATCTCCTTCAGGGACACCTATTGAAAAGCACTCCGGTGCAGTTCTTCGTTCAGGGGAGCAACAGTCGACGGGGTTATTCGGATCTGGTAAAAAAAAAAAAAAAGACAAAAAAGAAAAATAATGTATACCCCATAAGGGGGTCACATTACATTCATTACTGGCATACATTACGCGTTCATTACATTCATTACGCGTTCATTACGCGCATACATACATTACACACATTCCATTATGCGCTTCGCAGAAACAGAGACATAATTTTTGTTCCATTGATTGAAGGAACGTTTCGAATAGTGTAAATGAAAAAGAAATCGTGAAGTATGTGATTTGGCGAGACAGCTACCATCCTCCGCTCCAAGTTGGAGTACAGGATATGTAAAGGCAAGGCTAGAGTAGTTGAGAGGCTACAGGCTGGTTTGTTGATTGAAAAAAAAAAAAAATGATGGAGGCTATATGCTCTATTGCCTTCTAAGCAGGCAAGGGTAACGGTAATGGTAACGGAAACAGAAACGGCATATTACCGAAACTGGAGATGGTACCGATAACGGAAACAGAAACGCATACCAGGGTCCTCCATTACCGGAAACAGAAAGGGAAACGAAAATTATCGTCCGGTATTGAATTCGTGTAATGTCTGTTTCTGTTGTGCGATGACATTTGCGTGACTTTTCACTTTATTTTTGTATTTTGATGACTCCATTCCCTGTAATGCTCTAAATACTACACGAGAGCATGCATGGAAACAAAGTGCAATATTGGATCTCGACGGTGCATCCCTCGCTTACCTCGTCCCTGTCCTCATAACTCATGACATCAACACATGACTATACTCCACCGTAGCACGAGGATGACAGCCTACGATTTTTAGTTCTTAGGCTATTTAGGCTATGGCTACTGAGAGCGTCCGCTTATGAATGCGACACTGGATGAAGGTTACGCCCATCTTGAGTTGCTGGACTCAGAGTGAGTGAAGATTGAAGACATGTTCCTACATTTTTAAAGAAATCTTATAAGATGTGCGCATCCCAACGACGTAAAATTACTTGTGTAGTATGTACGCGTGACACCGAAGCAGCACCTGGGCAAAACAGGGTGCTCAAAGAGCCGGACGGACTGTCCTCCCGGAGCTCCGTGACGGCCTTTCCATTACCGGAAACAGTAACGGAAACGTAACGGAAACGAAATTGGAAGGCTGGTATCAGAAACGGACAACGGAAACGAAACTTAGGCAGTAACGAAAATGGAAACGGTAACGAAAATACGTCCGTTACCCTTCTAAGTTCTAAGACACAAACGTCCATGTGGTTGCCTTTTCTTTTCATTGCGTGCCACAGCAGGCCACAGGTGCCCCGGGTAGATGCCTTCCCCCTCTCCAGGTCCTATTGTATTGCCAGAGGGTTCTCATTATGTTGTTATCAAAGGGATCACACGTTATTACCCGTGTCCGTACTCGTCGGCAAAGCTTCCTTCGATCATTATTGTGATGTACAGACTTATTTGCTTGCAATGACTTACTCCAGTGCTACCCAAACTTTGCTATACCCTGGAACCATTAAAAATTACAAGATATCGCGTCGCGACCCCGGCCCGCCCCCAAATCGGCTTTTCGGTTTCAGCCACGAAATTGACGCTGAAGATCAAGTTATCATCGCTAAAATAACGTTGTTGACTCTGAGGTTTAGTTTGACAATTACCATAGTCAGGGCGGATCATCTGGGCTGCAAACCATCGCAAGATGAAAACGGAAACGCGTGCCAGTAGGGATGGCTGTTCCTATTCACTAACATGAGCTTGTCTGTTAGACCTCGGTGTCTACTACAGCGAGCTTTTTTGCTACGCAGAATAGTAGGCGCAGCATGGTGCAAGGATATCATTTGCTGTCCCTTTTTTCAAGTTGCCGAGCCGTTTCGCGGCCCCCGCTGAATCTGTCACGGTCTCCCTGGGGGTGGCGACCCATAGTCTGGGAAACCTGACTGACTTACTCGATCGATGTGGTATAGGAACCGCACACTCATTGCTGCTACGTTTTCTCGTACATAGTATTTTGTGAGCCAGTATCAGGGGCTGATGTCAGTAAACTTTTTACTAGTACGTATTATACGGCAAATTCGGACTACAGATACTACAAGTCTCCACATTGTATACATATACAGGGTGTTTAACGAAAATCCCCCGGCTGAATAATTCGTGAACAGGTGGCGCCATCGAAGAAATTTCTTTTTGATAAAGATCCTTGGGGCATCGTCCATGAACTGAGTAGTGTGCGGCTCATTTGCATACGCTCACTAATTAAATAAACATGCTAACTTTTAGCTTTTACTTCGCACGCTTACGGAACCTCTGTTTTACGCATCGGAACCTTCAGTGAAAAGTATTCCAAGAAAAAAAAAAAAACGCATAGACACATATTGATTTTTCCTTGTAATTAATTGGTTTCGGTTTACATATTTCTTGCGCGGAGCAGTGCACCACTGCGCTCTTAGGATCAGCTACCCGGCTGTCAATTTCGTGTTCATCTGCCTGGTTCACGCACGGGGGCGACGGAAGATATTAGGAACAGCCGCAAGAGACGCTTTGGTATTCGTTCTCAAAGCGACTGATAAACAGTGCTGGCGGTTCTGTCGTTCCGTAGGTGAGATAGCGTGCTCTTATCATGGATGATGACGAATGCGCCACGAGCGCTGTGAACTAGTGGGAGGATATAGGTTTATTGCAAAACAAAACAAAACAAAAAGGCCACGAAAGAGGGGAAATGTTAGCCTGGCTCCAGCAGCCGACTTGCTATTCCTGCTTACAAAAAAGGAAAAATAAAAAGAAGAAAAAAGAAAGACGAAACGAAAAGAGCGAAAGAAGGGGTACCACACTACACTCTTAAAAATGAACTTCACCGCATACCACGCTCTTAGCCAACCATAATCTCGAATGATATCGTTATCTGCCTTGATTTGTTGAAAACCGGAGGCGTACGCCTTTCTGTGACACTTATGCTGTTCATAATTGTCACAAAAATGGCGTACGCCTCCCGTTTTCAACAAATCAGGTCAGATAACGATATCATTCGAGGTTATCGTTGGCTAGGAGCGTGCTATGAGGTGAAGTTCATTTTTAAGAGTGTAGTGGGGTATACACTATTAAAAATTAGCTAAACCACGTAGCACGCTCCTAGCCAATCATCATCCCGATTGACAATGTTCTCTCCCTTGTTTTGAGGAAAATGGGAGGCGTACGCTTTTTTGAAACGATACGATTATGCCGAACATAAGGAAAAAAAAAGGCCCTGTCTCCCGTTTTCAAAAAATCGAGCGAGAACGTTGTCATTCGGATGATGGTTGGCTAGGAGCGTGCTATGTGGTGTAGCTAATTTTTAAGAGTGTACCCCACTAGTTCACAGCGCTCGTGGCGCATTAGTTATCATCCATGATAAGTGCACGCTATCTCACCTACGGAACGACAGAACTGCCAACGCTGTTTATCAGTTGCTTTGAGAACCAATACCAAAGCGTCTCTTGCGGCTGATCCGCTTCCTTCGCCCCCGTGCGGGAACCAGGCGGATGAACACGAAATTGACAGCCGGATAGCTGATCCAAAGAGCGCATTGGTGCACTGCTCTGCGCAAGAAATATGTAAACCGAAACCAATTAATACCTCGGAAAAATCACTAAGTGTCGATGCGATTTTTTCTTCTTGGAATACTTATCGCTGAAGGTCCCGATGCATAAAATAGAGGTTCCGTAAGCGTGCGAAGTAAAAGTTAAAAGTTACGATGTTTATCTAATTAGTGAGTGTATGCAAATGATCCGCACACTACTCAGATTATGGCCGATGTCCCAAGGATCTTTACCAAAAAGAAATTTCTTCGATGGCGCCATCTGTTCACGAATTATTCAGCCGGGGGATTTTCGTGAAACACCCTGTATACAGTGAAGCTTCAAATTTGTTAACTTGTCTTCGGTAACCCTTACAGAATTGAAGCTGAAGCCATGCTGATGAACCTTGATAGGGGAATCCTTTTGATAAGCAAATTATCGTACAAACCGTAATATCGGTTATATTAAACAAAAAGCGCCAGAGAACATGCTTTTTTTGCCGTTGGTAATACCGCTGTCACACGAACATTTCAATGGACATTAAAATCAATGACGATTGAACTGAATGGTGTTTGGCAGACGCTACATGGCAATTTTCAATTACTATTTACTAGGGTGCTCTTTGTCTCGATGGAGGTTCGTGAGAAGCCATTGAGGCAGCCAAGGGTCCTCGCAAGTGCCTCAAACAGTCTCAATGAATAGCTAAGCACCGAACAAAGGCAAAATTAAAACTTGTACGAGTAGAATGAAACGTCCTGCAACTTAAGGATAACTGTCACTACAGAAAAGTTGAAATTACTGCAGTTCGTACATATGTCTACATTCGCAAATTTACTTCTCAACTCTCGACACAATGCACGGTCGTGCAACAACACATAATAAATTAGAGGTTACACGATCAGAATTCAATTTTTTCGTCATTCCATTTTCCTTCATCATATACATATACGCCTTTTGTTTGGTAAAACGTACGTCGATGAACGAACGGATGGATGTCTCCTTGCGCTATAGCGCCAGCCGTCCGGAAGGGGGGGGGGGGGCATTTAATAGAACAGAGAGAGAGAAAAAAAGAGAGGAAAGGTCAGCCAAACGGGATTTCGGCTAGCGGCGTGGGACGTGCCACCCTCTCAAGGAACACTGAATCGGGCAATGTGGCGGCCACGAAGTGAAGCAGTGGCGTATTGCCAATGGTCCTCGAGATATTCAACAGCCATTGGGTTCAAGTTCAAGGACCATTGGGGATCGACTTGGGAATTGGAGCAAAGACACTTCGCCGGCGCAGTCTAATGCCGGCACTACCTAGTGCCTATGACGAACTCAGCGACGAGGTACAGCAGACGAACGAGAGACAGGTGAACAATGAGACAGGTGTGGTAGTGCGAGTGCGGGGGGCCCCGCCCAGGATACAAACCTCCACTCGCAGAACAGAACTTCACCGCATAGCACGATTTCCGCCAACCATTGCCACGAATGATAGGGTTTAGCCTGGCTGACATTTCCTTTTTTTCTTTTCTTTCTTTTCATTCTATTAAACATATCCCCCCCCCCCCCCCCGCCGCATAGGGTTTCCGCTTCTGACCTGAAGGGCGAGGGGCGTATGCCTTCTTGTAGCAATCTAGATATATGATAATTTCTAATAATAATAATAATAATAATAATAATAATAATAATAATAATAATAATAATAATAATAATAATAATAATAATAATAATAAGGCGTACGCCCCCCTCTCTCTTCAAATCAGAAGCGATAACCCTATAATGTGTGGAAATGGTTGGCGGACAACGTGCTGTGCGGTGAAGTTCTGTTCTGAGAGTGTGACGTGAGATGACATGATCTAACCCGACATTACGCAGTGCCACAAGCGCCGCCTCCTCCTCCCCACCACTGCCCCTTATACATGCCGTTTTCATCGCTTCCGGTTCGGTGCCAAAGCAACATTCGGTTTCACAGCAAACACGCTCTGCGCAAACCACAGGGTACAGGGTGCATTCTTCATTTAACCAATCATGTATACTGCGTCCACCAATTTCATCGCTCAGACATCATTGCACGAAACGCAGGTTGTTAGTTACACGATGACTTACTTCCCAAGTTAACGTGTCCAGGATCGGACTCCAAGGGCGCTAGAGCAATGTCATGGTCCATGAATTGGCCAAACTGCATCACCATGTGCGTGATGTGGTGCGCAGGTCTCTTCACGTCTGGATGCATGGCAAAGGACACGTAGCGTGCATTTGGTAGTTCATCGCCATCCACCGAGGCTCTAGGAGAACTCACACCTGAATGAAAAAAGCATGGGGGACCATTGATGTGACACCAGTTGGGGATTATTCTAGTACAAATGAAAACAACTTTCTATAAATGTAAGTTACAACACAAACAAAATATAATATACACTACATTTCAATATGGGCACTTTCAACTGCAACGCACTTGCTCCATCGTCCTGGAAGATTCTTGATACCAATAAGTTTTTCGGTTGTCCAAGCAGTTTTGTGAAAGAAGTTGTCGAAGCAAACAAGAGTTTGTGGTGTCAAAGTTTGGAAGTGTCTCGTAAAGTGCATATTTTGATTGCTCTTTGCACTGTTTCCTCGGTGTGCCTTGCTTACCGTCAGCGTACGCAGGTTCCAGAAGCCTTCGCATGCAGGTTCCGGCTTTGCCCCAGGAAGGATTTCTGTGGTTGTTACACGATCCATCCGACCTTCGGTACGGGCTGTGCAGTTCACACGTGTACGTGGACAGATCATCGCACATCTTACGCGCGTCTGACAAGGACGGGTTCTGTATACTCATATGACGAGCGACCTCTAGCACTTGTTGTCGGTTCACCTCCCGAGGCATTCTGAACAGAAGACAAAGAACGAAGTATAGAAACATGTTAATTGCCCGCTCTCTATCCACAAGGTTACAAAATAAACCACAACAAGGGTTTCCTGCCGTTCGTACATACTATCTTGAAAAAAAAAAAAAAATGTATAGGAAGTTTCTACGGGTTTGGCACATTTTAGAGCGCAGCTCTTAGGCACCCATTCCTGCGTTGAGCTGGCGTCGGCGTTGTAACCGGCAAAGCGAACGAAGATCGAAGCGAAGGATGAAAGTACGGGAGAGCGTGAGGAGGAAAGCAGCGGGGAAGGCTACGGCGAGAGAGAAGAGAGCGCGAGGGCGAAAGCGAAGAAGGCATCGGGTTGCAGTTCGCCGAGCTTGGCTCCAAACCTGCGACTGGTACCGTGGCGGCCGAAAAATCGCACGTATTTAAAAGTCGTGTATACTCCTATGCCAAAAGTCATTTGCAAAAAGTTGGTATACCTGGCACTGAGTCGCGCTACCGGGCTACCTCATAACCGGGCTCTACCTCACCAACGTGGACAACAACTGCACAACGACTTCACAAACTGGGATACAAGTGCTACCTGAAGAAAGTACTATGTGTGAAAAATAAAAACAGTGGTGTATCACTCAACCCCAACAGCCGCGCACAAACTTCGCATTACCATCGCATTACGCATTACGCGCATTACATTCGCATTACGTAATCGTCCAGTGATTTTTTTTGCGAAATGTTCCTGGTGCAATTCAGAATTTCATAATTACGTGGGCACCACAGTGGAGTCCAAGTTCCTGGATACCAACGGCGGTTATGGTGGTCTAATCAGAGGTGGCTGCGCAGTGGAAGATTTGCTTGACATTTTCTTCTTTAAATGAACTCGATCGAGGCTTCTCAAATCGAACAATCCGGTACACTTGATGTCTCGGATGAACGGGAAAAAAAAATATGTGTTGAAGCCATCGGTGAATTAGGAGAAATAAACGATTTCCGAATTCTCTGCGCTGCGCGGTTCGGGAAGTAGGAGAGGAGGAAAAAACTGCCTCTGATAAGAAGACGTCCTCGCGCGCGGGTTTGAGCGTTCGCTACAAGGCTATTTCTTGTCGCATTATAGAAATTTCTTGATCTGGCTTTAGACCACTTAGGGCACAATAGGATCCCGCGTTGGCAGTACTGTGTCCGTTTTTGTTTGTCTACAAAAAAATATCAAAGTTGATTCAAAGTGCCGAAAAGCACCATATTCACTGCAACTTTGCGGACGATGTACAAAACGGATAAGATTGAGCTTTATGCCGTTTAATTTGTCATTCGTGTGGCTATCGAATGATGTATAATTTGTTGTTCTACTCTGTCAGGAACGTAAGCGATACCTCTTTCAGTAACACTATACCACCAAAAAATGACAGATTTCGGAAGCCTTTATCTAAAAAACTCCACAAAAAACTTGCCTCGAAAATTTTATGTGTTGTAGGTAGTTCCTTAGACTATGCACAGAAGAAAAATCAAATGTCGGACTTTATCGGTAGGCGCACTGTGAAGTTTTTTGCCAGCCCTATACGCGGAGCTCATTCAAGCCGTGCACCATGTCCTGCGTGTTGCAAAATCGAATTTTCCAAAGGTACTTTCAACTTCTGTCTTCACATAAAAAGTAATTGCTATCATTTGAAACCGTTCTGAGCGCTTGCGGTCATAATAGTGTTGTAATCGCTGAATGTAGATTGTGGAGCAACCATATGTGCTCACATTTTTTGCTGGATGACACACATGCATTGCAAGTGCTGGGAGCCCGTGAAGAACAGAATGCTTTAAAATACTTTTGCGCCTTTATATGATGTATATTTGTCCACGGTGATCATATCGAAGCATATTTACAGTACACAGAATAATAAGAACTTGACAGCGAAGAAGACAAGGTGACGAAGGTAAGAAGGTAACGTAAGTTATGCAGAGCATTCCGGGTGGATGAGAGTGCTCGTGTCATGAACTGCTTTATACCGCTGTGGAAGCCACTTTCCTTAATGTTACTTTTGATGGTAGGTTCTTGTCAAATTTTCTTTCAAATGTGGGCAACATTGCTGCGTGTTGTGATTCAGCCACCTTTGCTGTGAAGTACTTGAAGCAGCTTCTGCATAGCTGGCCCATTTCTGTTACGCCTTCGGCTCGATCTGCTGAAATCCAACGAACTGGTAGAGATGTAGGAAGGGAGTTGCCTCAGGACAGAAGCCGCCGATATTTCCGCCTTTCCTACTCTGTATAAAGGCACTTCATGCACTTCTGTAGTCGAGAAGTGAGTGAAGCGTCTTCTGTGTGTAGGCGAAACTTTGAGCAAGGTGTCTTCAGGGAGTAAATGCGATCAGGACCTTCCCATGGTCGCAGCATGTCGAACCGAATAACATATTGGACAGCGGCGCCAGTCGGGCTGTTTCGGCAAGGTTCACAAAAGGCACCATGAATTAGCCTTGAGTGTGCGCGTATGACACTACAACATTTTCCTCAGTGCAATTTCCCCCGTGCGAGGTCATGGGGCCGTAGGAGAGGAAATGTTTCAAAGAATACTGGAAGTCACTGCGTCCCTCCTGCCATAATGCGTACAGTAAATATGCTTGTTTAGAATAACCCTGAACAGATATGCCTCTTACAAAGGTGTAAAATCATTCTGTTCTTCCCGGGCTCCCAGCACTTGCAATGCATGTGTGACATCCCGGAAAAAAATGCGAGCACATCTGGTTGCTCCACAATCTAGATTCAGAGATTACACCATTGTTATGAACGCAAACGCTCAGAACCTTGAAAAGGAAACCTTGAAACCTCAGAATGGTTTGAAGTTGAAAGTCTCTTTGGAAAATTCGATTTTGTAACACGCAGGACATGGTGCCACGGCTTGAATGCGCTCCGCGTATAGGGCTGGCAAAAAATTCACAGTGCGCCTACCGATCAAGTCCGGATTCTGATTTTGCTTCTGTGCATAGTCTAAGGAGCTACCTACAACATATAAAATTTTCGAGGTAAGTTTTTGGTGGGGTTTTTTAGATAAAGGCTTCCGAAATGCGTCATTTTTCGGTGGTATGGTGCTACTAAAAGAGGTATCGCTTACGTTCCTTACAGAGTAGAGCAACAAATTATACATCATTCGATAGCCCTATGAATGACAAATTAAATGGGATCTTCAGATAAATGGGATCAGTCTTATCCGTTTTGTACATCGTCCGCAAAGCTGCAGTGAATATAGTGTTTTTCGGCACTTTGAGTCAACTTTGATATATTTTTTTTTTGCAGACAAACAAAAACCGGTACAGCACTGCTAACGAAGGATCCTATTGTGCCCTAAGTGCTCTCAAGCCAGATCAAGAAATTACTATAATGCGAGAAGAAACGGCCTTGTAGCGAACGCTCAAACCCGCTCGCGACGACGTCGCCTTATGAGAGGCAGTTTTTTCCTCCTCTCCTATTTCCCGAACCGCGCAGCGCAGAGAATTCTGAAAGCGTTTATTTCTCCTAACCCACTGATGGCTTCAACATATATTTTTCCCCGTTCATTCGAGACATCAAGTGTACCGGATTGTTCGATTTGAGATGGAACTATAGCCAGGAGCGGGATGAGTTGGGTTTGACTCGCTCATGTAAACATTGTCGGGTCGTGTTGAGTCGAGTCAACCTGACAGCACGGTGTAGGTTGACTCGCCTGATTCGCTCGGCGAGATGCATAGAAACGCGTCGTGCACTCTAAGAAAAGAAAGGTAGAATTTCCTACCCAAAGTTGCAGCAGGACCGTACTTCTATCATTTCGTGCCAATCCACACGCGATTTCTCCCCCGCGGGTATAAGTGTCCCTTTCCCTTGCTCGTCTCTCTCACGTTTGCTCTAAGAGAAAATGGCAGAATTTCCCAACTAAACTAAAACTGGTTGGAGTAGAAATGTGGTTGCAATGCAGCTCTACCGAAATGGGTAGAAAATCACACCTTTTTTTCTTAGAGCGTGGGCTACCCGTTTGAGCGAGTTCACGTGAACAGTGTCGGGTGGGGTTCGGCTCACCCCGCAAGTCAACTCGTCGGGTCAACGTAAACAAGGCTTGAGATGACCAACGAGAAAACACGGGTTTCGTGACTGTCCGCGTTTTCCGTTTTCTTTTTCTGATACCAGCCTTTCAATTTAGTTTCGGTTTCGTTACTTTGAGCGGTCATATAAAGCAGCTGTGATGGTGCGGTGAGTAGTTCGGAGTCACCACGGAGGAGGAGAAGTGGGAGTCACGCAGCACACAGGTTATTCCATAGGTTACAGGTGAGGTCCGCATATCTCCCGGAATCTAAAAAGTTGTGAAGAAACATTTTTTTTTTTCATCCCGTAAAGTACCTAGCTGAAAGTCTGAGTCCAGCAATTCTGGATGGACGTAACTCGACCTCCTCCTGAGGTCGCATTCACAGGAGGACACTATCAGTAGTAAACAATACTGCCATGCCACGGCGAAGTGGGGAAAAAAAATCGAAATCGTTGTCTCGCTCCGGTGGTGCATTCTGCGGTTTAGATATCTGTTTGTGTATGTTTGCATCCTGAGTTATGCGGCCTGGGAGCGAGTGACGGATGCATGCTGTAGAACCCATACTGCGCTTCCCACGCTCTCCCCTGGTATTAAAGGAGCACTGACGTACCCCCAAAATGTTTTTTTTTTCGCTGCGGCGTGTTCTGCAACGAATAAAATGAGCTCCTGCGAAAGAACGATGAGCGCAGGTGATCTACAGAGCACCGCGCGAGGTCTCTGTTCCGCACACCTTTAAAAAGTTCTCACCTCGTAAAAAAAAAAAAAAGAAAAAGATGAAGAGAAAAAAAAAAAAAGAAAAAACGTATCGCAAAACCAGAGGATGTCGTGACGTACCGCACTCCCACCACCTAGAGATAAAGCCTGCTTACTCGTTGCTTGGTCGACGTGACGTAACAACTAAAGAGTCAGCCAATCAGGATCGTGTTTTCAACGGCGGTAGCCAATCATAAACGAGCTCTCAGTGGTCGTAGCCATGGAGACGAACTACAGTCGTCTGCGAGCAGTGATTGAACGTCCCCGCAGCTCAGCTACACTCTTAAAAATGAACTTCACCACATAGCACGCTCCTAGCCAACCATCACCCCGTACACTCTTAAAAATGAACTTCACCACATAGCACGCTCCTAGCCAACCATCATCCCGAGTGACATCGTTCTCTCCCCTGATTTGTTGAAAACGGGAGGCGTACGCCTTTTTGTGACACTTATGTAGAACTGTTAATTGTCACAAGGGGGGGGGGGGGTGTCGAGGTAGCTTGCCGTTGTTGGCCGCACTCAAGTGGGCATCGTCACGACTATAGCCAAAAAAAAAAAAAGGAAAAGAACGTGGGAGAAAGGGGAGTTGAGGACTTCAAAGTGATGTAGAAGCAGGATGACCGGTACTGATGGGACGGAAGCACACTGTAGGTGAGAGGTGCACTAGAGTGGTCTCTCCGCTAGGCCCGTTGCATAGAGAATTGTCACAAAAAGGCGGACGCCTCCCGTTTTCAACAAATCAGGGGAGAGAACGATGTCACTCGGGATGATGGTTGGCTAGGAGCGTGCTATGTGGTGAAGTTCATTTTTAAGAGTGTGTGACAACGTTCTCGCCCTAGATTTGTTGAAAACGGGAGGAGGAACCTATTTTGTGCCGTGCATAATGTGCACAAAATAGACTCCTCCTCTCGTTTTCAACAAATCAGGGGCAAGAACGTCGTCATTCGGGATGATGGTTGGCTAGGAGCGTGCTATGTGGGGAAGTTCATTTCTAAGAGTGTACCATTACAGTTCCCTAAAGTTGTTGGTTACGTTTGAACAAGAACGGAAACTGTTCTGATGCCGGTAGGACTGTGCGGCGTTGATAGCGAACTTACCTTGACAATAGTATCTTCGTTGTTTCCTCGAAAAGGTGGGCAACGACGGCTACTTCTTGAGACTTTTTGTCGGGTCCGCGGCTCGTGAAATGACGGCGGCTTGCGAATGGACAACCACCAGCCAGCTGATTGAATGAGTAATCTGCGGTGTATGAAATATATTTTTACATTTTTCAGACTAGCTGACTAGAGAATAAAATACAATGCATCTCAACCATTGCAATTTCCATCGCCTGCTAGCCAGAGTCAACCCGCATCTACGCTTCTGTCTTCCGAATCGCACGCCGCGTGCCATTGAATCACTGGTGCACCGCCTTCGACAAGACGTCCCTTTCAGACGTGCCCTATTCTTCAAGACGGGAAAGGTGAACTCGCCGAACTGCGTCACGTGTGCCGAAGTGGAGAACACTGAACACATATTAATCAACTGCTCCAGATCACGGCTCCAGATACAATGTCCAACGTAATGACCCTACACTCTTAAAAATGAACTTCACCGCATAGCACGCTCCTAGCCAACCATTATCTCGAATGATATCGTTATCTGCCGTGATTTGTTGAAAACGGGAGGCGACGCCTTTTTGTGACACTTATGCTGTTCATAATTGTGAAAAGGCGTACGCCTCCCGTTTTCAACAAATCAGGGCAGATAACGATATCATTCGAGATAATGGTTGGCTAGGAGCGTGCTATGCGGTGAAGTTCATTTTTAAGAGTGTACACTCTAAAAACAAAGCTTCACCGCATAGCACGCTGTGCGCCAACGATTGCCACGAATGATAGGGTTATCGCTTCCGACTCGAGGAGAGAAGGGGGTGTACGCCTTTTTGTGGCAATTTGGGTATACGGTAACTGTCACAAAAAGGCATACGCCTCCCTCTCTCCTCGAATCAAGAGCGATAACCCTGTCCTTCGCGGCAATGATTCGCGCACTACGTGCTATGCGGTGAAGCTTTGTTTTTAGAGTGTAAAGCCGCCTTGAAAAGATTGGACCAGCGTCCTCTATAGACTTAGTGAAGCTCCTCGAGGAATATGCCGTGCTATCTAAGACATCGTGCGGCAGCTGCTTTAATGACACTCTCTAAGAAAAAAGGGTGTGAAAAGGTTGTAACTTCTATAGTTAGCACCTAGGTCAACATAGCGTCCGATAAAGGGTGTAAAAGGGTGGTAAAAAATTATCATATATACAAATTGCTTCAAAAAGGCGTACGCCCCCCTCGCTCACCGAATCAGAAACGGTAACCCTATCATTCGTAGGTAGCAGGTAGAACTTTGCAACGTTTTTGGGCACAACATAGCGACAACTATTACCTCCTAAAATGTGTAACTGCTCCACCCTTTTTTCTAAGAGTGCATTCCTTGTGGACATTGCAGTGCCTCTAATTTATTAGACATACTGATTTTTATTTTTAAGTGTTTTGGAGTAGCCGGCTCCAGTGTTTTGTAGGAGCCACCTTCTTCATATTTTTCTTCTCTAACGTGTAATCTAATCTAATCTAATTCATCACGTGGACACATGCCATACTGCGCATCTTATTTCTGTAGACGTTGCCGTTGTACAGGTGGCATAGCAGTGACTTTTCCTTGAACTGTACCGGAAGGGAAATGTCGTCAGCTGTTTCAGCGCCAAGCCCTTACTGTCGGTATGAGAAGCAGGTAGAGCTAATGCATTTCAGAAGGAAACAGTTTTAGTCAGCTTTCGCTCCGCTTGCTGTGATCGTGTTGCCGCCAATCGGCTTACACATCCACGTAACACACAGCACGCTACGTTATCTAACCTGTGGCATCCGTCGATGAAGATGACTACGTCGCCACAATTCCTTTACTGTACGACCTAAAAAACTTTCCAACTTATCAACTTAGTTCGCCACCGGGGAACCTGCATGTTCTGTGCATGGATGAAGCTCCTCTACGCACTTAAAACAGTGGGGGCGTGGTGGTGGTGGTGGTGGTAGTGGTGGTGGTGGTGGTGGGGGGGGGGGGGGCGTAGACTAAAGGAGCAGAACTGTACCCGATATTCTTTTGGTGATGCGCACTGCATTTTCCTGCTTTGCCAATAGGTTGTGCTGGGCCTCCCAAACTGCCTCGTTCAGTTTCTGGACGGTCAGAAAGGGAAACTCCAGCCTGCTGAATCCTGGACATGCAAGGAACGTGACAACTGCCAGCGCTGTTGCACTGCAAGAGAACCAGGCGTTTCTGGAAACCCACACATGGTGGAAATAAATCCTACACACATTCCTTTACGAAACTGTTCTCTACAGCCGACTGAAAAAAAAAAGGGAAAAGCAAAGAAGTTAAAAAAAAACACCGCGCAGTGGTGGACAGTTTTTCATTGCATATATTTCATAGAATCCGATGTAATTCGTCTTTGCCACTTTATAAGAAAGTAAGAGAACCATGTACATTATGCAGTACCTAATTGGTACAAAAAAGGCGTACGCCTCCTGTTTCCAGCAGATCAGGGGCGAGAACGATGTCCATTCGGGATGATGTTTGGTTGGGCGCGTGCCATGCGGTGAAGTTCATTTTTTGGAGTGTAGTTTCTTTGGCTATCACGAACGACAAAACCGATGAAACCCGTTCCTTTTGTGTTGGTGTCAAGGGAACGGCATCTTTTCATTCTACGAGGAGAAATTTTTGCATCTTAGTGTCCCTTCAAAACCTGGCTGTGCTGTCTGGGTATTTTCCCTGGGTTCCCCGTAGACAGTGTAAGACAAATGTCGGCACAGTTCCCTGTGAAGCCGGCCCAGGACGCACAACCCCTCTCCTCACCCCCGCAATAGTAGTGGAGTTGCCAGCTTGAGCGTAGTCGAGTACGGCATGCAGCTCCATCACACGACCTACTAGATTATAACGGCCATGTCATAATCGGCAAGCCCTATGAGGAGCCCGTCCGCGCGATCCGCTGGGGGCGCTACTCATCGGCCCGCGAGATCTACATCATGATTGGACAATGGAATTTTGAATTTTGAACGCGCACACGTGGACGCACGATTACGTAGCAGACGACACCAACAGTTCGTATGAAAATGCGCAGAATGACGATGATAATCAACTGTAGAAAGAAGCGTCTCCTGTCGGTACATCCACCGCTTGTACAAAAATACTCAGGTAAGCTAAAGTACAAAGTATTGCAGAAATTGAGGGAGCAATCCCCGGGCCGATGACTAGCGCCACCGCTAGCTTCCAAATGCGGCGCTGGGAAGGGGTGCCAATGACATGGTCGTTATAATCTAGTAGGTCGTGCTCCATCACTACCGCCTGTATTCCAGACGCTTGATATTTGCGTAACGGGAGACGTGAACCTTCACTTTCTCCGTTACCAGTGACCGGTTTCACTAACGGGGGATACGTGGAGCGAGATTGCAGTCGTACGGGGGATTCCCCGGTCACCCCTTGATCCACTTTCGCTATGGCTTTTCTGGTCGGGCCGCGAACCCGGAATACAGACAGCATTTTCTCCGGCGAAGCTTCCGCGGTTTCTTACTACGTGCGGGCATCGCCGGTGTATAGTGTTTATATAGTCTCTTGCTGCTTGGCGTCCCGAAGAAGTGCACTTCAAACTTGTATATTCCTTAGAGAGAACACACGGGTGATTAAATGTGTCACCGGGGTATGTAGAGTCTCGTAATAGGGGGCATAAAATGTGGAAACATGTGCTGGAGTAGGGGAACGTCTGCAACACTTGAATCTTTTCTCTCCAACAGCAACGACCCAAAGACGGGACGTTATCCAAATAGAGGAAATCGCTTTTTGTCTGTTGTTGATGTTTAATAATAATTGGGAGGTTTACGTCGCGAGACAACTGAGGTTGTTGATGTTTAAAGAGTGGGTATGGTATGGTGGTACAGTATCGTGTTGAAGTAGAACGACTTGATTACCGGTCGAGACGTTGTTGCATGCGCAGAAGCGAAATTAGAATACGTATGTACATCACCACTCTTTTCCCTTTTTGACGTAGAATTTACGCTTCCCCGTCGCTCGTTATGACGTTACGATCGTTTATGTCGCTGATACGAAAGAAATATCACGTGACGTTTTCTATTAAATGATTTGGTCCAGGATTAAATTAATCTAACTCATAAAATACTTAAATTTAATTAATTGAAAGTTACCACAATCAATTTTGAGCAAAATACCTCGCGGGCCTCCCAAACGGGGAGCGCACCAAACTTTATATCTGCAAAATCTTTTTCCCACTTTCGTTTTGCTCTAATTCTCGTTTTGGGTCTACGCAGAGAAACACATTAGATGACACTAAATAATGCACCGGATGTTGCATCATACGCCTGGTAGACTTCTCCGTTAGAGGCGTCACCACCGAGGCTGCAGATTCTGGCTGGTCAATTACACCAGTATAGCATAGCCGGAAAAATATTTCGGGAAGGTTTCTGTGGGGAACTTCACATGGAAGAGAGAATTTTCCTCCCTCAAATGCACTATCAGGGGTGTACGATTGCGGGGGGACGGGAGTTTGAATTCCCCTCCATGTGGCTACGCCACTACATTCCACTTTCGCTATACTGATATTGTAAAGTAACCTTTAGTAGGCAGTTCCTCTTTAGACGAATTTGGATAATTTCCGTTAATCGCAAACTATGATAAAATACGGAAACTTAGCTGTTTGATTGCGTGTTTCTATAATAATGAACGTACAGTCACCCAAGTGGTTCTCCATGCTCTACTGAAGCGTTCACTGACTCCAAATATTCATCGTGCTCACAGAAGAAGTCCACAAGGATACCTTCATGGGGCCCACGGCACGTGCAGCATGTAATCACACAAATGTGCGCGGACTCGCCTTACGTGTCTACTCCCAATTATTATTATTCCTGGTGGGGCACTGCACCAGCGCTCATCTGTGCATGGCAAAGCTAAATGCTAGCCAGATCCTGAGCTAGTAAATGGAAAAATTAGGCCCGCTACATTCTAAGAGGAACAAACAAAGGAAACGAATGTCCCATTGCAGGTCGCACGACAGCGTCGTTACCACACTGTTAAAACAGAACTTCACCACATAGCACGCTCATAGCCAACCATCATTCCGAATGATATCATTCTGTGCATTGATTTGTTGAAAATGGGAGGAGGCGCCTATCTGGGACATATTATCTTGTCCCAGATAGGCGCCTCCCCCCTGTTTTGAACAAATCATGACACAGAATGATATCATTCGGAATGATGGTTGGCTAGGAGCGGGCTTTGTGGTGAAGTTCTGTTTTAACAGTGCAGGTTGAAATCCTGATCCTGCACGCTTAAGAATGAACTTCACCGCATAGCACGCTCCTAGCCAACCATAATCTCGAATGATATCGTTATCTGCCCTGATTTGTTGAAAACGGGAGGCGTACGCCTTTTTGTGACACTTATGCTGTTCATAATTGTCACAAAAAAGGCGTACGCCTACCGTTTTCAACAAATCAGGGCAGATAACGATATCATTCGAGATTATGGTTGGCTAGGAGCGTGCTATGCGGTGAAGTTCATTTTTAAGAGTGTGATCTGAAATCTAGCTGAAGCTCGAACGGGGTTCATTTTTGCCACGCTATGCTCCCAAATTTACACATCCACACAACATCGGCACACGCACGACAAACCGACCCAAGTCTCACCTGTGAGCGAGCATCCTTTAGTTGCCTCCTGCGGTGAGAAATGAAAGCGAGACCGGAGGAACCGCTCAAGATATCTCCCTCCGATGCTATGACGCAAGGGAGGGATATCCCATACCCGACTTACCTACTTCCAATCAACCCCCACGTCCAAGAATGGGGGAGAGAGTAAAATAGCCAAGGGCCACTCCGCCCGGCAAAAGCGCGCACGTGCAAATTACGCTTCAAAAGAAGTTACTCAGGTCGGGAGCAGCAGAAAGGGCAGTCTTCGTTCGAAATATCGTAGTAGAGGCGTACGTAACCGCGTTACGTGTTACATTGCATCTTAGAAGTAACGGAGTTACTGTAATCGCTACCTTTCGGTAACGAAGCAGAAATCACGCTACTTTTATAACTGGTGGCGGAACTGGCACTTCCATTTCGCGCACATAGATTTTAATGCTATTGGTCGGTCTCCGTCGTCATGTGACATTAGTCACATTACCACATGCATATCCCCAGCTTCAGTTTCCTACTACTACTACTACTACTACTACTACCACCACCACCACCACCACCACCACCACTATGCTACTGCTGCTATCACCACCACCACCACTACCGTATTCATACACAATGGAGATGCCATGGCCTGCTGTAGCAGGCATCTTCGAGTACAATACAAATAACCTCATCAAAATAAAGTTATCGATACAGTACAAGTAAAAACAATATTTCTAATTCCGGCCAAGGTAGCTGATATAGTGTCGCGTTGCTTTTTATAAGTACGGTAGCGGCATTGCGTTACTAAACAAAAGAAAAAAAGAAGAAAAAAAGAAACGTGTATCGATATCAGTACTTCGTTACTTTTGCTTCAGTAACGATTATGTTGCACGTAACAGTGTTGTGCGTAACTACGTTACGTACAACACTGTGTCTGCGGCTTGAGGTTTTTGCTTCAATTCAATATAAATTTCTTTTTTATTATAGTGTATGGCAAGTCATGCATCAATTCGCACATATTGCTCGAACAGGACAAATAACTGCGGGCGACATACTGATGTAGAGCAGAGAATTACTCATCTGGTACAATAATTTTGCCTACATTCAACTCATATCCATAGCTGGATCAACAGTATTGAAAATAAATAAATAAATAAATAAATAAAATATCAGGTATATATCGTTCCGTGCTAGAGATATCTGTAGTCCGTTGTCATTAGTTCAAAAATAGAAACTGGCTTTTGGAAATACTGGAGACAATGCTACAGCAATGGAACAAGGTGCTACAATTTTCTCGACAATGACTTCTTTCAGAAACCGGCACCTACCCACAAAGGCTTGATCCGTGCCTGGTCAGGCTCCTTGCTACCACGACGTGAATCACACGACCATGGTACAGTGCACTGAAGGAAAAAAATGGTTGCTTCACAGACATAGAGAGACAGAAATAAGAGGGGCCTCCTCAAAGTGGGTAGTAACTTGAAAGCCAAATCACGCAGGGGAAAAAAAAAAAGAAGAAAGAAAGAAGAGAAAAACAGTTGCGATGAGACGTGACATATTTTCCATCGAAAAGTGTTATCGAAGAAAATAATTTGACAGTATGTAGCATCGGTGGGAAGTTTGAATGGCGGACGGTTTCTATATTCGCGGATACAATGGGTGAAGAGCTCTTCTTTCACGGCGTCAAACCGGCTGCCGTGAACAAGGGCTATAATTTGCGAGCGGTGCGCGTTCAAAAAAGAAAAAGACAGCGAAGGAAACAATAACGTTACCAGACGTTACGTCAAACGGGGTTTGTCGCTCTCTGCAAGCTTGCATTCGGTATATACTACGGGACATGATGATATAGTGTTGCAAGGTTTCAAGACACGACTGGCTGCGAGTTCTGGAGTATTCTTAAGTGAAAGAGGCTCCCTGGGATGTATATTAATCCAGTAGTGTCCGAGGTATTTCTTTCGCACATCAGCACGTACGCGTTCCCGGCAGCGCGTGAGCACCGCAGCATCGTAGGGCCGCCCGTGCTTGTGTAATAAGCGGCGCTACGATACGGTGCTCACGCGCTGCCAGGATAGTTTCGGTTTGCTTACAAGTGTCTGCAATTTGCTTTATCCAGAGCGCCAATCTTGTAAAGTTGTAATTTAGTGAAAGCCTAAAAGCGGGGCTTGTGAGGGACGAGTCTGAATGTCTTCGTGTCCTACGCTCACAAGTGACTATTTCAGATGAATACGAGAATGGACGATAACCTGAATAGCAATGAAAGATGAAAGTCACTGAAAATGTTTGTTGCAATTTGAGGCTTTGTATGTGTTTGTCCTTTCTATGTTCCAGCCTCAGAACATCAGTTCTCTCTTGCTGCATAGCAAGCCGCGCTTTCTGGCTGATTTTTCCTGTAAAAAAAAAAAAAAAAAGATTACCCGGCTACCCCGTCTCTCTCGCTGGCCCTAGTTAGGGGTGTGCGCAGGAGTGGTTATATGCGGTGGATCCACGTGGTGTCCTCGTTTGCGGATTGCAGTGTAACGTTTTCAAACGAGCGTGTTTAAAATGCGGATAAAACCGCTCTTTTCTGCGGTGCTCGGATGTCCGCATTTTATCCGCAAATAACCATGAGTGCCTCAGCCAACGTCCCCAACGAGCGCCGATGCAGTCGCGGGTCTGACATGAGCGGATAACGTTCGGTTACGGATACTGTCCGCGCTCACCTCTATAGTCATGGTTACTTTGCATTTACTCTTATTTTCGGGGCGATGTATACCTGGGATGCTATTCCTCTGCATGAGTACTACTCGGCGATAATGGCATGCTCCGGTGAGTGGGCCTCCTAACCACAAGGGCGATGTCGAAAGAGCACATGAGGGTAATGGCGCGTATGCGTCGTTGTCGCACACCAGTTATAATTGGTGATGCAAGAAATATTGACCACGAATATCAGGTATCTCGCTATTCACTGTGCAAGATTAACAATCGTGCAGGACTACGCAGCTACGAGAGTCATCCCAATAATTGGCATTATACTACCCATGATCCCCCCCCCCCCCAAAAAAAAAGAAGAAAAACCGAAACAAAACCGCAATAAAACGGTCGGACATATCCATCTTTCTATACGGATCCCGGCGTCTGACGATCTTGGCCTTGACCGACGGACGAGTTCAATGTTTGCCTTCAAGGTAGCCAAACCCTTTCCTCCCGCCTTTATTTGTAAGATTCCAAATTCGCAGACAGACCAGTTGCAAAACCCTTCGTGGGCTATTCGTCTATAATCGGAGCCTCGTTCAACAATTATTGCTTACGCGTGGTCTTCTGTAAGTGTGGCCCAAAACCTGCCGTGGAAGAAAATTGTCTCATTAAAGGTGTGATGAGAAACAAAGAGTTTGGCGCGGTATGCGCTTTGGAGAACGTGCGTTAAAAATATATAGAAAAAGAGGAGCGATAGAATGTGTTTCGGATAGGGACGGGGTGAGAGGTCCTGATACAAACCTGCCATTATGCGATTATGAGATAGCTGTTTCATAGGAAGCGGTCAGCGATGGCTGCGCAGATGCGTGAAAGATAATTATCAGGCGCAAGCGTCCGAAGAATTTGGGGTCTGTTCTTTTGCCGATGGGGTGCCGAAGAACGTGTGTAAAGATTCGAACATTCTTGTTCGTTGTGATCGCGCACAGGATGTACCGTATTTTATTACCTTGACAAATTTCGTCACGTTGAATAAAGTGCAACCGAACAGCTCTGTCCACATCGTTCCAAGAAGACAGCGGTTAAGAGTGCCATGTCGCAGGGATGTCGTCGTAAACGCAGCATGCGACAAACACGTGAGCATCGTCAGCGCAACGAAAGCGAGTATCTGAGAGATGGCCGGAAATAGGAAGGTGCCCATAAAATTAGCATTCAGCTTGAAGACACCGATGCTTGTGCCGTGCCTCCTAATTAACAGAAAACCACGTGATTTATGAAATCAAAAGTCTTAGTCGAATCAACCTAAGTTCCATTTGCATGTCAATGTTTCGTAGCATGGCATAGTGCTGGAGCAGTTCTCTGGATTTCGCGGAACCCGAACTAGTAGGTATTCAAAAGGTGAATTGACCAGCGACCGCTTCCGTCTTCACACGGGGATGTTGCCGCTACCTGCATGGCTTCGTGACAGGGGCTTCTGGGTTCCCTGGAACAATTTCAACTGCCGTCTCTGCCCTGAGGAGGAAACAATAGAACATGCTTTTCTCGGCTGTAGGGATGCCATCTTCTTCTGGGATGTCTTCCAGCGCACATTCAAGGATGATATTTTCTTGTCTCCCCGTTCAATTCGCTATCTTCCTGTGCGGAGTGGTAGCGCACTGCCGTGGGATATTTTAATCCTATTGGGATTATATGCGTTGTGGGTCGCACGTAGGATATATGACGCCAATGAACCACCTGTAGGATCGTGGCCAATATTTCGGCGAATGCTGTTTTCACTGGGAGATTTTTTAATCTGCACGTCCTGTGAGGAGACATCCCAGAAGTGGCTGTACGTGATTGACCTCCTTCGGGCGGGACCCGTTGACTACTGAGACATTTTTGTGTTCTTTTTCCCTTTGTATTGCTCCATCCCTCCCGCCCTTTTGGGTTGTGCTGTATGTTAGATGCCTGTTCGCGGAGTGTCAGTGGAAACTATAGTGCTGTAATGTAGATAGTGTACATATCTATTGTTCTACACCGCATCTTGTTGACACATTACACACCATTGACACATTAAAATCAGTTTGAAAAAAAAAAAAAAAGCTCCCGTGGCATAGTCAAGTGCATGGTTAGGATGCTCGCTTTCCACGCCGAGACTGGGAGGTGACACGGGTTCGAATCCTGTCACCGGCTGTGCTGTCTGAGGTTTTCCCTGGGGTTTCCGAAGACTTTCCAGACGAATGTCGGCACAGTTCCCCCTGAAGTCGGCCCAGGACGCATACTAACCCCCCTGTCCCCCACTCTTTCCTGCTGTCCTCTCTCCATCTGACCACGTCTATACGCCGCTCATAGCCACAGTTGCTTCGCGGCGGTAACACGGAATAAAAAAAAAGGAGAATCGAACAAAAAAGAGAGAGAGAGAATAGAGACTACAAAGTATGAGGCGCTAGTCCGTCCGGCCTTGTCCCCACTCGCGTCTCCATTTTTTCTTTCCCTTATCGTTCTCATGGACTGAACGAACCACTGAATAACAAAAAGCAATATAACCACGTAGCAAATATTAGGCGTGTAGCATACGCCTTTCACTTGACTTCACACACGCAATTCATTCCGGATTTGTGGAATGCATTCAGTATTGAACGTGGCATTGTGGACCATACACGAAAAGTTCAGGAAGTTGCATTAGTTGCGCTATCACAGTGGGATCCCTTCGCGCCTAAACAATCCGAAATTGCAACGTGGCTGTAACGATTGCCTTGAACGTCGTACGCCGCAGGTGTACATATAGTACCCCGTTGAACGACATATACCTACGGTCTCGCACTTGTGGTTGCACTTATAGGGTCTTGTACTTACGGTCACTTCGGCAGAAAAGCAAGATGGTTAGAGCCAAGTAAGACGCCGCTCAACCAAAAAGGAAACGCCGTGGTTACCATCTCTATCCCGTTGGTCACCATCTTGATATACCGTTTTGACTTTTCATTGTCACGTTTAATCAGCACCAGTGTTGTGCCCGCTGCTCAATTTAGGTAGCGAAATACCGCTACCCGCTACCCTATTTAAAAGTAGCGCTATACTAGCGGCGCTACAAATTTACGAATGTAGCGCGATACCGCTACCGCTACGAAAAAAATGTAGCGCAATTACCCTTCCGCTACCTTCTCGCCGAAGGCCTATGAATATGTGATTCGATACATTCAAAGATATGTGCTCTTGCTGATACTTTATTTCTTGTGATCAGTACTTTCTGAAAACGTCATTACACACTTGCATTCACTTTCAAGAGCAGTTGCCGCACAGAGTTCCCGTCACTGAGCCTAACACGTTTCTTGGTGAACGTATCGGCGCAAACACTGAAAAGTCGTTCGGCAGACGCACTTGACGGAACGGCGGTGTTTAGCTTGAGGAACGCCCTGTGCACTCTTGGATAACCCTGCTTTAGCGATGTCAATTTTAAAGTTAGATAAAAGTTAAAGTTAGTTAAAGTTAAAGTAAGCCCACGATCAGCTGGATCTGCTGTAGAAGTTGACTCCCCAAAAGAAAAGAAATCATCTGCATGGAGCTCGCTCATGGATTCCTCGGCGCGCTCACTTGAGGCGACCGAACACCTTAACATTTCGTTTACGGTCAAGCTGGTTACTTCCTTTCGTTGGTTTTCATCCGTGAGCCTTGAGAGCTTGAACCTCGGAATTAAGACAACAGCGATTTGAAGGCTCTGGTCTGACATGAATCGGTCGAACCTAAAGTGAATACCATGCATCGTAACCTGTTTCGCAGTTGAATGCGATACGGAAGATGTAGTAAAATCACCTTTAGACGCTAGAGTCTAGCGTCTAATTTATTTTACTTTCTCCCTAAAAGTAGCGGTAGCGGAGGCGGTTCTGCTACTCAAAATTGTAGCGGAAATTACTTTCTCGCTACAAATAACAAATGTAGCGGAATTACACCTCCGCTACTGAAAAAAGTAGCGATTACAGTAGCGCCGGTACGCACAACACTGATCAGCACCATAATCGGAATCTTCTATCAACTATCCGGTGAGATATAGAGCAGTATGCGGATTAATGCAGATGGAGATTTGGACAGGCGTCGAGAGTGTATTGAAATTCCTCTAACGGTTGGACGTACTGCCTATTATTAATTTTCATTACCGCTAAGAAGAGGTGGCATTATTCGCTCTCGAAAGAAGGCGACGCGGACGAAAGGCCATTATTTTTAATGAGGCTGTCGGCGATTTCTGAATTCTTTCTCGAGCAGCCGTTTAGACTGTGTGCGCGCGTTTTGATTTTTCTAATGGGGGACCACGGGGGGCTATTTATGTAGAAAATTGGAAAGCGGTTTCTCTGAGGGTAACTATATCTGTGACAGATCGAATGGCGAGAATGCCCTCGAGCTGGGTAGCGACCGTGGCGCCCATCCTCGAAACCCCGAGGAGACCCTGAGGGTCACAAAGGACTACTTAGTGAGACAGATATTGAGATTCGTGTTGTGTTGTCTTCTATGTTCCTTAGTTTCAGTGTCTCGAGTAAATATGTTGTAGTGTCTCGCGTACAAGGCAAGAGACACCGTCCCTTTCTAGAACTTAGTTTACTCCTTCCACACTTTCTCTTCTCCTCTACGTCCCAACCTCCTCTTCATATATTTGCGACTGTGTATGTTTGCTGATCTGATTGAGCTTTGTTTCAATTTCAGTTTAAATTTTATTATTGATTATGCCATACACAGAGGAGCTATTTGTTAGAGCAGCTACTGAAACAATTCAGTATTGCCGTTAAATTGGTTGCTCATGACACTACGCTTCTATGTAATAGGCACATTTCAAATTGTCCTTATGTATAGTGACCTTTCATCTGCTCACAAGTCGTCAGTGTGCATGCCATTGTGAAAGGTAGCACGTGCCGTCACTCTATAGGAATCAGTCTACGATGTAGAATAAATTCCAGATTAGAGAAGAAGACGAAGTGCTCGCGCCAAGCGGACGTGTGTCTATCGAGCTACGGAATTTTCTGCAACGATTCTTACGAAAGGCAAGCTTTGCACCTGAATCCATCACACCGAGTCACACCTCGGGCCCCTTCGCTCGGGCTTCGGGCTCGGGTCGCTACAGCAGCAATGGACGGCCAACACTCCCAGCATACAACATCAATAGAGCCGCATGACAGAAGTGCTGCTCATCCTAGGCACTCTGAACCCCCCACAAAACGGCCTCGTGATGAAAATGATGGGTTCGAGAGGCAGAATCCTAATCACGAGGACCCGAACCTGGATTCTGACGATACAGTAGTGAACTTTGAAATCGACGACGACCCAACACCGTTCCAGGTGGTTTCATACAAGAACCACCGTCTCACGGGCATTCCTGTGGTCTTTAAACCAAAAGACCTAGCCCAGTCGTTCTGGGATGTGGACCCCAATACGATTGCAAAAGACATAATGAAAGAAACTCAGGAGAAAATCATTTCTCACAGAATTAACAAAGATGGAAGCTTAGTTATTAATGTCGCAACTGAAGCATCAGCCACAAGCTTGCTCCAAATCGACAAAGTCGCAGTCGAAACGTTTGTGCCATCATCATATCTTCAGACTATGGGGAGAATATGTAAAGTCCCCATGCAGTACTCCGAAGAGCGACTAAAAGCTTATTTGAGCTCTTACGGCATCATAACCGTGAAGCGAGAAGTCGTATTCATCCGAGCTGACGACGGCACATCTAGCCCTCTGGAAAAAGACAGCGTAGTCCTTACGTTCCAACCAGGACAACCCCTTCCAGCGGAAGTAAGGCTGGGTTTCACCAGTTATGCGGTAAATGAATACGTGGCACCCCCAAACCAATGTTTCCGCTGCCAACGTTTTGGACACATTGCTCGGCACTGCAGGAACGACGAACGGTGCAAGATCTGTTCGGGGCCGCATGATTATAAGGTATGCTCTGCGAGGCGAGAGCCGAAGTGCGCAAATTGCGGTCTCGCACATACAGCAACCTACGGTGCATGCCGAATAGCTAAAGCGGCTGCCGCCGCACAGGTGCAAAGAGTGACTCTCGGTCGCTCTAACACTAGTAAATTGGCTCCACCGAACCCAGAATTCGTGAGGGCCGTCGAGCAAGAGGTTCTCCAGCCCGCTACCTCGAAGCCACCAAAGCAAAACTTAACGAAGAAGAAAGTATCAGCAAAGTCCAAGGGATCTAACACATACGCCAATGTAGCTGCCTCTAAATCTCACGTAAGCCTGAAACATCTCGAGGAGTCCTTCCCTGAGCCCTCCGACAGGAAGACCACTTCAGCGTACAATACCAGGTCGAAAGAGTCCTTACATCAGGCTCCTAGACAAACCGGAAAAGATAACTGTAGCAGATCGTCATCAGAAGTACTAGATATCATCGTGCCCTTGCTGTTTGCTGTCTTACGCGCAATTCTACGAGACCACCCGACCTCCGGGGATCTTCCAGATGTACAAGCTATACTAGCAATGGAAGCAGTCCTACACCAGGATCACCTGCGTCGATGGCTGAATGAACCTTCACATGACTAAAGCAATCAAGTCTGCTACTATCTTTCAATGGAATTGTAACAGTCTACAGCAGAAAATTAGCAGAGATTTTCGTAACTTCATTTTCCGTCATCGTTTCCCAATATTGGCCTTGAGTGAACCTAGAGTCGATGACGCCTTTAAACTGTCAGGCTACGAGGTGCACTTCTCCCGTCGACCCAGTAGTCAGAGTAGAGCCATGTTGTGCGTGAGAAAGGACATACCGTGTGCCCTCATACGGGTGTCGACAAATGAAAATTTCGAATATGTCACGTGCCGCGTTCGACTCAAGAGCACCTACATTACTGTGAAAAGTGCGTATGTAGCGTCGAACGTAAGAGTTACCGAGGAACAGGTCAGAGGCCTACTTTCTGGCGTTCCTGCACCGGTCATTGTCTGCGGGGATATGAACGCCCACAGTGTACTCTGGGGCAGCCAGCACACTGACGCTCGTGGGCGAATATTTGAAAGTGTAGTGACTGACCTTGACCTCACTGTTCTCAACGACGGGTCATCAACGTTTTTTCGCGGCCTGCGTTGCCACAGCTGTATAGATGTCACCCTGTGCTCCACTGAAATTGCTCAGCGTATTGAGTGGGGCACGCATATACTGACTCATTGGGGAGTGACCATATGCCTGTGCTCATTGAGCACCGTCCTTCAGGGTCACTGAAAAAACGGCGACGTGTGAATGTAACGGACTGGTCGCGTTATAAATTCCAATCAGCTCGTGACATCGCCCGCGCAGCTACAGATACAGCTGAAGATTTTGCAGCTGCGGTGAAAAAAAACCGCGGAATCCGCATCGAAAGCTATCACGGTTCCCGATACCTACACGCGCGTAGATGCGGAATACGAAAGGCTTCGTGCGATTCGACGCAGAGCGGAAAGGAGATTCCGACGATCCGGAAACCCAGACGACTATCGAGAATCATGCCGGTTGCAGCGTATAATACGGCGTCACCTACAAAGATTATCTCGGCAACAGTGGCGGTCTTTCTGTTCCACACTTTCGCCATTCACACCCATGACGCGTGTATGGCAGGTAGTCCGGTCGCTTGGGACAGCAAACTCGCAATCTTACCCTTTCAGGGCTCTGGCTATTCACCACGATACTGATGAGAGGTCTACCGCAAATGAATTTTGCAAACTGTTTACTAGGCCATCTGTATCATCCACGACAACTGCATATCATGTATCAGTGGGAAATGCCAAACGGAGTACTGTGTTGACCGATAACGCGCGGTGTGCGCCCCTGGATGCTGATTTCAGCCTAGCAGAACTTGATGCCGCTTCAAGTTCCAGAAGATGCAAATCGTCGCCAGGTCCTGACGGCGTTACCTACAAGCATATAGGTAGCTTACACATCAACGCTCAGAAGACTTTATTAAGTCTAATCAATAAGAGCTGGAATGAGGGCAAACTTCCTGCGATATGGAAAATCTCCAGAGTAGTGCCCTTGCTGAAACCGGGGAAATCTCCCAGGGATATGGCATCCTTCAGGCCAATCAGCTTGTCGAGCTGCGTGTGCAAGGTAATGGAAAAGATGGTGCTAAGTCGAGTGGAATGGGTCATCGAGACACAAAAGCTGCTTCCAGAATGCATGTCTGGCTTCCGTAAGGGCAGGTGCACTATGGACAGCGTACTAGACCTGGTGACCTTCGTAGAACATGAACGCGCGCAAGGTCGCACGACAGCGGCAGCATTTTTAGACGTCAAAAGGGCGTACGACACGGTCAGTTACAGCCACGTCCTATATGATCTGTATAGCCTAGGAATACAAGGTCGGTCTCTACGGTGGATCGCAGACTACCTTGAAGGGAGGTCAGTGTATGTGCAAACCGAAGACGGGAATAGTGACAGTCATGACCTCACAAGCGGGGTGCCACAGGGCGGCGTGTTGAGTCCCCTGCTGTTCAATGTGGTCATGGCGAACCTACCGCAACGGTTGCCGAAGAACGTGCACATTAGTATGTACGCCGACGACATCTGTATATGGTGCTCTGGTGTGCAGATGCCCGCATTGCGGCAGCGCCTTCAAAATGCCTTAGATTGTACGGTCTCCTTCTTAACGGAGAGGGGCATGGACATATCAGTCGAGAAAACCGTATTTCTTCCCTTCAGTCGAAAGAAAATGAAGACTTCTCAACTGAAGCTTGACGGCCAGCCAATAAGGAGAGTGTCTCATCACCGGTTCTTGGGAGTAATAATCGACTCGCAGCTCTCGTGGGCTGCGCACATTAAACATATCAAGGAAAGAACTGACGCACGTATCAACATCCTACGGCGCATCAGCGGCTCCCGCTGGGGAATGTCGACTGCGTCTCTTCTCGCCATACATAAAGCACTCATTCGGCAGATGATGGCCTACCATTTGCCCGTACTGCATGGAATAAGCGACGCGTCAGAGAGGACACTGCAAAGTGTATTATCGAAAAGCTTAAAAGTCTGCCTCGGTGTACCTTGCGCAACTTCAAATGTACTAACTACAGTAGAAGCCAGAGAACTTCCATTAGATGTACTGAGGACGCACGCGGCATCACAAACACCCCCTTGCAAGGAAGGTGGCACGTCGAAATTCGCAATTCATCAACGTGATCGCTCCATATCGCAGTGCTTTACCAAAAGCACAGTTGACATTAACGGCGGTCGATCCTCCGTGGACACTGCAACTTCCTCGTATCGCGCTGACTGTTCCTGGTGTATATCACCAAAAGGCTTCACTACCATCTCCAGTGTTGAAACAGTACTGTCTGACTCTGATGGAGAGCCATCGTGCTAGGACCGCAATTTTCACAGACGGGTCGACGTCAACGTCTGGGTCTTCATCAGCGTTTGTTGTACCACAGCATAGTGGAGAAGGAATGGCAAGGCTTTCCCACAGAACATCGTCGACAGCAGCGGAATTGGTAGCCATGCAGCTTGCAATGCAGTATGTGGCCGCACGCCAGGAGCCCGCGCAATGGGTCATATATTGCGATTCAAAGGCCGGCCTCCAAGCCATAACATCATTCTTGGGAAGTGGCTGTACACTCTTAAACCCGTACCTTTTATTGTAACTTTTAGAAACATGTAACTTCTATATAGACGTAGATTTCGAGATTTCTTATAGGTTACACCACTGTAACGTATATTTAGAGGTTAAAAGCGACCAAGGTCATGTCTTTACAACACGAATAGAAGTTACATCTCGGAAAAAACAAAAACAGCTTGTTGTAACTTATAAATGTACCCTCTACTCCGGCACTGTAACTTCTAAGCGAAATCTCCAACGATAATTTCTTTGTTAGTTTCTTATCGTTGATGTTCTTATCGTTTGTTTTCCTTCTATTTTTCAGCATAATGCCGCGTTTCAGCCTCCCATTCGAGACGACAGTTGAGAATCTACGCTGTTATTTTTTATCTGTTTCAGCGTCATCTATACGTCGACTACATGTTACCAATGCTGTATGAACACAGATTATAAGCTCGCAGTCTGGAATACTGATAGTATGTTTCTTTCTAAAGGGTGGAAAACCATTGTCAATGCCGCAACCACCAAGATTTCCGATTTCGCTGCGTAGCCGAGCCTGGTCTATGTCTATCCACACAGAGAGCGGTTGCCTTGAAACGCTTAACGCTCGTCGTCCGTCCGTTAACAAGTGTAATCTGTTTTAATCAGTGGTTTTCCTCGCGTTTATCATAGTATCGTCAGGAACAACGGAAAAGCTAGATGTCTCTAGCAAACAAGGATATTTTCGGTGTTCTCAGGGGAAAGTGTAGTGAGTGCGAAGATTGCAAAGAATATATAACCGAAAACGAACGTCACCACCGCAGCCCTAATTCACACACTTCATACACTGGGTAAGTGTACGTTTTGTGCTAGGTATGTGTGTTATTTTGATAGCAAGAGCTCTTAGCGCATGTTTGTTGTGATTATGGCAAGCGTTTTGCGGTCCTGCATATGAACGCCACTTACGCTTGCTACTTTTCTGCTCTTACTTGGTCGCCAAGTCAATACACCGGCGTGCATTTTGCGAGCTGCGGATATATGCATCAAGATATATAATTCGCAGCTTCCTACTCGTTGTATTCTTACGATATTCTAAGACTCAATCGCGGAGTGAACGCCTTCCTGCATTTATGCTGCTTTGTACCTTGTGCTTTGTACCGATTTGAATGGTTCCGTAATTGTTACTCTCATTGCCCAAACTTTTGTTCCCAGGATCCCACATGCAGGTTCACATATACCGTCACCAGGGCAATGCAGTACCTCACAAACTCGTCCCAGAGCGCCTCCAACGCTGATATCGCAGTAATGTAGTGTCTCCTGCGTTACTGTACACTCATATTCCTCAAGGTTGTGTGCGTTTTATGTAATACTGTATTGCCATTTGCGCTCGCCTCTGCAACACGAATGTGGAATAAATTTTTTTCTGCTGCAATTCTCCATTTCGTTGGGTGTGTTCAGCTTAGCAAACATAGGTCAGTTGTTTTGACTCGCTAGCTTCCTCGCACTTTTATGCATTGCTTCTCACTTAGAAGATAGTTCTTTTTTCCACATACATGGTAAAGCGACCATGGTTTCTTCTCACATCAGAATCGCACTTGTGCACAATGTGTCACCTCTCGACAGACTTCTGTTTTCGTAATATACATATGTTCAAGATCTCCTTTTCTGCGGGTTCATTTTGGTACCTTGGTGTGTTCTGTAAATGTCTGTCCATATCCCACGCACGGGGTGTTTGTTTTTATTCGCATCACACCAGCGCTCATTTGACAGGTGGGTTACGTTAATTTTCGCAAATTATCCCATCCGTAGTTACAAACATCTCCGACATTTCCTGACGCATGTGTCTGTAACTACGGACCGATTAATTAGCAAAAATTCACATAACCCACCTGCCAAATGAGCGCTAATCTGTTGCGAATAAAAATGAACATCCTGTATAAAAAGCCGCGCGTTGGCGTACCCTTTACGGGCAGGTGCTGGATTGAAGGCCGTAACCTCTAATTAGTGGGTTTCCTTGTAACTTTTATAAAAGGGGTCGCTCAGAGGGTACCTGGTAGCTTCTGAAATAGAGGGTAAAATATTGCGATTTTTTACCCTTTACTAAAGGGTACGGAGTTAAGAGTGTATGGCGCCAATAGTACGGGACATTCTCATCGCATACAAGAAAGCAGTAGATACTGGCCACGACATACTGCTTCAGTGGATTCCTGGACATGTTTGCATACGGGGTAATGAAGCTGCAGATGAGATGGCGGATATAGCGCACCTATCGTCAACGGAACACACGGTGACATATTCCACGTCAGATGTGAAGCACATGTTAAAATTGCTGACAGAAGACATTTGCAGAAGACAATGGTTACAAGTCGACAGGCGGCCATCCTTGTTTCATCAGATTGACCCGGAGCTGAAATTCCGTGTTCCGTCCAGCATACCGCGACCTATACAAACACTTTTGCATCGGTTTCGCCTTAACGTTCCGTATGGTCAACAGTTTCTCCATAAAGTTTGTAGGGCTAGTTCAGCAAACTGTCCAGTGTGTGCATCTGTGGAAAACACGGAACACATCGTTATGCACTGCACAAGATATGCATCCCAAAGGGCTACATTGAAGGTTGCTCTAGACCGCTTGGACAATACACTCTTAACTCCGTACCCTTTAGTAAAGGGTAAAAAATCGCAATATTTTACCCTCTATTTCAGAAGCTACCAGGTACCCTCTGAGCGACCCCTTTTATAAAAGTTACAAGGAAACCCACTAATTAGAGGTTACGGCCTTCAATCCAGCACCTGCCCGTAAAGGGTACGCCAACGCGCGGCTTTTTATACAGGATGTTCATTTTTATTCGCAACAGATTAGCGCTCATTTGGCAGGTGGGTTATGTGAATTTTTGCTAATTAATCGGTCCGTAGTTACAGACACATGCGTCAGGAAATGTCGGAGATGTTTGTAACTACGGATGGGATAATTTGCGAAAATTAACGTAACCCACCTGTCAAATGAGCGCTGGTGTGATGCGAATAAAAACAAACACCCCGTGCGTGGGATATGGACAGACATTTACAGAACACACCAAGGTACCAAAATGAACCCGCAGAAAAGGAGATCTTGAACATATGTATATTACGAAAACAGAAGTCTGTCGAGAGGTGACACATTGTGCACAAGTGCGATTCTGATGTGAGAAGAAACCATGGTCGCTTTACCATGTATGTGGAAAAAAGAACTATCTTCTAAGTGAGAAGCAATGCATAAAAGTGCGAGGAAGCTAGCGAGTCAAAACAACTGACCTATGTTTGCTAAGCTGAACACACCCAACGAAATGGAGAATTGCAGCAGAAAAAAATTTATTCCACATTCGTGTTGCAGAGGCGAGCGCAAATGGCAATACAGTATTACATAAAACGCACACAACCTTGAGGAATATGAGTGTACAGTAACGCAGGAGACACTACATTACTGCGATATCAGCGTTGGAGGCGCTCTGGGACGAGTTTGTGAGGTACTGCATTGCCCTGGTGACGGTATATGTGAACCTGCATGTGGGATCCTGGGAACAAAAGTTTGGGCAATGAGAGTAACAATTACGGAACCATTCAAATCGGTACAAAGCACAAGGTACAAAGCAGCATAAATGCAGGAAGGCGTTCACTCCGCGATTGAGTCTTAGAATATCGTAAGAATACAACGAGTAGGAAGCTGCGAATTATATATCTTGATGCATATATCCGCAGCTCGCAAAATGCACGCCGGTGTATTGACTTGGCGACCAAGTAAGAGCAGAAAAGTAGCAAGCGTAAGTGGCGTTCATATGCAGGACCGCAAAACGCTTGCCATAATCACAACAAACATGCGCTAAGAGCTCTTGCTATCAAAATAACACACATACCTAGCACAAAACGTACACTTACCCAGTGTATGAAGTGTGTGAATTAGGGCTGCGGTGGTGACGTTCGTTTTCGGTTATATATTCTTTGCAATCTTCGCACTCACTACACTTTCCCCTGAGAACACCGAAAATATCCTTGTTTGCTAGAGACATCTAGCTTTTCCGTTGTTCCTGACGATACTATGATAAACGCGAGGAAAACCACTGATTAAAACAGATTACACTTGTTAACGGACGGACGACGAGCGTTAAGCGTTTCAAGGCAACCGCTCTCTGTGTGGATAGACATAGACCAGGCTCGGCTACGCAGCGAAATCGGAAATCTTGGTGGTTGCGGCATTGACAATGGTTTTCCACCCTTTAGAAAGAAACATACTATCAGTATTCCAGACTGCGAGCTTATAATCTGTGTTCATACAGCATTGGTAACATGTAGTCGACGTATAGATGACGCTGAAACAGATAAAAAATAACAGCGTAGATTCTCAACTGTCGTCTCGAATGGGAGGCTGAAACGCGGCATTATGCTGAAAAATAGAAGGAAAACAAACGATAAGATCATCAACGATAAGAAACTAACAAAGAAATTATCGTTGGAGATTTCGCTTAGAAGTTACAGTGCCGGAGTAGAGGGTACATTTATAAGTTACAACAAGCTGTTTTTGTTTTTTCCGAGATGTAACTTCTATTCGTGTTGTAAAGACATGACCTTGGTCGCTTTTAACCTCTAAATATACGTTACAGTGGTGTAACCTATAAGAAATCTCGAAATCTACGTCTATATAGAAGTTACATGTTTCTAAAAGTTACAATAAAAGGTACGGGTTTAAGAGTGTAGAACATTCGATATAGTCAAGGTGCTGGGTGTATGGGAACCCGGGAAGAGAGATGCGGCGTTGTCAGCGCTTGTCAACTTCATAGTGAGCAGTGAGATGGTATCTGTATTTTAGGACCGCATTCTATGCATGTGTCGTCGAGTTCCCCGTTCCTGCTAGTTTCTTGCACTTCAGCTCACTTCTAGGGGATGTAGCTACGCATATGCACGTACAGTTCGGTGACTGGGAGGGGTGATGTCCTTCTATTTTTACCTTTTCACCTTTTCAGTTTTCTTTCTCCTTTCATTCATTTCATTTCCTTTGAGGGAGTAGCAGAATTCGTCAGTGACGAATTCAATATCTTCCGTTTTTTTTCTATAATGAAACTCAAACTCAACTCAATTCCAGATTACTTCGCGCAAGCATTCTTTAATCCGGACACAACGATATGATGCTAGCTTTCGAGCGTATTTACCCGCTTTCAGTCACTGTCTGCGACGTCTTCCATGTCGCAGGGTCTACGGAGAATAGCTGATAAGAGCCTTGAGCGCAGTGCACGACAGCGGTCCCAACGAATGATTTCCCTTCCACATTGTCCTTATACCCATACACTCCAGACCCGTTTACTCAATTTCAGTGCTTGGCAAGATCCGCCGAAGAAAATGTGACATCTATGCAGCTTGAACATTCTGAGCCTCGGAAGTGTGTGGGGTGAACACAAAGTTGGGGCACCACTGGACAATCGCGTCGGAGAGAAAGACATGGCATCGACACGCGACCTACAGCTCGTAGTCGGTCACGTAGCCGAAGACGTATCTGACGGCGTTCTCTTGAGGGAAGTGAGAACGCGTATTGGGCAGTGGGTGACTATGACGTTTCAGAACAGATTTGGCATCCCTGTTTCGTCGTTCTTGGAATTGATGACAACGTCCCCTCAAATGATGCATTGTTCAGCAGGGGGATGAGTACTATTCCTCTTTTGCACAACATATGCGTCACTTCCGAACAGACGTTGGAAACCATCCTGGCAAAGAGCACCGGCCAACATGTGCCTGGGAGTCCACAAGTCTATAGGTCAACAGCCCTTGTCTTGGCGGAGGCCAAAGAGCTCTCGATAGCTGTCATGAGAATGATCCAGTCTATATAAGGTCGGCAACCCGCCACCATCGCCACACCATGCTGGGTGCAATACTCCGGCGACACGCCTTAGGCTATACACTCAAATCGTATTACTCCATCATATCCTCATCCCCAAGCACAAGCGCTTGACGCAACACATGGGACCACCATGGGCCTTGCAAACACCTGTTGTGCATACCAATGTGCCAGGTCCTCCTTAGAAGAAATCAGTCCCAACAGTTGTGCTTCGTCAACTCAGTTTGGATCTGCTTCACCCCCCTTCACTAAAGGGATAATACGATCTTCACGACGCATCATGTACACACTTTGGACGGATCCGCCTGCGCATACGTAGCTCCTGAGCTGTCATTGGAGAAAGGTGTACGTCTATCACACCTCACGTCAGCAGCTGCGACCGAGTTACACGCCATACACGTGGCTCTTATACCCTCATTGCGTCCTGCTCATCTCCAGCGCTCTGGTCGATTTCTAACGACTCCAAAGGTGCGTTACAATCATTGGATCAGATAAGAGGAATAGGCTCCCTGGCTCCAGTGATGCATGCCGTCTTACGTGTGTACACTTCATCAGTCACACTGGGACATGAGATTCAGCTTCAGTGAGTCCCTGACCACTGCGGGGTACCCGGGAACGAGGCAGTAGACGCGGCCGCAAGACGAGCTCACACGAGCATCCAGGTCAGGACCATGCTACGCATACTTTACTGAAGGTGACGCAAAGAGGACCATTCGTGCTCTTGTAAAAAGCGTATGTTACCATTAGCAAAGAATCATTCCACATGCCTTACTCTTGCACAGAGTTGACCCTGAGCTCAAATTTGGAATGCCACCAGAACTGTCTCGGCCACTTGCATCCATCATACAGGCTGCGCCTCAATGTTCTCGACAACGACCGTCTACTGTTTGAAATTGTAGCGACTGCGACGTCGCAGAGGACCTCATTCAAGACTGCGCTAAATACAGAGACCATCGCCGTACGTTGGAATCGCCGCTGGCCCACCTGGATAACCGCCCTTTCAGCACCGGAAAAGTTCTTGGGTGCTGGCCTATGGTGGGTCACCAAGTACCGGCCATACAGAGTTATTCAGGTTTTGAAATCATGTGCCCCTCTAGACACCCTTTCAAGTCTCCGTGTTTCTCGGGTACTGAGTCACTCGGCTACGGCTCTACCGAGTACATTGTGCAGCCTGAAGAGGGCTATGGTGTATTTAGTCTATGTTCATTTGGACTTCACGTTCATTTGGGCTTGGACGTTCATTCATCTGGACTCATTCATCAGCATAAGATGGACCCTGCTTATTCTTTTTTTTTGTCTTTTTCTTTTAATGCCTCTTGGTCACCTTGAGGTTGGTCTAGAGTAGCCTGACCCGACTTTGTCGGGTCTCACATCTTCATGTTTTTTTTTGTTTGTTTGTAAGGAAAAAAGAGGAGGATTTTGTTATTTCTCCATCAATCAATCAGTAACGCCTTATGCATAAGTGCGCGCCATCTCTCGGAAACGGTGCGAAACGTGCCCTGGCGCCATATTTGAGTACGGAAACTTTTACTTCTGGTTTCTCAGCACCATCTGAACGGGCATGTCAACGGGAGTACAGCCTGGAAAGTGATTCCGCATTACTGCTTTGTGCCATGCTGTACGCAGAAGGGAAATAACGGACCCAAAGGTGAAAAGGTAAGGAGCCATTGAAGCTCGTCACCTTTCTTGGGGGCCAGAACCATGCAGTGTCCAGGATTTCAGTAACTGACGTGAGTTTCCATATATGCTGACGGTGTGAGCCACCCCAGGCTCATTTTGGGCCCGTGAGCACATGCATGAACTAATAACGCGCGGCTAGCATGCTTTATGCATCGTGCTTTTGAACTATAGCGGGGTAAGGAAGCAGCAAAAATGCGAACGCGCGGCGTGTGACTTACTTTGTTGCAAAGCGTCGCGGTAGACGCTTGTGTTTATTCTATGGCTGGAACTTCTGTATATACAATGAACAGTTTTCTTTTATATAATTACAGGTGTCGTTTCACAATTTTCCTGGCGACGAAAAGCTACGAGATGCGTAGCTTTGTGCAACGAAACGAGCACCACCATTCGATGTTTCGAGAGCGAAAGTCTGTTCGCTTCATTTCAAAGCTGACGATTTCATGCAAAACGTGGTCAGTGGAAGACGGATGCTGCACGCCGCTGCTGTTCCTTCCATATTTTCTTTTAAGAAGGAGCCCAAGAAACGCAAGCCACCAAAGGACAGAAGTTTCTCTCAACAAAGCCCGTCAGAAAATGTTGAGCGTGTGCCTGCAGTTCTGAGCGATGTTTGCCAGAATATCCAAGATGCTTTGAGTTTTGCTGACAGCCAGGAAACTAACACATGCTTTCCAAGTGGAGATGTGCCACAGGTAGCCATCAATGTTTTTAATCAGTCAGAAGCTGAACTTCAACTAGAGAGGAAGCTACAACGGAAAGAAGAAATAATTTTACAGCTTGAAAAAGATCTCCAAGAAGCCAAGAGTAAGGTTGCTCATCTTGAAAGAGAAGTTTGTGTGCTCGAACAAAAATTAAGGAAACTTGAAGACAAGCACCTCCCATTTTCAGTTCAGAATTTCAAAACGTGCAATGAAGACATTCAGTTTTATACCGGTCTGCCGTCGTATGAAGTGTTTGTGGCCTTACTGGAGTACTTAGACCCTGGTGAGAATGGACGCAACATGCAGTATAGAACGTCAAGTGATGAAGTCTCCTCCCTGGGCAGGCCACGCTCACTGTCTGTCAAAAATGAGCTGTTCATGACCCTCATAAGGCTCCAAGTAGGACTCTTCCAGAAAGACCTGGCGCACAGATTTCACATAACTCAAGCAACAGTCAGCAGAATTCTCACTGTATGGATAAACATTCTCTACCTCAAGCTAACAGAACTGCCACAGTGGCATTCTCGTCAAGTCGTCAACGCAGGCATGCCACCTGCCTTCAAGGAAAAGTATCCAAGTACAAGAGTGATAATTGACGCTACTACTCAAGTGCGAAGTACCCACCTTATTTGTCTTGCAGTCTGAAACTTACTCTACGCACAAATCCTCTAACACAATGAAGTCTCTGATTGGTGTTTCCCCAGATGGAAACGTCACATTTGTGTCCCCACTTTACACATGTTGCATTTCAGACAAAGAGCTAGTCAAGAGGAGTGGTTTCCTGTCACTTGATTTTGAGAGAGGAGACTCAGTGATGGCAGACAAAGGCTTCAAAATCAGTGACCTCCTGGAACCTTTGGGTGTAAACCTCAACATTCCCCCATTCACAAAGGATGGAAAGTTGACTTAAAGGGACTATCGCATCCGGGAACGTATGTATGATACTGATAGGGTAATGTTCCTCACCGCTTCAGAGTCAACTTTACCAAATTTCTCTTCCGAAAACAGCTTACATATTAAGTAAACGAGTTTTAAAGGTCCGCATTCCATCTGCAGCCAACAGGATGATGACGTAAGCCAGGCGCACGAATCGGAGCGCAGCGCTGGCGATTGTCTGCGAGATCGTCTGCTTGGCGTTCGCATCGCACTATACTAAGTGAAAAGTCCTCGGTAAATACGGGGGCTGACTTTCGCTTACCAGTGTGAGTGCAGACGTAACCATGTTACGTGAAACACGGCGTTATGCTCCTGGATGTACGAACACGTTCAACGTTAACCAGAAACTACATTCCGCGAGCCGGTAACAGAGAAGACGCCGTCCCCATTCCGCCTCGCCCGCCCGCCTGTCGATCGGTTGCTAAGGCTACCAAGGTCCCTCCAGCCGTTCCGTGATTGGTATTCTCCATGTCAAAGGGCGCGCAGTGATTGGCCTCGTCCGTGTGACGTTTCCAGAAAGGGAATCCAGGAATGCGTCGTCTGCTCTTGACAAGTTTTATATCAAACTACACAGGAACGACGCTGCCAATTCGCGTCGGGTTTTCGGCGTTATTATCAGTGATGAACGCGGAGTAAAAAGGCACTACAGTTTCGGAATCGACCGGGACGGATGCGATAGTCCCTTTAAGAAGAAGTCATTGCTACTCAAGAAATCGCGGGATTGAGAATTCACGTGGAAAGACGTATACAACGCATTAAAACGTACCACATTTTCGACAGGCGTATCCCAATCACCCTTGGGCCCATTGCTAATCAAATGTGGACTGTGTGCGCACTTTTGAGCAACTACCAAAGCCCTATCATCAAGTCCTATGAATAGCAATATTATATATAAGGTGCAATATTGTACAGTAGAGGTATGTAATAAATAATGGATTGCCTATTGTTTAAGGTGAGTGTCGGTGCTTTGTTGCAATTAAATGGTACAGGCTTGCTATGCTAATACACAAACGTGATATGAAGTTTAATGTGAAGTCATCTGTTTACAATGTTTACAAAACAGCAACAAATTAATATGAAACAACACACATATATACGCCGTACGTGATAACATTACACATATACAGTGAACCCTCGTTAATATGACCCCGGATAATCTGACATACGCGCTTTACGACCATACTCTTGGGGAACAATGCTGCGAACCCCCTGCAAATATCCCCCGTTAATATGACAATTCCGCATTATGACCAAAATTTTCAGGAACGACCATGGTCATAATAACGGGGGTTCACTGTAGATGACACAACTGCGGTGGCACACGTCATGCATTTCGAGTCAACCATCGATTCATGAATTCCCTTATTCTGTCCTGGAATGAAAACCTTCTCTTGCATTTACCGATTTCTGAACTGTGAAAGCATCCTTCAGGGACTGACCAAGAAGACTGTGTCACTAAAATCATACTGCATCCTATTACCCCGCGTCCCATTGTCAGACGGGAAAAAATGAGCTGATGTATGAATACTACAAACGTTTTAAACAATAAATCACCTAAAGTGACCTTAACTAAACTATTGTTGTTTCGTACATGGATATAATAATCCTACCACTGACTGTGCTGCACGGGGTTTTCCGAAGACTTTCCAGACGAATGTCTGCACAGTTTCCACTATGTCGGCTCAGGACGCATACTAACCCGCTGTCCCCTTTCCATATGTCCACGTCATATGCCGCTCATAGTCACGGTTGCTTCTCAGCACTAACACGAAATTAAAAAGAAAAAGTTATAATGTGTGTTATTCCGATACTTCCATACCTTGATGTAAGAATCATTCATAAATTGATGGTTGACTATGGGCTGCACAGCGCATGATACAAAATGTACATATTGCACAACAGAATAAACTAAAGTGATTCTTCTAGGTAGGGAAGAGCAAACTGGAAATAGAATTCATTGAGCTTTGTTACCATGTTACCATAATTCTTGGCACAGATATACTCTAGTAACTATTACCCAAGATGGGGAGTAGACTACAAAGTCTCCCCATGTAGTGCCAGAGCAGTATACCGAAGCAAGTGCACATGCAGTCATTTCTTTGAATCACCTTCGTGTACAAGTTCAGCATTACGTCGTAATGAGACAATGGTATTGTTTTGCGCCTTGGTTTGATTTGTGACAAAGAATCCTTCCTAACGGTGGTGTGGTGTGACTTGGATACCGCCTTTCTGTCTGAGCTATGTTGTCAGCTTGTTGCGATAATAATAATTTGTAGCGTTTCGTGTTATTTGTAACAGTGTTTAAGACAAAAGTGGTCTCTCAATACAGGTTTCCTGTCATGGGGACCACCCAGAGGATCGCCTGTGCAGCGTCATACGATCGAGTTTACAGATAGGCATCACGTTCCTCATCCACGGGTTCCTATAGGAACCCGTGGATGAGGAACGTGATGCCTATAGAGAACACCGTGTACCGTGCTAGCAATGCATGCACAAAAGCGCTCGAGTGCTCGCACATATACGGATGACAACACTATCAGTGTAGTGTAACATGTTCTCTCTAGCATATTATGCACTCAAACTGTATTTGCTGCCGGGTAAAATGCACGTATGTTCGATTGAACATCGAAAGAGCGATCAAACAGCTTGCATCCAGTGCTGGTTTTGGGCAAAAAACACTTCATAATTGCCAAATAAATGTACAGAATGAAAGCCTATTTATTCCTTGATAAAGAACGACTCACCTGTAGAAATTTACGCCCTGTATCCTTGCCGGTACGGTTGGTACGACTGTAATTGCCAGGCAGACTTGTACGTATTTGGAGTACTGTATTTAAAATACTGTATTTTAAATACAATTTGCCGTATTTTGGTACTCTACTCAATACTTTTTGTTTTGTGTATTTGTACTCTATTTAAAATACATTTTATGGTATTTTCTACTCAGTACTCTAATTACATATTTTAGATCTCCCTCTCAAACTTTCTGGGTCTCGTCTTTCCATTATCTTGCTTGTTCAGTGGAAACTTCCTGAGTCCCTTGGACTTGACCCGGGCATTGGCCCTCCTTGGAAGTCTCCATTTAGAGATCTTGCCCTCTTGGGATCTTGTACTAATCCTTGGCGAGTGAGGGTTCTATTATGTGTGCCTTGATGCCGGGACGCCGAATTCTGACGTCGCCGAGCAGGGACCTGCTAGAAGTTTGCTTTGTTCTGCGTCCCATATACTTAGTGGAGTTATGTATGCGGTATCTCTTTGTCATCTTTTTCAGACTTGTGTTTAGATGACTCCTATCACACAGCGGCGGCTTGCGTAGTGCGCGGTGTTTAGGTGATTCATGTCACACAGCGGCGACATGCCGCGTTGACCAGTGACCGGTGACTTTTTGAGTTCAAACAAAATCATTTCGCGTCCATTCCGTTCAGCTTGTCGCCTTTTAGTTCCGTGGCGAGGGGCTGTCTGGTCGCCTATAAGAACCCTTTTGCAAATAAAATGTAAATAAAGTGTACACTTAAAACGCAAAATTGCCTTATTTGCGATAAGTACTCGAGTATCTTAATTGTATTTCAAATACTTTTCGAAGTATTTTGTACTCTATCTTAATTACATTAATTTTCATGTATTTATACTCTATCTTAATTACATTCTAACGTTAGTATTTATTATCTTATCTTAAATGCATTTTTGAGTATTTTGTACATGTCTGGCCAGAAGTTACCATGATCGCTGCGGTGACTGCTTTGGGTACAGTAAGATGGCGGCCGGTTGCCGCACGCTTGCGCTCCCTGTCCGCGATCCAGCCACTCCAATTACGGTGAAAATTTCAGGATTTGTTCTGTGTATAATTCTCTCCCTGCAGTGCGGATTTTGCTTTCAGACGAGCAATAGAACAATCCGAAATGACAAGTTGAACAATCCCGCATTTTTCAGGTTTTCTAATGAGCATTTATAAATTACTTACGTCAAATATCAATAATACGGGCTGTGGCGCACTTTGTGTATCCCAGGACACCACTCTGAAAAAAAACTACACCGCGCTATTTTCTTTTTTCTTCGCGTAAAACCTTGACAAAGAGGAGCAAAAAATGAGAATTTGGTCATGTTCTTCGCTTTATACAGCTGAGCGATGTATAAACAAAAGGGTGCTGTAGCACATTTGTATTAAAAAAATGCTTTCCTAGGATTCCAATACTTCCAACGTCAGACAACTAGGAGCGGCGCAGTCTCTTGGCAAACATGGCAGTTTTCACAAGGGGAGTAGGACCGAAGCCTTAAAAGCCCGAGCGCCAACACGCGCAACGAAATCTCACATTCGCACCTCCTCAAGTACAGCGTCTGGCATACATCACTCTCATTTACCTGATGTTAGAATTTGCTACCACCATCTGCCATTCTCGTCAGCCGCTTCTTTCCACGTTCAGAACCGTTCGCTTAATTGCATGTGACTCCGTAACTGTTACAGCTTTTATATCAGAACGCCATTTTGACGTCCCTCATTTCTCTTTCCTTTCTTCCCGCGAGCCATCAAAACTACGGAATTCGCTGCTCTGTTCATTTACATCAAACCTTGATCATTCATAATTCAAATGAGCTGTTATTTCTCATTTCGGAAACGTTGCAGCTTCTCCGTTTATTTGCCTTTTTTGGTTTCTTTCATCGTTGTTAATGTATGTCAGTTTAGTGTTACTTCGTATCGGAACATGTCTGAAGCAGCATTGGTTCTAGGTTACGATATTAACAATTCCGCGTGACGTGCTCTGTTTTTCCATATAATGGCATAAGGTCCTTGGGGTAAAACAATAAACAAACAAATTAAGGAATGGATGATTTATTCCTCGCTTGTCATCTTGGTGTAGGCGTTTTTTACGTAATCGAACTTGTACGATTTAAAAGAGCATTATTGCGGTTGTAACTCGTTCTCCGCGGACTCCATGTCATCATCAAGTGCATGCACCATCAAGTGCCTACAAGTGCGGCACTTCCTTTCGATGAGCTGCATACGGAGAACCTTGATGCATCCATTATGCTAGCCTGCTTGCGGGACGTCGGTTTGCTTCGTTTTGACATGTGTTCCTGTCCGTTACATTAGTGCATTTTTGATGCATCGTACGCTATCGCCTGTAGCGTACGATGCACTAAAGCTCACTATTGCCTCTTGCGTACACGCATCTAGATACACTTTACTATAGTTTCAAACCACATTGAAGCATGCCATTTCATTTCTCTTCACATAAGACGCAGTTTATTTTTAATCCACCACAGATGAAATACTTTAATGATTATTAATTAAATGTAATCGATGATAAAAACTACCTAGTAAGAATTTTAATACACAGGAAACAACCGTACGTAAATGCCATGATAAAAGAAGCTTGTCATGTGATGGTATATCATGGAACAAAGCCATCGGCTTATCATGTGTTGGTTCCCTTATGGCGAGCTACTTGGGATCTATTAAAACTCCCTAAGATTAATCTGTGTTCATGTCATGGTGAACATTCTTATCTTAAACGTCCGACTCCATCGTGTCCTACATCACAGGCTTCTTCACAACCAAATAGTTTATGCAGTGAAGACTACATATGAGGGACACTCATCTTTCCTTTTTTTTTTCCTCGTTCCATTTTCTTCCACCCCCGACCAGAGAATGAAAACCGTCTTCTCATAAATATTTATGATGCATGCAAATGAAGTTTGTTCTGCAGGACCCCCATTTGCTACATACTCCATTGTGGGTGCATGCATACTGGAGGATATATGTATTTGCGAGCGGGGGCCTGCTTATCCCGCAGAAAGGCAGAGAGGTGGTACTGTTTCCCCAAGAAGATTGCGGCTGATCAAGAAAATAACACTACGCTATTCTGCCGGAGGTCTCCGCATCATTCCTTTTTCGTACTTTATGTTTCTTATATTTGACCGGTCCTTAGAAATGCCAAGTGTGCAGGAAAGTATAACTGCTCCCTGATACGCAAGCAGGGCCTGGTTCGGAGATTACGTACGGCAAGAAACATTCCGTGGTATTGCATGTCCACGAACAGTGAGCTTTGTTAAAAATTGGCTGTATCTTTGTCTGGACATTGCGCCAAACACGCGCTCACATGTGGTAGCTTCATAGGGCCATTTATAGCTTGCTTTTGAGCGTGTTGTTGGGTAACTCGTTGCTTTTGAGTTTCAGTATCTTCTTGAGGAACTCGTTCCTTTTTAGCTAACTTTGTCGAAGTAGCTTGAGGTAAGTTCCAAGATACTTTTGTTCAATTCCGGTCTAAAAATAACGCAAACTGCATCCCGCTCCTCTAATTCGCAATTATACGAAGGACCGCGAGCCTGTTGGGCCGAGGATCTATTTTGAATATTTTATATCAAATTTACATTCCCTACTGAAAGAATGGCTAAGAAGGAAGCGAGCTGGTCATAATAGCTTTCATCGTACATTCCCCGAGGAGACACACGTTTGCAAATATGTAACAAAATTTTTCATATTTTACGCACGCAGGTGAAACCAGTTTGCGAACACTGTTTTCGGTATCTTTCTTTTTCTTTTTTTCAGTAGTAAGTTTCGGTATATTCGGAGCGCTCTACGAAAACGATAGCGGAAGAAACAAAACTCAGCAACGTGGTAATATCGGTCACTTCAAAAGAAGGAGAACAACACATTTAGAGTATCGCCAGGGGCGATACTTTACCCCGTTGCTGGTGGTGATGTAGGGAATGTAATAATGAGCCCCTTCACAATGAGAGTCGGGTTCCGGCTGTAGGTTTGTAGTGAACACCTTCCGATCTACTGAGACTCCCATTATTTTGCCGACGACACGCTTCTGAGAAATTCACCCATCTGAGGACGCCACGATCTTGGTGTCAGGGTGCAAGTTGCCACGCTCGCTAGGGAAGTTAAATGCGGTGTGACGTGTGCTTGTACTTCAGCGCACGTTACAGAACCCCCAGGTAGGCAAAATTCATCCACAGACCGACCACTGTGGCGCATAGCTCAGCATTTCGGGCCTCGAAACTCACGATGACAATCATCTGATAAGGCATGAGCAGTGGCGTAGCCACGAAGGGGCTAGGGGGGGCCCGAGCCCCCCTACCTGCCACTGACCGACCCAGGCAAATCGTGCAAATCCGAGGAGAAAATAATATATGGGGGGGGGGGGGGCGACCAGTGTGACGATCGCGAAAGTTCTTACAGTTCATGGCGTCTATCTAAGCGGCACATCTGAATGATTTCCAAAGTATGAGCTTTTCAAAATCCTTCCAATCTCGTGACACCACCTCATTGGACATCACAGTATAACCGTATTGTGAATGTCTAAATAAATTATTCTCGATTTTTTTTTTTTTTTTTTTTTTCAATCGCATGCTGCGGTGTGCACAAGTATTGTGTGTTGCCGCACCCAGGATCAGCGTCGGGAAGGGAGTGGGCGGGTTTTCGCATAGGGGCCCCCCTACCTTGGAGGTCTGGCTACGCCACTGTGCATGAGCTCAGCCACGTGCTACGAACCCATGTGACGGTCGACATGGCGTATCGGTGAGCTCGACCATGCCGCATATTAGTGGGCCCACCAGATAATATCACACCTGCTCTGTTTACAAGTGTGATGTTATCCGGTGAGTGCACCAGTATGCGGCATGATCGAGCTCACCGAACCTTCACGTGAGTTCGTAGCCGCGGTTGAATGCACGCCTTATCAGATGATTGGGATCGTGAGTTTCGAGGCCCGAAATGCCGATGCTATGCTGTGGCGTCGCCACCAGTTATTATTATTACTATTATGAGAAATTCGGCAATGTTATCTGATAAATGATTGTGGCGTCACTGGCTGCGTCTCTTTTGTCTGCCTCTCTTCACCGAGGTTATGACGCAGTCCGTGACCTTACTACATCATGACGCTGGGCGATAAGTACGCAGGCTCAGTACAGCGGTACGATAAGGGACTTGTACCCGTGAAGTAACGACGTGGGAGGGCGAGACGAGGCAAATGTCATTGAAACAGACTTGCGTAAATTTTTCTGGGAGGTTCGCGCAGTTCACTCTGTTTCATTTGGTGTGGTGCGAAGGGCCATGATGGTGAATTGAAATGAGAGTTACCGTCCTAGCGGTGAAGTGCAATGGTTTGAGTAGTGTGATGCATGAGTGCGTGCATGACTCAGTGTGCGGTGGTGAATAAACCGACGGATGCCGTTAGAGCTTTGAATGTCGGCCGAAATGACTACTTCGTGAGCTGGTACAACGCAGTGACTAAAAACGGATGTATTAATGGAGAAGTAACGAACCTAACGCTGGTGAGTGCAGGACTTTGCTTTGGATTGTAGCTGCCGCGTGACGCGATAACCCAAATTATTTTCAAGACATCGTGGCTGCTAGCTGCCGTTCCTTCTTCAAAGATCAACATCGTGCTTAGTTATCAAAACTTACCACATGGATTATAGACTCCCTGGGTACTTACAAATATTCTAATTTCTTCGTGCTAAAGGCGTCTCGGCAACGTGAACGGCTTACGCCTTTTATTTTCTTTGAGAAATTTATCTTATGTGGTTCAGCTAATTGGAATTCTACACATCTTCTGCGCCTTGGAAAGAAGAAACCCCCTCAAAAATCTCGACCGTTGAAATGTTGCGTGTTTCTACCCGCTACCAAAACTAGGTATCCGATACTCCAAAGTAGCGCAACACCACAGCCGTTGCAAATTCGAAACATCAACGCGACACCGCTACCTAATGCAGGTAGCGCAGATCAGTGACGTAGCCGCGGGGGGCTTGGGGGGGGGGAGCTTGAGCCCCCCCCTACCTGCCACGGGTCGGCCCACGCAAATCGTGCCAATCCTGGGAGAAGCCTTTTTCTTTTTTGAGGGGGTGGGGTCAATAGCCGATTTTAAAAAGATGCACAAAGCGGCATGGGAACTTTGAGGGACACCGCTCTGTCGTCTGCTTCGGTTATGGTTTACCCCGGCTGACGATGCTGTTCGACGATGTGACGAGTTGTTGCTCTTCCTCTACCTCCGCCCCTGGCCGTCTCGTAATGCTCTGAGGCGTTAGAATTTCCCATGGGCCCTTGCGTGCCGCACGTGGCGCTTGCTTTTTTAAAAAGATGTATTGCGGGAAAGCTTTTGCAGTTCGTGGCGTCCATCTAAGCAGCAACCTGGAATAGTTTTGTGCATTGGCCTTTCAAGCTACTTCCAATCTCACGACGCGGCCTCATTGGTCAAACATTCTACGTTTTCAGCTCTCATCTCGCTGTATGCACAGCTGTGGAGGTGTGGGCGCACCCAGGATCAGCTGGGCAGATTTTCGCAGTTGGTGGCTATTCGTGCTTCGTACACATGTCACAACACAACAACTCGCTCCGAGTTTTCCCATTGTAGTAGCTGAATTGGAACGCGATCTAATATGTATACAACATTCACACAGTTGTGACAAGACGACGTATATATTTAATTAACAGGTTAATTGGGAATGCGAAAGCACATCTACTGAATGTACATGCATCCGCTAGATTACAAACGCGGGGAAGCATAACACATGCAACACAGCGTTGCACAAGCCTGAACATTGGTCTGGCTGCGTTATTAAAGCCGGACCTGTTGCAGGCGTACACGAATCCTACGAAAAAAAATCGCACCTGTTCGCGGGATTCATGGTCGAATTCGGTGGACAGCGAAACGCCTGTGCAAACATTTCGGAATTCATCAGTGGAAAGTTGCAGTCGTCTTGTTCCTTTCTACTTTTGGAGCACAGGGTATAGCAATAGCTCATGAAAAATATCTGTCTTTCAGAGAACTGAGGAAGTGTTGCTAGGCGCACATCCTGTTGCGTACCACTCCTCAGTTCATCTTTGTAGGCATTATAACTTATCGCTAGGGCTGGCAGGAGGGGGAATGTAGATTTTTCATCACTTGTCCTGTGAATATTACAAGTCAGTTTCGAGTTGTAAGCTGCTGCACTGTCATTGCCCCACCACGTTCGCTCTTCTCCGGTTTCAGTGAAGGACAGCCCTTCTTTATCGAATGCTTGGACTATTTGAGACGCGTACAGTGATCCTAAGGCACCATAATTCGTTCCTGGATTTCCATTGTGGTAGAAATACGGGTAGCCCAGCGCTTGTAATGAAACGTGCGCTGTATTCGTGACGTGACTGTAGCGAAACATGCCATGCGATGTGAAGATGAACTTCAAGTAGATGTCATCGACGTGTTCGTGGCCGAGGAGGGTTCTAACTTTTTTAACGACGTCTAAATAGCTCTCGAAGAAGGACGGGCTGAGTGCCGGAAAATCCCTGTAGTAGCCTAGAAGCACACCGGAGGTGTTGGAAATATCAAATCCGGGCCAGAGATCTGTGAGTGTGTGGTGCAACTTCCTAGTCGCAGACGATTTCGTTGTAGGATCAATCCAGGGAGCTTCGGTTATGAGTTCTTTAGCGCTGTTAGATATAGATTGGATCAAGTGGTCGAGCTGCTGGCGCTGCACTCTTAAAAAAATATGACCCATAATTTTGGAAACTGACAACAGGCCATACGGCATTTGAGTTGTCTCGAAACAAAACAGAACCCGCCTGGTTTGGTATTCTTCAGCGCTACCATACTTGAGAATTCCTGCCTCAGGATATCCCAGTAGCGCTATTAATGCATGCTTCTGCACAAACGTCCAACCGATCACATTCATCAGCCGATCGTTCGGGATCGTTTTGAGGATCAAGTCCACAGCTTTCAACCGCGCAATATCTTGAACGTACACTATATCGTCGTATGTGAAATTGAACGTTGGGTGGTAGTGCGCATTTAGCGAACTTAACCACAGCTCTGCAGGAACAGATTCGGTGACCGAGCCCATACGCGATATTGGATATGTCGCCTCTCTGTGCTCTATTGCAGAATCCCAAAATAATGCCACAAGTATCGTTCCTTCGTCTGCTTTCAGCTGGGTTACGTTAAGCGACCCCACTTGCGATGTTCCCAGCAGATTAGCGTACTGTTTAACGTACGCTTCGTACAGGCCCTGCTTTTCAATCTCCGACTGCCGTTGGGTCCAAGATACCCCTATCAGTTGGTGGTCCAAATGAATCATACGAGGCCGCCCTCTCTTGGGCAGGATAACGTGTACGTCCATCCACAGACCCATGTTCCAGTTGACTGCCAAATTAATGAGAACGTCGAACGGTAATATGCCTTGTTCAGGTTCCTCAGGCCATGTAAGATGAAGCATTTTCATGAAGTTGCGAAACGCGTCCCTGGTTTCTTCTTCTGGTTTCGTTACGTTCATGCACATATTATAGAGAAGGGCTGGCAACGATGTGTCCGATGCCAACTGTCCCGTGTACTGCAGCACAGTATTCCAATACATATCCTGCTGAACAGAAGCGGCGGCTTCGTTCTTCGGTTGCCAACGTCCGCAAACGTACTCGTAGAAGTTTTCGCATGGTTCCATGTCTTTGTTGAGGGCTGCTTTCAGTTCCAGACCGTGGGCACTGCAGTCTGCTGTGTGACATAGTATCGACGGTAACGTACGCGCTAATACTCGATGAACAGCATACGCGGAGACAATAACCACCAGAGCAATGAACGTTGCGATAAACAGAGGGAGCCATATGGACAGCCTGCTCTTCGACCGGAGCTTCCTCCGAATGTCCGAGTCATTTGTTTCACACAACTGTTTCATCTTCTTCACCTGAAAAGGAATCCCGCCGATTTGAGAATCAACTCTTGTTTTTATTTCTGCGATATCCTCTGCACGACGACCAATCTATCAGTGGTATTGAATGTGCGTGTGTAGGAAAGCAAAACCGATAAGGGCGTACGATAACCTTCATGACAAATATTGCACGCAGGGCGACAAAGTACTAGGAGCCCACACACGATGGTACACAAATTAGTGCCTCAGCTTCAATAAGCTCTATGTCGGGAGCCGCTGTTATTTCGAACAGATACTGCTGTTTCTACTGGGTACCGTCCTCATCGTTACCGGTATATTTACCAGGGATTAGGGACCCAGGGCATCGGAAGTCAACGCTTTCACGCCCCAAGGACCAGTGGTTGGAGTTTTCCGTCAGCGCAACAGTGGACTCACAATCCGCTACACTTTAACCCACAATCACTGGGCACTCTAAAGGAACCGTAAAGTTAATAGTAAACCTATAGAAATTTCACGTCTTTCTGAAAGCATGTTACCTGAATGCTTCAGATATGCTCATCTCTGTTGATCTTTAAGCTTTTTTTAGCGAATGAATTTCAAATATTTTTTCGTGCCTCATCTACCAACGCTGACGACGCCCTTAGACATGCCATTTATTGAGAATGCACGAAAGAACGGTAACCAGCACTCCCCAAACCACATTCCTTTTCTTGTGTTACGCCTTGGAATTTCGTGATACAAGACGCCAGTCGTCGCAAATGCATTCCGGAATACTACAGCATAGAAGAGATATCCGCGCAAATCTTGTAGAAGTCAAGTTTTCGCACACAGAAGCGACAGAAAACCGACGTTCACTTTATGGCTGTACGGGTTGTACGGTCGTCTGCTAGAGCATATCATGCCGCATTCAGACGGATGATGGCGCACATGTTCCTGCAAGCTGCAGCTATTGAAATAAAAAAACTGTTCCAGAGATGCCCTCGTTCTTCCAAACGGGCTTAATAGGTCACTATCACGTGCGACTTTTCCGCTAATCCGGACCGGCCGCCCTTTGCTTGTTCCAGGGGACATCCCTGGTCGATATGACGACCACAATGCCGTAAATATATTCACGAATATGAAAAGCACGAATAATTAAGCTCTTACACTTTGCGTGCCTCATTCCAATGGAGAATTCCACACGATGTGCACTAAACCATTTCACTTTACAGTCTGCCTAACGAATGTGTTCACGTGCTCACAGGCTTCATCGCCTACATGGCTCATGATCTGACGAAGCGCGAGGCGCTCGGGAGCTCGAGCACGTGGTGTATGACGCGCTCTTTTCGTTAAAGGGACTATGAAACGATTTTTTTCTTCGTTTCGTTCGAAAGAAATTTTTCTGAGTCTAGAACCGAAATTTTACTTTCGTCGCGCTAGCGGATTTCTCGGGAGCGAATTTAAACGGAGCGGCGAAGGGAGGACAGCTGGCGCCACGCCGTGGCGAGCTGCCGAGCGGAGACACAACGGGAACTTGACGCGACCACGGCCGGCTCAGCAACACGTCATCGTGACGTGTTGCCGAGCCGAGGAATCCCGCCAGGAGCATGCGCCGTAGGATCCCGCGTATGCGTTCATCGGGAGTGGAAATCTCCATGACAGCAGCTTTCGCGCGATCGGCAGATTTCGGCAGTGGCGGCAGCCACAGCGCGAGCTCGCGGCATTACTTGCCATTGTGCAACACCGGTGACGTAACGGGGAATCGAAGTGCGGTCCGTACAGTTGCACCATCGGCAGGGAAATATGCGCGGGAGAGGAGGAACGCGGAAGAGACATTTCCAGCGCGCGCTCTTCGCAGAGTGGAGCGATTTCGTCCGGAAAAATTTGTGGCATATTAGTTTCTCTGCGGGGAGAACAGTTTCCATCGAAAAAAAGTATGGGGGTTCGGGAAATTTCATAGTCCCTTTAATCCCCCAGCCAATAATGAGGACGGTGCCCCGGGAGAAAAACAGTCTGTGGAGATACCGGCGGCTCCCAAACTGAGTCTTCTAATTCAAAGTATGACAACACAGTTCCTTTCTTACAGGGCACTGTAATTAACGGTGCGGAGTAGCTGGATTCGTGGAACCAACATATGTAGGGTGTGTGTAGATAAACCTAAGTGGTATTAGCACACATAACTGGTTTACCTAACTGGCAAACATCCGGTGGCGAACTATGGCGCATGCATTAGAACAGGGCTGTATCAGGAGAGTTGCATTCAGGTATCGCCAGGGCAGCTATCGGTGTAGAAACCGAAACGACGTCTCATATGGATGTTCCTCGCTAGTGCCCCTAGCAGTATCTGCACGCAACTTTCCTACGACAGTCATGATGCCCTATTCTAATGTGCGGAAGCCGACGTTCTCGATCTCTCTCTTTCCTGTTTTTACGACGAGTACGGCTTCCACGATTTTTCTGTGGTGTAAATACGAGTTATGTGTGTAAATGCCACTTAGGTTTATCCGCACACAACCTGTATGTAAGGTTAACACGATCGAGAAGAGTGATCATATTACCACATCCTTCGATGGTTCGCCGCTGTATCTCGTGGTTATCGAAGGAGCAGGACTTCCTGGCCTTGTCTTCGTTATTTGATGCCTTCGAGGGCTCGGCAACGGACTCGTCCGAGGCGATATCATAGGTGATCCGTAGCGCCGATCCAGCTGTGCAAACGTTGTCGTTCCTTCTTCTTCTTCCTCATAAAAGATGGCGATGAGCCACTAAGGCAGATTGACCAAGACGATTGGGTGAAGTGAAGCCAAAGTTTCCTCCTCTTTCTCTTCGAATTCACAAAGGCAAAGGCCAGTGCACTCCTCGAGCGAACGAGTCTTCTTTAAAATATCCAAGCCATGCACCATCGCTAGGTCAAAGTGGTTCGCGAACCCCCCAAGTACGCCCAGCATCTGCGCCTCGTTTATCTGTACAGTGCAATAACATAGCTACGCTGCTTGACGCGCTCGTAGCAAAGCATAATTGAGAATATCTGAGTGACTGCGTGTATTCTATTGTCATCAAGTAAGGAACCTTGTATTGAGGCAGGCCCTTGAGTGAAGCCTGAGTGAGTGACGGGCTGAAAAGTATGCAGTGGAAGTATGTGCGGGAATACTGATGCTGATTGTACGATATGAAGGGTAACACTCGCTACAGGCATCTTTTGTCGCGGATGTGCGGGCAAAGAGTTCATGACCTTTAGCCCCCTTTCCAGCGAGGGTACTGCTATGGAATGCTGACTTCCCGTTTCGCCTTATAACAGTCACAGCCTGGCCTTGTTTCAAGACATTTGAATGCGCACATTTGGAAATATGAAAGTACCAGGACCTACCCATGAGCGCCTGTTAGGGAAAGTATCAGGACCTACGCTAGGAGCACGCATGAGGAAGAACGCAGAGATTCGTGAAGCCATCACATTAGGAATTAGTCACACGATGTGACTTATCGCAAGACATACAATTGCATGCGGTATGCTACAACAGTGCTTCTCAACTACAAAATTGTCTTTCCTGTGACGAAAGCATTCGAAATCGCATCCAATCTACAGCACGCGCAGAACAATCAGCAACTAACAGCGAGTGCAGTGGACCACAACCAGTAGCCCGGTAGGCTGCCGCGCCTACCGCACCATATCAGCAGATAAGATTCTGAGTCACGCTCTCTGTCATTGGTTCGGGTAGACGGGGTAGGTTAACGGCAACGGTCTACTAACGCTCGCTAATATTTTCACAATATTCGTAAGGAGACTTAGAGGTGTGCTCTAGGAATCGGCTGATGAATAGGGTACCGTATGCCCGTCCTTCAGTGTGACCCGAGTTCGAATCCGTGCGCCGGCTGTACTGTCTGGGTGCTTTCCCTAGATTTTCCTCAGGACACAGTTCCTTGTGACCCAGGACGCACAGTCCTCCCCTGCGATACTCGTGACGTTGCCCGCCTGAGCGTGGCCGACTACGGTTCCATTGGCTACGTAGCCAACATTACCGGGACAAATTTCGCAATATTGTGTTCTTGAGCACCTTCCATGAAGTCCTACATCTGTGGTCACTTCAAAAGCCCTTGAACTATCGCAAGTTCTCCCCTGATGTGGAAATGAAGGCAGCTGTAACAGATTTCTATCTGTCACAGCCACAGGAATTGAATGTATCACAGGAGAAGAGAAGCGCTCTTGGTCGAAATTATCTGCAGTCCTACCCTGCAGCACGTGCAGCATGTCGCCACACAAATAGGCTGACTCACCTTACGTAAGGTTTAAGGAGACACCGGCGCTACCATGTAATAATCGGGGAAGGCGCGAAGGATTTCCTCCGCTCGGGGGTATTCCGAGTGAAGGTCGATCCTTGAGGCGCAAGGCTTGTCCTGAGGAGCAGCTCGAGCGAAAGGTCGAGTCGAGGATCGTTTAGTCATAAGACACTCAAGGAAGCCATAGTCTCCGCAACTGTTCAAAATGGGTCCATCTAGCGCTCCCCTCTGCACTAGCTGTGGCGTGGTGGGCGATATTCCCCACTGCATCCTACACTGGCGACAGCACCTTCTGCACCGTGATGCCCTCTGTCGCCGTCTATCCCAACTTGGCTACGGCACTATGACACTGGCTACCTTACTGGGTCCCGTTCGCCAGTCGACCCAGTAGGCACGCACCACGCAGTCACCACTGCGCCCCTCCGCTTTCTCCACGCTTCGAACCTTGTCAACGCCTTGTGATTGTGTGACCGTGTGGGTGACTTTTCAGTTTTAGTTTTGTGTTCCTCCTTTTCTTTTATTTTCGTCTTTCTCTTTTCCTTTTCTTTCCTTTCCCATTTTCTCCTTTTTTCTTCACCTTTTCTTTTCTTCCCCCATTTTCCTTTTTTTTGGAATAGCTAGCCGTCCTCCGTCTGCCACCCCCCCCCCCCCCCATGGTCTCTTTCGCTCTGCACAGGGGGAATTGAAATGTGCGACAGTTGCTGCATAGGATCATCCCTGCCGAAGCCACTTCGTTGCCGGCGAAGGAAACGGAAGAGAGAGAAGGGAACACAAAGAAGGAAAAAGCGAAAACGCACCGTTTTCCAATTGTGAAGCCTCGACCTTTCTTGTTTAGCTCAAGGCGTACCCCTTCACTCATGGGTTTGTCGAAATTACGGCGCCAAGAACTTTCGACATTCCTCGTTATTCGCGACATTTTTTTTTCCGGGCTAGAGAACTTCGCCGAGTTATTGTCTCGATGACCCAGAGCCTCGAGCGGAAACAAAATTCGCTTACTCCAGACTTTCTTCTTTCAAAGACAAGACCGCCGCGCACAAAGACAACGCTGTTCGGACACTGCTCAGAGGGTTTCAAATATAAAGAACCCCAAAAAATCGAAGAAATGCTCGAGTTTGTCTCCAGTTCCCACGTCTTTCCTTTTACAAACGCGGTGTGTTTGTTTCTACGAGTTTTAAGAAGAATCGATTGAGCATTTCCTTTTCGAGGAGCTATTTTCCGATACCAGTACACTCCGTTCGTGAGAAAGAGATTCTTTCACATCCAGCGAAGGTATTTTGTAAACGTAAGCATATTTGCTGGCTCGATTGACATTGGAATGCTGCAAAGGAACCTCTTTTGTATACCTCTTAGGAATGCCGTGGAAGGAAAGAAAGAAAGAAGAAGAAGTAAAAAAAAAGAAGCCAGAGACAAGGAAGAGAGAGGAAAGTGCAGAGTTATGTCTTCTCCCAGTAAAGTTCCCTTTCAGTGTGCTTGATCAATCTCTTTCACGCAAGAGTGAGCCAGAAAGATGCTCGCATAAATGTATTGCTGGAACCAGACCGTTGCAACGTAACGCTGGAGCAGTTAGATACTGTTAGAGAAAAATGCAATGAGAGGCGCGAAATAATGTGCGTTGTAATATGTTGGATACGCGTTAATTGTCACAAAAAGATGTACGGTCCGCTTTCTCCTCAAATAAGAAGCGATAACTGTATCATGGCGGCGCAGAGCCCTGCTACACTCTTAAAACAGAGCTTCTCCACATAACACGTTGAAGGCCAACCATTGCACAAAACGATACCACTTCTTGTTTGTGCAAATCTCAGGGAGCACGCCATTTTGTAACAATTAACGTAAATATATAAGTGTCACAAGACGGCGTACGCCTCCCGTTTTCAACAGGTGAGAGAACGACGTACTTCAGGATGATGGATGACTAGGAGTATGTTATGCAGTGAAGTTCCGTTTCAAGAGGTCGAGGGGCGCTAACGATTCTCTATGGTCTTCACCGCATATCACCGCTCCGAGGTGGTGGTGGTGGTGGTGGTGGTGGTGGTGGTGGTGAAAGGACTCGTCGTTGTCGGCCTCACAGAGGTGGGCAACGTCACGACTGACGCCCTGGGGGAATGTGCGTCCTGGGTCGGCTTCTAAGGGAACTATGCTGACACATGTCTGAAAGCGTCTGAGGAAAACCCAGGAAAAACCCCAGACAGCACAGCCGGCACCGGGTCGCTCCGATGGTGGTGGTGGTGGTGGTGAAAGGGCGTGCCGTTGTCGGCCTCACGGGTACCTTTACGTACACCCGGCCTCACGGGTACCGGGTACGTACACCCGGGTACCTCCCAGGTACCCGAACAGGAAGGAAGGGAACTTCACTGCATAACAAGCTGTGCGCCAATCACAGCGCCGAATGATACAGTTATCGCTTCTGATTTGAGGAGAGGCCGGAAGGTATACCTTTTTTTTTTGTGTGTATGCGTGGCAATTAATATGTCTCCAAGTTGACACAAAAAGGCGTACGGCTCCTATTTACAAGGAATCGGGAAAGAGAACGATGTGATTCTGCGTGGAGATTGGATCCCAGCGTGTCATGCGGTGGAGTTCCCTTCCTTCCTGTTCGGGTACCTGGGAGGTACCCGGGTTCGAAACCGGGCGCTGGCTGTGCTGTCTGGGTTGTTCGATTCCCGCCCCTTTCTGGCCTTTTTGACGATTGTCATATCTCAATTCTTGTTTTTTTTTTCTCTGGGTTTTCCTATCCTCAGACACTTTAAGACAAAAGTCGGCAGAGTTCCCTGCGAACTCGGACCAGGATGCACCATCTCCCCTGCGATGATGTTTCCTCCATGCGTGATGTTGCCCGCCTGAGGGTAGCCGACTACGGTAAGCAGTTCCATCACCACCCTTCCTTTTTAAGAGAGAGCGAGAAAAAAAAAGTCCTTCTTGAATGGAGGACGCCGTTACCTTGACATCAACACAAACGGAACGATGGTCATATTCATTACGTCGTTCATAATTTTTCAGCGAAAGAACCTGCAATTTACGCTTTCCCCTCCCTCTCCTTCTCAAGAAGACCGACAATGCCGAGAGGCCTCCGAATGGTCTCTGTAAAGCGATCTCCCGCGATGGTTGGATAAATCGTTTGAGGAGACCAATGAGAGAGCGCTCCGCATTGTCGTCCCTCTTGAGAAGGAGAGGGAGAGGGAAAGCGCACATTTCAGGTTCCTTCGCTCAGAAATCATGAACAACGCAACGGGTGACTATACCGTTTCGGCAGCAGTCTCTAGAGAGTTTTAGTACCTCGTACGCTATCGATCGATGAATGATGAATGCCTTGAAAGTTTATTGTCATCACTAGGAAACAAAGAACAAGAAAAACCGTGGGGCGTGTCCAATAGCTTTCGCTAGTACAGGCTCATGCCCCGCGGGGTAAATGGAACAGAAAAACAGGTGAGATAAATAATGCAACAAACAGTTACATTCCTGGGTTCAAATAGGCTGAAGTGTCCATAAGGTATCGTCGTAGCATGTTGCGGAATGACTGGCTGTTTTTAACCTTAAGAGGCATAGAGTTCCAGAGTCGCGGCCCAAAACACACTGTCAATCTGGTACCATACACATTTTTTGGCCGATATAACATAAAGTCATTCGACATGACGCTTCGGTTACCTCTTGGACATTTTTTAAATATGTTGTTATTAAAAGGAAGGTTATTCTTTACAATTGACTCTACAAGTAAGGCACGACGCTCTCGAATAAGATCAGGCAGTGGGAGAATATTCAGAGAATTAAAAAACTCAATACAGGAAGTTCTACTGCCAGAACAAGTAATTAATCTTATAGCTCTCTTCTGAAGCCTGAACAGACGATCCAGATATGTTGGGAATGCAGTACCCCAAGAAGTGGCACAATAAATTAGATGACACTGCACAAATGAGAGGTACAATTGACGTAAAACATGTAATGGAAAATATTGACGGGCAAGGAATAAAATGTGACAGGACTTGGAAATATTCTTAGCAACTTTAACAATGTGTGGTTTCCACGTGAGATGAGAATCTAAGGTCACGCCTAGGTAATTAATAACATTTACTTGTTCTATAACATTGTTATGAATTGAGATGCTCATTTTGACATATTTGGCAGAAGGCTTGCAGAAGACAAGAAACTTTGTCTTAGACAGATTCAACGTCAGACGGTTAATAGCAAACCAATGAGCAATCTTGTTTGCCTCATGGGACACGGTCGGCGCAATTTCGGAAACATCTGGAGAGCTGAAGAGGAAACACGTGTCGTCCGCATACATGAAAGTCGAAAGCCTGTCGGAAACCGATGGAAGATCGTTCACATAAATCGAAAATAACACAGGACTATCGCTTACCTATGCGTACCTATGGGATAGCGTGGTGGTTCTGCGAACTGCGTGAAGCTCTCTTTATAGTTTGCGCGTGCGCAGAACCACCAACGCTATCCCTTACGTACGCAAAGGCGATAGCGTACGATACACTAAAACTCTCTTCCTTCTCGCAACGCGCCACCGATAACCCCAAAGTAATCAAGCTCCCTATACCACCCAGAAAGCGCCACAGCACCTAGGTGTTAAACGCGAAGAGTTCCCAAAACGGGAACGCCGAAATAGATGACCACTGATAAAAAGTATCCGCAATACTCCGCCTTCGTGTTGTAATTAGAAGGACGGATTCATTAATTTCGAAGCAAGGTAATCGCGTCAATGCTGTAAAAAGTCAACATAGTATAATCTCCATTCATTACACCACCGCGATTGACGTTGTTATAGTTTTTCGGGCGCGAGAGAATTAGCTTCAGTTAATTGAAGCGGGCTAATGAATTACGAGATAGGGCATATGAAGCCTATGTGCTGTTCTGGAGCATACAACTAAACCGATGTGGTTCATGGAATTGTACGTTTGCACAGCGAAAGCGTAGAATTCAGAAAAAAAAAAAAAAAAGGAACGGTTTCCATTGATGCTGTCAAGGAAGAGGCCCCGTAAAATTGTGCGCGAAGTATAGTTAGGTAGTGACGTTTTCGGGTTAAATGCCTTTCTGCGCTATTTTTAAATCTGTAATTCGGGGAGAAATCGAGCGATAACTGTGCCTTCGGGTGTTTTTCTTTCTCCTCTTGACTATTAATTCCTTTCCTAACCTTTTATTTTTGGGGTGACCTACACCAGCGCTAATAACCGAAGGCAGACAGTATACTGACACGCATGGCTATATTTCTGGGAACGTAAGTGACCCATTCTTACAGGTGTTACACGTGGCGACCTTTGTCGTCTTCAGTGGAAACGCCACTTGAGTATTTCATAGCGAACAGAATTCGGGGAGAAATCGGGTTTAACCCGAATTGGTCGGAGGTGAGTTCGGGGGGAATAACCGGGCGGAATCGGGTTTAACCCGAAAAAGTCACTCCCTAAGTATAGTGCATTTTTTACGCACAAACCTATAATTTACAATGACAAATCTACTTCAACTTTCGGAGACGTTCTCACCTGCTTCATATCATATAACTGTGTCCATAATGCATGAGCAGAGTGACGAAGGATATAGAAGGAACATAGGCTAATAATTCATATTGGTCAGTCGTCCGAGAAGATCTAGAGCATTGGCACTTGTTTTCTTGGGATGTTCGCTGCTTTGTGCTTGAGCGTTTCTGTAAAGAACCAGAAGGAAGCGCTTTATGTTGGCCAAAATACTCTGCATAAGCCCCGGGAAAGGTGAGCTACAGTCCCTATGCCGTTCTCCATTAGCGTCCAACTCTCGTGATGAAGACAGCGCAGCCTTGCTTGGAGCTTTGCAAAAAGTTTGAGCTCTGTGTGAACTAACTGGGATCTCGCTCTGCGTTCCACGGCCCTGACCCCCACATCGTCGTTTTTCCTGTCGCTCTTTATAATAAATTTCACAATTTCATTTTCCGCGGACTCCAGGGTCTTCATTCGGAACACTGCGTAGTACGGAGCGGGCGTAGACCGACAATATTTATGTGCTTACGAGAGTAAGTGATTTGTTCTATACAGGAGCTCGTACTTCATCCCTGAGTTTGGTTGTGGTTAAGGCAAGCGGACGAACAAACGAGCATGCGTGTTGTACGTTCGTGTGTTCGTCCCCTCGCCTTAAAGAGGCACTAAAGTGAAAAATTCCTGCTCGCAGAAGGAATGGTGTTATTACCTCGACAGCAATACAGAAGGAACGGAAATGTTGTTCGCAGGGCGACTTGTCATTGGTTTCCTCAAACGAGGTGCCCAATCATCGCGGATGATCATTTGAGGCGACCAAGGACAGATCTCTTCCCATCCCAAAGAAGAGGGACAACTGGCGGCTAGCGTTCGCGCGTAGATCACGAAGGACGCAACGGTTGAATCCCGTTACTTTTGTATTGTTGCCAAAGTAACGCCATATTTCATTCGGCACGGAAATGTTTTTGCACTTTCGTGCCCCTTATAATCACAAAATCAGGTATATGTTGTCTAACACGCACACGCATAAAGAGACGATGATGAGATGGGGCCTAAGTCAAGAGACCAGCTCGCCTGCATGATCCTTTCACGCTCAATGTGAACTGTAGTATTCTTCCTGACTTTCGCCTACAGGTACCTTAAAGGGACGGTCTCGTACACCCTGGCCCATCCACAAAGCGTACCATTCGATTTCTCATTGCTGAAAACGTAATACTGTGAATTCGCTCGTCCAGAATCGTCACGGTTATTAAATAAACGAATTAAGTTGATAAGAACAGCGCCGGCACATCGCAATTTCTGTTGGCAACAGCGATATCCGCTACGATGGCAGACCGCTTATTGGATGAACAAATCGTCTGCTCTCCCGCCTTTTTGCAGCGGTGAGAGCAGACGACTTCCAAAAGGTGCTCGAGGATCACGGCGACGGCAATAAATTTGCTGCATGTGGTCTGGTCAAACGAAAGACGCGTATTGTAAAATGTGGCCGAACAGCAATGTCAACACGTCTCGTATCTTCATTTCGAGCGGGAGTTTACGTGGATGACTCCACCTAATAAGGGCAGTTGACGCTTACTTACTAGCTTGTCTAGTATCGTGCGGTATTTTGAGCGCTTCTAGATCGTCTTACCTGCGAAAAGAATTTTCCGTATGGAAGTGGTGAAAAAGTAACCCGGGTGACAACTCTTTTGTCGACGACGTGACGAAAGTGGATATAGAAAAGCACCTGTTGGGAGTCACATACTCGAAGCATCTTCAACAAAAGGTCTGATTGTCACACGCATGCGTGTACTCCGCACGTTTCGTTCACGATGCATATGAGGTAAGAGACGTTCTGCGAGCACGATATCCCTAGTAAAAAAAAAAAAAAAAATATCCTGGATCCACTGTGGAACCAGCCTGGAAAAGCCACTCCAGGCTGGAGCTAGCCCGGCCAAGGCTGTTTCCATGCTGGGTCCAGTGCTGTTTGAATTTCCATTCTGAAACCATCCAACTTCCATTCGGAAACCAGGATGGTTCCCTGCAGGAACGAAGCTGGAAATGGGATGTTCCAGCGAGTACGCTGGGTTGTACGAGATTCTTGGCTGTGAACGATGTGGAGATAATCTTGGCTTATATAAAGCAAACAAGAAGCCGAAATTAATTTCACAAATGTGTAAAATAATTTATTTATGCCCAAATATAATAAAAGAAATAAAATAATACTAAAATAAATAAAAAAAACAATAAAAACAAATAAATACTCAAAAGTGTGCAAGGTTATGCACAGAACTCCACGTACATGAATAGATCGAAAAAAAAAAAAGTTGATTGGCTTCACGCTGCAAGACGTGAGCGTTCCCGGTCTGTCAAACCGAAACTATAGCCATTATGCTCTCATCGTAAAATGCGACTAACCGCCACCGGCATCAACTCAGAATCTGCTTTGAACTATGATGGGCTATTTGAACTGGCTAGGCCAACATATATAATACAGGCCTGAAAGCTTCGCGGTTTCCTCAGTTGGCCGCGTGTGCAGGCAGTGGCGCTCGTTCCGTGGCCCAGATTGATGTCGGTATTGGTGGGAACGACCTATTTGTATGACGGCCTGCGCCAAGTTTCGGATTTCCCGCCGCATCTCTCGTTTTGAAAAAAGAAGTGATTTCTCAACGGTAATGTGGATTAGCGCCACGATTGCATTCACGCCCCGTCTGGAAGGAGGGATGTTACATGACCGTGAGGTATGCGCGTGTGCGTGTCGCTTTATATATGTCTCTCTTGTATTTAATATATATGTATTTCGATGATTTTGATGAATGAATGATCGCGTACTGATGGGGCAATAGCCTGCACGTTCACGTGCCTTCTCATTGGGGAGGAAAAATTGCCACCAAATTTTTTGGCGTAACTTTCGGCCATTTCATTGAATTTATATTATTCTTACACTGTGACAGTGCAGGAGGACAAATTATATGAAAATAATATTGCAAAGAATATGAACTGTGGGAGTTTTGACTGTCAAAAGCGGGCATCAGCAGTTTAATTGGCACTACTGAGCATACTGGCAATACTCATTTGTTCCTTTAAAACAAAGCTATACTAACAGTAGTTATTTACAAATATGTACGACACATACAGTCATATTTCTGAGCTATTTACATGGAGTAGTAGGTAGTGCTTGCGACACGGTTGCCTGAAATCTGGATATCATGATTCCACAGCGTCCTTCGGTCCCTCACAAAACTGGCCTTTCAAAACAAGTAGTAAACAGGGACATCAGAATTTATTGTTCGTGTTTACTACTCGTTTTAAAGTAGGTATTGGTACAATCTCATCAAATGAGTTCATTCAATAACGGTAGCCCTCGGGACACTAACGTCACAATTTGTGTCCCAATCACGCTCATAGTGTTATAGAGAAACAAATTTGAAAATTGCGGGCAACCTTGCGCCGAAGTAGACACCAACTTCGCATTGGTCGTCAAGTACTACATTGCATGCGCAGAACACTGGGTTGAATGAGGCGACTTCTACTGCGTACCGCGTGACCGAAATGACCATTTAGATGGGACACCCTGTATGTATATATATATATATATGTTCACAATTTGATCGTGCACTCCCAGACGAGGACAGCTCTTTCGCTCTACTTGGAGCTCGTAAGCCCGACCCAAGATCGCTGCTGTTGTTGTTTTTAAGTGTTGAGAGAGGTCAGCCAATATTTGGCTTGCTACTCTTCAAAAAAAGAAAAAGAAAAGGTTCACCCGGACAAAAAAAAAAGAATCAAACACTCACACACATAAATAAACAGACACAGGGAAATGAATATGCGCGGAAGCACGTGCCACAGGTCCCGCAGGTTTGCGGTGTTGCGAAATTGTAGCAGGTAGCCTGCCGCCTTGCGGCAATTGTCGTCTATAGACCATGCACCCAGAATCTTTGCAATGGTAAGTGGCCGGCTGTCCAGTCTCGAGAAACGCTTTTCGAGGATCTTTCTCTCGTCCTCATATTTCGTGCAGTGTAGTAGTATATGGATGTCGTCTTCGCTTGTGTGGCATTGTCTACACGTGGTCGTCTGTTATGTTTAGCTTATACCTAAAAGCTCTTGTGAAAGCAGCACTAAGTCGGAGTCGATGAATGAGTGCTGCGTCGGTCCGGCTCATGTATCTACAGCCTGTGTATTTATATAGACCATAGAGGGCGACAAGCCTGGGGTGTCTCCATTGTAGATTAGCCAGGACCTTCTTCATCTCCACATCTGCCGTTCGCTTTGCTGCCCTTTTGATGTCGTCTTTGGTCAGTGGTATGTTTTCCCTGCATGTCAGGAGTGGGTTTCTCTTGCAGCCTCGTCCGCCTTCTCGTTTCCAAGAATTTTGCAGTGGCTGGGGATCCACTGGATGGATACCTGATGTCCGTCTCGTCTGAGTTTACCGTATGTCTTGGTAATTTTGCTCCGCATGGCGTCATTGGTGGTCTCCTTGTTTGACTCTAGTGTTAGATCTGTCTAGTGACAGATCGGGAGTCAGGTAAAAGAACCCACGTTTGCGGCTGGTGAGTCGCCATGTGCTTCAGCGCCGAGAATATCCCGTGAAGTTCCGCAGCCGTGGACGAAGTCTTGTGGCTTAGCTTGCTCTGTAAGGTTTCGGCATTACGGGGATCATAGACGGCCGAGGAAGCCCTATCCACAGACACGAAACCGTCAGTATACACGTGGGTATTGCGCTCCCCTAGCTCTGTTACCACTTCCAGCGCAAGCTGCCTAACAACTTCAGGAGGGCAATGCCAGGGATAGTGGTGCATGCTGGAGGTGGCAATGGCTCTCTTCAAGGAGGCGCGTTTGGCTGCCTGTCTCTCTCGTATCCAGTTGGGATGTGTTGCTGGAGGTTTCTGACTACTATGCCAAAGCCAGAGTTAGGTCAGGTTACATAGTGACGCGCTTGGTGACGCAGGTGTACTTTGATGACCTCCTTTGTTTGGAGCACATGCAGTGTAGGTTGATTACCTTCCTCTAGTGCAGCTGCTTGCGGAGTACTCCTTCGGCCGAGTATGATTTTAATCGCGCGGGCGTGAAGGCATTCCAGCTTGTTTCTGTTAGTGTTGCAGAGGTTGGTGGAGGATGGGGAGGATGTACAGGCTATGTGGTAGTACCAAAGACGTGTACAGTTGCTTCAGGATCTTGGTCTGGGGCCCCCAGGTAAGTCCGGCCGATGCACGCATTGCATTGACAAGCAGACATATCTTTCTTACTATAGCTTCCACCTGTTTGGACCAAGTCAACTGCCTGTACAGGTGCACACCCAAGAACTTGTGGTCGCGCTCAATAGGAACTGGCTGGTCGTCAATCAGGAAGGACAAGTTCTCGGAAGACCGTCTGGTGAACGGGAGAAACACCGTCTTTGTTGGGGAGAGGGACAAGCCACGCTCGCGGAGATAGTCGGCGATTGTGGTCACATCAGTTTGGAGGCGACGCGACAACCACCGACGGTTTGTGTGAGATGTTCACACGCAGACATCATCGGCGAATATTGATATTCGTGTGTTTTCCGGCATCAGGGATGGTAGTTTGTGCATCGTGTCACTTCCCTGCGTCGGGCTGACGAGTTCAAAGTAGAGCGAAACAGCTGTCCTCGGCTGGGAGTGCACGATCAAATTATAAATATATATATATACATACCCGATTCGCTTTACGAGACGCCGTCCTGATTGGGCAAGCTTAATTAGGCTGTTTAGATCCTTTGTCGCTTTCGTTAAATCTTGAATATGTTAAGAGAAGTGATATGATTGGTCGTTTTCGCAGCTGTATTTCCTGGTTTCACTTAGCATTTGCTGCAGTGAATGTATTCATTGCATCACACTTCGCCAGCTCATTATCCGGCTTCCTAGCTTGAACGTTATTCTGGCGTATATGGATACTGCATGTGATATCATTCTGTATTGGAATAGCCGTGTTATGTGTAAGATCTTTCTTTTTTTTTCTTTTTTTTGCAAAAACCGTGCGTGGGAGTGGAAAATGCTTGGAGTCCGTTGCTGTAGAAGAGCTCGTTGCATTCCCCAAATGCAATTTCCACATTCGTGCTTTTGAATAAACTTGGAGCAGCTGCCCCGCTTTCTGAAAAGCCGCGCTGCTTGGTAATCGGGGATAACGCACCCTCTCCTTGATGTGGCGTGCTTTCGCAACCCAGAGGTGTTTTCCCACATTCACTTCAAAAGAGCTGTGGCGAGACCACAGTGATTCTAAGACGGTCTCCGTCTCAGTGGTTGGAAATCGTCTACTGGAAGCCAGAAGCGCGGCAGGAGTACTGCTTCAGACATACCGAGTAAATTATCTGGTTGTGGGATATATTACGCTTTCGTAGTGACCTTACCACTGTGAGTGATCTTATTACGTACTAATCTGATTTTATTACGGATCGAGCTGCCTGTCGATGTGGTGACGTGTTGATCGGGGGAGAAATTTGCATTCTGGGCTGACTTCGGGCTCTGGGGACGTGCTTTGGCGCTGACTGCTTCATTTTCCTCATTCTGCATTTCTTCATTTTGAAAATTGACACACAAAGGCGTACGACAGAAAGTGCCGTAAAATAATTTGGACAGAACGTAGAACTGAGCGAGGTACGTTAAATACTTTATGGTCATTTACGATTTCACCGCACGTTAAATAATCCTCACGCTCTCAAAACAGAACTTCCCCACATAACACGTCCAAAGACAACCAACGACGCACTTATGGTGACGAAGTGGACAGGGTCGACGAAGACGATGTGGCATTGCTGCCCGTGTCACACGCTGTCGCGCTGGCTCGTCAGTTGTATCAGAAACATCCTGGAGTGGATCCATGGTTTGAGAAGCTCCAACGGCCCATACGGCCCTCCGTGACCTTTCATCATCGCCGATCAGGACTCATGTACATTCAGAAAAAAAAAATAAAAAAAATAAAATAAAATAAAAACGAGAAAAATAATAGCGCTTCACCGCATAGCACGCCATCATCTCGAATGACAACGTTGTCTCACTTCGACCGGCCTCGGTGGCTCAGTCGGTAGCATGTTCGCCTTCTGATCCCGAGATCGCGGGTTCGAACCCGGCCGAGGACGCAAGCAACTTGGTGGCAGGGTACAAGTTGCTTAGACACGCCGTCTTCCGCGAGGGACGTTAAACACGGGGAGCCGTGTGATGAGCTTTCATCGCACGTTAAGGAACCCTCAGGTGGGCAAAAGCAATCCACAGACCGACCGCTGTGGCGTCGCTCATGATCTCAGTTGTCTCGCGACGTAAACACCCAATTATTATTATTAGTGTCTCACTTCGATTTGATAGAAACGGGAGGCGTACGCCATTTTCAGCAAATCAGGTGAGAGGACGATCACAAGCGGGATGACGGTTGGTTACGAGCGTACTATGTGGTAAAGTTCATTTTTAACAGTGTAGGGGAACATCATCTCCTCTACGCACTCTTAAAACAGAACTTCGCGGCATTGTGCGCTCTTAGCCGACCACCATCCAGACTGACACCGCTCTGCCCCCCCCCCCCCCCCCGATTGGTTAAAAACAGGAGGCGTAAGCCTTTTTGTTCGCCTTGTGCAGCTACGTTAATTGTCAAGGCGTATGCTCCGTGCTTTCCACAGGTCAGGAGCGATAACAGTATCGTTCTGTGCAATTGTTGGCCTTCACCGAGCTAGGTGGTAAAGTTATGTTTAAAGAGTGTGTCATTATCGTTCCTGATTTGCGAAAGCGCGTGGCGTATGCCTTTTTGTGAAACTGACTCATAAGATAAATCTCACAAAAAGGCGCACGGCTTGCGTTTTCAAGGGAGATAACTTTGTGATTCGTGATGATGGTTGGCTAAGAGCGGGCTATGCATTTAAGTTATGTTTCAGTTCTATAGAACTGTTATCCAAATAGTCAATCTTTTATACAAGATTGACTATTTGGATAACACAAATTGCAAACAGTGTGAGCAGACCGAGACTGGTTTGGTTTGGTGCAAGAAAAAATATATATACATAAGAGAGCCGGCTACTCCTGTTCAATTAAATATCCAGATCCAGGAAAGTAAATATGATGATAGTTAAGGAGTAAAAATGAAAGGAAAATAGCTGTCGCGTACGTTGATACGTTGATACGTCGCGTTGATATGCGTTGATATGTCACATACGTCACATGACTTCCACAGGCACAGGACATCGACCAGCTTAGTGACTGTAAAAAACTGCACAAACGCCTGCAGGACTTGGAACTGTTTGGTCGAGGGCCAAGGACCCAATACCATCGTTGCATCAAAAGGTCGGCTGTCCAGTCGGGTCAAGGTGGCCTGGAGATTCTTCACTGCTGCTGATATCGTCTACCAAATTCTATGACATACAGCACACATACACACAGCATACACAGCATACACACATACGGCGGTTAGGAGACAAACCGAAACTATTGAACATATCTTGACTTATTGTCGTGCATATGCTGAGGTGCTGGAGAAATGCCTAGGACGCAGCAGGAGTATCGTACGCTGGATATGATGTCCTAAATCCCCAGAGGCTCTTTCACTCGTAGCCTAGTCTGCTTCCTCCAGTAAACTGGACTCGCAAAAGAGTGAAAGGACTATGAGTCAGACTTTACTTGCTTACGGGGCTTCTCACCAATCCTTACAGTGACCTTGTTGCAGGGCAACTTGAGAACAGAACAAGGACAGACACAAGGATGACGCTGACACGTTTCTCAAGTTGCCCTGCTTACAACACTATCTGTACTAATTACCAAATACCTCACTTTGCCGTTTTAGTTCAATAACTTTCGTCCGTCATCATTTGATCTCCTCATCTCATCTCATCCTGCCTACAGTCGTGGCGCTGTCCACATGAGTGAGGGCAACAATGGCAAGCCGTTCCCGTGACCAATACCATCTGTTTTAAGAGTGCAGGCAAAATTTTCCCGTGGACCGACCTTTGTAGCGCCGGTAATGATCATCGTTGTCTCGTAATTTACGAAGATCGACTCATTGAACGTCTCCTTTGGTATGCGGCCTTTCAAGTAAAGGAACTTGATGACTGCTCTGTATTCCACTGTGTCCATTATCAAACATCACACCACTTCAGCACCTGTAAAATCAAGACCGTTATCAGTTCTGAGTTGCGAATTGGCACGTAACCTATAGAGACTTATATCATTTCACATGTGCAGTTTCAGCGTCCTGTGATAAATAGAAGTGGGTCAAGAGAAATCTTTAATGAACGCCCCTCGTACCATTATTAGGACGTAAAAAAACAGTGTACGGTTTGCTTCACGTCTGGCATGCATGCAAGACCGGGACCGCTTTCCCTTCTAAGTACATTCTAACTCTTGTCCGCTTTGCTACCGAAAGTCGAAAGACGGTAAAATAAAGAGAGAAGAGAGGAGCGATAAGACATCGAAACGTTTATGCGCAGTGATAAATGAAGTAAATCTTTGGGGAAGAAACAGATCGCTATTGTTGCGGGGATGCGTTTGACGAATCACCAACGTAGATTGGTACGCGAGCTTTTCCAACTCAGATACGGGGAGAGTTGTGAGGGCCACACGGCAAACACACACGGAGATACAGATGGGCCCCATATACGCAAAGACAGATGGACATATTACATCCGGGGATTCTTCTGTTTCTAGTGGTGCCTTGCAGAGTGTACAGAAAAACGTTTGGGAACATCAACCGGACGCTATTGCGAAAACAGATGTCGGAACTGTGATATATGATATTACATGCCCACACTGCCTGGCTGCTGTTCGGAATCATTCCGACGGCCACAGAGAATGTTGGAGTTAGAGCGAGGGACTCTTACTGCAGGCTTATGGTGGATATCTGGGACGAAGATGCGTATGCATGTAGAAGGAAGCTGTGACGAAACAAATACAAGATGAAGACGGGACATGATATCTGCGTGGAAGTAAAATGGATAGAAACTGTAGAGGTTTTCCCAGCACCTCCCACGCCTCCTAATACCTCCAAAGATGTTGCAACATCCCCACAATACTTGCCAAGAAGACCAGAATACTTCCAAAATAGGTAAAGAATGTCCAAATATCCAGGAAGTACCTGTGTCTCAGCTTCTGGTGGTGGTGGTGGCGAAGATGAAAACTGCTCGCCGTGGCTGGCCACGCTGGAAGCGGGCAGCGTCACGACTAAGACCCAGAAAAAAAAAAAAAAAACGACCCTACAATATACACTGTAGGCGTGATATAAGCCGCGATCCCTTAGGAAGGCGACCAGAGCAGCAGTCCTGCATCGTCGCTCGCCAGGCGAGTTACCACCAAAGATGATGTCAGATGTAGAGATGCTGGGGTCAGGGTTGAGAAGCCGTCTGCGTGCTTCGTTGTAGGTGGGACATTCGAGCAGGATGTGATTTATGGCTTCCGAATTTGAAGAGCACTGTCGACATAGGGGTGTCGGTGTAAGTCCGAAGCGATGAAGCCAGCTGTGCGTAAAGGCGGATCCCGTGCGGATCCGGTTAAGGACGGTGATAGTGGTTCCGCTGCTGGTGCACGACAACAGAGGGGGGCGGGCGTGGGATATTGCACGTACTGGTGGCTGAACTGGGTGACTGTATGAGGGATCTGGCGGTGTGTCGGCGGCATTCTTGCGGGATAGGAAAGGGCTTTGAGGGTAGAGAGTGAGCTGCCTTGGCAAGTTTATCAACGTGTTCATTGCCTGGGAGGCCAACATGTGCAGGAATTCATTGTAGGGTAATGTTTATTCCTTGTTTCTGGGCAAGCTCTAACGCACGTCGGGTGCTCTTCACCAGTATTGATGGATTATCAACATCTGATAACTTGTGGAGTGCAGCTGAGGAATCGGTGAGTATGACCCCTTGACTAAGCTTATGAAGAGACGAAGCGATGGAGGCGTGTAGGATGGCACATAGTTCAGCAGAAGTAGATGAGATGGTGCGGGAGTCAAGTCTTGAAGACCACTGCAAGTTGATAGAAGGAATAAAGTAGGCGCTGGAGGCCGAGTCTTGGGATACCGAGCCGTCGGTATAGATGAGACTGTGACAGCTGTAGTGATCAGAAATGTGGTCAAGGGCCTTGTGGCGTGAGACAACTGCTGGCGCATGCTTTTTCCTTGAATGCCCCGTATGGTGGTAACTGTGGTAGGGAAGAAATCTCTCCAGGGCGGTGAAAGCGAGTTTACAGAGTCATGGGGAGATTGAAATTTGAAATTTTTTATGAGGTAGAACTTGCACGGTTTTCCGATGTTCGTGTTGAAGCAGCTTTTGATGTGACTGATTGATGTGACAGAAGTGGCTGACTGAGTGAGCCGAAGCCCGTCGAGTACTTCATAGAGGCATCGCTCGGCGTGAATGCGTACTGGCCATTCTTCTGCTTCTAGTAAAGTTTCCTCGATGTGAGACGCCCGCGGAAGACCCAGAGCGGTGCGTAGACCAGTCCGATGAAGTCGTTCTAGGCGCTGCCAGTTGGTGGGAGAGGGATCAATGAAGGAAAGAGTGTAGTTCATGCGGCTTATTATGAGGGCTTTGTATAGTGAAAGCATAGACCGAGGATGATTGCCCCAAGAGTTGCCACAGAGAAGTTTTAGAACATTGAGGAGCGGCTGACAGCTGCGTACCATGTGGTCTACTTGGTGGGTCCATGACAGGTGGGAATCAAAGATGATGCCGAGGTAGCGTGCCCCCCCCCCCCCCTTGTTCACACGTGGAATGGAGATTTCTTTGGAGGGAATGTGCAGGAAAGCTATTTGGGATATGTTTTCCCTTGAGGGCGCAGACGAGGGCTACTGATTTTTCCGGTGAGAGACTGAGGCGTTTAGTGGCGAGGGAGTTTGAAATGTGATTTAGTGTAGCTTGAGCAGAAGCCTGTAGGGAGGGCTTGAGCTTGCCATGAAAGAGGAGGCAGATGTCGTCTGCATAGATTAGATATTTGGCGGTGTAAAGAGTGTCGGGAGCGTTGAGATGAAAGTCCGAGAGTGCAATATTGAAAAGGATGCGGAGAGAACTCCGCCTTGTGGAACGCCTCGGGTGAGAAAACGCGATGAACTTACTTGCCCTTCGATGGCATCAGCTACTGTACGGCTTTCGAGATATCCTTGTATGAAGGCACCGAGCCTGCCTCTGATGCCAGATTGTTGTAGAGGGGTAGTGATGGCTTCATGTTTAACGGTGTCAAATGCTTGTTTGACGTCGAGGAACGCGATAAGAGAGATACGGTCCTTAGAATGTGCCTGCTGTATTGCTGCGGTGAGTTGGATGAGAGCATCAGTCGCTCCCCGATGTCGGCGGTAGGCGCACATGTGGTCAGGAATCATGTGGCGTTGTTCAAGAGCCCATATGAGCCGTCGTTTTACCATACGCTCCATCACTTTACATACGCAGGAAGTGAGTGTAATCAGGGTTCGGAAAAACCCGTTTTTTTTAAAAAAAGCCCGCCCCAGTGGGTTTTTTCGGGTTTTTCGGGTGGGTTTTTCGGGTGCTGGGATTTTTTTTTTTCGAACTGCTGCATATGACACGCAACAGCCGTTCTCCACCTATTTTTCATGTTTCTGGAAGAAATAATTGTTTGCCTCTGTAGAATTTACGGTAAAGGAATCTCCGAAGCAGTCGTCCCTTTTCCTTCTTTTCTTTTTTTCCCTTCGTTTCTGTATTTCACCCGCGTGTGGGCTTTATTGGGTTTTTCAGCCCGGGTGGACCCAAAAAAACCCGGGTGGGTTTTTTTAAACTGGGTCCATTCGGCGAACCCTGAGTGTAATGGGTAATTTTATGGTTGGTTTACCACGTTTGGGGATGGGAATGACAGTGCAGTGTTTCCATGAGTCAGGTAGGTCACCGGAAATCCAGATCGAGTTGTAGAAGTCCAGTAGCTGGAGAAGAGCAGGTGAGTCAAGATTCTTGAGCATTTGGTATGTAATGTGGTCGTTTCTGCAGGAGCACCCGCGCTTGTAGCGCTTGAGTGCATCTCCGAGTTCAGCTAGACTGAAAAGGTCATCTTCTGGTCCACAATGGGCAAGTGTAGCGGCCTTACTTGAAGGATAGAATGAAACAGGCACTGAGATCGTAGAAATATAGTCGGCGAAGGTGTCAGCAAGGCTGGATAGAGTGCAGTTAGAAGCGAGAGCTAGGGCAACCAGTGGTCGCTTGGGCGCTGGAGAACCCTCAAGTGAGCTTCTGCGTACTAAACGATATCGCAAGGTCTATCAGGAAAGACACCGATGTCAAGAAAACTCCGAAAAAGCTTGTAGGGCGTACTTCGCTCACATATGGCCCATGGGGCTTGGACAGAGAGGTAAAAATTGTTATCATAAACGACACACAAAAATGAGGAAAGTGCCTCAGGACGAAAGTCGCTGATATTTCGCACGGGGATTGTTCTTCTTCTGAGCATTCTTTTTCTGTTCTTCAGCTCTTCTTCTTCTCGAAATGTCGGCGGCTCTCGTCCTGAGGCTGTTCCCGCGAACATTTCCTTAGAGCTCCCTGGAATTTTTATGTTTGTACGTATAAAGTAGGCAACATCACCAACACCGCGTTGAAAAGACGCACCAGTCATTGCAACGGTGGTACACGGTGTAGCACCCGCTGCTTTAATGAACAATTTATACGCTTCCCCGATGTCACTAGCTGTTATTACTATTTCTGTTCGACGATTAAATGCACTTTCATGATATGTCTAGCTGCGCTGACCAACACAAGAGAACGTGCCGCATCGATCGGGTCCTGGAAATGTGAACAATCTACTTGAGCACGATGGACAATGACGTTCCTGCCACCCACGCGACAATCTCGTTCTCTGGCGTTGTCTCATTTTTGTTTATTTCTGACACGTTGCGCCAAATCCTCCTTTTCCTAGCCTAAATCATCCGCGTGTGAGTGAGATGCCCTCAGGTGAAAAGCCTGCATTTGACACGCTCCAAGTTGGGTCTATAGCTGACGCGGAGGAATAACAGTGGGGAGGTGGGGGCAAGCAATCTTATTTTGGAGAAAATTATTTTGGCTTTCCAGTTTTTATTGTCTAGTTTCTTGGGTTGCTGGAGAGAAGCGTGGTTGAAAGCCACGGTACTTTGTCATAAAATAAAGCGCCTTTGCTGTTTTTTTCTCTGCAGCTCTACAGTGAAGTGGTCATTTCTTTTCAAGTGAAAACAAACAAGCAGCAAATTATTTGTTTTTGCCTGCGACGTGCCTTCACTATCGTGGATGTTGGAATCCTCATAGCTGATGCAGTGCAGCGAAAACAACGCGTGCGTATTTAAATGCGAACCATTATTTAAAGTACATTTTAAATACATTTAAAGCAGTTTTAAGTACAGCATTGCAGGATAAATTCCAGTACAGAAAATTATTTCAGCTTGATCAGTATCATAATTTTAATCTTTGCCACATCGCTTTGTACCTGTCGATAGGGTCGCAACCAAGCAAGACGTCGCTATCGCACCGGGAGTCTCTCTCGTATGTTTCATCGCTGCGCCTTGGCATGTTTTCTCTTCTGCTAGATTTGCTGCAGTGAGGTGACGTTTTCTGGGTCGCCCCATGGGCAGCCTTTTTTCTTTCTTCTTCTTCTTATTCTCTCTTCTTCTTTTTTTTTTTGTAGTAAAGCGACGCTTCGCAAGTAGGCTTCTGTGTAGCCGAAGAAGGCGAGTGTGTAACGCGCGCTCCCTTTCGCTGGAGCCCCCATCCACTCCACGTGCCCACGGCATAAAAGTAAACAGTAGGAGGTACGCATTACGTTCCGTATGTTTTCCGCTTTCTCAAGCGATATGGTGTTAAATACCTGCAGTATTTATGACTGTACTTCGTCGGACATAGATGGAGTGTCCCTTTTTCATTTCCGAAATACACACTGCTGCGTCGACAGTGGGAGAACGCGACTAACTGTTGCGGGTACCAAACACCCAAGTTGTGTGAAGCCACATCGACCCAAACGGTATTCTATCAGAGGGCTAGAGGAAACAGAAACAGTTGAAACATGGTGCACTATCAAGGCTTTGCCTTCGTGGCAGAAGCAAAGAAGGGCAACCCGGCAGGACACAGTTTAATGTCCCGTTTTTCGTGTTTTGAGTGGCCCTATAGAAGTTCTAACGCCTAAACACAGTGGAGTCCCGCACTTTATCAGAAAGGACACTAATCACTGCTCATTGGGGTGCCACTGGCACAGTATCGGATTCCTGTCGCCTCACACTCTGATAAGATGCATCCAGTTCGTATACGGCTGCTGAGGTATGGCTGTCTTCGACGCGCCTTTAACAGTAGCTATAGAGCATTGCAGCTGTCATGTAACTGCATTTGACACTTCCATGAAGACACCCGCAGTTCACCCTGGATATTTATCTACTCCGTGAGATAGCTATCTGCGCGCAATAGGCACAATGTTCGAGGTAAGCCCACACGAACGAACTTATACAAGAGCCGAATAGTTCAAACTTCAGTACACATATTGCGTTAAACTTCCGTTTGTGTTTCGTCGATGAACCAAGATCATCCCGAACGAAAAGTGGAACCTCTAATATAGAAATCAGAACCGTTTTAGCCATACTAGAGGCACCGAATGCTCCTATGTTTACTTTTATGAGCGCGCATATGGTCCCTCCGGCCAATCAGAAGAGTCCTAGAAACGTAACTGTGACGTCATGGGCATTGACCTCGCGGACTTGTGGAGCGCGGCACTGAGCCCGTCAATGAGTTTACAGGCTTTGCCACGCGCCGACACTCCGCGCCCTGCTGCGCCGCGCATTGGCTGCTCCAGTGCGGTACCCGTGGCGCGCTTATAGCACTATAAGTGAGTTTTCACTCACACCGAATAGAACATCAGAGGTGGAGGGATTACCACAAGAATGCAACCGCAGGAAAGTTGCTCAGGTGTTGTTTTCTCATTTCCTATGCAGAGCTGGAACATGACGAGAGGTGGCATTGTTTGTTTGTTGATTACTCAGGCTTTTAACAGCGCTATTATGTTCTTCTAACAGAGAGCGAGAGCGAGTTAGAGACAGCCAGAGAAAGAGAGAGACAGACAGAAAGAGAGAGAGAGAGAAATAGGAATGACATTCGCGACGTCGTAGAGGCGATCCTAGCTGTTTCACTGCCGCAACCGCTTGGTGTATTTTTCTCCTAGCCTCCACGATGGTACCTGTCTGCTCCGTAGCTTCGTCTTCCGTTTCCCAAAGGTAATATTAGGGAGAGATCTTCATTACTTTCCGCTGAATATAGAAATTTGCTTCAATACTACGATAGGTAGCAATATTTATGTACGTCTGTGCTGAGCTGCGAGTTTAGCACTTTCGTATAACAAGATAGCAGGCAGCCAGTCATTATTTTTCTGATAAAACTGAATTCCAGTATTCGTGTAGCACATATATAATAGAAAGCATTGCATCTGCTATGTCCACACAAGAAGAGTGAGACAATCTCAGTCTGAGTGCTAAGGCAGTGCTGTAGCTCGCACTCATTTCTCAGCCATTAATGCCGCTGGAACACGCACACATCGACCTTCCGGTATTACTTGGCCCTGTGCGTCACTCCCGCCAGTGGTGCGTCACTCGAGTTTTGCACGACTTCCTCCAGACGACAGAGCTCATGAACCAATTATGATTTGACCAACAGCCTTTCATGTCATCTACAATTCACTCCGCCCTCGTTATCTAAAGATTTGATTTGCTGTATCTTCGTATTAGAATATTTTCAGGAATAGCAAGTCGACATTTGGTCAGGCTGACATATCAGTAGTAAACCTGTACTATTCCCCATCCCCCTCCCCCCGCTGGGATTTAATTTATTAGTCACTCATCTTTTCTGAAAGGCAGCATAATAATGAATAACCGCGGCCTTATTTTGTAAAAAAACGTTTTTTGAGTAAACGACTAGGTGTCTTTTTTGTCGTGACGTCTGTCATTCTAACAATGTGCACTACCAATTTTAGTGACACGGACAGCGAAAGTCATAAGTAATAAGGAATGGTTGCACGATGACATGACCTGCAGGGCGACAATTTTATGCCGTCCATCTTTGTTATTATTACACACAGCTTCGACGTTTTCTTGCACTAATGAGCTGCGCTACTTTTTCTTACCGCTCCAGCTGTCATGCTGCTGTGCACGTCGCTCAACCGGACATGGGATCTACATAACGTCTCCTTAATGCTGAACGGGGTTGTCCTTGCCTACTAGAACATTGACCTAAGGCAAAACTAGTCAATCAATACACCCATATCAACAGTGGAACTCAGCGTTTCTGCAAGGGCTGGGTTTCAATCTCGGCACCGGCTGCTGACCTCAGGGATGAGCAAAGTGTTCGCGAGTGGGTTTTGGTTTCGACAGTAATTTGACTAAAGGAATGGCTCGTTAGCTAGCTCGTTAAGCAGTTCCATTGGATAGATCAGGGAAAGATGCGAGCCGAGAGAGAGCCACGTGCAGGTGGAAATCATTTCTGCTATTCAGCCGAATCTTGCTTCGTTCCTCGTCTTTTTTGCCCACCTCTGTGAGGCCGACAACGGCGAGCCCAGAGCCGTATATTAAAAGGGAATCTGGCCACTGGGAGGAGTCACAAAAAGAGGCTCGACCTGTCAATCACAGTTTCGCTCCTCTGATTGGGTTGTTTTTTCCCAAGGGGGTCGCCGTGACACTTTACTGCCACCCAAAATGGCACCAGCTCCCGTGGCTGTTTTAGCCACTCGAATTCAGAGAAAAAGAGGGGGAAGAAGAGCGACGAAGACCAGCTCCCGGCGACGACGACGTAACCTAGTGCGGGTTCGTTCGTTCTATGTCTGCAGAAAATTCTAATTCAACGGCTTTAATTGGCCGGGTACCTGCTGCTTCTGCTTCTACATCTGTCCCTGAAGTCCCTGCTGTTATGTCTGGATCAACTATGCCTCCTGCTGACTCTGAATATAAAATTCTGCTGCCTCGATTCCCCACCGGACTCCACCTCGCCACCGTGGCGGTTCTACATGCTGACATCCGTGGTAGACCCTACACTAAGGAAGATTTCAAGCTCGCCTTACGGGGTCGTGTCTGCTTTTCATCACTGGTTGGTTTTGGCCAATATCGTTTCAACCACGTCTGGCTCATCGAGTTTCGGGAGTCGTCCCTCCGCGATGAATTCCTGGGCCGTGGAGACATCGTCGTGAAAGGTCGACGGTGCTGCGTTATGTCGACAGCCGTGTCTGAGCTCGAGATACGGATCCTCTGGGTACCGTCTGCCGTATCTGACGCTGCCCTAACAGTGGCGCTTCGCCCCTTCGGCAACATCGAAACGATTGAGCGAGAGAAATGGAATGATCCGGACATGGGACACGTCGATTCTCTCGTTCGTCTTGTGCGCATCAGGGTTCATGATGGATTGACTCCTGCTGACATTCCGCACCTGATCACTGTATCTGGCGTCCAACTCCTGGTGCAATGCAGGGGGCGGCCCCCGTTATGCCTCCGTTGCAAGCAAGTTGGTCATATCAGACGTGAGTGCGCGGTCCCGAGGTGTGACACTTGCCGGCGTTTTGGCCATAGGTCTGGTGATTGCCCACGCTCCTATGCTGCAGTGGTGGAACGAGCCGTGCATGCGGATGACGACGCCACAGAGATGGAGGCTGACCTCGTGGAGATGAAGGAGGATGAGGCCGGTTTGAGTGATCTTCCAGTTTCTCCAACTGTTCCAGACTGGAGCGCTGAGAAGGCCCCTGTCCATGGGTTCGCGAGCGTTGTAGGGACTGTGGCAATCGGTGCTTCTGCTTCTCTGTCGGGTCGCCCGTCTGAGATAGCTACTCCTACCCCCTCGGCTGAGAGCACGGTCATTGGGGATACCAACAGTGTTTCTGTATCTGAGGCTGATGAGCATAGTAAGAGTGAAACTCCTCCGACTGTATCATCGGCCCCGGTCTACCATGGTGACCCTGCCTTGAGTGCTGAGCTCCCACCGACTGAGTCGACGGACGCTGCTGGTGCCACCAGCTGCACACCCACAATTCACCAGGCTCCATCCATGCTTCCCCGTAGTCGGTCGCGCTCCACCGGCAAGAAGAGAAGTCCTGCCTCTAGGTCTTCTTCGTGCGGAGTCGGCGGGTCACCCTCCAGTCGGCGTCGTGGACGTGTGCGCGGTAAGAAGATGCAGACTCAGTGATGGATGGCCTTAAGGTCGCCACTATTAATGTCCGGGGGCTTTCCCGGCGGGACAAGTGTGTATCTGTTTTGAGCTTTGCTAGACAACATATGTTTGATGTTGTTGCCATACAAGAAACAAAGATCTCCTCTCAGGCTCGGTTTGACGCAGTGCGTGATTTGTTTGCGCCGACGTACCATATGTATCATAGTTTCTCGGAGGGTGCCTCCGGTGGATGTCTTCTTTTGGTGAGCAAGTCACTTCCAGCGTATGAATTCAAAACAGTTGCTATAGCCAATAAGTCTGTGCTTGTAATTGATGCTGCTTTTGGTTTACAGCCTGTGCGTTTTGTCAACGTGTATGCCCCCACTGATGAGCATGAGAGGAGGTGCTTGTTTCAGGGGATGAGGTCCCTATTAGAAGTTCCGGGCACGCTTGTTGTTCTGGGCGACTTTAATTGTGCTCCGGTTGCGCATGCTCCCCATGTCGTGTCGGGGGCTCAGGAGAGCGCCCTGATTCTTGCCGCAGTGGCTGAGGCCGCCGGTTGTGTTGATGTGAGCTGCTTTGCGGATGCCCCACAATTGCCCTTCACTAGGGAGCAGGCGGGGTCGCACTCCTGTCTGGATCGCATCTACACGAACCACTCCTTTCGCTCCCCAGCTGTCTTTCGTGTACGTCCGCTGCACTTTTCAGACCATCTCTGTGTGTCAGTGAACTTCCCGGAGCTAAATAGGTCACGGCGTAAAGTATCTTTCGAACTCTGGAAGCTGAATAACGCTCTTTTCACGAAGAAAAGTTTCTGCACTGAAGTCGCCGGTATGCTTGCGTCGCTGCATCGATGTACTGGTATCCTGGTTGGTTGGGAAGAGTTCAAGTGCGACCTCAAGTGGATGGCAATTCGTGCTGGCGTAACTGCGGCGCATGAATACAAACAGCTGTTGCGGACTCTGAACGTGCAACTTCGTGAGTTGATGCAGTTGGAGGCGCAAGCTCCGGGTTGTTTCTCTGATGACATTAGGCAGCTGAAGCGAAACGTCGACGACCTGATGCTTATACGGTACAATGGAGCAGCAGTGCGAGCACGGTCAGGGACACTGATTGATAGTGAGCGACCATCCAAGTCTTATGTCGCTGCTGAAATACGCCATGCGACGGATAGCCACATTTCGTCTCTTAACGTGGGCGGACGGATTGCATCATCATCTATGGATATTCTAAATGAATTCAGCAAGTATTTTTCTGGAATACTAGGATGTACAGTTCCCTTGGTGAATGCCTCTCTGGCGCGCTCACTGGTTGCCCTATTACCGACGGTACCCTAAAGTGTTGTGGACTCTCTAAGTGGCCCCATTACAGCTGACGAGGTTGTCAAGGCCATCACTGATCTGCAGCCGGGAAAGGCTCCTGGTCCCGACGGCTTGACGTCGGAATTCTACAAGCACTTCAAGGATTTACTAGCGCCAATACTGACTAAAGTCCTCAACGCTGCTTTCTCTTGTGGATCGTTGCCACCATCTTTCACCAGCACCCGCACAGTTCTCATTCCGAAGAAACGTGATGCTGACTCCCGCGTATTGATAAGCAACTATCGACCAATCACATTAGCGAATGTGGACTATAAAATTCTTGCGAAAATACTGACTACTCGCTTCCAGGAAGTAGTACCGTACGTTGTTGGGGAGCATCAAACGTGTGGTATTCGCAGTCGTACCATTTTCACAAATGTACATGTGGCGCGAACGGTCCTCGACTGTTGTAGTTTCTTTGGACTGCGAGCCGCTTTAATCCAGCTAAATCTGGAAAAGGCATTTGACAGAGTCAGCCATGCGTTCCTTTTTCTCGTCCTGCGCCATGTGAATGTAGGACGTGTTCTCTTGAAGTGGGTTGGCATGTACTATCGTGATATTAGTACGAGGTTTCAAGTCAATGGCGTTCTGTCTCAGCCTCTGCCTGTGAAGTCGTCTGTCAGGCAGGGTTGTCCGCTTTCACCCTTACTGTTCGCTCTCTATATTGAGCCACTGTGCAGGGCTATTCTGGGGGACCCACATGTCCGCGGCTTCCGGAGACACGAGTTTGAGGTCAAGGTTCTTGCCTACGCCGATGATGTCACTCTTTTTTGCTCAACAGTAGGTAGTGTTCATCGTGCTATTTGTCACGTACGGCGGTTCTGCGAAGCTAGCGGTGCGTGTGTTAGCTGGCCTAAATGTAGTGGATCGTGGCTAGGTAGGTGGGACAACACGCCCAGCCTCATGGCAAATCTGTCCTGGTCCAACCAGCCCCCAAAATACCTAGGGATCGAGCTGCGCTGTTCTCGAGCATCTGGTCCTTTCTGGACGTCCTTCCTTGCCCGCTTCCGACACCTCGTGGCTGCTTGGAAGCCTCTGGATTTCTCCATTTTTGGCAGGTCCTACGTTGCGAACACGTTTTTTGCGTCGCGGGTAAGCTACTACCTGCAAGTGCTCCCGTGCGCTAGAGTCTATGTAAATCGCATTCAGAGGTGCCTGTGCACCTTTATATGGAATTCCGCGTATGAGCCGATGCGTCGTGGCAACCTTTTTAGGCCGATCAAACTGGGTGGCCTAGGTGTGTCTTGCCTGTTTGTCCGGCAAATTGTTTGGCGTTTTTGTTTTGTACGCGAGCAACTGAATCCCTTCCTACAGCATTGTATCGCTGCGATCCTTCGTGACGAAGTCCCTGAAGTATTTGTGTCCACGGTTTATGACACACCAATGTCTGTCTGGGGCTTCTACAAGGAAGTAGCCGCCTCTTTCCGCTTTCTGTTAGCTCGTTTCTCGAGAGAATATCTGTGCGAGACCACTCGGAAGGGGTTGTATCACGCCATCTTGGACTCACTTTTTCCGCCACCAATGTACGCACGGTGTTTGAACCCCAGCCCGGGGGTGACATCCTTTTACGTGTGAGCCGCATGCCTATTAGCGCAAAAGTGAAAACATTCTTCTTCCGTCTTCACACGGGGACGTTGCCGCTACGTGCATGGCTTCGTGACAGGGGCTTCTGGGTTCCCTGGAACAATTTCAACTGCCGTCTCTGCCCTGAGGAAGAAACAATAGAACATGCTTTTCTCGGCTGTAGGGATGACATCTTCTTCTGGGATGTCTTCCAGCGCACATTCAAGGAAGATATTTTCTTGTCTCCCCGTTCAATTCGCTATCTTCCTGTGCGGAGTGGTAGTGCATTGCCGTGGGATATTTTAATCCTATTGGGATTATATGCGTTGTGGGTCGCGCGTAAGATATATGACGCCAATGAACCGCCTGTAGGATCGTGGCCAATATTTCGGCGAATGCTGTTTTCACTGGGAGATTTTTTAATCTGCACGTCCTGTGAGGAGACATCCCAGAAGTGGCTGCACGTGATTGACCTCCTTCGGGCGGGACCCGTTGACTACTGAGACATTTTTGTGTTTTTTTCCCTTTGTATTGCTCCATCCCTCCCCCCTTTTGGGTTGTGCTGTACGTTAGATGCCTGTTCGCAGAGTGTCAATGGAAACTATAGGGCTGTAATGTAGATAGTGTACATATCTATTGTTCTACACCGCATCTTGTACATACCATTGACACATTAAAATCAGTTTGGAAAAAAAAAAAAAAAAAGACAGCTCCCGTGGCTCAGTGGTTAGCGTGCTGGCCATGTCACGTCGAGACTGGGATGTACCCGGGTTCGAATCCCGGTGCCGGCTGTGCTGTCTGGGGTTTTTCCTGGGTTTTCCTCAAACGCTTTCAGACATATGTCGGCACAGTTCCCTTAGAAGTCGGCCGAGGACGCACATTCCCCCAGGGCGTCAGTCGTGACGTTGCCCACCTACGTGAGGCCGACAACGGCAAGCCCTTTCACCACCCACCGCCACCACCACCCAAAATGGCGACGAAAACAAACAGTGGTGAAGCGGGGATTTCGTGACAAAAAAATTTCACGAACTACTCTGATTTTAGGCTACAGATCTCGGAAATCAGTTTCAACTTACGCTCATCCATCGATATCTAACCGAAAATAATACGTTTTGTCGTCGATGTTAGACCTATAGTGAACACGGCGATCACAGCGAAATCGTAGCCAAAACTGTGCTGTGCTGTACTGTGCTGTACAATCTTATATTTAATGAACTTCATGGATATAAACATTCTTGCCTTTTATATTCCAATTATTCGTGTCGATTTGTTTAAAAATCATACCGACGACAGAATGTGTCCCAGCAGGTGCTTCTGCCGGCAGCGGTGCAACGACGGAAGCAGACGATAACTCCCAACGTGCCTTACGCTCCCTAGGTGGCGTTCATCAAACTTGCACCAAAAGTCCACTAGTTCTGGAGATTGCGAGAGGTATCCATTTCAATCCCATCCAATCCACTTGCAACCCAAAATGGCGCTGCCGATGCTGGTTACGGGGACAAATAGTGAGGATAGGTTGATTGATAGCGCCTCATATTTCAAAACTCCATTGGTCGGAAAGGTGAAAAAGTGGGTGGAGCTTCAGGTATAGGCATGACCCATTAATGGCCAGACGGCTCTGGGCGAGCCCATTCACCAGCACCACCACCACCACATCAGCGGACAAAGCTGTTCCACATGCAGGCTGATGGGACATTGAGACAATAACTGGAAGAACTGGACTTCAGACGTCCAGCCTCGCTTTATATTTAATGACCTCTACGTATTTCCACATTTCAAGTGATGGTGTTGATGTTGGCGAGAAAAATAATAGGGAGAGATTGAATTCGGCATACGACAAATTCGGCTACTCCCATAAACAGCACCCCCCCTCAAAAAAGAAAAAAGAAAAGAAAAGAAAGAAAGAAAGAAAGAAAGAAAACGCCGCCGCCTTCGCGATAAATATCGTCCGAAGACCAAACCATCGGTTATCGTAGTGCACAATTAATCACACGGTAATAATACATTGACTCCAATGCGCTGCATGCTATGAATAAATGCTGAGCATCCCTCTTGTCAGGTGGCCAAGGGCCCAGCAATTTTACGAGGTCAAAATTGCGGTTGCCCAGTCGGTCGAGAGCATGATTTCATAGTAGCCTTTTGAGATGCATATCTAGAACAACGCACGAGACTGTGCTCAGTGAGTGTCCTCCACGGTTGCACAAAGTGTACAGCTCGCTTCAAGTGACTCCACTGAAGACTCCAAAAGCAAAATGTACCCTTACATGCATAAACCATGTAAACATGCACAAACCAAACATAGGTTTACGTCTATGACAGAATGGCGTAGATGCAGGCGAGCTGGTGGACGAAATTCATTATGAAAAAAGCCTGAGCATGGGGCACGAAGAAGATACAAAGGCCGAACAGCTCAAGTTTATAAGCTTGCAGAATCACACAGGTATCAGCTTGTGTTTGAATGTAAAAAAAAAAAAAAATGAAGAAAAACAGATATGATACAGGTACGCTCCCGTGTTCTTTGTGTAGTTCGTGCGTTTTATAACAGTAACGTGGCCCAGGCTTTTATTTTTCGTATACCCCGGGCTGTACATTCTCAGATTTTGCACGGAAACAGGTGGAAGATCGCGCACAGCGCATGTAATGACATTCTTCGCCTGACGAGTCTACTCTGAAACTTTTCCTCCCAAACCAGGGGAAGGGCGGTGCTAGTGTCGCGCTGCCAAGCTCCAGGCGAACGTCCCTATACCAACCGTGCAAAGTGCGATGTTACAGCATTTATTTATTTATCTATTTAATTATTTGCATTTTTTTTTCTCTGCTTACCAACATTACGACATTACAACATTAAAACATTTGTTTATTTTCTCTGCTTGAGTCTAAGCGGGGATACGCATAATCATACAAATTATTCAACTGAGGATCATAAAATGAACAAAAGCTTAACACAGTTATCAGTGTAAAATCATATTACAGTCATATAGCTTAAATACTCTAAGAAGTTGAAACATATCAGTATACGACAAATGTCATTGTGGAAGGCCTGGTTATGTAGTATCGGTGCCATGTCAGTGAACGTAGGATAAAATACCTTGTTGAACCTGCCTCTTCAACCTGGCGCATGAAAATTCACCGCTGTTAAGAGACAATCCACGTAACCGTTTACTACTATATACTTTATACAGACGAATAAAACGGTATTGGTACGTCCAACGCCATTATAGTTTTCAGTGACACACATGCTCTAAGGGAAGTTCTCGCTGAATATATTGCCGTACCAAAACAGTGCAGCTACATCCATGTATTAGAAAATACACGAATCATAAACGAGTCCCAAAAAATTACAACATTGAAATTCAGGTACACAGAAACTTAAGAATTGGAATTGGACATGAAAGAAAAATCTGGAGAGAAACTTTATAGTTATTTTCGAGTCTTCTCCACTTAGGGTCAATCATCCCAGCACCGTTCCATCAGCATTCCACCGACGTGCCTCGACCTGACGTTGCCAATTTGCCTCGTAAAATGCTTTACAACTTTATTCGAGGCTACATAAAGAGCGCGTATGCCCCCGAAACAAAACCAATAAAGAAAATCCTTTTTACGCGGGCAAAGTTAGACTGAAGCTAATAGGACATCGTCGAGTGCCTGGAAAAGTTGGCGTCGATTTTCCACGTGGCTCATTTAGGAATTCACTTTGACGACAATTTGACTTTGCAATGTAGATGAGATTTTAGGGGTGGGCGCGAATCGCTTCAAATGAGTCATGTTTTGAGTGAGATTTGCATGCAACCCGGATGAGCAGAAAAGAAGGACTGCGTATAGAATGCGAAAGTGGTGTTGATGAACGGAGGTTCAAGTGATACTGGGAAGTACTATTCTTGAGTTACCTTAAATTTTCTCAATACATGGGAAGCGCATTAGCGTACTGCAGACAATGATGACGTCTTATGCTCAGTGCGCGCAAATTAAAGATATTGAAAAACGTTCAATGATCATTGAAGAGGTTCAATATGGTCATCGTCATCATGTATTTTTATTTTTAAAGGCATCCATCTGTAATCGTTTAACATGTACGGTGCAGCAAGGATGGACAGCTTATTACGATGTGGTCAGCGATGTAACGACATTCATGAACTGAAAGGATTGCTAACAAGCATGCGAGCTGGTGACGAGAACACCTATGACTGTGACTGTGTGTGTGTGTCCCTACCTCCCTAGTCTCAGGTTTTTACTGTCCCGTAGTTTAGAGCTGCAGTTGCTGGCCATTGTTGCTTCATCGAAACGGATAACTTGCCTTACGGAAAGTGCCATCCTCGTGCGTGTTCAAGCATGATGCATTCGTACCGAATGGCGATGGTGACAGCGTTACTAGCATTACTATCACTCCGGGGTGACCTTGGAAACAAAATGTTGTATTCAGTGGAACGCGAGCACAGACACTTATTGGATACAAACAAAACATCAAGGTGGTTCCAAGCAAAAGGTATAGCGGCTTTGTGGCAAATATGTTTACATATAGCAGACGGGGGTGATATTATTCCTTCACATCAAGCATGTGAACCCGTCGATATGCGAGCTTGACCAATTGGACAAAATGCGGAGTAATATTCTTCGAGAGCCAAACCGTTGGAGTATATCATCACCGATACCCATCTCATATCAGGAGCGACAGCAGTATCATTCGGCGCAATGGCTAGCGCAGAGCATGGCATGATAGTTGAAGATGGTCGAGGAATTTTTGGTAATTAGTCATCTCGTAGGACTGACCGTGTAACTCAACTGCAGAAACGACATCTGTGCTGCTCTCGTAGCTTTTTAAATAAATAATCTGACAACATTAGCCGTCCTGGCTGCACCGTGAAGCAACAGTTGCGCTGGTTGGCATCGTTTACATTGTTGCGATTGTTTCACCTAGCATATGGTCGAAAGCGTTAAGCTAATCCTCTGTTTTCTCGTGCCCTGTGTTGCTGCTCTTGTTTTCCTGACGGCTGCAAATTGTTGCGCATTTTATGCTTCATGCTTGCAATTTAAAGTAATATCAGTAGTGCACCGTCATGGAGATACACTGGACAACCAGGGTCCTAAACGACAAGAGCATAGTAGTGCTCGCAACCATACTGGGAAAATATTTGCCTCACATTTTATTTAACGAGTCTCGGACTCATACTATTAGCCTTGGCATTGGGCACGAGCTTGGTACTCGTGCGGGAAGTGCTGTTTGTATAGCCATCTGTATAGGATGAGACAAGCGCAATACGTACCTGCACAATGCAAGCACTGAAGTTGGACACTGTAGGACTTGGTCACTGATCTTTCACTTGGTGAACTGTGCTTCATCAAGTTACCACGAGCAATGAAGTAGAGTATCGCCTCTCCGACGACAGCTTACTCATCATCACGAACATATTTTATTTTGTTAGAGTATCTTTCGAGTATACTTCCTTTCGTTTTACTCGTGTGGCAGACAAAAATGTGCCATTCTTCCTTGATGAGTATGGCTTGTCTCTCGCCTTTCTTTCTCGTTTCTCTCCTATTTGCACTCTTTTTTCTTGTTCGTCGGACCAGTGCCGATGTGAAGTACCCATGTAGCGCACAGTTTCGCAATTAGTGGAACCGCAAGCGACACAAAAGACGAGCGAAGAGAAAAAGAGGTGGAGGAAGTAAAACATGGAAGCCGTCTCGTTTTCCGAAGTGCTGTGCAATCGAGAGGACAAAAGAAGAACTTTTGTCCGTCCGAGTCGTCGCACCATTGGACCTGCATCCAGGCACGCAAGAAAAGGAAGACCTACTGTGAGTGGATTGAAGGAGGCATTCAGGTTCAGGATTCGTTGATCCGAGTATCCGATTTCTTTTCTTTCGCCCTCTTCTCATAGAGTTTTCTCTCATTCCTCTTTTGTCTGTTACGTCTTCAACTTTTCTTGTGTGTAGTTCGTGCGAACCTCGAGCCAAGATCTACCCTGTGAAGCCAGAAAGAGGGTTATGGCAGACGGGTAGTATAAAGTGGATTTAGAGGTGCTCTTTGTTCTTTATACTCCAACATATTGAGAGACAGACGGCAGTCTCCGAAAACAATCTTAATGTCTGGCCGAACAAGAAAAGATACGTTAATTAACGGTTGAACAACGTATTCCGCATCGGCAATACTAGTACACTTCGGTCTTGTGCGCAAGGCATATGGCAGGCAATATGATTTATGTACGATTGTACAAGAAGTGGATCGCAGGACAAAGATTCGTACAGGACAAAGTATCATATGCTTTCATATTTCCGATTCCAATTCCATTCCATTCCGAAATGAATGGCTCGACATGATCAAGGCGAAGCTGGAGGCGCCCGAGCGCGTGAAAGACAATGAGAGTATTTTCACATTAACAAGACGAAAAAATACATGAAGCAACGAGACAGAAACAAAACAGAAAATGTAAAGATACGGCCATTCGTAAAGATTCGACAGCTGCCTGGTTACTCCAGCAGACAACAAACTTTGTGACGGTATACAGAATGAAAATGGGATGGACTAATTTACAGATGCACTGCAGTAATAACGAACGAACTACTGGACAAACGACGTAAAACTACAAAGTTCACCGTATAAGGGACCAACAACCAACAGAATGATCTGCCTGTGTGACGCCTATCCCTGTACGTTATGCAAGTAGCCCAACTGTCTGCGCAGCTGTTCAGTTTCCCTCCTTCTCCAGTTGCCATTGAACGACCTCATTGGTCCCTCTTTCCAATAGGGGAGCAACATCTCAAGGTGAGGCGCACGTGGTTTCTTCTTTGGACCCATGCCCCGGTCTATACGAATACCCCTTATTGCTGCCTTGTGATTGGACAGACACTTTGTAACGTGGGTTCTCCAAACGTTACCCTCCCGCCTGCGCAGAAACAAGCTGTCGTAGCGTATTTCGTCGCTGTCATGGGTTGAGTGTGTGACTAATAAGAATGACGAACAGCCTATAAACTGAGATACTACACGTACCGAACCTCCGTGTCGCCAAAGGCAGACTACCAAAATGTAGCATGGCCGTCAACGTTATAGACTTGTCCTTTCCGCTTTACCTTTCATTTTGCGAAGGAACGAGCTCAAGCGGCGGAGCTGCGAACTATCGGATTCCGCGTTTTGTTCGGATGCGGTCTGTATCTGTCGCCGTCTGTTCGACCTCTCCGTCCATAGCAGGTCCAGCTTCGATTTAATGCAAACGCTGTGGTTTGGAAACATTTACTGCACAATACCACGTGAAGACACGATTCATACGGCTTTTTCTTAAAGGTTCCGATATCGAAGTCCAGTTTTTAACGATCTACTTCCTTTGCAAATTGTTAAGTAACCTCGCCCTCATTCTGACCGGATCAACCATTAACAAATATATGATTCTGTTTTATCCTCGCATAAAATATAAAATTTACCCCCCTCTGCCAGTGATTTTCTGTTTAGCTTAAACGATACAGCATGGGCTCCATCATTACGAACCTCGGATGAAAATATTCTAAAGAAAACGGAAAGCTTTTTGTCACATCTTCTGTGCCCTCTCTTCTTCCCTCTCCTACACTTGCGAGTCTTAAATGGACTTTTAAAAATTCCAACACGTGCGACACATTAATGTGAAGACGGGAGCGACGAAATGTGCTAAGTGGGAGACCCGACGATCGCGGTGCTTACATTTAGGCACGTTTTCCTTAGAAGCGCCCCCTGGCTTTATTCTAATGGACACGCACGCCACCGCCCACAGCGGAATTCGTAATGCGGCTGGAAACCATGGGGAACATCTCGGCGCAGACGATATCGGCACTCGCGCGCCGCTTTGCGGAGGAGGAGAGCGAGAATTGAAAGAATATATGCGTTTGGAAGTTTGCAAAGAAGCATAGAAATTTTGAAGCGCAGCTTGCATGTAGCTTAAAAAGCGATATTTGATGCGAAGCGATATCGGATATCCTTTCTCGAAGGACGAGTGGTGGGGAAAGCTTGCGTGCATGTCGTGGATTATGTTTGCGGTGCCGAAAGGTTATTTCTACGTAACATCCTGATGGCGTGTTTTATCGGCGGTAGAAGTGACAAGATATACGTTGTGGCATAATATCCCAGTCAGGGTGGTATAGTGACGACGCTTTCATGTTTGCGGAGCTCAAAGACGCCGGTCGAGAAGTCATATTTACATTTGAGAATGAATTTGAATCTGGCACATGGCAAGGCTGACTGGGATAAACGTCACAAGAGCATACGCAACGTTTTTGGAACGTTACAGTTACTGGAGATTTTAGAGGGAAACATGGAATGCATTACCTATTGTCACCTTCCTTTGTAGTCCGGCAATGCATCGGCAGTGCTAAAATTTCAGTTTAGCTGTTAAGATCGCGATTTAATGTTTTAAGGCACGAATGTCAACTGCGCTATTACAATCCACGTATCCTCTATCTGCAATATGCGTCCTCTGTTTATTTACTGTAAAGTAAACGCATTAAACAACTACTTTTATCGAGTGTGGTACACCCGAGCCTCACTGGCTTCGTACCTAAGGACGTGATGGTCCCACCCATTTTCGTGAGTCTTTCGGGTCTTCCGGAAAGAACGCCGCTCATAACCACAGTTGCTTCGCGGTGCTGACACGGAATAAAAACAAACAAAAACAAACCGGAATTTCACCTCATAACACGCTAAAGGCCAACCATAATTCAGAACTTTATGGCTTTGTCTCCTGCTGGTTTGCTGAGGGCGAGGGCAATTTTTGTAAGAGTTTGCACGCATGGAAAGCGTTACAGGTAAGCCGTACTACTACCGGCCTTCTCAAGAACTAAAAGACAAAATAACATCTTTCTGTCTGGAGAGTATGTGTTTATCGAAAAAGTATGTAGGAAAGGTCGGTCAAAATGCACGGTCGACCTAATATTCCATGGAAAAGAAAAAGGAGGAGGAAGAAAAGAAGAAGAAGAAGATGACGAAGAAAAGAAAACTGTGTCATGCAGTGAAGGCCTGTTTATCTGTTATCATATCACGTCATCTCATCCTGACTACAGTCGTGACGCTAGCTACGTGAGTCAGGCAAACAACGGCATGTCGGTTTTACCACAACCACCACCTGATTTTAGAGTGATCGATACAAGTGAAAGAGCGCAGAAAATTTGTTCTTTTTGTTTCTCCGTGTCTCCGGTTCCAGCCCTCAGGTTAGAGTCTGTACATTGAAACAAACTGGAAAGTATAGGTGAAACACACCGTAGATTCGTACATACGTATAATATGTTTACATACATATATATGTATGTACGTAAGTATAAGAAGAAACGTAGGAGAGAGTGAGGCCCCTTGGTAAGTCGTCGGAAAAGCAATTGCCAGCAAAGCGCAATTGGTCAACGCAATCGAGAGGTGCGTGCTTCCACTCCGGCCGCTGTTTGGTTCTTTCGACGACTGCCATATTTCGAGAAACAAAAGGTGCGAAATTACGAGAATATCTTCATGTCTGACGCCTACTGCAAAGTACAGCACTCCATGAGGCATGTGCTCTGAAACTTTACAGTTCTCATATCCCTGTCGCGATTATTTCTTCTATCAAGGTTTCCATCCCTGGTGACGTTAGCGCTCCACCTTCGCCCTTGTCGGTCTCTGCGCCAGCCTTATATAGAGTGAGCGTCCCACTGTTAACCGCTGCGAGACTCTACTTCCAAGACACACACTACTTCTCTCCGCTTCCCTGTTGTTCGAAACGCCACGCTATTTCCTCGGGGTGCTTTAAAGTCAGTCTCGAGTCAGCAGCTTTCTTGATTGGATGGTGTGTTTTTACGGTCGTTGGCTGTTTAGAAGGCTTCCAGTACATGTGTGACCGCTCTTGTTTCTCCCTTTCCAATGATGACTCCGTCATCGCGCAGTCTAACCTTTCATGGGAGCGGTGGGAGCACTTTCCGTCTGCCTCGTGTTCGTTGTTTTTTTTATATATGTTTTCACTTTCCTTTGCGAAGAATGCGGGCGCGCAGGGTGAAGGTATCAACTTACGAGCTGCGACAAACAGCGCGAGGCACTTCAAAAAGATCACGGGATGTTCGACGAAAAGCTAATTAGGTAAAGGTCTAGGTAATCAGGCACAGCGGCATATTGATTTCGGCTTGCAAATGAAGTATTGGTGCGCAACCGATCCTGCTTAAATATTTAGACTTGACAGCAGTCAAATACCGGAAGGACAGTGTAGAAAAAGTGGGCTGCTGTGGCGGGCATGGAACGCGACATGGATGCAAGGGAACAATTTTTTTAAAAATACATCTATCTCTCTAACTTATGATGTTCATATATTGTGTTCTAACACGAATGCGTAACACTTCTAGAAAACGTAGTAATACTAGGGAAATTGCTATTCGACCTTAGGAGGAGGCTAGGGGTGGCTAGGGAAGGCTAGTGGAGGGGTCAGGGGTTTTAACAGTGTTAGTTTTTTACAGAGGGATAATCGTGCGGCCATGAAGAGATGTATGAGTTTGTCGTCGAAATCCAGATGGGATAACTGGAAGTATCCTATGAAATATTGCAAGGAGCTTAACAATGCTAAACAAATTGCAAGGCTTGCAGTTGTACCCTGCGCTGTAAGGAAACAAACAAACAAATACCAACATGTGGAGCTATTCCACTGGTGCTCCAGATTGTAACTGCTCCCAATTTTAGGTGACTGTGTTTAGTTTACTTGACACTGAGATTTATTCCCCAGTACCGCAAATAGTCCCTAAAGTTAGCATAAACTTCCGCTCCCGGGACTGATGGGGCAGCGTATCTAGCCCTAGAACGGACAGAAATTGCTCATTCTTTTTATTTCACTATAGAGAGGGCGGTTAATAGGGTGCTAAAAAGTTATCATCATAGCTTTAGTGTATAATAAATCGCGAATGTGTAGAGGGGGTGCTGTTCCTCTACATGTGTCCCGATGATGGAATGTCCCAGCGGCCAGATGTTCGTGACCTCACGCTAGGACGGTGCCGGTAGAAATGAGGAGCGGGTGCTCCAGGCGCGTGTCCGTCCTCGTCGTTGTCCACGGTCCGCCACATCACTCCCCCCTCAGATGCGAAGCGACGATAACGCAGTTGAAACCCACGGCTTCACTGGAGGAGGACACAAGGGCGATTGTGGATGACGTGCACGGTTGAACAGGTGCACGGCACGGTACACGTTGGTGAAGCATCACATCTGGTGAGAAACGGGAACGGCGATCCTTTAGCCTGGCAGGGAAGAGAGTTTGGCGCTGTCAAAGTCGTGGTCCTGGGGAGCCGCGACCCAGGAGAGGTGAGAGTGAGGCTGAGGTTGTGCGAGCCGTGGTGAGATGCCGTGGCGTCGGCTGCCGCGACTGCGGCGACGTGCAGTGAAAGAGCGCAGGGGTGCGGTGAACATCGGGTAGGTGCGAAGGTTGATGAAGCTGTGAGGCTCGTGTGCTGCGGTTGGTCGTGCTTCGCAATATTGCATCAGTAGTATAGAGCGGTCGTCTTGCAGTGTTCAGGAAACCGTCGGAAATGTGTCCAGGTTGAAGCGTGTGAACGAGCCGGTTTGTAGTCGTCTATGTTGGATTTGAGTGAGAGACATCGACGGTATACCGAGACCGCGATGAGCTCGAGATGTTGTCGCGCTTGAATTGTCAGGCCGTTGCGCGGGCGTAAGCGTCGTTGTGTTGGATGGCTTTGAGGGCTTCATGCTCGACAAGGTGTCTGAATGGACGTGAAATTTAGACAATGATGGTGGAAGGGTCGAATTATTCCGAACATGGTGTTCTTTGTTCGGGTCACCAAATCGAGTACCAAATATAGAAGAGGTGGCGTTCCTCTACATGAGTCATGCGATCATGGAATGTCCCAGCGGGCAGATATGCGTGGCCTTACGCTAAGACGGCGCCGGTACAACTGAGGAGCAGGTGCTCCAGCCGCGTGTCCATCCTCGTCATTGTCCACAGTCCGCCAAAAGGTTATGAAACAGTAGCGGACCTGCCGCCATCGTCATCCGCTGCCGACACCCGATCACTGACACCCCACCGACACCCCACCCCACATTCTGACCGATACCCCATCCCGCACATTCAAGATTTCACCAGCCACTTTCACGGAGCGACCACGTTCTCCAAAATAGATTTGGTGCGGGCGTACCACCAGATACCCATGGCCCCTGACGGCGTGCCCACGACCCTAATCACTACTCCTTTCGGACTGTTCGAGTTTGTCTGCTGGCCGTTCGGGAGAAACGCATGAGAACGCAGAACGCATGAGAAACGCAGCGCAAACTTTCCAGCGCTTTATCTATACCGTCACCAGGGGCCTGCCGTTTGTATTCGCTTGCTTGGACGATCTCCTAATCGCAAGCGTGACACCTGAAGAGCATATCATCTACCTCCGCGCCCTCTTCACTCGTCTCTCCAGCTTTGGCATCGTCATGAATGCAGTCAAAAGTGAGTCTGGCGTGGCAGTGTTGGACTTTCTGGGCCACCATATCTCCAGCAACGGCATCGCTCCCTTGCCCGCAAAAGTCCAAGCCATCCAGGATTTTCCCCGGCCGTCCCCTACGTGAATTCCTGGGACTTGCCAACTTTTATCGTCGTTTCATCCCCGGCTGTGACTCCATACTCCTTCCCTTAGAGACTTTGTGAGCGTTCTCCAAGTGTCGCGGTGAACCACTCTCCTCGTCATCGCCTGCCTCAGATGCCTTTGAGAACGCTAAACTTACCCTTGCCGCCGTGACGCTGCTCGCTCACCCTCTCCACGACGCATGGTCGTTCCCAGGATTTTTTCCAAAGGGGGGGGGCAAGCGTGCACCCCCTATACCACCTCTTTTTCTGGAGGCGGACGTTAGAAGTTCCTATTATGACATCCGAGAATAATCATGATGACCTGTGACTAAAGAACGTACTTTTTCACAAGATACCTTGCAGCTCCAGGGGGAGGGGGCACGGCCCTCCCTTGCCCCCCTCTCGGTACGCCCATGCCAAGACGCCCCCACAAGCGTAATGGTCGATGCTTCATCGACGGCCGTCGGGACGGTGCTCCAGCAGCAGCTTCCCACAGGATGGCAGCCACTTTCCGTCGTTTCCCGCAAGCTCGAGGACAGGGGACAGCGCTACAGCACATTCTTGTGCGAACTCCTTGTGGTGTTCCTAGCAGTCGAACATTTTCGCCATTTCCTCGAGGGCCGAAGCTTCACAATCTACACCGACCACAAGCTGTTAACCTTCGCGTTCACATCATCTGGAAGTCACTACTCTTCCCGGGAGATTCGAATTCACTTTCGAATTTCATTCGAATTCGTTTCCGAATTCAGTACAGACATTCGGCACGTGACTGGTTGCGACAACACCGTGGTATAGACGCACTCAGCCACATCTCAAGCTTGTGCCCCACCCAACCTCCAACCTTTCCTTCCAATAAATATATATTCCCCCCCCCCACCCAACCCCCGTCAGCTGGCCTACGCTTCTCCCTGGAGAATTTGGCTGAATTGCAGCGTACCGACGAAGAATTCACGCAGCTCCGTCTCGACACCGGCTCCGGTTTGCGCCTAGAAAACGTGCTACTTCGCGGCGCCTCCCGCCCTCTCACCTACGACGTTTCCGTTGGTCACCCCCGCAATTCGTTCCAGCGCCTGTCCACCGAGAAGTTTGTAACGCACTGCACTCCCTTGCGCATCCTGGCATCCGCGCAACCAAGAGAGTGGCGTCTGGTCGCATATGCGAGCGCACGTCAAGCACTGGACCCGCTGCTGTCAGGCTTGCCAGCGAGCGAAGATTCAACAGCACACACACACACCAATCAGTCCTTTGTTTTCCCCCGATGTGAGGTTTGACAGAGCCCATTCCGACGTCGTCGGGACGCTGCCACACTCCCACTGTCACCGCTACCTCCTCACGGTCATCGACCGGTATACGCGCTGGCCCGAGGCAGCTCCAATACCCGACATCACCGCCTCCACCGTTGCAGCCACCTTCATGTGCACCTAGGTTTCCCATTTTGGCGTCCCCTCCACTATCACCACCGACAGAGGCCGCCAGTTTGAGTCCTCCCTCATCGCCGCCCATACCGCGCTTTTCGGCTCCCGACGCATACGGACGACAGCATATCACCCCTCGTCCAACGGGCTCGTCGAGCGCTTTCATCGGCACCTGAAGGCGGCACTCAAAGCTCATCCCGACCCATCAGCATGGGTTGAGATCTTGCCCATGATTCTCCTTGGACTTCGCTCAAGTCTACAAGCCCACCCTGCGATGCATCACGCCGGAGCTTGTCTATAGGGCACCACACTGCGGCTCCCTGGAGAGTTGCTCGTTCCTGCAACGGACTGTCCTATTCCCGACCCAACCGACTACGTCAGTCGCCTCCGCACGGCGTTCACTACCATTCGCCCCGCCCCTCCACGCGCCCAGCCGTCAATCAAGGTATATGTCAGCCACGACCTTCAAACGTGTACCAACGTCTTCGTGCGTGTGGACGGTATGCGCAAACCCCTCCAATCGCCCTTCACCGGCCCCTACTAGTCATCAACCGTGCTCTCAAGTTCTTCACCATGTCCATCAACGGCCGCAAGGACACAGTCTCCTTGGATCGCCTCAAGCACGCCAACATCGGCGCTCCTGCCACTCACTCTTTTCACCACCTCATCAACGCTCCTCAACCTGTGGCCCCCGTGCATCTCGGACGTCCCGCTCCCAGATCTCGTCGTTCCGTCCACTGGGTTCTTGTCCTGCGCAGCTTCCTCTCGCACGCTTCGCCTACTCGCTAGAGGGGGGGGGGGGCAGCTGTAGCGGACCTGCCGCCATCGTCATCCGCTACCGTCATGCGCCGGTGTCGAGCCACGGCCGGCGCAAGAAATAAATCATTGCTTCTCCAATCATCTATAACGAAGGTTTTGTACTTCCTTCGAAACGATGGGCATCGTCATGTAATTTTTTTTTTTCAGCTAACAAGGGGCACTAAAATGCAAAAACAACTTGTTCTCAAATGAAACTCCGTGTTTCAATTATAGTATAGTGCAAGCAAAATTAGTTCACACAGCGCTACCGTTTAGAAGAAAAATGCAATGAAAACAGGGCCATCTTTGGCGCCAACCAATGAGACAGCAGGAGAAGCGCATGCATACCTATCGCGTGCGCGTGGCTTTGGAACGGGGTTGGTCGTAGTGTTCTGCACACGCGCGGCATGATGCGCATTGCTGCATTTTTCAATGCGTTTTTCAATGCTCCACACATGACAGCAATTACATTCGCGTCCTTCGGACAGCGACACCAATCCGCTTCTAACTCGCACTATGTTTTTCGCACGAACTTCTCCATGGCGTGGCACGCGCGTGCACGCGCAGCAGGAACTAAAAGCACGCGATATATACCCGATGCACGAGCTGAAGTGACGTTCACTGCTTAGTGCCGACGCAAGAAAGAGTCCGGTATAATTCTGATTGTAGCTTCATAACAGAATCAATGTTTTCAATTATGACAACAAATGCGAAATTAACATACCGTGTAACATAATGCGAAATGAACTTGTTTTTGCATTTTAGTGCCCCTTTAAAACGCAAAAATGATCCACCGATAAGTGGAGTCAGAATACATAATATCTACACATGAATACTCATAAAGCATTAAGTGCTTTCGAACAATACGTCGTGTTGGCCAGTTACTCTCGCAAAGACCGACATGGAGCTTACACTGGGTTACACTTTTCGTGCGGCATTAATTCTCCCCCCCCCCCCACACACGTAGAAACACAAGAATTGGACTTCCCTTAAAATGCTATCCTGCGTCGACTGCACGACGTAATATTTCATTCTCTCTCATTGAGGTACGGGAGAAGCAATTACCGAGAGCGTAGAACACTACGATCGTTTTATTCTGTCTCTCTGTAAATGATGCTTCTCCGTACAGCCGTTACACTCAAAGGAAATAGGTGGGAATAATTTTGTCTCGTTCCAAAGCGAATTACGAACAACTGCTCCATGTCCTCCCTTGTGTGTGTGTGTGTGTGAGAGAGAGAGAGAGAGAGAAATGATTCATGACTCTGTAGAGCTCATATGCTGAGCGTCGAGAGATACCTCCAAAGTATTACGGAAAAACAGAAACTTCCTCCTGGGGCTCATAATTTCCGAAAACGGAGCTTTCTTGAGAGAATTCTTTCGTTCTTCTTTTATTTATTAAGCCCGACGATTGTTTGGAACGGGAATCTTTATACGATTCCCAGGGCAGACGCCGAAGTGTGGGTGAAGGGTGAACAGCTACGCATTGCAAAGCTGTCTACAGGCATGGTTTAGCTGTTTTGTGGTCTCTGCTTTTAATTTCCCCGGGGAAGGCGGTAGTACGTCCCGCACGGGGAAGAGCTCGCTGACTGAGCGTTTGAGTAATGAGCGTTACATAGCCACACACACACACTCGCGAGCACAAGACCTCCCGCAGAATAATTAATTAGGATGATGTTGTACCATTTTAGGATCCCTAATTGAGAAGAATAGATTTCAGGCGGCAAGCATTGCCGTGTCACATATGGAACCGTTCGTGCCTCGCTTGCCATGGTCGTAATGGATATCATGCACCATGTTCCGCGTCTGAGCAACGAAAGCCACTGTAGGCTCTTCAGTAGGTCCCTGGTGGTGCTTGTGGAAAGTCGCGTCCGTTCCAGTCCATTTCCAAACTATGGTGTCATTTTATTCCTCCTGGACCACTAACCACGGTATCGAAAATCCCACGCGACATAGTGACATAGTTTCACTGTTATTCGTCTGTCATTTGACTGTTGTTACATGACAAGAGCAGATGCCGGGTGTTGAGAGTATTCCGGAATTCCCTCTCTGGAAAACCAAGAAAACGTCACTCCCTAAGAACCAATGAGGGCGTGACTTTGAGCAAAAAGAATGCCGAGGCCGTGTGGGCGTCTCGTTTACAAAGGCGCCTTTCATACTCTGCGTGGCTCCATCTCACTCCTCCGTTTTGGAAGCGACGTCATGCCGCCGGAGCTGCTGCGGCCGCGGAAGCAGCGCAGAGCTTTAAAATTCGATTATTTAATATCGAAGCACTTTCCGGACGAAATAATTAGATTGGTAGATTGTCGTCCGATGCCGGACATAGCCGTATCGGTTTGCATAAATGGGTTTCCGGATGCTGACTGAGGCTCGGATACTGCCACCGGCTGTGCTGGATAAGGCGTTCCTGCACTCTAAAACCTGAACTTTACCGCCTAACATGCTCAGGAGAAACCACCAGAATATCGTTATCTTTCCCGATTTGTGGGAGCCCTTTTTGTGACAATTTAGGTACATGTTAATAGCCACAAAGATGTGTAAGACTTGATCTCTCCTCAAATTGAAAGCGATAACTGTATTCATTGGGACCGGCCTCGGTGGCTCAGTTGGTAGCGTGTTCGCCTTCTGATCCCGAGATCGCGGGATCGAACCCGGCCGAGGACGCCAGCAACTTGGTGGCAGGGTACAAGTTGCTTAGACACGCCGTCTTCCGCGAGGGACGTTAAATGCGGGATGCCGTGTGATGAGCTGTCATCGCACCCTCAGGTGGGCAAAAGCAATCCACAGACCGACCGCTGTGGCGTCGCTCATGGTCTCAGTTGTCTCGCGACGCAAACCCCCCAATTAAGAATTAATTGTATTCATTGGCGTGATATGTGGTTAAGCTGGTTTTCGTTTTTTACAGTAGCTTCCAGAAGGCGCTCACAGGCGCTCCAGGTAAGTTTAGTTTTCGCAGATTCCCCCCCCCCCCCCCCAGGCACGCACGAGGCGGTGCGGGCGTGAGACTGTGCCGCCGGTTAGGTCAGCTAGTAAAGCGGGCTCCGCTTCTGGAAGCTACTGCGAAAAACCTCTCCCGGTGAAGCTCTGTATTAAGCGTGTGCTTTGATGAAGGGAGGAAACCGGAAAATAAGTTGTTTTTGTCACAAAAAAGGCGAACCCACTGCGCTTTGAACAAAGCAGGAGTGATAACGGTATCGCGAAAGCAGTAAATACGCCCGCTACAGGTTCCAGCTCTCCTCCTCCATTCATAGGTACACCGAAAACGTTGATCCCTGAACGTCGTGGGGATGGCACAGATGCACTGGATGGCCGTCTCGCTACCGAGCAAACGAGACTATACGCGTGGGCAACGCTCAGCTGGGAACGGTTTCCGGAGCCATGCAAGCTTCCCTGGCCGCTTGTCCTTCTGCTAACCGGAGCGGGTTTGGATAGTCAAGATGTCTGCCGCCCATGAGATGAGTGTCCACTCCTCGATAAGATGCTTGCCATTCTTGTAATCGCATTGTTAGAATCTGAAACAATGATCTTGTCCTATAACGTAACATAGGTGACAATAAAACCCGGTTATTTGTCTGATTCAGAAACAATACTAGTTTGGTTCACTTTTGCTGTTGTAGTTTCAGCTAAAGCTACCAGGTGGCCTCGTCTCGGAGTCTGTGGTGCTCACGGGTGTTCCCTAAGCAGGGACTGAAACCGGAATGGAATTGAAAAGAGAGAACCGCTTGGGAACCCAAATTTTTTCAAAAATCGTAACCGGAACGTAACCGCAATTCACCATCGGCAATTAACCGAAACCTGAACCGAAAAATGTGATTTCGGCTACCGGATCATATGAATCGGTTCAAGCGTGAACGTGAACAACTTTGGATGCGATATTTGTATCGCTTTGCAACTCTGTTTAGTGGTGTAGTACGTGTAAGTAGATGTCTTCGTCATGTTTTTTTTTTTTTTTCATTCAGAAGTTGTGTAGACAACATACCATCTTATGCACGCGGAACCATAATCGGATGACATACGCATCGTGGGACATGTATTGTGACTCCTGTACGTATATCCTTTGCCTTCCGTCCCATACCTGGACGTGCAACACAACCTGACAGCCCCGATCAAATTTTATCGACAAGCAGAATGGAGCTATTAGGACGCAAAAAACATCCTTTCATGAGTGTATAGCGCTGGCACTTAAACACATTTTCTTGAAGACTACTTTCATCGACTGATTTTATAGTAACATAATGTCATTTGCTGAAAGTAACTTCGTTATGAACAGACTGCAGTTTTTACGCACTTTACAATACCTTTCCCTTTTAAAGGAAAAGAAGAGAGCCTATGGCATTTTTGCTTTTTACTTACGTGAAGATCCGTCTTTCTCCAGTCATGCCGTCCTGGCGCTACCAGCACATAGCGACGTAACTTGAAAAGAAAAGCTGTAAAATTTGAGTTCACAGGTCTCCGTGGCCATTGCCATGGGTTGAGTATAGACGTAGTAGATCATCCTGTTGCCCGGCCAGTAGAAGCCGTCGTAAATTCCCACTCATCTTTGTCACTGATTTTAGACAGTTGTAAAATAAGGCACACTTTTAGCGTACCCAAAAAATGGGTCCATTTAATAAATATATATTCCCCCCCCCCCAAAAAAAAAATGGGGCGTACGGGGTATTTTTAGAATACTGCCACGAATCATCTTCGAGAAATTTCTAGGGCAGGCACGAAACGGTACATCTCATCCCGGCGCATGCTGAAGAAGAAGCAAGAAGCTTCCAGACACATTCCCTGCTCTCTGGCAAACGCACGTGCTGTTTCTAGACTTTTCGGCGCGACGCTTAAATGCTTGTGCGCTCCAAGCTGGAGCATTCATGCTTTGGGACTCAGTTGTGTTCAGAGAGCTATCACTCTTGTGTTTTTGCTACCAAATAGTTTAATAAACCGTTTGCTGTTTATTCGACGACTCGCCGGCCCATTTCGCTTCGTGACAATACACTCTTAACACAGGTGGGTGGTATAGTGGTGTGAGATCGGCTTGCCGTTGTTGGCCTCACTTATGGGCAGCGTCACGACTGTAGCCAGGATGAGAAGATATGATAATAGATATCGGAATGATGACGGCCGAAAGTTAAGATGTGACTGCCAGGATTGGTGACAAATCTAAGCGAGGAAACACGGATGGTGGTCGTGGTGAAAGCCAACCATTGCACCGAATGATCACTTGTGATATCTGGAAAGCATCGGGACGTCCGCCTTTTTGTCATAATTAACTCAAGTGCGTCGTGTCACAGAAAGGCATACTGTTTTGAACATATCATGGAAGTGAATAATGCCGTTCGGGGGTGGAGGTTGGCTAGGAGCGTGCTATGCGGTCACGTTCGGCTTTCTTTCCCCAGCTCAACCCAAAACGCAAGCACCTTGCAACGCTATCAAGCGGTAGCAACAGCATTAAACTTGCGTACGAAATTAATTCGATATTTATACAGGTTATGGTCCAAAATATCGTTCCTGAACTTGTATATAGGTAACATTTCCTTGAGTATGATGAGGAGGCACGGAGACAAAAAGGGATAAGTCATTACACAAGTTACCTACAAGTTCATTACACAATTTTTCCCCAGGTTGCTCTCCTCTTTGATCAAGCTTACTTAATTTGTCTTAGAGGAAACGATGTGTGCTTCTTTTTATTATTTCCGTTCAAGGAGGAGAGAATCCCAAGAAGACATCGCTCCGGATTTCACCACCCCACAGAAATGTCTGAGAAGTGACGCTAGGCGTTACACGTCATTCTGCGCGCTATGCTAATGGAAACTCACAGCGCTGGGCACCGCCATTTGTTACGGGCAAACGAGGGATCGAGGCCCGACAAATATTTACAACGGTGAGGGTTCGTGCGAGGAGAGGTTGCCTGCCCGTAGGTAATCCGACTTCTCTCAGCACTACGTCATGGTGACAAACCTTCAACACGTCCGCATCGACCGCCACCTATACAGTTCGAAGACAGCAATACTGCAGTCCCAACTGACTCACATCAATAGCGAACCTCCCAGCCTTGCCGCAGCCTTATGCCCTTGCTCTAACCGTATACCGTCAATGTCTCCAGCCACTCATTTCACTAGTTCTTCACGTCCACCGGTCTGCTTGAGCTCCTTTAGCTTTGCATGAGTGCGGAAATGTGATCTATGAGAATTCACCGTACTACAGAGGCGGAAAGTTTTCATTTTCCCATGGGGGGCAAGGGCGCACCGCGAAATAAGTACTCTCGCGGGGGGGGGAGATATGTTTATTAAGAAAAAAAGAAAGGTAAACCAGATGGATGTCGGTGTGTTATTCCAAAAAAAGAGTGAAATGGGGAAGACAAAAAACGCAAAGAAAAAAGAAAGCAAAAGAAAACAAAAAGACGGAAAGACAAGGAAAAGAAAAATGAAGAACACAAAACTAAAGCTGAAGAATCACACACTCTGGTGGGATCTTATGATGTATGCAGAACTGGTATAGAAATAAGAGGAAGGAAGAACAGAAAAAAAAAGAAAAAACAGAGAGAACGTAAGCAGTGAACATGTGCACAACTGAAGGCATTACGCCTTTGAAAACTGAGTGCAAAAGGAACAAAATGCATTGAATCCTCGGTGTTTGACCCGAAATGCGCGCAATGTTATGAATATGGTCAATGAAATGGAGCACCGGGAGTTGAACCCGCTCTCAACGAATATGTGTTACGAAGATTCTACCGTTACACCTCACTGGCAGCTGCTGATACCTTTTCGACTGCTTCGTTTCATTGATCTGATTGCTTTGGGCGAAATTCAAGCTGTGTGTTGTGTCATCCTCTGTGTTTCTTCGCCTCACCTTCTAAGAGTGATATTAAACGGTAGGAACAACTTATTTATTTACACATGGTAAACAAGACTTTCGTGCACGAGACTGCACTTCTTCAGGTTACAAAAAATTAAACATGGTACAGGCACATATATACAGTTGAAGGGGGAGTTCTGGCATGAGAGGGTAACAGGTTGTTAACATACGAACAAAAACCTCACCTTCTACTGTGATAATGAGTATGGCGGGCGGATACATATTTTACGAATTGCAAGATACATTTTTGGGGTTGGTTCGTCTTCGCTCTTTGGACCCGGGCGCGCCGAGCCTCAAAGGTTGCTGTCAGTCTCTTAGCGGGACTTCCCGGGGGAGGCGGCGCCCCCCCTAGTTCATGTTCCGGGGGGGCAAGGGCCCCCGCGCCCCCCCGCAGTCGGCGCCTATGCCGTACTATACATCGCGTGTGGTATACGTCGACCGGATGACAGTTACGGCGCCTCTGCACGTGTAAGGCGGCGTGCATGCGCGCGCCTGCCTGTCTGTCTGTCTGTCTGTCTCTGTCATCTCTTTCGTTCACATCCCACTCATATATTAACCTACATGCACTGAGGCAGGGATGGGCAGTATTTAAATACATTGTTTTTAAAATAGTATTTAAAATACGTATTTAAATACAGGCAAGAAAAGTGTATTTATATTTATATTTAAATACCGTTTTAGGCGTATTTATATTTAAAATACACTGAAATACACATATCTCATCCTCCCGTATTTGCGGGCTTCTCTCGAGTTCTACATTGTTCGCCTCCAGTAATGAAGGGTATCTTGGTTAGAGGCTATAGATCACTCATCCCGTGTGTTCAGGGATTTCTTTCCTTCTAGAAAACAGCACAATGTGCGAATGAGGGCATCACCACCCCCGTTGCTTCAGTCTTGGAAGCCGGGAGAGAAATGAGAACACAAATTTGGAAAAAATGTGATTCGTGACCCTCTTGCGTCACTTGACAAAGCCTGGTGTCTAAAGGAAACCCTTAAAATGCACCTTTAGCGACAGTTCTACTCAGTCATTCACTGGGAACTCAGGACAATGGCTGCAGCGCACCAGACAGTTTTTAACGCGGAGTTTTTCACTGTCATCGCTGAAGATGGAAAGTCGACGAACATAAGTAGAGGAGAAACATCTCCTTGAGTTCAAGGAGCAACGGGGGGGACTGGACAGGACAGACAGGGGACAAGAACCGAAACCAGCAAATGAACAAATGAACACTTTATTCAACATAGAGCAAATGGAAGAGCGGAAGAAGCGGTTCTTGTCCCGTGTCGGTCCTGTCTACAACCCCTCTCGCTGCTCCCGAGACCCAAGGAGACGCTTCCGTTCAATAGAAAGTCGGTCCACGCAAGTTGCTGAAATCACGCTGCATCACGGAAAAATAAAGAAATATGTGGGCATTGTGTGCAGCAGACGTGCATCCACAGGTGGCTCCATTTATACACTAATTTAAAAGAATAATGTGCCTGGATGGCTCACCGTATTTATGGAAGTAGTTACAGTAATTAGATACTGTCTTAATGTATTTATATTTTGTATCTAATTACTTTCATCATAAAGTATTTATAGGCAGTATTTAAATACATGAAAACGTGTAGTATTTTGTATTTATATTTAAATACCTGAAAATTGTATTTATGCCCATCCCTGCACGGAGGTAGGGTATCGCAATTTCCGCGGTGAAACACCTCATACCATCGCCATACATAATAGTTGTCGTTGTTGTTGTTGTATCAGAGGAGGGAGAGGGTACGTCGTGACGTAGCCCATTCCCCTGGCATGTGTCTCGTGACGTGCATGGACCTGAGAAGCTCAATCGGCTGTAAGCAGCGGCTGAGACGAAAGAAACAAAGAAGAAATGCACGGGGACTTGCCGATGTTCACGCGTGATCGAGGATCTGCTTTCTCTGACTGTGTTTTGGAAATTTGATCGAGCAGTGACAATGCACAGCACAGCGAATATGTTTTGCATGGTGACTCCTGATGGACGGTTTGACGAATGAGATAGGGTGTCGAAACACGTTAGATGTCACCTCATTGCTCCTGTCAATGTAAACTATGCAGGGCAGTGCTTCCCACCAGAGGTCTCCTGATTATTTGGAACCAGTCTGCCTCTACTACGGCCTTTTGCTCTGCCACCTACATTCAAAAAAGAAAAGGAAAAGAAGAGTGCATAAAAAAGACAGGAAGTGTGTGAACATATCCCCAGATGCAGGGAATCTGAGTTTTTCAACCGTTCAACCGCCCTTACAGTTAAAAACGACCCCCCCCCCCCCGCCCCCACCCTCAAGCAATGTCGACCTTACTACAGAAACTCAACTCAGAAACACATACAGAGAAGAACTATTTCCACTTGTCGTTGCCGATTGCCTATAGGGCATTTGAGTGTCCAATACGGAAGAATTGTCTTGTAGAGTACCCTCTCGGCCCAATAGAACGCTATAAAGTGAATGAAGGAGAGAAAGAAAAGATGTCGTAAATTCCTATGAGTGAGAATATGGTGCTTCTCCAGGGGCCGATCACATCAAAAGAGGTGCCGCCTCAATTTCCTGCTCTCGATGTCGATACCGCTTCACTGAATGACTCTCCTCTACTCACAGCCAGGAGCTCTTTCTCTGTGTCCGCGCAAGAACATTGACCACACAAGGAAGACGCGAGACGACACCCATTAAAAAGTGTCGTCGTGAGATATAATTACGGAACATTGGTCTTTCCGAAGCAGCAACGCGAAGTCGGCCCAGGACGCATAGTAACCCCTCTGTCCCCCATTCCTTCCTCTGTCCTCCCTCCATCTGTCCATGTCTGTACGCCGCTCAAAGCCACAGTTGCTTCGCGGTGCCAACACGGAATTAAAAAAAAAAAGCAGCGACGCGTTTAACAGTGAGCTAACTCAGTGTCACGTGCATGTTAGTAGGTGCGCACTCTATATGGATGTCGCGCATCCAGTTTCACAATCAGCCATTTCCAAACATGTGTACAGCGCATGCGCAAGACCGCTGCGCACCGCGCGGCAGAATACCGAAAATGTTTTGCCGGTGTGGCGAAGCAAATCTGTAGGCACGTGAAGCAGAAGCTATAGTATGGCTATGGCATTCGAAGTAGGGCCAGTATGGCGCTGCAACGGACAGCACTAACCACAACAAATGCCACGACACTTGTCCTCTACTTTCTCCGCAAGTCTTTGTTGGACATTTTTGCTTCGTATATGCACTTTTTATGCACTCACGTGCGAAATATGCCACAACGTGCAAAACAGCGTATGTAAAACATTTATGTGTACCATAGAGCACTTCTGATCGGTCCCAAACCAAGACCCAAAGTGTTTTTTCATCGTCCAGATACAAAACCATATCAAAAATAAAATACAAAATAGCACGCATGGAAATCCGCGCTCTACTGACATTATATACACGCAGAGTGTTACAAAATCAGCGTGCGCCCTCCTCCGCAGCAAATCAGGAGAGAGAGTGGTATCCTTCTGAATGTTGGTTGGCCCTGGTCGTGTTACGCAGTGAAGTTCTTTTACCATCTTATCTCATCCTAGCTACAGTCCTGACGCAGCCCACATACGTGAGGCCAATAACGGAAAGCCGGTTTTTCGTCACCACCACCACCACCACCACCACCTCTTTTACGAGACTCATAGGAAAGACGTGCTTGACAAGCATGACTCCCGACCTTTCAGCTTGTGCAAAATTTTCGGATACTGCCCTGCACACAGCAACGAGCGAAAGTAATGAAAGCAATGTACGCATTCTTTGAAGACTGCGGTATCGACAACCGCTATCAAACCATACTCACGCTGATATGAAAATGAGAGGCTGAAGGTAACCGTGACACTCATGCCAGAGTGCCACACGTTCAGTCACCTCTTCGCGTCTATACGCAAAAGCTTAAAAGAAATGGACCTGCAGGCACCCATCAGGAATACCACACTCCTCCAGAAACCATTGATGTATTAGTTGGATAGAAGTTTTCTGTTTATAGTGCACGCAAAGTGCTTGTTATGTTTGTGTTCCTTCGAGTGCTGCACGCTAAAAAGAGAACTTCACCGCATAACACAGTGAAAACCAAACCTCATTCAGAATGACATCGATCTTTCCTGGTTTGTTATGACGCCCTGATTTCTTATGCGTACGCTTTTTTCTATAGATTAACAATGCAACTTGATACAAAATACTTGTTATTTTCACCAAACCAGGAAAAAGAACATCATCATTCTGAATCACGGTTGGTTGTTATGCGGTGACGTACTCTTTTTAGAGTGTACTACACAGTAGTCTTCTGGGAGCCGGCAACATTGCTACCGGACGACCTGCAACAGACAGGCTCGAATCCAACGTTGCCCGAATCAAGGTGCACAATTTCTTCCAGCCTGCATAGGCTGGACGGATACAAGAGTGTCGGCCACACTGACGCGCACGCGACAGGTGTTATTAGAGGGACCCAGGCTTGTCGGGTATTAGGACCACGCTCTGACTGCAAAGCAAGTCATAAGCTGCATGGAAATGAAGCTAATTTCCTCCGCCCAACGAGTTCTGTGCCCCATAGTTGATGTGCAGGGAATACGCTGTCTACGCGCTTATGAACGGACGCGAAAGGACCAGCGGGTAAGGTCATTCGCTAGTTGGTGGTAACCAAGGTCCTTGTGAAGACAGGCTGTGCAGACGGCTGTGCTGTCTAAGGTTTTTTTCTTTAGTGTTCTTGCAGACTTTCGAGACGAATGTCAGCACAGTTCTCCCTGAAGTCGGCCCAGGACACGCACTAACCCCCCCTGTCCCACCACTCATTTTTGCTGTCCTCCATCTGTCCACGCTACCCCGCTCATAGCCACAGTTGCTTCGCAGTGCTAACACGGAATCAATCAATCACACCCTGACTTCGCCCTTATGGAAGTAGAAGGAAAGGGTCTGTTTACACAGAGCAATGGAACAGTGTGGAGCTCGCATAGCAGTTTTGTGATAGACCTATCGTGGATAGACCCAACGATACATAGAGTTTTTGCGTAACGTGACTCGCGTTAAACCGTATCAACCGGAACCAATCAGTGGATAAGATTCTGACTCACATACGACTGTGATTGGTTCCGATAGGCACGATAACCTTACTAACGGTTTGCTAAATCTGACTATAATAGTGGGTTTTAGTATATCGTACGCTATCACCTTTGCGTACGTAAGGGATAGCGTCGGTGATTCTGCGCACGCGCAAGACACAAGCAGAGCTTTGCGCATTGCGCAGAACCACCACGCTATCTCTTACGTACGCAAAAGCGATAGCGTACGATATACTAAAACTTACTAATATTAAAAATCCAATTGAGGAAAATAATGCATAACGACGAAGCTTTTATTGGTGAAAGATGAAAGTCACTGAAAAGGTTAGCCAGCTGTAGGACTCGAACCCACATCTTCTGGATTGCCGGTCCAGGGCTCTACCAATTGAGCTAAGCTAACACGCCTCTCCAGCGACTTTCGGGGTGCGTCATCAGTTTATCTCTTATATCTTTTATTGGTGTCTCCTCGACCCTTCTTTATTTACGCGGTACCGCATATTCTGACCGCCAGTGGCCCCGCGTAAGGAATTCACGAGCTAGCACTTTTTTTCGCCCGGACTCGATACAGCCGGGCACATCCGCACCTGCGAGAGCCCTCATTGGACCACATGTCGAAGTTATATCCCTGTCACACAGGCTAATTTAGTATGAAGGGAATTGCATCAGGACGAGAGCCTCCGATATTTCGAACAGAGACTGTTCTTCTTCTTGGCACCGTCCTTCCTTACTTCCCTATCGGTTCACTGGATTTCTACCCGTCTACGTAGGCTCATTTAGTGTCATTTTCGGGAAGCGCACTCGTCCTAAGCGAAAGTAACTTTCACTCCATTCGTGCTACAAAACTATGATGCCAGTGACGATAGATGAAAATGAATGGTGGCAAGATTTCTAGGCATACGCGCCACAATTCTGCCAAAAGATTGTTTTTCGAATTTACACTTCCTGCACGTCCTTTTCCAACGTTAAACAAATTAACCTCATATATGTGCCGCAACAAATATGGACGTGGTCAGATCGCCAGCCTGCTAGCCAAGTTTTCACAAGCTGTTAACGAGAGTAATTACATTTTCTTTCGGCATAATGATACGCTGTACTTAAATCAGATAAGCACGCTGCCGAAAATACTCGTTTAAAAATATCGTTAGGGCCTTTTGCTTTTCCTCAATATTTTTAACTGTACCTCAAAGCCTGTTCTCGAGGCTACGCACTCGGTCCGCCGAAGTGAAGTGAAGTAGTTTGGGGAACTCCCTAAATCGTTAGTGCACTTTCCGCGGCGTGTCATTAAATGATGCCGCGTGACACCACACGAATGACGCTAAAGCGCAAGTGTCACTGGCTGGAAGTGACACTAAATGAGTTCGTGTGACAGGGGTATTAACACGAGTCAGCAGACGACAAAAAAAAAAGAAAGAAAGAAAGGTATGTTGATGTCCTTCAACGCGCTGTACCTGCATGTGATTAGTTTGTGATACGATAGCGATGTCGCCACCTATAGAGCCGTAGCGATGGGGGGGGGGGGGGCGAACAGCAGGCCCTAGCAGGTTTTTGTACAGTATAAAGCGGGAATTAAGAGAATTTGAATTTGCGATCTCGACATGAGCGTTTTCTTTTCTTGGTCTACAGTGCTTCAGACGGCAGTGAGAGAGAGGGGGGGGGAGGGGTACGCTTCACGTTATCCCTGCCCCGGGCGCTAACTCGCTTGGTGACGGCTATGTCGCTCTCCTTCGCCTGCCGTCCAAATACCATTCTCCATGTGGGCGCACTGAGTAGCTCGATCGACCGCAAATATACTATGAATAAAGACGCCTATTTTAGTTGCCAGCACTTTTTATAGACAGAGAAGGGCGCTGTGTGAGAGAACACTATCGTAAGAAAAGGGAAGAAGGAACGCCTACATGCCCCATAACGTCTTCGTTTCCCATTTCCTTAAGGATTCTGCGCAACGCAATATTCCACTTCCAAAACGAAACCGAGCAAACAGAAACGCGAGAATCTCATCGGCGCAATCGGTCGAGTGTACGGCGTAAGTGTGTGCAGACGAAAATACTTGGCACCTCTTCACAAAATGGGCGCCTTTTACGACCCAGGGCAGAGCCCGTACTGTTCGTCGAGTGAAAATATCCCGTCTATTCCTCCCGGTAAAAAAGAAGAATATACTTTGTTATATCGTCTCCCGTACGAGCACGTTGTTTATGACGGATTCATTTCGTATTCGGCACCGAAAGAAAATGGAGTCGTAAAAGCGGAAGAGTAGGGATACGAACATGATTTCGGTATATATGGCGTGGTTTCCGCAGAGGACGAACGAAGAAACGTTATACGAGTTGTCTCTCTTGGGCTGTTTATTCGGAAGCTGGTGCATTCCATAAAGTGTGTGGGGCCGTTCAGCGTACGATATTAGGTACAATGTTCTTCGTTCGCAGTAGCCGGGGGCGCCGTGTCTGCTGATAGTAGTGATGTCTTGTGCACCAATTCATCGGGGTTTAGACGTACGATAAGGTCACTTATTGTGTCGGTGCGTTTGTGATGGATGGTTGATAGCGTTATTTGTTCATAACTAGGGTTTCACGTTTTCGGCATTTGCCGAAAAATGCCGGTACACACTCGCCGAATATTTTCTTCGAAAATCGGAATATTCCGAAAAACTTCGAATTATACTTTTGCGTATGGTGCTACATGCCGAAGATGCCGGTACTAGATTGCATTTGTTTCCCATCGCCATCACATTTTAGTTTTTCTTCCACCTCGTTTCCATGTGGAATGCGGAGAATACCGGCCTGCGCAGCCGCTAACCTCTAGTTCAGGGAAAAACCTTTCGTGTAATACTTTTACCAGTGGGTCAAGAGGGATGGCCGCATGTGTATGCGTCGTCTGTTCTGTATCTCTGTTATTTTATACATGCGTCATTGAAACGCTTTCATGAAATGGAGCAGCATTTGATGAATGTCACCCCCTGATGAACATGACACCCAGCTCCAATGTTTGTAAATAAACAGATATTTCCTCCCCCCCCCCCGCCATGTGTACCTCATCCCATCGTCATTGATGTAGTTATTGCTGTTACATGTGTACTTGAGTACACATGAACCATCCAACAAAGGAAAGGAAATTCTTTGCACTCTGAATGTCCTCCTTCTGAGCTACCCTATCTGTACCTGTCAATGATCAACGAGTATTGACGACCCTGCATGCTCAGAAGTCGTCTTCTTTTGGTTGGTTAGTGATTATTGCTACTTTTTTTTTTTTTTTCTTGCGTCTATTTTTGGAGAGGTGGAAACTGCCAGTTAGTACGTCTTCGAGGGGAATAACATAGGCGCATAGGAAGCTGGTTTTGGTGGATGAGCCGTCCGTAAAAACGGAAGTGAAATCTGCGTACTGGTCGCTCATCATACCCAAGGTGAGCGCTTTGGACACACCTGCAGCAACGTCGCACTTTCTGTTCAAGCCGGGAAGGGAAAGCGAAATGTATGGTACAGCGAGGGTACAAGTTGGAGTCCGGCTGCCTCCGACTGCCGCTTCGAAGATCAGAAAGTGGTGGCGTGGCGAAGAGCGCCGGTCACGTGGCACCAGAGAGCAGTGACGTTCCTTGCCGCCTGAGCGTCAGCCGACAGAAGACTGACTCGTGTGAATACAGGCAGGCGCTGCAGCTTCGGAACAATTATGCAATGCATAGATAGATGCCTACAATGTAGTGTTGCATAGGAAGCTTTTTCTCTACGTGAGGCGAAACAGACACGGAACACAAAGTATGAATTTTATAAACGCGGATATTTCTTTCGTTCGACAAACGTTGACTACACATAATCGTTCGCTTGCACCTTACCAATACATCTATAAAAACATAATAATTGGAAGCTACTCGTCCTACCAAAAGGAAAATAAAAATTGATTTGATTTAATTTAATTTAATTACACTACATTTAATTACATTAACGATATCACAGCGTCATCGCCAGTCGATCACTTGTCGGCACGCTATCGCGCCTATATTGGTGCTCAACATCGAGATACGCTTCACTTGTGGAAAATAAAATGGAATGTGACAAGGTATATTCTCAAAATACTCCGACAGTCGTTTGGATCGTCCACACGGAGATTTGGGTTAATGCTGTTTTACATTCCATAGCGCTTCTTCGGAACCTATTCTTTGGCACATATCTTGACCCGTTTCTCACGTGAATGCACTCTGCATCATCCACAAGGAGCGCAAGTGCAATAAGTTTTTTTCTTTCATTGGTCCACCATACGCTAGACACAGACGAAATGCAAGCGCGAATACAGAAGGGATCGGAAAACTGACAGCCGCCGGGAAACTGACTCGTGTGAATGCAAGAGAACCAGCGGACGTCTTCAGACGCGTAGTGACCTTGTTTATCTCGGATATCCTCTCACTCCTTTCCGACTTGCTGCCGGCAGAAAACTGACTCGTGTGAATACAGAGTTACCTGGCTCATCCTGAAAAGGCGGCAGGTGGGGCTTCATATGATGAATGCAGGCCCAGAACTTGTTATTTCTACAGCGGGAAAGCTACAGCGATATAGGGTGGCGCCGATGATGGGCCAACAAACGGAGATATTGACGGCACTTCTCATTAAAACGCCGGATGACAAGCGGTGCCTCTCTCGCTTCTGCAATGACCAAGCAAGTGTCCGCAGGCCGTGGAACGCCCAGACACACACGGAGGCAACGTGCTAGAACACCGAAGCTTGGACTCGGAGGATGGCGAGATTCCGTGAAATATCCCTTATGAAAATGAAATTTGCCTTCCTATTTATATATAATTTATTTCCTATAGACAATTGTCCAAACAACTGCTTTAGACGGCCTTTGGCCTTTCTTTTTTTCTGAAAGTCTAAAGAGGTCGCGCCAAAGGAAATCTATTGACTTCCCTTTTCTTCATTTTCAAAAGACAAGTCAATAGGCAGTTCCAAGAACGATCAAACGAAGGGTGTTCCGAAGGAAACACGAAAACTTAGGTGGAAGCATAAAGTGGGTTAGTGTTGCGGTAATAGATTATACGATAAGGGAGTTACACATTCCTAGAGTAGGAAGGAGAGAAAAATGACGGAGGGCTCCACGTGATAGCACAACCCCCCCACCCCGCCCCCTGCAACAAAGCCAGATCGACGAGCACGCCTGCAAGGCCGGTACTTAATACGTTATTTCCGCTGCATTTAAAAAAAAGTATAAGGTCGCGTTTCTTCCTCCAATAATTATAGTAACACCTGATATTTCTTCCCTTTTTTCTTCAATATCGTCATTTTTAGCGCACCTTTCCTGCTCAGTTCCTCGCTCTTTATGACAGCGAATCACTGCGGGCAACATTGTTTGGTTTCCAAGCCAAGCCTGGTCAAGCCAATCCATTCCTTCCTCGCCTGTTTTTTGCATGTTTTTTTGCCATGTTCTTGGGGTGCGTTCCAAAACTAACCCTCGAGTAGGAGTTGGTCACGTGACAGAGTTGTACCACGTGACCATGGGAGTAGGGTAACCCTCAGGTAGGATGTGGAACGGGCGCGAGTACGATTCTCAACATGGCGACAGCAGACGACATTGACATTTGGGCCCCGCGACATTAGAACCGCTCTCCGCTGCTTCGTTTTAGTGTGACGCTGTTGACTTCGGTGTGGGGACATCTGCGTGGGTACGTAAAGCATTCACGCCACGAATTTGGGGTATTTACCGCACGTTCCGAGAAAGGGTAGCGCTGTTCTCGTCCGCAGCTAGCTCTGAAACGCACAGAAACAGGTTTCGACCTTCACATACAACGATCTGATGTGTGTTTTATGTATGGTTCCGTTCATGTTGCTCTGAAGAAAACATCAGGTCGCAAAATTCGCACTGGAACTTTCCTGGGTCCGCTATGATGCTGCCGAGACGAGCAGCAGCAAAAGCAGACGACCGTAGATCTCGATGCAGACGACAGCTCTGACGTCAGTACTCTTACCTACTCCCGTCTGATAGGGAGTAGAGCGAGTCGACCTCGGGTAGCTACTCTCGAGTAGGCAACCCGCTTTTGGAACGGGGGTCGCGACGTCATCGAGTAGTTTTGGAATGCGGAGAGTAGCTACTCCCTACTCTCGGGTCGACCCGGGTGAGTTCTGGAACGCAGCCTTGATATCGTCGTGGCGCCATTTACAATATGAAAGAACTGATGTTCTGAGGCTGGAACAACATAGAAGGGACAAAAACAGCTCGCTAACCTTTTCAGTGACTTTCATCTTTCATCGCCATTTACAAGTTCTCTGATAAGTTAGTTTTTTTCGCGTTCCAAGTGGATTTTTGTTTGTGTGAAGTGGCCCGATGTGGGCATGCTGGACGTCCATCGGATCGAGAACCTCTAGAACATTGATGCGGGTTTACGGATACTGCAAAGCGTAGATAATTTGTGAGGAAAGAAATTCGCCGCCAAATGGATTTCGGACACAGATGCTTCGAGGCTTATATTGTTGCTTACAGGTGAGTCTTCTAATGTCATATTTATTTCATCATATCGAGGGAGGGATAAGCTTAATGATATAAAAAGTATTTGTAGCTGCTTCATGTAGTGAGCTGTAGGGCACGTGGTTCTGAGTTTGCGCTCAGCTCAACTTTTTATTTTCCGAACATGTACAATGGATTTCAATTGCACACTTAACGGTTCACACCGGTCGTCTTTTGAGAGGGGATGCATAATACAGTTGCGGGTCTTCTTTATTCCACTATTTATCACGATGACGGAGTAACATTACTGGTCTATCCATGGAAGTGTGTGTAAATGCCAAGTATGCGACACTGTAATGACCAACTTTTGTCCCCATATGGGGGTAGGCATAGAGGATGTGTGATGTTACTCATATTAAATGCAGATGCCATAAAATATTAAGGAGGTGCTATTCTATGTTTTCAGACAAATGCTGAAAATTGTGCTTTCCCTGTAGGAACACTGTGAAGGTAGACAAGCACCAGCCTACGGGAGACCAAGCATCGCGTCGATGATTTCAAAAATGAAGTGACTCAATAAAGTGCATCTGTTCACATGTGATTTTGCGTTCCTCTCCCTTAATACTTCACAGCAGATTGAATTAAATTTGAGGCCAAGGCAACCCGAGACAACGTAGTATGTGCAGAGAGGGGGGGGGAAGTAATCAAAAGAAAAGTCAATGACTTTCAATAGATGTTCAAAGCAAAGCGCGTTGACTTTCAAAAGGAAGTCTGAAGGAAGTCCAGAGCAGAAATGTCTTTTGAAATATTTTGGACAAATGTCAAAAGGAAGCCTGTCCCAAATAACCATTAGTTTTCCATATAAAATCTATAGAATTTCAATATCATGTCTATTGACTTTTTGGACTTATTTCTATAGAATTTCTATGGCATGGACAAATATTTTTTCTGGCCAGCTAGCTGGCCGACTGTACAGGAGTTTGCCGCGCCCAAGAGCGCGATGAAGCCAGCAGAGAGTGCATGTCACAGCCCCACCTAAGGCCAGCAATGTGTCGAACGACAGATGGAGTGTGCTCGCCAACACACGCCATTGACGCGTTGCTTACGCATTTTGCCGTGCAAATGGGCCGGAACTGAAACCGCGCGGATAAGGAGCACAGCGAGGACAGCGCTTATTCCACGTCCCAGTACCACGGTGCCTTGAAGCGATGAAGATCTGCTGGCTCGATCAACCACTTTGCGGCTCATGCTTCCTATGGCGAAGGTCATGCACTCCTGAGGCGAGCGAATTCCGCGATGGATATTTCAGCCTACATGCTGGATTAAGGATTTTTAAAAAATAGAACAGCTTTCAATGGCGGGTTATCTCCCATTCTGTTATCTCCCTGTTGCCCGAAAGCCCCAATCAACGAGTTAATTAACGGATGTTAAGTAATTATCATCTACTAGTTACATACTCTCTGTGAGAGAATGTTCGCCTGACCGTACTGCAGAAGCGGCAAAAGCTTTCATAGCTTAAAAAAAAAAATCAGGTGGCAGCTAAAGAAACACCCTGTAAACACTCACTGTATACAGTTAATATGCTATGGATTTTGTGTACATCTTGTATAGCCCAAAGTGTATACAGTGTGTATTCAGTGTCTTCAAATAGGCCATAGGAAATGCATAGCCTTATACAGAAACATGTATAAAAAGTCTATAGCTGATTTGAGTACAATTGTATAAAATATCTATAACTTATTCCAGTAAGGCTAGCCCTAATCGGTGTCATATTCTCCAACGATTCTCCTATTCAATGTCAGCCACCCCTTCTGTATTATTATGTAGTGGGATCGTATTGTTGGTGACAAGTGCCGACATGTACGATTATGGTGGTGGTGGTACGATGTTCAAAGGAAGAGAAGCGAAGTCTGCCTACTCGAACAAGGCGGCAGGTTTCACTCCTTCGTGAAAGGAGGAAGGGGAGAAAGGAGAGTAAAAGAGAAAGGATAAAGACTGTCAGAAATTGAAAGAAATGACAAATTAGAAACGTAGAGAGAAATAAATTAGTAAAAAGGGAGGAAGAGAGAAGGAAAGCATTTACGACAGACCCACAGAGGAGGCGAAAGAAGAGAAAGAGGAAACTGCTTACGGGCCGCGCGGTGTCCAACTAAAGCGCGGTCCGGGCTAGCTGTTTTGCAACCATCCTCCATCATGCCCACAATCGCGAAGCCTTTACGCAAGTCTTACGATTTCCAAGTGACCTGGTTTACTGTTGCCCTCACCACCACAGCATGCCTTTGCTCCATCATGATCACGTTTATGTTCAAGCGTTGGGCGCTAAGTGAGGTTCAGTTCCTCGCTAAACATGCGCCACCACAAGGCAGTGCAGAGCGACGCAGTGGACATCACCGTTCTACCCGGGGAGAAAGACATGGCCCCGAGATATATTGTTCCTTCAACATCTACGAAGCAGCCCGCCAAAGTTTCGACATCTCCGACGTGCCGCACAAGTACTGCGATCACGTCATCATCTGTTGCGTCACCAACAATAAGTTTGACATCGATTGGCATATCGTGAACGCCCTCAATATGTTACGCGGTATCCGTGAAGCATCACAAACGTTCATCGAGTTTGAAGTAGGCGGCGATGAATCTGGCTGGTTTACCGATGGTATACGTAATACCAACGCAAGCGCCGGCCTTTCTCGAAGAATGGCCAAACTAGTCATGAAGCACAATCTAACAGGAGGTTTGTTCATCCACATTCCAAATTACGAGGCTATACCTTCTAATCGCGACATCGGAGTGTTTCTACGCTTTCTAGGCAGCGCTATGATGGCAATCGACAAAACAGTTCTGGTGAGCTTGCCCAGGGAACCGAGAGATTTGAAGATATTTCTTTCCAAGCAGATCACGGTACGTCATCCGGTGTACTACGTGATTCATTCACACTTTGTGCCACCATATAACATGAGCGGCCACACAACGTCCTGTTCGTCGCCGTGGAAGTATCCTCACTCGCAACGTACGGTTCATGGAATGCTGACCACAATAAAGAAGTTCACGGGGAAAAACCTGGAAACGCATTCCAACCATTTCCTTACTGGGTTCGACGTCACGGCGTACAGTTACTTTGCCCAGGATCGGTTTCCCTACAACCTAAATGGTCGAGCACCAATCCCGCACAGGGAATTCTGTGGGACGTGCTCGTCCGGCGTCGCCACTGTGGGCTTCTGGAGGAACTATCGCGATTTGTACACCGATTGCCACGTGTCCGTCGCGGACAACACCGTCAGGACGTCAGCTAACCCTATGGTAGCGAAGAGGATAACGGACTTCTTCGGTGGCCGCCTGCACGGGTTCGTGATTTTCAACGTCCACCTGGACGACTTCACAGGAGTGTGCGGGGTGCGATACAATTTTGTGCGAAATCTCTACTGTGTCATCAAAGGGATCGGCATTAACGAGTGTCAGGAGCTGAATTTCTATTGAAGGTTCTAGCTCTCTCTCCCTCTCCAGGCTGTCGTCGCGTGTGCGAGTAAATTTGGAATAAATATACGACGACTGGGTACCGTCTTTGTTATTGGGTGCCCTGGAACGTTCACCTACTGACCATCAAGCGCGTTTCGTTGACGTCGCGAAAAGAACTCTGGCAATTTGTTCTCTCGGCATGAGACAGTTGCAGGGTTGCGCGTGATCAGTTTTGTAAGTTATGCTGAAAAAAAATTAAACAATATGCTTGTGTGGTGTACTGAAGCTGTACGTGGCACTTTTCACAATAATAAATCACCCTTCTGTAGCTTGTCATTCATGCGCTTATTTTGACTGCAAATTTGAGTTCTGTTGTTCAGCTGTTGTTTGAGCTGTTGGTTCAGCTGTCAACAGCTGTCGGTACAGCTGTCAGGTGTCAGCTGTGATGGTGGTGGCGACGGTAGACAGCATGCGGTGGTGGGGAGTACTTGAAGTACCAAGTACTACTTTAAGTACATTTCAGTATATGTACTTTGTGCTGTACTTTAATCGCCTTTGTTCGGTACTTTTTCATCAAGTACTCAAGCACCCGGCTGGTAATAGGCTGGAGTAACGCCTGTTTGTCATCATAGCAGAAATGAAAGATGTCCCAAAGAGGTGCATGGCTACCCTATCAACAATTTGGGGTGCGCGCTACCCATTAAAAAAAAAATCAGATAAAAGAATGACATCATTGTTGATAGGGTGTGTTCTTGTGTTCTTTAGTATATGGGAGGCTGGTACATAATCCGTCGATGCAGTGTTCTTGTGTGCATGAATGAAATGTTGTTGTGTACATTCCTCTAGAACAAGGATCTCAAACATGCGGCCCGCGGGTCGCCCGTGATGTGGCCTGCGACAACATATTCTGTGGTCCGAGGGCCCTTGATCACCAAACTGAACGAAGCTGCACTCTAAAAAAATTACGAACTAGATATTCAGGCATTGTGTTTATTCTTGCCCGAGATACTGCTGCCCCTGTTCATGCTGGCATAACATACTCATGTGAGCACTGCTTGTGGCTCATGAACCTTACCAAGTTACGGACACAGTGCACTTTGGTAACTAATGTGAGGAATATAAGGTGGGGTCATCTGAATTCTCAAACTAAGTAAAAGAAAAACAGTAACAGAACAGTTATGTACACGGCCATTGTACGGTATTTCTTAGGAGCGATATTAAAGTAGGGTAGTTTCATTTATAATCGAATGATGCCCGCCGGTCACATTTTTTATTTCTATCGAAAAAAATATATGTTATCCCACCCACAAAGAGATGCAAAAGGTGCCTGACCACAGGTCTCTGCGATATTTCTTCTTCTCCGTCCACAGCGCTTCGAAGCAACCGGCGCGATTTCGCGGCTTAAATTTTTTCCAACTCTTGAACGAGATGTCCCATTTGAACGAATTTTTTTTTGCTAACAGAGTGGATGGTGCACGTTCCACCGTGGGCTGTTAAATTTATATGGTCAAGAGAAAAGTATACGAAAAAAAATCCCGAAAACGCAACAGAGAGCCTTTTTACCGCACGTTTGGAAGGTCATGGCCGAGGCCCTGGATCTCCGACTGTGATGTTCTTTGTATGAGCAGAAAGATCATTCTTTGCTCTCTCGTTTGACATTAAATACATTACTTTATCTTCAGCCATTATCCCGTAAGAATGCCGTGAACACGGAAGGTTAGTGAAAAATTCTCATTTTCGCGGCAGTTTTTGCCCAAAAAGGACATCTTCAAATTTTCCGATATTTTGTACTAACATAGCTGAGACAGCTCTTTCAGGATATGCAATAAAATGTTTGCTTATGTTGATCCCACAGGGCGCGTAATTTTTTTTCGCACCCCTATTGGGCAGCGCTCGCAGGGGTCAAATACGTACAAGGAGTGAACTTCTACCCCACCCGCTCTTTTTTTTTTTCTTTCGGTGAGGGTACCGTCATGCTGAAGGCTGACTATAGTAATATGCACAGATCACTGTGATGTCCGCAGACAAGCAAAAGTTCGTTGCTTAGGCCTTCCCACCCGGTTTATCCCTTCAAGGTTACGTGCTTGAAGGAAATCGGACGTGGAAACATGGCATTTGTAAATACTCCGGCTTTGCCGAACCGAAGCGCGAGACGTCTATTCTCTTGTTATTTTGTTTTGTTATTTGCTGGTTTCTTCTACTTCTGTTTCTTCTACTTCGTCTACTACGGGTGCCCCAGTGGGCTCACACAACATCTTGCTCTGATATGCTCCTGTTCACAGTCTGCACAATTTCGGTGGGGTCACTGAAGTCAGCGTCGTCAGGTCTTGAAGCCAGAGGATCTTGTTCACCTGAAGGCCCTGCCTCAGCAACCAGCAGTCGAAACGTGTTGTAGCAGTTCACACATATTTCGTCGGTGTCGTGGACATGGACTGACTCCGAGGTGCTCAAGACGATCATCAAAAGCCCTGATCCTATCAACGATACCGGCCCGAAGTTCTTGTTCCAGGGTTTTTTTTTGTTTTTTTTTTCTTGTGTCGTTGAGTGTAGTCCGGGCAGTATAGTCGACTTCTGGTGTCGCTACGGCTGGCCATGGGGAGCGCAGAAGTACACGCTACGCCGACGACAAAACGAAATCCATACGTAACATCGAGGAAAGCAAGGCCCTTGTCTTAAAATGTGGACAGCGGCGGGGACCCCGTAGACGCTTAAAGACCGTCTTTTCCCACGCAGCGCCCCGACTTTCTCACCCGTTGGAAGGCTAACTCTTTCACATAATATTTCTAAAAGGAGTTCACCTTGAAGAAATCGTGTCTTCCCATTTCGCCTTTTCCCATTTTGCCTAATGCTTCTTAGCAGATTATCTCGCCATCCCTTAGCAGGTTCACCGACCTCGAACTGCAGGGGGTCCCATTTGGCCTAATGTATGCTGCAGACAGTCCCACTTCGGCTACTAATCCGTGTTACGTAAGAAAGAAGGCGGTCCTCTGGCATGCTGCCAAAAGTCAATTTCGGATCTTCATATAACTTTACATGCAACCTTGTTGGTTTCACTGAAGCATGAGGTCTGTATTTATAATTCATATTACACTTGAGTTTCTTCCCTCATGTGTTGGTTCACAAATATAGACTGTGCAAGAGTGAAAACATAGTTTTTATTTACATTTTTTTAAATTAAAAGGGCAGCTTTGTATTCTGCACTTCAAAATTCTTCCAAATTTGCAGCTCTACTCAATATGCATTAGATGTCCCACGGCATCGAGGTACGACATCATGTCCCGTTCGCCATTCTGAATTATTGACTGCTCAATGACATTCTTAAGCAGCATCACAACTTTTTATTAATTCCAACGCCCTACGCCGGCTTTTTCAACTGACCCTAAGTGATTTGGGAGAAATTCACAGCACACCCTGGAGGAGACTAGAATTTGTACGACACCGACCAGAAAAGGAATTCCTGTCGGAAAATATTTCCGTGTATAACTTCCACCGTTAGATAATGCGCAGGCCCTCTTCAGAGCACCTTTTTACCGAATAACGCGCGCGTTATACACCGGAAAATACGGTAGTTAGGTTGAACGTGGGTTAAGGCGTCTCGCTCGGTGGTGTCGTGCTAACTGGGAGGCGGTGGGTTCGAATCCTACCACCGGTTGTGCTGTCTGAGGTTTTCCCTGGGATTTCCGAAGACCTTCGAGACGAATACCGGCACAGTTCCCCCTGAAGTCTGCCCAAGACGCATATTAACCCCCTATCCCCCCACTCCTTCCTGCTGTCGATCCTCTCTCCATCTGTTCTCATCTCTCCCATCTCCACATAGCCACACCTCGCTCATAGCCACCTCGCCGTCGCTCATATAGCTTCGCGGCGCTAACACGGAAGAAAAAAAAGAGTTAAATTAAACATGACTATAGTGACACCAGTTTCCATATTTAACATCGCTCAGGTGACACTGAACATGGCTCGAAGCCTTGTTTCATTCGTCATGCTGTCCATCAGGAGTCACTATGTAGAATGTTTGTAAAATGTTTTTGTTAGATTTGTACATTATATTTACACCTTATATTTACAAATGTAAAGGGTCTTTGTTTCGGACGACGTAAGGTAGTTGTCTGACGAGCACATTCATTTCTTGCACACGTCATCATCGGGTCGGAGCGTGTAAGTAACGCCCACTTGCTGACAGTCCCGTTTTGCCTAATGAGATTGCACGGCAGTCCCATTTCGCCTAACGGCTGTTACCCCTCCCGCCTGTTTAATCCGATAACCCGGGTTAGGCAAAATGGGAATAGGCGAAATGGGATATAACCCTATCATTCCCAGGAAGACCAGGCGACCAGTCCTTGCGATAGGCGATCTGCCGGCATCGTGGCACATCGCCTGAGTGTTTCAAATTCCGTCTTTGTTCACAAGTAGAAGAAACCAGCAAATAACAAAACAAAATTACAAGAGAATAGAGGTCTCGCGCTTCGGTTCGGCTAAGCCGGAGTATTTACAAATGCTATGTTCCCACGTCCGATTTCCTTCAAGCACGTAACCTTGAAGGGATTAACCGGGTGGGAAAGCCTAAGCAATTAACATTTGCTTGTCTGCGGACATCACAGTGATCTGTGCATATTACTATAAAAGAGATAGGGCGCAGACTAACTGGTGCATGATGATGCTCTTGGTTATTCGTTCCTTCATCATATTACTATAGTCGGCCTTCGGCATAACGGCACCCTCACCGAAAGCAAAAAAAAAAGAAGACAGGGGGTGGGGTAGAAGTCCACTCTTTGTACGTGTGTTTGACCCCTGCGGCCGCTGCTCAATAGGGGTGCGAAAAAAAATTGCGCGCCCTGTGGGACCAAAATAAGCAAACATTTTATTGCATATCCTGAAAGAGCTATGTCTCAGCTACGTTAGTGCAAAATATCGGAAAATTTGAAGATGTCCTTTTTGGGTAAAAACTGCCGCGAAAATGAGAATTTTCCCCTAACCTTCCGTGTTCACGGCATTGTTACGGGATAATGGCTGAAGATAAAGTAATGTATTTAATGTCGAACGAAAGAGCAAAGAATGATCTTTCTGCTCATACAATGAACATCACAGTCAGAGATCCAGTGCCTCGGCCATGACCTTCCAAACTTGTGGTAAAAAGGCTCTCTGTTGCGTTTTCGGGATTTTTTTTCGTATACTTTTCTCTTGACCATATAAATTTAATAGCCCACGGTGGAACGTGCACCATCCACTCTGTCAGCAAAAAAAAAAAAAAAAAAATTCGTTCAAATGGGCCATCTCCTTCAAGAGATCCAAGGTCACAGAGTTGGAAAAAAATTAAGCCGCGAAACCGAGCCGGTTGCTTCGAAGCGCCGTGGACGGAGAAGAAAATATCGCAGAGACCTGCGGCAGGCACCTTGTGCGTCTCTTTGTGGCTGGGATAACACATATTTTTTTCGACAGAAATAAGAAATGTGACCGGCGGGCATCATTCGATTATAAATGAACTACCCAGTAGCAAACCCGAAACCATCCAACGTCAATAACGTCAGCTAGCAGTTTCTCCCTGATTTTTCCATTTCTTTTTCCAAGTTGAAACTGTAAGCAAAAGCAACAATAGAGTGTGTAAATAAGATATAATTTCAGTGCCCCTGAACATTGTCGCAACCGTTTGCGAAGGGCTGCGTATTTTTCTCGAATCGTTTTTAATATCTTCAGTACCCGATTTGAAATAAGTCAGCTTATTTATTTCTCTTATTGTGTCAAGTGGAGTTTTTCAGTAACTGCACACACCGTTCGGCTCCGCAATAAGCACACGGTTCCTGTTTTTTATTTATATTTCTTATTTAATGGTATATCAGGGTATTTTATACTAATTATCGTCATTTCTTTTTTGTGTGGCGCTCTATGATGTGGTCTAAGGTCAATGCGACCACCGACTAGATTTGAGTTTGAGGCCCCTGCTCTAGAATAACCTTGTCTGCGGGTGCAGAAAATTTCCTAGATAACTTATGACTTGTCACTTTTTACGATTATTTCTGTCCGGTCTGACACATCCCACGTGTCAAGAGCGTATAACGCGTAAGTAAGAACAAAAAAAAAAAAAAAAAAAAATCAAGAATGCAATTATTCTACGCTTTCCACAGTTACACTTCCGCCCCTCACTTCTTCCATGCATTGTTCTCGCCCTGAAGGTGGTTTCTCTTCGCCCGAGGAAGATTCCCGTTTTGTCGGCATGGCTAATGAGTTTTTCCTCATCAGCGGCCTCTTTCTGATATCGCCACCGATTTTTCTGTGCGAAATTCTCCTTCGTCAGTGGCGCCTAAAATTAAAGCCCCCACGACCTCAGCGTGCATAGATTGGCAGATGTCCGCATATGCAGGAGAACTCCTTTCAGGGCCCCGCGAGCCGGGTAACGTTGGCGTAAAATTGCGATCGGGGATTTCGAGCTTTTTCCCGTGATTTATGAATGCACGCTCCCGATACGCGTATGCGACGCGTACTCTGTCGGATAAGAAACGCCAGATTTCTATCGACGGGTGCTTGATTGAAAGTTCAAAGCCGCGTGATAAATATTTGCGCACGTTTCGTCTAGCACACGGAGCAATAAAACGAGGAAGAAAGAGTAGGGTTATGGATGGACTTTCGGTCGAGTTGGTATACTCTATTAGTAGCGAATACTTCAACGTATAGGACGCTAGCAACGAACGAAAAATCTGGTGGAATTTTTGCGGGTTCAGCGCGCAGTGTGCAAGTTTCTTAGGTGGTTGTGCATAGTATTCGTCCTCAACGCCAGAAAGAATACTGGGGAACATATATATAGTCCGTGATAAGAACGGCATTGCACCATTGCACGCTTTCCTTCTTTATCTCCTTCTCTAAAAGCACGACAATGCGTAGAGGCCCCGCATTGGTCTACTCAAACGATCTCCCGCGATGATTGGACAAACCGTTTGCGGAGACCAATAAGAGCAAGCTCCGTATTGTCGGCCTTCTTCAGAAAGAAGACGCACATTTCAGGTTCTTTCGCTCATAAATCACAAACGACGCAACGGATGACCCTGTTCCTTTTGTGTTGTCTTCAAGGTAGCTTCAGCTTCCGTAAGGAGAAGTTTTTGCAGTTGGGTACCGCTTTAAGAAAAAATACCTACCATGATAAAGTATTTGCTACAAACGAGACAGCTCTTAACTTTGCCAGTCCTGATATGTAAATATTGACGAAGCTTGCTGCCTCGAAAAGAGGTTCACACAACTGGGGAATGCGTCCTTAAGAAGGCAGCACACAATAGCGGCATATATGGCCCAGCAGGTACAGATGCCAAGAGCATCTTCCATGATGCCATCTCCGGTAATGCCACGCTTTTCTGGCCCTTAACAAGCTTTTAGGGCGGTTTCATAGCCGTCCCTTGTTGAACTTCCGCCTGGGGCAGAATAACTGTGAAGTGCCCCCGCCCCTTCTTTTCAGATGCACCGTCTATAAAAAAAAATGAGCAATAATGACCAGGGAAAGCTTTTAGGCGTATAATTTGCATACATGTTCTTTATATATTCAGCTACGCACATATAAAAAAAAAGAAGTCGAAGCTCTAAAAAAACAAAAAAAAAACACTCTAGTTAAAAAAGTAATATAGTGAAACAGGAGGTTCTATCCTGAATTCGAAAATGGAGCGTTCTTGTGTCTAGCGGTATTGTCCAACTTGATCAGCTCCTGGTGCCCACACTGGAGAAGGTGCAAGGGCGGGTGCGCCTCTCGCCGTTCCCACTCGGGACGGCGCTGGGTCCCCGTGTCACCCCTATACAATGCGCCAAAGGACTCTACACTCACTCCAGGAAAATGCCGATAGGACTGGGCAACTAGGCGTTCGTGATCTACAGAATTATTTAATATTCAAATCATATAGAATTCAACGAGCATACCATTGAATGTCTAGAGGACCTCCCAGAAGGCCACATAGTCACCACTGGCATCGTAGAGGCGGACACACTTCCTTCGCGTCTGGTATCGAGTATTTGTACACCACACAGGATGCATCAATACGCCAGAGCAAGGCTTAAGCCTCGAGGATGACCTATAGCATGGTGGCCCTAGGACGATGCCTGTGGACCAGGCCTACCAGATGCTATTGAACAAGTTCCAGGTAAATACCAATCGTTCGGTCGACTGTTAAACAACATTCCCCATATACCACTTCATTCCCCAAACCACCATGCTCCTCCACGGCTCTGGGCAATCCTGCACGCAGCAACAGCCGCACTGAAACACATTATATGTGCAGGAGCAGTTTCGAATTCGCAGATTCGTCATCCTTCAGACCAAATGTTATTACCGGGAGGGGGGGGGGAGGGTTCGAGCGGTCTGCCTGCCAAGATAGGCGGCGCGCTGTTCGAGGAAGCAAGAAATAACAGAAAGGGGATAAAAGAGGGGGTAGTGGGTTGGTGAAGGTCCACGCGAGTGGTTCTGTACTCCTCTGCACTACAGCCGTCCTTGGGGGGTTCACGGTCTTTCGAAAGTTGAGCAGGGCTTTTTGTGCGGACCTGCGGCGCTGGAGCTTGCCGCGTGCATGGACGGACGATCTCCTACATCTAGAGTTCCGATGGTCCAGAGGGATGCACAGCTTTCTGGAGTTCACGTCTGGCGTCAGATGCAGCCAAAACTGTTCATGGACAAAACTGTTTTGACGACAATGATGTTGAAACAGGGAGGCACGAGGATTTGGCGTGCCCGATCAACGCCACATAGGTAAAATCTAAAAATCTATCGAGGTCTTGGACTCGGACGCAGCTTCGGGCAGCGTCGGGCGTTTCTAGTATCTCCTTGCTCCTGCAAAGGAGTCATTCGTAGAGCTTTTAGCTCTGTTCTGCTTCGGCGTTCTCGGAAGGATCCCTGTTACCCTGCTCTGCGGCTTGGTTGCTTGTGTTAGAGGTGAGGGAGATTGGCCGGTTCACAGGAGGAGCCATGGCTCCTCCCATGGGCGACCCTGATCGCCACTGGTCCGCCTCTGTTGACATTCTTCCATTTCCAATTGACAATTTTTTGCGAATGGGTTAGCTAGCATTGCCGTGGTCCTTAGGCCAACAAACGGTTCATGTATTGGCTCCAAGAACCCCAAGGCGTTAATTCGCAACGTTGAACCTGTCACCCTTGACTTCCGGGACATCACAGAGGTCCGGCAATACGGGAAGGACGGTATCGTGTGTAGGTCCCGTAACCTGCACGTTGTCCACGCTTTGCTGTCTACGCTCTGTTTTGGTGGAAATCCCCGTGCAGCCCTTCGTTCCACACCATCTCGCCCGCACGAAGGGCGTCGTGAGAGGCGTTGATGTTTCCCTTCACGCGTGCGAGCTCCTTGATCTCTTCGACTCCATCGGGGTGCTTGAAGTCTTTCGCTGCAGTCGCATAGAAAACGGGAGACGGATCCCCACTGAAACGGTCATTGTGACGTTTGCCGGTCACTGCTGCCCCTCTGAGATCGAGTCCTGGCCGCTCATCTTTCGGGTGGACCCCTTCACTCGCAGGCCCCTTCAATGCAAGCGCTGCTTTCGCTTCGGTCACACTACCAAGAGCTGCAAGTCCGATGTACGCTACCGACGCTGTGGTGACCAACATGATGCATCCTCCTGCCCTGAAGGGTCGCCGCTGAAACGCTGCCTGTGTGGTGATGATCACCTTGCTGACTGTGAAACTTGCAGTAGCCGAGACCAGGAGACTTCCCTGCTCTAAATCATGGACACGCGCCACTGCTCGCGTTATGATGATGCTGCTGTCTTGAAAGGACGCGGGTCCAGCTTTGCACGAAAGGCTCAGACACCTGTTGATGGCAACCTCGAGAAGCTGATCACCAGCGCCGTCGAGGCAGCTGTGTCCAAATTAAGGGACGAGATCAGCCCCTCGATTGCTCTACTCACGTCTGAGGCTCCCTACTCTGTCAGAGGCTGCGATGTCTGATGGTCCTAGGGTTGCCTCCTCTCCCACTGCGGAGCCCGTGGTTCATCCGCCGCCACCTGCACCCGTCACCCCTCACCCCGTCGCCATCCTTCCTCCGCTCTCTCTGCCTAACTGTGCGGTCTCAGACTCCATGATGAATGATGATTACGTTCCCTCTACCTCAAAGCGCGGTGCCTCTCCTTCACCCCCTCTGTGCTCTGCCTCGGTTGGCAAGCGCAACAGGAACAACATTAAGAACTGCAGCAAGAACGGCGACAATCACGACCATAAGAACGGCAGTAAAAATGACAGCAAGACCGTCGGCAAGACTAAAGGCGGCTGCGATGTCCTTGCGGCTGCGGTTGCTCAGTCTATCCTCGGGGATGAGTAACGTCTGCGTGCTTCAGTGGAACTGTTACTCTGTTTTTTCTAGTGATGTCACGAACGTTTTGCGAACCTGGTGGTTCGCAAGGTTCGACGAACCTTCGAATTCTTGTCAGTTTCGCAAAGGTTCGCAAAAGTTCGCAGCTGAATTTAGCTGATTTTGTAGCTGCTTTTTAACTTTGAGCGAAACGGATGAAAAGTAAAAAATCAAGCAATAATGAACGGTCACGTGCGCGCTCCTGTGCGAGGTACATATTTCTGCACACATGAGCAAGGCTGCGACGGACTGATGGTATAGTAGCATTTATTTATGCTGTGAGATACAACACAGAAAGCTGAAAACGGTTTCCTTTGCCAATAAAATAGATATTTCTCATATTGCTGTAGAGAGACTTATATTAAGTCTGTATCGTATCTGTCTATTATCTATTAAGTCTGTATCTGCTAGCGTCGTATATAGAGCTGTATCAAGAAGACTCAGAAGAGGGTGGTATAATTGCCAGCTGGCTATAAAGCTTCGTGGTGCCTTTGATGACAGGTAAGCGACGACAGACCGCCCCAGGCCAGAGCCCACTATATAGTGTTCTGGCTTCGTGGTAAACGTAGTTTGTACATTTAAGATTTAACTGCTAACAGTTTTGCGCCGTTGTTGTTGCGTGCTTTGTGTTTCTTACCGACTGTCTGTTTACTCTGCGAAGGTGTATGTAGGAATGCTAGGTGGTACCGTGGTTGGCGCAGGTATGAGTTTCTGTGTACATACCGTACGGGAGAACATATTGTCTGATGTGATTAAGCCTTGAGTGGCGTACGTTGGACTGTTTACGTTTCCAGGCAGGTCACGCCAGCGCATGCGCAGTGAAGTGTTCGCACTTTTGAGCATGCGCAGTTCGCACTTTTGCGAACTTTCGCGAATTTTTCTGAGAAAAGCTCGAAAGTTTCGAACTTTTGCGAACTCGAACTTTGCCAGGTTCGTGACATCACTAGTTTTTTTCCGCTTTCCTTGACTTACACTCCTTAGTCTCCTCTGTCTCCCCCGATGTGATACTGTTACAAGAAACGTGGCTTGCTCCTTACCGTACCCTTTCCCTCCCTGGTTTTCACTCCTTTCGGTTGGACAGCCGTACTAGTAGAGGTGGCGGCCTGCTGACCCTGATTTCCTCTAGGCTTGTTCACTCTTCGCGTATCATTGTGCAGGTGACGTCCGCGGAATGCGAGGTCCTAGCGGTGCAGCTCCGCATGCCGGGCAATGGCCCATTATGTTTTATCAACGTTTACTGTCCGGTAGGATTCCTGTCCTCCTCTACCTTTGATCATGTGGTTTCCAAGACGGCTGGCCACTGCGTTGTGGAGGGAGGTTTCAACTCGCATCACGTCATGGGACAACAGGACTGATGCACGCGGCAGCGAACTGTGGGACTGGATCTGTCACCATAACCTTTCTCTTGCAAATGATGGGCCAGTGACCTTTGCACGTGGCTCTTCGCGCTCCGTTCTCGACCTCACGCTGTACAGCCCACGCGTCGCAGTTCTGTCATGGCAAGTTGTCTCCTGTGGAACATCAATTGATCACCTTCCTGTTTTCTTCGAGGTGCCCTCGTCAGCCCAACGACACTCCCTCGTCTTCCGCCACAATCGTTCACTCCAGGAAAAGAGAGTTACGGCGATGTTGCAGGCCTACAACAACACGCTGGTGGGTGATCGTGCTACTGCTGCTGCTGTGTCTATTACTTATCAGGCCATTGAGTCCTCTTCTTTCCAAGTGCGCAAACGCCCACCTTCCAACTGCGCTCCCTGGTGGAACGAGGCCTGTACCAGGGATTATCGCCGACGGAAAGCTGCATGGAAGCAACTGCTGTCAAACTCGTGCCATGCCAACTGGATACACTACCAGATCCTAAAGGCCACTTTCAAGAGGACTGTCTCTTCTTCCAAGAGTGCATTCCATAACGAGCACAATTCTTTCCTATCTCTCCCGAAACAACAGAGGGCTCTTCACCGCCACATCTCGCTTATCCGTGGCCAGTCTTCATCTTCACCTGGTGAGCTCCACGTTTTATCTGATGCAGACGCCATGTCTCGTCTTGAAGATGTTGCAAAGAGCCTCGCCGCGCGCTTCTGTAACACTGTTCCCCTACCTCCCCCTCCTCCTTTCTCCGTATCGCCACACCCTGGATTCGCAGCAATCGCATGGGACGAATTGGACTGCATTATCCGTGCGCTCCCTTCATCTGCTCCTGGTCCGGATGGCGTATCTGCTTGGATGATCAATAAGACGTTCTCGACGAATCACCAACACGTCTTGCTTGCAATTGTCAACACCTCTCTGAGTTCGTCATGGATCCACCCTTATTGGAAAATTGCAAGGTCTATTCTGTTAAAGAAGGTTGCGTCTACTGGCCTTGCCATTGACAATATTAGGCCGATCGCGCTAACGTCTGTCCTGTACAAGACTGTCGAGCGAGTGATTCACCGCCGGTTGTCTGATTTTGTTGAGTACAATAATATTTACAACTGTAGCCAGATTGGCTTCCGTCAGCGTTGTTCCGTCGGGATGGGCCACGTCAACCTAGAGAGCCAAATACACCGCGCACAGGAGGATGGGGACTTCTCAGCTGTTGTGACATTAGACATTGCACAAGCATACGACAGCATTGAGCACCGCGTTCTGCTGCACAGGCTGTCTGCTGCTTGTACTCCTGCCTATATTCTCTCCTGGGTCAGGAATTTTCTCTCTGGAAGATCTTTCCAATGCTCGGACCGCCACCTCGTCTCTTCCCCTCAACAGCTGTTCAGAGGGGTGCCTCAAGGTTCTGTCCTTTCCCCACTGCTCTTTAACACACTCATGGTCTCCCTTCCCTTGGACGCTAATATTCTGACCATCACTTACGCAGATGACATCGCCTTTTTCACCTCGGCCTCATCGCTTAACTTGTTGTACACACTGATCCAGCAGTACATCGACACTATTGTGGCTTGGATCACATCCGTTCATCGGAATATAAAGGTCCAGAAATGTGCGGTGCTCCCATTTTCCGCCTGCGGGCTTCCGTGGGGTGGTGCTCAGCATCAATCTTTTGATAGGCAATCACCGCATCAACCAAGCTGAGTCTCTCAAATATCTGGGTGTGTAGTATGATTACAGGATGGATTGGGGACGCCACATTGACCACATCAGCAGAAGAGCCTCTGCGGCACTAGGTTGCATCCACCGTTGCTCCAGCGTTCGTGTTGGTATGCGCAGGAATGCCCTTCTTTATGTCTATCGTTGCTATGTCCGTCCCATCCTCGAATATGGCTGTGTCCTTTTCTCTCATCTCCCTGACTACCGGGTAAGCAAGCTGCTCGTCTTAGAGAGGAAAGCGCTCCGCATGTGTCTCGGTCTGCCCAAGTATACTGCAAACGACGCCCTGTATCTTGAGGCGGGTGTGTTCCCACTGAAAGACCGTTTTCATCTTTTAACAGTGGGCACTTTCCTCTCTCTGGCGCAGAGCCCTCTTGCTTCTCACCACATTGAATCGCTCAGAGATTTGGGTTCCTGGACTAGCAGGCGGTGGCGCAGATCCAATATTCCCCAGTTGCTATTTGCCCAATTTCTCCTGTCGTTTCGTTGCCCATGTCCCCCAGCCGGTTGTGCCTCCCGCGCCATTCTCTGTCCAGGTTCTCAGCATCTTTCATTCTGACGCCAAACATGCCCCTCTCAGTTACTTGAAAGCACAGCTTGTCGCACACATGGCTCACTTTCCCAATCACCTGGTCATCGCCACGGACGCATTTGTCTCTGAGGAACGGGCGGGAGTTAGCATTCTCATTCCCCAGCTCGACTCGCACTCTCCCGTTCGCCTCCCTGACTACACACCGGTCTTTCACAGTGAGTTTCTGGCCATGCTCCTAACGCTGCTGAAGGTTCCCATTGCTTTCAAAATGGTGCTCATTCTCTCTGACTCTCTTTCTGTGATTTCCTCCCTTGAGAGCCCCACAAGCACCTTGCTCGCCAATAGTTGCTTTTGCACCTAGCCACATCTCCCACATCCTTGTCTCCTGGATTCCTGGCCACCGCGGTCTCCCGCTCAACGAAGCCGCTGACACCCTGGCTACACACTCTTAAACCCGTACCTTTTATTGTAACTTTTAGAAACATGTAACTTCTATATAGACGTAGATTTCGAGATTTCTTATAGGTTACACCACTGTAACGTATATTTAGAGGTTAAAAGCGACCAAGGTCATGTCTTTACAACACGAATAGAAGTTACATCTCGGAAAAAACAAAAACAGCTTGTTGTAACTTATAAATGTACCCTCTACTCCGGCACTGTAACTTCTAAGCGAAATCTCCAACGATAATTTCTTTGTTAGTTTCTTATCGTTCATGTTCTTATCGTTTGTTTTCCTTCTATTTTTCAGCATAATGCCGCGTTTCAGCCTCCCATTCGAGACGACAGTTGAGAATCTACGCTGTTATTTTTTATCTGTTTCAGCGTCATCTATACGTCGACTACATGTTATCAATGCTGTATGAACACAGATTATAAGCTCGCAGTCTGGAATACTGATAGTATGTTTCTTTCTAAAGGGTGGAAAACCATTGTCAATGCCGCAACCACCAAGATTTCCGATTTCGCTGCGTAGCCGAGCCTGGTCTATGTCTATCCACACTGAGAGCGGTTGCCTTGAAACGCTTAACGCTCGTCGTCCGTCCGTTAACAAGTGTAATCTGTTTTAATCAGTGGTTTTCCTCGCGTTTATCATAGTATCGTCAGGAACAACGGAAAAGCTAGATGTCTCTAGCAAACAAGGATATTTTCGGTGTTCTCAGGGGAAAGTGTAGTGAGTGCGAAGATTGCAAAGAATATATAACCGAAAACGAACGTCACCACCGCAGCCCTAATTCACACACTTCATACACTGGGTAAGTGTACGTTTTGTGCTAGGTACGTGCGTTATTTTGATAGCAAGAGCTCTTAGCGCATGTTTGTTGTGATTATGACAAGCGTTTTGCGGTTCTGCATATGAACGCCACTTACGCTTGCTACTTTTCTGCTCTTACTTGGTCGCCAAGTCAATACACCGGCGTGCATTTTGCGAGCTGCGGATATATGCATCAAGATATATAATTCGCAGCTTCCTACTCGTTGTATTCTTACGATATTCTAAGACTCAATCGCGGAGTGAACGCCTTCCTGCATTTATGCTGCTTTGTACCTTGTGCTTTGTACCGATTTGAATGGTTCCGTAATTGTTACTCTCATTGCCCAAACTTTTGTTCCCAGGATCCCACATGCAGGTTCACATATACCGTCACCAGCGCAATGCAGTACCTCACAAACTCGTCCCAGAGCGCCTCCAACGCTGATAACGCAGTAATGTAGTGTCTCCTGCGTTACTGTACACTCATATTCCTCAAGGTTGTGTGCGTTTTATGTAATACTGTATTGCCATTTGCGCTCGCCTCTGCAACACGAATGTGGAATAAATTTTTTTCTGCTGCAATTCTCCATTTCGTTGGGTCTGTTCAGCTTAGCAAACATAGGTCAGTTGTTTTGACTCGCTGGCTTCCTCGCACTTTTATGCATTGCTTCTCACTTAGAAGATAGTTCTTTTTTCCACATACCTATGGTAAAGCGATCATGGTTCCTCCTCACATCAGAATCGCACTTGTGCACAATGTGTCACCTCTAGCTATACTTCTGTTTTTGTAATATACATATGTTCAAGATCTCCTTTTCTGCGGGTTCATTTTGGTACCTTGGTGTGTTCTGTAAATGTCTGTCCATATCCCACGCACGGGGTGTTTGTTTTTATTCGCATCACACCAGCGCTCATTTGACAAGTGGGTTACGTTAATTTTCGCAAATTAACCCATCCGTAGTTACAAACATCTCCGACATTTCCTGACGCATGTGTCTGTAACTACGGACCGATTAATTAGCAAGAATTCACATAACCCACCTGCCAAATGAGCGCTACTCTGTTGCGAATAAAAATGAACATCCTGTATAAAAAGCCGCGCGTTGGCGTACCCTTTACGGGCAGGTGCTGGATGGATGGAAGGCCGTAACCTCTAATTAGTGGGTTTCCTTGTAACTTTTATAAAAGGGGTCGCTCAGAGGGTACCTGGTAGCTTCTGAAATAGAGGGTAAAATATTGCGATTTTTTACCCTTTACTAAAGGGTAAAAAATCGCAATATTTTACCCTCTATTTCAGAAGCTACCAGGTACCCTCTGAGCGACACCTTTTATAAAAGTTACAAGGAAACCCACTAATTAGAGGTTACGGCCTTCAATCCAGCACCTGCACGTAAAGGTTACGCCAACGTGCGGCTTTTTATACAGGATGTTCATTTTTATTCGCAACAGAGTAGCGCTCATTTGGCAGGTGGGTTATGTGAATTTTTGCTAATTAGTCGATCCGTAGTTACAAACACATGCGTCAGGAAATGTCGGAAATGTTTGTAACTACGGGTTTAATTTGCGAAAATTAACATAACCCACCTGTCAAATGAGCGCTGGTGTGATGCGAATAAAAACAAACACCCTGTGCGTGGGATATGGACAGACATTCACAGAACACACCAAGGTACCAAAATGAACCAGCAGAAAAGGAGATCTTGAACATATGTATATTACAAAAACAGAAGTCTGTCGAGAGGTGACACATTGTGCACAAGTGCGATTCTGATGTGAGGAGAAACCATGGTCGCTTTACCATGTATGTGGAAAAAAGAACTATCTTCTAAGTGAGAAGCAATGCATAAAAGTGCGAGGAAGCTAGCGAGTCAAAACAACTGACCTATGTTTGCTAAGCTGAACACACCCAACGAAATGGAGAATTGCAGCAGAAAAAAATTTATTCCACATTCGTGTTGCAGAGGCGAGCGCAAATGGCAATACAGTATTACATAAAACGTAGTAGTAAACATACCTTGAGGAATATTAGTGTACAGTAACGCAGGAAACACTACATTACTGCGTTATCAGCGTTGGAGGCGCTCTGGGACGAGTTTGTGAGGTACTGCATTGCGCTGGTGACGGTATGTGAACATGCATGTGGGATCCTGGGAACAAAAGTTTGGGCAACGAGAGTAACATTTACGGAACCATTCAAATCCGTACAAAGCACAAGGTACAAATCAGCATAAATGCGGGAAGGCGTTCACTCCACGATTGAGTCTTAGAATATCGTAAGAATACAACAAGTAGGAAGCTGCGAATTATATATCTCGATGCATATATCCGTAGCTCGCAAAATGCACGCCGGTGTATTGACTTGGCGACCAAGTAAGAGCAGACAAGTAGCAAGCGTAAGTGGCGTTCATATGCAGGACCGCAAAACGCTTGCCATAATCACAACAAACATGCGCTAAGAGCTCTTGCTATCAAAATAACGCACGTACCTAGCACAAAATGTACACTTACCCAGTGTATGAAGTGTGTGAATTAGGGCTGCGGTGGTGACGTTCGTTTTCGGTTATATATTCTTTGCAATCTTCGCACTCACTACACTTTCCTCTGAGAACACCGAAAATATACTTGTTTGCTAGCGACATCTAGCTTTTCCGTTGTTCCTGACGATACTATGCTAACGCGATACTATGATAAACGCGAGGAAAACCACTGATTAAAACAGATTACACTTGTTAACGGACGGACGACGAGCGTTAAGCGCTTCAAGGAAACCGCTCTCAGTGTGGATAGACCTAGCCCAGGCTCGGCTACGCAGCGAAATCGGAAATCTTGGTGGTTGCGGCATTGACAATTGTTTTCCACCCTTTAGAAAGAAACATACTATCAGTATTTCAGACTGCGAACTTATAATCTGTGTTCATACAGCATTGATAACATGTAGTTGACGTATAGGTGACGCTGAAACAGATAAAAAATAACAGCGTAGATTCGCAACTGTCGTCTCGAATGGGAGGTTGAAACGCGGCATTATGCTGAAAAACAAAAGGAAAACAAACGATAAGAAACTAACAAAGAGATTATCATTGGAGATTTCGCTTAGAAGTTACAGTGTCGGAGTAGAGGGTACATTTATAAGTTACAACAAGCTGTTTTTGTTTTTTCCGAGATGTAACTTCTATTCGTGTTGTAAAGACATGACTTTGGTCGCTTTTAACCTCTAAATGTACGTTACAGTGGTGTAACCTATAAGAAATCTCGAAATCTACGTCTATACAGAAGTTACATGTTTCTAAAAGTTACAATAAAAGGTACGGGTTTAAGAGTGTAATATGGCGCTCTCTGGACCAATCCTGGATGTCCTTTCTCCAATAGCTGACATCGTCCGGGCGCGCTACAGACGTTTCCTTTCTCTCGCGTGGCGTCGCCATCCACGTCCTGGCTAGGAGCACCTCGTATTCCGTTGGAAACCTGAGCATTGTGGCTGCAGTAGAGACCGAAACTTCTGTAACGCGCGCTCGGTGCCTCTCCCTCCCATTAAACTTCTATCTCCACCGTGCTGCACACTAAAAGATGTCACACCTTTTTGAGTGTAAAGTTGGAGTTTGATAACTCACACCAAATTTGGTGTAAAGTCAGTAGGGTGTAAGGATCTACACCCTTTAAAAGGGTGTAAATTGAAATATTTCTTACACCCCTTGCGGCGTAAAGTTGGTGTTTGATAACTTACACCAGTCCTGATGTAAAAGCAGTGGGGTGTAAGAAATTACACCCTTTAGATGCATGGGCCGATGGTGATCTACGCTTCAACTGCAAAGATGGGTGCAGTCAAGAGCCATCAGAGGAAGCTGTGTTGCATAGCAGGCTACCATTATGCGTGCATCCTCCCACAACCATGCGCCTGGTGGAAGTAAAATGCTGGCATGCATTTGGAATATATTAATTTATTGCTGACTATTACGGCATGGACACAAAGTTTAAACAGAGACTTTCTGACTAGACATCACACTGAGAGTGTCTGACTAGACACAGCTTGTACAGGAACCATGGGTCATTTTCTCATCAAAAATCACTTTGCATGAGCTAAAAGTTAAACGCAGCAGTCAGCTGGGATATGTTCATATTGATACGTATTAATATGCACGTTAAAGGTTGATCCATTGTCACAATAAAATGTGTCACTACTGGTATGCTATTGCGTCACATTTTTTTATTTCAGCTCCACACGCAGTAACATTATTAGTAAGCTAGTGTGACTCACTCCTTTCATTGTTTGTGCAAGCGGCCCTGTATGGAGTCTTGTAACATTGTAAATTTGAGAAACTGCAATGCATAGCTTACAGGAGTGCTGGAAACTGAATGCAATTTTTTTTAGTACTGTTTCTTTCTTTTCTCCTGTTCTTAGCATGAACTTTTACAGCTATAATAATACTTCATTTATTTCCATTTTAGGCCAGAAGTTCGCTGTCATTACCCTAATTACACTCTGTAAGGACCCAGGGCAAATAAATTTCATAAGTGAATGAGTAGTGGTGTACAGGTTCGGTCAAAAACGTGCGAGCAGTGTCAAATGGAAATGGAAACCGGAAATGGGCACTTTCACTCAGGGGTGGATGGCTGACATTGGCCTCGAATGTGCATGGAAAGCCGCTTATCGCAAGTGATAATAGCCACTGGCCCCCCTCTGATCAAGTGGACGTCCCTGTTTCGCAGGATGTCGCTCCGCAGAGGGTTGACGCCGCTCGTGCGTTTCCCAAACTTTTGTCTCATCGGGTACACCATTTTTACACCAAGATAGATGTTGCTATTTTGACTATGGAGTGTAAACTGTACAGTACACCATCTTTGCACCTGGATAGGTGTTCTGCTTTTGGCTATAGGGTGTAAACTGCAAAATACACCCCTTCAACACCTAAATGGGCGTAAATATTCTTAGTGTGATGGCCTCGAATCGTCGCCTGCGTGCCCGCACTGCGATCAAGACGAGACCGTCCATCACTTCTTCCTTGATTGCCCCTCCTATGTCACCATTCGTCGTCGCCTTCTCGTTCCCCCTGTTCTCTCCATCGGTGCTCAGCTCTTCCTGACAACTCTGCTATCCCTTGGAGCCTTCCATAACGGCGTTAGGGACCGCGCTATTCTCCATAGTACCATCTCATTCATCTCCAGCTCTAACAGGTTCTAACTCTGTTTTACCATCCTGTAGACCGCTCCTCATTAGCCCTGGCCAATCCCTTGCGGATAAGCGCCATCCCGCTTGAGGAGCAACAACAACAACAACAACAACAACATAGGTAGTGTTAGCCCCAATGAATGTGGTGGTTGCACGAACGCTTTTTTGAGGAACATTATGTTTCTTGGAGAAGAGATAAACTGGTTTCTATGGCCATTTGGCGTCTTGGTCTCTGCTCATTTTGACCTGAAAACTCGGGAGCGACACAGTACTGTCCCATAGCCTTCGACACAAAAGAACATGCTCCGTTGCACTGCGTGTACTCAAAGAGGATGTGAACATCTCGACTTCATTATCTGCAACGGCTCGCAAGTAAATTGCACCGTTCCGCCTTGAAACTGGGTGCATAACTGTGATAATCCAACGGCTGCTACTGCTGTTGAAGTGGCAAATTTTAGATAAATTGCGGTCTTAATTGAAGCCTAGTTTCCAACGCACTGAGTAACTGGTACCAAGATAGCTGGTCTGAACCTTGCCTTGGCGGCTGCTAACGGCTCTGCGCGCCATTTTTAGGCAATAAGACACATCGCGTTGAAATAACCACGTACAAGAGTTCGTATAGACGAAGAGTAGTTAGCTGAATACAGGCAAAGTGGACCACCGTAATCCGCCACCAAGAGCCAGAATCCGACGCCGGTAAGTATTGTGTTGTTTTTGCCTTTGTTTATATATCTCTCTGTTTGTCTCGTTGCGCTTGTAACGTATTAGCTTGATGCTCACTAGCCCTTCACTTTTGGCACCTGCAGAACGTAGTTACATCGGGCTCTCTGAATCTATAATGCCTCGTACCTCTGTTCCTGTATCGTGCATGCGCTGTCATAGTCCAATTAAGCTGGCTATTACCTTTGTTGCATCGAAGAAGCGCCGGTGTCTCGGCGAATTTGGAGGTGTCGTTCAGCATTTGGAAGCACTGCACATATCGTATATATTAATTGTGCATATTTTCTATTCAACTGGGTCCAACTATGATTCCTGAAAGCAAAACTGGGCGATGGATTTTGACGGCATTGCGGGCTCCATCGTTTTTCGTCACGCTCGTGACCTTCGTCTACTCCGTTATCACGCGTCAGATGGGCGCTTTCATCGTGTCATCGCAAGCAGCCCTTCTGCTGCTCATGGGTCGGGTGCCTCAACAGCCGCGACTTCCCTGCCTGTACTACGGGGAGGATTTACCGGCATCTCCACCACCTCCCATAGAAGAAGACCGCGAGCCCGCGTCCGTTCATGTCACGTGTCCTACAGATGTAGTAGTTGAAAATAATAAAGACTAGGACTACATGCCGTGTCTTTCCTTGCAAGGTGTTAGTCCTGCGCAAGGTTCGTGCACGACAGCGTTTATTTAGTGTCTTATAACATTCCGGCCTTAGTCTCTGCGTGAGTTATTTCAGAGCAGTAGTCTCACTCATATCTCCAGTTGTATATAGTACTCTTTCTGCTATCTGCTAAGTACTCTAGTATGGGGAGCTAGAAGAGCATATTGGCCTTAGCGATGGGAAAAGTAAGTACCTTGCACCATTGCTATTTTAAGTACAGCACAAAATATCGTACTGCTAATTTACTTAAAGGAGAACAGAGGGCCATCCAAAAAAAATTCAGATTAAGAGGTCTGATGAAAGTGTGTGTGTCATTTTACCGAATAGCACGAAAGGTTTCTATGTGTGCAATTCTATCGTCCCGACAGCAGTGTCTCTGCGATAAAATTGGAGCTCGGTTTAACCGCACTGACTCTTCGTCGTAGGGTTTCTGCCCTGCTACTTTTCCACAAAACCTTCCACAATAGCTTCCTCTACTCCTCTATACTGCCGCCCCCTAGCCATATATCTCACCGTGTGGATCATGCGTTTAAGGTTAGAGAATACCGATGTCATATACTCAGCGTTTTTCCGCGAACTTCACGTTTGTGGAACGATCTTCCTCATGATATTGCTACAATTTGTGATCATTTGACTTTTAAGCAAGCAATCTACGAGTTATTCTGCTCGCCCTAGTTAATCGTCTTCTTACTCAGCGTCTCATCCACAATTTTTGCTGCTTTGCTATTTGTGCCTTGTGATCTTGTACAAATATTTGTATCCTATGGATGTATCACGTGCTTGACTTTCTCTTATGTTCATTTTTCTCTATTGTTCTGCTATGCTTCACTCCGTCATATTGTACACGCTCTGCGGGCCTTTGACGTACATACAATAAATTAATAAATAAATTTGTTTCGCAGAAAAAACTCTCCTAAGCATTACTCCGCCATGATGCCACATGACGGATGACGTTATAAGGAGAACTCGTTCTGATTCGTCGGACAGTGGGGGTCAGCGCCTTGTACCTTTGCCGCGGTAAACCAGTTTTGCCAGTTCTCACGGAGAATTGGGGATAGAAGGAGCGGCCGAATCATTACCGAGCCAGGAGAAAGGCTTTTTCAGAACCCCGAAGGCCCGAACAGCCGAGTAGCAGACGACAGCGGAGTAGCAGACAATATTTCTTTAAACCAATCAGCGAGCGTTCTCCTTATAGCGTCAGCGCGAGGTTCCAGACAGATCACAGGCTTCACCGCCGTTGCGCACGGTCGCTTTTTGCGGCGTACTTTAAATTCAATTTCTGCGATAATTAGGACTCTGTGGTGTGAATTACTTCACATCCTGCATCTTACTGACCTACTTAACAGATTTATAGGAAGAAAACCGGGTGTTAAAAATGACTTCTGTGCTACTTTAAGGTACAAAGTAGTAGCAAAGTACTCGTCAAGCACATTGTAAATTTAGTATGATCACTTCACGTTTCCCTGTTTGATGCTTTCAAAAAGTAAGAATTACGCCTGGACGTTTTGGCGATTTTTTAGCGAGCATTTCTGGCAAGCGCTATGAAGACCTAGTTTACTGCTTACTGTGGATATAAACTGAACCAGATGGCATATCTTGCATTCAGCTTGCAGACAGACAATCGGCTGGTAGTAGTGCAAAGTGTTATGTCTTGGTGCTATAATGTCTGGGTATTATATGCGAGATGCATGCTTTCAGACATAAAAACGCAAGCCTTCAAGCAGACATATTCCCGAGCACAACCTGCTGCCTTCTGATATAAGAAAACAAGAAATAAAATGAATAATAAAAACAATATAAGGCGCTGCGGCAAACTTACATTTATTTATGTTGTTTTTATTTGCAACAAAAAAGAATTTGTGTTGCTGCGTAAAGAAGGTAAAATGTCAAATTAAAAACGAAAGCATACGCACGTCTCCCTTTTCTTATCATATAATAATTACACTCTAAAAACAGAGCTTCACCACATAGCACGCTGTGCTATCACGTGTGTGTGGACGGGGGCACGAATAACGATGTGTGTGGGTTATCACTTCTGATTCGAAGAAAGAGGGGGGGGGGGTGTACGTCTTTTTGTGTCAATTATCATGCACCCAAATTGACACAAAAAGACGTACGCCTCCTCTCTCTCTTTTCGAGTGAGACGCGATAACCTTACCATTCGTGCGCTCTAAAAACGGAGCTTCACCGCATAGCACGCTCCTACCCAACCATCATCCCGAATGACAACGTTCCCTCCCGTGATTTGATGAAAAGGGGGGACGTACACCATTTTTGTGGCAATTATGAACTGCATAATGCCACAAAAATGGCGTACCCCCGTCTTTTCAGCAAATGAGTGTAAAGAAGGATGTTACTCGGGATTATGGATGACTAGGATCGTGCTATGTGGTGAAGTTAATTTACAGTGCACTCTTAAAACAGAACTTCACCGCATAGCATGCAGCTAGCAAACCATCATCCAGAATGACACTGTTCTTTCCCCTGATTTGCTGAAAACGGGAGGCGTATACGCCTTTTTGTGACACATATGCAGTTATGATAACGGTCACAAAAAGGCATACGCCTCGTACTTTAAAAAAATCAGGAGTGATGAAGGTATTGTGTGCAAGGGCAGGCCTTCACCGTGCTGTGTGGTGAAGTTCTGTTTTAAGAGTACATTATCGCCTTTGCGTACGTAAGGGATAGCGTGGTGGTTCTGGCGCAACTGCGCGAGGCCCCTCTTTATGTTTCGCGCTATCCCTTACATATACGCAAAGGCGTTAGCCCATACGACGCACTAAAACTCACTTTTATCAACAAGGGCGCACCAAAGAGTTAGGTTCACAGTCACAGGTCGTGAGAATAATTCATAACGTACGAAAGCACACAGGAAGTCTCTGTATCGTGCTCATCATGAGTTACAAAACGCGTACGATTGCTTGCACGGGCCATATACAAGTACAGAAAACCTTGCACGAGGGAAGGAGAACATTCACGGTAACAAATATGCAGGCACGTCCCTCAGTGCACGATGGGCATTACCGTATACTTCCCATCGAACAATTCGTCATAGTCCCTATGTGTAACATATTCCAGTGCATGGAATTCATCCCGATGCTGGTATTATGCAGCTTGAGGCTGTATAAGCGCTGTACACGTTTTATATACGGCGCATCAATCATCTCATACCTGCAATATGCGACAGCCACCAGAGTGAGCCCCGGATCAACCGTGTATTGAAAAGCACAGTTACCATGTGAAACAATCATGTGCGAGAAGGAACAGTAAATGAGAAAACACGCACACAAAAACAATAAAAGGGTCCCGTCGACGTCGGTGGTGTAAATCAAGAATGATGACCGTCAGATTTGCGGCAAGGGTTTCTTTCCCGCCAAAAGCTGAGTTTATCGAGAGCGCAGCGGAGGCGGATTTTCCTGCGATATATACCTGCTGACGAGGTGGACGTGGAATGGGTTTGAGACGTCTATACGCGGCGACATCGAGATCTAGAGTGATTTAGGCGTAAAACGCGTGAGGCGAATTGCTAACTGGGTCGGAGATATTGGCTACGCGTTGACCACGATATCCCCGAAACTGAAACACTACGCGTAAACGCGGATGTATTAGTCGTGACAATGAAAAAATGGCTAGGAAGCAAGCGAGCTGGTGAAGATGATGCATAATGTGAAACCCCGAGACTAGGGAACACGAAAGGACAGGCACAAACACGAAGTCCTCGTGTTTACACGAAACACTTCGTGTTTGTGTCTGTCCTTTCGTGTTCCCTAGTCTCGGGGTTTTACATTATGTATTAGTCATTATTTCGATTGTACCTAATGAGATTTGACTTCTATTTCTATCTCTTTTCTTTAACACGATATAGTACAGGGTTAGTCCAGCAAACGTTACACATTTCGATCGCATCGTAAAAATAGAAGGCTCCGTTTATCCTGCCCCAATCGTTGCACACTTATAGCCATGTGTCTGATATTTCATTGGAATCTTTTGCGAGGCTTACGATCATGTTGAGAAAAATAAAACATCAGGTTCTCACCCCACGCATTTTCAATGGTGTATATCATGCCTATATCACACAAACATCGCCATTTTTTCTTGTGCCTGCTGCACGTTCACATCACCACACACATGCAGACACAAACCGACATGCCGACGTTATGCACTAATCGTATTCTTCTTTGTGTTGGTGCCACCCGTGTGTGGTGATATGAAAATCGAGCACGAACAGGAAAAATATGGCAGCTTTTGAGCGAGAGAGGCCATAAAATATGCATGGGGTGAGGTTTCGCTCGTTTTTCTTTTCTCCTTTTCTTTTTGTCTGCGAAAAATTCCAATAAAATTTCAGACGAACGGCACGGCTACAAATGATTAGGCGAGTCTTCTATCCGGGTCGGAAGTGAATTTCAGAGATTTCAGGAAGCTGTCCATTAGCACGATTATGTTGCACAAGAAATTGTTCTATCACACGATAGCACCATGTTCCTGATGTTGACGGTTGCACTTTTTAGTCACTTTTTGTCTGAGCTGTTCTCGCTACACACTTAAAAGAAAAAACAACAACAACTTTATTGCGAGATGATGAACGGGGAGTTTCATCGCCAGGGGCGATACCCTATGAAATAATGTACCCATTCACAATAAGGATCGAAGCACTAAAAAGAGAACACACACACACATACATTGGATGGTGATGGGGTGGGCGATTCACCGCCGCTGAGGCGGTACACTGCCCTATTTCGCGTTGGGGGAGGATGAAGGGATGATGATGGGGCTTTCAAAGAGCCGTCGCCAGACCGGTGGAGCACAAGTACTCCGCCAGAAGACGAAGGCCCTGCGTCTGGTGGGCAGCGTTCGACCACGGACCGAGGATCTTCGCTAGGTTGAACGGCCGCTTGTCAGTGCGTTGCATAGAGAGTTCCATTAGGGCACGCTCGTGGTGGTATTGCCCGCAAGCCAGGATGACGTGGCTGAGGTCGCCGTGCACTCCACAAGTGGGGCAGAGGGAAGACGAGGTGGAGCCGAGACGATGTTGAAAGGCAGGTGTAAAGGCAACGTTGAGCCTCATGCGGTGGAAGAGAGCAGTTAATGGGCGCGGTAGTCGCGGAGGAAGGACGAGAGAAAGCGTGGGGTCTACATCAGAGAGAAGGGAATGAGCTATGTCGTGTTCCCACTGAGCCTGCATCTTGGGACCGGTGAGAGTCAAGAGGAGGTGTTTTCGATCGCCCGGCGACATCATTATCGGGGAAAAAGCTGCGTGCTGATGGGCGTTCAATGCGGCTCTGTCTGCTTCTTCGTTGCCGCTGATACCGACATGTCCGGGGATCCACTGCAATATTACAGTGTGCCCTACAATGGTCGCCTTCTTATAAGCTTCAAAAAGAGAACTTCACCACATAACACGCCAAAAGCCAGCCATTGCGCAGAATGATGACGTTATTGCTCTTGATTTGTGGAAACAGTAGGGTGTACGCCTTCTTGTGACAATTAACGTGACCGCATAAGTTGTCACAACAAGGTGTGTGCCTCCCATTTTTGACGTCGTCGTTCGGGACAACAGTTGGCGAGGAGAGTGTCATGCGGTGAAGTACTCTTTTAAGAGTGTACGCCGAATTCCTGAAATAGACCTGTTTCTGCGTGCCAGGTGGCACGTGTAAGCAGCAACGTCAGCGCCCCAAAAAATAAGCAACGCGCGGTAGCAGACGACGTGGCACTTTCAAATACATGCACTCTTAAAAATGAACTTCACCTCATAGCACGCTCTTAGCCAACCATAATCTGGAATGATATCGTTATCTGCCCTGATTTGTTGAAAACCGGAGGCGTACGCCTTTTTTGTGACAATTATGGACAGCATAAGTGTCACAAAAAAGGCGTACGCCTCCCGTTTCCAACAAATCAGGGCAGATAACGATACCATTCGAGATTATGCTTGGCTGAGAGCGTGCTATGAGGTGAAGTTCATTTTTAAGAGTGTGGTTTCGAGTTGTTCGCACTTGACGGAATGCACCGCTTTTTCTGCGGATTTCCTACAGGTTTTGTAGCTTTCCTTGGCGCCATGCCGCTTGAACTATACCACGCAGAACCCGCTGATGAAACTATCTATTGTTTGGATCCGTAGCCGCTTGGGCCCGAAATGACGCTGTGCAAACTTTGCTGCAACCCAGGCAAAATGGTTCGGTTCCGGTTCAGCTCCAGGAGGACAAAAATATCGGTTCGGAACCGGTTCAAGATGCTCTGAACCGGTACCGAACCGGTTGACTGCACAAGGCATATGCCCTAAAATAAACGGTAGGAAAGTTCCGAAAGCTTTATTTCTCTTCGCATGTCCTAGCGTAAAGTAAAGATAGCCAGCAATTTTATATTAGTACAAGCTCTGTTGTGTCCCCAAACGGCCTTCAACGAGATCACCTTTTTACTTTAAAAACGGTTCAGGTATGAGCCTCCCTATCCTTCCAACATGCTGGCAACAAAGCTGTAACAAGAACTCTTGTTCTAGGAAAACGAAACGACGTTGTCTCCATCGATGCGGGCGTCCAGCCTCCAGCTATGCATTTCCGCTTGTATTGGAGACTCGGGTTGCAAAAAATGTCGCATAAAACCGTCACTTTTGGAACAGGTTGGGGCACTTAAGGTAGGTAAGATGAAAAACGGCCAGTCTCGAACTCTGGATGCTTTGAAACCAGTTTTGAAACGGTAACCGAAATTTTGCATATCGGCTGGGTTTCGGTTCAGCTCCAAGATGGCCGTGGCCTCTTTGGTTCAGTTCCGGTTCGGTTCCGGCAAAAAAAAAAAAAAGAAAAAATGTTATTTCCGGTTTTTAGTTCCTGTTCGGGTTCTGGTTCAGTGACGCAAATGGCTTTCACAGTTATCCCATAAGGGCTGAAGGAGTTGCACGAGCACGACGTTCATTTTTTACATTTGTCACCCGGCATGCTCGCACAACTGCCGACAAAATGCCGGCGAAGTCAGCACGGGTCGCACGACTCTCCCATGCAGCACTCCGCCATATGCCGGCAGGGACACCGCTCGATAATTCAACGACACCACCACGACACCTAAGCCCTGAAGCACTTTCAGCTATGCTGCTAGCGCAAAGACACCAGTTTGATTTCGTGAGCTCTCAAAAAAGCTGTCCCCTTCTTCGCGTTTTTGACAAATTTCATAGCTACATAGCTCTTCTCCCCGACCATTAACGTGCGCTACCTGCTCGCGCCCAGGACCCCCAAGGGAGTGATAGTCGCGAAGTCAGACCATAATACTGTCCGTCGAAGCGTGACCTCCGGCTTGAACAGGAGAATCCACTCTCATTTCTATGGCTTCCTCTTCTTTTTATTTGCCTGTTGTCCATGCCGTGCAAGGCAAACAGGCCGCATTGGTCACTGTCTATCGGTTGCCCGAGATTCACCGATGTTACTTCTTCTCGTTCTATGTCTCTTTCTTTCTTCCTGCTTCTTCTCCTTATGTTTACCTGACCCTCTTCGATGCTTATTCTTTGTAGAGAGGAACCATGCTAAGGGCACTCTGAGGTCCCTATGTTGCTGTTTGCACGTCTACAAAATGACCGTGTGGTGGCTGTTTGTCATGAGAATAGTCTCTGCGACACGAACTTTTTCCACTGATCCACCCGATGACCGAAAAGAGCCCAGACCACGAAAATAGGACATACAACTACACAATATTTTGAAGCTATACACACTTAAAAATGAACTTCACCACATAGCACGCTGTTAGCCAACCATAATCCCGAATGATGTGATGTGAATAAGAAAACGGGAGGAGGAGCCTATTTTGTGCCGTGCATAATGGCAAAATAGGCTCTTCCTCCCGTTTTCAACAAATCAGGGGCGAGAACGTTGTCATTCGGGATGGTGGTTGGCTAAGAGCGTGCTATGTGGTGAAGTTCATTTCTAAGAGTGTACTTCAAAAGGCGAGTGAAGCCAATAAAAGAATGAGTGTCTGGAGGCGGGGTAGTTGGTATAGATTCATAGTAAATATGTACACTCTTAAAAATGAACTTCACCGCATAGCACGCCCCTAGCCAACCATCATCTCGAATGATATCGTTATCTGCCCTGATTTGTTGAAAACGGCAGGCGTACGCCTTTTTTGTGACACTTATGCTGTTCATAATTGTCACAGAAAAGGCGTACGCCTCCCGTTTTCAACAAATCAGGGCAGATAACGATATCATTTGAGATTATGGTTGGCTAGGAGCGTGCTGTGCGGTGAAGTTCATTTTTAAGAGTGTAGCACAGGTACGCGGACGCAGAATGAAGACGACTGCCCTCTCTGCAATCTGTGTCCGCGTTCCTGTGTTGCATATTTACTATGAACCATTAAAAGAAGTTATAGAGTGGGCTCTGACTTATAAAACAAAAACACGCAGTTTATTTAAGTTACAATATAAAATTGGCATGGCAAGAAAGCACAGGGGAAACCGGAATGCAAACGTTATTACCATTTCTATGGCATGCTCGTAAAACCGTTAAAATTGAACGTCCTTTCCTCGTCATTCGAATTCAACGTTCAGACAGTCACGCTCAAGACAGTTCTTGTATTGTTGCTATCGAGGGAACGTGTGGCTAAATCCTCCGTCATGTGTTTCCTATATTTCTTCGATGCTGTGGTGTATGCGCGTATGGTCGCGTAGGCCTCGATGTCATTTCTAAAAACAGTTATGTGCAACCACAAAACGTTACAAAAGTAACATGAAAATCATTGCGAAAACATGACACACTGAGTTCCACGGACGTTTAGAAACAATGTTCCATGGGGCGAGCTCCTGAAAAATCTTCTAGAAACGAGGAGACACCGTACTAAATTCCAGCACCCTTTAAAATACCGGCCCGTCTAAAAACAGCTATTTACTTATTTTATTTTATTTTGCGTTATAAATGAACCACCGTCGAAGCTTCCACAGATCAGGGTGATAAGGGTATCAGCGTGCTATATTGTAAATTTCTGTTTTGAGAGTGATCTTGGTAGCCGGACAACGGTACCGCTTTACTGTTTCAAATTTGTAGCGATGCTATAGCGTTTGAGTGGAGCAGCGAGTAAATTAATTTCTTTTGAGAAATGCGTATCTCCTTCACCAGGCTTGTCGCCAAAGTACCTAACCTAACGGTGTAGTGACACTAGAATTGGTCGGCGTGCTGGATGTGTCGTGTGACTTGGCCCGATAAATCCCATACTTTATCCTCTCGCTGTTAAAGGTAACGCAGTGATATCACCTGGCAAGCGATAATGCAAATGCTCTCGTGTCAGTCATGACTGCTTTCACTTGTTTCCGCCAGCAGTGGCGACGTCTGGCTTTTGGACGGTACCTTATTGACTCAGTCCCAATAAAGCAGGTCCACTGCAAAGATAAAAGTACAGCTCCGGTCAACCTTAATAATAACACAGGAAACAATGTGGCCTCGTTCCCGAGCGCGATTACAGCAACCCTTGGGTATATGAGGAAATCTTAATTGAACAAAATTATTCTGTTAGTTTAACGCAAGGATTTTGTTCACTTAACATTCCCCCAGTGCTCCAAGGGTGGCTGTTATCGCGCTGGGAAATGAGACCGAATTTTTTCAAGGGTTATTATTAAGGTTTACCGAAGCTGTACAACTCTTTTTACTTCGTCCTTTCAGGTACGTAGAGTATACGCATAGTGAGACAACGTATGTCGCCACACTGCGCAGACAAACCTCACGTGTAACATCACGGTACCATTACCATTACCATCATTACAACGACTTGTGCCATGCAACAACTGTTACAACACGTGTCTTCATCCACACGAGAGAGGGCCATTTACTATATGATACAGAAAGCAGAAAAGAGAAGGGCGCGCTACATGTATAGTACACATACTCCACAGAAGCTCGCCTGATTCACTCCCACTGCGGAACTCCATTCCTGCTTTTGTATTTGCTCTGAACGCAATTTGTGCCTCCTATGTTCCATTCTCTAATTTACCAACATCGTTTGGACAACGCTTTCGTGGATTACTGCGTCTCTAATAATGCCCCAACAATATGCAAGCGCTAAGAATCTTTTCGCTCCGATCCTCGACGCACTTTGCAAACGCAATCTTGCACTACTTAAGGAACAGCGAAGCGCCCAAATGAATGTCTTCGAACAACTTCATTATCGTAGCTGCACATTCGCAATTGGATCTTCTCTCCCTCTCTCTCTCTTTCTCTATGCTGAGGTCGGCACAACAGTTGTTTCGTTGCTGGGTTTAGGCGTCCTTTTTGGCTTCGGATTTATTCTGTTATTCGGATTAAACTCTTTCGGGGGTGCTTGGTGAGGTCTGTATACTGTTCACCGCGAAGGCTGTCATGTGGACACTCTTTCTTCCTAAGAATGATGTGGAATAGAATAGAATAGAAGTTTAAAAAAAAAAGGAAACGTAGGTCGCACTTGTGCGACTACCTGTTCAATGACGCTTTATGTGTGAAAGTGCCAATGACGAGGACGGTGCCCAGAAGAAGAACAGTCTCTGTTCGAAATATCGGCGGCTTCTGTCCTGAGGCAACTCCCTTCCCTCCCTGGTGTGTGATGTGTGATGTCCTTGAGGTAGTTCGCCAGGGCACACAGCGCAGTCCAGGTTGTTGGTGCTGCTTTGGCTAGCTCCCCAGTACCTTCTCAACGGCGTTGGCAGATCCTGTTCTCATTTTGTGTCCTACAGCTCTCGGCAATAGGGTGTGTATGGAGAATTGTGCAATAAAATTGCTATTGAGGTCTTTTTGAGCCATCACAACATTGTTAAAGCTCAACAGAAAGGCAAAAGCAACTCTGCAAGAGGGTCTCTATTGGGTATGGTGTGGTAACATTTCTATTGTGCTCCTTTTGATCTAACTCAATTCACATTGATATGCTATTGAGTTTCTGTCGACTCGAAAGGGGCTCAACAAGATGTTCACAGAAATTCAAAACTCATTTTCGTTAAGGGGAGCTACTTGCCCCCCCCCCCCCCCAGAAAAAAAAAAAGGAAAAAGAGTACTTCTCTTCCGACCTGCAAAGTTAAACGCCACAACTCCCTTGTTACGTGCTCTCGAAATGTGATAAACCCTATTCCGTTTCCCTGTTGCGAACAATATAAGGACACAGAGGGCAGTGCCTCCACGAAGTTTTTCACAACATCAGAATCGGAAGCAGCCGGCGACTGTGGTCTACCGATAAAATAGTACATGAGCGCCCGTTTAAATTGCGTCTCTCTTTTAAACAAAACAAAACAAGCACCGTGAGCTGTCATCCGACTCGACGCTGGAGAGGCTGAATCGTTGTACATTCAGACCGCACAAAATAATGTGAGTCGCCGGTATTTGGCGCTTTCCCCGAAGGAGATCAGTTTTCTCCTGACGGAGCTGGGGAGCTAAATAGCTATAGCTTGTGGGTCCCGTAAAATAAAGCAGCCGAAGTCGAGCTCTCAAACAGGAGTTACTTGCGAGAGAATCTGGCATCAATTGTTCGGGGATCTCTCACAGGCATGCCTTGATGCTGTCTTATACCTGTGCCACACGGGCAGCACAAATGACATTATCCACGAAGGTCGTGTCACACGTGAGTTTGTAATGACGCTAAACCCCATGATGTCGATGCCGCCCACTCACTAGCGACTTAAAATTAATGCTTTTTTAATATCTAAAATGAAACAATAGTAAGTTTATTTTCATGCGGATTAGCTGTAATATAACCTACTAACATTGTCACGTAAAAGCTGCTTGCCATCTGGCACGGAATAAAAAAAATACAAAATGGCACCCGCATCGAGCGTATCGTTAGTATACTCGTCAAAGAATACTTGTGTAACCTTAAATTATGAAATAATCTTGTGCTACCTCATGTAACGTTGTAATGGATGAGGTAATTAAACATAGAAGGAAAAACACTACACATCAAGTCTCACAACGCCCAGTTGCACACTTCAATTGAATAGTGGCAGTCGAAGAAAAGGCACCAGCAGTGGTTCTTCAACCGCCATGTGATCATCGCATGTGCCACTTATAGGAGGGAGCGTCACTTGTTGGCAAACGACCTTGCGCGGATTGACAGCCGACCCCTTGACCTCAGACTCATTTTGGGACCATGGGACACACGAACGCAGATGTCCGTCTTACGACCCTTCATCAAATTCCTGCAAACTACCGGCCTGATCGACTCTCTCTAAAACCCTGTCAGCGTCGTCAGCATCATCCTCATCACCATCCTCTCATTTTCCCCCAATAGCAATGGGGTATCATTCTGCTCAATGAGCAGAAGTCATCCCCATATCATCGTCATTATGTATTTCTCTCTCTCTCAACCGCCATGATTTGGAATTTGTGGGTTTTTTCCTGGGTTTTCCTCAGACGCTTTCAGACCTATGTCGGCACAGTTCCCTTGGAAGTCAGCCCAGGACGCCCATTCCCCAAGGCGTCACTCGTGACGTTGCCAGCCTCTGTGAGGCCGACAACGGCGAGCCCTTTCACCAGCACCACCACCCTTGTGCTGCACGGTACAAAGTGGTTTTATGTATCACTCTGCACAGACCATGGGAGTGAGAGTAGGCATCTCACCGGCGAATGAGTTGTTGCCATCTCATTAAGCAGAAACTGTCGTACGGCACGAATGGCAATAAGACGTAAGGGCACTTAATATCATTTTTCGTGTCCGTGTGGCAGGGGTACAAAGGGGGACAGAAAATTGCTCGACACAAGGAAGAGGGCGTAGCCTAACTGGTGTGTGATGATGAAAGAACGAATAACCGAGAGACATGGGACATGCCAACAAACACGAAAATTGTTGCTCGAGTTCTGTATCATCAAACTTGTTTTTACTTGGTGCGGAACTGAATTAGTTTGAATAGACTATGCTGCTGATTGTCCATACCGGAGCTTACATAGATACACACATAGAGAGCGCACACATCGAGACAAACTACAGAGGAAAACAATAGCGAACGACTATTTTCCTTTCCAATTCGTAAGGATGCGACAGAACGATTTTCACGTTGCGATGTGCAGAACTGCGAAATGTTGAGGGCACTTAGACTTTGAAATGAATTGCCGCAGGCTGACCTTTAATGGACTGGCACTACTCTCGCATCCATTACTGGAGAAAAAAAAATTAACGACAGTCTAATTATCACGACGGCACTGAGATTCACTCCATTACCTTCGTCTTCTCAGATCGTATACGAATAAATAAAATAATAAAGCGAATAAAGGAAAAGAGATTAACGCACCTCGTAAAAACGGGATTTACGTAAATCCATTTAGTCGTAAACCAAGGTCCACAGAGTTGCCGCTTTACTTTCGTTTTTCGTAAGATCAAAGTGTACCGCTACTGTACTACGTAAGAACGTATTATTTTCTCGCTCGCGGGTCGTTGTTTTATGGCTCTTACGAGTCGTTTTTACGACCGGATTAAAAACACTCTCGAAAGAACTTCTTCGATGCCACGGACCTCGGGTTTCGGCCAAGAAGAGGTTTATATTTCACGATGATAGCCAACCGAATGACTCTCTTGCATTGCTCTCTTTCTCTCTCTCTCTTTTTTTTTCTTTTCCCGGAAGGAAGCTCGGCGTTACATGTGGATTTCCACTGTGTTTCTTCAGTTTATTGTTCGTTCTCTATATAACTGTGATTGCTGACTTGAGCTTAGCTTGCCGACCTTAGCAAGAACAACTACGAAGACAACAAATTTCATGCGTGATATTTTTCGCTTAGGCAGATATACAAACTGTGAAATCAGTTTTTCGTGTTCCATTACGTTTGCCCTAATCCACGTATAATGTATAGTTTGAACGGTACGTGAGCGCTAGCGTCCAATATATCCACGTGAAACGTAACGGGTAATGGAACAGAGTAATGGAAGAGAAGTACGCTCTCTTGAGGGCAATTTGTGCACGCTTGCTGAGGTATAAGAGAGCGACAAAGATTTACGGAAAATCGCTGCGAGAAAAAATTGCAGATCTTATAGGCTTAGGGGGGATCCGGACATTTCGGTGCGGACATTTCGGTGCACGGACGTTTCGGTGCACGGACGTTTCGGTGCACGGACATTTCGGTGCACGGACGTTTCGGTGCAAAACGTTGCTGGGGGTTCCCGGGAAAATGGTTCCACTTACACGTTTTTTTTTTTTTTTCAGGGATGGGACGAATCCAAATTTTTTTTCAAATCCGAATCCGCATCCAAGGAAGGTTCTACGAATCCTATGAATCTCGAATCTTTCGAATCCTTTCTTTAAAAAGGGTTTATAAAGCCAGAAAAAAACACTTCTAGTGAAAAGTGCTTTGAAGCAGAATATCATGTCTTTGTTTAGTGAAAAACAAGTTAAATAATGCTTCAGTTTAAGGGGAAAATGTACCCATATAGTTCTTAAACGTAATTTATTTGACATGAGACAATTGGTGTTCTGAGGCTGGAACACATAGAAAGGACAATTACATACAAAGCCTGCAGATGGCTAACCTTTTCAGTGACTTCCACCTTTCATCATTATTTAATATGTTGTTCATCGGCTACAAGAAATGCATAAATTCTCGAGCCTGCCTGAAATTTCTGAGATTGCCCAATTAATACAGCTCGGCTGCCAATGCATATACCCATAAACATACCTGGGTAGTAATGTCATAACTGTAATGAATTACTTTTCCTAGTAATTTGTAATGTAATGCATAATTTTTACATTATGTAATTTGTAATGTAATTTAATTACATTTGGGCAGTAATTTTAATCACATTGCTCATTACTTTTTACAAAAGAATCGAGCGTGTGTTCTGTGTTTGCACTTGGCAGAGAGTTGGGGACCGGCGAGTTAAAATAATTCCAACGCCCACTACGAACGGTGACGCACTCATTCGGCACGGGGAACGTCAGTTCCCTTCGACGAGCCAGTTGCCTTAGTTAGGGCACCCAAAAACAAACGTTCTTCAGGTCAACGGTTTGTAGCCTTGGAGAATCATTGTTTGCGGGCCCCATCCTCCAGACAACCTTCATTGTTGTCGTCATACTTTGTGTCACCTCCGTCTCTACATTGTGGAACGAGACGTCATACGTGGCAGGCTAGCATGACATGTAGAAGAGACAAATAGAAGAGTACAAGCTAACTGTTGAGACATTGTAAGCATACATTTTTTTCCTCAAATTTCGGGGAAAGGCAAGTTTCGTCAACTTGTGTGTCCATTGTGCCTTCCACAAACTCGGGAACATGTATGCCAATCATGGCAAAGTAATGACTTTGTAATGTCACTACTTTTTCGTAGTAATTGTAATGTAATTTCATTACATTTCAGTTGCAGTAATGAGTAATGTAATTTAATTAAATTCTAACTGGAGTAATGAGTAATATAATTTAATTACATTTTACAAGTAATTTACCCAGGTATGCCCATAAACAAACATGTGTCCACACACATATACCCCCTTCCCCCTATAGGTCGATTTCTGGGGAAATTACTGCATCCTACAGCCGCCGTTTCCTGATTACACCTGGAAAGATTCCTTCGGCTGATTGAGGGAATGCGACGTGCACGTCCTTTTCATACCTGCGTACCTTGGCTCCCTTTGTAATGGTTTATCGTTCGCGCACGCACACAGACTTAGAGGTACATGTGACTCTCTAGCAATGTGCCATACTGTTCGTTCTAATTTGATCCCCGCAAACTCTCCTCAACTAAACAGCGACCCAAGGGGGCTGCATAACGGCTTCTTTATCGGTAATGCCGCGCAACGCGTCCCTTGTTTGAGAGCAGCTAAGTTGAATACATTTACGTATACGCGAGGGCAAGCCCGTGCGAAGTGGCAACTCTTTTGTGGACAGGACACGAAGAAAATAAAACGGAGCCGTCGAGCGCGTTTATGAGTGAAGGTGTTCCTCGATTTACGTCGTACTCGTGCGGTGGTGCTTGCTGGCTAGACAGTAGAAACAGACATTCGGATGGGACGCGATCGCTCCAACCCAGCAAGAAAGTACTTTACGTATGACATCACGACAAACAAGTCCGTTTGTAGCATGTGCTTCAAGAAAGGAGAAAGCCTATTTGAACAGACAGTAACCTACAGGAACCAGGAGCTACCAATTTCACAGCTGTCTATTAATATTAAATACCATGTATGCGGAATAAACGGGTTTACATTTTGTAACATTTTTTTTGTGGGGATAAATATTCCCAGCAGAAGCGAAACCGGTTAAAAACCGGTATGAACCGTTATTTTTTTGCTCCGGAGCAGAACCGGTACCGGATCGTTTATGATGTAACCGGAACGAAAACCGGAACGAAAAACGTTTCGGTTCGACACCCTGGACGTTGCCCACATACGTGAGGCCGACAACGGCAAGCCCTTTCACCACCACCACCACCACCATCTGTTCTGAGAGCGTGGTGCAAGACAGCAGCTTTCATTCCGCGAGCGGTAATTTTTGCGCTTTAGTGACCCTTTAACATCTAGAATCAGTAGCTAAATACATTGCAGCCTTAAGCAATGATGGCCGGTAACGCACATGAGTTGTTGTACACAATGTTGTACACTCTTAAAAATGAGTTTCACCACCATAGCACGCTCCTACTCAAACATCATCCCCAATGACAACGTTCTCGCCCCTGATTTGTTGAAAACGGGAGGCGGAGCCTATTTCGTCATGCATAATGACTACGACAGTACACTGTCTGTATACAGGGTGTCTCAGTTAAATCCCTGGGCTAAATAATTCGCGAACATCGAAGAACATTCGAAGAACATTCTTTTTTACATGTATCTGTCCGATACCACCTACAGGCTGCGCACAAATGTTACAACAGAAGAATGTCTTGAGAGACTAAACACTTTTTTCGTCCCTTATTTAAATGGCGAGGCTAAAGCGTGTCATGTCTATATGCCGCAAAAATGCCGAATTTTGTTGTGGAACTCTATCTCTGCGTTAATGCCTGTTTTGACATAAACGCCTGTAGCTAGCTTTATTCCTATGTTTCTGCAGCAAAAACCGATAAGGCTTGTGGAAGGCTTTACGATACCTGGTCGCGCCTTCTTAGACTCATTTATTCCTTGGCGTTTGATTGGAGGTCAGTCGTTTATTCCTTACTGTCAATATAGCGTCATTTGATGGAACGGGTCACTTGGCGTTAAAAGCAATGTGTTCCAGAATTTTTAGTGTTATGTACAGATGTGACGTAACGAGTCATTTATGTTGCTAGCAACAGCCCTGATAATAGAAGTGCGACCGTAGTTGAAGGGCTCATTTTTGTCTTTCAAGTTATATCACGATCCACTCCTTTCTCAGCTTTCCACATTCGTAGAGTTGGGCTCTAAGTAGAGCACGAAAAAATGAGACGTAATTTGTGATGCCTATAACTCCGTTTTTAGTGCCTTACAAGGGCTTTTTCTGCCTTTTGTTCCCCACTTCATCATCAGAATATATATGTTGTTGTTCTGCCTTTTATAGGCGCCTAAAACCAACATTTTTTCATGCCTAAACATGCAGGCCCTAATCATCACAGTGGCTGTACCTTCATGTGCACTCTAAGAAAAAAAGGAGTAAAACGGGGAGTAATTGCAGCTTCTGCTCCCCTAGACTGCAATTACTCCCCATTTTAGTCCCCTAACCCGACATTTAGTCCCGACATTTACTCCCCAGGACTGCAAATTGTCACTGAACTTCGCGAATGGTCTCCTGTATGCAACAGTCTACGTAAATATGTGCCCTTGGTCAATTTGATGGCCTAGGGCTGTATAACTCAGCCAACTTAACAATTTTCCACCCACACAGAGTAAGAAACAGATAGCGCACCTTTCTTCTCAAATTGTGCCCTATGTATGGCGCAAGATTTTATTTCACTCGATATATCACGGCTGACGGTTTGCAAAGTATTTTCATGCATGCACACGAATTATGTACCTGGGACTCTTACAACAGCGCGCGAGATGCAGTCTCCACTCTATGACATTCATTTACTCCCATGCATTTACTCCCGTAAGGGACTATTTTATGTGGCAATGCATTCAGTCCCCAAAAGGAGTAAAAGTACTCTTTTTTTTTTCTTAGAGTGCGATTGGTGGTTTTGTCAAGATATTTCTGGGAAAACGTGCTTATGGAATGCTGAGTACCGCCATAAAGGGTCCGTATAGCTGACCATTGATGAGATCGGGGATGGGCAGTATTTAAATACATTGTAACTAAAATAGTATTTGAAATATAAATGCATGTATATTTTGTATTTGAACACAGATTTGAAAAATGTATTTATAATTATGTTTAAATATCAATTTTTGGGTATTTATTTTTGTTAATACTTTATAAATACTGCTAATTATCCTGCATTTGACCTGTCGATAAGAAGCGCAAAGCAGAGTTTGGATGAACCGCGCAATTATGCCGTGTTTTCGCAAGCACGCACATGCGACAAGCCATTTCAGATGGCGAATTTTCCAATGTTGTTGCGGACAACGGTCGGGACAACCCGACTACCTTGTTGTACGAAGGCACTTGTGGAGAGGTGTTCTCCTTTGCGAATATAATTCTACGGCCGAACAGAAGATATCTAGAAGACGCAGCCTTCGAGAAACTTCTAATATTAAAATCGCCATGATAATCTAACAAATAAATGCTATTGTTCCTTTCTGATTTGTTGTTACGACCGTCATTATTTCTGTAATTCCAGATGACATATTCCTCACAGTATTTATGGTATTTAAATACTGTATTTATATTTTGTATTTAAATACTCCTATCGAGAAGTATTTATGCTGAGAATTTAAATACCTCTTTCAACAAAGTATTTCCTATTTATACTTAAATACTCAAAAACTTTATTGAAGCCCATCCCTGGATGAGATCACTTAATATTAGATACTGACCGCTCTTCATAGGGGTTTTTACGGGGTTTTCCTTTCAACATTCCACTACAGCTTAAATAAATCTGGAGCACAGACCCAACTCTGTAGTCACCAGTCGTTTTCTTAGTTATTCATTATTATTATCATCATTGTTGTCTTGAGCGAGTACGCTCGTTCTTTCTCTCTCTCTCTCTGTATACTCCATCCCTCACCCACTTTCCCTTTCCCGCGAACATTTCCTCCTTTCCCTCTATCCCACCTCATCTCCCTCAGTCGGCGAAAGGTGGCAACCCTAGCCACCACCCAAGCACGTTTTTGGTGCTGAAAACATGGTTATCCAGGTAGGCCAGCGATGATTCCAAGACAGGGCGATGGTCACTGTATTTAGAGCAGTCTTGAACAGCGTGTTCACAGTCCTTCTGCCTAAGGGTCATAGTATACCGACATACATTCCACCGCAACCGTAACCCTCGTATGGTACCCATGACATGACTTCAGAGCACACGACGTCTGTTTCATTCGCCTATCCGTAGCCCAAACCGGCGAAGTTTTTTTTTTTTTGGACCGAAAACCGTTAAATATATTTTTCGGTTTCCCTCCTGAGCGAAAAAAACGTATACGGTTTCGATTCCGTTCCGGTTCACACCAAAATAGCGTTTTTTTTTCGGTTTTCGGTTCGCTCCGACACCCTGGCAACATCACGACTGACGCCCTGGGAAATGTGCGTCCTGGGCCGACTTCTAGGGGAACTGTGCCGACATATGTCTGAAAGCGTCTGAGGAAAACCCAGGAAAAACCCCATACTTCACCCCATAGCACGTTGTCCGCCAATCATTGCCACGAATGATAGGGTTACCGCTTCTCATTCCAAGAGGGAGGGGGCGTACGCCTTTTTGTAGCAATTTGGATATATGATAATTGCTACAAAAAGGCGTACGCCCCCCTCTCTCTTCAAATCAGAAGCGATAACCCTGCCATTCGTGGCAGTGGTAGGCGCACAACGTGCTACACAAAATGAGAGAGATTGATCCGTTGCATCGTTGGGACGAAGCCGCACCTTCCCCTCTCCCTCTCTTTCTAAAAAAAAAAAGAAGAAAAACGCCAATGTGGAGCAGGCTCTCACAGATCTCCTCAAACGATTTGTCCAATCATCGCGAGTGATCGTTTCAGGAGACCAACCGGAGGCCCCTCCTCATTGTCGAGAAGGAGGGGGTGGTGAGGAAAAGCGTGCAACTTTGCAGTTTAGTGCCACTTTAATACCGATTGAAGTAGAACATTGCTGCAGAAAAAAAAATCCCATCCGTAGCTCCGCGAAGAGACATTTGACTGGAAAACGAGAGGACTCTGATAGATGCCCTGTTCGATAAGCAAAGACTTCACGGAGCTTTTTTAAATGCAGATTGGGGAAATTTTGAGGAGCTCTGGGAAAGGCACGCCAGTGAACTCGGAGTTCACGCTTCCGTGTGGAAGCCGACAGCCGGACCAACATAGAAGTGCGGCGGTAACAACGACTGTTAGGTGTTATGCACCGGGTGGTTCTTCAATGGACATTTATCAATCGTCGTTCTGTTGCCGGGAGGTTCTCCAGGGGTTGCTGCGCTCTTAGAACAGGTGGTGACGAGGCCGAGGTGTGGTGGTGGTGTGGTGGTCCGAACGTCACCGCATAACACTCTAGTAACCAATCATCCGATTACGTCGACCAATGAGGTTGTTTAATTTTGTTTGGATAGCGCATGATTTGTCTATGGTTTGTCTATGGCTTGTCGTTGTCACTTCTTCATCTGCACAGTAAATTTATTTACACCGCTATGAGTGTAAAATGAGTGTTAGATAACTCACACCCTTATGGGTGTAAATGCTACACCCCAGTGATGGGTGTAACAGAGGCGTCACATATTACACCCAAAAGAAGGGTGTTTATTGGGTGTATTGACCCTAAAATGGCAGGTTCTGAAAAAAAAAAACACTTGCTCTGCATTTAATTGCTAGTGTGAGCATCTTACCTATCTAGACTTTTTGAGTTTTTTTTTATTTCCGTGTTAGCGGCACGAAGCAACTGTGGCTATGAGCGGCGTACAGACGTGGGCAGAGGGCAGCAGGGAGGGTGGGGGGCTTAGTGTGCATCCTGGGCCGACTTCAGGGGAACTGCGCAGGCATTCGTCGGGAAAGTCTTCGGAAAACCCAGGGAAAACCGCAGGCAACACAGACGGTGTGAGGATTCGAACCCGTGTCACCGGTGTGGAAAGCGATCATCTTAACCAGCATGACACGGGAGGTTAGAAGAGCTTAGCTAGTTGCTTCCGCTTTAACCTCTTGTGGAAGCTTGAGTTAGCATTCATTATGTCACATGTACGCTCTTCCCGCATGAACACTGCTTAAATGTACTAGTAGGTATACATATATAGGTATATTGCATATATATGCGAAGGAAAAGGTAGAATGAATTCGAGATTACAAACAGAAAATGCAAGGGGGGTTTATTAAAGATTAAGGGGCAAGTCGACACTGCAACAGCAGCCTGCCTTCGCCATTTGCAAGCCCTGTTGAAGGCTGCTGCTGTCTTCCTTGTTCTTCCCTTGTTTTTTCCTAGCTGTTCGTGGTATTTGGTTCTTTCTACTTTTTCTTTTCGTATATTAATTTCACAATCATCAACAATAGTTAGCCCTTTACTTACATACACATATGTATTTCAATTTCGTGATCACGCGCACCAGTTAACCTTTCAGCCAGGGGTGAAGCCCCTGTCAGCTATTTTCAAGTTTAGTCCTGTTGAAGGCAGCGCTGACAGCCGAAACGTCGACCCCTAACTGTAACTACAGTTGCCCTACAGTTGGCAACACGACTGTAAAAAAAATTAAATGGGAATTACTAGAAATAGATTTAATGTAATAAAAGTAGCAATTGTTTCTAATCCTTATACGGCTTCCCAAGTCTCTTCATTACTTGTGGTCTATATCTTTTTCGCGTCCATCTGTACTAAGTTATCTATATCTATTACGAACATTATCACAATTAAAAAGAAAACTACGTGAGCTATGAGTATTGCGCGGCATACACCCATTTTGCACTGTATGAGTGTTCCAAAATTTAGCATTGTGTGTAACGGAAGTGTGATCGGGGTGTATTGGTACATTACACCCCTTTTACACCAACACGGGTGCTTAGTGGAGTGTAGTATAAGTGTAATTCGGGTTTGTCCCCATAGTACACCCTTTTCACACCGGGAAGGGCGTAAAAAGATTTACTGTGTGCATCTTCTCGAGAATATCTCACAGCCCTCATGTAACCACTGGTGTAAATACGATGAAAGGGGGAGCATGTCATTTTGTACATAGTCGTGGAGCAATACATGTTCGTTTCTGCAGAAATTCCGTTTCTGCAAATCTCCAAATGAAGATGTCTCACATTCTAACGAGTGGGTAGACCCACTCGTTAGGCAAACGATCTTATTCGATCGTAACTGGACCGAGAGATTACGCCCCTGTCACGAAAAGAGCGCGTCATACACCACGTGCTCGAGCTCCCGAGTGCCTCGCGCTTCGTTAGATCATGAGCAGAGTTGTACGTAACGCGTTACTAGTAATTGCGTTACTAGTAATCAATTACTTTTCTCAGTAATTTTTAACGTAATCAATTAATTTTTTGAGCAAGTAATTTTCCAAGTAATCTGATTACAATTTTCGGTAATCAATTACTGAGTAATCCATTACTTTTTTAACCTTCTTTCAACAATGGCAACCCTTTTCAGCAAACAAATCTGTAATAAACGCGTGTATGTGTTTTGTATGTTGCTTTCAAATGTATTTGCGAATTTCACTTACCATATACGTTGGTGTCTCATTTTAGAATTTGCAACAAGAGCTGCATAGTTGCATTCACTGCAGGCTTGTTGGCTTTGCTATGGCCCACAATTTAAAAGTAACGGAAAAAAGTAACGCGTTACATTTCTAATCGGTAACGTATTACATTTTCGATGAAGTAATTTGTAACGGTAAAGAATTACTTTTCGCGCAGTAGTAACAGTAATTGTAATCAATTACTTTTTCCGAGTAACGTGTACAACTCTGATCATGAGCCATGTAGGCGACGAAGCCTGTGAGCACGTGAACACATTCGTTAGGCAGACGACACCGTCGGTCGTTACGCGAGCAAGAGATTACGCCTTTGTCCCGTTAACGAAAAACGCGCGTCACGTGAAACGTGTCACGTGTTCGTGTTAACGAGTGCACCGTCCCTCGTTGGCTCGCGAAAGATGGAAGTGATTAAGCCCCCTTGTCTGTTAAGAACTGGAGGCGTACGCCTTTTTATGACACTTATGCAGCTACTTTAATTGTCAGAATATTAGCCAACGCCACGCGCTTTCCAAAAATCAGGAATGGTATGGTGGTGGTGGTGGTGGTATGATGTTCTAAGGAAGAGGGGCGAGGTCTGCCTGCTCAGACATAGGCGCAAAGTTTCACTCCATTGTGAAAGGGAAAGGGGTGAAGGGGGTGTAAAAGAGAAAATATAGAGGGTCAGAAATTTAAAAAAAAAAAGAAATTAGAAGCGTAGAGATAAATAAATTAGTAAGAATGAAGGGGAGAGCGTTCACGACAGTCCCACAGAGGTAACGAAAGCTAGGAGCGCGTCCCGCGCTTTTCCACGGATGTGGGTGATGACCCTGAGGGTACAAAATCTCGTCTAGAGAGCCACAGGGAAGTGACAAGGCACTGAAACCCGAGGTCAAGGTGGTAACGGTGTCATTCTGTGCAACGGTTCGTCCCACGTGTCGAAGGCTCATAGCGAAACACGTCCGGTATGACATCTGACATCACAGCTCTGGCATCTCCTTCAGTGAGACGGCTATGGGAGAAGTCACGCGCTTGCGTGAACGAATAGGAACGGCTAGACTTCTCGCTCTTCTGACGTCAACGCTGGACTCCGAAATTTGTTGGAACGTTTGTTTATCGCCAGCTACAGGATACGGAGAGAACTAATGCGTTTTTCCAGTATAGAATGACGTAGAATATAATCCGAAAGAGCACTAATGCGAGCCAGTTGGGTACATACATTAACAGACATGACGGAGCATGTCATTTCGTATAGTGCATTGCCTGCTTGATGTAACCAGCCACACGTGCCAAAATGTCACGCCAGAAATTGAAGTGCCGCATAGAAGCACGTCAGAGCGAATGTTCTATAGTTAATATGTGCGTGCTTCGACTACCAGCTATTATCCTTTTAGGCGTAAACGGCCTCGCTTAGACACAGTTGCAATGAACACGTTACAAGACGGCAAAAAGAAGAAAAGAAAAGTGTAAAATAGACACCACACCGGCGTAAGCCCTCAGCCGCCAGTGATGCGGCGTAATCTCGGCTTTCGTATAAAACCTAACAAATCAAAGATCTTTCTTGTGCATCTACAGAGCCCAGGATCTTGTTGTTTGAGCCCCAATTGCTGCCTGGCTAGTGAACCAGCGTTCTCCTCCTCTTATCTCATTTTCTTTCATACCTGTGCATGCATTTTCCAGGATGGCGCGGACGCTATGTGAGTTGAAACCTATCTCCTTTAATGAGCACTTTGTATTCCTCGCTTGATTTTTCGCTGCGCCAGGTGAATATTGCAGATATAATTCCAATGCCTCTGTCCCTTCTATTTCTAGGAAATACGAGTGATTAGGCCTCTAGACAGCAAGAATATTACGAGAAAGGTTAGTTCGGGGGGGGGGGGGGCTATAAACTCCCTGCGGAATGCCGATTTACTGCTTTGGTATTCACTATTTACGGTTTTACGATCACTGCTTACGGGAACGGGTATACCCCCTCTGTGTATTTTTCATTTTTGACTGCGACGTATCGCGCGACAAATAACATGTACTCTTACGCAAGAACGATTATCCCAAATGACATCTAACTGACCTCTAACAGACCTCGCGCGCGCGAGTGAGGTCTTTTATTTGTACATTCTCCAGATGCCCCTGGATTCCTTCAGAGAGTATGAGTGGTGCTGACGTCCGCGACGTTGAGAGTCCCCCGCAAGTTGCGCCGCCCTGTGTCCGTATAAGAGAAGAAATTTCTGTGGGAAAGGAGAGCTTGCGGTTGATTCACATGCTGATACTACGTCACACGGACCAGGGGGCTTAATCGCTTCATCGTCGTTACGGTCGTTACAAGCTAACGAGTGGCGGGAAATCCAAAAAGGTGGGCACGTGAGACATTGCGCGTGATGTGTACCACGGCCTTCACGTATCGCGCGAAGAGCGCCGTGCACGTGTTTTATCACGTGCCCACCTTTTTAAATTTCCCGGCCGCCTTTTTGAATTTCCCGCCACTCGTTAGCTTGTAACGACCGTAACGACGATGAAGCGATTAAGCCCCCTGATTACGTCACGCCAGGACTTTGGGCTGGTCCTCCAGCGTTGTGCCATACTGCTCGTGGCTGCTTTTTGAGCCCCTGTTTGCAAACTTAATTGCGCAGGTGAAAGACACAATTAATACAGTGAAAATATTATGCTGGCTCCTGACGTACTGTTCGATGAGTGAGGCACGGTCTCGAGCACCGTTAAATGTCACTTCAGTTCTTTGGAACCCTGGAACGTCTTCCTCGCTGTCTGGACATTGTGCGGTTACCCCAGCATTGAATTCGTTGGGTGGCTGTCGGAGCACGATGACCACGGCACCTAAATTTGAAATGGGGTAAAACATCCGATGGAACAACAACAAGACCAGGGATATTCCCACAATTTTCATCTCGACGGAGGGGAGGGATGCCCATATCTGCTGCTTTTATTGCGTTTGTGCAGTTAGGTCATGTCATGTCATAGTCATAGTCTAGTTAGTCAATTCCATAGCCCTGGTCAATCTCCCTTGTGCATTCTCCATGGGAAGAAGAAGAAGAAGGTGAGAACGACGGTATCACTGGACACCTTCACGCTGCGGAACACCTTCATTGCCATTCCATTTCGTGCTCATAGCATCCCCGTCGCTTCTTCCTCTATTCAATTCTTTCGTCGCATCCATAATCCCTTTTCCCCTTCAATTCTTTATTCCGTCATCTCGTTCATCTCTTCATCTCAGCGCTTCTCATAACCTTTAAGCCTCATAGCCTAGTAGGCGCACACATCTGGGCTATGCGCCACTCATTTTAAGAAGAAGAAGAAGAAGGTCATTGGAAATATTCTCGTAACATTTTGGTGGCAGCGGGGGATGCCCCAAACCCGGGGCAAGACCGAGCAAGGTAGACGAACGCTCAGCAAGGAGAAGGCCCGCGCCCACATCACACAGCGAGCGCTTCAGGTGACATGGTCGATGCTGCCCCCACGCAGTCTCTTTAAAGCAACTAGATGCCTATGCCTTCAAGTGACGCCACCAGCCAGATTACCAGCAAGTGATGTAACAGCATGCAAAGCTTTTGTATACCTATAGGACGAGAGATTTTCGGCTCGCGTCGGGGAGCTGCGTACTCAAAAAGCCACCGAGGTATAGCCGCAGTTACAAGTGAATTAGACAGCCGCATTCAATCTATTGCTGTCTATTATGAGAGAGGGGGAGGTCCTCTGAACGACAGTGTCTCGGTTCCCGTTGTACTGAACCCACAGAGTCTTCTCCGCAATGGGTTGCCCAAATGATATATAGACGTGCCTGTTTGCAATGGCACTGTGTCATGCGACGCGTACGGTATCCAACTAGAGGCCATAGCGTCGGTCGACCGCTGGTCTGATCGCACAAAAGCTCAGGTGTTTGTCGCAAAGCGAACTCTTGCAGGACCTACCGACAGGAAAGATGGACAACTTAGTATTTTGTCTCCCAACGAAGCCGGCGAGAACGGTGCTTCGAGCGAAATCCTCTCGAGTCAGCGCCCAAGCAGCGTCCTTATACATGTTGATTTTTTATTTTTTATTTTTTTCCATCCAAAATGCGTTCTATCAGGGGATAAATTTTCGGGACAAAAAACCATCGAAAGCTAAATAAGCGACAGATTTTATATGCTACAGCAAATGACACCTGCCCAATATGTTAATCAGAACATTATCTCTCTCATTAATTACAAACACCACGTTAGACTGCGCACGTCTGCGGGTATAAACGTCATGGCAAAAAGGTGTCGAAGCCAGCTCGGAAGAACTTGCCCTTAATTAACGAGAGTTCGGCGTCTCTGAATAATGGAAGTGTCTGTCTTTGTACGTTTTCAGAGCCGTTAGATTGTGTCGCAGGGGGGATCCAGCATGGCATCGTATCTGACGCGCGATTAACTGGGAGATTAGGATCCAAGCCGTGAGCGAATACCAGCACATCGAAGGGCTTCATTATCCTCGAGAGGGATAAAGAGTAATCCGCCTTATTTTACTCGCGAGATTGCCTTCTAATATAGCCTTCATTAGTTATTTTATATTCTTAGTATAATTGTGTTTGCAATGCAATAATATCGGGACAACAAACTAGGGCACCAACGGTGGTTAACTTTGAACCGAGACCCCCCCAAGGGTTTCTGAAACTTAACACTAAATTCGTTTAGTGAAGTAAATTCAAGTTAAGGGACCGTTGTTCTCAGGTCAAATGTAAGTCGGCGTTGGTGAAACCGGGCGGTTGGTGAAAGAGGGGTGGGATGCATGATAAGGATGCTGGACGGCCTTCTTCATAAGCGCTATATATATACACTGCTCTCGAAATGCAAAGGCGCGGGCGGCCACACCACACCACACCACAGTTTGAAGAAAGAAAGATGTCGTTACTTCGACATCAATACAAAAGAAACGGGATCCAACCGTTGCGTTGTCATGAGTGAGCACCAGGAGACAGTGCGGGTACGTGGGTCAGCGGTATCGATGCGTGCATCAAGGCTGCAGAGAGCGAGACAGATCCTCGTGAGGACATTTTGCGGCAGACGAGAGCAATCTTGGATCGGACATCTTGAACATCACCCGCATCAGACCTTTTGACCTTCACATATTTTTTTCCGGCTGAGGTCTCAATCGCTGAGCTCCTCTGTTTCAAGTCTTGCTGTTTCCATATTGGTTTCCGTCGACCATATCGGCAATGCCCGGAGTCCGCTTGGCTCAGGTTCATCTTTCACCACTCACTGGTATTAAACTCATTTACGAATTCTTTCTGTGTCACAATTTCTGATCGTGTGACGCTAGCTCCTCGTCCCAACCTTCTGTGATGATCGCTTTGACCGACCACCCCATACAATATCGTGTTTCGTGACGATGGTTTATGAAACCGCTATTTACGCTTTCCTCCTCTCTTCCTCTGTCCTTCTCAAGAAGGGCATCAAAATGAAGAGACCTTCTCCACAAGAAGATAAATTTTTACACTTTAGTGCCCCTTTAACGACTTACTGGTGAGCCCATATCCAGGCCTTTACCTGAACAGTTTATGCGTTTGGTTTACTAAGCTGGTGGATTAGTAACAGAAAGGGGGGGGGGTATGTTTATCGAGAAGAATAAAGACATTTCACAAAACATCACAGAAACGACAGAGTCACTACATTATCGTAGGATCATTTACGAACTGTTATAAAAGAGATGATCACTTTGAGGACCCTACACTCTTAAAAATGAACTTCACCGCATAGCACGCTCCGAACCAACCATAACCTCGAATTATATCGTTATCTGCCCTGATTTGTTGAAAACGGGAGGCGTACGCCTTTTTTGTGACACTTATGCTGTTCATAATTGTCACAAAAAAGGCGTATTTTTTTAAGGCGTAAAATTTTTAAGAGTGTAGCCGCACGGCAAACTTAATGCATTAAACGGAGTATGGCAGTAACTTCACCTCCTAACCAATCATAATCTCAAATGACATCGTTCCCTCCCTGATTGAAAACAGGGGGAGTGCGCCTTTTTTGTGACAATTATGCAAGACATAATTGTGACAGAAAAGGCGTACGCCTCCATATGAGCACGCGATGCGGTGAAGTTAAGAAGTTCGGTCTGAAGTTCGGTGAAGTTCTGTTAAGAGTACGAAAGAAGCTACTTCTCTACAACGAGCCCACTATACCGCCAGTGTCGGGCAGGTCACACGGTCTAACCTGCAAACAAGGTACTACTGCGTGACGAGCATCGATGACATTCAATAAGGACCACGTAATCCATCAGAGCTAGCGTTACAGTCTGTTCATTGCAATGTATGGAAAGACTGTCTTCTATCCGCCGTACACGGTGTGTGCCTAATCCGCGTGGACGGAGACGGATCGAGTCCAGGTTCCGGGATTAGAGGCCCTGAATGTCGTTTGTCAGACCGGAACCCGCCATCTTTCTTGGACGTACGTAAGGCAGAGCGGGCTGACCATGTCTCGTTCTAACGCTCTCAATAATTCATGGCTCCTTCCTTTGAGCAGAGGAGGGGGACACGCTCATGATGCGCATAGACGCATCGCGCAGCTCTCAGTTGCTGTTGCTGAAATTGATAGCATGTATTTCCTACGGACGGAGTTTTGGTTGAGCCCGCTATTTTATCAGTAGCTCTATGTACGAAAGGTGTTTATGGATGCTCTTATCGATTGTCATAGAGAACCAACATATCGCATACCACATGTCAATATATTCGACAGGTACTATATGCAGACTGTTTTGAAGATTTGTATCCATTTTTCGGTGACATCAGAAATGATTGGGACGCGAGGGGCAAATTCATATGCACGTGGTTGCAGTCATGCCACTGCACACTCGCATGTGGTTGCAGACATATTTCATATACAGGATGAGTGTATGGAGGAGGGGTAGTTGGTATAGCTTCATAGTAAATATGCAGCACAGAAACGCGGACACAGAATGAAGACAGGATGACTGCTAACTCTCAACTGACGGATTTTACTAGTCGAAACAGGGGTGCTAGACTCGTCGTATCTTGAAACACGAAGAAAGTTCAAGATTTGGGAGGGAGGGCAACCGTTAGATGCTTTCCGTGGCCCACGTGAGCGCTTCTGACTGTCAATCAAACCTCAGGTCAAGGTTACCGAGACGCGCGCACTTTGAAATATTTTCATGACGTCAAAATGATGTTTTAGTTGCCCGGGGGGATGGTGACTTTGCAGATTTTACCAATGTAAACAATTCGGGAGATATGAGGAAAGACAGCCGTTGGACAGTTTCCCTGGCCCACGTGACGGCCCGTGTTGTCAATCAAACCAAAGTTCAAGGAAAGAGAAAATGCAGCTTTTGGCAGAAGTTCGGTGACGTCAAAATGACGTTGCGCAACTTTTTTTCCACCGAACAAAGTTCAAGGAAAGATAGTGGCGAACTTTGAAGTTTGTTAGAAAGATTGCGGCCGTTTTTATTGCCGTGCCTTTACTACTGCGCCTCTGACTCCCCATTTATCATGAGTATCGTTTGCCATGCCAAACGAGGATTTTTGCCAGTGTTACCGACTGTCAAAGAACGCTGTTCGTTCACTGTGTGACCATCTGCGCAGAGCCTACACTCTCAGAACACAACTTCACCGCATAGCATGTTGTGCGCCAACTACAGCCACGAATGATATGCTTATCGCTTCTAATTTGAAGAGAGAAGGGGACATAGGCATCTTTAAAGCAATTATCATATATCCAAATTGCTATACTCCCCCCTCGCTCTTCGAATCAGAAGCGGTAGTCCTATTATTCGTGTCAATGGTTTGCGGACAACGTACTATATGCGGTGGTGTTCTGTTCTGAGAGTGTACACTCTTAGAAATGAACTTCACCGCATAGCACGCTCCTAGCCAGCCATCGTCTCGAACGATATCGTTATCTGCCCTGATTTGTTGGAAACGGGAGGCGTACGCCTTTTCTGTGACACTTAATGTTGTTCATAATTGTCACAAGAAAGGCGTACGCCCCCCGTTTTCAACAAATTGGGGCAGCTAACGATATCATTCGAGATGATGGTTGGCTAGGAGCGCGCAATGCGGTGAAGCTCATTTTTAAGAGTGTAGGATTCACGCAAGATGCGCTTCTCGTGACGGATAATGATATCATTGCGCACAAGATTGTTGTGTTCTCCACGTATGACACTGTACATCCCATGGCTGCAGGTTCAGTGATGTTCTCTTGTTTTCACGTGGTTTCCTTGCTGTACAAAAATGAGATTTTCCATTGAGACGCGGAGGAGGACAACAGCTTTCCTTCTGATTGAGAGATGCATCCTAAATATAAAATGCACACAACAGAGACATGAACACTGCATGTGCAGAGCGTTGGAAAGCGTCGGTGCTCTTCTATGCAGCGGAGCAGCACCTCGAAGTGAGCGCTTGCAAGTGCACGGACCCAGGGTTTTTCGGACATGCGACTTTCCCGTCCCTTTTACCATGGAGTGGTTGTGTCGTCGCAGTGCGGACACTAGTCTATTTACATGTGCTCAAATTTACACAGGGGTCATTTTGAAAAAGAAGTGAGCAGATACATAGAAAAAGGAAATACGAACCAAATAGTTTTTTTAACCGAAGCGTTGTTGTGTTCAGTGACCCCGAATACACGTATAGCACACGTGCCGATACAGCGGGTGTGTCATGTAAAACAGAGGCTTAAAATTCAACTTCGGGGTATCATTGGCACTTGTCATCGACAAACTTTTGGTGTGACTTGCGCGCACTTGATCGATTTTCAGTCGCGAGAAATATTCTGAATAGAACTCTGAAATGTGTCAAGTCAGCGCAACTTTTTTTATTTCGTTTGTTTGTTGTTGTCTTTCTTTGTGTTTTTTCTTGTCCGAAACAGAAAGGGCATTTCGTTTTCTCAACAAATTTCAACACAAGACACATTACCCTACTACAATAAAAATAGCTGAGGAAAATTTTCTTTGCTTAAAATCTTGACCGCGGTAATTACTCGATCACGTAATGTAGAATACTGTGGGAAGTAGAATGTAGTAGAATGTGTAGAAGTAGTAGTGTGTAGAATACATGGAAGTCTCCCCTTCGGTTCCCTCTTCCATGCTTCTGCTGAGAGCGGCAGCAAGGTTGAAACGACGCAGCTATCTGAAGCAACTGTGAGGAGGTTGCAAGAAAAGCCGTGTCACCGGCTGCTTCGTCTTTGCGGCTTTTTCCTTTTTTTTTCTTTGCATAACTTGACGGAGGACTGCACGGCCGGCAATTTCCGTGAATCGTACAACAGTTTTCCGTTTCCTTTTTACCATTACCCAGTGGCGCGGGTGTTTTGTGATGCCATTGGATCAGGCCTCGAGTCATGCTGTTTCTGTATGTATTCGGTTTGGAAGAAATCTTGATTCGATTCAAAATTGAACATACATTGGGGGGGGGGGGGGGGACGTCAAAATTTATTTATTTATTTATTTAATCACACAAGTGATTAGGAGCAGAGGCTAAAACGTCACAGGAGACCTGACAAGGCCTCTATCCCCTACATCCGCACAAAATTGGCTCGCCGCAGAACATCCTCGTATAACAGGCTGCTAGCCAACCATAATCCGGAATGAAAGCGTTTTTTCTCCTGATTTGTCGAAAACAGGAGGCGCTCCATAAGCGTCATTAAAAGCCGTACGCCCCGCACTTTCCAGAAATCGAGAACGATGACGATATTATTCTGCGCAATGGTTTGGGATAAGCGATCAGACACGCTATAGCATCTAATTCACCGAGACTGGTGTCCATACTCGCAGTAGAATCAAAAACACGAATAACAAGAACATAGTATGTATTTGTCGAACATGAAAGAACTGATGTTCGGAGGCTGGAACAACATAGAAGGGACAAATACATACAAAGCCTCAATTTGCCTAATTAGCGGTGAAAGATGAAAGTCACTGAAAAGGTTAGCCAGCTGTAGGACTCGAACCCACATCTTCTGGATTGCTGGTCCAGGGCTCTACCAATTGAGCTAAGCTAACACGCCTTCTCGGCGACTTCCAGGGTGCGTCATCTGAAGGGACAAACCAGCCACTCTCTCTCACTCATCGTCCTTTCACTCTTACATTTTTGCTCACTTACACACACATTCATACGACGGCAATCCAGAAGATGTGGGTTCGAGTCCTACAGCTGGCTAACCTTTTCAGTGACTTTCATCTTTCATCGTTAATTTCTTAGGCAAATTGAGGCTTTGTATGTATATGTCCCTTCTATGTTGTTCTGTTCCAGCCTCAGAACATCAGTTCTTTCATGTTCATCAGTTGCCATCTGCGTCGATCCTGTCGTATGAATGTGTGTGTGAGTGAGAAAAAATGTAAGAGTGAAAGGACGATGAGTGAGACAGAGTGGCTGGTTTGTCCCTTCAGATGACGCACCCTGGAAGTCGCTGAGAAGGCGTGTTAGCTTAGCTCAATTGGTAGAGCCCTGGACCGGCAATCCAGAAGATGTGGGTTCCAGTCCTACAGCTGGCTAACCTTTTCAGTGACTTTCATCTTTCATAGTATTTGTATTCGAAACGTGGAATATTCCCGCCGAATAAGATAGAAAGAAAGGGAAAAGCAGCAAGATAAGTTTCGATTGTTATTTTTATTTAGCGTTTCCGTACGGTGCGCTCGTCGAAGGTGGATATAGAGGCACGCCCTTCCGGAATGATTACACTGCTTTATAACTCGCAGTATACACAGTCGACTCCCCCGTCATTCAAATGCACACGTGATTCTTGTTCGCAAATACGTTTGCAATCAAGCTCGTATTATTCTGTGTCGTGAACTGTAGGAAGCTTCTTTCACACTGACACGACGATACGCCATCCCCACAGCGCCTCCTGCCCCGCTTAAACATTTGAATTTGAATGAAAGTAGCGCAAGAGTGACATTGTGTTCGACCTGCTTGTAAATTGACGCACGCGAACATCAGTCTCTTGTTATGCTAAACCATGGGATGGGTGCATCTACAGACATTCCGCTTTGCGTGAAATCACGTTCAACAGATGGGTCTCGTGGGAGGTCAGCCTCTATGTAGTTGACAACCTGAAACTGAAAGGAAAGCAGACGAGAAACTGATGTGAATGAAGTCATGCAGGCTTTTACTCCTTTGGGACTATTATCGATCCCTTTAGCATCACAGAATAGTCTTCCAAATGTCTCAGTTTGAAATATCGGCGCCTCCGGACCTGAGTCTTTTGCGTCGTATACACAGAGGTGTTCGAAGGGCGTTCAACAGGTTCTAAACCTAACAGAGGAGGATCTATAAACCTAAACCAAACAGATAACGATCAGGAAGAATAACATACATTTGTCCATCGACCTGTTCCCTTATAGGGGCACCAAAGTGCGAAAATTTCTGCTCGCGGATTCAAAGATGCCGTGGCATTGACAGCAACACAAGATGAACGGGATTCATCGGTTGCGTCGTTCATTGCGTGATAATGCGGTTGGTTGGATAATGCGATAACTCGCTCCCTCAAACGACTCTGCGCCAACCATTGCCACGAATGATAGGCTTATCGGTTCTGCGCGGAAGCGACAAGGGGCGTACGCCTTTTTGTTTCAATTTGGATATATGATAATTGGCATCAAAAGGCGCACGCCCCCTCTCTCTTCCAATCAGAAGCGATAACCCTATCATTCGTGGCAGTAGTTGGCACACAGCGTGCTGTCCAGTGGGGTTCTGCTTTTATTTTTTTATTTATTTGCATGAAATTTGCAAACCCTGAAAGGGTCAAAGTAGGAGGGGCACAGAAAGTCCAAAATAATTTACAACAAGACACATATATCACATCATGTAACCGCGTTTAAGCCTTTCACAAATGCCGTGACAGAGCGGTGTGAGACCTGAGCAGATGACAGAGAATTCCATTCTTCACTCTTAAAAATGAATTTCACCGCATAGCACGCTCCTAGCCAACCATAATCTCGAATGATATCGTTATCTGCCCTGATTTGTTGAAAACGGGAGGTGTACGCCTTTTTTGTGACACTTATGCTGTTCATAATTGTCACAAAAAGGCGTACGCCTCCCGTTTTCAACAAATCAGTGAAAATAACGATATCACTCAAGATGATGGTTGGCTAGGAGCGTGCTATGCGGTGAAGTTTATTTCTAAGAGTGTTCGACGGTTCGAGGAAAGGACGAATATTTAAAGCAGTCAGTCCTGCACTGAAATGGTTTGAGTGTGCGCTCATGGCTTAGCCGTGTTGATCTGCACTCTTAAAAATGAACTTCACCGCATAGCACGCTCCAAGCCAACTATCATCTGGAATGACATCGTTATCTGCCCTGATTTGTTGAAAACGGGAGGCGTACGCCTTTTTTGTGACAATTATGAACAGCATAAGTGTCACAAAAAGGCGTACGCCTTCCGTTTTCAACAAATCAGGGCAGATAACGATATCATTCCAGATGACTGTTGGCTAGGAGCGTGCTATGCGGTGAAGTTCATTTTTAAGAGTGTGGGTGCGTGTGGACGTGGAGTGATATAGTCCTGATGATTGATTCGAAATTGACCATTGAGTAATTGAAAAAGGAACTGGAGCCTGTGGGTCTTTCTACGCTCTTCCAGCGGTATTAAGCCACTCCGTGCGTAAAGAGGAGTAACTGAGGTGAGACGATGGTACGACTTGAAAATAAAACGTAACGCTCTCCTTTGAACGGATTCAAGAAGTCGAATATTCGCAATGGTGTACGGGTCCCAAACAATATCACTATATTCCAGAATAGGACGGACTAATGTTTTGAATGCCGTTAACTTAGTATGAGCTGTGCATTCACGAAAATGACGTTTTAAGAACCATCTTACCATGGTAAGATCCATATCCACCACACTCTGATCCATGATCCACCACACTCTAAAAGATCATGTATCCATTTAAGATCCTTCTATAGTAATATTTGTAGGATTTTTTTTGATTCCGCGTTAGCGCGAAGCAACTGTGGCTGTGAGCGGCGTATACAGACGTCGACAGATGGAGAGAGGACAGCAGGAAGGAGTGGGGGGCAACGGGGTTAGTGTGCGTCCTGGGCCAACTTTAAGGGGAACTGTGGCGTCATTCGTCTGGAAAGTCTATTGAAAAAAAAAGAGACAGGAAAAACCTCAGACAGCGCAGCCGGTGGTAGGATTCGAACCCACCCTCTCTCAGACGTTTGTAGGATTGTGTAGGAGAGCTGTAACACCATGGAATTGTGTATTGGTGGCAGTTCCACCAACCTTCGTTGAGAAGTACTTTGCAGAAACGTAGACGGGTGGAAATCCAGCGAACCAGTATGGAAGTATGAATGGAAGTGCCTCAAGACGAGAGCAGCCGGACCCTACTGGTTATACAGCTTATCGCGAAATAAATACGGATATACGCGACGCGTTCAAAAGTGCTCCCCCAGTCTGGAAGACCTCCTTTAATAGCCCTCTTCCTCGCCCCCACCAGTTATGTCTTCCCCGTTACCTCCAGACACTCCCTTGGAGCAGAAGAAAATGACGCAACATTCAGGACGACAAATATCCAACGACGCCTCCCCCAACATTCCTATACCGAGAAACGGCCTGTCTACAATTCATTGTTCTCAGAAAGAACGGAAAGGGGAAGAAATATGCTGTAACTGATGATGAACACCTCTGGGACCTCTGGAACCGCCTTTCCCTCCGCGTCCATAGGCGCCTTGCTGCCTTCCATCAAACTTATACCCTCCACTTCCACGTGTGTGCCCGTCGCCATCACTCGTTCTTTCTTTTCTCTTCTTCGTGCCATTTTTATATTGGCGCCCCTGGGACTGCAGGACTTCTCTGAGGACGCTCGGCCCATTGCTATTCTGTCCGCGACATCGGGAAAAAGAGTCATTCTCTTAAAACAATGGGTCTGAACGATAAGCCCAATCTAGGATATTGGACCACTGGCTTTATGGAAGACGGAACGCATCTTTTTGCGGGGAAACCTTTCTTTTCGCATTTATTCCTTCAGTTCCGTATGGAGTTATCATCTGATGAGTGTTTTGAAGCTAGAGTATATGACCGTTGTTGCCCATACCAATTGTACGGCACAATTCCGTCGTTCCTGGAGAGAAGCAGTCGATCCAGTTGCGTGTAAATTGGTGCTCAAATGTTCCAAGTGAGTTGGGTGAATGTTTGAAAAGTGTGGCTCATAGTAGAGGCAATGTCTTTGCAGAGGTCGTCGCAAAGTGCAAGGTAGTACTGAGAATGGGTTATCCTTTGAATTCATAAGACAGGACGTAGTTATACAGGGTGGTTGCTATAAAAGGTCAGTCACATTGTTGTGCGTGACGCAATATCTACTTGAGGGACAGGCTTGTGATACCGCACAGTAAATAATTTGTGCCAGATAAACGTACGCAAAAATCGTGGTTGCCATGCACAGCCTTAAAAATTAAATATGACCACGCAAACGTTCGTCCTCGTGCATTTCCGATGCGCTATACCGATGAATGGAGACGAAAGTAAGCGTGGCCGTATATACTTTGTTACACAGTGCTTCGTAACCACAATTTTTTTGTTCGTTTGTCTATCATAAACTATTTACACTGAGGCAGTGGAAGTCTGTGCGTCAACGAGGTATCGGTCGCGGAAGTATCACGTCATGCACGAAAATGTGACTGACCTTCTACAGCACCCACCCTGTACTTTGGCGCGGAGAAAAGTGTAGTAATCGGGATAGAAACCGAGCCATAAATGCTTCATCATATACTGACGCCGGAAATTGTCTTCCAGAAATAAAGAATCGTGAACTTCAGTGCAATTAAATTGCATTGAGGCAAAATTGCACTCGACAACACGTGTAAGCACGAATTAGGCCCATAATCGGTGACATTACTACACTCCACATCAGTCGAACATCATGATGCTATATCGACCTTTCCAGATGACGTGAGCAGCATTTCTCGACGGTACACACATACAGCTGAATTGTAGCCAGGAGCAGCTGTTGCATGCCACAGTAGAGAAATTGTTTGTGGATGGTCACAAAAATCGATAACGCATCATCGCGAAATCCTAATTGAAAAGTTTTGTAGCAGGAAGTTTTTGACAGCGTCACTTTCCACTAAACGCTACGTGACGCTTAACTCGGCGTTCTTTGATGATTTTACGAGAACGTTGTCATACGACCCAACGTAATATGCGTCATGGATCATTCACCGCAGTGAGAAAGAGAGTTTTGCGATATAACTATGTAGACATATTAGAACGTTCCTCACACGATATCGGATATCGTAGTATAGAGGAGTAGGCAACGAAGGAAGTCTCGAAAGACTGGATTCCGTATTTCCTTTGTGGGAGTAGCAGAATTCGTCAGTGACGAATTCAATATCTTCCGGGTTTTTTTTTTCTGTAATCAAAACTCAAACTCTGGATTCCGTGTTTTCCTGCGCGCGCTTCTATTGAAACAGCCCTGTGGATATGTTGCGATATTTCCATGAAAAAAGAAGAAATATATATATATATATATATATATATATATAATAAATCCCGACACCGGCTGCAGCTGTCTGAGGCTTTCCTTGGGTTTTCCGGCAGACTTTCCAGGCGTATATCTGCCCAGGATGCATACTAACCCCATTGTTCTCCGCCTCCTTCCTGCTGTCCTTTCTCCATCTGTACAGGTCGGTTACGCCGCTGATAGCCGCAGTTGCTTCGCGGCGTTAACACGGAATTAAAAAAAATCAATTAAAGGAGATTTCCGTATGATATCGTTCTCGAAGCAAGCACTGGTCCGAGAACAACGGACAGCAATGGACATAAAAGGGTCGTGTACTTCTCTTGTTTATATTCCTTCTCGAGCCAATAGCGGTGCAGCGTGACGTTGAAGCCCTGGGCTGATCTGCTGGTATGACATAAACAGGTCCGTGTGTCGTAGCGTCAATGAGGAGAGTGGCCACAAGGTCTCGCTTTCTCGCTGGCAATTGCCTGCTACGGTTACGGGACGGCGCTACTTGCGGGGGACCCTTCACGTCACGCAGTGACGTCAGCACCACTCGAGCTCTCCGAAAGAGTGTATGAGATTCTAGAGGATGTACACTTGAAACACCTTGTGCACTATATAGGTCAGCTGGCATAAACACTCTTGTACAAGAGCTCAGGTTGTCTGTTGCACAATACGCCGCAGTCAAAACGAAAACTTAATGAAAGTATCCTACGTTACTCCTTAAAATTCAAGACACAAGCAAAATACACTGATTTTGTCATAATTCCGTCTTTGCATGCTCTATTTTGGTCACTTATAAAGTACATGTACTGCCCAATAGGTTGCCTAACACTAGTACAGCCAGGCCTTATTCCGACCGACGATATAACACACTTGTACACGCTTGAAGTCTACTACTTTCCCCCGAGAGATCCTTCTGCGTGTGGGTGTCCGCAGACCATAATCTCCTATAAAAGGCACAAGAAAGCCACCCCAGTAATCGGTTCCTGTATTACTGCATCCAAAGTGAGGACATTGCGACGCTTGTCACGCGATGTCCCTCACCAGGAACACGTTGCGGTCAGTATGTGTTCGTTTATGAGCCATCATCCCGAGTTGCCGCGAGAGCGCCGTAAAGTCAGCCGAGAGTGAAGAGGGGCTAGAGCAGACATTAGAGTGTCACTCGTCCACTCTCGGCTGCTCCAAGACAGACACTTTGCTCGACGTAGACCCAGCGTGCTCCGCTTGCCCGCTGTTTTTATAGCTCGACGTGCCCTGCTGGTGATATACAGTTAAGAGCGAGACCAGAGTCTAGCGAGCGGACGCTTGAATATAATGACACGTGTGCTAATCTTGGCTGGATGAAAACAGGAGTGAAAGTGAACTATGGTAAGACGTTTCTTCCCCCCCCCCCCCCCCCCCACTTTTTTTGCCGACGACGAATGTGGGCCAACGTCTTCACCTGAAGACGCTCAGGAAGATCTTTAAGTCGAGGGGAATATTTGTGTGGTCCGACCATATCGAAGTAAACGCCTCTGACAGATTCGGGGGGGGGGGGGGGGAGTATAAATTGCGTCTTTTATATAAAAATACCAATGTAGACAGAGATAAAATATAATAAATACCGTATAAATATAAATCTTCTTTTCGGTGACTAATCCGGGTGTTACTTATGCCTTCGGCGTTATCGGGTTAATGGCCTTTGCTCAACAGGACCACACGTATCTGGACACATGCGCGAGCTTTTTCAACCACGACAACAACAACTACCACTACTACCTACATGTATGACGATGGGATGAGGTGTGTCACCGCAGAAATTGCGATAATTGCGTGTTTTTTCACTTTTGAATACAAATGGCGCAAAATGCACACTCTAAAAACAAAGGTGGTGGTACACTCTAAAAGCAAAACTTCACCGCATGGCTTAGAACCAAACTTCCTTCAGAATATCGACACGTTCCTGATTTGTTGAAAATGGGAGGAGTGCGCTTTTTTGCGTCATGTGTTAATTGATACGAAAACGCCGTGCACTTCAGATTTTAGCGTGCTAGCTAAAACTTGCCAGCACCGGACAAATATTAGACAACTATGTGAGTGATTCCAGTGGGCGCTCAAGAGGTCACAGGAAGCCTCATACACAAAGTGAACTATGACTGACGTGTACACGGTTGAAAACATTTTAGTATATAACTCGCTTGATGATGGAGTAACGCCTCCAGCGTTTAGAATAAGGGCTCTAGCTTTCTTCGAAACGGAATTATCTGTGGTGATGCGCAGAAAGTGCTCAACAGTGCTTAAACGGATTCGAACCGGAAGCGATTCGGGGAGTCACTCCTGTGTCCCGTGTATTCCTTTTCGTCCGTCAAACCTGTCCCTTCCGGCACAGTCAGATTGACAGGAAATGCTGTAAGTGAACTCGAATGGAAGTAATTATACACTCTTAAAAATGAACTTCACCTCATAGCACGCTCTTAGCCAACCATAATCTCGAATGATATCGTTATCTGACCTGATTTGTTGAAAACGGGAGGCGTACGCCTTTTTTGTGACAATTATGAACAGCATAAGTGTCACAAAAAAGGCGTACGCCTCCCGTCTCTCTAGGTCTCTAACATTCTTTGATGCCGAGATTAATCAGCCACAATCGCGGCCTATGGGAAATTTTGCGTTTGATGCCTCAGTTGCGATTTATAGCAGGTGTTCTTCAATATGAACCGGAGATACCTTGTTGCTCTTTCAAGGAGCAGCTGTAAATCTAATTGCGTTAAAACGGCATTTCCATCTATTTTTCTGCAGATCCCTTCGAGCAAGCGTCAAGATTTTTCCAGGGCATCAAGAGCACATTTATCGCATCCTATGGAGGTATAGCTCCCTAATGTGCTACAGTGACCATCCACCGGATAAATATACATAACGGCGTCGCCTAATGACGAGCCAAACCTCCCTGCACAAACACTCCATACTTACACGACGCGCGTCGGCAAAACGCTCCCCTGCAGGCAGGGATAGAGGGCGGTACGAAACATTGCTTCTTTGGTAATCTTCCTTTTCCCCACTGCTGGAGAGATTACGTATATGTGCTCTTCTCACCAATCTTCTCTCCGTCCCTTCCCCTCTAATCCCCAATCTCATGCCATCCCTTAAATCCGCTTCCTTCACTTCCTTTTTTGACGCTTTCTTTGACTACCTACGGTGTTTTCAAGGTGGTGACGACAAGTAATACGGGTGTACGGGTGCCAACAAAGAAGAGCCCTACGATGCTGTTAGAATGGGAGTAAAAAGGTTAAAAAAATGGAGCTCGAAATCTATACTGTACAACAGACTGGTCTCTTCCCGTCTTCTTGTGCTTTTGTTCCCAATGCGACTGCGCTGTCGCTATGGCTTCCCAGAGTACAGAATAATGTTGACGCTGCAGAAATAGATCGATGAAATGAGGGGACTGGTCTATCTTCTTCCGTTACCACTAATTGAGGTTGGCTAGCGAACGTGCTTAAGTGGACACGAATTTGGTGGCATGTACAGTAAGAAAATGATAGGGAAAGGGGCATAATGAGATAATCAGATTCACTGAGCTGCCGTGGCCGGACTACGGCAGGATCGTCACCGCAGTATAGAAGAGTTGTCCACCAAAGGAACGATAAACACTATCACCCAAAATGCAGAGCGAAATGCTAGTGGTTTTGCCGATGTTTTGTCTGTATACCAGTACAACCTCGCTATTACGCAGCTCTTTTGAGAAATTGAAAAGTCATCAGGCTTGTACTGCGCTCGTCTCTTTCTGTGTTCCAGCTTCAAAACGCTACCTTCCATCATGTTTATGCAGTGACGTTAACTCTCACAAAAGGGCGTACGCCCCTCGCTTTCCACAAATCACGAGTGATAGCGCACTCCTCCTGTGAAACGGTCGGCCTTTAGCGTGTTATATATGGTGCACTCTAAAAACAGAACTTCACCGCATAGCACTCTGTGCGCCAACCATTGCGGCGAATGATAGGCCTATCAGCCTCTAGGCCGTTTTGTGTGTGTGTGTGTTTCTTTTCTTTCTTTCTTTCTTTCTTTTCTTTTTATTGAAGGCATAGCAAGTCGGCCTAAGCCTGACTAACCGTTCCTCCCCTTTTTTGCAATAAACATATCCCCCCCCCTATCGATCTGACTCCAAGAGAGGGGGGATATGACGAATGATACGACTTTTCGTGTCAATTTGGATTTATGATAATTGACACAAAAAGGCGTACGGCGCCGTCTCTCTTCGAATAAGAAGCGATAACCCTATCAATCGTCGCACTGCATGGTTGGCGCACAGAGTGCTATGCGGTCAAGTTCTGTTTTTAGAGTGTACGTGTCACAAAAAGGCGTACGCCTCCCGTTTTCAGCAAATCAAGGGAGAGAACGATGTCACAATGTCATTCAGGATGATCGTTGGCGATAGAAACTTGCACTCTTAAAAATGAACTTCACCGCATATCACGCTCCTAGCCAACCATCATCTCGAATGATATCGTTATCTGCCCTGATTTGTTGAAAACGGGAGGCGTGCTCCTTTTTTGTGACACATATGCTGGTCATAATTGTCACAAAAAAGGCTCACGCCTCTCCTTTTCAACAAATCAGGGCAGATAACGACATCATTCGAGATTATGGTTGGCTAGGAGCGTGCTATATGCTGTGAAGTTTGTGGGAGCCTATTCTCACTCTCGGGGGCAAAGCCCGTCCATTCGATCCCAGTGGAAGGCAAACCACAACTAGAAATACAAGATGTGCCAAGAAACTCTTTACTTTAATAACTCACATCTTACAGTCTGTTCCTGTACGCTTTCACGTCCACACTGTGCACCAACTCATTCGTCGTCCTCCTTTTACCCCTCCTTTTTGCCTCCAACCTCCTCCTCGTCCTCTTTTACCCCACACGTGTCACAGAAAGGAGCACTCTGCCAGTGCCTTATCCAAACAGTGAAAATGTTCCCCACGCCTCCCCCCCTCCCCTCCTTGTGGTAACTACCATGAACAAAGTTGCAAAATTCAAAAGTTTACCGACAAACAAAGTTGAACATAGTTCCTCCAACATGTCAATTATGACGTCTTCCGGGGGTTCTTCCCGCTGAGGAGCCCCCCGTAACAGTCCGGGTCGTAGGCGTCGCTAGGGTCGCTAACGCTACTGATACGTCTCCGGCGGTACAGGCGGCGTCGACCCTGTGTAGCAGACCTCGACGATGAGTCGCCCTGTGTATCTCTGGGACGTTGCACATAGGGCACAGCAGTCTTTGTTCCTCCTCGGACAGGGGAATCGGTGGATCGTGGGGGTGACGGTCGGACAACGTCAGTCCCAAAAAAGGAGGCGTAGGCTCTGAAGCAGGATCTTCGCCCTGGAGGGGGCGTGGCTGCGACGACCATCTGGAGCGAGCCACCCATCCAACAGGGCGGTCTTCCGCCACCACCGTCCAGGTGGCCACTGAGCGAAGAGCAGGTCGTGACGGCGAACGAGATCGTGCCGGTGGTCCGCTTGATCCCGGGCGGCCTTGGGTAAAGTGGAAGTCCCGGGCGCCGCGTTGTCTCGTACGGGGAGGCATCGTAGTCTGCCAGGGAAGAAAAGGGGAATCCGGTGAGAAAGCAATTTCAAACCGTGAGAACCTGAAAAGGCTCTCCCCCAGAAGGTTATAGCTGAAGACTGCGAAACAGAAATCACACTAAGAAAGACCAACTATACAAGAGCACTAGGATTTAGCGACTAGAATAGTGGCAGCTACGTGCGCCGCCTGCGGGGACAGAAACTGCAGCGACTGGAAGCTGGTCCGGAAGCGGAATCCTGGTCCAGGTCCTGGGGAGCAGACAGCTGATGATCGGTCTCCTCTCCGACGGGGTCTCGAAGGTGGTAAGCTTTCAGATCCGAGATGTGTACTGGCCCAGTTTCCTCGCCGGTGTCACAGCGACGAAGCCTGTAAGTGAGCCCGGAGGAGCACGCACTTACCTCGAAGGGGCCGTCCCACCTATCTGCGAGCGAAGCTGCACAGCCGCGTGACGCATCACTAAGCGGGTGAGTCCGTCGAAGGACAAGGTCACCGACGCTGTAGGTGAGATTCCGTCGTCCACGGTTGTACTGGCGAGCCTGGTCCAACCTTGCGACGTCCAAGTTCTCCCGAGCCGTCCGAGCTGCGACGTCCAGTCGGTTCTGGAGGTCCTCAGCGTGCCTTGAATAAGGAGGCTGGGTACTGCCCTCCCGGAGGCCCAGAGCATTCTCTACTGGAAAAGGAGCCTCTCGTCCCAAGTTCAGGAACGCCGGGGTGAAGCCTGTAGATCTGTTGACCGTCGTCCGTGTAGCGAACGCCAGCTCAGTCATGCGAAGATCCCAATCACGGTGGTGTTGACTAGTAAAAGCAACCAACATCATCTTCAGGTTCCGATTAACACGTTCGGTAATGTTAGCCTGAGGGTGATACGGGGAAGTCTTCTTGTGCTGAATGTCTAAGACACCGCAAGAATCTGAGAACACCTTACTTGTAAAGTAGGTTGCGTTGTCAGTGATCAGCTGAGCGGGAAACCCGAACCGGCAAAAGGTGTCGAGTAGTCGTTCCCATACTCTTTAGGAAGTCAGCGTCCTGAGAGGAAACAGCTCAACCCACTTCGTGAAATGGTCAGTAACCACAAACAGGTACTGGTTACCTCTAGCACTACCGGGAAAAGGTCCCATCACATCACAAGCGGCTATCTGCCAGGGCCTATTGCTCTGAACCGGCTGTAAGCGCCCAGGGGGTAAACCACCACGAGATTTTGCTCTCTGGCATATAGGACAAGTACGAACATATACTTAGTTACGTCCTGCCTCATTCCTGGTCATGTCGCAACACGACATAACTTTTCATAAGTTTTCCTGCCACCGCTGTGACCTGCCAAGACCCAGTCATGAAAGTAACGTACGAAAGACTTACGCAGCTTCCGTGGCACCACGACTCTGAATGGGGATGTACCGTCGTCGTCATCCGCCTGGGGTATGTACCTGAACAGGATGACATCCTCGCCCAGCAGATAGGAGTCGTGCCGTCCGTCAGACGATCCGGTGTCTGCCGAGACCTGCTCAGCTAACCATTGAGACACCCGCTGACAAAGGCCGTCCGCTCTGTGAGCGTCTAGGAGCTGTTCTCTGTTCACGACCGTGCCCCAGGACAAGGATTCGTCGCGTGCCACTTGTGCTGCTGCCAGGAGTTGAGAAGGCACATCGCTACCTTCCTCGCCCCCCTCCGGTAGAGGCGCACGGGATACTGCGTCTGCTACCACGTTTGTTGAGCCCCGCCTGTACTCCGCGTTGAAGGAGTAGCCTTGTAGCTTCAGGGCTCACCTGGCGAGACGTCCAGCTCGGTTGTGGAGCAGCTGCAGCCATGAGAGTGCCTGGTGGTCAGTCTGGACGGTGAAAGTGCTGACACCCAGGAGAGATCAAACTTCCTGAGAGCGAAGATGATCGCCAGGCACTCCTTTTCCGTGACGGAATAGTTCCGTTCTGCCGGATTCAGCGTGCGACTTGCAAAAGTCACTGGACCAGGGATTTCCCTACACCCCCCTCAGGGGGGGTGTACACCCTCCCTGCATTTTTGGAACACCCCCCATGAAATTTCGCAGATGACACTACCCAACTCGGCCACCAACACATTCTAGTAGTGAGTCCGGCGCAGCGAATTCCATCCTGTACTATCAAACTTGGGCTGTAGGTCCACGATGAAGATGATCCTACCATGCATTTGTCCAAATTCATCTGAAAATCACTGTTCCATTCATATAGTACGCGCCTACGAGAAAAAATGAGTTCGGGCATGCAAGCTTAATGTGGATCACAAGGAATCATTTGCGCCCAACTCAATCAAGCGAGGTATTCAGCTCGTCTGAGGGTTTCACCGTTGGTTGCTAGGTATTGATATTGAGTTTCGTGAGCCAAGGTGAAAGTCTTTTTTCTTTGTCGGTCGTGCGATTATGCATCTTAATGTTTAAATGCCGCTCATAATGAATCTGTATTCTACTGTACTGTGTTATAACGTAATAACATGTACAAAAAAAACGGGAAAGCTCCGCAGATGTGTCACCATTGTGCCACGGTTCTTTCCGTGTCTCAGAAAAATTTCGTAAGTGGAACCTTCACCAAGCATACCCCCCCCCCCCCCCCCTTGAAAGCTCGGCACCCCCTCAGCAGTGAATTTCTGGGGAAATCACTGCACTGGACAGAGAACAGCGTCATGCTCCTGCAAGAGAACTGCGCCAACACCATAATCGCTAGCATCTGTTTGCACAACAAACGGTTTATTTAGGTCGGGCAAATATACCCTGGCCGTATTAGCGATTGCATGAGATAGAGCTCGGAAGGATTGTTCCTGCTGTTCTCCCCAATGACAGCGTGTGTCTTTGCGCAGCAACTGGTTAAGCGGCTGCGCTAACTGAGCACAATTAGGAATGAATTGCCTGTAAAAACCAACCATACCTAGGAAACTCTGCAAGACTTTTACGTTACCGGGAACCGGAAACTCCATGATCGCCTTGAGATTGTCATCGCTAGGACTGATGGTACCTCCATCCACCATGATGCCGAGAAGGCTGATCCTAGGCGATGCCAGCTATTGAGAAAAGAGGAAGAAGGGGCTGATAGTGCGCGCCGGTGGCGCGACCCGGGATTCGGTTTTTGCTTGTTGTTAGTAGTAAAACGTTTGAGCTTCATCGGATCGGTTGTCTCCTCCTTTCGTTACATTATTTGGTGCCGAAACCCGGGACTAACCCGCTCTCGATACTCGGAAGGACGACAGATTCTCCTTGAGGGGTTCACCTGGTTTCCCTTTTCGTTGCTCCGGGAACCACCTGCTCTCGTCATTTTTCGGAGGAATAACCGAGCCCTCGTCGTCTGGCCGCCACCATCTGTGGTCGATGGAGTGTCTTCGGCAGACATCCTACGCTCGGAGATCATCCGTCTCATCACCAAGTCAGATGCGCTACAGGCCACCGGTGATGCAGCACGTGCTTCCATCGTGAACGTCATTTTTCAACTAGAAGAAGGGTCCACTAGAGTCACTAAATAAGCTACGCTTCAGCGTAGCTTATTTAGTGACTCTAGGGTCCACGAAGCTCAAGGACCTGGACGTCGCCATTCAAGAGGCCATCGATGACGATGGCTTTGAACAGGAGTTCCTGGAGGCCTCGGAGTACCAGGACAACATCCTCCTTGCTGTTTTGAAGGCTCGGCGTTTCGTGGCACAGAAGCTTCCTCCTCGCCTCGTTTCCCTCGGCGGTTGCGGTGGTATACACGAAGACAGTCGGAACAGCTCTATTGCTTCCTCTGAGGCAGGAGACAGGCCGGACGACAGGGATTCTGGAGGGAATGCCAGAGCAGATTCCGACACTGCAAGGTACTGCTCCAAACGTCAGCAAGAACGATACGAGACTTCGCTACTGAACGAAATCTCGTTCAGTGGCGATCTACTCATCGTCATCAGCGATCAGCGTTCAGCGTCCTCAACCGACGAGACAAGAGATTTCGCTACTGCACCCCTACAAGGAGCGGGACCCAATCCAAAGCCCGTGGAGACCCCATATATTTCTCCTGCCGTGTTAACGGGCGAGGACTCGCTCATCCCTAGAAGAATCTCTCCCAGCATGCGCATTGACAAGTACGACACTATTCCCGTCGAAGACAGCGATCCAGAACTCCGTGTGCCGTGCGAGGTATACAGTAACGGCGCGCGAGGTATACAGTAACAACAGCTTCTCAGAAATCTGACATCAGGACGGCACTGGCTAGCAGACTCTTCATTACGTGCGCCCAGACAAGGCATGTGGAAATGTCTGCCTTTGCACTGCCGAACCCGCAGAGCTCGCAGGACGACCCTAACCTAAGGTCCCCATCGGATCGCGAAGTTCGAGTGCCCGTGGCTGAGGATCCTGAGTCGGCAATTCGGTTTGCGAATGTGGCCAACGACTACTGCTACGGATCTATCCGCAAGACAAGGCCTTCTTTATCCCGGGCATGCCACCTCGCAGTCGAAGCTGCAGGAATAGTCCGTGGATTCGACATCAAGGATATCCGTTACGGAGTCAGTGACGACCGGCTTCACAGCCTTGACAGGTGCGTCCTCCGAGTGGGGCGTACTGGACGTTTAGGAAATCTGGGCCGAGCGACGCCTTTCTACGACTCTGAGGCCAGTTGCACTTCTGCGAGAGTACTCATGAAGACGCTGGCGGACTTCCCGCGGGCGGCCCCTGTCGACAGGTTCGACAGGTGGCAGCACGAAGCGAAGTATGGTGGGACCGGTGGCGTTACCGGCGGCGCATCATCACAACGCCGGCCGGGGAATATATTGAGAAAAGAGGAAGAGGGGGCTGATAGCGCGCGCCGGTGGCGCGACCTGGGATTCGGTTTGTGCTTGTTGTTAGTAGCAAAACGTTTGAGCTTTATCGGGTCGGTTCTCTCCTCCTTTCGTTATACGAGCTGTACTTTGCGGGGGTTAATGGTTAGCTCCGCCTGCTTCATCCTTGCGAGGACGATTGACAGGTGTTCCAAGTGTTCCTGAAAATTTCTGGGAAACACTACGACATCATCCATGTATGCCATTGCGAAATTGTACTTCGCATCTCCTAGTACGGTGTCCATTAACCGCTGGAAGCTGGCTGGTGAGTTGGACAGACCGAAAGGCATCCGTACGAACTCGAACAAACCCCTATGACAGGTAAAGGCTGTCTTCGGGACATCCTCCCGGGCAACTTGGATCTGCAAGAACCCTCTGCTACAATCAAGCGTTGAAAACACAGCAGCGTTGCCCAGGGAATACATGATTGATTCGATGGACGGGAAGGGATAAGAGTCCCTTACAGTTACTGCATTAAGTCGACGATAGTCGACGCATAACCTTGCCGTACCATCACGTTTCGGAGCCAGGACGACAGGAAACGCCCAAGGGCTCTGGGATCTCTCAACTGCACCGGTTTGGAGCATTTCTTCTAGAGCAGCGTCTAACAAAGAACGCTTATGTACGCTCAAAGGTCTTGGATCACAACGCTAATCTAGCGTTACCCGTGTCTATGCTATGCTCTAACAGAGACATCTTACCGGGTTCTTCCATAAAGATATCGTCGTACTGCCGCAATACTTGTTGAAGCTGACGGCGCTCCTCCTCAGGACCATGGAATGACCCCAAGACAGTCGGGAGTGCGGACGGTTCGGTGGAGACTGCTGCAGCTTGCTGTGCCGTGCAATCGTCCGCTACCGTGGCGAAGAGGAAGAACCCTGTCGAGCCGTGGTATACGTATCTTCCATTGGGCAGGTCCAGCGCCAACTTCTGCCGAATGATGAAATGATATGAAAGGATAACGGGCACTGCCAGGCCAGGAAGGTGAACGAAGCGCTGATTTCGCCGTCTCCCATCGAAACGGAGCCAGAGCACAACTGCAGATTGTGCTGGAATGACGGCATTGGAAGCAATACGAAGCGTGACCTGAGTAGTCTGCAGAACTACTTGTCTTTTTAGGCAGTGCTCGTAAACACAGTCGCCGATGAGAGAGAGTGTAGCTCCCGTGTCTATAAGGGCGATGTAATTTCTGCCCAAAATGTGAACGACGATGTTTGGTTCTCTGTCCTGAATGCCATTCCGAACAGAGAGAGCAAAAGGAGCTAATGCGTCTCCTTTGGTGGTGTTGCTGCTTGCAGAGCCAGCTTTTGCATGATCGAGGCCGCTGCTGGCGATCGTTCGTTCGCCCTTTCGGCAGGTAACCGACGTCGTTAAGCGAGCGTTCATGGACGTCGGCTGCGGCCGTTTCCCGTGGCACATTACGTGTATTCGGCCCTTGGTGCGGACAGTCCCGACGGAAATGTTCGGAGCTGCCGCATTCCAACAGCCGGCGGACCTTTGCGGCTGCGGGCGCGGCAGACGCTGCTGTTCCCGCTGCCTGTCCGTAGTTTCGCAAGCTGTGTTGCCGGGTTGACCACGATAATTAGGCAGGACGGGTCTGTCATGGCTCGTTCCTGCGGGGATCGCCCTCTGTCCATGACGGAAGGGATCAATTGCTCGGCGGGATGGCTCTGCATAAGGATTGCGGTGGTGCTCATCCTGTCCCACTGCGTTCGACCGAGGCTGCTCCCGCTGACCACGCACAGCGTGGTTCTAACGCCCATTCAGGCGGCGGCGGGGGCCGATATTCGAGTTCGGCCAGGAGGTCGCCCTGTATGGTACGAGCCTCGTGCGCCAACGCTTCAAGACTATCAAAGCGATGGGCTCGAAGGTAGGGTCCGAAGCGTGGGTGGCACTGACGGATAGTCCGTGCTACTCGCTGCTACTCTGTTGCTTGGTTCTCATCCGCTATACAGCTCTTGCAGGGCCCGTACGAATTCTGCCGACGTCTCATCTGGATGCTGAGTACGTTTGTGCAGCTCCTCCAGGATACGATATTCGTAATTCGGGGGAAGCAATTCGTTTTTAAACCGCTGCTTGAAGTCCGGAAAGGACATGAACCTCGACTGATGTCGAAGCCAGCGGGCGGCGTCTCCTACCAAAGCAACCTGCAGGATGCGTAGGATGAAGACCTCGTCTGAGATTCCCATGCCAGCCTGATAGGCGGTAAGGTCATTCAAGAAGTCTGCGTCTGACTTTCTATCGGTGTACCCTGAAAACGTAGGGACAGGGATTGTCAGTCGGACGGGCACTTGCGCCCGCGGCGGCGAAACCAACCCGGCATCAAGGCGTCGCGTCATCAACGAGCACAGCTCTGCCATGCGTGACAGAAGCTCTGCCGTTGCTGTGGTGTCTCACTGCGGCACTGCAAATACCGCAGTCGACATACCTTGGGATGGAGGCACGGCGGGTGCCTTCTCATCGTCGGCCGGTCCTTTCGACTCCGTAGGCGCCAGGTCATAGTGTACCGGCCGCTCCTCCGAGTGGGACCGCTTGGGTACTGGAGCCTTCGCTCCGCTCCGGAGGTTGTACCCGCGAGGCGGCGTACGGTCCGTCAGCTCCAGGGGGGGCATCGGGCGGGAGCTATAACGCTCAAACAAAAACCGAGCAGCAAAGAGGCTGCCCAACAAAGCGAGATAAAAAATAAAAGAACACGAAGTGATTGAAGCAGCACAATCCGGCGGTATCACACTAAAATAAAACTTGAAAACACTAAAATGGAACGAAAAAAATAAAACGTGCTGCGTCTTCCTCGTCGTACGACGAACCAGCTCGTGCCCCACGTTGGGCGCCAATTGTGGGAGCCTATTCCCACTCTCGGGGGCAAAGCCCGTCCATTCGATGCCAGTGGAAGGCGAAACACAACTAGAAATACATGATGTGCCACGAAACTCTTTACTTTAATAACTCACATCTTACAGTCTGTTCCTGTGCGCTTCCACGTCCAAACTGCCGACCAACTCCTTCGTCGTCCTCCTTTTACCCCCTTCCTCCAACCTCCTCGTCGTCCTCTTTTACCCCACATGTGTCACAGAAAGGCACACCCTGCCGGTGCCGTATCCAAACAGTGAAAATGTTCCCCACAAGTTAAGGGTGCATACCACACCATCTCATCTCATCCTGGCTACATTCGTGACGCAGCCCACATACGTGAGGCCAACAACGGCAAGCCGGTTTTTCGTCACCACCACCTAAGGATGCATACACTCTTAAAAATGAGCTTCACCGCATATTACGCTCCTAGCCAACCATAATCTCGAATGATATCGTTATCTGCCCTGATTTGTTGAAAACGGAAGGCGTACGCCTTTTCGAAGGCATTCGAGGCGTTCGCGAAGGCATTCGAGATTATGGTTGGCTAGGAGCGTGCTATGCGGTGAAGCTCATTTTTAAGAGTGTACTACACAGGGAAACAATAGTACCAATAAAAACTGGCCATGCTTTCACCCTTCTCTCTGCCTCCTGCTGAAAAAAAAATGAATGTACACTGTTAAAACAGAACTTCACCGCATAGCACGTTCATAGCCAACCATCATTCCGAATGATATCATTCTGTATATTGATTTGTTGAAAATGGGAGGAGGCGCCTATCTGGGACAGATTATCTTGGCCCATATGGGCGCCTCCCCCCTGTTTTGAACAAGTCAGGACACAGAATGATATTATTCGGAATGATGGTTGGCTAGGAGCGTGCTATGTGGTGAAGTTCTGTTTTAACAGTGTAAGCCAGATTACGTTTATCTAGAAACCTCTGCTGGGCACGTTAAAAAACAGACCTTCGCCACATAACATGCTCAGGGATGGAACGGATATATGAAGCAATGGATACATACACACTCTTGACCGACCATACGCCTTCTCGTGACCATTACGAATTTAATGCGTCCCCAAAAGGTGTAAGCCTTCAATTTTGAACAAACGATATCATTTTGGAGGATGATTGGCTAGCAGAGTGTTAAATGGAGTGTTGTTGTATTATACCCACCCACCTCTGTTAGGCCGACAGCGTTAGCACTTTCACCAGCACCACCACCACCTTGTATTATAATTATTATTTATTAGTACGTAACGCCGTTACCATGCATAATCGATTCTTTTTTCGATATCAAAGTGCGGATCGTGCTGCTTTTTTAAATCGGTATGGGAAATGTATTTCCGTTACAAATTTATGGTAACACAATCTCGGTATCCATGCCTATACCGATACTTTTATAGTGTCCCCACAGTTTCTTCACCGGTCATATTTACCCATGTCACACGTGCAGTCTTCAGTGACCATTGAAACCAATGGCCATTGAAAATGCGCGTAGCGCCACCAAGCGTGTAACGTGTCAACCCATCAGGGAGCATTGGATCCAATGCATGCTCTCTGACAGGATTACACGTTAAACTGTTGGGGGGCGCGCATTTTCAATTACCATTGGTTTCAATTGTCATTGAAGACTGCTCGTGTGTCTGGAGCATTACTTTTATTCATTGCCACTAGTCCGCCTAGCGTGGACCATTGTCCGAATGTTCACCGTGTCTTAAAAAAAAGTGAAACCAGGAGTTCCATCTATAGTGCTTCAGCGGAACGTCTGTTCAATGTCTACGCAGGCGCGATTCCAAGAAAGCGCACTAGGATGACAAACAAAAACTAAAAGTCAACCAAAGTGCTATACCTGTATACAGGTATATAATAAAGGTAACTGAACACGTGTATTTAGATACTTTTTGTGATGATTTAGATATTGAGTGAAATATCAGATACATTTTCATGCAGGTAGTTTTATCTGTAACTCGGTTGTACTCTTTTCCAGAGTACGTTTTCTTATTAAAAAACCATGAGCGACAACCGTCATCAACAGGTGGCGCATTCGGCTACGCAACCTGACCTGAGGGCTTTGCAGTCATCTCCAGTACTGAAGTCTGTATATTTCTCAAATATAACACTGGGTTGCAAAGCCGTGCGGTGGTCGAACGGTTATTTACCTTGGTGGGGTCTCGTCAGCACAAATCTTCGAACCCGCATGACGGAGAATAATTTTGAAATGACTGCTCCTTCGTGCAAACAGAAGGTATGCAAGTGAAGAGAAATGTTACGAAGTAAAGCAAACAGCTGAGTTAAGTTGTGTTAAATGTGTTAAATTTACCTATCAACTTATCAGCTGAGATAAGTTGTTGGTTTGTTAATGTGTGCTATCTGGTCAGTGTCCAGTCTGTTTTCTTGGAATAAAGCACAAATCTTCGAACCCGCATGACGGAGAATGATTTTGAGATGACTGTGCTCCTTCGTGCAAACAGAAGGTATGTAAGTGAAGAGAAATGTTACGAAGGAAAGCAAACAGCTGAGTTAAGTTGTGTTAAATGTGTTAAATTTACCTACCAACTTATCAGCTGAGATAAGTTGTTGGTTTGTTAATGTGTGCTATCTGATCAGTGTCCAGTCTGTTTTCTTGGAATAAAGATCGTTAATGGTTTATAACTGCGGTTTGTACAGAATCCAGAACAAACAAATGAAAGACATTATGCGTGATCCTACCACGTGGCCAAAGTAATCTGCTTTATAAATCGTAATGCCACTATACTAACAGCTCACTAGACCAAACCAATCAATTTAATGGAAAAAGTAACTGGTGTACATTTTTGCAAGTATATGTAACTGTGTCAGTGTATTTCTTCCAACAGGGTATCTGTAGCTGTAACTCAGATGCTTTCAAACCCATTTACGTTTAACTGTAGCTCAGATACCTTTTAAAGTTAACTTTCTTTATATACGTATATAATTGGAGGTTTATACGTCGCGAGACAAAAAGGTAACTTTAACAACCCTGGCTGTGTAATAAATATTCTGCTTTTTTGTTGCAAAACTGTCTTCTCCCAATTCGCTATTATACAAATGGAGTGTTCACGTGAGCAAGATTTCGGTGTTGCATATTGCATGCATCTTATTTCGTATTGAAAAGTATCGGGTAAACTATCGCACATTACCTTTTTAGTAACAGTAGCGATACTCCGTTACTTCAAAAAAGAAGTATCGATATCGGTATTTCGCTACTTTTTACTCAAGTACAGAATTTCGGTATCGCGATACCATATTTCGGTTTCTTCTGTTTTCGTGGTGGATGGACAGATATGGAAAGAAAAACATGGAGATGATACTTCCACGAATGTGTCCGTCTTCGGCGCATGCACCTAGAACAACCATTACAGTTATTCACGTTAATATTACAGCTTAATTGTAATAAGGCGTAAAACCACAACAATAAAGTCAGCATGAAAAGTTTCATAACATGTCACATCAGCAAATGTTCCTCATAAGCACAAGTAATGACAACGTCGATTTGTACTCGGTACCCCACGAGGTAGCTAGATCTACATAACTCGCTAGCGGCAACGAGCTCATTTACTTTATTGGAAACAATATTATTTAGATACTTTTGAAAAAATGTTATTGTACGCGTTTTCGTAGTCTTGAGGCCGCACACTAAATACTTGAATTGCGTGTCAGCGAGTTTGTGGGATATTCACTGTCCCTACTGACCATAGAGTATCTTGGAAATGTCCCCAATATTTTCGGTGTGCAATTACCCTTATTGACCCTTTTCTAATCTGTTGCTCGTAAACAACCTTCTATGCTCCTATGTCCAAACCGTGAGGTTCAGACTGGACAGGCATTATATACGAAGTGCACTAGATAAAGAATGGTGGTTTAAACATCAGCCGTTAAAATGCAATTCATCGAGAAAGGCCTGAAAAAAAAAAAAGGAAGAGTGTGTTGGTTACTACACTTTGTGGCATGTTTTTGGAACGACATTGGAAATCGTTAGGTTCCGATAACGAAGATTCGCTGATTAGATATTTTCGCAGTGAGTTTGGTTTCCAAGGGAACGAAAAATTATTTCCTTTACTTCTGCCGGTAACATGTGCAAGTCTGTCCGTGGGCTGGGGTTAAATGAGATTTACCGAACGTCTCATGATTTTTTTCCTACAGATAAACTCGTATACACTCTTAAAAATGAACTTCACCACATACACTGTTAAAACAGAACTTCATCACATAGCACGCACCTAGCCAACCATCATTCCGAATGATATCATTCTGTGCATTGATTTGGTGAAAATAGGAGGAGGCGCCTATCTGGGACAGATTATCTTGTCCCAGATAGGCGCCTCCCCCCTGTTTTGAACAAATCATGACACAGAATGATATCATTCGGTACGATGGTTGGCTAGGAGCGTGCTATGTGGTGAAGTTCTGTTTTAACAGTGTACACTCTTAAAAATGAACTTCACCGCATAGCACGCTCCTAGCCAACCACAATCTCGAATCATATCGTTATCAGCCCTGATTTGTTGAAAACGGGAGGCGTACGGCTTTTTTGTGACACTTATGCGGTTCATAATTGTCACAAAAAAGGCGTACACCTTCCGTTTTCAACGAACCAGGGCAGATAACGATATCATTTGAGATTATGGTTGGCTAGGAGCGTGCTATGCGGTGAAGTTCATTTTTAAGAGTGTATAGCACGCTCCTACCCAACCATCATCCTATTATCTATCACCAACCTGTTATGCACGTGTATAATGGTACAAAATAGGCTCCGCCTCCCGTTTTCAACAAATCAGGGGCGAGGACGTTGTCATTCGTGATGATGGTTGGCTAGGACCGTGCTACGTGGTGAAACAGGTTTTTAAGAGTGTATCCTATAGCATCCTTTGCGGTGCTGTTCCCGGGAAGATTTTTCCTAAAACCTACTGCTTAGTAGCTTTTCTGCCATCTATCGCGTTGACTTCGATAAAGCGCTTCAAAGTCTGGATGGAGTGTCAGTCCCACATTCGGCGTCCGTCTGTAAGAAAGAAGGGTGGCAGACCCTCAGACAGTGGAACATCATTAGTTGCTGAAGAAGCGAAGCTTCAAGTATAGAGTGAAGTTAATTAGCGCTGTGGTAATTGGAACATCACTGTCAAGTGTGTGAAGTTTCTGTCTTAAACTGGATATTTCACGTCACCGGGACGACAGGCTCACAAGGAAGGAGAAATACGCCTCCTAACTTGTCATCTGGAAACTTTTAGAAGCATCGGTGCAGGTAATCCCCAACATGGGTCTGGACAGATAGGACACTAGAGACGAGAGTAAAACTACATTATAAGAGGGTTGTCAAAAACGCCAGACAGAAGCGAGGATCGACCCCGCATCTCCTGGGTTTGGTTTGGAAAGGTTAGACCAACTCAAGTGAGCTGTTCTCGTGCATTGGAGGCTTTGTTTTATGTTTGTCTGTTTGTGTGCCAGCTTCAGCTAGGCTGATTTCCGTCATGTCCACCAGAGTAAAATGGCCCGTGATGGCCATGAACTGCGTCTGTATATTAATAGAGACGCGCAATGTACGGTGACACTATAGCACGGGTGAGATCAAGACGGCTACTTGCACAAACGTATTGGTCTGTTGGACTTGTACACCGACGCAAGTGGTTGTGCCAACAAAAAGCAATGCCAATTTGCCTAGAAAATGAAGTGACACATGAATAAATCGCGTGTTTCTCATTGATTTTTTTACGTGTCGTAATATCCTCCTAAAAATCGCCGCTGTTTAGCCGCAACATTGCTTTTCCAAGAGGCTCGTGTGTGAAAGAAGATTCCAATGCCCATTGGCCACCTGAAAGCGACGTAGCTAGATACACCTTTGGCAAGGCGTACCATGCAGTCCAGTAATGCACGTCCTCAAGTGCCTGCATCTTGTAGGGCATGTATCTACCCATCCATCGTCCCCCAAACCACATACCTGTGTTATCGCTCCGATGCTTCGCACTCTTTATACGAGACTCTTTTTTTTTTTAATTCTCCAGAATGGCTTCGAGGATGGCAGGTTAAATCACAGTAAATCCTCCAAAGTCGGACACCTCCCTGCCTCGGACAACTCCCCATGTCGGACAAGATTTCATTGCACCGGCAGGCTCCTATTGAAACTACATAGGGACGAAATTCTCTATGTCGTACACCTCCCTGTCCCGGAAGTAGGACAGGGTTTTCCCTGCTAAGTCGGATAAAACCCTGGCCAAATTACCTCAATCTCGGCCCATCTTTGCACCAAAAAGACCCAAAATGAGCCAGTGCCCTTGACTTTCGTCCCCCCCCCCCCCTATACTGGTCTCAGTATTTTGTTGTTTTAGTTTTTCGAGTCCAAAAACGAGTGCTGTCAGTCTACATTGTAACTATTCTTTGTGTGAGCACTTGTCTTCGGTTTGTCTAGAGTCTTTGAACGCCCACTGCACCAAGGCAATGAAAAGTGGGCTGAGTCTTGAGCTTAATTCCAGTTGGGTTTAAATTCTCAAGCAAGCAGCACGCTGCTCGAAAAGCTCCAAAGGTAATGCCATTGAGTGGAATCTGCACAGAATTGAATCTACCAAAATCAGCAATATAATTATCAGTGAAGAGTGGGTAGAGACGTACCAGGTACCACTAATGACCATGAAATGAAATGAAGGGGGACATTTCTGGCAACACAGCTTTTCCATTTTTTGTTTCCCTCGTATTTTGTAACTCGGACACCTCCCTATAAGTGGGACACATCTCGTCTGCACCACGGGTGTCCAAGATAGGGAGATTTCACTGTACTTCTTGTTCCAAGCGATCGATGTGCTACTTCGGAACAACGACACTCGTGTTTGCTGCGGCCATTTTTTAGAGCAGTAGCGGCGTCATCATCCCAGAAGGTGCACAAATAGATCTACGCCGTTTTGTTCGTGATCCGCTGTAACATCCACTCTTTCCGACATCATACAAAAATGTGCTTGCTTTTCTATTTACACCATATGCGGCAACAACGCGAGCGTGCCATTTTTTTAACCCAATCCCTCCTCTTCTCACTTCAGTCCTTCTCCACAAGTATACGCCATTTTTTTTTACATTCAACCTACTTATAACGACCATCTACAAACAATCATCCATCAAGAATCCATCGATTCCTCACACTTGGACGGTCGTTCTTTTTTTCTCTCTCTGTTTTCTTCTTCCATTTCTTACATCGTAATTTAAAGGGGGTTGAACGTTCTTTTTCTCCTCCTGTTTTTCCTGGCTCAGCTGTCTCGCCTAGAGGTGGTTTGTACTAGAAAAAGGTAAGAAAAGCTCTAACGAAAGAGGGAAGGCTGGCGAGGTCGACTCGGGGTCATATTAATTAGAGCGCTATCGTTTGTCAGAGAGCAGCCTTCGCTAAATATTTTTAACGTACGCGTCCTGAATATGTTAGCGTGCATTTATAAGGCGGACGAGCTAGATCGAAGCTGCTTGTCATAGCGTGCTGCTTGTGTAGCCTTCCTTCGCGTAGGGTATCCTTCGCGTTGTGCTTGGACCAATACGCTATACGACAGTTTATACGTGCGCAGGGAAGTGGGTAACGTTTGTGGAAAATCATGTGACAAATTGTCTGCCTACTCACGAGGTAGCAATAAGGGCGGCGGGAAGTATTCGTATACCGGCATTGGTTCACAGAAGAAACCACGTAAGCCTCATCTTGAAATGTTACCTCCATGTTTGGGACCAATGAGGCGAGCGATAGGGGAGAGAGGGAAACTGACCTACCTGCATAGCGTTGTCGCAGCCGCATGTGATGTGAAGGCAAGTCAGCAGTGGCTGCTGTTCAAATAAATAGCTACAATAGAAGGGGCATGGAAGGGCATTTACGTTGACTAAGCAACAGGACACACCTGAAGTGCAAGTCCATATGGTTATACTGGTGCTTCCATTTTATTTTTCGCGGCCACACACTGCCTCGTACGGGAGGACGGTACTGGTGAAACACCTGCCTGTCGCCCCTGTGCAGCTCACTTTGTATTTTTTATTCCGTATGAGCATCGCGACGCAACTGTGGCTATTAGCGGCGTTCGGACGTGTACAGATGCAGAGAAGAAAATAGGAACAAGTGGAAGTCACAGGGGTGGGGGAAGGTTAGTTTGTGTCCTGGATTGACTTCACGGGAAACTGTGCCGACGTCCGTCGGGAAAATCTACAGGAAAACCGAAAGAATATCCCGGAGAGCACGGTCGGTGGTAGGATTCGAACCCTCCACCTCCAGTCTTCAGAAGGACCTTGGTGCTACCCCCAACGAGCGGTTGCTTTTCTCAGCCATGTTGCTAGTGGCTTCCCTCTTGGGAGGTCCCTATGTATGTAATCCTAATCACACGTGTGAGGCAGCCTATATTGTGGAACCCATTCTCCGGGTAATTCTGTGCAGGCAACATCACGAGGGAGCAGCGTAAAACGGTGAAACATGACTTCTTCTTCCGCCGCTTCGTTCTTTGCGATAAGGACGTGGCTGTCATTATTTTATCCCCATATTGAAGACATTTCCTTCCGTTTCATCCACCAACGTCTCAGCCCTTCTTTCGGTCTGGTGAAGCCGCCCCTCTTAATTACTCATTTAAAGCCTGAATCCTTCCCAGCCCACCCGTCCTCTGCCTTCTAATCTCTGCAAAACATGCATTCCCCCACCCCCCACCCCCCGCCCTGAGAGCGGCTTAGATTTGTGCGAACCCACTCCTCCGCACGCACAGCCATTTATAACTGCGCGCGTACTCTGTTACCCTCTCCCTCAACTGTTTTCGAATGTTTGTGTTTCTTTCCTTCCAAGCACGCACGCACGCACGCTTGTGAGCAACTCTCGGTATGTTCTAAATCATATTACGCTTCGCACGTTTCCGATACAAGCAACATAGCTTCGTCTCAATATTTCCGAGAGCGCAAATTTCTTCTTAAATGGTTGCGCAACTTTCAACCTAAAAAAAAAAAAAAAAAGAAACAGAAAAAAAAAAAATACCGCTCTCACACAGTATCGTAATTCATGATGCCTTGTATGGCTCTTAGTCCGTATGCCGAGTAGGAGCTTCCTTATTTAAAAACGGTTTTTTGTTGTCATACTCTCAGGTTTAACGCAGAAGGCAGTAACAAGAATACTCTGCTCTGATAAGTGGAACATTATATTCAGATAGAAAAACCTAGACCTGTTCCACTAGAACCCTATCTCGAACCCAGATGAACCATGATGATGGTGTATCCTATGGAACTGTCTTTGTTGTTTTCCTATACTATTCATGGTGATTCTGGCACCTAATGAAATGCAGTCCACTGCATGAAAGCTCGTACGCCAATAAACAATAGACTCAGTATTTTTATCTTCTTATTATTCGTGCCAAAATGCCGAAGCAGAAATTCGAAGAAGAAAGAAAACAAGAAGCAGAACGCCTGGTGGCTGCGAAATTGTTCAGAAGATCGAGACAGCACTCTAATATAAAGAAAGTGTAGATCTTACTCTCTAATCAGGGATGGATCCAGAGGAATCCGTACGTCCTGACCCCCCTCCCCCTTAATTTCTGTCGTCACCTTATGTGCTTCAATTGATGTTGGGCTGTGTGCGCAGCATGCTTTTCTATGCCGGACCCCCAGAAGGATCTCTCCCCACCCTCCTGTTTTTAACGTCGTTTGTGATGGTGACGTGATTAAGAAAAGAAGAAAAAAATGTTGATGGGAGTCGCCAGCCACAAAGCTGAATTATTTGGTGGAGAATGTTTGCCTTGTAAGGTACAGTCACGTGCCACGGCGGAGTATCCAGACTGGAGTGTAGAGAAAAGTGTGAACAAGAGAGTGGAAGTGTGGCACAACGGGGAGGGGGGCAGATGGGTGTCCCATGGTCCCGACTGTGCGCAGCCCTCTCCCCTCGGAGCGCATGCTGACGTACCCTTCATTCAATTCTTTACGTATATGTTTCTAGTGCAACACTCACTCACTCACACGCAGCGTCTTGTCAAGGATTCTAGGCAGAGTGAGCGTCGGCTAAACCTCTAGCACGGAGCGGCAGTTTCAACCCGATGCTCTATCACAGAAAACTATACGTCACGCATTATCAGCAAATCACAAGAAATAACGGTATCATTGCACTCCGAGGTCATGTTCGTATCTTGGCGTCGTGCTTTGCGAGGTATAAAGCGCATTCTTTTCACTTGCACTGGACAACACTACCTTGGACTCCACGCAAGGCGGGTTTTCGCGAGCTGCACTTTCCACCTGAAAGAAACTTTATTAGTAACGCCTTTCTTTTCAACAGGAAAGTGCAGCACGCAAATAACCCAGTTCAGATCTGGCGCAGGAGGTGCAAGCGAAAAGAATGCACCTATAATAATCCCTTGAACATACTACGCTTCAATCTCTGACGTCTGAGGAGCGAGAGCCATTCCCATTGGCACTCGCAAGCACGTGACCTCTCCCGCGCTCTGTCACTGGCGGCGACGCCTGGGGTGCTGCCAGAGCGGGGTGAATCTCAGCATTATTTCTGTTGATTCCGCGCGATAGCGCCGCGAAGCAACTGTGGCTATGATCGGCGTACAGACGTGGGCACACGAAGACAGGATAGCAGGATGGAGTGGGGAACAAGGGATGAGTATGCGTCCTGGGCCGACTTCAAGGGGGACTGTGCCGACATACGTCTGGAAAGCCTGCCGGAAAACTCAAGGCAAAGCTGCCACATAGCACAGCCGGTGAATGAATTCGAACCCACCACCAACGAGGGATGCTTTTGTACCCACTTGGCCATGCCGTTGGTGTCCCCATCTTATACTCGTCTATTACTGCCTTTGCTGTAAAACGTAAGGCAGCTGAGATCTACGCATACCATCGCTTTTTACACTCATGCGGCACAACTTTAAAGGTACTGTAAAGCAGCACCGATCAAATGTCATTTAGTGTGGCTATTCGACAGTCCGAGCCACCAGTACAAAAACTGCGCAAGTTTCATTCCAATCGACGGTGCAATTAATTAGAAAATTACAATTAAAGATTACGGGCAACACTGTACTAGGTATTCGAAATGAATCCGTACTCCTGACATACGGTGGCAACCACATTGCATGCGTATAACACTGGGCCCGTCATAACAATCCACCATATAAAATCCGCCCCTGCAATCCACACAACGATCCGCATCTGAAGATAAACGGATAAGCGAACTGAAATGAAATGTTGAGCCGTTGAAAAAAAATGTGTCAGACGTTCAAGAAGCCAGACAGCGTCGGGACTTGTTTGTTCACGGAGGTTCACAGAGAGAGTTTGTTCGTTCGAAAGAGGCCGCGAACAGAAGTAGCGCACAGGCGCAGCAGAGAAGTAGGGAGAGCCTCCATCGAACAGCGGACAGCGCTGGGTTACTTCGCAAAATACACTGTTAACAGGGGTTTCAGAATGTATCGACAAACAGGAAAACTAATAATATGGTTACTAAAATAACGAAGTTCCCATGTAATAATGTGTAATACCAATTTTCAGTGTTGCCCGCTGTACAGGGGGTTGTTTGACACCAGGCGTCGCACCGCTCCACTACGCCGCATCTTTCATGGCAAATTAATATTTATAGCGCGTTGTCGGTCGTATGGTTCCGCATATGGTATTTAGAAGCAACAAAGTCTCTAGTCACATCACCGGCATATCATGCTTGTCTACTGCTTTACAGTACCTTTAAGGCCTTTTAAGGCTACCCAAAGAATTAATATACCGTACATCTGCGGACCTTGTCGCAACACCATCCATCCCAACTCTACGCTAAGATCATCCGGAAGCTCGGAAAAGTAAGCTCCGCTTTGTTTTAAAAAATGCCCATCTTTCCTAACGGTTATGTTGTTTGTTGCTCCCCTTGACGAGTGAAGCGTGAATGCAGAGGGGGAGCCGGGCTCTAAAACGCTTCGTTGAGCGCCTGTTGGTACGAAGCATTTTTCTTCCTCATCGCTTCCCTGGAAGAGAAAATTTCGTTAAAAAAATACGACAATGAAAGATGCTGTTTCAGCGTGCATACGTTTTACTTCAACTGCAGGAATGCCAAGCACGCGTGACTGGACAGGGCTGTCTTTGTGCAGCTTTCTGTTCCGTATACACACACATACAGAGAAGGAGAGATACATTCTGGTGCACGGATGTTGAGCGTTGACGTAGGCAGAGTATAGCTCGAGCTGTTGACAGCGAACGTTTTTCGAACTTCATCCCAATTGGCAGTAGCGTAGGCACAAAAAATATTCTTGTGTAAGACAGAACACCTTCTTGTGTAAGACAGAACGGTGAGAGAAGAATGAAAGGGGATTGATTAGTGTGTGAATGCTAGATCAGCTACCACTCTACGCACTCCAGAAACAGAACTTCACCGCATAACACGCTGGAACCAACCACAAGCCATCTAGTAGATTAATATAGCTCTTTCTTGAACACCGGTGGTGTACGCTTTTGTGTGCATTTGGATATATGTTAATTGTGCGCCTCTGAATTTAATTTTCCCGTCAGGTGACGACGTACGTAGGTAACTTGTTCGATGCCACCAAGTTGTTGGCCCGTCCTTGGCCCGGTATGAACCCGCAGTCTTCGTCCCACCAAGGGAGCAGCTTACAGACTCAAACGGACAGAAGCAGACCCACCGAAGCTGCTCCGCGGGCTCCCGAGGGCCAATAGGAACAATCAAGACTCGAGCACCCGTGACGTGACAGCTCGGAATGGCACTGTGCTCAAGAGACTTAAAATCGATAAAAAAAACTCGTACCGGTGAACGATTTCTTATCGATTTTAAGTATGAACCACCAAACAGCCCAATTTTCTTTTCTCGAGAGATTGTGCCTGGAAGACTACGGCCCGTAGCGAAATAATGCTTTTGTGCATGCCATTTCTGCGTACAGTGCATGAAGACCAAGATGTAATTCCACACTAAGCAATAACAGCCATGTGCATAAAAACAACCGCCATACAACATATTGAAATGTACATAATGTACGTAATTTAAGCTTTCATGTATTGCCAATAATCCAATCATTCACGATATCATACTCTTGCAAGTAGCGCCATAATAAGACCGATCGGTTGAATTGCCAATTGAATATGCAGCATTCGGCCGTTGGAGGTGTTGGTGAGACCAAATTCTACCACCGGTTGTGCTGTCTGAGGTTTACCCTAGGTTTTCCGGCAGACTTTCCAGACGAATGTAGGCACACTTTCCCCTGAAGTCGACCCATGACGCATACTATCCCACCGTTTCCCACTCCTCCTTGCTGTCTTTATCTTAATCTGTCCACATCTCTATAGGCCTCTCATAGGCACAGTCGCTTCGCGTCGTAAACACGAAATAAGAAAAACAAGGCGCTTCAATTCCCTGTACCTAAAATGTCATGTCGTCAACATGTTCCCTCCGTGATCGGGACACGTTCATTTTAGTTTTGGTTTATTCAAAACTAAAAAAAAAGAAAAGAAATCCGGCGTGTCTCGGCCTTGTTCCAATCAATAACGCGCACAAAAATTCAATCTTGAAGCGAGAAGTCTTTTTTGTTTCTTTTTTTTTTTTTTTTTTTTTCGACACCACAAATCCACAGACAAGACAAAATGACGCCACAGACGTGCAGAGGGCAAGACAAAGTGTAAAAAAATAAAGAAATAAAGAAATACGGACCGGAATTTGACGGGCTTTACACACAGTCAATACATACTCGATCCCATTCAGTCGCCAAAAGCTTTCCTTGTGCTCTCGCTGCCGTAGAGAAAATTAAATTGGAGGTTGCCGAGAGAGGGTGCGCTGAATATATCCTCGCATCCGAATACACCTAAGGATTTGCTCGGAATATCTTCTTTGCAAATCATTCACCTTTCTCCCTACATTTTGTGCTTCTTTTCTTTTATCTTTTTTTTTCAGTTCCCCATTTCTCGTGTAACGCGCGTTATTAAGGAGGGTTCTTCGCAGCTTAGCGTATCTCATCACTACACGCGTTTGCAGTCCTCGAAAGGACCTGATGAGAAAGGTATTTACATTGCAAATTCTTCAACCGTCACATCAAAGCGCTGAGCGGATGGGTTATAAAACTGAAACCGTACGTACCCTCATCTTTTTCTTCTTTCTGTGACTTAATTGGGTAGCCAGTCAAAGGCCTGTAATAAACACCCATGGCGCAATTATATTTGCTTCGCAGGTAATGGTATTTTATTCTCTTCCCCCTGCCGTTTCAGTATTTCTTGTCACCTTGGCAACAGTCAGATAGTCATAGTCGTTTTTTTGCGCCTAAAATGTCGAAATCATCATCGTCAGATGATATAGAGAATAGATGTTAGGAAATCGGTACCTAACAACAACAACAACAACAACTTTATTACGGGATGATGGCTAGTTAGTTTCATCGCCGGGGGCAATACTCTACCCCATTGCTGGTAGCAACGCATCGGTACCTACAACATCTACGTGCCAATAAATGTGTTCAAGGCGTGTTTAACTCTTCTTTGTGTGTGACAAGTGTCCAATTAATACCCAGATTGTTCCTTCAACGACCGGCTTGCATTTGCTGGACGTTACAAGTTTTCGACTACCTTGAGACCAGACATGTACAAGATACCTCAAAAGGTATTTAAAATAAGATAGTAAATAATGCAGAAAAATTGTAATTAAGATAGAGTACAAATTCTTCAAAATGAAAATAATTAAGTTAAAGTAGAAAATACTTCCGAAAGTATTTAAGATACACTTAAGATACTTCGGTAGGTAAACGTGAGTATAAGACACGTCTGAGTTTGAAACACGTGCGTTTGATGTTTTCCTGGTCGAAAGCATGTGCTTGTTGTAAGCAAAGCTTGCATTTGACTGAAATATTATTGTCGGTCTCCGAAACATATTTGAAAATCGTCCGAAGGTTTGGCTATGGGAGTGAACGCGCCTCTTTCGTTGGCTTCATTCTGCTAACTGACAACTCGTGCAGAATGACTTTTTTATGTCCATAAATACGAAAGCCCCAACAGGGCTTGCGGTGGTCACTGACCGATCTGTCATACACACAACCTACTACATTACATTATATACCTTACAAATTGAAAAAGTAGAAGCTTGTCAATCAGGGGTGTCCTAGAAGGCTAGAACAGAGTCAGAGGGGATATTTAGGTCAGAACTCTGCTGCAGCTACAGGGCACTCATTATAAAACCCTTGCTCTTGAATTCTTATTTTCCAGAGAAAAAAAAACGTTCAGGTCAACATACGGGGTCGGAATGGAAATTCCCGCAGAGCGAGCATGCCAATGAAAAGAAAAAGAGAGAAAATGGAAAACTGAGAGGCGATCCAAAAAGTAGTTAGAGTATTGAGTAGAAGATACCACAAAATGTATTTGAAATAGAGTACAAATACTCCCCCGAAAAAGTATTGAGTAAGATACCAAGATACCACAAATAGTATTTAAAATACAGGATCTTAAATACAATACTCTAAATACGTACAAGTCTGCTTGAGACCTATCAAGGACACCATCAGGGAGGCGCTTTTTGCACACGTACTTGGTATGCTGTGGACCAAGAAGAGTACTGCGAAGTGCTGGTAATGGAAGACGAGACATGGCATTGAAGGGGGAAGTGGTGTAGAACATTACTCGCCCGTGCGTGACAGCACTATAATATGAAAGCAAAAACAGAGCTTCCGGGAGAAACGACATATCTTCGAAAGAACAACCTTTCCAATGGGGGCAAAACTCGACTGAGAATCGATCTTGTCAAGCTAAACCACCTCAAACTGCCTCAATTGAGACCTCTTTGGCATGGCAAAAGAGACCCGATCGGATTGCGCCGAAAAATGATTGCGCTGGATGCTACCGTCCTATCCTATCAGAGGGAAAGAAAAATGAAGGAGATCCTTGGTCCTAGGTAAGTAAATTGCTTGTTTGCCAGAATGCATTCTCCGCGGTTTCGGTATGGCTTCGCCGGGAAATATCGTAGATCGTAATCCTGCTACTGTTCGCGACATGGTTGTCTGAATCGCCTCTGAGTGTAGTTCTTGTTGTACGCACTCATTGTATCAATTCACGGTTTTACTCATTATCACTTTGTTCTCTTTTGCTTTGCTGTAGTGACGAAAATAAAGGACTCGTGAAGTAAGGTTCACGAGGCACTTCGTGCTGGTCCATAGCGTCGTATGTACTGATCAGTATATAGGAGGCTATGGCTGGTCGTCCAACACGGGCAGTCGTTCCTCGATTCCGTCTTGGCTCCGGAGACTCTGCTATCAATGGTTATGGGCCCACGAACCCTGTAACGGGACTTATCTACCAGTTAGCGGCCCCGGTGTCCGACGCATCAGAAAGGATGGCGCAGGCAGTGAGTCAATTAGAGAAATTAGGTAAAGATAATTATCCGACTTGGCGCAACAAGGTTACGGTCTACTTGAAGACCAAAGGGCTACGGCATGTGATCACGGATGATCCTCCTCAACAACCCACAACCTCCTCGACATCTCCTCAACAAATCTCTACGTCTGAAGTCATTCGAGAATGGTACAAAAGCGACGCATAAGCCATGAATGTCATCGTCGAGTCACTTGGAATGAATCAGACCAGCTACGTGATAAACCAGATGACAGCAAGAGGAGTCTGGCAAAAGCTCGAGGACAGACGACGAGGACGAGTCCTTGAACGGACGTTGACGAAAATAAAGAACTCGTGAAGTAACGTTAATAACGTTCACGAGGCACTTCGTGCTGATCGTTCAACACGGGCAGTCGTTCCTCGATTCCGTCTTGGCTCCGGAGACTCATCAGTTCTGCAGCCTATATTTCCTTGATTGTCCTCGAACATGTTGTTCCAATATTGTATTTAAAGGTGGACCACACGCTGCACGTGTTGCTTACTCGAAATAAATGATCTTGCAACACCTGGAGATTTGAGATGCATAGACCACGAGGCGCTGATTTTAGACAACCGTGTCACAAGCAGTACATGTTACACATGTCATGGCGTTCACCTTAAATGTCGTATTTTTTGTCGTTGCTCGTGCAGTCATCCATCTTCGATGGATCGGCATCTATTATTGTGTTCCCGCCCAAACACACTTCAGGCCTGCTGAGCGTCATACATGTATGTACTGTATAGGGGACACAGTTGTCTAAAATCAGCACTCCGTGGTTTATCGCATCTCAAATAACCAGGTGTTGCAAATCTATTTCTTTCGAGTAATAAACACGTGCTGCGCACGCTCCACCTTCAAATACAATATTGGCACTACACTTTCAAGCGCAACCGAGGTAATATGGCACGGCGAAGTACTGACAGGCGATTCTAGTTAACTGTGTCCCCAGCAGTACATGTAAATGTACATAGTGAAACATGTGGTTATTGGCAAAAAAGGAAAAAAATAAACTCTCCGTAGCTTAATGGAAAGGCGTTCGAGTTGAAAGTCAAATGACCCAGGTTCAAGTCCCTTTGCGTCAGTTCCTGAGCGAGCAGAGAGGTAGGCCAGAGAGGAAAGATAATTATTAATAGCATTCTATTCGAAATCAATTAACACAGAAGAAGAGGGGCATGAAGAAGAGAAATAAGAAGAGGAACAAGAGTATGGGCGCCAGAAGATAAGCATCGGAACATGTCCTTGTAAACCTACCGCATTTATTCGCGTTTTGACCGGATGCTCAAAGACGGAGTAAATTCTGATATCCTTTCCTCTTCCAGTATCGAGAACTGGAGTGACCGGGCCTCTTCATGAGCGCTGCGCTCTCCATTCTATGCTTTCTTTCACCAAGACAGACAAACCAATGTCGCCATTTTTACTAAAGGAAAACGTTTAGGTCTTGTAGGACCTAAGGAAGGACCCTGCACAGTAGCAAGTCCTAATGTTTTCGTGACCAATCTCTCCCGCGTACGCTTCTCACATTCAGACGTTGTGAATTTTAATTTTCACACATATACCTTGGCAAGGCTTAGCATGTGCTTCCAGATAATCAAACATCTCAGGGGTTAGCACAATGGAGGGTTCACTTACGCATTTTTGATAAAGGGAAGTTTTCAATCCAGGTCAGAAAGAGAAATATTTGAAGCAGATCGCCAGATCCGGAAAAAATGTATAAGTGAACCCTCCGTTGTGCTGACCTCTGAGGAGCTTGTCTAGAAACTGATGCTTGCCTTGCCCTGTTAATAATGTTTCCCTTTCCACGAAATATTATGAAGTACATGTGCGAAAAATAAAGTAAGTTGTTAGTGGAGCCTGCAAGGGCCTCCGTTCATCCGTCTCTTTCGTTCCCGTCCGTGTTGTATGCTACGGAATCATAAGTCATGCACCAACTAGCTCATGTCGCCGTTTTGAAGACTTTGTCGTAAGCTCCGCGTACGATGGGCAGCGTGGTCTAACGCTGCCCACCAGATGCAAGGCCTTCGCGTTCTTGCGGAGTTCTGTCGCTCCACCGGTCTGGTGACGGTTCACTAAAAGTACTCCTCCAATAATCATCCCCTCATCCGTTCCCAATGAGCAATAGGGAAGTGTACCGCCACAGCGGCGATGAATCACCAACCTCATCATCATCCAATGTATATGTGTGTATGTGTGTGTGTCTCGTACAATGCTGTTACAGGAGCATGAAACGACTCAAAAAGGATATATTAGGATTACAAGCCCAGGGATGTATATCTGCACAAAAAATGCAAGTGCAGCGCGCATGTGCAAGAGAGCTTTCAGTCTCGCGCTGCAGTGAAGTTCCCTTCCCTCGTGCGGCTGCCAGACTGCGACGTCACGTCCACCGCCCAATAGTGACCCAACCGCCCCATCTTCTTTTCTCTTTTTTTCTTTGCGCCGCCCGTCCTGCAGCTCGACCCGATTCTAGCAGCCGATTCTGGGCAGCCAATGGAACGTTCTCCGGTGACCTGATGTCACACCACACAAGTTGTATTCCGGGGGAGATGACCGCCGCTGCAGGCAGACCTCACTTCTTTTCTATTATTATTGTTATTGTTGTTGTTGTTGAACGTCATCCCCCCACCGCCCGCAATCTTGTGAACTAATTTTCTCGGGAAATTCCCACTTCCCAAAGGAAACATTTCGCGCTACAGTTCCTGAAGGTAGTATGCTCATATCAAGCGGTCAAAAAACAGAAAAAGAAAAATGTTCGAAGCGTCCTCCATGCTCCTTTAAGAAAACTTTTCTAGAAGGAGGCTTTAGTGAATCCGGCCTCTGCCTCTTGGCCTTCCAAACCCAGTCTGAAAACTTGGAAGGTGACAAGAACAACAACAAAAAGAAATGCAACCTCGTCGAATGCGTCATTTCAGCTGGTCAGAGGAAAATCTGCATGAAAACGCAGCAGACACAGAACATAAGGCAAGAGCAGCATTCAGGGACACCCCCTCTGAAACCCGGCTTGACCTGATAGCAGAGGACTACGCAAGGAAGCTTAGTTTACAGGGTGGTGCGTGAGTACGTGAGGAGGAACAGATCTGGGCAGGGAGAGGAGGACATATCTGAGGCGAACAATTCCCTTTTCGCGCCCCGACCTGATAACAACACCGATAACACACCCGGGAGCATTCGCGTAAGATAAAGAATAAGACGTGATGTACAACTGTGGGAACGAGCATGAGACTTTCCAGATATCGAGAGATTGCCGGATGAAATTGGCAGGTTGGCGCCCGTGATAGCCTTCTGGACGACAAATTCACTAAATGCGACTTCTAAGAGTGCAGCAAGGACAGCAGCTACGGTCCGCAGACGATACACAGACTACGTAATTTTATGATGATACCGTCAGTATCAAATTGGTATCAAGAGTTACTACGAGCTAAAATAGAGGAAACTGACAAATTGGTGCCAGTGAGTGCCACTTGGGCGACGATTTGGTAAAATGTCTGAAGTATATAGATTGGGCTGGTTGGTGTAAATCCACAAGCGACGAAAGAACAAACACGAAACAACAACAGAGCAACTTGTGTCTGATCTTGTCTCCTGTTTGTTCTTTGGTCGCTTGAAAATGAATGATTTGACCAAACGCTACTTCACAGGCTCTGGCAAGGGAACCAGGTATGGGCCGCGGACTCATAGCTATTAAGCATGGATACACAGACTACGTAATTAACTGATGACATCTTCGATATCACGTTTATATCCAGAGTTATTACTAAATGAAATGGAGGATACGGACAGTTTGGCGTCTGCGAGTGCTGTGGCGATGCGAGTGGCAATGATTTGATAAAAGGCGACTTCTTTGGACCAGAGAATTTGGAGCAGAACTAAATACCAGATTTGGAGATAACGCTAAACAAGTGCTACGCGCCCTCGAGTATATTTATTTATTTCTCGCTTAAGATGAAGTAATGCTTAGATCAGGCAATCAGGGCTCTCACACACGCGGGCCGCATGTGCATGGCTTGAAGTCAGCTATTCTGTGTCCCGAGGGCTCTTGACCGCTAAATAAAATAAAGCTGCCCCCCCCCCACACACACACACACGCACACCAATAATGAAGAATTCGGAATGAAACAAGGTTTTCAGGCATTGTTTTTACCCTTGCTCGATGTAGTGCTGCTCCTGTCGACGTTAGGAAGGACATTCACATTCGAGCAGTTCTTGTGATTCATGAACCTCAGCTAGTAGTTATAGCGATTAGCGATCTGGTCTGAACGTGCATTTTGATAAACTACACTGTAAGTAATATGATAATTGAGAAGTTATAGTGGGGACAAGTGCAGAGAATGACATCATCTTAATTATTACGCTAAGTTTATGGGCTTACACCATAGCAGCAGCCTCTCCGGATATCATGCGCGAAAAACTGTATACTGAGCACAGAGAGGCGCAGTGCAAAAAAGAAAAGAAAAAAATAGATGGAGTAGTTATGTTCGAGGGTCATTGTGTGCATATTTTTAATTATTTCTCTTTCCCTGATTTTCTTTTTCTTTTTCACGTTGAAAATGCAAGCAAATTCAGCAATACAGTGTGTAAACCGACAATTTCAGTGCTCCTGAACGTTGGGATAATCATTCGTGAAGAACTATGTACAAAGAACTTGCAACGCCTTTCAAATTTTCAATGTCTCATTTGGAAAAGAAGCTCATTTGTCTCTGCTGGTGTGTCAAGTGAAGTTTTTCATTGACGAATTGTATATGCGAATGCCTAATAACTATACCGCTCAGCTGTTTACGCTAAGGTACTTTGCTATAATTGCGGTCCTTTCCAGGGTCATTACCCCTACCCCCCCAGGGAGGTGTACACTCCCCCTGAATTTTTCCAACCACTCCCCTGTAATTCATGAGATTTCCGGATACACCTTGGCCACCAATGCATACACGCATAGATATGTATCCATATAGATATACCCCCTATGGTTCTCTCCACTCGAAATCACGCAGACATCTTATCACGCCGGGTACCGCATCTTGGCTTCTATGCGCATTGATGATAGTGCCAGCCGCAACAACAATGACAAAGAAGAAATTGTCGTTCCTCTTCGCTGCTGATACGAGTTGCGCAACGGACCAAAGGCTGATACCTTCCGTTTGAATTCAGCGTGAGAGAGCCGCGACGATATGGCAAGGAAAAAAACTTGCCAAGATACGGGGCACAAAAGTGAACTTGCACAGCAAATCGCCGGCAGTCCGAACATTTACACGGCAACAGACACCCACGAGCACTGGTGCTAAAGTCTGAGGAAAAGACATCATAGATGAAACTACATATCCGTTACAACAACAACAACAAATAGTTCATGACTATGGCCTGGGGTGGTTCACCGCTTGAGAGCATATCCGATACGAAGCCGTTTGAATTTCACTGTTCATGGTAATCAACCAATTTTTCTCGAAGTGCAGCACGCATAAACAAGTCCATGATTCGCTTACACCTCGACCTGCAAGAAATGACCCACAGTGACCCTAGAAGTCGGCCCAGGACGCACATTTCCCCAGGGCGTCAGTCGTGACGTTGCCCATATACGTGAGGCCGACAACGGCAAGCCCTTTCACCATCACCACCACAGTGTCCTTCTGAAACATTGCATCACTTGCCAACTTCTTTGAGAAAAGTAACCTTTCTGCAACCCCGATGATGGCAGGGGCAACCAAGGAATACACCACAAAGAGTCACTGGTGTATTCTGCATAGCGAAGCCATTGTCAACGGCTTATACTAGGCCCTTATACTGGGATTTTAACAGTGGTGACCGCAAAATTTGGACGAGGCGCAGGCAGAGCCCTCTAAAACGGGCGAAACCCTTTGTATCATGGTGTCAAAGGCCTATTCGAGACGGCTTATGCTATTGCCCTTCCCACTGGGATTGTAACGAAGGCGACCGCAAAATCCGTAAAAGACCGCAGCAGAGCCCTTTAGAACGGGCAAAACCTCTTTAATCATGGTTCCAAACAAATATTATCAACGGCTTATGATGCTCTTCTACAGGGATCGCAACAGAAGCGACCACCAAATGCGGAAAAGGCAGCAACAGAGTCCTTTAAAACGTACGAAACCCCTTGTATAATGGTACCAAAGGCATATTAATGACGGCTTATGCTATGCCTTTCTACCGGGATTGCGCAAGAGGAGACCGCATAATTTGGATACGGCGGCAGCAAGGCCTTTTAAAACGGGCGAAACTCCCTGTATCATGGAGCGAAAGAAAGAAAGCTATCAGTGTCTTGGTGCAATCATATTCTGCTGGAGTTATAACACAGGCGATCGCCAAATGCGGAAAACGTGACAGCAGAGCCCTCTTAAACGAGCAAAACCCCTTGTGTCATGCTGTCAAAGACATATTATCAACAACTTATACTATGTCATTCTACCGAGATCATAACACAGGCGACCGCAAATATCGGGAAAAGGATGCAGCATAGCCCTTCAGAACGGGCGACACCCCTTGTATCATGCTGCCGATGACATGCCATCAATGGCTTGTGCAATGCCGTTCTACTGGGATTGTAACAGAGACTACCGCAAAATACGGAAAATGCGGCAGCAGAGCGCTTTAAAACGGTTGATACCCCTTGTATCATAGTTCCAAAGTCATATAAGTATACGCAACGGCTTATGCTATTGCCATTCTACTGGAATTATAACGGATGCGGCCGCAAACTCCATAAAAGGCTACAGCAGAGCCCTTTAAAACGGACAAAAACCCCTTTAATCATGGTGGCAGATATTTTACACACCTATAAAGACGCGACGGCTTAGGTTATGCTACTCTCCTGTGATTGCATCGGAAACCACCGCAAAATTTGGAAAAGGCGGCAGCAGGGCCCTTTACAATGACTCAAATGATATGTATCGTGGTGCCAAAAAGGTACTATGAACGGCTTGTACTGGGATTGTAACAGAGGCTACCGCAACGTTCGGCAGCAGATCGAGCCCAAAACGTGCGAAGCCCCTTTAATCCTGGTGCCAGGCCGTACATGGAGAGGTCGCGTTTGAAGAAACTGCTTCTGAAACGACACTCCCTAAGCAAAAAGCGTCCTAAGCTGATTTTGTAGTATGTATATGAGAAAGTAAGATCACGGGGTTTGAACCCCGTATCTTGTTCCCCTGTTGCACACTGAGCGGGCGAGTTTCAAAAACCGCTTCCAAAATGGCACTCGAAATGGCCAAATGGCCTATTTAATCAACTTCGGGGCTCAATATATTTTGATATAACAATAATATTAAGGACGTCCAAAGCTGATCTTCTAATGTGTATACCTGAAACTAAGATCATGGGGTTTGAACCACGTACCTTGTTCCCCTTTTGCACCATGACAGGTCGAGTTTGACAAAATCGCTTCCAAAACGGCACTCGAAATGGCCATTGGCCAATTTCATCAACTTCGGGACTTAATATCATTCGATATAACGATAATATTAAAGATGTCCTAAGCTAATTTTGTAATATGTATATGTGAAAGGAAGGTCACGGGGTTTGAACCCCGTACCTTGTTCCCCTGTTGCACCCTGAGAGGTCGCGTTTGACAAAATCGCTTCCAAAACGGCACTCGAAATGGCCAAGTGGCAAATTTCGTCAACTTCGGGGCTTAATATTACTTGATATAAAAATAATATTAAAGATGTCCTAAGCTGATTTTGTAGTATGTATATGTGACAGTAAGGTCACGGGGCTTGAAAGCCGTATCTTGTTCCCCTGTTGCACCCTGAGAGGTCGGGTTTCAAAAATTATGGCTTCCAAACCGGCACTCGAAATGGCCAAATGGCCAATTGCGTCAACTTCGGGGCTTAATATCGTTTGATATAAAAATAATATTAAAGATGTCCTAATCTAATTTTGTAATATGTATATGTGAAAGTAAGATCACGGTGTTTAAACCCCGTATGTTGTTCCCCTGTTGCACCCTGAGAGGTCGCGTTTGACAAAATCACTTCCAAAACTGCACTCGAAATGGCCAAGTGGCGAATTTCGTCAACTTCGGGGCTTAATATCATTTGATATAAAAATAATATTAAAGATGTCCTAAGCTGATTTTGTATTATGTATATGTGACAGTAAGGTCACGGGGTTTGAACCCCGTATCTTGTTCCCCTGTTGCACCCTGAGAGGTCGGGTTTCACAAAATGGCTTCCAAACCGGCACTCGAAATGGCCAAATGGCCAATTTCGTCACCTTCGGGGCTTAATATCGTTTGATATAAAAATAATATTAAAGATGTCCTAATCTAATTTTGTAATATGTATATGTGAAAGTAAGATCACGGGGTTCGAACCGCGTATCTTGTTCCCCTGTTGCACCCTGAGAGGTCGGGTTTCACAAAATGGCTTCCAAACCGTCACTCGAAATGGCCAAATGGCTAATTTCGTCAACTTCGGGGCTTAATATCATTCGATATAAAAATAATATCAAAGATGTCCTAAACTAATTTTGTAATACATATACGTGAAAGTATGATCACGGTGTTTAAACCCCGTACGTTGTTCCCCTGTTGCACCCTGAGAGGTCGCGTTTGACAAAATCGCTTCCAAAACGGCACTCGAAATGGCCAAGTGGCCAATTTCGTCAACTTCGGGGCTTAATATCATTTGATATAAAATTAATATGAAAGATGTCCTAAGCTGATTTTATAATATGTGTATGTGAAAGTAAGATCACGGGGTTAGAACCCTGTATCTTCCCCTGTTGCTGCCTGAGAGGTCGCGTTTGACAAAATCGCTTCCAAAACGGCCAAATGGCGAATTTCATCAAGTTCGGGGCTTAATATCATTTGAAACAACGATGATAATAAAGATATTCCAAGCTGATTATGTAATGTAATGTATATATGTATGTATATGTGAAAGTAAGATCACGAGGTTTGAACCCCGTACCTTGTTCTCCTGTTGCACCCTGAAAGGTCGCGTTTGACAAAATCACTTCCAAAACGGCACTCGAAATGGACAGTTTTATCAAGTTGTATAGTTTAATATAAAAGCGATATAAAATACGAAAAACGGTATCATTTGTATATTACTCACTCAAAATAAAGTTGTCTGTTCTGTCAGCCACTTCGAATTCTGGAAAAAATGACCGTTGTCGTTTCGAACCCCTTCAGACCGGCCGTACAGTCTCAGCGCATGCGTATTACGATAATACTGGGACTTTGTCCGTCGAGCGCCTAGGAGGGGAACCCTGTCTGAGTCGCAACTTTGAAGGCCCTGGGTGCATCAGGATTAACACTCACACATCGTGCCGTGGTTGGTGTTTGGCCTGGAGGACGTACTGAACGAAAATAGGCGATGACATTTCCAGAATTTGACTGCCTTTGTCGAAAAATCGTAGTCTAAACATGGGCGATGTGCAAAAATCGACGGGATCCCCATAGGCGCAATGCATTAAAATTCATTTGGCCAGGGTGCAGTAGGCTTATATTATGCTGGCGCCTTTCATGTCTCCAGGGGTTCTTTACATGGCCAAGTGGCCAATTTCATCACCTTCGGGGATTAAAATCATTGGATATAACAATAATATTAAAGATGTCCTGAGCTGATTTTGTAGTATGTATATGTGAAAGTAAGATCACGGGGTTTGAACCCCGTATCTTGTTCCCCTGTTGCACCCTGAGAGGTCGCGTTTGACAAAATCGTTTCCAAAGCTGCACTCGAAATGGCCAAGTAGCCAATTTCATCACCTTCGGGGCTAAATATCATTTGATATAAAAATAATATTACAGATGTCCTAAACTAATTTTGTAATATGTATGTGTGAAAGTAAGACCACGGGGTTTGAACCCCGTACCTTGATTCCCTGTTGCACCCTGAGAGGTCGCGTTTGACAAAATCGCTTCCAAAACGACACTCAAAATGGCCAAATGGTCAATTTCGTCAACTTCGTGGCTTTAATATCATTTGATATAAAAATAATATTAGAGAGGTCCTAAACTGATTTTGTGATATGTATATGTGAAAGTAAGATGACGGGGTTAGAACCCCGTATCTTCCCCTGTTGCTCCCTGAGAGGTCGCGTTTGACAAAATCGCTTCCAAAACGGCCGAATGGAGAATTTCATCAAGTTCGGGGCTTAATATCATTTGATATAACGATGACAATAAAGATATCCTAAGCTGATTATGTAATATGTATATGTGAAAGTAAGATCACGGGTTTGAACCCCGTATTTTGTTCTCCTGTTGCACACTGAAAGGTCGCGTTTGACAAAATCACTTCCAAAACGGCACTCGAAATGGACAGTTTTATCAAGTTGTATAGGGTAGTTTAATATAAAAGCGATATAAAATACAAAACGGTATCATTTGTATATTACTCACTCAAAATAAAATTGTCTGTTCTGTCAGCCCCTGCGATTTCTGGAAAAAAATGACCGTTCTCGTTTCGAACTCCTTCAGACCGGCCGTACAGTCTCAGCGCATGCGTATTACGATAATACTGGGACTTTGTCCGTCGAGCGCCTAGGAGGGGAACCCTGTCTGAGTCGCAACTTTGAAGGCCCTGGGTGCATCAGGATTAACACTCACACATCGTGCCGTGGTTGGTATGTGGCCTGCAGGACGTACTGAACGAATATAGGCGATGACATTTCCAGAATTTGACTGCCTTTGTCGAAAAATCGTAGTCTAAACATGGGCGATGTGCAAAAATCGACGGAATCCCCATAGGCGCAATGCATTAAAATTCATTTGGCCAGGGTGCACTAGGCTTATATTCTGCTGGTGCCTTTCATGTCTCCAGGGGTTCTTTACATGGTGTTCTTCTCTATTAGACGATGACATCTTCAAAATTTTATTCTGTTTTGCTGTTAATTGGCATAAACGCTGTCTCCCATTGAATTAACATCCTGTAAGGCAGCTTCCCGCATAGCGGCTGAGTATAGTGACGGAGTGCGCCGGCGGGGGGTGACCGCGAATTTTGGGATTGGAGCTGCACAATAACCACTGTTTCTCTTTCTACGCTTCGAACGCTTTACAAGCCACGCAGTCCGCACCGACGTTTTTTGAAAATCAAAAAGCGTCACTCGCAGCATTGCATTCTATTTCGTTGCAATCCTGCCGTAGGAGCTGTTCCATGCATTCCAAATGTGCCTCTGACGACGAATTTTTTCTTGGAGTTCTCCCGCCTCGAAGGAAAGTGTCGAGACGTCCTGCTGTATAAAAGAAGGGTGAATTTGCCACCTCAAGCGACGGCCGTAAAAGAAGGAATAGCGTGCCATAAAATCACGTCACGTTTTTCTCTCGAGACAGAGTGAATTTATTTAGCGCTTGCTCCGAATCTGCATAATATGTTGTCCCGAATGCGCGCGTTGACATTTTATGTTTATGACGACAGTTTTGTTCATATTTATATATAAGGGCAGTTTTATCTTCGTCCAATGCCGGCCCGTACGCCATATGGGCATCATGCATACTTCACACTTTCTAAATTTCTGGAAACATACGCGCCATTTTTCTCAATGCATGCGGTGGCTAGAAATTTCTTTCGTTCTGACACCTTTGAAAGATTATAGTCGCCACTGTCTTATTCTTTATGGACAGTATACAGCACGGGTGCCGAGCTCAGTCGTGTCCGCGGGCCGCATTGAGCCATGGGGGAACTACGCGGGCCGGATACCACGGCTTTGTGGTGGCCTGTTTCTGGTATAGATGACACAACACAGAACTTAAAACGACATAAAACGTATTACTTAGCGTTTCTCATTCACAAGGTCAGCAATCCTTTTTATTTGCTTGTCATGAGGAAACTTGGCACCTCTTGATTTGAAGTATTGCGTCCACATCGTGCGAAAGCCTTTGGGCAACTGCAATCTTAAGGACTGCGTTGAGGTGTTCGTTTGTTTATTGTGAGCGTACTTATTGAGGTTCATCACAGAAAAGGCCTGCTTGCAAACACACGTCGACACAGTTGTCTCGCGAAGCAAAGCCACGAATTATTATCATTAGACGTAAGTTGTACCGAACATGCACATGCGTCGCACAGCAGGTCATTCAGTTCCATTTGTTAGTCATCAGGAACACTATATCAGCAACTGCGGAACACGGCGGGCCGAAAAGCTACATTTCAAGTCTCCGAAGATGTCTCCGAAGTCTCCGAAGATGCACAATGAACAAAATAAAGAAAAAAATTGTGTTCCTTCACGATTTTTTTGCGGACGATCTACCGAACGGATGTTTGTTCTGAAAACGGCTCCGATATCAGGTCACCGAAAGGAACAGATGTTCTCATTCGGACAACTTCGTAGCTTTTATAATTAAAAAGTTAATTAAGAATTTTTAGGTAATTATCATTTGACGGTCGAGCAACATATGGCCAAGAACGTAAGCCGGCCCAGAGATGATAGCAGTGAAAACAGCATGTCTATAGCCCTTATAGGTTTTTTATGAAAAATCTGTATCGCCTAAAAAAATGACACCCTGTATATAGATGTGTACACCTATGTATTTAATTTTTATATAAGCAGTGTGCATGAGAGCTTCTGGTAAAATGTTACTTTGAACAATAATAAGTGGTGATAAAATTTTATTAAACTGAGCTGTCACACTAACAGCAGCATAAATAACGAAAGCCATCGAAATATCACTTTGGCAGAGTTGGCATAAACAGTCTCTACTGATACTGTCCCTTGTATCACGCAAAAAAAAAAAAAAGTATAGAAAACTCAAGTCAGGTAAGACCATGAGCAGCGACATAGATAACATCGTCCACCAAAATGTCACTCCAGTTGAGTGTGCGTAAACAATACCTATTGATATTATCACTTGCGTATCACTCAGTAGTAATACGCTTATATTTAGAGAGAAAACTCAGTTCGTCGAATACAGGTACAGCTATGAGCAGCCAGATGACAATGTGCAACTAAAATGCCCCTTCGGCCGTGTCGTTCACACATTATGTATTGACACACTCCTGTATCACACACTGAAAACAATACATATATAGTGCCACGAATCATCATCGAGAAACTTCCAGGGCAGGCACGAAACGGCACATCTCATCCCGGCGCATGCTGAAGAAGAAGCAAGAAGCTTCCAGACACATCGCCTGCTCTCTGGCTGTTTCTAGACTTTTCGGCGTGACGCTTAAATGCTTGTGCGCTCCAAGCTGGAGCATTCATGCTTCGGGACTCCGTTGTGTTCAGAGAGCTATCACTCTTGTGTTTTGCTACCAAGTAGTCTAATAAACCGTTCGCTGTTTATTCGACGACTCACCGACCCATCTCGCTTCGTGACATTTCTGGTGGAGGTGCGGGGCATCCCTTGTCCAACGGCCTGGAAGACCAACTGCGACAAAGCAGAAGACAGCTTGGTCTGCCTGCAGAATTCGATCCATTAGAACACCCTAAACGCAAGAAGAAGATGACTGCGGAGACCAGTACCCAAGTGGCGCAACCTGTTGCCACACCCATAGCCCCTGCACGGTCGCCGAAGACATTCAGCGGGGTGTATTACGACGACGTGGACGATTGGGTCGACCACTACGAGCGGATCTCTAAGTTCAACAACTGGAGTGACGACCAGAGGCTCCTCAATGTCTTATTTCTCCCTGGACGGCACCGCGAAGACGTGGTTCGAGAACCGGGAGACTTCGCTCCCGTCCTGGGACGTCTTCAAAAGCAAACTCCGCGAGGCGTTCGCTTTTCAACAACGAGCTGAACGCGCTGAACATCTGCTCCAGAGACGGATCCAGCTGCCAAACGAAAGCGTTACAGGCTTCGTCGAAGATGTGTTGCGGCTCTTCCGGCAAGCTGACCCCAAAGCATCCGAGGAGAAGAAGGTTCAGCGACTCATGAGGGGCGTAAAAGAAGAAATTTTTCGCGCCCTGTCCCGGGATCCACCCGCCACGCACCGACGCTTTTCTGGACGAAGCCGTCCGCATTGAGAGGACCCTGCTCTCTCGCGCTACCGTCGACCAACGGCACCAGGGCTACGAGGCTTTCTCCACGACCGCTGGCCTCGACGTCGGATCGCTCAGACAGCTGATTCGAGAGGTGGTACGCGAAGAAGTACGAGCTCTCCTCTGTCCTGAGAAGGCTCAAGACCCTTTGTCTTCGATCGGTGCGATCATCAAGGACGAGGTGGTGGTGGTGGTGATGGTGAAAGGGCTTGCCGTTGTCGGCCTCACGTATGTGGGCAACTTCACGACTGACGCCCTGGGGAAATGTGCGTCCTGGGCCGACTTCTAGGGGAACTGTGCCGACATATGTCTGAAAGCGTCTGAGGAAAACCCAGGAAAAACCCCAGACAGCACAGCCGGCACCGGGATTCGAACCCGGGTACCTCCCAGTCAAGGACGAGGTTCAGCAGGCAATCCAGACATCGTCAACCGCCAACCCCGACGCCGAAGTACCGAGACCAACCTGCGCCGCCGCTCTGAGACAGGTGTCACCTACTCGTCCGTCGTACTACGGAAACCGTTGGACGCCTCCTCGGCCTGTCCAACCTACTCCGAGCGTCCCGCCACACTGTAAGCTGTTTCGCAAAACGGACGTTTGGCGGACTCCCGACTTCAGACCGCTCTGCTACCACTGCGGAGAGTAGGCCAACCACGTCTATCGCCGATGTCCCTACCGACGCCTTGGCCTTCCCGGATTTTCACCCGACGCCCCCCGCCCCCAGCGCGGTAGTCGCCCCGCCGCAATTGAACACTATTTACGGCAGCAGAATGCTTCTGCTGGCTCGCGACGCGACCTGTCCCCGAGCGTCCCCAACCGCAGCAGGTCGCCAGGAAGAGCACGTTCACCGTCACCGGCAAGGCGACCTGTGTGGCGCCGCAGCCCTAACCGACCAGACCAAAGCTACAGCCAAAGACGGAGCAAAGGCCGAGAAAACTTCGAACGTCTTTCACGTTGGAAGGAACAGGGTAATTTGCGATGGCCGCCGTCTTCTCGGGGTCGGGGCGTACGCCGTCGCTGCTCACGAGATGGCCGAGATATCTGAGTTCCTCGTAGCCGAATCGACACTTTTGAGGCTTCAACGTCAGCCCTGCAGTTCTGATAGCTTCGAGGACTTGCTTTAGCCGTTCAACATGTTCTTCGAATGTTCTTGCGAAGACGACAACATCGTCGAGGTACACCAGGCAGGTTTGCCACTTCAACCCGGCGAGAACTGTATCCATAACACGCTGGAACCTCGCTGGTGCTGTGCAAAGGCCGAAAGGCATAACCTTGAATTCGAAAAGACCATCCGGAGTGACGAAGGCAGTCTTCTCACGGTCCCGTTCGTCGACTTCAATTTGCCAGTACCCTGTCTTGAGGTCCATGGAAGAGAAAAATTTTGCGTTTTGAAGGCGATCGAGCATGTCGTCGATGCGCGGTAACGGGTAGACATCCTTCTTCGTTATCTAATTGAGTTTCCGGTAGTCGGCGCAGAACCCCCCCCCCCCCCCTGAGTGTTCCGTTCTTCTTCGTCACTAGGGCGATGCCCACGGACTGGTCGACGGCTGGATAATGTCATCTCTTAGCATCTCTTCTACTTGCGTTCGGATAGTTTCTCGCTCTTTGCAGGAGACCCGATACGGCGTGCGGTGAATTGGACGGGCCTTTTCGTCAACGATGATGCGGTGCTTCGCAATGGGCGATTGTCTTACTTTCGACGATGCAGCGAAGCAGTCACTGAAATCGTTGAGCATCTGGAGAAGGGTTTGCTTTTGAGTTGTATTGAGTTGAGGGTTTACGTCGAAATGTCCGGCCTCGTGTTCCGTGGTGACTGCGATGCGAGCAGTGTCCATCAGGCAAACATCCGTGGTGGAGTATTGGTCTACGATGACGGCTATCTTCGTGCCGTTCGCCAGGTGTTGCGGCTCCGGGCGAAAATTTGTGACCAGGCGTTCGAAGATTCCGTTTCTTACGGGCACAATTCCTCTTGCTATCCCAATTCCTCGTTCGAGGAGAAGTTGCGTGTTGCCTTCAGCCAACAAACAGCGAGTCGGTGCTCTGTCGCACGTAGCGGTCACAAGGACTGACGACAAGGGAGGCAGGTTGACTTGCTGAGTCGTCACGGCGGTTACGTCCGTGTTTGCGCGTTTCTCCGGGGTTATTCGTGCCCACCACTTGTCTTTTGCTGTTTCCGGCGTTTTAAAAGAGATAACTCCATTTGTGAAGTCGATGATTGCTTCGTTTTCGACTAGAAAGTCCATTCCGAGTATTACATCCCGTGGGCAGTTCGGCAAGACGGCAAAACTGACGACGTACTGGATGTCACGCACTTGTATGACTGCCGTGCATCGGCCAGTCGGTGTTAGGACGTGTCCACCAGCAGTGCCGATGTCAGGCTCATCCCACTTCGTTTGCACCTTGCGAAGCTTCTTAGCCAACCCACCACTTATAACAGAGTCGTCGGCTCCGGTATCGATTAACGCAATCATCTCATGGCCGTCGATGAGTATTTTCAGGTTATTGGTAATTTTTCGAGCGTCGTGTTGGTGCTGCATGCGTTGCTGTTCGTCGAGTTGGAGGAATTGTAACTTGTCGTCGGTCCGCAGCTTCACCTCCCGGAGCTGCAGTCTTCAGTTTTCCCGGTTAGGGCTGCGCCACAAAGGTCGTCTTGCCGGTGACGGTGAACGTGCGCTTCCTGGCGACCTGCTGCGGTGGGGGACGCTCGGGGACAGGTCGCGTCGCGAGCCAGCAGAAGCATTTTGCTGCCGTAGATGGTCTTCAATTGCGGCGGGGCGACTACCGCGCTGGGGGCAGGGGGCGTCGGGTGAAAAACCGGGAAGGCCAAGGCGTCGGTAGGGACATCGGCTATAGACGTGGTTGGCCTCTCCGCAGTGGGAGCAGGGCGGTCTGAAGTCGGGAGTCCGCCAAACGTCCGTTTTGCGAAACGGCTGAGAGTGTGACGGGACGCTCGGAGTAGGTTGGACAGGCCGAGGAGGCGTCCAACGGTTTCCGTAGTACGACGGACGAGTAGGTGGCACCTGTCTCAGAGCGGCGGCGTAGGTTAGTCTCGGTACTTCGGCGTCGGGGTTCGCGGTTGACGATGTCTGGATTGCCTGCTGAACCTCGTCCTTGATGATCGCACCGATCGAAGACAAAGCGTCTTGAGCCTTCTCAGGACAGAGGGGAGCTCGTACTTCTTCGCGTACCACCTCTCGAATCAGCTGTCTGAACGATCCGACGTCGAGGCAAGCGGTCGTGGAGAAAGCCTCGTTGCCCTGGTGTCCTTGGTCGACGGTAGCGCGAGAGAGCAAGGTCCTCTCAATGCGGACGGCTTCGTCCAGAAAAGCGTCGGTCGTGGCAGGTGGATCCCGGGACAGGGCGCGAAAAATTTCTTCTTTTACGCCCCTCATGAGTCGCTGAACCTTCTTCTCCTCGGATGCTTTGGGGTCAGCTCGCCGGAAGAGCCGCAACACATCTTCGACGAAGCCTGTAACGCTTTCGTTTGGCAGCTGGATCCGTCTCTGGAGCAGATGTTCAGCGCGTTCAGCTCGTTGTTGAAAAGCGAACGCCTCGCGGAGTTTGCTTTTGAAGACGTCCCAGGACGGGAGCGACGTCTCCCGGTTCTCGAACCATGTCTTCGCGGTGCCTTCCAGGGAGAAATAGACGTTGACGAGCTTCTGGTCGTCACTCCAGTTGTTGAACTTGGAGATCCGCTCGTAGTGGTCGACCAAATCGTCCACATCGTCGTAATACTCCCCGCTGAATGTCTTCGGCGACCGTGCAGGGGCTATGGGCGTGGCAACAGGTTGCGCCACTTGGGTACTGGTCTCCGCAGTCATCTTCTTCTTGCGTTTAGGGGGTTCTAATGGACCGAATTCTGCAGGCAGACCAAGCTGTCTTCTGCTTTATCGCAGTTGGTCTTCCAGGCCGTTGGACAAGGGATGCCCCGCACTTCCACCAGAAATGTCATGAAGCGAAATGGGTCGGCGAGTCGTCGAATAAACAGCGAACGGTTTATTAGACTACTTGGTAACACAAGAGTAATAGCTCTCTGAACACAACTGAGTCCAAAGAATGAATGCTCTAGCTTGGAGCGCGCAAGCATTTAAGCGTCGCGCCGAAAAGTCTAGAAACAGCACGTGCGTTTGCAAAAAGAGCAGGCGATGTGTCTGGAAGCTTCTTGCTTCTTGTTCAGCATGCGCCGGGGTGAGATGTACCGTTTCGCGCCTGCCCTGGAAGTTTCGCGATGATGCTTCGTGGCAATATTTAGAATTCACTTCCTCGAAATAAATGGCTGTGTAATACATTTACACATAGATATAGAAAAGAGGTACAGGTAAGAAAATTGCTCTTCAAGAACAGGTGAGCAGCAATATGTCCACCAAAGTGTCCATTGGTTGACTAGAATAGTTGTAAGGAAGAGAACAGTTCTGCTATGCACCTTTGAAAACTTCACATTGCAGTTTGTTCGAAAATAAGTTGAATTACTTAACACATTGGCAGAAATCTGGCCAACGTGTTTCTACCATACATGGCATCCAAGCATTTCCCAAACTTTGGTGTGCCAAGCTTTGGCCAACCTCAAATTTTGCTTTGTTGGCCAACGAACCTGTTGGTCAAAGGCCTGCGAGCCTCTGGCCATTGGCCACAGTTTGCTTGGGTCGTCCCTTAGCTAAACGTCCGCGTACCTCCATCCCTACCACATAGACTACAGCACCGGTCTATGTAAACTCGGAAAGTGTGCCTCGCATAAATGCAATGAGTGTCGCGGTGTAAAAGACACTTTGAGCTCCTTCTTTCTATTTATGTCTCTATTTCTTTTTATTTATTTCGACTAACTGCAGTGGTCTGGGGTAGCCAGTCTGACTTTGTCGCGACTTAAATCCCCATTTTTTGCTTTTTCTGTCACATCACATCATATCACACACTTTGAGCGTATTGTTCTCGTCTGTTCCAAGAACTCCGACATTCGCAGAGTCATGGAAGCGACTTTGGCTCGTGTGTACGTTTGACTCTCGACGTCTATGAAATCATGCGTTGTTGGTCAAGGCAAAACACAGGTGTCTGTGTCGCAAACACCGGTGAAGTTTCTCGGAGGAATAATAGACGCTTTGTGACTTCCCATGTGGACACTCGACAAACGCTCTCTATTGGCTTAACGCATTGTTTTTCCGTTTACTTTTCATTTCAGCTTTTCTAGTCGTTATAGAGTTGGGGTGCTGGGGTAGTCTATCCGTCCGACCTTGTCGCGAGAACACTTGAAGTACGTGATGTTGACGATAACATTTCCTTGAGGATGAGGAAACATACGAAAGGACGACACGAACGACAACTCATCTTCAAGACGCAGGGAAACATCCCACATCATCATCATCATCAATTCACCTATGTTGTTGTTGTTGTCAACTTCAAGTTTAAGTAATCTACACCATCTGTGTTTGTACCTTACGCCATGTATGTTTGAACAACGCGAAAAGGCACAGGGACGGACCTTATCGTATGTCACATCTCCATTTATTTTTATTTGTTTCTTTTCCACATCACCATCATCATCGCAATAATAATAACGAGACGCGCTGCTCGCATCGGTGGTTTTGGGTAGTGGAGAGTTACTGGACATTTAAGGGGGGGGGGTCGTTCCCTGCTTTATTTATTTGTCTTGTTCTGATCTAACTAAGTACCTACCTAACTGAAGTCTTCGATAGCTGTCATCTGTTCTTGAGATTCTGCTCTGCCCTTCGATACAGTGCATCGTTTATAATTTAAGCAGCAAACCGGAAAATGAGAGTGACATAACCAATCCTAATTGCTGCATTTCGATGGGCTACATAGCAGAAAACGGAACAGAGAGCACCGCGTTGCATGGGATAATCGATGGCATCGTTGGAGCACGTCATTCAGTCCCGTTAACGAACCGCAGACTACATCCCATACTGGAAGGTTCCGACATTCGTTTTGCTGAAATAAAGAAGAAGAAAAACTCAAACACACACACACACGCACACACGGACCATACGTACTTCAAAATCTTCTGGTTCGGAAATCTCGGATCAATTATTTCCTCATACTGGAAGGAACCAGCAATGGTATGACAATCGGCTTAATAAGCCGTTACCCCCCTTAATCACCGTCGTATTTTTCTTTTCTTTTTTATTGTTGCTCGTTCAATTCAACCCAATCTTCCTATTTGAAAAAGTAAAATCATTGGAAGGAAACTCGATGCAATAAAGAAAAGTTCAAATCCCATACCTCGTCAGAAGTTTCCGATCGAAATCGCGATTCCATAAAACGACGAGTGGCAATTATTCGTCCAGCTTCCTCCCGTTCTGACGTGTCCTCGTAAGTCCTGCCATAGGCTTCTGCGTAATCGCTTGCGAGCACCGCAATTATGACGTTCGCGAGTAAAGTTTAAAAAGTAAGGATCCGTAAAGCTTCAAGCACGCCCCGGTCGTAAAACTCAGTCGTGCAGGTCAGGTATTGGTCCACTGCAGACGATGTCTCAAAAAGTTTGCGTTCCAATCTGAGGAGCTTTTAAACTCCAACGTGGAGTTTAAGGACGAGTGATTGATCATGATGAAAAAGTGAGATCATGTTACCAGCAATGAGGTAGAGTATCGCCCCTGGTGATAAAACTCCCCAATCATCATCATGAAATAAAAAATTATTGTTGAGTTCTTCTTTTTCAAGTGTTGAGAGAGGTCAGCCAATATTTAGCTTTCTACTCTTAAAAAAAAAAAGCTCACCCAGGCCAAAAAGAAAGAAAAAATTCACTCACACACACGCACACACAAAAAAAATCACATACAGGGAAATGAAGATGCGCGGAAGCACACGTGTCACAGGCCCCGCAGGCTTGCGGGGCTGAGGAATTGTAGCAGGAATTGAGTTATTTTGACCAGGATGTAGGAGTAGCACCGCACCTGATGTTAATGTGAATGCAAGATATACCTAATACGAGTAATATAACATATCGCTCGCTTGTCTCCCACTTTTATGTTCAAGGACTGTAAGCCAATTCAGCAAAGACAAACCAGTGGCTGGGTAAAAGCGTCCGCTCGTTGGTGGTATGCTGAAGACTGGCAGGTGGTGGGTTCGAATCCATCTACCGGCTGTGCTGTACGAAGTTTTCCCTGGGTTTTCCGGCAGACTTTCCAGGCGTTCCACTTCAAGTCGGCATATAGGGCGCATACTGTCCTTCCTGTCTCCTGCAATCCTCTTTCCATCTGTCCACGCTGTATACCGCTCATAGCCACAGTTGCTTCGCGGCGCTGTCACGGAATAAAAAGTGCAAAGACAACCCGCGGTTGGCGCTCTGATGCGCCGCAGACATGGGTACCGCAGCCATCTAAGACTCAGCGCTCATGATATTTCAAGAAGTGCCTAGGAGCAGCCTGGCTGCATCAACGTGGCCGACGTTTCTGTTTCCTTCCTCTCTACCTCTCCTTCGCAGGCCTCGGTGGAGCAGTTGGTAGCGTGTACGCCTACCCACGCCAAGGTTTCGAGTTCCCGACACCAGGGCACAAGTTTGTGGCAAGGTACAAGTTAGAATTAGACACGTCGTCTTTCTTGTATAGTCACCCACAGAAATCGCCCATGGCGTGGTAACCGCTATCCATAGCCTATATACCCTTCATCGATTGAGACATCAGGCTAAATAATATAGGACTCGTGTTCTATTCGTGCAGTTCATCGTTATATTTTAAAGAAATTACCTTTATTGACGGCAATACAAACACTATAGCATCACATTCGATGATATGTAAAGAAATTTTCTGTGTACAATGACCTCAAGAAATAGGCTAAGTTCGATATTCTGATAGCTTAATAACGTTGTAAGGACAGACCCCCACTCGATTATATTACCGAATTCACATAATTTTTTCGGTCGTTTTGTATTTGTGTTCTCAGCACTTCCCTTTCTTGCTTTTAGCTGAACGCGTAAAGAAGTAGGCGTTATACCTCATCGCGATGTTCTATATGCAACATAATTTCATTCTCTGTTTGGAGACTTACCTGGCAGGGAATTATTTGGGTGTTTTATTCCTCTTTTATGTACAAGCATATATCACAACTTCTTATTCGACGTCACGTAGGAAAAAACCGCATCATCGAATCCCAAGGAGATGGTTTTGCGTTTGGCAGTGAAGCATCATTGATTGCATGACCATCTTCTCCTCGTGAGCAAAAATGTCGCCCTGGGGAATACCCTGGAAGGGATTACACGCGTTCGCCATTTCCCACGCAGTGACGGACGTGGAGAGACCACGAGGGGATTCCGCGACAACCCCTCACAACTACTAAGTAGTCGCAATTATCCGTGGGAGAGCACGGGAAATGAAACATCGAACGTTGCGTACACAGAGAGATAAAATGAGGCAACGTGGAAAGAAAGGGGGACTCCTAGAGGTGGATTGCAAGCAGGCAGTGTGGTAGGCGTGTGTAGGAAATTAATGCAGGCCAAGGAACGCGTGCGCAGAAATTGATAGAGGGAAGCGAAATTTCCTACACTCTAAAAAATATAACTCCTTTTTGGGTGTAATTTGACGATACCCTAACTGACTCCCTTTTTGGTGTATATATACACCCTCTGGCAAAACTACACCCCTCAGAAAGGGTGTTGTCTGAACACCTCTTTTGGTGTAATCTAGCGGTACCCTAACTGACTCCCTTTTTGGTGTATGTCTACACCCCCAGGCAAGACAACACCCTTCAGTAAGGGTGTTATGTCGAGGGCAACAGAAACACAACGGTTAAAGTAACAGGCATATTCTTTATTCGTATTACCTATAATACACTGCATGCACTGCAATAACAACACCAATAGTCACCGCACAATACAAAACAAAAGTGTCCACCAACATGTCGACCAAGATGAAGGTATTACGGTTAGGCCAAGAGAAGTCTTGCCTCTGTAGTGAAAGAAAAAATGAACTGTGAAATGTTTTAATCAAATTAAGGGCGAAGTACAAATTACATGACAGTTATGCAGATAGCTGAGGCTAGAGAAACACAGCCCTCGTCAATATGCAAGCAGCTCAAGATAGAAAGTAAGACAATCGATAAATGATGATGATGATTGAATTTATTGGCGCAAAAGCAGCTTAAGCTATAATACGCCAAAACCATGGTAATATTGTGACTAGTTAAAAATCAGATGATTATACTAAAATAACGTAGAAATTAAGAAGCACACAATCATAGTGTAGTTAAAAGACCAATGTCCCTACAAAGCTGCAATCGGTAAAGGGTCAGCGAAGTGTCGGTAGCGAGACCCGAACCCATACCTCTCTGATTTCTGGTTAAGTGTATTACCAATTACACCATTCTGACATCGCCAACACGCAAACTTGCCAGCCAGGGCCTTGTTCAGAAGACGCGCCCAGCCATTGACTCAGCACATCTGACCGGAAATCAGAGGGTTGTGGCCTCGTGGTTTCATTACCCGCTACCTCTCGCCTCTTGAGTTGTGACTCTTGCCAGCTGCCTTACTTGCTACCACAAATTGCACCAACTTCGTTTGTTACGTATACCCCTTGACTTTGCCTAACGACCACATGTGACGCGCGACGACACAACACGACGCGCACTGTTCTCTGATCTAATCCGTGCATTTCACTTAAGGTTCAAACATAATCTCAAAATACCCGTTTCAAAGGCACCTCAATCAACCAGACAAGACAAAATACACCGACAACACTTACCAAACAGCACGCTGCAGCAAGACGCTCGGACAAGTTACTCGATCCGATGGGCACGGCGCATCTGTTGCTTGCATCCGTTCGAGACCCGGAACCATAATCCTTGCAGTGTCATACTAAACTCACATGGTCAAATGACCTGTAGTTCACAAAACGACCTCCCCAAAGAACACGAAAACTTCCACACCTAACTCCAACCGCCATAGCTAGAGAACACAGAGCAAACAGCACACTGTTGCCAGACCTGTCGTAGCGAAACGTTAGAAATTTCATGGCCGCTACACCTTTTTCACACCAATTCTCGAAATTACACCCTGCAGAGCGGGACATACACATATTACACCCATTTCAGACCAAAACCAGGGTGTATTCTTTTTCCTGAGGGTGTAATAAGGGAGTAAAACAATTGATACACCCCAAATACACCCCAATTACACCTAAAAAGGAGTTTTATTTTTTAGAGTGTACTGGGTCGTTAATACATTATCACCACCAGGCAAGAAGAGTCTCAAGTCTGCCAGAGCTGGTGGCCGTCTTGAGATGTATTTCGTAATACGGGATCAGTCTGACACATAGAAAAGGAACTACACTCTAAATCGTTTTACACCTTAAAGGGTGTAAGTCAAAATGTTCATAGCGCACACCTTTTAAGGTGTATTTTAACACCCTCATGGCAATTGGGGTGTGAAGGGTGTAACGCCGAATAAAACTGCTGGGTTTGTGGCAATATGCTGGTAACCGTGTATTCACAATTACCAGCATATTGCGTATAATAACATTGAGGTCCAGATATGTATGCACATCAAGGTGATTATATACAGGGTGTCCACGCTAAGTGTGAACAGATTTTTTAAAAATATATATAACACTTTTTCCAAGATGAAATCAATTGCAATATAGCATATTCTGAAGGGCACTCCCTAGCAGGGCATTAGCAAAGTCCAAAAGCAATGTCTTAATTAACTTTCATTAAATAACTTTTTAATTATAAAAGCTACAAAGTTGTCCCAATGAGAACATCTGTTCCTTTCGGTCACCTGATATCGTAGCCGTTTTCAGAACAAAAATCTGTTCGATAGATCGTCCGCAAAAAATTCGTGAAGGAACGCCATTTTTTTTCTTTATTTCGTTCATTGCACTTCTTAGAAGACGCGTATTTCATTTCCATCATTCATCCCCAACCCGTGTTCGTTGAGATTGCAGGCATACATGTTATTAACTCTCATTCCATTTTTCTCATACAAACATGAACTACAGTTGAGTATGATGAGCACTATCATGTATTTGTTCTGTCTTGCAATGAGAAGTAACGTGTTTTCGAAATTTAAGCACTATCTCAAAGTGTAATTGAGTGTAAGTGAGTTAGTGTAATTTCCCTTTTATTAATAACACGTCCTGGAGTAGCCAGTCCCGAGTGGCTCGAGACTACCATCTCCATTTTTTTCCTTTAAAATCAATCAATCAATCAATCAATCAAGCACTATCTCAATAGATCTTCTAAATCTGCATGCATTACCAGTGGTAGACGTGTTGTTAATCCAGGCCATGCACTTTCGTAATGTAACTTCCTGTTCCCTGTTGTTGCATATATTTATTTTGTTCATGTGAACGAAAATAAACATACTCCCTTTCTACACCCAGGCGACAGACTTATCACCATATTTCACCTGAGGGCGTAGTACACCGGTGTTACACCCTCAGGAACTTCCAAAACAAAGTTGTAGGGTGTGAAGGGGGTGTGATCTTTGTTAATTCACCTATTTTACACCTTTAAAGGTGTGAAACGATTTAGAGTGTAGGGTGTAAGTCCAAGAGAGAGTGTCTCTGAAGGACAGTTTTTTAATTAGGGGAGTCGCTTGAGATTGGGTCACGGGGTTTTTAAATTTGTGTACAGACAGGTAAAAATTCGCAGGAGATCCTTTGAACTTGAAGATTAAACTAGTCTCTGGTTTCGCTATGCTGTCGCTGTGCAATTGCTGCACACCACCATTATGTTACGTGTTGCACATGTATGTTATCACGTGCACATTAAATGTTCTGCTTATTCTTATTGTTCGTGTCGCCATCAGCCTTGGGTTGTTTGGTGTGCATCGGCGTGTACCTCGGTAGTTGCCGGTGATGACGTGCCATAGTGCTTCCACCGGAGTTGCGCAAGTTCGCCACTCATACTCTTCAAATGGTGTTCCTCCAAGCGCGCAAACGTGCTTTTGGTCTATTGAGTATCGTACGCACAGCATCCAAAAAAAGAATACGTCCGTGCAGGAAATTGTTAACTAATGATTTCGTTGGCATTCTTTTGCCTGTGCCAGGATATCGTGTAGACCTCGGTTGCTGGCTAGGCCTGAACATTCTTTGTAGACTGAAAAAACTGTCACTGTTTCTCAGCCTTCTTTTGCGTTCAGTAGCGGATTCTACAAAGCACTATTCTCACGTTAGTCTGGATGTACGCGATATTACATCCTATCGCCACACATTAAACACACTATACTTACTCGCTCTTGATAATCTATGAATTCGTGCCCAGGACCCCGCCCATGTGTGCCCATGGCACACTTACGCATCTGCTTCATGCACAACTGTTTGCAGTGACTCTCCTCCGCTCCTTCGGGTTCACTTGGCAGGCGCGTTGGCATGCGGGCGGTCATACCTCCACATTCAACACCTATTCCAGGAACGATCGATTCCTTATCCCACACTGCAGGGGAGACTATGCATGGACCAAATCCTCCCTGCCGCTGGTCCGAATGCGGGGAATGCAGGATATCGTGCTGTGTCTGTTTCCCTACTGTAAATACGGGGCGGATACCGCCAGAGGAAGAAACTGTACACAGATTTTCCCAGTAACTCACCGACTAGATTAACAGTTTCAAACGGAACTCTGGCTGAAAGTCCGATAAGTGGAAAACTTCTACAAGCTGAAATTCATCAAATGAAGTGTGATTGTTGAAATGGGGTATTCTGGAGAGAGTACACGGAGTTGAAAGGGTGTCGACGAAGATGAAAATATCCGCTGTGCTCCGTGCAGTCGGATTATATGCTATTCGTAGATGTTGAACGTGAACATCTTCGACACATGTATGTCTGGTTCGGTGAAGCCAAGGTAAAAACGAAACCCCAACCAGTGTTCGGGAAAGGGGTACTCGATGTTTCGGAATCGGTTCGGCTCCTTCCTCAGTGGCGACTATAGTAGTTGTACAAGCTATATTACCAGCGTCCAATACAGTCACCCCCGAGGAAGGAGCTGAACCAACTCCGAAACGTCGGGTACCCACCTCTTGAATCCTGATCGGAGTTTCGTGCAGGCACTGCAGGGAAAGGTAGCGGAATCTTTTTCGTTTCCGTTACTACCTCCCATACTGGCCGTTATTTATTTGTCTTTCAGTTTCGGTTACCACCATTGTTGCTTTCGTTTACGTTTCGGTTTTCGGTACCGCGCCACCTCCAGCATTTTGTTTTCCTTCTTTCTTTTCTTTCCTTTCTTTTTTAAAAAAAAGACCATTGAGACCGTGACAAAACTTAATCCCTCTACGTTCTGAAGTATATTTTGGGGACTCCAGGGATACATGGATACAAGAGACAACGTTTACTCAAAATACACATATAAGTACGTGATTTCTGTGAACAGCTAATATGAACATGGTTTCCAGGAATGTTATTCACGCTTGCAATTTCCTGGTCACCATTAGCGTATAAGAACTATGCTTCTTCTATTTACTGTATACTACTTACATATATATGCTGCAGTTTGATAGTTCATTTTAGTTTTAGTTCTTCAGTTAATTTTAGTTTACTTCATTGAGATTTATTTCATAAATTTATCTACATGATATGGTGAAGAATTGCAATAATTCGGGTCCTGCGGTACCCGAATTATTACCGTAAGTTATTGTCGTTTCCGTTTCTGTTTCAGGTATTCTAACTGTGCGATATCCGTTTCCGTTTGTGTTACCGTTACCTGCTATATTTGCGGTATAATACCGTTTCCGTTTCTGTTACCTTTCCCTGGTTTCGTGTTTACCACGATTTCTAGATGCTGCACAGAAATGATCCACACAAGCGCAGCATATATTTGGGAAAATAACCATTAAATGTGAGTACTTTTTGCATTAACGTGGTATGCCTCAGGGATTTTCCCTAGACTTTCATCTTGGGAGCAGGAGTGTTTTTGTCCCGTAAGAGGAGTGTTGACGCCCATATCTGCTGCTCTTCCGGCGTTTTTGGCCTTTCTGGCCAGCATTTATTTATTGATTTATTTATTTGCGCGAGGGGAGATTCAAAGGAGGAGGCAGTAGCAGGGTGTAGGGTGTGCTGGGAAAATCCCTAGTATGCTTGGTACGCTCCAACTGTGCTGTGTTGCCAGATATCAAGCATATGATTATAGACTGTGATCTGCATAGTAATGCGAGAGATGCACTACGGGACTGACTAACGTCGCCGTGGCACCGTTCACGTTGGCGTCGGTCCCTGATGACCCCATATCATGCAGCAGCATCGCGCACACCTTCTCCCGGAATTTCTAAGAGACACGCTGGGCTTCTTTACCTCATCCCACTGTCATGCATGTCGCTGTAGTTGTTGTTGTTGTTTACACTCTTTAGTAGAACGGGACTCATATTGTGACTTTAATAGTTTCATACTCTGACATTATTCGGTCATGAGGTCTTCGTGTCGCACCAAGGACGAGGGTGTTTGCATCACCCATCACCCCGTCACCTGACTATTCATATCTGTAGCGTGTCCGACTACTGATCTCTGTCTGGGGTTTTTCCTAGGTTTTCCTTTCCTAGGACGCTTTGAGACATATGTCGGCACAGTTCCCTTAGAAGTCGGCCTAGACGCCCCAGGCCATCAGTCGCGACGTTGCCCACATCTGTGAGGCCGACGACGGCGAGTCCTTTCACCATCACCACCACCACCACGTTGAGGATTAAAAACGATGAGATGACGAGATGAACGATACGACCATACCATACGATGCCGTACCATGCCATGCCACGATACGGCCATGGGTGCAGCATTTTACTACTCTGCGCTGCCCACTCGTTTTCACGGTAGTCAGAGGCTTTCGAAGATCTTCTTGCCTTCCAAATGCCACTGAACGGTATCTTGTTGCGTATTGTGTGGCAGTAATTCCAGAGCATCGATCTCCTGTGGACTGGAGCGCCGGTCTATTAGCGTTGTCAATGGTACCGATCATCTTTATTTATTGTCCTCCTTTCTTTCGACGTTCTGGTAGGCCGCCCTCCTTCAAACGTCACCTGACATCACGTCACGGAAGCAGTCAGTAGTTTTATTTCAGGTAGCTCGTAAGCTTTCTTTACGAAGCATACTGGCATCAGGTAGCTTCTGAAAGCTCGCGATGCTTCCCGAAAGGTGGTTTTCGAGGGTAGTCGAATACGACGTTTAGTTTTGCAGATCCATTCCTGTCCTTTTTAGTTGTGCACTTGCGCTGTCACATGCATCCGCTGCTGTTGCTGGGTTGATGATGTGAGGGATCGCCGCGATGGCGATTCGCTGCCCCCCCAAAAAAAAGGGATGAGGGAGGAATTACCATGAAAATGGGTTGTCATCCATTACACCGGTGCGGGACGGGAGCTCCGCAACAGTGCGGACGCCCTGTATCTGTTGTGCGGGGTTTGACCACGGTTTAACCAATTTCTGCTGCGTTGAAGGGACGAAGGGCCCCCTCTCGTTCATACTGCCTACAAACCATGATGATGTGATGCAAGTAACCGCACACTCCACAGGTGGACAGAGTCCGGATGCATCGAAGCCGACACATCGTTTAAAAGCCGGCATAACTGCCACACTAGGTCTCATGCGGTGGAACAGTGCTGTAAAAGGGCATTCTGCGAGGAGGAGCAAGTGTGAGGCCTACTTTGTAAAGCAGAGAGAGGTGTTGCCATTTAGGCTATATCCTAGGGCCGGGAAGAGTCGAAACGACGTACCTGTGATCCACCCGAGACAGTGTTATGGGGACACGTCGCGTGTACTGATGTGCGCCTAATTCTGTTCGATCTGCGTCCACTGATGCCTACATGACCAGAGATCCACTGGAATGGATGGGGCGACCCTCTGCTGCCGCCTTCTTGTGCCACTTGCAATATTTCAATTACCACAGGGCTGAAGGACCCGCGGAGTCCCGTAACAATCCAGAAGCGAGCGGGGCATTCAGTAATTTCCTGCGTGGCGAAAAGAATGGCATAAAGTTCCTTGCACGTCGAGGATGTATGTTATATGTGAAACATGATGACCAGTTGATATTCACTCAGAGGACGAACTGTCCCGATGGTTGAACCTGTTAACAAAACGCCGCCATAAAACTTGAAAATTAGACACGCATCTAACGTTTCCGAGGTGATGTCTTTCATTGCACTAGAGAGCGCCTATTGTGATCAAGTGGGCTCAATCAACAAATTCTGGTTCAGGAGGGAGAAAGTGTAGGTAGAGAAATTTCAGAGTTCAATTCCGCAAATTATTTCCCAGTTTATTTCTAGCACAGGGCAGAAGTGAGATAACCACCGTTGACTCATAGCTTCTGCTATAATTTTTCAACGGGATAAGTGAGACTCAGCGTGTCGGGAAACTAACAACAATGCGTTTTCTACACAATTGAAGATCGGGCATTATTTGAACAAAATTGCCATTGAACAATACTGTGTCTACGTATTTCACTGTAGCAATTTAGTTGTCAAAACGTAAAGTGGTAGTGGAGTAACTCACCAATGGTGCATAAAGGGGTTTACGAGCCATTTGTAACCATAACGATACATTTTCTGTATGCGTGCCCGCTTATATTTGCTCTTGTGGTTACTGCCCCTCCCTTCTTTAAAGCTAATAATCCCTGAGGGTGTCATCAATATACAAACCATGTGGTTCCAATGAAATATTGATGCAACAAGCTGTGGTCGAGGGCGCCGATATTTCGAACCGAGGCTGTTCTTCCAGTTGGCCCAGTAGAAGGACAGTCTCTGTTCGAAATATTGGCGGCTTCCGAACCGGGGCTTTTGCTTCAGTACCTGTAAAATTGTTCTCAAATTTTTCAATTCGCAAAGTCTTATCTGCCTCCGACGCACGCTGTTTTCGTAATAAGACTCACAAAGTATGTGCTTTCATAAAGCTGGGTGGACAGCGCGACGCCAAACGGGCGCATTTTGCTCGAGAGGAGCAGACAGTTACGAAGGGAATAGGCACGCCGAGCGCCTTCTCCAGGAAAATGCACGCACGTCGCTTTTCAATACGTATCCTATTTCTGCCGCCCGAGGGAGAGAGTGACAGCACCTTTTTCACAGTGCACGATTTTTCGAATGGGAGGTTGCGTGGGCGTCGGATGTTCATCGGCATATCCAAGAGACAAATTCCTACACCTTCTAACGTGGTTCTTCCGGAAGTTAATGGGAATTGGTCTGCAACGTATTGACCAACGGCCGTTCGACCTCGCCACAAGATTCTCAGACCGTCGTGGAACGCGACCCGCCAGATGCAAGGCCTTCGTGTTCTAGCTGAGTTCTTGCGCTCCACCGGACTGGCAACAGATCTATTAAGGGCACACAGCAACAGTTGGGCAGGTTGGTTCATCACTATTGTGAGAGCGGAGACACGGAACAAAGGACAACCACAGGAACGACCGCAACTTTCAACGTTGCCTTACTTCACATCACGCAGATATAAACGAAAATTACAGAATACAGTCCTTCCACGTACGTAATTGCCTTCTCTCCTTCTTATTGACTAGTCGAAGCCCTGTTTCACACGAACGTTTTTCGCATCCGTTTTAGCGGAGGCGAAACGGACCCATTGGAACCTATGGGGATCGATTGCCCTTAGGTTCTGTTTTTGAAGCACACGGACGACGAACGGTCGTATGAAACGGTCGTGTGAAACCGTCGTGTGAAACCGGCCTAAACCTACGCCGCGTTAATCCAACCAACCTGAATTTGCGATAAGATACACCTGTTTTTTAGTGAGAGCTGCCGTAGCCTTGCTGATATTATTTCCTTCTTGCCGTTTTATCAGCGTTGTTTCAACAACGTGACTCAAGCGTACGTCTTTCGATCTGCGCACAATTTCTGTGTTATTGTACTTCCGAAGCACTCTTTAAAGGTTCCCTTTCCAACATCGTTCCCTCATTCGTTCCCAAAAAGCAACGGCACCGCAACGGCCCAACTCATCATCATCTAACGTATATGCGTGAGTGTGTCCTCAGGAAGTGGAAGAGCGGAAGGACGTTTCGCGATGAGGTGACCTTGAACGTGGCTCGAAATCCTGTTTCGTTCGTCGAGCTGTGGATCAAGAGCAACTGTGAGAAATATTATCGCTCTGTGCGCTGTATTGTCACTTGTGCAAATACAACAACAACAACAACATAGATGAATGGATGATGATGTGGGATGTTTTCGTGCGTTGAGTGCAGGACCATACCCCACTCCAAAAAGGTTCACATGAAAGGATGAAGAGGGAAGGAAAACAAAAGAAACCCCCAACAGTTCTTGAAGGAAGCCGGTGGCCCTCAGAAAGCAAAGAAAAGCGCAAAGTGCACGACAGTGATGTGTGGGGTTACTCCCTGGGCCGAGAACCTTGCAGACGTTGAATGGCCTCTGATCCAGCAGTTCAAGTTGATATTTAAAGGCTCGTCGCGCGCATACGTACTAGCTACAGTCTTCTATAATGTGTAGGATTGTTGCCGGGAAACCACAAGTTGTACACAGCGCCGTGTTGCTGTGGCCCAGCCTATACCGGAGTCCAGGGGTGAATACAACGCTAAGTCGTAAACGACGCACAAGACACATAAAGAGGTGAAGGAAACCGCCTGGCATTTCAAATAATAAAGTTGGGTCAACAGCATACAGAAGCGACCACCGGGTGATGTCATGACACCATTCCTGATGAGCCCAGGGCGACGTCAACGCGGACAAGAGGGAGCGTCTATCGCCGTTCGAAAGTATGATGGAGACTGCTGAGCGGCTATGGCGGGCAGCAGCAGCTGCCCGATCCGCTACCTCATTGCCTCTTATTCCAATGTGGTTAGGGTCCCATTGGAGGGTCAGCCGGTGGCCCCTGTCTTCTAAAACCTTGAGCGTCGTCAAGATGTTCACTACCACCAGAGCCCAGGATGCCACACCACCATACCGTGTGGTGTGATGCCACACCACCATACTGTGGATACCACCACAGGAGCCGCGGATGCCCATGTTGTCTATGCACTGCAGCGCTGCCCGCGAATCTGTGTAAACCACCCAGAGGCGGGGTGGTGATCAAAATAGATATTTGTGCAAATAAATTTTCAAAAACGCTCGGAAAAAGCGGCATCGGACGGGCGGCCCGATCCCTTCGCGTGACGTCGGCGATCCCCCGTGCTCTTTCATCGCTGCTTCTTGATTATTAGCTCACGCGCTTGTACAGCGCCGGTTTAGCGTCTGCGTCCTTGTTATGACGTGTGAAGTACTACATACACAGTATTGGACCCGCGACGCATTAATTGGATGCTATAGTTCTTCAAACGTCTCGTGTTATTGTGGCAGGAACCTTCATTTTGTTTCATCCACCCTTCGCAATAACACGAAACAAACACGAAAACAAAACGAGGCAAGAAAAGAGTGACAGCCAATGCGAAGAATGATCTCGTGACAAGTTTCACCGGCCGATAAGGTTTCCTACATGTCTTAGATGTTTACAAAAGTGATGCCTTCTCTTCGAATAGAGGGGATAGAGAGTTTGCAACCCTCATTCATCTCGCGCAGAAACGGGGAAGGAGGGCTTTGTTTGGAGGAGTGACATTCGTGGTGATGGATTGGAGCATTTGGGATGTTGCCAGGCACGGGGGGACAAAACAACCCATTCAGTGGATCTGTCTTTTGAAACAGCTCCGGCTATTTTACTCCTTAACGCATCTTATTACGCTCAATGGGCACAATTGGGACCATTACTAAAATGAGCAGCGATGGTGGAGCTCATCCATTTTGGATGCAAACGTCGATTGTGGGCGCGTGCATACAAGGATGTTAAACACGGTGGAGGACATCATCGGTGGAACATATCATCATGCATTGTCCAAAACATGCTGCACAAAGAGGCATCTTGAGGCAGACCCTTAGCCATTTTGACAGCAGGGACTTCAGCATAGAGAAAATCTTTGGCGTATGGGACGCTAACCACAGGGACGCAGCCTTCAATGCTCTTGTCAATTTCATTGTGAAATCTGGACTAGAAACTCTATACTAGACGGAGCGTGGACATTACTATGATCCTTGATGTGAACGGCGCGCTCGGTCACGCGTTGTCGCGGTCGAGACGCTCACCCCGGTGCACTTTTGCGGTGCGCTCGCACGTTCTGTGGTGCAATCGTACAGTTTCCTTTCCTTTCTTTTTTTCTTTTCTGCTTTGGGGTGTACCGTCTTTCTTTTTTTTTGGGGGGGGGGGGGGGTAGCAGAATTCGCTTGCGCGAATTCAACCTCCCCTTGTTATTTTACCAACCACCACCACCACGGTGGAGGACCAAAAGTAAGTGGAGTGGATTTTGTTCCATCCACTCCGAAAATCCACTACTGAACTGTGTCAACATTAATTGCGTTTGTTTAGGTAACACAAAACAAGACTTATTCTTCCTAGTTCCTCTTAAAGGGCCAGTAAAGTGCAAAAATTTATCCTCGCGGAATGAAAGACGACGTTACCTTGACATCGACATAAAAGGAACGGAATTCGACCGTTGAGTCTTTCGTGACTTATGAGAAAAAAGAGAAAAAGCAGCAATTTACGATTTCCCTCTCCTTCTCAAGAAGCTTGAAAATGCGGAAGGCCTCGGATTGGTCTCCTCTAACGATCTCTGGCGATGATTGGACAAGTCGTTTGCGGAGTCCAATGAGAGCGCGTCCCGCATTGTCGGGGATCTTGTGAAGGAGCGGGGGAGAGAAAGTGTAAAGTACATACTGTTCTTCAGCTCATAAATCACAAAAGACGCAACGAACGAATCCTGTTCCTTTTGTGTTGGTGTCAAGGTAACGCCATCTTTCATTCCGCGAGGAGGAGTTTTTGCACTTTAGTGCCCCTTTAACCTATCACTAGTAGAAGATAGCGCTCTTTGCTTTTTGCCTACAACCTTACCCACCTTTTACCCACGACCTTTTGCCCACTCACGTACATGTACGGACGAAGAAAGTAGAGGGTTGACTCAAGATCCACTTGGCATAAGTAACAACAAAAATACAAAACACGGAAGCTTTCCTTTAATGAATACAAGCTTTCATGAAGTGGACTGCATTTCGTCAAGTACAAAAATAACAGCCTCGGAGTTACGAATATATATACACTCGGGTGGCACACACGTGAACATACAAAAAGGGAGAGGGTAAAGGATACAAATTAACAGAGGGATGCCAAGTACCACGTGGCTGGAAAAGGGTGGTCACAAACCCGCCGGCACGGTACAAGGGATAATGGAAGGAATGCAGAAACCGGACATGATTGAGAGAAAAAAATGGCACCGACATTTGTAAAGGCTGCTTCACTGCACCAACAGTACTAGTGGGGCAGAGCCTACTCTACAAGTAGACATCAAACTTTACAATGTACCACTTTTTTCGTAAAATCATTGCCGACTAAAGCGTATACATCAACGCGTAATGAATGATAGATTTATCATTATGATTGAATAGTGATGATGAGATGGGATGCTTCCAGGCGATGAAAACATTGTGTCCTGATTTCTTGAAGTATGCAACTGGGCATTGCGAGGCTCGTGTTGTGTTTTTCCGTCTATGTCTAATTGCCACATTCTCTACAATCTTACTGATATCTTATATCAATTTTTCAGTGCATCGCGCATGTGATACATAGTTCAAAAAGGCACCAAACATCTTTTGGAACAGTATGTGCACAGAACAAAGTTTTCGGTTTCGTTTCCTATTTGTAAACTTCAGCGGTTTGTCTTGCATGGTGTTATCCGCTGAAGTTGCTTTTCTCTGCAATTGTCTCCTGCGTGAACACGTACGGTCGGCACAACAAAATATAGAGCGAACTCATCGTTGTTTAAAGTGGGGGCTGCTACGTCCATGAAGAACTAGATAGGCGACGATTAATAATGAGTTTATGTTCATGTTAACTTACGTCACGATGCGCGGCGTACCTTAGGTCAGTCATGAGCTACTCTAAAATAGTAACCAAGTTACAGTCAGCATGCCAAAATAGTAACTGGGTTACAGTTACTGTTTTCAGGCGTAACTAGTTGCAGCTGCAGACATTACGTTAAAGTAACTTAGTTTAAAGTAACATTTAAAAAGAAGAAAGCCGAATGACTGTAACTCTCATAATCTTTGTTTCAGATCTTGTACTGTCACGCGACAAAACAACGCTAGGGAACTGACGCGCGCAGTATACCTGAGTGACTTCATTACAGTTACATTTTACAGTTACCCTAACTAGTTACGGTTGAGACTTTATGTGTGCGTGCCCCTTCAACGTCGTCCCCCTCTCTCCCTGTGTTTATACCGTGATCAATTCTACTCACGAGCTCACTTGCTTCCTAGCAACTATTGCGCAGTGACGAGCTACTTTTGTAGAAAAGTAATTAGTTACTCCTACTAGTTACTGCAAAAGTAAATGTTTACAATTACGAGTCATTTGTAGCTTAGTTACCACCCAAGACAGCCTTAGGTAGTATTATGATGTTAGAGTATACACCTACCCCGTACGGGTACCTTTATCTCACGCACGATAAAATAACGGGAAGCGAGTTTACTGTATGGGGTACTTTAAAATAAACATCCGGGCACTCCCTCCTGGGTCGTGTACATACAGCGATACCTAATGCTACGCAGTGCCCGAGCAATGGTGGTATTAACTCGATAACGCCACAGTCGACCCGGGGATGCTCCCCTCCCACTGTATAAGGCAGTTACACGAGTGGGGTGCAGTATGGCCATAAAAGTGATGGCCACCCGCTTGCTTTATGGTTGCAAAGATGCGTTTCAACAACACTAAAGGTTCTTGGTTGCTTGATAACGCAAGTGCGCTACCCTCTATTTTTATTTTTATTTATTTATTTTTTTTCTGAGTGAAAGGCTCGATAGCCACCCTTAGGGGGGAACTGAGAATGTTATTCTCCTGCTGGAGCTCCTACATGTGCAAGCTCCATTGCTTCGGTGGAGGTCGAAGGGTGTAATAATTTTGGTCTGCCCAGCTTGTGGTCGTGGTTGTGTGCATATTGCGGAACACAAGATGTCTTTTTGGGGTACGTGTTTGCGCGCCTTTGGCGTGCCCTTCGCTGCACTCCATGGCGGTATGCCCGTAAAAAGGTCCAGTGCAACATTTGTCGGATATACCGTTCGGTACATGGCAAATAAAAACCTGCAGAAATCGCCAAAGAGGCTTAAGTCATAACTCTATTGTCTGAGAGGAGGATTGGTCCCATATCTGCTTACGGGACTAACCAGCGTTCTCGGTGGTATTCCAGCTCCCGTGCCATAGTGGTTAGGATGATCCCTTTCTACGCCGAGACTGGGAGGTGGCACGGGTTCGAATCCTGGCACCGGCTGTGTTGTCTTAGGTTTTCCCTAGGTTTTCCGAAGGCTATCCAGACGAATGTCGGCACAGTTCCCCCTGAAGTCGCCCTAGAACGCATACTAACCCCCGAAACCCCCAACCCTTCCTGCTGTCCTCTCTCCATCCGTCCACACCTGTACGCTACTCATAGCCACCGTTGTTTCGCGGCGGTAACGCGAAACAAACAAAAAAAGTACTCGGTGGTGTAGCGTGACGCTATCAGACCGTATGGAGATATGGCGTACGAAGCTGCTATACTGCAGACTCGTGTGCAGTGTTACTCCCTCACATTTTTTTTTTTCACCTTTGCGGGGGGGGGTCTCTTTATGGGAGTAACCGAATTTGTCGCGTGACAAATTCAACGTCTCCCTAATATTTTTCTTCATCCACATCAGAACAACATCTCTCCCATATTTTTAGCTGAATCTCGCTTGATCAGTGGCGCAAAAACCCATATTTCTGCTGTGGACGGGGTACTTTGCGAACGTTTCACGATCTGCAGGGGGCTTCAATATAGCGGGGGCCCTGAACAGTGCATAGCCGGCAGTGACAAAATAGGTGCTCAACAGCTTCGGGAACACAGCAAAGTGTGGGTTACGTGAGGTTGACACTTGGCGACCAAATTTGATGGAGCCCATATAGTCGTGAAATATCGATATCTGGTGCTTGAAAAAAATAAAAAATAAAACAAAGGCACTGAATGCTCAATTGCGTCTAGTGGAGCGGCGACAACATAAACGGTGGATCTTGTCCGCGTGATGAGCGTGTTTAGCCAAGGGGCGACCGTTTTGGGCAGGTGTATACATAGGAGCATGAGGAATGGGTCCAGCAGTGAGCGCTGTTAGTACCGATATAACCGATGTATTGCACCTAAGTCTTATGGGAAAACAGGCTATACCACTTCATCATTTCCCCACTTCGGCTCCATTGCTGTTTTGCTGGCGTGGTACGTTTTTGTTTTATTCGTGTTATTTATTTTTTTAGTGTCCCGTGTGAATTGACCTAACATTGATTCTAGAAGTATCTGGTTCGTCAATGTCGAGGTTTCAATGCCGCCTGCGGGTTAACCGGTACCAGCTCTGTAATTCGAAAACACACACACACACGAATAAAAGTGAACACTGGTCAGACCGATCGCGTTTCACGTCTCTAGCACAAACACCTCCGCTCACAAAGTTGGGACCGCAACGAATATTGTTTTGAGTTCGCTAATTATTTTGCATTAAGAGCGCCGTGTGTATTTAAACGCGGGAAACCCAGCACCGCAAAAACCTTCCTCGAGCAAGACGCCTTCTGCGCTATCGCGAAAACAGGAACGACCGAAAGACGCTCATTAAGCTCCAACCGCAAATTCATTTCCGTGCGCAACATCCTGGCATTAATTACGACCCGTAATTCCGGAGAAAGTTGTTCGCTTAAGAGATACCTCACAGACAACAAAGCTGTTCCCTCTCATCATTTATGAAAGCGAAGCCTGGCTATACCACGGAGGTATAATCTTCTACGACGGTGCCACATTGCGTTAGATGCACCCCTGTGCAGTCTATCGCCATCACGATGGCCATCAAGACGCAGTTTTTCTTTTGCGCTGTATTTTAAAACGGTCGTTTATCGCGGGTTCTTTTCGCTGTAGCGTCGGTTCGTTTCGTACAGCGCGCGACTGTATTCAACTGCAGATGAAATGCTGTCTCATTGAACCAGCGGATGAATACCCTACAGAAGAGCGAGTGAAGAAGTGTTACACTTTATAAACTGATTGTGGCAGTGGTATTATTAGGAAGATGTTTGCCTATGGCTGACGCGATGGCATGCTGATCGTCGTCCAGGAACAGGAGACCAGGGGCGTACTCCGAACAATTTGCAGGAGTCCTTTGCTCATTAAGAACGATGAAACCCGAGACATGGAAAGACAAACGAATACGACATGATTATCCGTGCCTTGGGTTCCATCGTGCTTAATCACGTACCAGTTCGCCTGCGCTCTGACTCTTTTTCTTTGGTCACGCCGACCAGGTCTGCGATGAAGAGCTCAATCTACCGATACACGCGATTTGATCGCGAAAAGTGCACGCCGTTGGTAACTTTGCTCTGCGCTGTATCGCATGACGAAGTACTCTTTCATTTTCTTTGAGTTACCGCTTCTGGAACGTCTTGGGGACTCACTCGGTACTGTGTCACTTGCCCTGGGGTAGTGTTTGAACTGTCGCCAGCTTGTGATGGCTGAAGTAAGTCACATGAGCACGCGTGTGTACAACGCATTTGACATCATTTTTCTCTTCACATTAAACGCAGGTCAGGTACGTGATCGCCTTAGTGCTTCCCCACTTTGTAAGTGGATCGTCACTCCCGTCGTTCACCACATCCGCGGCGTTCAGTGTTTATAGTGTGAACAGATAGCATTAGGCCGGACTCGCACGAATGTGACGCCTCTTTTGCGTCACCGAAAAACGGACGCGAAAATCGTTATATTCGCGTGAACGAGCGTCCGTTTGCACTCGCCCATCAGCGTGTCTTCTCCTCAGAAACGGATTACGTATGCACTGAGTATCTTGGTACGGGCATACAGTTCGCATAAAAAACGGACATATGAACATCCTCGCCGACTTTAATGAGTCTATATTCTGGCCTTCAAAAGAACGCATAGCGGGCCTTACAGTCACGCAGGTTACAGCACTATCTGTATCCGTTCCTTCTTATATTTTATTAAAGAGGGCACACGCTATACCTGATATAATCTCCAACAGAGCATTAGATGCTCCTCGCTGAAGATCATCCCCGTCGTGACAGGCAGAAGAGAAACATTTTTCTCGGCCGAACCCCGTCTTTCTCCCACTCTTCCTGCCTTGTCTCTACTCTCTCAATAATTCATGTCTCTCAACGTTTATGCAGCTTGCGGTACGTGACGGTCACGGCTCTGCTGATTCCGCTCCAATGTAATCTACCGTCACTGGTATACGTCTAACTCTCCAAGTATAGCGGGGGAGGAACGAGATGCCATAATCTTGTCACACATAAGAGCGTGATAGAAAGCGCGATTAATAAGCGATGAATGGCGGTAACGTATACACTCCCGGAAAACGAAACTTCACTGCATAACAGAGCCAACCACTACACATAATGATATGGTTCTCATATACAGTTGTCCCTATTGTGGTCATGCCGAGACAAACAATTATGTGCTGCTACGAGTGTCACACGGCGACGATGTTTTGGGATCTTGTTCGCCGTCACACAAACGTCGTTTTTCCTGTCTCATTCGGTAGCATACTGTACTCTCTATGTTCCCTCATCGTATACACCTTTTTGCAACTTGCTCAGGAACTGACCGTTATTTCTACTGCCCAAACTGAAAACTTGGGGATGCTGAGCGACAAAATTCGCGCACAAGGTGGTGGTAGTGGTGTGGTGATGATGACGGAAGGAAGCCCACAACTGCCAAAAGGAAGACCTAACGAAAATGAATTAACGCAATAGCTGCGAGGAGGAAACACTTCGCGCACTTAGGTTGCAGTTTTGTTTTCTTCGGTTTCGGTTCCGTATTTGTTTGGAAACCGTGGCTTAATCCGCTGTGTAAGTCGTAGTTCCGATCTCTCACAACGCACTTTACGGCTGAACCGGTAACCGCTTAAATTCATTTCGGTTCAGTTCCGGTTCGGTTCAACACGAGCAAAAAATTTTTTGGTTCGGTTCAGTTTTGGTTCAGCGAAGAACACTGGTTTTTAGCGGTTTTCGGTTCGGGTTCAGTTTCGGTTCCGATCCCAGGGCACAGTTCCCTTAGAAGTCGGCCCAGGACGCACATGCCCCCATGGCATTACTCGTGACGTTGCCCACAACTCCGAGGTCGATAACGGCGAGCCCTTTCACCACCACCATCTGTTTTAACAGAGTATACAGAGAACATACAGAGAGTATACAGAGTATAACAGAGAGAGAGAGAGTATACAGAGTATAACAGAGAGAGAGAGAGTATACAGTGAAGCAAAAGAGAGGAAACGCAGCAAGTAACCACGAAGCAACATTTGTGTCGCTCCGTGGTCTGCAATCATGAATTCTTCGGAGCATGCGCCACCTGGAACTCACCTGTTCCAACCAAAATGGGATCGCTCCTCATTTTAAGCGTAATACACGCCCAAGGGTCTCGCAGATCTCTCTTCTTATTCCCACTTCTAGCCGATTTTTTAAGATTCCGTTTCCCTCGCCTAGCTTTAACTGCACACCCCCGTTCTGACACTCGGAATCCCTCTCCCTCCCTTCAAAGTACGCGTCGCAAGAGCATCAAACAAAACACGTATGGTGGTATAGTAAAAGTTTAAAAAGCGTTCCCTACCCAACTCCGTAATCAACGCAGCGAAAGCCTCTCTCGCGTGTTTCCGATGGTCCTTCCCGAGTATATGTATGCGTGTAGCGGCTGCATTATGTATGACTGGAACAAGGGGTGGATTTTCGTAAATACGTAATTTGAGCGTTTTCTTGGTGGCTGTCTGGGTTTCTGGCTGCGTCGCTCAGGTTTGGATGTGGGTATACTCACATGTTATTCATCTCTTCGCTCGGTGCTCCGCTGTTACACGAAAAACGAAAACGGGGGGAAAGTCCGACTGAAATATTCAATAAAGCGCCAACAACTACTGAGTAAGGTTTTTTATTTAGAAGCATTTGCGTTTTGCGTAGAACTTTCAGTACCGTGTATAGCCACATTGAAGTTTCGTCACTTATTAAACGTAATAGATGTTTCTGTGCTGCGACGGTGATGTATTCCCCGAAACGAACTGTTACGCGTGTTCCCCAGTCATCATCTTGTAATAAAGTTGGTGTTGTTGTTTGTTTGTTTGTTTGTTTGCTTTCCTTTTTTTTTTTTCTTCTTCTTCTCTTTTTTCTGGCTGTATTTTTCCACCCACAAACTCGTTTTGGAGTAGCCAGTCCTGACTGGGTCGGGATTAACATCTCCATATTTTTCTTTCATTTCCGATTCCAAATCCAATTCAAATCTAGTGGGAATTTTGCTTGATCTTCTACTTCACGCTTTCTGGCCTTTTGCATTTGCAATGTCAATGTCTTTAAATGAACTAGACTTTGGACTTGAAAGACGGCAGCTGACCAAAAATCAGCGAGCGCCACTGGCAGGATTCAAACCTACACCTCTGATTGCTCTCTCTCAATCCTCTCTCAGTCTGACATCTTTCATGTCATTGTTTGGGCTTGGTGAGGCCTAAATGTTGTGTTTCTCCTAATTATTTGTTCAGCCTCTCTAATTTACGAAGATACTAGTTAAGTGTGACGTCTTCAGCGGCTCCTTTGCCACTCCATGATACGTGTTGTGTTATATTACTACACAGAGCTGTGACACAATTAGTTACAAGTAATTAACTCACTGTAATCAAGTGCCTTTAGGCTTGTTGATTGTTCTAGCCAAATACTTTCAAGAATCAGTAAATGTATACCTATCATATAATTACACTGTATTTACGTCTTGCCTGCATCTTGTACTCAAGACAACCTTCCGATGTGGTTTATCGAATTTTTCGCAAATTTCTCTATGCTCCGTTGTCTCTTTCGAAAGGTTAAGTCTTTTCTAAGCTGCGATAAGGTTTTTAATGTTTCTTATAGCTAATGGTCTTGCACAGGTTTTAGGGTGCATTTAAATCAAGACATACTCAAACAAGGTTTTAACTATTCGTGCGCAGACTCATGGCACCAAACCAATTGTGTAGACTTTTAACCCCTCTTTTCATAAGTTTATTTCGTGCTGGTATGTGTATGCCCCACTTCAATGGCAAGTATACCATGGCTAGTGCCACATAGGGACTAATTTAACATCGATCTTACATGCGATTTCCCGTTTCTGCTTAAGTGTTGTGTCTTCTGAATATTTATAAATATTTGTATCATCTAGTTTACCGTGTAAATCATGAACTTCCTGCATGAACAACATTACTTCCAAATATGTTGTGAGAACTGTAATATATGGCCACCTTAAACGGCCACCGCAGGAAGTAACTTAAGAGTAACCCAGTAACATTTGACGAGTAATTGTTATTGTAAACGAATTACCTTTTCCGGTAACGAAACGCCTTTCTGAGTTCTGTAACTGTAGCTTAATTTTCCTCCTCTCCGTAACTTTACAGCTCTGTTGTTGCACCCCTTCTACTGTACACGTGTATATATACGTATACGTGTGTGTAGTCAGCAGCCCACCTCTAACGGCATTACCTGCGAATATCGATCAACGTCACATAACTGTATGCGAGGTGTCCATAGCTGAGAAGTTCCCCGCTCTCTTTGCGGTACCATCTGTTGCCATCGCTGGGATCATCTATCCGTTACGGTTGATAATATGATAATGAAGTAGAAGGGATTGTCTCTAACGACAAAAGTGATAATGAATTCAGCTACGAGCAAGATCGAACTTCCCTAACACAGAACTGCATTTTCACCCGTCATCAGTCGTGTGCGTCTAGCAGCTGTCGTGCACGCTGGAAAAGATAAGATAAGGCCTTCAGCAGTAAGGTTTCGGCCTATATAGGTGTACTCTAAAAGCAGAACTTCCACCGCATAGCACACTCCGCGTCAACCATTGAGCCGAGTAGTACTGTTCTGTTATGAGGAGAGAGATGGACGTGCGCCTTTTTGTGGCAATAAACACGTACGTAAATTGTCACAAAAAGGCGTGCTCCTCCCATTTCCGTCAAATCAAGAAAGAGAACGATATCATTCTGAATGACGAGAGATTCTCAGCGTGTTATGACCAGCGGCATGGCCGAGTGGTTTAAGGCGTACCGCTCGTTGGCTCGTTGGAGGTGATGGGTTCGAAGCCTACCACCGGCTGTGCTGTCTGACGTTTTCCCTGGGTTTTCCGAAGCCTTTCCAGGCGAATTTCGGCACCGTTCCCCGTGAAGTCTGCCCAGGACGCATTCCAACAACCCCCTCCCCACCACCCCCCCTGTTCCTCACTCCTTCCAGCTGTCCTCTCTCCATTAGCCACAGTAGCCTCGCGGCTGTAACAATGAATTTAAAAAAAATCACCATGTTATGCGGTGAAGTTCTTTTTTTAGAGTGTGACGGTTCAAGTGTAATTACTAGGGATCCTAGTTTTCCGTGGTAAAAAAAGAAAAACAGATTCCGCGCATACACACACACACAAATAGAGATACGATGATGAGATGGGGCTGATGCCGGCCAGCAGGCTGGGCGCTGCCCCAGTGCCACTTGTACGTGATGAGAGATGATGATGGATATGATAAGGGGTCCGGTAATCAAAGCAGGGTGGAGAATACGCGCAAAACCTTTGCAAATTTCGCATTTTTCCGCGTCAACCGATAGGTGCATACATAACTTACGGTCTGTCCCAAGTCCGCAAGAGCGTGGGAGCACGTTGAGCCGGGGCCTTCCAAAATACTATCGGATGGAGTATTTCGGTGCGGGGGTTTTCAGCTACCTGTTTGTAGACCGCCCATTCTTGCCGGTATTCTTTGGGGAAAGAATTTCAAATACATTTAAAAGTATCGAAGTCGTTACTTCGAAGTCGTTATTCGTACCTCGCCTCAGGGTTCGACCTCAAGATCACGGTTCTCAGCAGCACAGAACGAGTCTTGCGACTACTGATTATTTACGCGCTATTTACAAATGATAAACCCGCTTTTTTCCATGCCCAAAATCAAAATCCGCGTTATTCCGTGACCATGCACGGAACCCTACGACCCCTGGAATTATCAATAATACGTAGATATCTAGATAGTATACTCTAAAAACATAACTTTGCCAGACAACGATCGTTTCGAATAACATCTTTTTAGGACCCTTGAGGGCAAATTTATGTTAAACTAAAGCGCAAAAAGTTCTCCTCGCGGAATGAAAGTTAGCGTTAACTTGACAGCAATACAAAAGGAACGGGATTAACCCGTTGTGACATTCGTGGTTTATGCGGGAACGAAACCGCCAATTCACGGTTTCCCTCTCGCTCTCCTTCTCAAGAAGCGCGACAATACGGAGCAGCCTTCCATTGGTCTCCTTAACCGATTTCGCGCGATGATTAGGCAAATCGTTTGAGGAGACCAACTTTGATCCCGCTCCGCATGGCCGCCCTCCTTCAGAAAGGAAGAAGAGGGAAGGCACCGATAGCTTCGCCTACTGATCCCGAGATCGCGGGTTCGAACCCGGCCGAGGACGCCAGCAACTTGGTGGCAGGGTACAAGTTGCTTAGACACGCCGTCTTCCGCGAGGGACGTTAAATACGGGATGCCGTGTGATGAGCTTTCATCGCACGATAAAAAACCATCAGGTGGGCAAAAGCAATCCACAGACTGACCGCTGTGGCGTCGCTCATGATCTCAGTTGTCTCGGGACGTAACCACTCAATTATTATTATTATTAATTAGGCACCGATAGCGGTTTCGTTCGCGCATGAATAACGAACGACGCAACGGGTGAATTGGTTCCTTTTGTATTGCTGTCAAGGTAACGCTAACTTTCATTCAGCGAGGAGAAAATTTTGCACTTTAGTGCTCCCTTAATGGTCACAGGAAGGCGTACGCCTCTCGTCTTCTGTTCACGTCAGACAACAACAACAACTACATAGATGAATGGATGATGATGATGATGATGTGGGATGTTTTCCTGCATTGAGTGCAGGACCCTACCCAACTTCAAAAAGGTTCACATGAAAGGATGAAGAGGGAAGGAAAACAAAACGATTATAATGATAATGATAGCTAGAGAGCGGATTTTTAGACACAAACAGGGGGCGCTCTTGACCGCATAGCACTAAAGTCCCTGGATTGGGAAAAGTAGCGACATTTTTTTCTATTTCCTGCCGCCACCTTGGACATTTAATGGCGGCCACAGCATAGGTTTGCGTGGTACGACCGCCATGAAAGGTCCAAGGTCGAGGCGGCAAGATCAAGGGATGGTGGTGCTGGTGAAAGGGCTCGCCGTTGTCGGCCTCACAAAGGGGGCATGGCGGAACTTTTCCCAATTCAGGGACATTACATAGCACGCCAACCATCATTGCAGATGATATCGCTCTGCCTCCCGATAAGCTGAGAAACCTTTTTATGTATCAACTTTCCTTCGAATCGTAAGATAAAACGATACGATTCTGAAGGTTCCCAAGCAGCACAGTGTACTGAAAGTGGAATGCAATGGGGGTGGACGGGTAGGTGGACGGCCTTGAACAGACTCGTGATACTACATAACTTTGATAAGACACGTACCGTCCACCCATATTGCACTCGACTTTCAGTACACTGTGGTGCTTGGGTTGGTTGGCCTAGAACGATTTATGCAACGAAGAGCGCTACCTGTTACTGCCTGAAAATCCGCTCTCTAGTGATAACGGTATCGTTCTGTGATATCGGTTGGCCTTCAGCTTATTATGTGATGAAGCTCTGTTTGAATAGGCATGGGTAACACTGGAGAAGCTGAGTAGACCGAGCACTAACGATGGAGACGCTCGAGATTTATCCACTGTGTGGACGACCTGGAATCAAAAGAAGAGCCCGTCAGAAGCTATTCCGAACTCAGAGGGCTACGGCTCATAGACAATGCAACACTTCAAAAAAAAAAAAAAAGGCACTTCTCACTGGTCTACAAAGCAGTCCCACCAAGTCTCTAGGCTACCTGGCTAGGGTCGTACGCCTACTTCCTCTTACAGTATACGACGACCGTATCCCACGACCCGCTATTCCTCCACAGGGTGAGATAATGTCTCACCCAATGTGCCCAAAGTCTCGCTGCACATCCCAGGGCTAAAAACGAAACGCGAATGCAACTCACTCGAAGTCAAATCAGCTGCAGAAAACCTAATCGGTGACACATTCGACGCGCGCACACTGGTGTTTACAGACGCAGACGGCTGCGCTGACGCCCACAGTAGAATCACTATGCATGCGCCTACTACGTACCATCCTTGAACGTGGTCTAACAACGAAAATCATTGTGATTTCCAATATGCTCTACAACCGCGGAAGTCCTGTCAGTATTACATGCAGCAGGTGAAAACGATAACCAAGGCTGTCATGACAAGCGGCTCGCGCTGTGCTCTCCAAATGATGATGAATCCCACATCTTAGCGCGTTGTGTCGGAACATCATGTGCTCAACATAAATCAACTGGTGGAGTCACTCCGTTGCAATGGATCCCCTTCCACGTCGGCATCGGCGGCAACGAAAATGCGACTAGCATCTGCAGCGCACCTCAGCAGCAGCCGCAGATTACCAACCCCAGGAGACAGCGACGGACAATTTGTTGTTTATGATGTAGTGAAAAGACAGCACCCTGGGATAAGGTAAATCATGCAAAGTCATCGACAAGATCTCCCGTTGAAGGGACTTTCCTGGAATACATAAAACCTGCTTTTTAGGCAGCGAACAGGGAGCGCTTTCACGAAATTACAATTATACAATATTGACTCTCTTAATCACAAAACTGAAGACAATATCAGAAAATATGCCGAGGTGCATCAGAAATACCTTGGATGCAGCAGGGATTGAAAGCTGTATGATACCTACATCCCGCTTTCAAATATACTCCAAAACTCGCAGCATAGGTGCTTCCTCCAGGAAATACTAGACCCGACCAAAGGCTGTGACTCAGAGTTTACTAGAGTTTAGAGAGGATACTTGTACTCAGGGCTTGTCACCGATCCTAGCAGTGACCGGTCTACAACTTAACTTTCATGCGTCATCATTTGATCAGCCCGTGTTATATCATCTCATCTTCTTGCTACAGCCTTGACGCTGCCTACATGACTGAGGCCAACGACGACAAGCGAGGATCGTCGCCACCATCTGTTTGAAGAGTGCAACTGGATATCTGTTTCAATATTGCATTGAAACAGTTTCAAAGCACTCCCTAAAGGTTGTTCTTTCAACAGCACCAACATTTCTGCCAATGCACACAAACAACTGAGCGGTTTCTGCTACCCTAAGCCCGACCAAATAGGCTTACGTCTAGACGTACAGCTTCCTTAGAGCTTTTAATCCTGACGGAAGTGCAAGTGTTGAGCCGTTGGAACATGCTCAGTTCAGAAATCGCAAATAAAACGAGTCTTCGATTTTGACGAGGAGAATGACTGTAAGCGAAAGGATTTTATCTCTTTTAGGAGTCTTGCTGGCGTCAGGAAGGATTTACCGCGGACGACGCTGAATGCTTTCTTTCGATAAACTCTTGGCCTTCACCCTCTTTCTCGCTCTTCAATCCTTTCGTTTTCTTCATTTGCTAGAAGTTCTCATATGAGGTACAATGATACGGTATAAGCATGAATGATCGTACCTGAAGCTCTATTCATTGTGAGGTTGGCTTTTTAATGAGAAATTGCGGACGTCTTTTGGTCATTCCAACCAGATTTGCGGATGAAGAATGCATTTTACTGTACTATACCGGTCGCGGAAGACAAAGCTAATGTTCGTGGAATTATACTGATTTAGTGCTTTTTTATAAAAAAAATTATAAAAACTATAGCAAGTAGCAAAAAACGCTGCAAAGTATTACAAAACGTACAGAGGTAGACAAAACAGTAACGTGCGCCTTCTTTTTCTTTTTTTTTTTCTAGGCGCACGTTACTGTTTTGTCTACCTCTGTACGTTTTGGAATACTTTGCAGCGTTTTTTGCTACTTGCTATGGAATGCCAGGTAGGCCAACGGTCTGCGTTATAAAAACTATGTTTATAAATTTGGTCATTTATACGCTGGCGGTAACTTCTTTCTGCGGTGTACGGACTGCGAAGTACACGCGATATACCCATTGAATATTCTAGTGGAAGAAAAAAACAAAAGAAAACTGCTCACAAGGGAATAAGCTCCGCCGCGTCTAACGTTGAGCATTCGCGCGGTGCCGAAATGCAATGTACATAGCAGACGACACCATCGGCCTGTCGTCTGCTACGAAATATCTTGGTCCTGAACCGCAGGATATTCCTAATGATTAGAAAAGCACGGAGAGACATGACATACAGCGCTCGCGTTCACGTGGCAGCAGAAATCTATGATGTTTTGCGCATCATCCCCTCAGGTATTGCGGGGAATTTCGTGTGACGCCCGTGTTAATACGCAGTTACTGGAACGTCCTGGTACTCGTTTGGGGCTTTGGGGCTCGCGAATCAGGGGCGTTTGAACTGATGGCGTGGAGATAGGTGGTTGTGACGCCTGAAATAAGTAATGTTCTATGCCCAAGGCTCGGCTTGTTCATTTATTAGTTACGGTCTTGCTAGCACTGCTTCTGGTTCCTTTAGATTGAATTGTAATGCATTACTCTCTTTCCTGATCTAAGCAAATCCGAGGGCCTCTCGCTACACTCCATTACAGCCGCGCAGCAACATTACGCATGCTCGTTGAGAAAGCTGGAGAGAGATGTACTGCATGATTGTTTCTCCTGCACACACTTCGCCGGTGCAGTGAAAGCACGCTTTACAGGACATTTCCATGGACAGTGCCTTCCATGCTCTTTTACCGCTGTCGCTATCAAACAAAAGCAGCGCAGTACTGTACCACTACTTTCGCGCTAATGGTACTACTACTACTAACTCCTTTGCCGCATGTATGCCTTTGTCGGGGCAGAGGGGTTAAAGAGAGACAAACGTTCGATTCGGTAGTGTCCGTTTGTTTTTGTTTTTTAGCTCAATTTGATAAAACACGCTATGGAACACTCTCCTGCATTCTGGCATTGGGGTGTGTTCCTGCTAGCTGACAACGCACTTGCGCACCGAACTGCAAAAGCAGCCACCCTTGTGCGCACCTGTGGCTATAAACCCTGCCTCATTCCGCACATTCTCTCACTCTGGCACCTTCAAACTTCTTCCTGTTCCTAAATATGCAGAAACATTTACGGTGAAGAAGTTTCCTCAATGATGAAGAGGTCACTGCTGCTGTGCAGAGCGGATTGGCCTCCATATCTGCATACTTCTGCAAGAACGGTCTCTCAAGGCTGTTCCACAGGTGTGAGAAGTGTGCAGTCCTAGGAGGCGGACATGTTGAGAAATCAGCGCACCAAATTTTATCTCCGTAGCATGTACGGATCATGCTGAGGGCAAGAACTTTCAGGGTTCTCCTCGTAGATCTCTTATTTCGGGTCTCTGGTGCAGAAAACATATAGAAATTATAACTGCGAAAGTTAGAAAAAAAAAGAGCTAAAAGGAACTTAACCAATCGAAACGATCATCCATTCAAACCAGTGATGTAGCCGGATTACAAACGTAATATGCATGCGTATAAGTTAATTAAATATATTCTGCATTAAAGTTTCTGTTTACGATGACCGCTGATATTTCCCCCTCCTTAAGGATATTTTGCACTGATGAGCGTTATACAGCGGAAATTATGTTATAAAGGGATGGTTATGTTATACAAGTTATAAAGGGAAGGTTCGGCGCTTCCGCGGAATATTTCAGCCTAAGCGCGGTGGAGTAGCAGAAACAAATATAGAGTTGTCTTAACCTGTCTGTGAATTTTCTCTTCTTCTTCTTCTTCCTTTCTTTTTCTTTTTTTACATCAGTGCAAACAAATTAATCCACAGACAGACCATTGCGGCGTCGCTCACGATCCTAGTTGTCACGCGACATAAAGCCACGAATTATTAAATAAATTCAAACAGAATACTGGCACTAACTGCTCCGCTGTAAGGTAACATAATTCAAGGTCTACCAACGAAAACTCGACTAACTCCTCAGACTAGCGCAGTTGAAAGAAACCCTCAAAAAACTATACGTACGTCTTTTTTAGTAGTGGGTTATTTCCTTCTCAGTGTTGACGGAGCCGAAGGTAATTAACGACACCTAGTGCAGAGCAAACGCGGGGTTCCTGCTCTCATATCATGCTCTGCAAAAAGGAGAGGTGACCCCGGTGACAGATTCTTTCGGGTGGCTGACTACGCTCTCATGACGAGAACTAATCCTATCAGTAACATTTTCTTAGTTTAATCTCGCCTTCCAGGGATTTGGAAGTCGTGGGTTAATTAAGGGGGATTTGGCAGCCTCTCCTCATATGTGTACAGTTTGGAGGATTAGAAAAGTGTCGAGAAAGCAAAGTAAGTGAGCGAAGCACTCGACCAAATTGAGGATTATCTCTACACTGCGTTGAAAAGAGTACTCAAGTATTTCGACGCAACTTTTAGAGACCTACTTACTTCGGAGAAAAGATAGCACAGCCTTCGGCAGCTACAGGGAACTCACTCCACTCTTTTTTTTTCTTCTTCTTCTTGCCCTCTTACGGTTTCTGAAAACTACAGTTCTTCTTCGTTACCAATGAAGCAATAATAAGGACGCTACGCTGAGCAAGCTTTCCGTCATTTTGTTCTCTAGGAACAGACAAAGTAACAATGAGCAGTCACTAATTTGCAGTGCTGTACGTAACGGCCAGATTTTAAAAACTTAGTGTAGCAGTAATGGCGCTACTTTTTAAAATTGATAGCGAGATATGCATTTCTGTTACAAATGTATGGTAGCACGATCCTGTAAATTTACCGATACCTATACTCTCATAGCTCGCCAACGACTTATCGAGCCTACTCAGTGTTTGGTCTGTTCAGTCTATTCGGTGTTTGTTTGTCTTTATTCCGTGCTAGCGCCGCGAAGCAACTATGGCTGTGAGCGGCGTACAAATGTGGACAGATGGAGAGAGGACCGTAGGAAGGAGTGGGGGTCATAGGGTTTAGCATGCGCTTGCAGTGTTTGCTTGTGCAGACACGCTTTAACTTTGACCGCCAGCTCTTGTTAAAAGTCAACCATGATGTTTAACCAATAACAAAGTTGTCGCTTTTTTGCCGCCCTGTTCACTTTTACACCAGTGAAGTGTTAGCTACTTTTTGCTTTCGGCGATTGATGAGACGAAACATCGTTACTTCAACAGCGAAGAAGGACAATGACTTTCGAAGATGCACACAGCACGGCACAGAACAGAGCGCACAGGTCTCATGTTCGCACTTTTTCCTGCGCTTGATTGATTGATTGATTGAAAGAAAGAAAAAAATGGGGATTGTAGCCCTCATCACGAGGGCCGGCTACCCCAGATCACCTAAGGAAAGGAATTCCAGACACATCCACCATCACCCACTGGAGATGTCGCGAAGCGGCGACGAACGCCACAGACAGGTCATAGCCCATCTAACAGCTTGGTGTCCCTTAAAAACTGTGTAACGGCTCGCAAAGCTGGCAGTTGAGTGCTCATTGGCCATGGGCCCAGCACCTTCTGCACTCCGAAGGGTCGATTGTCAACCCGGCCTAACGCGGCTACAAGTCTGTCACGACACTCAGAGTATCTTGGGCACGTAACTATAATATGTTCGACGTCTTCGATTGAGCCACAGACTGGACAATTAGGAGAGTCCGCCTTCCCAAGCCTGTACAGGAGTCTTGCACTGTATGGTACATTGAGCCGGAGCCTGTGAAACAATGACGTAATCTGCCGTGGCATGGATGTTGGGAGGACCAGAGCTAGTTCGGGGTCAACCCGGTGCAGAAGGGAAGATCCAGCCTCGCCACAAAACCATTGATCTTTTGACAGCTTATGGCTCAGAGACTTTAAGGCACTCTTGGCGTCCACCTTCGTGAAGTAAACACTGCGGAATGTACTATTTCCATGTGCTTTCCCGGCGTTGTGATCGGCCGCATCATGTCCGGTGATCCCACAGTGGCCAGGTATCCACCGGAAAATCACGTCATGGCCAGCGATCACTGCTTTTTGGTGCGCTACTAGTATGTCATTCAGTACAGGAGCTGAGAGGTGGTGTGTACCCGGTGTCATAAGGGTCTGTAAAGCGGCTTTAGAATCACAGAAAATCACCCATTTTCCCTGGGAAGGCGCGCACGAGATATGCTCTATGGCTAGAAGAAGAGCGTGTAGCTCTGCTGCTGTCGATGAAGTACGATGCGATAGTCGAGCACTGCGCGCAGTATTCGACGCTGGTACAACGAAGGCACAGGCGGATCCTGTAGATATTGTGGAGCCATCCGTATATACCGCGGTGCGATCATCCAGACGTTGGATCAATTCTAAGCTCAGCTGTCGCTGCATGCAAGGGGGTGAGGACTTCTTCGACGAAAGGCCTGGAACTTCTGCATTGACTCTGAGAGGCACAACACTCCACCATGGCAAAGGCGATGCTGGAATGCGTTTATATGATGCTGAGATGCCTCGGTATGGCAGAATGGCCTGGTGAAAAGTGGAATTATCTCTCTTATTAATTGCTTCAACAAGGTGGTGCCGACGATGACGCGTTGACAGTCGGATGAAGTGACGAAGTGATTCCTGAACTCTTAGAGCTGGTACCGGAGGTTCCTTCGCTTCTGCAACTGTGAGCTGGTTAGAAGCTGACCGATGAACCCCCAAGCACACTTTTAGGCTCCTTGCAACCACACTCTCGAGGATAGATTCTGAGGTGGGACACAGACCTTGTAGAAGTGGCAGGGAGTACGCCAACATCTGACGAATTAGTGAATGATGCAGACCGAGCATAGCCGTCGGAGACGCTCCCCATCGACTGCCTGCGATGTAGCGCATGACATTAACGACGGATGTAGCTTTCTCCTTTATGCGCTGAACTTCGGCTGACCAGGACAGAGCTCTGTCCACGATGACCCCAAGGAACCTGTGATGTGTTACTCTTCGGAGTTGTTGACCATTGACTTGAAGCTGAAAGTTCGGTAAACGTTTCCTCGTGAACGGCATCACTACTGTTTTCTCTAACGACACATCCATGCCCCGTTGAGACAAGAAGATGGTAACTTTGTCTAGTGCCTCCTAAAGACGTGTACGAAGCGCTGGCCACTGTTTTCCGGACGACCACAGACATAAGTCATCGGCATACATACTCAGACGTACGCCTCGTGGTAACAGGGACGGGAGTGTCGCAGTAGGGCATTAAAAAGCATGGGACTGAGTACTGCTCCCTGCGGCACTCCTGCGGTCACTGAGTATTTCCTGCGCTTCTTCCATTTTATTATCTCTATCATCCAGCCGACGTGTTTCGTGCAGATTCTGATGATCGTTTTCGGCTTCGAACAACAAGCGCAGCGCATTGTATATCAGCGCTACCGGCGGCCGTCGCCAGGAGTAGAGACATGCTGTACTCGGTCAGGGTGGGGAGCTGGGCAATTTCGTTAGACATGGCGAAAAAACGTCAAGCGAGATACACAGAGATACTGAGCCTGTCCGGTGTTGTCTCTCTGTGTCTCGCTCGTCTTTTTATTTTTATTTTCGCCATTTTCTACTCGTTGGACGACGGTCGGCGCAGTCGCGCGCCGCCGTCCCGCCACGCTTCATCGCCGAACTATTAACTGAACGGCGGCCGGCGGCGCCGCGTGTCGTTCCGCCCAGCTTCGTCGCACTGTAAACCGGCCTTTAGGTTACTTTAAAAAAAAACGTGTATCTATATCGGTATTTCGCCGCTTTTTGCTTAAGGAACGAGTGTCGGCATTTTAGTAACGCGTACAACACTGCTGATTTGTGCATTAAAAACCGTACTCTACACTCACTTCACAACAAAGCACCGCGCTAAAAAGTATTATACCCCATTTTGTGAATTAGAAACACCACTGAACACGGGCTGGGCCCCACCCCACCCTCGCCCGTTTTGTGCACAGTGAGTCCGGAGCGTCTCATAAGGCGTCGTTCTACAGGATTTCCTTGTTAACATGTATGAACTTTTCGTACTGCAGCTAACGTTTTCTTGTGAGTGGGGAGAATCTCTTACTTCGCATAAACATGTCTATAGTGGTGCTGTCACAACCCCTCTCACACAAAACATATTCGCAGTCTTGAAGATGTCTATATCTGTTATTCACATTGAGAAAGTCTAGCCATTAAAGTCTAGCCTAATTAACCGAATGCTGTCAGCAGAAGCTGATGTTAGGAGGCATTCTGTACTACGTATGTTCAATGTGCTAGTCCTTCGAACTTCAGCTCGTCCCTCTGTAGATAGAGTGAAGAATGAATTCCTTTTAGTTTGCAATTTCTCACATGGAAGAGGAAATTAATTAATTTATTTATTTATTGGTATTTTTATGGTGCCCATGAACAGCAGTTCAGATTAATGCATAGGCATTGGTGCAGTGGATATCACTGGCACAGCAAAATAACTGCGAAATCTCTAGGGACACGCAAAACTTCCTCGTAGACCCGAATAAACTGTGTGATGATGGAGACCGTTGAGCAGACATCCACCACTTCGATCACCCTTCCATGCGCAAAAGTGTAAGCTTGTCGAATGCAACGTCAATCAGGCCATACGACACTTCGACTGGACAGCATATACAAAACGATATGACCGACCCGATGGCGTCAAAACAACCAAACAACCCTGTGTCCACACAGCGAGTCAAACCATGTCCGTTTAGGTTCGTGACGCAGCGTCCGCACCTATATACCACACTGCCCTTACCAATCTTTCCGCTTCCTCGTTAATTTCCGGTTCCGGTTTTAGCTGCCGCCATTATTTTAGCGCACACATCTGACTCCTTTCTCACGCAGACCGCAACATATTGGTGCCGTCGGCTCTGCTAATACGTTTGGGCGCCGCACGAACGTAGCAGACGACGCGACGCAGTGGCGCCGTCAGGCGGCTGTAGGCGTTCAGGTAAAATGTGCGCGGAGGATGTTTCTGTAGGTAGGAACTGTTTATACGCAAACCGTTCAAAGCAAATTCGCTTCGCATTAGAAGCGATTACGGTTCTTAGGGAGACGTTTGTTTCTGTCGTCATGCAGAAGTTATGGGTAGAGTTAAAACAGAAACTTGGGCGAGAAGACAGAAAGGTGCCTGTCTCGTTCACGTCTGTCTTCAATTGCACTTGTTCCCTATAGTGTTCTGGGTAGAGTTTGCGGTATAACCAAAGAGTATATGGGAGCGAACGAAAGCCTTGCCCTCTAGAGGCGAGACGTCAGTGAATAAACGCTTAGAGAACCGGAGAAAGGTCACGTTGTCACCAGATAGCATGTGTATGTGTGTGGGGGGGGGGGGGCGTAAATAGGAGGACGTAGCATGTATAAGTAAAAAATAAATGAGTCGTTGTCTTGGAGGAATATACTTATATTTAATCCCACAATAGACGACTTCAGAAACTCCCAGAGAGCTGAGCGCCGCTTTGGACTATGGGAACTTGTTTATCAGAAACGAGGGGAAGGTCTCCCAAACTGTTTCGATTTCTCCTCTTTCGGCCGATTGTCCACAAGTTGTCAAGGTCAGGAGAAACGAAACGAGAAGGACTGTTCTCTCTTCCCCCATGACAGTAAGTGCCCATGATGCAACGCGTGCGCAAGCGGCACTGGGATTTCCTGAAATCGACCTTCGGGGGCCAATGTTGCCAGACGCATTGCAGACTCTATGACGTCATACTCCTCAAAGCTATAAATTAATTTTGTGATACTTCCGCTTCGCATAGAGAAACAGTATATTGGGACAATGCAGTCTGGGACGCGCCGATTGCAATAGCATAAAGAGAAATGGCAGGATACCGAAGACAATGAATTTAGATCGTAGTGAAACATTAACAACGGCGCTTTCCATGGTTACACATGGTTAATTCCGCTCTTTTCGACCGAGAGGACGCATCCCACTGCCTATATGACTTCACTTGTCAACCGCGAGGCGAATTCACGAGAAGAGTAGAAAAATATGTGGAACCTTACATCGTACCTTACTCATGGTACCTTACCCCACGGATAGGACAGAACGAAATGGTGGAGCGAGAAGAACATGACACACTACGTACACGCAAAGGGTTACAATCCTCGTCTCCAGCGAATTAGGAGCGAGTTGAGCTGAGTTTAGGGACGTTGATGCTGAGCTATCAGCCAGCCGTATCGGCGGCTCGTTGAAGCATGGCCATTGCAATTCTAAAGCATGTTGTGTTGCTCCTTCTGTACTAACGTCATTGGCCCGATGTTCGATGACGTCACAAGTCTCGGAATGCATGGCGCCACTTCACGTCACATGACCACCCCCGAAGCTCTCTATACTTTGACAGTTTTTCTCACCTGTCCCGACTGTTCAGAACTTTGACTGCTTGGACTAATGTCGCTTCCCCCAGAGGATTTATCTGTTCGATAACCTCAGCCCGCAATACTCTGACGTCATAATTTTCATCCCAACTGCACTCATAGTATGTTAGAAAATTAAAATTGAAAACTACGGGCAACACTGTGTCGATGTGGTGACCAACTGAGCATTGCTCCTCAAGTACGACGGAAAACTACATTGCACGCGCATAACACTGTGTCTAAAGTAAAAGAAGTTAGCTACGTGTCGGCTACGTAGCCATGAAGACCGAGTCAGTCGGGAACATAGATCACTGTTGCTTGACGACTTGGGGATTATTTGCCACCAGACGTCGGCCCGAGCCGTTTTGCCACAATTTTGCTAGCAAATTGAAATATCTGTAACATTTGAGCTATAAAACTACGCCGTCAACATAAACGGCCTGTCTACAGCCTTACTGTGCATTTAAAAAATAATGTTGATCAGTCACAGAGCAGTAAATCATCCTCGGAACGGCCACCTGCTGGCCGAATAATTCTTTGTGACCCCGTGCAACGCATGGTTGACAGAACTCCAACTGGAGCGCCCACACAAAACCGCTAAAGGAATGCCTTCTTCTTCGCAGCTGTCGCCTTAACAACCAACGCACAATGCTATTCTTCTGCCTTACTAAAGCCGTAGATTAAATCAATACATCCGGCCAGTCTGCTGTTTCTTATTGGGCCGATACCGTCTATGAGGGCCTGTCTCTTTTCATCTATACACACGCAAGTTACGAAACAGGCCAGTTTTATACAGCAGAAAAAGAAGGCCGTCGGTAGCTGCACCTGCAGGCAAGTTCCCAGTCTTTCAGCAGTGCCTGTGGTTGGGACAAAAGGCAGACGCCTTCTATTATCCTTAGGATCAAGGAAAATAGGGAAGATTGGTATACGAGTGAATGGATCAATAATATGCTCGGCCTCGCTTCATTACGTCGCTTCGGTTCACTGGCTTCCTCTCGTAAAGGGCGCTTCAAGGACTCTGGACATACATGCCGTACGAAATAGGTAACCGAATTCGGTTCCCGGATGTATGTATCGATTAATAAGCGTTGTCTCGTAAGAAAGCTTCCATTTGTTTGTTACACCGTGAATACTCGTACCTCTGTTCCCTTGAGTCTTGTAAGTAATCACTCTATAGGAATGTCGGCATGCCCAGCCTCAGAACATCACTTTCCATCGTGTTCAACAGATGCTGCTTGCGTTAGCCCCGTCGTATGAGTGTGCGTGTGGGTGAGAAAACATGTGAGAGTGAAAGTGGAATGAGTGGAGTGGATTGCGGTTTGTCCCTTGAAATGACGCACCCTTGGAAGTGGTTGGGGAGGTGACCAGCTCCGGTGGCGCAGCGGTAACGCGTGCGCTTGGAGACTGGGCGGTTCGCGGTTCGAATCCGCGGGCCGGCTGTGCCTGGGCCTTTTTCCTGGGTTTCCCTCAGATGTGTAATAGGCATATGCCGGCACAGTTCCCCTGAAGTCGGCCCATGGACGCAGCTCTCCTCCCCCCGAGCGGATTCCGCTCGGTCTTCCACTTCACCCTTTCCTCTCCTCCTCTCCACCACCTTTCCCTTCCCGAGAAACATGCCGCCTAATCAGGCAGGCAGACCTCTCGGGTTCCTCCCAACGACACTCCTCCTCCCTCCTCCTCGTTGGGGAGGTGTGCTATAGCTTAGCTCAATTTGTAGAGCCCTGGACCGGCAATCCAGAAGATGTGGGTTCGAGTCCTGCAGCTGGCTAATTTTTTCGGTGATTTCCTTCTTTCATTGTTCTTCGGCACTTAAGGCTTTGTGTCTTGTCCTTTCTTCTGTGTTCCAGCCTCAGAGCTTCAATTTCCATCGTCGTACTTCTTTCTGAACTACGCAAGAGTCGACCATCACATAAGTAACACTGTCATGTTGCACCCGTCATGTATTGCACCTTTGCACATTACCGAACTTCATTGCGTTCACTGCGAAGAACCCTGCAAATGTCCCCCGCTGCCCTATGTAACGCGTCTTCACACTGCGTCCACGTTCCTAAAAGAGGGAGGGGGGGAGGGTAATGGCAGGATCGGCTCGCTGTTGTTGGCCACGCAGGAGTGGGCGTCGTCACGACTATAGCCAAAAAAAGAAAGAGGTGGATGGTGGTGGTGGTGGTGGTGGTGAAAGCGCTCACCGTTGTTGGCCGCACAGAGGTGGGCAACGTCACGACTGACGCCCTGGGGAAATGTGCGTCCTGGGCCGACTTCTAAGGGAACTGTGCCGACATATGTCTGAAAGCGTCTGAGGAGAACCCAGGAAAAACCCCAGACAGCACAGCCGGCACCGGGTACCCGGGCCGAACCCGGGTACCTCCCAAACGAAAGAGGACTCTACTGCACAACACGCTCGTATAGCCAACCATTATTCCGAATGACATCGTTCTCTCCCCGGATTTGTTCTTCTTTCTTTTTTCTTTTTTTTCATAAGGGTCGTACGCATTAGCTTCATAGGTATTCATCTTACTTGATCACAACACTCACATACGCATTTTTACCTCTACCCGAGAAACGTCATCATGACGTTGGTAGACAGACTGAAACCGAAACAGATAGGAAGGGGAAAGCTGGGTTCCACGAATGCGCACTTGTTCGCTGCCTCCTATTGAAAGAAAAGTAGGACCGAAGGTCGCGTCCCTTTCAGGGATCATCGTGACGATTGTAATCCCCTCAAGACCGTGGCTTTCGGGCGCGACGTTGTTCGCCCCATTGCTTCGAGCATAGTTGAGCTTTACCAAACCGGTGGCGCTGTCGGACACTATGACGTCATTTGTTTACTAACAGGGAGAGGTCTATTATGTCATGCTTCTGTGATACATGCACCCTCAGTGATCATTGAACCCAATGGCCATAGAACATGCGCGTAGCGCCACTACACTACGCGTGTAGCGTTTCAACTTCTCAAACAGCATTAGATCCATTGGTCCCTGACAATTTGACATGTTACACACTTAGTGGCAGCACTACGCGCATGTTCAATGGCCATTAGTGTCAATGATATTTGAAGACTGCCCATGTAACAGGGGTATTATTTGTCCCAAAAAGGTGTATGCCCCACGCTTTCCACAAATGAGCAGTCGCAGCACCGTCATTCTCTGCAAAGGATAGCCTTCGTCGTGTCATGTGGTGAAGTTAGTGCACCGTAAAATGGTCACGCAAATTTCCCTGGCAACGCTGGCAACGCTGCTCCACATAACGTTGGTGTACGCATCATAATGCGTACAACAACGAAATCAATTGCTGCATCGCAAGCGCAATAAATTTCCAATAGTGCGTCAAAGGCAGGCCGTCTACCCGCATCCCCCCCCCCCTTACTCTGAATCGCGAGCTGTGTCTCGCAGTGGAGTAACATAAGCCTATGGTCGTCCTTTACGCAATCCACAGCCATGGGGGGAATGGAGAGATTTAGCGGGAACAATATGGGCAGGATAATGAGGAGACAGCAATTAGGGAAAGTGCGAGTGCTCCGAACGATTGTGATTACTGCATCCACTGCGTGGGCTACACAGGCGGGATTACAGAGGACATGCTGTGTAATCAAGGATTTCAAGACGGGCGCCTGGGGTTACATTGACTTAGCGATGGTCGTCTGTAATCTTTACGGGATGAGGCTCTCCAGCTCACTTCTATGAAACCTGCGCAAGACGCAGGCTTATGCTACAACTGTGGCGGAGAGACAGATATTTCGGCCTCAATTGAATAAGATCAATAGGAAGTATTTGAGCCTTCTCCAATTCTAGGCCTTTCTCATAACCCTGTGCAACACCATTCGGGTCTGTTGTTACCACGACCTACTATACTACTATGAGACCGGGACATGCGCGAAGCTCCAAGCACCGAGGTAGTAGTTCTTGCGGTAGCCGCTTCGCTATGAGATTTGGCGCTAGTTGGCACTCTTTCTTTCTTATCACGTGATTTGCCGAAATCGCGGCAGTGTATGGTAGGCCATACGCATGTTAGGAAGGAGAGGGTAGCACGTACATAGCAAGCAGTAGAAGAGCAAGCAGTAGCAAGAGTATGTATCAGACGAACAACAGTGTCAACGATGACATTAACATGCTATTTCCTCTCCCCCAATAATGGTAAGTGGCGCCTCTAGGGAGCAGTAGCGTATCTATCCCTTGACAGGGCTCTCCCGGTCGGCTGGTCAGGTCTCTACTAGATGAAAGTCGTGGTTACATATGACGTTGTATTGGTATTGGATTGTGGTATTGGTCGTGGCTACATATGACGATGAAGAGGAGGCAGTGATCTATGGGATCTGAGATTACGCTCCTCTCGCTCCGTGTGCTCACGCACAGCAGAAACTAAAGTGTTCTTGTCTCTACGCCGATCCTTGTCCTACAACATGGTGTCCTGACCAGGATCAACATAGATGGACTTCGGTAGCACGACACAGGTATATAACAGGCATCTTGTAAGAGCCTAGAGCAGCTAACCGAGATATAAAAACGTCTGTCCAGTTCCAAAGTGAAGTTCCACTTGGCCTTCAGCGAGACGTCTTCGATCCTGGCAGCGGACGATGAGCGACCGACGCTGGGACAATCAGTGAGATACATCTTTCCGCATTAGAATGAATAAGGCCACTATCCAAGAGTGTGCGAGAAATACGAAAAGTAAGTACAAAGCAAATATGGAGACAACCCGGCTGTCTTATTGACTCGTGGAGTGAAAGCACGGGCCTTGCGGTCATCCGCAATATGGTGGGAAGGGCCTAAATGGCTGAAATATAACGAACAATGGCCAAGCCAAACGTACGAAAAGAGAGATGTCCGAGACGAAGGCATGGAAGGCGCATCCACCAAGACTACAGTGCAAGCAGTCCAATCATCGGCTGATTGAGTGTACTCTAGGGGACACGACTGTCTAAAATCGGCACTCCGTCGTTTATCTCATCTCAAATCTCCAGGTGTTGCAAGACTATTTCTTTCGAGTAAAAAACACGGGCGGCACATTGTCCATCTTCAAATGCAATATTGGCACAACACTTTCAAGCGCAACAGAGGTAATATGGGACGGGGAAGTACTGACAGACGATTTTAGCTAACCGCGTCCCGAACAGTATTATACAGCGATCGACTGTACTAGAAACTGGCCAAGCCCAATTGCAGCGAGTGTGAAGTCGTAGAGGACACGCAGCAACATACTCCTCTGGTGCTCCAAGCACGTTGGCAGCTGCAGAGTCCTAGAAGCAAGTTTGGCTCGTCTAAACGCCCGACCCTTTGACATCGTGGACATTCTAGTTCCTCGGCCACCGCAGTAAGCGGCTGGTTTGAAAGCGCTCCAAAGTTTCCTTGAAGAAACCGAACTGAAAAAATATAGTTCGTGACCTCTGGACACATGACGAGTCATTCAACTAAATGGTGACTCACCCTACGTCGTGGCTTCTTCCTTTCCCTGTTTTTTTTTTTTTTTTCAGTATTCTCATTTGTGCGCGTGCATTCTTTTTTTTTTCGTTTTTAGCCAACTTTGGGTAGGTGTAGTGGAGTAAACCAGCCCAGTTATCATCATAAACATAATCATGGTTGTGTAGTAGAACAGACCCCATCAAGAAACACATTGTATGTACACTGTAAGAAGAGAAAAAATAGTAGACTGCGGAGTAATAACAGCTTAGTTCCCTGGATTGCAATTACTCCCCATTTTAGTCCCACGACCCGGAAATGTATTCCCCAGCATTGCAAATGATCCTCCTAAACATCGCATAAACTTTCTTTAGCTTAGACACGAAAGGAAATAACGGTTGTGGCAATGCATGCAGTCGAGAGAAATTACTTTTTCTTTTTTTTCAGCTACGACAAACAGCTTTCGAAAGCGATCGAATAACCAACTTCTACTCTGTCGGGAGCAAAGCGGGCTCAAACACAATCGAAACGCACATGCGAATATAAAGCAGATATTTGTTCGCTGTGTTGAGTGCGTTCACACATTTAGAGAGATTCACTCCACGCGTTTCCCCAGAAACGTTTTTCGAAAAATGTCTGTCGATTTTTTATTTATTTCTTTTTTTTTTTTTTTTTTTTTTTGCTTTCACCGAAACACTTTTTGCGTTCCACCGAAGAATAAACGCGTAAAGAAATGAAAGTGAAACCAGCAACAGGAATCTAGAAAATCGATAGAGCAAAAAAAGAGACATACAAAAAGATGAGAGAGAAAGTAATGTAGGTATATAAATAATGTTCAGCAATCCACCGTCAGGAGGCATCACACTTCTTTGTCTCTCTTGCCATCCTTGAGTTTTTATTTCCGTTCGCAATACCCGGGCTAAAATTAAATTCTCGACGGACAAAGGATGTGGAAGCGCGCAGGATGTTTTTTGATAACCAGGATACAGCGCCAGAGTAAAGAAACCGCTTCGATTTTTCGCTCCACGTCCGTCTTTATTGATTGTGCAAGACTCAAGGTAAAAGGGAGAGAGAAGGCAGACGAAAAAAATACCTCTTCATTTGAACCTGTCGGATTTCGGGTTTCAGGCACCGCTCCGCCAAACAGAAAGAAGATATTCAGAAAATATTTGAACGGAAGGAAAGGAGATAGGGGAAACTCAGATGTCACATTAATACGCCGGGAGGGAACAGCTTTCAAGATACTAATAACGTTGGTGCACGCCGTCCGGGTGCCCGTGACTGGGCCGGTTTGTGCGTTGTTTGATGTTATTCAATGTCTCTCGCGTTGTGATGCGTGTTTGACACTCTTTACACTCTTTGTTATAAGCGCAGATTAGAGTTTGTATCTGTACATGTGCCTTGTCTATGTTCGGCCTGTTTTTCTTTTTCTTTCTTTCTGCGTCATTATTTCTGATGAATACAGGCGCAGTTGACCCTATAAATGCTAAAAATATATTTTCGAGGCAACAAGAAAACAGACACATTTCAAATCTTCGCATAGAACCTTGACAAAACAGCTATCCTTCCATTCGATGAAAATCTCTTGAATTATGCTTCGGAACGTTTGCAGTCTAGGCGACATTTGTCTTCACGCAGGTTTCCATACCCAAGTCACAGGCATATTGCTCTGCACATGACACCGGTGTGGGGATGAATTGCTGATGGCTGGATGGTTTTGTAAGGGTAAGAAAGAGGGCTCTATACGTGGCCGCTCAACTCGTTTTCAATGAGGGATACAGCGAGCAGTTTCAACATCAGCGTATCTTGGAGAAGTCGCGCAGGTTTCAATCCTCTGCTCACAGCTCATCTAATTGCCGCATTCATCGTCACTTCATGTACTTTTTGCTGTTGCTTTTACTGTTGTTATCACAGCTCCTTCTCTCCCTTGGTCATGGGGTAGAGTATCGCCCCTGGCGACGAAACTCCCCACTCATCATCATCATTCAAATAAAGTTGTTGTTGTTCTCTCCCTTGGGCAATACTGGCGAATTCAACGGTCGATCCGGAGCGAGTTCTCGTGCTTCACTGGGCGTTTCAGGACCATCTCGCTCCACGACGGAGCGCTCCTCTGCTCCGCTAGGAGAGCTTGCAACGGGATGCAACCGGATCATGCGATGCCGAGCAACTGCGAGCGTCGGGGCCACTCGCTGAGTATGCTGGATGCGGGCAGCTACTTTCCGCTAGGCTTTTTTTTCTGGAGCGGCTTCAGCTCGATTGTTTTCCGCTGGCGGGTTCCGGCTGGATCCCCCTGTGCCGATTCTCTTGCTCTGCAGCGGATTCAGGGATTGCTCATTGGAATTTTCCGCAAGATTATCGCTCGCTCGCAGCGTGCTTGTCGTAACGTATACGTTGTTACGCGGCGCTGCGGAGGATAAATGACTGCCACAACTACGACAGAAAGCACATAACGTACTGGATATGCAAGATTACTCGATGATAAATGTGATAAAGTCAGACTTGTACTGCTGAAAAGAGGATGTTTTTTTCTTGTTTTTTTTTATGTGCACCAATGGTGAGCAGGAACTGATGCTCATGGAACTACGGGATGGCCATATTCGTAGTACTTCGCTGTTATCTGCCGCATGTCGTAGTGTCGGTAGTCGAACGAGTTGAGATGTGGTTATGAGTCTAACGCCCATTTATTCTTTAGTCATCTGAAAAGAAATCGCATTATACATTATGCTACTACGGACAAAATAGGGAACTTTCACATCCATAGTATGCATCTTGGCGGCAACGGCTAGGAAACACTAAGCTACTTTGATTGCAATGTGGAAATAGGTCGTTAATAGGTATATTGACATAACCAAAGTCACGGTTTATCACGGTGTACTGCAGCGGCAATGCCAGTTTAAAGTCTGAAACATGGCTTAGCCTTGATATGTAGAATGAAACCAACTGACATGAAGGCCAACTGACATCTACTTAGGGTTACACATCGTGTTTGTGCACATTTGTTATGACGATGAAGATGCATGTCGTTGCACTCTGTGTAGAGGCCTCGCACAGCAACAGGCTGGAAAGGGACGAAGGACTCGACAAACGAAGAGATATCACCACGATTGGTCGGTGTCAGTGGGGAACCCATTTTTTATAAAGGGACCACCTGTTGCGGATGGTTCCCCCGAAGAGAGAGACAGACAGACAGAGCCATTATGCAGGCGCACACCAGGGGGTCATGGAAAAAAGGCTTTTCTGTGCGTTTGTTTGCGTTACGTCTGAAAGGGTAATGAAGACGCACCTCTTCGACTTCGACAAGCTCTCCGCTTTTCTTGCTGTCGCGCTTTCTTTGTCATTTTTCTTCTCGGAGTTCGAGCGATGCCCTCTCACTTGGCCCGAATCAATTGGAATTTGGGATAATTGCACAATGGAGGCCGCTGACATCCAGTGGTTCACATATCGACAAATATCTGCGCATAACTTTCCTAAAACGGGCGTTACCTTGACAGCAACCCAAAAGCAACGTGATTCGTCGACTGTGATTTATGAGCGAAAGAAATCGCAAGCTTTCCTTCTTTCTCAAGAAGGCCAACAATGCGGAGCGGGCTCTCATTGGTCTCCTCAAACGATTTGTCCAATCCTCGCGGGAGATCGTTTGAGGAGACCAATCCGAGGCCTCTCCGCATTGTCGCGCTTCTGAAGAAGGAGAGGGAAATAGTAAACTGTAGTTTCTTTCGCTCATAAATCACGAATGATGCAATGGATGAACACCGTTCCTTTTGTATTGGTGTCAAGGTAACGGCATCTTTCATTCCGCCAGGAGAAACTTCTACACTTTGGTGAGACCAATTGACCATTGAGACCAATGGGCATTGAACATGCGCGTAGCTCCACTAAGCGCGTATGTGTCAACTTCTCAAAGAGCATTGGAACCAGGTTACCTCACAGGTTGACGCATTACACGCATGGTGGCGCTACGCACATGTTCAATGCCCATTGGTTTCAAAGGTCATTGAAGACTACCCGTGTGACAGCCAGGGTATCACTTGCTATCTCTCGACAAGTCTTAGGCATTGCCTGCAAAAGAACACAAAAAGGTATCCTACACCCTCACCGGGATTTTCCAGAAAAGGGTGTAATACACCTCTTACACCCTCAAGAGCTCTCAAACAGATTTTTGGTGTGCACAAAGGGTGTATTACTCCGGTGTACAGCCATTTTACACCCATTTTACACATTTAGGGGTGTGAAAACATTTAGAGTGTACTTCGTACTACGCTTTTACGCAATCTCGAGCTTTACACTCTTGTAACCGAGGGGGGAGGGGGGAGCTGTTGGCCACGCGCGAGTGGGCGTCGACACGACCATAGCCAGGAAGGGGTGAAGGGTTGAAGACGGGATAAGTACAGGGTGAATGAGTCCGACGTGCACTGTGGATGAGAGATACGGTAGAGGGCTCTTTGCGCAACGCCCAATTGCTAGAGCAAACGGACGATGTTGCGAGTTTTTGTAGATCGTTCAGCATAAAAATCACCGAGGTTCGCAAATGTGCTAGTCCTACACTGTTAAAACAGAACTTCACCGCATAGCACGCTCTTAGCTAACCATCATTTCGAATGATACCATTCTGTGCATTGATTTGTTGAAAATGGGAGGGAATGAATCTGGGACAGATTATCTTGTCCCAGATAGGCGCCTCCCCCCTGTTTTGAACAAATCATGACACTGAATGATATCATTCGGTATGATGATTGGCTAGGAGCGTGCTATGTGGTGAAGTTCTGTTTTAACAGTGTAGAGTGTGCAAGGTTGCTTTTTCGCATTGTGTTTTACACTGTTCAAACAGATGGCGGTGCACTCTTAAAAATGAACTTCACCTCATAGCACGCTCTTAGCCAAGCATAATCTCGAATGATATCGTTATCTGCCCTGATTTGTTGGAAACGGGAGGCGTACGCCTTTTTTGTGACACTTATGCTGTTCATAATTGTCACAAAAAAGGCGTACGCCTCCGGTTTTCAACAAATCAGGGCAGATAACGATATCATTCCAGATTATGGTTGGCTAAGAGCGTGCTATGAGGTGAAGTTCATTTTTAAGAGTGTGGATGCGCCTATCTGGGACACGCATAATGTGTCGCAGATACACTCCTCCTCCCATTTGCAACAAGTCAGGACACAGAATGAATTGGGAAGTTCTGTTTGGGGTAAAGCGTGTTCCCTTAGAAGTCGGCCCAGGACGCACATTCCCCCAGGGCGTCAGTCGTGACTTTGCCCATCTTTGTGCGGCCGACAACGGCGAGCCCTTTCGCCAGCACCGCCATCTGTTTTAACAGTGTATGCGCAATGTCCTTGAAATAGAACTTCACCGCATAGCACTCCGAAGGCCAACCGTTGCATGGAATGATACCATTAGCACTCCTGATTTGTGGAAAGCGCGGGGCGTACGCCTTTCTGTGGTAATTAACATAACTGCGTGAATGGCGTACACCCCCCGTTTTCACCAGATCACGGAACAGAACGATGTTATTGGGGATGATGGTAGGGTAGGACCGTGTTATGCGGTGAAGCTCTGTCTTAAGAGTATATTACGAGATACAGTGACATCCGAAACGTTGAAAATTTAAAATTAAAAAAAAAAGAAAAAGTCAGCGATTTTTTTTAAGTACTACACGAGTCAGTATACGTGAGACCGGAAGCGGAGCTTTGGTGCCTCGTAGGTTATCGCCTTTGCGTATACCTAAGGGATAGCGTGGTGATTCTGCGCAATGCGCGAAGCTCTCTTTATATTTTGCGCGTGCGCAAAACCACCAACGCTATCCCTTACGTACGCAAAGGCGAGAGCGTACGATGCACTAAAACTAATTCGATAACAGGGTTAAAATCTTTTTCATCGTTGTCGTCCATTTGTTTCAAAGATTTTTCCTTTTCTCGTTGCCCACCTCCCGTATGTTCGCTGAACTGTTGGAGGCAACTTTTTACATCATGGAAGGCGAGCGAAAACAAGGAGTATCGCCTACGCGCACGATGATTTAAGGTGGGCCATATGAGAAATCTATGCAAATTGAGCTATGCGGTTCGCTGCTGCCCAGTGCGCAGCTATGGTTAAATGATGGCCGTAACAGCTGCTCTGTTCGTTTAATCGAAGAATATTCTCAGTAAGGAAACATCTAAAAAACGTGTCTCTCAGGAAGGGCAATTTTTCCACGTGGCCAGTGGAGTCTTTGAAGCATGTCCGCCAGCCTGGCTAATTTTGAATAATTGATGCTCAGGTCAGACAACTTTATACGTTTCATTTATTTGACTTTTATTTTTATCGGTTGACTATTTATTTGCAACTTACACCGCCATTGGTTGCGTATGCATAGATGCTGTATCTCCAGTTGGTTTCACGTAATGTGCCACAAGCATATTTACTCAAAAATCTACACTTGTTGGAAAATTAGTGTTTATGAATATTAGTTACGAGTGAGTATGTGTTTGATGAAAAGTATATTTTTAATATATTTTTGTGACACGTTTTAGGTGGAACACCCTGTATAAAACTCAAATACTGCGTGTACATCGGGTCCCCTTATCCATCTACTTTCTGCCCCCAGGGCCACTAGACACAAATTCTGCCACACCCAAAAATTTGTAGCAAGCAGCAAAAAATCGTAAGGAACACTTACTACTAACTAGCGCCGCTTCCACGACACTCAGTATTTATACAGTTTTGGTAAAGCTATAGTTAAGCGCGTTCCAGAAAATACCCAATGCTGTTGCAGAGTCGTTGGCACAGGACACAGGGCACACAGGGCACGAGTTTAGCCGACCGGTTTAGTTTCCGTCCGATCAGCACACTTAGATTATTCTTCAACTAGCCGACCAGCCTAGTTTTTCCTAGGTGGTCATGTGACACCTCATGCGTAATGTGACGTCAAGTTAATATTGTTGCCATTTCAATATAGGTAATTGGAGTAGATTTACACGTAAAGTGTATTAGCCTAGTGTGGTGACGTTCTGCACGTGCCGCGGGATAGGACTGCGAATACCACGACGTCGAATACGCGTAGACCATCTTGGGTTCTTTTGACGCACACCAGGTCAAAAAGACGTTGATTTCGTTGACGAACAAGGCAGTGTTTGCGACGGAGGCATAAACCCAGCACATGTCACAAGTTATATAGTGCCACGAGCTACATGCCACGAGTGATACTGCTTGTATAAGTTGTGTGTGTGAGGCTGCACCTTGTAGGCGACGCGAGATATATCCTATCAAATTACAAGGAGGATTACATCCACAACTGAGGTCCTCAGCTTGACGTTTGTGTGAAAGTTCTATAGAACATGTAAGGAGCGACTGGGTGAGCATGTGATATGATTTTCACGTATAGAACGACACTGAATACAATTGACAGGCGACTCTAAGGAGCTGACTGCGGTAAATATGGGAGGAATCGTGTAATGTCAGCACATGGCTATACGTACAGGAAGGCCATAAAATGTTGCCCACGTAGACAGACAGGTAAACAGGATAGTGTATGTTTTGCTAAATACGTTCCATATGTTGAGCAAAGAAGTAAGAGGCAAAGCTAGCTGCTGAAATGTTAACATATCTCCTTGAGTATGAGGAAAAGACGACACGAAGGGACCAGCTCGAACCAGCAAAATGACCATTTGAACTCAATGCCAAGTTCTGCGCAGTCTAAAGGATGACAGATCCCGCGTCATTTTGGTGGCCGGAGAAATAATCCATAGCCAGCCCCGTGTTAGCCAACCGTCGGTCAATCTGGTGCCTTCTTTTTTGAGCCTCCTTTCTCATACCTAGAGACTTTCTGGTGGAATAAACGTTTCATTTTGCTGGTTTGAGTTTGTCCCTTCGTGTCTCTTGTCTTCGTGTCTTCGCCTCATACTCACGGAAATGTTACCTACAAGTTCAACGTTCGGCTTGTCGGCCTGTGGTGAACCAAACGTACATATTCGATTCCCTTAATACCACTAGCGTTCCCACACTCGTCCCCAATATGGCTTCCTTTCTTCAACGCCACGCGCTATCTCATAAAATTCTACGTTCTGTATTACATCTCATGCAACGCCCGTACACCGCAACGATCGAGGGAAAAGAGGTTTCGCACGAAGCCTGCCTGGTCCTCCGCCGCACAGGTCTCAGAACCCCAGCGCGGGCAAATCTCGACCATCGTTCTTGATTTGGGAGGCGACGCATTCGGTGACAGCCCTTCCCTTTTCACTTAAGTTTTCTCCCTTGGCTGGCACAAGTGGCTTCTTCTTCATTTTGCTCTCTCTCTCTCTCTCTCCTTCTATTTCCTTTCTTAGGGTTTCCTTTGAAACTGGATCTTCCTTTTCCACTCTAGCGTTTCCTTTTTGGAGCCATCATATAAAGAGGAGGGAAGGTAAAATCCTTTTCTTTTTGGGGTCCCCTCCGGAATATTGATGATTGCCAAGTTGAAGCGCTGGCGCCTGATTATTCCTATATGTGTCACACGAAAGGCGAAGGATAACCGATCTCTTGAAGATATATGCCTTTAAGGCCGGATTCATACTACCGTATTTGTCGTCCGTTTGCTTCAAAAATAGAACCTCAAGGTAATCGGGCTCCGTATGAACCCGTTTTTGCTCCTTTAAAAACACTGCCGAGAAAAATGTTACTGTGAAATTTGGCCTAAGCCACCCGCCTACCCGTTTTTTTTTTTTTTTTTGCCTACTTTCGTGGAAATGCACATTTCTTCGTGCGGAACGCACAATGTTATGAATCTGAATGATATTACTGATTCCTACTGACAGCACTGACACACATACTGAGATGCCACTGACAGAATACGGTCACTTGGGGGGGTAGGGGGGTGCAATTGAGAGACACTCAGAAGGTGCGGCCTAACAGGACAGCATTAGGTTGCGGAAACGTCATGGCTTTTTATAATTATTTCTTTTAGGGGGATAGTGAGTGATGTACTGTGAACTGCAGCAGGAGCCGTCTGGAAACATACTCGTACCTGATCCAGAATCCTACCTAATCTATGCAATCTACGTGTCCAACGTTGGATTAATTGTTAAAGCTGTTACGTGACTTACTCACTTTCATTACTTAGGTTACTCATCATTCGTAAATGACTTGCTCTTCCTTCTCTGGTATGTGATGCGATGAAGATGAAGCACACGAGCAGAGAGAATAGAGAGAGCGCTAATGGAGGCAGCAGGTCGTGAAATGAGTGCGACAACGGCCGGTCCCACCTATAGTTACTCCCATCCTTTCAGTTCTTCTTTGTCTGCTGTCTTCTTTGATAGTGACTTATTTTGCAGCCCTCATTCTGCATCCGGAGCGACGATTACTCAAACCGCCACCTTCTTGAGCGGTCACGTTGGGATGAATAAGGTCAAAAAATCTGGAAGCAGTCCTCTGTAGATGTGGTTTTATTTACGTGTGAGAACCTTTTATATAAACTAGGGATGTGCCAAACGAATCCGCGATTCTTCGAATCCTCGAATCCTAGGCAGGGATTCGAGTTTCGGGAATCCGAATCCCAGTACCCAAAATGGTGAATCGAATATTTCGAATCCACCAATTAACCACGTTTGTTTGTTTCTTTTTAAAATCGGCACCTCCAAGCTTGCTTGGCCAGCGGTCCCCGGGGCGCGCCAAGACCGCAACATAAAGCTCCGATATTAGAAGTTTAAAAGTAACACGGTTTCGCTTTGGTTGTTTCTTAGTTTTATGAAGGAAATCCAGGCTCCTGAGTTTATGTATTCATGTTAAATAAGTTACACTTAGGAGGAAGTATATGATGGGTATGACTTCTCTCGAAATTTGTTGTTTATTAAACAAAGATATCAAATTCTGCTTCAAAACACTTTTCAGTAGAAATGTTTTCTCCCTGGCTTTTTAAACTCTTTGCAAAGAAAGGATTCGAAAGATTCGAGATTCGTAAGATTCGTGGATTCGGAGTACCTTCCTTGAATTCGGATTCGGATTAGAGAAATTCTGCATTCGACCCATCTCTAATATAAACATTGGTGTTACATCCTAGTACTGAACGTACCGTCTGAACACATCTACACATACCCAAGGAGAGACGATGTTGAGTGTGTTGGAAATGTACATGGACTGCTGTGCGTTAGCCTGGTGTTCTAGCTTTGGAAGGCAGATAGAGCCGTCCATAATGGGTACCTAAAGTGCAAAAATTTTTCCTCGATGAACGAAAAATGCCTTTATCTCCACCAACACAAAAGGAACGAGATTCGTCGGTTGCGTCGTTCGAAATTTAAGCTTTCCCTCTCCCTTTTCAGAAGCCGGATTCGTATCCGGAAACGATTTGTCGATTTGAAACATTGTCACAATGCGGAGAGGCCTGTGATTGGTCTTCTCAAACGATCTCCCACGATGATTGGACAAATCGTTTCCGGAGACGACTGAGAGCCCGATCCTCATTGTCAGCCTTCCTGAGAAGGAGAGGAACAACGTAACGGATGAGTCCCGTTCATTCTGTGTTGGTGTCAAGGTAACGGCAGCCTTCATTCTGCGAGGAGAAATTGTTGTACTTTACTGCCCCCTTAAACAAACTATTCAAAGCTGCGCAGATTTTACAAGTTTCAGATGCCGATTCGCTCATGCCTAGTTTACGCACAAGTACCCCTACATGCGTAATATACGTAGCCCTAAATGTAGAGCGTATAGTCCTGACAGGACCAGAAAGGCAGCTGGAAGAACAGAAGAACAACCGAAGATGGTAGCAAAAGCATCAGACCGGGATCCGCCGATAATTCGAACAGAGGCTGGTTGTAGAAAAGCAGTTGCTGTTCGAAATATCAAATACCGTGCATTATGGGTATATTCACAGAGCTCTCAGGCTTTAGTTTTGTCGATGTAATGAGTTCACTTGCGTGGTTCTGTATGAGAGAGACAACAAAAAGAGAGAAAAAAAAAGAAAGATGGCGGCCTTTGTCGCATATCCTCCGTGCTGTACCTGACATTACTTTTTAGCATTCACTCTTGTACCCAACCCTACGCACAGTGTCGTGCACAGCCTCTCTCATTTGAACATACCCTCTCCTATACCTCTTTTGTTCCCGACCTTTCCACTTAGTGGAGGAAGCATCATTAAGAGGGATTCCCGCTGCAGTCCCTGACAAAGGCGGAAGGACGCAATCACGTTCCTTCCCTATATGAGAAGAATCTTTCCTTCTGCTACCAGTATTGCATTTCCCCCCTACACACATAGACACACATTGTCGTGCTTTCCCTCTGTCTATGGCTGGAGTAGATTGCGTTTGTGGACGACTGTGCGTTGACGAATCGCCTCTTTCTGTTCTCATGTACGTTGCAGAAGACGACGACATTCCGGCTTCCAGTAATTGGGCATTCCGTTCCAGGCTTTTCTTGCTAGTTTACCCGTCGTGATTTTGTTGTTGCGTAGCCGTTCCGCGTTTTCCTTCCCCGCCTTCGCGTCGAGGTGGACTTGTCTGTGTGTCCTAAATCGCTGTGGTTTTACTCAATAATGGCGATAATGGCAGTGGCGTAGAACCCATTTCTGCGTAATGTCTATTCTATCTTTTGTCTAATTCTGTCTTCGCGAAGTTGTTAGGGAGTGGTTGTTGCGGTCATTGTGAAGCGACATTCTGTGTTATTGCTGGTTTTGTCCGGCTGATAGTATATCAATCGCCGCGCGCACATTAGCTGCGTACGCGTAAAATTCTACTCGGTTTATTTACATCAGGGCTGGGCAGTATTACAAATGCATTGTATTATAATACCGTTACTGTAATACTTTAGAGTATTTGTATTACGTATTATAATACCCATCCGATAAGTGTATTTGTATTACGTATTATAATACAAAAAAAATCGAGTATTACTTGCATTGTATTACTGCAAAACTCGTAATACTTATGACCTGTCCTGCCTGAGGGGATGGGTCTTACACGTGTATGCTTTCGGTACCATTCCGGTCCTACGAACACGACCTTGTTCTGCCAACAGACAGGATCACACTTCAACGTGCAATTAAGGGACGATTACAGGAGCTGGCTCACTCAAATTTCTGAGAAACTCCTCCACTCTGGGTGAACAACCCGTAGCCCTTAGGAGGTCATATCATAGAATGGAGCCAGGGTAGGTGCGTCAGAAAGTAAGGCAGAAAAATGGGGATTGTAGATACACACACCTGGTCCCGCGAGAGAATGCCCTGAGAACTGTCAGTTAGTCACTTCGTCGTGATCTTGCCATTTTTTTCCTGGACTCTCCAGGGTTAACCCGTAAAGTACTTGTCGTTCCAGGAAGGCACGTAGCCTAAATTTGAACAACCTGACCACAGTGCTCTTGGTTCCTGGTTTGAGTCACAGGCACAATGTCTTCCATAGAATGCAGTGTTCCTTGTTACAGCTATGCAGGGTATAAATTCTGCATCGGGTTGACCGTCTCGGCAGTTTCTCCCGAGACCAAACAGACGATCGTTAGAAGATGGCGTATTTGAAAAGTGTTGTAAGCACTCATTGCATCAATTCACAGTTTCACCCATCATCACTTTGTTCTCTTTTGCTTTGCTGTTGTGATGAAAATAAAGGACTCGTGAAGTAACGTTCACGAGGCACTTCGTGCTAATCGTTCAACACGGGCAGTCGTTCCTCGTTTCCGTCTTGGCTCCGGAGGCTCTGCTATCAATGGTTATGGGCCCAGGAACCCTGTAACGGGACTTATCTACCAGTTAGCGACCCCGGTACCCGACGCATCAGAAAGGATGACGCAGGCAGTGAGTCAACTGGAGAAATTAGATAAAGACAATTATCCGACTTGGAGCTACAAGGTTACGGTCTACTTGAAGACCAAAGGGCTATGGCATGTGATCACGGATGATCCTCCTCAACAGCCCACAACCTCCTCGAGGTCGCCTCAAGAAACCTCTACGTCTGAAGTCATTCGAGAATGGAACAAAAGCGACGCAGAAGCCATGAATGTCATCGTCCAGTCACTCGGAATGAACCAGACCAGCTACGTGATAAACCAGACGACAGCAAAAGGAGTCTGGCAAAAGCTCGAGGAAGTGAACAGAGGTCGAGTCCTTGAACGGGTGTTGACGTTGAAGAGGGAACTTAACAACGCCAAGTGGAAAAATCAGGAAACTGCTACTGAGTATATGCAGCGCGTCGAATATTTGGCAGAGCAACTCCGTGTACTAGGTGAGAAGATAGACAACGCTGAAGTGGCCTCACTAGCGATCCAGGGGCTCCCAAAGGCTTACTATAACGTGGCCAGGAGTTTTGATGCTTGTAACACATCCGATTTGACGCCCGAGAGAGTGAAGTACGCCATAGTACAGGAAGAGCTACGACAGCGGAGGGATACCACTGAAGAAGCTGCGCACAAGGCGCGAGTCATGAACAGAGGACCACGAGTGATCGATAAACTACATTGTTACAACTGTGGTAAACCAGGCCATTTTGCCAGAGAATGCCGTTCGTCGGGACTACGAGAGCGCAATCTAAAGAGAGGAAACCCATCACCGTTCGTCAACAGAAGAGGGGACAGGCCAAACCAGACTGCGAGGATAGCGAACTCGACCAGTGAGGAAGTCCCAACACAAGGCTCACGCAGCGAATATGCTTTCGGTACCTGCGAAAATAATGAGTCCAACGACTGTTGGACGGTCGACTCTGGAGCAAGCAGTCACATGACAGGATCCCTGGACGTGCTTTGGAATTACAAGAGCGAGCAGAGAAAAGTGACACTCGCAGACGGACGAGTAATGGAAGCGCTGGGAGTCGGCGACGTTAAACTCGAAGTCACGATTGGAAGGAAGGTGAACTCATTGACAGCAAGGAACGTACTTCATGTACCAGGGATGGCTGATAATCTTATCTCCGTATCTAAACTGGCACAACATGGGTTCACGGTTCTCTTCCGCGACGGCCTATGCAAAGTCTATTGCGAAGAGGAACTTGTTTTCAGCGCCGAAGACAGATACGGCATTTACAAGCTGTATGCCAAGGCCATCCCACCAGACCCAGAACATGCCCGCGCATCTAGAGAAGACCTGAAGAATTTGTGGCACAAGCGTATGGGGCACGTCAACTACTCGACGTTGACTGAGATGCAACGATTAAATACTGTTAGGGGACTCCCAAACTTGACTGGAGATGTCATTACCTGCATCAATTGCCTCCACGGAAAACAACCGCGCAGCTCATTCCCGAACGTAGGAGGGCGACGAGACAACACTCTGGAACTTGTACACATGGATATTTGCGGTCCTTTTCACGAAGCTTCGGTAGGCGGTAGCAGATTTTTTCTCACTATCGTCGATGACCACAGCCGGAAAATATTTGTTCGTTTTCTCAAGCACAAGGACGACGCAGCTGAAGAGATAGAACATTTCATACGTATGGCGGAAACCCAAACTGGGAACAAAACAAAACGCGTACGGACTGACAACGGCGGAGAATTCCTAGGCAAGCAATTACAGGATTTCTTCAGGAAGAAGGGCATTATACACGAACGGACCGTTCCCTATTCTCCAGAACAAAATGGTTTAGCTGAACGGGCTAATAGGACCATTGTTGAAACTGGGCGGACGCTACTACGTGACTCAAACTTGCCAGAAAAATTTTGGGCTGAAGCAATGAACACTGCTGTGTACGTCAGAAATCGCTGCGCTAAGCGCATACTAGATGGGATGGTACCCGAGGAAATTTGGACCGGGCGGAAACAGTCTGTGAGCTACTTTAGAATCTTCGGTTGTATCGCCAACGCATCGGTACCTTCGCAGCTTCGACGCAAGTTGGACTCACGAAGCAAGTCCTGCATATTTGTGGGCTACAGTGATGACCGAAAAGGGTATAGGCTGTACGACCCCTCGAAAGACCAAGTCTTCTTCAGCAGGAAACCTTTCTTTTGGGAAGATAGACGAGGATCAGAACTTCTGCAACAAAGTGTCGTTGGAGATTACAGTACGGTTCCATTGACAATATGTCACGAAGAACTACAAACCGCACCCGAACCTGACATAAGGAACCCGCAAAACGACGTTGAAGGTCGAAAGTCCAAGAGACTATGCAAAAAACCGGACCGATTGACCGTAGATCCAACAAAGCCGGACTACTGTCGTAAAGCTAGCGACACCCCAATTGAACCGCAGAGTTTCGAAGAGGCTTTATCCTCACCAGACCGCGACAAATGGCAACAAGCCATTGAAGAAGAATTAAGATCCCATGAAGAGATGTGTACATGGGAAAAGGTTCCCAGAAAAGAGGGAATGAAAGTGGTAAAAATCAAATGGGTCTTTCGTATCAAGAACGAGAGTAACGGAAGCAAAAGGTATAAGGCAAGACTAGTAGCAAAGGGATTTACACAAGAACGTGGCGTGGACTATTTCGAAACTTTCTCACCAGTTATAAAATTAACCAGTCTACGGACATTGCTAGCACTCGCTAACGAACGAAACATGGCGATGCGCCAATTGGATGTTAAGACAGCTTACCTCCACGGTGAACTGGAGGAGGAGGTCTACATGGAACTACCCCCAGGCACGGATCCAACAGAAGCCCAACGGGAAGTCTGCCTCCTACGCAAGTCTATATACGGACTCAAGCAAGCAGGTCGAACATGGTATCGCACACTGGATAAAATACTGACAACAGCAAATTACCGACGATTGGAAACAGATAGGTGCGTCTATGTACAAGAAAAAGGTCAAGACAAAGTAATACTTGGAGTCTATGTGGACGACATATTACTTCTCGCTAACAGCGACAAAGTGCTGCAGACGGCATTGTGCTTTCTAAACCAGAAAGTCAGTTTGAGAGACCTGGGAGATCCTACAAAAATCCTCGGCATCGAGGTCCATCGAAACCAGGACGAGAAGACAATTAGTATTAGCCAGACGAAATACATCGACGAGATACTGCATCGGTATCACATGGACGAATGCAGGCCTATTAAGACGCCCATGGAAACCCGCCAAGAAGACACCGTCAAGAAACAAAAGGTGGAAGAGAGGCCGGACGTTCCCTACCAAAGCCTCATTGGAAGCCTCATGTATCTTGTGCAGGGCACAAGACCAGACATAGCATTTGCGGTCAACTACCTCAGCCAATTCAACACGTCCTACACCATCCAACATTGGAAAATGGCAAAGCGAGTGTTGAGATACTTACAAGGGACAAAGAGTTTTTGCCTACAGTACAAAGCGAACAACGACCGGTTTCACGGGTATTCGGATGCTAGTTGGAACTCAGATACGGCATGTGGAAAATCTCAGAGTGGATTTGTATTCATAATGTCGGGAGCGGCAATCTCCTGGAAATCCACGAAACAAAGAATAGTCGCTTTATCGACCTGTGAAGCTGAGTATGTGGCTCTGTGTGAAGCCATGAAGGAGGGGAAGTGGTTCAGGATGTTTTTATGTGAGCTGGGATTTGACTCTCTATGCGAAGATGCGACAGCACTATATTGTGACAATCAATCTGCAATCAAGCTCTCTGAAAACCCCGTCCAACACCAAAGGTCCAAACATATCGGCCTCAAATATTTGTTTGCTAGGAAAGATATAGAAGATGGACTTTTTCAGGTATCGTTTATCCCCACTACAGAAATGGTAGCAGACTACCTGACGAAACCGGTATCAGGAGTCAAGAACAACTTTTGCGCCGTACATTGTGGACTTTCCATTTCACCGTGAATTGACGAATGAGCGTGAGTGGGAGAATGTTGTAAGCACTCATTGCATCAATTCAGTTTCACCCATCATCACTTTGTTCTCTTTTGCTTTGCTGTTGTGATGAAAATAAAGGACTCGTGAAGTAACGTTCACGAGGCACTTCGTGCTAATCGTTCAACACGGGCAGTCGTTCCTCGTTTCCGTCTTGGCTCCGGAGGCTCTGCTATCAAAAAGATGCTTCTTCTTAAGTGCAATCAACTGAAATAAACATGCGGTGACCGGACCGGTGGTTTCAGAAATATGTCTAGGATTCCTTTTCTAATAACTGTCTGCCACGGCACAAAAGTATTACTAGTATTCCTTGAGTAATAGAGGGAAGTAATAGTATTATGTATTTGTATTATAATACAAATTTTGAGTATTCCTGCCCAGCCCTGATTTACATTTACTTTTTCAACGCTATGGAAGAAACGATTGCGCATTGGTAAAAGATTAATGAAACAAGTGAGAGGGTGCAGGCTAGCTGGTATAGATCCATGACGAAGACCGAGAGTCACAGACACAGAGACACAGAGCGCTGAGAACTTACGTGTGTCGTCCTTCTGTGTCCGTGTCTCTCGGTCTTCTTCATGGGTAAAAGATTGCATGATTGATGGGATGGTGGTAGCGGTGTATAGATGGTGGTGGTGGTAATGACGTGAACACCTTACCGTTGTTGGTCTCACAGTTCTGCGCGTCGGCACGACTGTAGCTGACATATGAGATGAGATTATGAGGAAATGAGGATAGAAGACGATTAGGAACGATCGATCAATGATCCAGACTTATGTTGATTATGCACCCTGAAAACAAATCTTCACCGCGTCCAATGCACTTCATCTCCAAATTTGACCGCCAAGCACCCGATCACGATCAAATGACGTCCTCCCGAACGGGACAGGTTCGACGGTCTTACATAGATGTTGTCGGAAGGCAGTACACGGTCAGGAAGTCGGAGTTATGGAAAGCCAGTCAGGACAGAAATATGCGACCACCGCATATTTGTAGAAAATGTGGCACTTCGGTAATCACTTCGTTGAACTTCATATTTTCCATCACATTACCTCTGGCAATGGTATCGCCCCAATCCGATGAAACATCCACCTATACTTACCCAGATACAGTGTTGTGTTCTCTTTCATCGGACATGGCACAACAGCAAGAAACACTTTCAAACCAATTGATGTTCGCGAGTGTTAATAAACTTTCCAATAACGCAATACCTTCACTCACACCAAACGAAAAAGAAGCGACTATGGTACGCATTATCTTTCTAAGCGAAGCCGAAGCAAAAGCGATATATCATTTTGCGTTTAATCTAGTGAGCAAATTACCTTTCTCCTATATACTTCGTACACCAAGCGCCGATCTACACAAATTTTCGGGCTCGGAAACGGAACTTGAAAAGAAAAATGCGCATCGTTCATCTTTTTTTCGACCAATCAACGCGAAGCTGCTTCCGATAATCGAGAGCCTACTAAATTTCGTTAGGAGAGTTTATCTTACACGTTCGAAGAAATTTTCCGCATCCCTGATCACTACTTCTCAGAAGTTAGTCATCAGGATGGGGCTCTTGGTGCTCACCGACGATCGGCGTACGTGCGCTGTTTCCACGGCGACTGCGATAAATTTATCACGCGAACGTAGATTAGTTCTTTCGGTTCTGGCAGGCATTATTGATAGAACAGCTAATTCGCTGTTGTTAACTTGAAGAACTGCAGATCGCATGACACGGAATATTTGTAAACCTATAGGTGTAAAATGCATTAAACAGGTGGAAGCAAATTCAGTGGGCGAAATTTATTTGTCTTCCTGCGTGCTTGTTTAAAGAAATGTTAGTTTAAAGAAATACTGTCAACATCATGTGTTGTTCCTACTACCCCTAATTTCTACACCTGGAACATGCACCAGCCTTATAAGTAAAGTACGTATACCCAAAACAAAGCTAAGAAAACGGTGTCGCATCATTTCTTCAGACGATTAGGCTCAATCTATGCTAAAATATTGACATTTAATTAAAAGCCGCTTATCTGTAATTGAATTTTATAGGAATCGATTTTGCAGACGACGTCACAGTCATCGGCTTCCGGTTCTTTGTTTTTTTTTTTTTTTTTTTGCCAAGTACCGAAGCCACCTATTCGAGAGGCAACATGATGCTTTAGGATACCTCAAAACAGTCACTTGTCGCCTTTATCTCGGTGGAATCCCCCCCTCCCCCCCCCCCTGCTGACGGTTCCTAAAAGTTATTGCTTACGTCATCGGCAGCTATTGCTTACGTCATCGTAAAACCGAACCCGGATGTGAACAGGTGGCTCGTCTTTCGTCGGTGTTCGACAAAATCCCTAATACGATTCTGTCGCCTGAATTCGTCGGCGTGTTTATTTCTATGCTGTCGTCACGGCAAGTGGAGGGACACAATGGCTAAATTATTGTAAACACGTAACGATAATAATAAGAAATATTATTTAATTGGAAGTAGACTTACACGTAAGGTGAATCAGCCTATATTTTTCTGGCGAAGAAGCATGTCGCGTTTGATACGGGTCATTCCTGCAATCCCTGTTAGAAGAGCGCCAGTGCATGGCGCGAGCTTTATATAATACGAAGAAACACAACTGTCATCCACAGAACACCAGGTGGGCAAGACAAGACGTATATATTTCTCGCTTGACTCGCAGGATCAAGTAATTTTCCCTCTAACGCGCCCACTCAAGTCACCCGACCGAGAACGAGTCTCGATGGCACACACACACGCGTAAAAGATGAACGAAAAGAAAGCTGAAATTTTTCTCTCTCTCTGTCTCTCTCTTTTCTTTTCTTTTTATTTTTTTGCATTCATTTGAGCGAGAAGGAGAAAGAAAGTGCCTCAAATTACCAGCTACACAAAGAAGTTTAAAAAAAAAAAACTCCTTCAAACACCTTCTGTCCCTTGGAAGCCAAGAAATGAAGCAGAAAACGACGATATCAGGAAGTCTCTCCCCCCACCCGCAGATACACGTGCGTGCAGAGAAATACTGTGAACCCGTTCATCCGGCAACCAGAGAGACAAATTGGTGCGTTCCCCCCTTCCTTGTACGAAACTCTCGCTATCACCATCACCCGCATCGCCATCATCATCATTATCGCCGCCGCCATCTAGGTGTCATTTTGCTCGTGCTCGTCTGGCAGGAGAACGACAAGCTCAAAGCCACCTCAAGAAAAGAGATAGCAATCTCCTGCTCCGACCATGAGGGGTCCCGTTATCACCGCTGAACCGCAAGGAAGGTTCCTATCTTGTTCATGTGGTTCTTGAGAGCAGTCTTCTCTGCAGAGGATGAGGTATCTCGGTGGATATTGCTTGAACGTTTTTGCGTACCAGGAAGAAAAGGAGTTAAGAAGGTTACTGGTTTCAAGAGCTCGTCATAAGGTAATAAAAACGAGATAAAGACGAGCATCTCAAGAAAATAGGGTGGGTACTTTTTTAACCAAACCAAAATGATCCAAATGAGCGGAGCTTAGCTCTCCCTGCTAAGGTGCTCCACCGCATTACGATAATAAGAAAGGTGAAGCCGGCTTCCAGGGTGACTCCGAACAAAGTGACATCTTTTTACAACATGTTGGAGTCGTACGGTGGGTTTACAGGACCTGAAACTGCGAAATAAAAAGAAACCAATTTAAGCACTCGAGCGTTAACGCATTTTCTGATATTACTGCGTTGCTTAAGTACACTGTTAAAAATGAATTTCAGTATAGCACATCGTTCTGGCTCCCTGATTTGCTGAAAACGGCAGGCATATGCCTTTTTACTGCATAAGTGGTACAAAAAGGCATACGCCTGCCGTTTTCAGCAAATCATGGAGCGAGAACGATGTCATTTGGGATGATGGTTGGCTAGGAGCGTGCTATGCGGTAAAGTTAATTTGTAATATACGGTTGAAGTGTGCGGAAAGAACTAGTCTTCCACTTTGAAGAAAACGTGTACCAATATCTTGTATTGTTGACTGATTAGATGAGTCACAAAATTAGTGAGCCCATCTTCCTTATCTTTTAGCCTACCACTCCCTATATCCTTAATTTACTGATTTGCTTTATTTTCCCCAACCAAATCAACAACTGAGGCCAGTTCTAAAACTCTGCCCCATTGCTTTTGCACTTGAGTGTAACGCTGTATCGTGTGCTTCAGAAGAGCGTCAACACTCCTGTGCTTTACAGTTAACTCACCCCAAAATTCCGATAGATCTCCTCCTTGTCTTGCGGCGGTAGTATATTCTAAATTCATTTAACTAATCTGCCAATTTAAATTTAATAATACCCTCCACTACCCTGAACCCTTTACACTGCCACTGTTTCGAGAAGTTTTTTGCTCCTAACCTTAACCGCTCCCTCCCAAGCCAAGTTCGTACGTAATAGCTGATTATATTTCTCATTCGTTCTTTACCCCAGCAGTCACCACCATGCACCACTCTACACCTGTTTACCCAAGCTTGATATGCGATTTCGACTGCTACTAACATGTAAAATTTCTGTTGTCTTTTGGTTACTTTCCCAACATGTATTCCCATAGCTTCTTCAAATGTCAAGTTACTTAATCCAAAATATTTCTTAAAACAGGACCACAGGTACATCGGTACCTTGCACTCGAAGACGGCGTGCCTCACCGTTTCTATTTGACCGCAAAGCTCGCAGTCTCTTCTGCGGCTTTTACCCCACAGATAAAACTTGTCCCTCACTGGTATGACCTCATGCGCAATTTTCCACAGGAATGATTTTCTTTTGCCTTCTAACCAGTAACTAAGAATTCTTTTCCAAGCTTCCGCTGTTATTGTAGATGGATATTTCTCTATTTCTTTCCCCCTCAGATCTCTGTATAATTCAGCGACTGAGCTTCCGCTGTAGTCTTTGCTCTTGTCTAATCTTTTCAATTGCAGCAAAGTGTGCTTCCCTGCTTCATAAATTGCTGGCTGCCATTCCGACATTGGACTCCTATGATCTATCCCGTGTTGGCGAAAATGTCTTATGTTTATTCCCAGCCAAAATTTTGTCACCTGCTGTGCGATGTCCTTGCCATCCAACATCCTATATATTCCATGTAAAGCATGTGCTTCTGACAGTTGTTTCAGATCAGCAATCTGTAGGCCCCCAACATCAATAGGCAGTTTCATTTTCTCTTGCGCTACCCATTGCGTTTTCCCATCCCATATAAACTGAAAGCAGAGTTTCTCAATTCTACGGCATATTTCAGGAGAAGGGTAAGCAACAGAAAACAGGTACGCACATCTCGGTATCATAATTCTTTTGACAATCTGCGCTCGAGCTGTAAGTGGCGTTCCCGGTTCAACATACTCTTCCTTCAATTTTTCCACGTATTTTTCCAACTGCATCCAATTGTTGTGTGAAACCCCGTCCTTATTAAACCTGACTCCGAGGATTTTGGTCTCCTCCACAATACTCAAGCCCAGATCTTTCCTCGGCTTCTCCCCACCTAAATATATCAATTTTGATTTGTCTCTATTTATTTTCGCCCCGCTCATTGTCCCATATTCTTCCATTACTTCTAGAGCTTTCTCAACTTCCTTTTCGCCTTGAACTACCATAGTGAGATCATCTGCGTAGGCCACAATGGTTTTACACTGTACTGCCCCAGGTAATCCAACCCCTTTCACTGCCTCAGACTGGTTCAGCCCTCGTAATAACCTATCAAAGGCTAACACATACAGCAGGGGAGAAAGGGGGCAACCTTGCCTTACTCCCCTTTGACCTGAAAGCTCTTTCCCAATTGCCCATTGATAAGTAACCTACTCCTGGCGTTTTCATACATGGCTCCTATTGTGTTTATTATTGGATTTTCCGTCCCAATTCCTTCTAATGTATCTCTTAAATACGCGTGTTTAAGCCGGTCAAATGCCTTTTCTTGGTCTAACGTCATGAGAATACTCTTTATTCTCCTTCTGCTTGTCCATTCTATAACATCTCTTAGCTCCCATATTTTCCTTTGAATTCTTCGACCTTTAACTGCAGCACCCTGTGCTAGTGACACCCATTCTTCCATATTTCCTTGTATTCGGCCCACGACTGCCCTTGCTAATATTTTATAATCTAAATTTAATAACGTTATGGGTCTCCAGGCGCCCAACTCCTCCTTACGCTGCTGGTCCTTGCACAACAGAGTGACCGTTCCTTCCAGGAAGGTTTCTGGAAGTGTACCTTTCTGGAGTGCACCATTAAGCACCTTCACCAAAGAGGGGCCCAGGATGTCCCAATACCGTTTGTAGAACTCCGCCGGAAACCCGTCGGGTCCCGGCGACTTCCCATTCTTCAGGCTTCTAACAGCCTGCTGCACCTCCTTGCAGCTAAGTTCTATGCCTTTTCCTGCCTTTCCCCCGCAGAAGGAATCACCTGCCGTGAGTCCATTCTCAAACATGTTAGCGTAGAACTCTCTTGCCACAATGGCTATTTCACTTTGCTTGGTGACTCGTCCGCTCTTGGTCATGAGGGCCTCCATGGGCGGTTGCGCTAAAGCCAGATGTTTAGAGAGGAGCCTCCGGGAGCACCAGGCTTCCTTCTCTAGACTGTCCCTCGCCGCCATATACCTCAACGCCTCCCACCTTTCCTCCCTCAGGAGTGCGAGGTGATCTTTGGCGGAGGTGTAGCTCACACCGGAGAGTACTCCCACGCCGAACTGTTGCAACCGCCGCAAGTGTTCCTGGAGCTTGTGCGTCATTGCACGCTTCTCATGCGCTTTTTTCTTCCCCCAGGCCTTAAGGCACTTTTTTACAGTATTTTTCAGCTTATCCCACCAAATAAAAGTATGGTCACTATCCTTGACCCCTCTCTGGATTATGTTTTTGACTTCTTGGTCAACTTCTGGGAGGTCGAGCAACTTTATATTCATTCTCCATGGACGTTGGGAACCCGGAAACCCCATTTCTGTCACTTCCAGCAAGACACCCCTGTGATCGGAAATGTCAATTGTTTCGATAGTTTTAACGTCTTTTACTTTCTGTGCCATTCGACTTGATATATATATTCTGTCGATTCTACTTCCCCCTTTTTTATTGAGGCGGGTAAAGCCCGTTCCTCCCCCACCTGCTATTGGCCACGAATCTTGTAGCTGGAATTTTTGTATTGCCCACTCCAAGTGTCTAGCACCACTACTGTTGGAATGTTTTCCTGATGATGTATCTATAGTATCAGTTACGCAGTTAAAGTCTCCACCAAGTATAAAATTGTGAGCCCCAATAAAATAATACGGAAGTTCATCTTTATAGAACTCCTCCGATTCTTTTGCTCTGTTTGGCCCATACACGTTAATTATTCTAAGTACTCCTCCTCCGTGGGCTATATCCACTGTAATTACTCTACCACCGATGTCTTTTTCGAATTTAAGTACTCTTATGCTCCTTGGTTGTAGGAAAATGATACCAACCCCTTTTGAGTTGTGCGTTCCATAACTCCAGTACGACTTTGTGTTAAATATTTTATCGAATTCCATTGCTTCTTGTTGTTTGTGCCAATGCGTCTCTTGAATTAGGATACAGTTAACTCCCAAAAATTTCGATAGTTGGATTACTTCATTTTGTTTCGGTTTACTTCTAAATCCTCTTGCATTAAATGTTAGGAATTTGAACGTCATAATGGACTGGAGTGAAGTGGAGGAAACTGAACTGCCTGACCAAGTAATAACTTAACAACTCTGTCTTAAATATCATCCTTCGCCTTTCTACCACCTTTTTTTGCCTTCCTAGATACCCTTCTCCTTTTTAAAGCCATACCACGGCCCTTCTTGTCAACTTCCTCGCTTTCTTGTCCTTCACTTTCCTCTGATACCATCGTGTGGAAGCTTTCTCCACTGTCAGAATATGTAATTTGTGACACTGAAGACACACTTAAGGTTGTGCTTGTTACTGAGGAAGCATCGTCCTGGCTTGCTTCATCTTCAGCATTGCCCATGCGAACCTCTGACCCTCGCTTTTCTTCCGTTCCTTCACCCTTACTTTCATCATTTATGCTTCCCTCCACCTCCTTGCTGACCTTCGTTTCTTCCCCTAAACCTTTTTCTCCTACCTCTTGCTGCTTATCACAAGCCCCCATTTCTCTCTGTTCCTTCCCACTGACAACCTCTTTAATTTTAAATTCTCCATCCTTCTCTACGACTGTGGTGTCCAACTTGACATCATCCACTACATCTACACCTCCACCCCCCACTACATCCACCACAACCTCCTGCTGCACTTCCTGCTGTTCTGTACTTTCCAAACTTGGAAAGTTCTCCTCTGACACCCATGGCGTACTCTTTGGCTCAACCACACCTCCCCAAGCCGATGGCCTTATATCCGCCGGGACGTTCCTTTTTCTTGCCAAGTCTCTCTTGCATTTCCCGCACTCCACCTCGTAATAAGACCCACACCAGCGGCATCTATGAGCCTTACAATCACGAGCCAGGTGATCAGTTGCGTCACACTTCGCACATCTCCGTGTGACCCCATGATACAGGCACTCAATTCTGACACCCCTCACCGTCAAAAAATTTGGCAGGTCCCCATTAAGCTCCATCATCACCAATCTTGTTCCAGTTTCGCAGTCTTCATGCTCTCCACCATATTTTTCCCTTTGAGTCTTGATCACCAATCCATACTGTCCTAACTCTTTTTCCAAGTCGGTATCAGGATAATCAATGGGGTATCGAAATACAGTTATCCTTCGCATTTTCGCTCCCAAATAATATGCTTCTACCCTTTTTCCACCAATCACTACACCTCCCTCTTCCTTCAGTAACCTGACACCCTCCATATCGTTCATAACTACCTCATAGAAGCCATAACCCTGATTCTGTGCACCGCGGACCCTGCCGGGGGCTACCTTCTTACACGCATCCAAAACATCCTTCCCAAAGTACCCCTGAGGGGCTCTTACCTTAAAAACCAGGATGCGGTCGTCCTGGCTCTCATCCATTGCTCTGCCGGCGTCTCAGCCTACGAGACCCGGCTACACTCTGTAAGCCGTTCAGCGCTAGAAACACACACTTGAAAACCACACTCACACAACTAACAAAAGGATACAAAACGAGCAATCTCTTGAGAATGATTTTAAGCCTAACACCGGAGCTGTCGCAGAATACGTACCAATATCTTGAACTGTTCATTAAATATATTCTTGACACACAAAAATGTTTTGAACATGTGCACTGTCCACAGGCTGTCCTAACTGTACAAACTCTCTGGTGAGCTGTCTGCGCAGCTTCCCCCATTTCCTCTTTCCCTTATAGCTCGGGGAGCGACCTCATTGGTCCCTCTCCCAAATAAGAGGGTAACATGTTAAGGTAGGGCGCACGTGGTTTCTTCTGTGGACCCATATATGCCGGTCTACAAACAGCCTCTTTTGCTGCATCGTGATTGGACAGACACTATGTCACGTGGTTTCTTCAAGCTTTACCCTCTACTCTCCGTAAAGACAAATTGTCGTAGCGTATTGCTTTATGGTCACGCAACACTTAACGACAGGCCTACTGGATGGTTCTATGCTAGCATCGGATTTACGTTTTTTGTGATATCTCTTTTGTTTCAGCCGGTCAGACAGAAAAACAAAATCCACTTGAGGCCCTGCGACTTCCGCAGCGAACAATGAATGCATACAGCGTACTATAGAAACCACGAAGCTGCGCCAAGCATCCACTTGTCGATTTAACTGCCTTCTTCCCCCCGAAGCGATCAACATTGCGAACACGGCAAATGAGCATCTTGCATCTTAAGAGGCTGAAACAAAACCAAGCAGAATAAAATATCGGTGCTTCCACCGACACTTTCATTTCGCCACTGTTGGTGGCATGTTACAACTATTTCGACTCTCCCTCATCTCATTTGCATATAGTTACCCTCCCCCTGCTCGTACAAGAGCAGATATTCCCGTGGTCGATAGTGGAGATCAAAACGGAGGGTCGCCCCCTCGACGAACGGTTTTGTGAACGACGCCGTTAATCTTGCCGATTGAAAATAGTGTTGGAAACAAAAAACAGAAGACGAGTATCGCTTCGCAGACGACAGAAGGGGGGTTGTCGGCCGATATCGTAATTGGCTGCTTTCTAGAGCAGACGACAAAGACGTCGCTCTGGAGGGAAGTTCGGGGCTTTGTCACGCTGTAATGAATTAGAGCGGAGCCATGGCGTTTAACGCAGGTGAGCGTTCACTAGCAGTTAACAAGCCTAGAACACGCTTTCAGTAAACAATTACGCGCTACACCGTACATGTTTAAGTAAATAACGCTGTTTCAGTGCGTGCATTTTTCAATAAACTGCTGTTTGAAATATAACGTTGTAAACTGAATACCGTCGCTCCTTTTTGTTGCCCCGGGTATTACTGATAAGTGTTATTATGCTAACTTTCATTGGCTGATGTTTATTGTTATTGTTTTTGCACGAAACACAGCACGAAATGAAACGATGACATTTTTCTGTGTGGTTAGAAAGTAATGTAATAATACAAACATATCACAGCGCACTGTAGGTTAGTCTGAAGCACCTTATGCGTTGAGTTCGCCTTTTATCTTGCCCACAAAACGTGCCATAGCTGTCCGATTTGCTTCAAGAAAACATTCAGATATCTCGTCCTGTCCCAAGGTTCATTACGTTAGGCCTTGTGTTTGTAATTGTAAGTTAGTTATCTGGGCAACCATTCCTACATCATTCCATCATTTCGATTCAATATCTGTGTGCCACTTATTCTATTTGTGTTTTTTTTTTTTTTTCAATCTCACTTATTTCTTAATCCTCTTTGTTCCTTTCACATATTATCTAAGACACCGTCGTCCCTCGCGAGTTCGTATAGCTCTCATCACACCGTCCCCCTGGTCATGATTTTCTCTGCGTCATGCTGAGCAATTCTAGAAGCTCTTCGTGGCCATATTGTAATTGAGTACGTGACGTGCATGGCGGTACGTGGTCACATTCGTCGGCACGAAAGACACTGGATAGGAAAGTTCGTAGCAGCAGACTGAGTTTCAAAATTATTTATTTATTTATTTATTGTGGTGCTCCAAGGGTCTTGCGTGGAGAACGCATGACAGAAATGAAAATGATTACAGAACAGTAAAAAGAAAAAGAAAAGACAGGAAATGGATTAACATTGGAAAAGTAATACAATGGCACAAAAATACTACTACAAAATTACTGGCATGATCCTCCAGTGAAACAAGACCAATAGTGTCTGTCGGAAAACAAGCACACTCTTAAATATAGATGGTAATGGTTAGATTTACACGTAATTAAATATAGGTGGTGGTAGTGGTGGTGGTGGTAGTGGTTGTGACCATGGAACTGCTTGCCGTAGTTGGCCACGCTCAGGCGGGCAACGTCACGACTATCGCAGGGGTGTTCCCTGCGTCCTGGGCCGACTTCACAGGGAGCTGTGCCGACATTTGTCTTAAAGTGGCTGAGGAAAACCCACACTCTTAAAACAGAGCTTCACCACATAGCACGCTGAAGGCCAACCATTGAACGGAATGATACCGTTATCGCTCCTGATTTTTGGTAAGCGCGGGGCGTACGCCTTTTTGTGACAATTCACATAACTTCATAAGTGTCACAGAAAGGCGCACGTTTCCCATTTGCAACAAATCTGGAACGCTAGCGGACATCTTTTACTCCGGTACGGTTGTTCTTATGCTGAACGTTCCGCTAAGGCAAGAAACCTTGTTCTCTTTCTGCAGGAGGTGGGTCTTGCTCAACGACCCCTCTAACACTTTGCTCTCACGGACGAACTCACGCACCCTCTACGCATCTCCACCCTTCATCCTCCGTGCTCCATCCGTCGTCTTCTTTCTCTCTCTCTCTCTCTCTCTCTCTCTCTACAGTCAAGACGACGCCCACTTCTGTGTGGCCAACAACGACGAACCGATCCTGCCGTTACCCCAACACCCGGACAGCACAGCCGGTCCCGGATTCGAACCCGGGTCAGAGAATTAAATATAGAACTTCACCGCATAGCACGCTCTTAGCCAACCACCATCCCGAACGACGTCACTCTGCCCCCTGATTGGTAAAAACGGGAGGTGTACGCCTTTTTGCGGCACTTCTGGGGTCATAGTAATTGTCACAAAAAGGCGTATGCCCTGCGCATCTCCACAAAGGAAAACTGATAACGATATCATTCTGCGCAATGGTCGCTATGTGGTGGAGTTCTGTTTCAAGAGTGTAAGTAAGGTTTCAAAAGCAAGTACACGTGATTACTCACATCAACGCAATTTGTCCCACTAGACTTTCCCATTATCATCAGCTCAGAGTTTACTTCCCATAGGGGGCGCGTTAAGTAACCTCTCTGCAGAGCGCGCTCCGTCCACTCTGTCCCTCTCGCTCCAGAGCCTCTACTAAACGGGTTTTTATGCCAACAGAGCATTGCGTGTGAACATTGCCTGTGGAGAGCGCTTCTAGACCTCTATATGGGTCTCACTGAATGTTCTTTTCCCGTAGAGCAGTCTTCCGATCTGAGTGTCTGCAGCCATAAAAATGTTAATTTAGGTGTACGTGGTCCAACCGGAGAGGAGGGTAGAAAGTGCGAGAAGCACTCCGACCTTTGGGTATAGGCAGTGCCGTGTATGCCAAAGGGAGTCTGGCCATTAATGGGACCTGCCTATATCTGGAGCTCCACCCACTTTTTGAGCTCTCTGGCCAATCACGAGGCAAAATACAGTTCGCTATTAATCCCAGGCTATCCAAGCTATAAATTATCTGTATACACTGGGTGCCGACATTTTCGGGAAACTGGATTAGATTGGATTGAATAGGATATTCCCTGACGACCAAGCAACATTATGGATTTTGCGTCCACTTTTAACGGCACCATCTGGATGGAGAGGGGCATGTAGGGAAGACGCAGAATAGCAGAAGGCAGAAGTGCACTCTTAGAAATGAACTTCACCACATAGCACGCTCCTAGCCAACCATCATCCCGAATGACAACGTTCTCGCCCTAGATTTGTTGAAAACGGGAGGCGGAGCCTATTCTGTGCCGTGCATAATGACACAAAATAGGCTCCGCCTCCCGTTTGTGGTGAAGTTCATTTTTAAGAGTATGCATGCTAGCAGAACTGATTGGTCGGTAGAACCGCTAGTTGTAACAGACTGCCTGTATCATACGTATTTTAACTATAAAACACAATATGATTGAATCGAGAATGGGCAAAGGTGCGTACATGAATAAAACTATATCATAAAATGCAAATTTTTGGCAATCCATAGCGTTTTCCTCGCTATTTGCCTATGATTGCTGTCGTTACTAGGCCTAACAAGGACGACGAAACATGTTATTTTCAGGCAAACATCGACACTGGAGCGTAACTTAAAGGTGATTTGCAAGATAATTGCAACAGAATCTACACTTAGGGAATACAATTCATGTAATTTGTGAAAAAAATTGGTCATGAAATCCTCGCTTCGCCGTTCCAAGCTACGCCGCCATTTCCGGGAAAATTTTGGTGTCATGGCGGCCCGCATAGAAAACAGCAGCCAATGAAAAACGCTGAATTTGATTGACAGGTCGAGCCTCTTTTTTAGGCTCCTCCTAATGGCCAGACTCCCTTTGGCATACACGGCACTGGGTATAGGAGCGTGCGAGCGCCACACTCCGCAAAAGGACACGTCCCGTTTAGTAAAAACGAGCGCGCTCAATGCGCTCGGGAGACGCTACTTAACCCGCCCCAAGTCTTGTAGAAGATGTGGTGAGGAGAGTGGGAAAATGCTATGTTGAACGAGCTTGACTAGCAGCTTGGCCGACAGACAGCAATTTCTGCATATTTAATGCAATGCAATCGAGGAAATAAACGAAATGCCTTCAGCACTTTGTCTGCCACCTCTCTCTCTCTCTCTCTTTGGCATTTGGAAGAAGTAGTGTTGACTCTTTTTTTCATGTAATCATGTTGCACAATATATATTTATTATATTATTATGCACAATATATATATTATTATTTTAATATCATGCGTAACTGTTCCTCGGTCTAATTGAACTTCTTGAAGTGCTTTCTGGAGTGTGTACTGCAGTATCTGGGACCCATAATTTCTTCAGGGTCGAGCAAACGTTCCTCCTTAAGATTATGATAACTGTAACACTATTTCGTGACTCACTGTGTTTGTCTCTCTGCTCTGACTGTGGCTCTTGGTTTCCTTTCACAGACGGAACTCCTTGGGCGCGTTAAGTACCGGCTCCAGAGCGCTGGGAGCGCGCTCCTTTTTACTAAACGGGAAATCTCATTTTTCGGAGCGTGGCGCTCTTGATGCAGTCTCAGGCTACAGCTTGCAGGATGGAGCGCGTAAGTGCTGCTCTGGCTCCGTGACGTATGAAGGAAGGGGACCCCGAAAAGCCAATGAGACGCCTTTGAAACTTCGAGGGGGGAGGGGGGGGCGTATCGCGCTCATGGCTTTGTAAGACCGTTTAGTAGAGACACAGGAGTACGAGGGACAGAGCACCTAGCGCGTTGTGCAGAGCCGCTACACGGCCCTTCTCTTTCCGCCATTCCTTTAATTTTCTTTCTTTTTTTTTTCGTAGGCGTACTGGGGGTTGCCAATATGACAACTTTTGTCCATTTTTTTCTTCTGTTCGTCGTCGTCGTCATCGTCATCATCATCATCATCATAATAATTTGTTCTATTTGTTCTAAGATTATGCAAGGGGAAAAGAAATCTTAGCTTGGCTATAGCGTAAGTGCCAGAATATAGCTTTTTGCAAATGCAAGAAATATGCTCATGACACTGCTCGTGACTAAGTGACAATAGCGTGTGTGTAAATCGCAGTGTAATAAAGTTGTAATAACGTTGTTGTTTGCAGTGTGTGTTGTACAGTAAGAACTTCTTTTTGTCTGGCAGAAATGGACGGTGTCATTCTGAATAACGGTGTGTTCTGACCTATTTTAAGAGTGTCCACTGTTTAAACAGATGGTGGTGGTGGTGATGGATGGTGGTGGTGGTCGTGGTGATGGTGAAAGGGCTCGCCGTCGTCGGCCTCACAGATGTGGGCAACGTCGCGACTGACGCCCTGGGGAATCTGCGTCCTGGGCTGACTTCTAAGGGAACTGTGATGATGGAACTTCACCCCATAACACGCTTTCCGCCAACCACCATTCCGAATGATATCATTGTGTCCCTTGATTTGTTGAAAACAGGGGGAGGTGCCTATTTCGGACATGCATGATGTCTCCAAGATAGGCGCCTCCTCCCATTTTCAACAAATCAGGGGGCTGAATGATATCATTCCGAATGGTGAGCGGCTGCACTCTAAAAACCGGACTTCACCGCCAACCACTGCCACGAACGATAGGGTTATCGCCCATTCGAAGAGAGAGGGTGACAGGGGCGCCATCACATGGGTCAAGGGGGGCAGTTGATCACTCCCCCTGGCTTCCGCAAGCAAACATTGCCGTAGAGTTTCTGAGCGAAGACCATGTAGTTGCGGGCGCGGTCGACGCCAGGGTTGCGGAACCAATTCCATTCCAATTCCATTCCGAGGAATCCAGATTTGTGATAATTCCATTCCTTACAATTCCTCGGAGCAGAAAGGTGTGGTCAATTCCCACTCCTGGAATGGCTCGGCAACCCCATTCCATTCCTTTAATTCCATCAATAAAAAAGTGGAAAAGAAAAAGGTAACTGTACTGACTAGCCCAGCGGTGTTAGAAGAGTTTGGCATTACCCAGCACCGAAAAAGCACAAAGACAAGATGAGGGAAAGGATCCTAATATCACAACAACATTGATACACTACTAACTGCGATGATAACCTTTTTTTTTAATTTCAATTCGAACATGTGAGCAATCTTGCTCATCAGGGATATCGTGTGTACAGGTTCACAAACATTGGGTGCTGGAAAGAGGTGCCTGCTAAGATAAGATAACCAATTTCGCTGTGCTGTCATAATATGGGAAGCTGTGGAAAATACTCGTTCTACACTCTTAGAAATGAACTTCACCGCATTGCACGCTCCTAGCCAACCATCATCTCGAATGATATCCTTATGTGCTCTGATTTGCTGAAAACGGGAGGCGTACGCCATTTTTGTGACAATTATGAACCACATAAGTGTCACAGAAAAGGCGTACGCCTACCGTTTTGAACAAATCAGGGCACAAAGCGATATCATTCGAGATACTGGTTGGCTAAAAGCGTGCTACGCGGTGAAGTTCATTTTTAAGAGTGTATACACTCTTAAAAATGAACTTCACAACATAGCACGCTCCTAGCCAACCACCGTCCCGAATGACAACGTTCTCGCCCCTGATTTGTTGAAAACGGGAGGAGGAGCCTATTTTGTGCCCATTATGCACAGCACAAAATAGGCTCCTCCTCCCGTTTTCAACAAATCAGGGGCGAGAACGTTGTCATTCGGGGTGATGGTTGGCTAGTAGCGTGCTATGTGGTGAAGTTCATTTTTAAGAGTGTACTTCTGCTGAAGCTGCCGGGTGACGGGTGACCGCGGAGAGCTTTCATGTATTATTATTTTCGAAATGAAGGAGAAAGGTAGCCCCGTTTATACATGCCGAATATTCAACAATATTATTTCGCTCTTGACCACAGGTGAGGTGCGTGTGTGCAAAGGGCGCGTGGGCAGAAACCAGTGGGTTGAAATAAAAAATACCACCGGAGCACCCAGACGATTCAAATTCCAATTCCATCCCCATTCCATTCCCAGGACAGTTCCCGCCATTCAATTCCAATTCCATTCCAGGCTCTGATAAATCTGGAATGATTTCGGAATCATTCCAACTCCGAAGTGGCAACTCCGCAACCCTGGTAGACGCACAGTATTAGATGCAGATCGCGTACTGTGACCCCCCCCCCCCCCCCCCACACACACACAAACATTATACAAGGTGTCCGGCGAAAATTCCGTGGCTGAATAATTCGTCAACAGGTGGCGCTATCGAAGGAATTTCGTTTTGGTAAAGATCCTTGGGACATCGTCCATGCACTGAGAAGTGAGCGGCTCATTTGCATACGCTTGCTAATTAGATAAGCATCTTAACTTTTAAGTTTTACTTCGCACGCTTATGGAACCTCTGTTTTACGCATCGGGCCCTTCAGCGAAAATTATTGCAGGAAAAAGACCGCATCGACACTTAGTGATTTTTTCGAGTAATTAATCGTTGGGTGACGATCCAAAGGACGATCCAAAGGACGATCAGTGGGTGACGGAAGATAAGGAAGCATTTTTAGCCGCAGGTTTCGCCGGACACCCTGTATATACCGGGTGTTTCAGTTAAATCCCCGGGCTAAATAATTCGCGAACGGGTGCACCAATCCACGAACTTTCTTTTTTACAAGTATCTGTCCGATACCACCTACAAGCTGCACACCGTGTGAATGAGTGGGAGGCGCTCATTATTAAAATAAAAATGCAAATGAGTTTCGTCAAAAAGCGTAACTTCTGAAGCAGGGCGCTGTCGGCATTAAAATGGGTACTACCCCTTTTGGGACCTTCAGTGGACGCCTTTTAGAGAAAAATCTGCCACCGAAGCGGGTCATTTGTTGCAGTAATTAATTGGTTTCGGTTTACGTATTTTTGTCGCGGCTGGTCGCGGCGACCCGCGGTGCACCCGTTCGCGAATTATTTAGCCCGGGGATTTAACTGAAACACCCGGTATATTGCTGATATGACAATCGACACGAAAAGGCGTACGCCTCCTTCTCTCTTCGAATCACAAGCGATATCCCAATCATCCAGTGGCCGACCGGATGAACTATACTATCCCCATCAGTAACGACGCACCCGCGTGTGTGATATCTCATTTGCGTGTTTGTATGCCTCATCTCTTTCATCGTCATTCCACTCATATATTATCCCACTTGTACTGAGGTATGGTACCGCAATTGTTGCGATGAATCACCTCATCCAATCATCATTCATGTAGTAGTAGTTGTTGTTCCAATCACCCGGTGTAGCAGCGCGTGATGTGGTGAAGCTCTGTTTTTAGAGTGTTTCCGTTTCTTGAAACGGAAATATCCCCCCCCCCCAAATATAAACCTATATCCCCCCCCCCCCCCAAGCGTGCGACGACGCAGTTATGATTTTCCAAGCTGACGTTCGCCAAGTTTTAATTTCCAGGTAAGAATGCTTTCTGCAACTATTTTCTAAGAACGGCGGTACGGCGGAACAACTCCTCTTTTTTTTTTTTTTTTCCTGGAGAAAGCTGTGATGAGAAGTCGTTCTGAATAGAGCCCTGCACGGGCCCGGGCCCGACCCGCGGGCCGGGCCGGGCTTGTTATTGGCTGTCTGCTCCGGGCCGGGTCGAGCCCGGGCCGACAAAATACGCCAGCACCGCGGGCCGGGCCGGGCCCGGGCCGACAACTATGTTCCCGAGAGTCAGGCCCGGCCGGGCCACGCAGCTAGCTAATTCCGCATAATGGAGATGCATTAGTTCATATCATCATGCACTTGCGTCATTCCTGTGCATATTTTGCAAAGACAAGCAAAGGATACTGCTGTAGCAGTGCAGCACCTTCATCCACATCGCTGGTCTGGTCATCCACATCGCTACTGGTGCGAGGCACCATCTCACGAGCACAATCATTAAACCACCAGTTGGGCTCTCGCCACTAACCGAACAGGTTGTCGTTATTTAGAGCTCCCAACATTGATTCTGTCGAATGCAGTGATGGAGTCAGCAGTCCAGGCCAGTGGTTGGGACGCTGGAGACTTGGTGGTGAGGAACTGCTCCAATGGGCGAAGGATCTGAGCGCAATGCGGGATGAAGCGGCGATAAAAATTCGCTAATCCCAGGAATTTGCGGAGCTGGCTTAGAGATGTTGGCCGGGGAAACTCTGCGATTGCCTTGACTTTTGATGGGAGTGGTGTGAGGCCATCCGCAGAAATCCTATGACCCAGAAAGTCCAAGGAGGAGACGCCAAATTCGCTCTTGCTGGCGTTAATAATAATTCCGTACTCGGAGAGACGAGAGAAAAGCTTGTGCAGATGGATGATGTGCTCCTCTTCGGAGTGACTGGCCACGAGGATGTCATCGATGTATGCAAAAACAAATGGCAAACCTCTGGTGACGGAATCTATGAAGCGCTGGAATGATTGAGCGGCATTCCGTAACCCGAAGGGCATCCTTGGGAATTCGAACAAGCCAAACGGTGTTGTTATGGCTGTTTTTGGGATGTCGGCTTCCGCAACGGGTATCTGGTGGTAAGCGCGCACCAAATCAAGCTTCGAGAAAATCGTCGCGCCGTGAAGGAATGCCGTGAAATCATGGACATGAGGGATGGGATACTGATCGGGGATGGTAACCCGATTAAGCGCTCTATAGTCCCCACATGGCCGCCAGTCACCGGTTTTCTTTGGGACCATGTGGAGAGCAGAGGCCCAGCTGCTTGATGATGGACGAATAATGCCCATTTCCAACATGTGGTCAAATTCGTCCTTCGCAATTTTCAGCTTCTCCGGCGGTAGTCTACGGGGGCGGCAGAAGACGGGAGGACCTTTTGTCTCGATGTGGTGGACCACACTGTGCGGGACAGGCTTCGACCAATCTGGTGGGCGCGTGAGTTGAGGGAACTCCTTGAGGACGGCAAGGTAGGGATTACCGTCAGCTTGAAAGACTGACACGCCCAGAGACTGATGGGACGATCGTATGCCGGAGACAGTGAGGCTGGTGGCAGAGTCAATGAGTCGGTGGTTGCGCATATCGACGAGCAGCTGATGGTTATTAAGAAAGTCTGCGCCGAGAATGGGGTGAGAGACAGCCGCAACCAGGAAGAGCCAACGGAACACACGGCGGAGACCCAGGTTCAACGTGAGGGAGCGTTGACCGTACACGGGGATCTTAGATCCGTTAACAGCGGTGAGGTGGAAGAGAGGTGGCTGTCGTCGTTCGTTTCCGCTCGCTGGCAATACGCTCACCTCCGCGCCGGTGTCCACAAGGAAGCGGCGGGCTGATGTTTTGTCCCGTATATAAAATAGGCGACTGGACTGGGAGGATGGACCATTGGTCGCCATCAATGGCCCGCGGGCGGGTTTCCCTGCTGCCAAGAACATGGTAGTAGGCAATGACGGGCCTCGGCGCCAAACTTGCGATGGTACCAGCAAATCGTCGTCGCCAGGCTTCCGTCGCGGTCTCTGCTATTCGAGCGGCTGGGAGAATAGCGCCGTGGACTCCGACTGAAACGGCGGCGACGGTAGGGTTGACGAGTTTGCTGCGGTGGAGCATGTGATGCTGCAATTAGAGAGGCAAGCGCGCGGAACTCGCGGCAAAGCTCTTCTAATTGCGGAGAGCCAGAAGGGCTTGCCGCTGCAGACGGTGTTGGAAGAACGGGGTGTTGTGGTGCAGCGGTGGCAGCGATGGACGGGGTGGCGACCTCAACAACCGCATCTGCGAGCGTAGCCAGCTGGTCGAGTGACATGTTCGCTGCTGTTGCCAGAACCATTTGAACGTTCTGTGGCAGACGTTGTAAAAATAGTTCACGGAGAAGAACGTCGTCCATGGTAGCGGAATTGTCGCCAAGCAGCTGCCGCATTCGGCGAAGTAGCTGTGTGGGGCGGCGGTCTCCCAGCTCTTCAGCGGATAGCAGTTGTTGAAGGCGGGACCGGCTGGAGGAGGTGGTGCGTTGCAGGAGGGCTTGCTTGAGCTGGTCGTAAGGTGTGGTTGGCGAGGGGTTGGCGAGGACGTCGTACACCTCATCGGCCGCAGTTGGGGTGAGGGCGGAGGTGACGTGGTAAAATTTCGTCAGTTGTGATGTTACGCCAGCGAGATGAAATTGCGCCTCCGCTTGGATAAACCACACGGCCGGGTTGCGGTCAAAAAATTGTGGTAACTTGACAGCCACTGCCGATAAGGATGGGTTCGATGGAGGCGGCGGGTGGGCTTGATGGTCGACGGACATGGCGGTTAAGGACGATGTTCGATCCTTACGTTCGACGTTCGGGTCACCAATGTTGGGAGCTCTAAATAACGACAACCTGTTCGGTTAGTGGCGAGAGCCCAACTGGTGGTTTAATGATTGTGCTCGTGAGATGGTGCCTCGCACCAGTAGCGATGTGGATGACCAGACCAGCGATGTGGATGAAGGTGCTGCACTGCTACACTGCATTATGGATGTGATTCGACCCTCTAGAACATTCTTAAAGCCACTTTACGTTGCTCCTCACTGCTCACGTATTTCATAATCACTTTGGCAAAGCTTGGTGAGAGGGGTAGGGACTGGGAGAAGCAGTTTGTCGACAGCATCCTCTACCTCCGCAAAATCTTGACAGTGTAACGATAACGCCCATGCCCGCGTGCGTTCTGGATTTAATTTGGTCTCGTGCGGTTACGGTGTTAAACCGCCATCACTTGTATGTTTATCTTCTCTCCTTATAAATTTACTTATAAATTTGTTTGATAATCGCCAGAAACGCGTACGTCGCGGCTGGAAATACTAGGCCGGGATCTACTCGCCGGGTCACCGGGCCGGGCCGGGCCGGGCTCTATAGTCACTGGGTCACCGGGGCGGGCCGCATAAAAATATGAAGGTCCGGGCCCGGGTCGGGCCGGGCCATTTTTCGATGCGCCCGGGCCGGGTCGGGCCCGGAAAAGTCGGCCCGTGCAGGGCTCTAGTTCTGAACTCGAGATGGATATTTTATGGAAATTTCATATGCCCGTGAAATTACGCGCCTTTCGGAAAGAACCGAGAGTTTGTTAGTGTACTGTTGATGATCAACATAGCTGAAGATTCATCTACACTCTTAAAAATGAACTTCACCGCATAGCACGCTCCTGGCCAGCCATAATCTCGAATGATATCGTTATCTGCCCTGATTTGTTCAAAACGGGAGGCGTACGCCTTTTTTGTGACAATTGTGAACAGTATAAGTGTCACAAAAAAGGCGTACGCCTCCCGTTTTCAACAAATCAGGGCAGATAACGATATCATTCGAGACTGTGGTTGGCTAGTAGCGTGCTATGCGGTGAAATTCATTTTTAAGAGTGTACTTCGTTTTAGTGCCCACACACCCGACACTGCGTTTCTTTTTTTTTTTTTTCGATTTTAAAGGCAAAATATCAACCAACCAACCAACAACCACATCACGTTGACTTCTATTTGCACCACAAGAGCTTTACACTCTCAAAAATAAAAAAAATAAAAAAGTGGAGCAGTTATACCTTTCAGGATGTAATATTTGTCGCATATGTTGTGCCTAAAAGGTTGCAAAGTCGACCTGCTACCTCACTCTCTCCCACGAATGATAGGGTTACCACTTCTGATTCGGTTTGTGAGGGGGGCGTACGCCTTTTTGTAGCAATTTGGATATATGATAATTGCGTTTACCACCCTTTTACACCCTTTATCAGGCGCTACATTGACCTAGGTAGTAATTATAGAAGTTACCACCTTTTCCTACCCTTTTTTCTGAGAGTGTAGAGCTTGCAGAAGCAACGATCCACATCATGTTGCCAAGTTTTCTGTATTCAAGACTTTCTATGTTACGGTCAGCATGTGCATATACACTGTAGAAACAGAACTTCACCGCATAGCACGCTGTGCGCCAACCATTGCCGCGAATGATATGGTTATCGCTTCTGATTCGAAGAGAGAGGTGGGCGTACGCCTTTTTTGGCAATTGGGATATACGCAATTTGCCACAAAAAGGCGTACGCCCCGCTCTCTCTTTGAATCAGAAGCGATTACCCTATCATTCTTGGCAATGGCTGGAGCACTGGGTGCTATGCGGTGAAGTTCTCTTTTTAGAGTGTACACCAAAAGCGTAGCCAGGAACGTTTTTCTGAACCCCAAGTTGGGGTGGGGAGAGATGAACGTGACGTATAGAAAAAAGGAGGAAACTGGCTCATCAATGTCACCGTGCATGAAGCACATTGACATAGTGATAACTAGGTGTTGAGCAATGTGCTGATCTCTTGAGCGCTTCATCGAATCCCCAGAGCTAGCAAAACCTGAAGAAATTGTAGAAAATCCAGTCAACCGGTTAGGAGGGCAAGAGCCTCAGGACGAGATATTTCCAAAAGAGTTTGTTCTTGTTCTGAAAGAACAACAATTCTTTCATCCTTTCACTTGTACGTTGTACTTCTTCCACAAGGAACAATCCTTTCTGGAAGAAATACGATCCTCCAGAAGAAGAATAGTCTCAGAGCCGAGGAAGAACATAACTGAGCTGCAGAGAATAGGGACTGTTCTTCTTCTGTTCTGTTCTTCTTCGGACGAGAGCGGCTCTAGTCCTGAGGCTCTTCCCTGAAGAAATGGTGACGTCCATTCATGGTCTACAACATTTCGGGTAGGGGTCTACACCTCTCGCTACACTCTTAAAAATGAACTTCACCGCATAGCACGCTCCTAGCCAACCAACATCTCAAATGATATCGTTATCTGCCCTGATTTGTCGAAAACGGGAGGCGTACGCCTTTTTTGTGACACTTATGCTGTTCATAATTGTCACAAAAAGGCGTACGCCTCCCGTTTTCGACAAATGAGGGCAGATAACGATATCATTTGAGATTATGGTTGGCTAGGAGCGTGCTATGCGGTGAAGTTCATTTTTAAGAGTGTACTTCCCTCATATACGTACACATGCACATAAGCATCATGTATACAAGAGGCCTGTACTGTCCATCTTCACGACCTTGCTTATCACGTCCTCTAACGAAGACCTGCAGAGAACAGTCCGTGAGATTCTCTTTTTGGGTTCTGTCCAACACACGCGCCACAGGATTTATTTTATTTTCTGGGACCTCCACAAACGAGCCACGTAGGCGGAGGAACGTTGTTTCTTTTCAGATTTCTTGTAGGTGGCGCACCAACTCAGCACACCTAGCGCTTTCATCCATCAATCGCGAAGAGACCGGGCCTCTCAATCTAAACATCTTGGAGCTCTCTCGCTCCATCCCGAGCGCTGGCATCTGAACGGTGAGTGCTCACGCCGCGGGCTGTTTATTCAAAAACACTCTGCGCGTGCGATGACAAAGAAACCCCTTCATTGTCCCTCCCGTCTACTTCACCCTCCCTTTCTGCTGTCCTGGCATTCAATAGAGCGGGATGCAATAGACTCTTCCGTCAGCGATCGGAGCGCCTCCCTGGCGTCGTGGTTAGGAGGATGTTGGAGGAAGCAGCGGCGCGCGAACTCTAGTCGGAGTCCGGCTCCCTTGAGCGTTGGTTGCGGATAAGTCTCGCTGGAATCATTGAAGAAGGATTGCTCGTGTCATGAACCCCTGAGTCAGGTATGTCGCACTGAAGTTCTCGGACACGACGAGTGGCGCGCTGTTTCGTGGTGTGATTTGAGGGATGGCGATAGGATGAGGTAGGAGGGATAGTGCGACGCAGTTATTGCGTTGTTATGGAGGTGGGATCTGGATCCTGGTATTTTCCTGTCTGATACTGAAGGATGTCCCTTTGAACCGTTACCTATTTTACTCGTTTTTTTTTTATTTATTCTTTTTTTTTTTTACGTGAGCTTCAGGTAATGGGCACGGAATGAGGTTAGTTTTTATTATCTAACGTACTTTAACAGCTCTACGGCAAATACCTCGGCAGGATACTCCTCTCCATAGCAGGCTATACAGAACGTGAAGTGATCCGTGATCTTCAGATGCGTAAACCGGGTAAATACGCTTGCCCGGTTCTGGGGAAGTTGATGGGTATCTTCCGCACTTACCATCTGCTAAGAAACGTTTCCGTTAAAAATGACAGTTCCCGAGCCGAAGAATGGCGTGCTATGTGCATATTTTTACAATATGTTATAGAATCCTAGGTGCGTGCCTATAAATTGTGCTCAGAAAATTCCACGTATGCTTTCGACAAAACTGATTTTATGACCCACAATGAAATATATGCTATGTGATATACGGAGCTACAAGTTAGTTCAAACAATCCACCAACACTGTAAAAACGTAAAAAGAAAAGTGTCGTAAATTGAGAAATAAATCATCTGCCAAAATGATAATAAATATCGGTTATTTTTATTACTATCATCGTCGATGTTATTGTCTGTGTTCGCGCACAATTCCTCAATATTTTCATCCCCAGTATATTGCAGTTGTACACAGACTACCGCCCACAATGTACTCACGAGGTATCGCACAAGGCGCCATATCTAAATTGACATAATTTCTCAGAATATCAGTAGCTGCTACAAACTGACCCATTGCCAACATTGAACAAAATCGAACGGCGTTCCTATCACTCGGTTTGTAACCTGCTCTTCTTATTGCTACACTGTGTTCACGTGACTCGTGTTCTGGAGCTCCCAAACTTCAGAAACATTCCCCTAATACATCAGTGCTTCAATTACTCGATTAACGCACAAACTCGTATGTACGTTGACGAATTGATATGTACTTCGGAGCACGTTCAATCCGATGCGTCTGGCAAGGCAAGATGTGGAGCGTCCTGTGGATTGCAAGAGGCTTGGAAGCTCGCGAGCTGTATTGGTCTGGACGTTGAAGAATCGATAGAGAGGCTGATGGTATGGAGGCTTCAGGTGGGTGCAGGTCGAGATATACTGCACTGAGCAGTTTGTGTTCGCGGTGTACGTAGGTCTGGGAACGGAATGGTGCTCGAGTGAAGGATATTCGTTTCGATTCCACATGTTTGGGTCAATATGAGATGCATAGGGTTTGAAAGACCAAGCTAATATGTCGATATACGATTCACTCCTTGTATAGTTTTGAAATTAGTTGTTGTTTATGCGTTATGTCATTCTGTAGTTCGAATATTGTTACAACATGTTGCTCACAGTTTTGCAACGACGTGTCCTTGGAAAAATACTCTATACGCGAAATAAGTGAGTGACATCCTACGTCCCTGGAAATAAGTCGTGTCAAGTTACAATACATATGTGCGGGTTTTCTTAGAGTGATGCCTGTGTCACAAACCAACGCGCATCGTACTATGCTTTATACTTGCAAATTGTTTCGGACAAGAATTTAATGTGGTGCCCAACCTATAGTCAGGTTCGACGTAAAGTCTGCAAAGTGTATTTATAGAGTTGCTTGACGATTATGATTAAACGTATCTTACTGCTGCACCGTAACATTGGGCAGGAATGACATAAACAAACAAACAAACAATTTCCTTTTTCTTTCAAACTGTTCAATTTACTTGATTTGTGGCTGTGTATTACATACATAACGTAATGATAACAATGCTAATACTATACTACTAATAATAATATATAATAACTAATAATACTAATAATAACACTTCTGTCGATAACGTACATCCCACGTTGTCCTTAGTCTAATCACTGACTTTTATGCCTTTGTGCGCTGAAATCTGATCATGAGGACTTCATGTCAACCAAGGACTTGGATGTAGTATCGCTATTCGCCCCATCACCTCATATCATATATCTCGTGCTAACTATCGTGTCCTCGGGTGCTTCCTCGTTCATCGTTTCTACATATATTTGCTGCCGTATCAATAGCATTCGTGCGAGCACATCAATATTGTTTCGAGTCTGCATATATTCCCAGTTGCACGGAGCCAATACATTTAAACGGATGAAGCGAGGGTACGGGGTACTCAGTCCCCCGAGTGTTTCTTCTTTTTCGTAGTCTCTACCCGCTATCTACACTTTGGCGTTGTAAAACACGAATACATTTGTGTCGACATAAAGCTCCCATATCGATCGACTGTCTGCGAAACTTTCCGATTCTGTGGAATATTTACATACGCTACAGTCAATAGTACATTTTCGTTTCCAATATGAAGAGAGGAAAAAGAATGGAACGCAATATGAGACTCGTAATGGGCTTCCGTTGGATAATTTTCTTGAGATCCTTCCACGTCCCGCCCGGGCACCTTAGGGAAATTCTAATTATGCCCGGTCTTCGGACTTTTTCTCTCCCGCGCTTTATTGACATCGGTGGTTCATTAGTGAGGTTGGAGTGTGGTCTGCCGCCTCACGTATGCCCGCTTTCGTAAGCGTCTCTATACTGTACCCTCCAGGGGTACCTTTTCAAAACAAGCTACGACTCGTTAAGTGTTATAGATTTCCATTGTCATGAGGCAGTCGTCCTGAAGGGTACTTTGCGCCCGTGTACGCTGCCCGTTGCGAAGTAAGCTGAAGAACGTGTAATTCATTGGTGGATAAGGGAGTGGAAGAGCGTCCTTTTGTTCTTCACCGTGACCAGCCGCGACAAAAATATGTAAACCGAAACCAATTAATTACTGCAACAAATGACCCGCCTCTGTGGCAGATTTTTTCCTAAAAGTTGTCCACTGAAGGTCCCAAAAGGGGTAGTACTCGTGTTAATGCCGACGGCGCCCTGCTTTAGAAGTTATGTTTTTTACGAAACTCATTTGAATTGTTATTTAAATAATGAGCGACTCTCACTCATTCACACGGTGCGCACCTTGTATGTGGTATCGGACAGACACTTGTAAAAAAGAAAGTTCTTCGATTGGTGCACCCGTTCCCGAATTATTTAGCCCGGGGATTTAACTGAGACACCCTGTATATATGGGGAGCAGGACGTTCCATTGATGCGTAAAAATGTTGAACAACGGCCGCTTCCCCTTTCGTCTTCCTTCCCGCCCCGAGGAGAAGCGATCGGTCGCTTTTGTGCTCACCAGGTGTTACGGGTCTCACACAGGATGGAGTATACGGCTGCGTGGATAAGTACCTATACACGAAGAGGGGAGAGATTTTGGCGCCAAGCTTCGAACCCCATCTGTCGTTTAGGCTAACACGTGAGAGAGGTGTGTTCGAAGATGTTCCGTTGCTCTCTCACATAAAGAAAAACTCATAATGCCCCGAGCATAACCTTATAGAATGTGAGCTCTACGCAACGGAGTGGCGGTTACTCCGTGCTCACTTGAGTATACTGTCAGCAGGAACCCGTCTAATACCCTTGTCACACGGCAAATTGAATGTCATTCCCAGCGAATGACATTCGTTCCGTGTCATATACGATGAAACCAAATGGCAATACATGCGAATTGCATTCGCCCAGTGAATGAGTTCGGGGAACTCATTCATTTTTCCCTCTCGTAACGACTGCGTATACCGTCGCAGTAGAGAGGTAGCAAAAACAGCAACGATAAACCGTTTGAAGAAATCAAAGACGAATGAAAAGTTGCACTCCAATATTCTATCAGGAATTTTAGAACTTTTGACGCGAAGGAAGGAGGGCTTAACACTGATTTTCGGAGAACTACACTCATTCCCAGCCGCCATGTTGCCAAATCCTTTGCTTGTGATACTTAGCCAACTATAAGTGTCGGCGAAAACGCAACGATTTTGTAAAATAATCTAATGTTTTCCTAGTTTCGAACTAATGTATACCTAAATTTTTACCTCTTGGGGTATAAACGGCTTGTCCCAGGGCCAATACATTTTGAGGTATAAACGCTGTACCTTCCTCAAGGTATACTATCTTTATACCTCCCTGAAGGTATATTATTTGCACCTCAGGGTATAAACATATACCTCCTAGATGGTATATTTTGAAGACCTTGTGGTATAATTGCGGAAAACGGTAATATTCGATTTATTTCAGCTTCATACCTGAGTGGCGGCTTCCCAGCCCAGCTTTGCCCCAAACTAAAAAAAGAAGCGGAGACGCTCGCGCACAAACTCACAAAGCATGGACGTGAATCGGAGAGGAAAGAAATGAAGTAACAATTAGCATCAACTTGGAAATCAAGAAGCAACACCACAAACATTAGGAAAAATATTTCCAGGAGCAGTCGTGTTGGCATTTGCTGGAGAACAGATACATAAACAACACAACACACTCCGTCTACGCATGGTGGAGACCATCCTTCGCCCGGAAAGCAACTTAACTAGTGAGGACGTGTAGACTTAGTTATTTTGGGAGCAAATAATAGGCTTCTAGATGTGACCATATACCCAACCTAATTAGAATGCTACTGTATTACCGACCATGTTTTTTTAATTAACTTACTGTTTAACTGAAATATCGTCCCCGTCACAAATTAATGTAATCCCACACGTTGAGGAAGAAAAGGTATGCAAAACGCTGAAGGTATAACTGTAATAGTGAAGTACCTTATTATACCATCAGCTGCCGTGGGAGCCTCAGTGATCTATACCTCACACATGGTTTAAACAGGGTATAGACAGTGGTAATGAGGTATAGATGTGGTACCTTAGATCTGATTTATACCTTTTTTATACCTTTTACATACCCTTTCTTCTAACAGTGTATAATGCTTCATATGTTTGGCCCTGGTGTCTTATAGTTATCGACAGTGACATCAGTTGCGAATGGCATTCTGTTTCTTCGTGGAGCTCGATGCAAGACAAACGAATGACATTCGTTGCGACTGTCATTCGCTGGGGAAGCCATTCAGTTTGCCCTTTGACAGAGGTATATGGCTGCAATTATAGTCCCTTCTAAGAACCTTGTGCAACATTGTCGAAGTATTGAAATGTTTCTGGAGTTCCTGGTGACTGCCGGTTTGCTCCAGACGCTCTGGTTTCATACTCTGTTTATCAAAGACCCACAGACGCTTCTTTTGGTGTTTTTTTTTAATCTTTTTCTCTTCGTTTTCTCCTCCTTTTGTTCGGTATAGCACAGCTAACCGAGGACACCTCAATTGTTCCGTGATCGACTCGAGTACTTACCTCATTTCACTTCATCCCCTCATCCCCTCTGTTACATATGCAATGGAGTTAGGGCCCTGCTCCACAGCGATGACACACCTCATGCCACAGTAGTCGTATATCTGTTGTTGTTGATAGCATAATGTACTGGTCGCAAAGTCTTAATGTGGTATCCAGATGAGGAGAACCAACGAAAATACTGAAATGCCTGCGCTATAAGTCGACTCCGTCTAACCAACTCGCTTCTGTGGGAGGGTTGATTAAATACTGATAGTTGATGAGAATGCGCCAGCGGTGGGTTTCGGAACTACACCTTGCGACTTCCGGTCAGATGTTCCTTTGTTGTTGTTTCACAACATCGGCTTTTATTACGGTGCTATCCATGCCGTTTTCACCGCTCTCGGTTTGGTGCCAAAACGACATCCGGTTTCGCAGCAAACACGCTCTGCGCCAACCACTGTGCCGATTGATACAGTCATCGCTTCTGATTTGAGGAGAGAGAGGGTCGCATACGCCTTTTTGTGGCAATTCAAATTGCCACAAAAAGGCGTACGCCTCCCGTTTTCAACAAATCAGGAAAGCGAAAGATATAATTCTGCATGACGGCTGGTTCTGAGCGTCCGATAGTCGCGGAAGGACCGGAAGTCTTCGTGGCAACCGGAAGCTGTGGCGGGGGCTTGTTTATGTTTACCCGAAAGTGTCATATATAGCAGCCCTTTCGTTTCTTTCCTTTCTTTTTCTTTTTTTCTGAATAAACATATCCCACCCCCTCTCGTCCACATGCATATATATATAGTCATGCAGGGAAACACTGGACCACAAACGCATAATCAACAACTTTCTTTCTTACATCGCTGCCAGTTACTCTCAACTTCACACAGATGAACACACTGGTGGTGGGCGGTATATTTCTCGAGTAAATTGTAAATTGAATTGAGGTACGCAACTGGGCGTTTTTACGGTACGTTGTGTTCGTCCTCTACGTTTCATTGCCTCAGATACTGCTACGTGGGGAGTGGTGGTTGGACATTTGGGTAGCTTCCGAAGAAGCATACACAAGATGCCAACCTGCGAACCCTAACTACCGCGCAAAACAGTCAGATCTCCTCTTTATGCCTCCGATTTTCGACGTTTCACTTCACCGACCATGTCTGGTTGTCGTAAGCAATAGATAGGTTGCCGTAAGGTTGACCCACAGGAGCGTCGTTCGATTCACGGCGCTCTCCCGTTTTTCCGACGACGGCCAAAATCTCAATATTTCCTGTCGTAGGGCGACTCTGACACATAATCAACACAACGCACGGTGAATAGTTTCCGTAAGGGGGTACCCTGTTGCATTGCTTTGCACGTTGCAGGCCTAGCTCTGCACACATTGTGGATCGCGTTCCGGAAAGCACGCGTCGTCAACCTTCATAGCTCTTTGTCATCCTCATCAACCTTCAACTCATCTACACATTCTGACTATACAGTCGTGATGCCGGTTTCCGAGTGACACCTGATACGACAGCCACCGATTTCGGCGTGCTCCGGGCGCTATTATTCCGTGCCTTTTGTGCGGTAGAGATTAAACACCGTTCAGTCTCTCCCAACGCCACCGGATTCTTTGGGGGCTATTACGGATGCATAGACCCTGATTCACAAACGCTAGTTACATGAGCTGATATTTCCTGACCTAGTCTTTACGTGATTCATCAGCATTAACTCCTCGTTTAGCCCGCTGCGCTAACTGACCATGGAAAACGGAGTGACGTTACTGGATGACTGGTACAGCTCGACGGGCGGTCTTCGTCATGCATAAGATGAGTGATAGTCACTCCGTCTTGTATTTCGAGTAATTAATTCGGCCGCGGTTCTTCAAACTCTTAGCGCTACTTGTGGCATGACACTTGAACGGACGTCGACATCGGTGCTACTTAGAGTTAATTTTCGCTGCGTCTCAAAACAGGAAGATGATTCATGGCCGCGTTAGAATAGGTCCTTGTTTCTCACGGAACCTAAACATGCCGTACATTGGCGCGACGCATCATGTTTTGACTGACAATATAGAGATCGTAGATCATGGCGATTCCGTGCCGAACCTTCTACAGATACCGGGAGAACTGGTTTTTCACGTTGAATTTACGTCTTGACGCTACTGTTTGGTGTGGGGATAAATAAAATTTGTTAATTGTTAATTACCAGTTTATTTACCTAATAAATACTATTAATTTACTAAATTAAATATCACTAAAGTAAGTTCTACGCCTAACACCGCACGGACGTCTTTGACAGAAAGAGGCCACATAATATTTTGTACATTTGGCCCTGGCCTCGGTGAATTTTATCGTCTCTCTATTAGTGGGCTGCATATTTGCAGCGAGTCGATTTGCGAGTCTTATTTATTTATCTCTTTAAGACTAGGAGCCCTCCTGGGCCGAAGCAGGTGGTATAGACACGACAGAAGCACAAATAGCTAGCAGCGCGCGCACAAGTCTTGGCTACCAGACACGGTCTGCAATACGTTGTGCAATATCATTGTGCTATGCTCTAAAAAAATCCTGCCATTGTAAATCTCAGAGGATAAGAGCTGAGAGGAACGTTATTGTCCTGAATTATATGTCTCTCTTTACTTGCTTGATTTCCTTGTTCTTGTTTTAGTTTCAGCTTTGCTAGTTTCAGTTGCCTAACGTTATGGTTAGCTCAGTCTTTCAAAGGGTCTGTATCGCTAGTGCAGTTTCACCTGGACGTTAAGAACGCAGACGATTTGCTTTCAGCCATCTGTCATTGCCTTGGGCCCGAGGCCCGGCCTTAGCGACTTTTTGTCTCCGGTTTCCACACTGTCTGTATACAGTGAAATGAAAGCTTAAATAAATAAATTTTTGCCAAGACAATTGCGTTATACATTTATTTCTTTTTTTTTTCTTTTTTTTTATTTGAAGCCATCATCAGGCCTTATGGCTATTGTGAAACTTCACTGTAACTTACGTGTAGATGCTGCAAAAAAAAATCATCAAAACAGAACGTCGCAGTTCCTGAAATCAACAAGACAGACGAACGGTGTGCTCACTTCCGGTCTCCGCGTTTTACAGTGACGATATGATATGCCGCACCTGGGGCGGATGTCACGAAGGAGTGTGTCTGAGATAAAGGCGATTGAGGACTGTTTTCATTCGTAATACCGTTGAGTTTATGTTATCGGAAAGTTTTGGAATTGGAAATGTGTCTTGCAGAGCGTCATACGAAAGCACGCAATGCCGTTTTTCAGCTTTCGTTTGAATTCGGACGGTCACTTTAAAGAAGGCAGCCGCGATGGTCAAATGAAATTCTGCTCCCTCCGCGATTCTGAAAGATGGCTACATCTCGTTTTACAGCTGCGCTGTACGCGACGGTGATGGTCAGCGAAAATTTCTATGGTATAGAGAACCACTTTTCCCCTTTGATTCTGCAAGCCATTCTGAGAGCCTGTTAGCCATGTTTTAGATAATGTTTTTGAAGCGTGATCCCACAGTACTGTTGTTGGGGAGACGACGTCCTACCATCGTGACTGGAGCACCCTTCCGCTTTCCTAAAGCCACAGTGTCTATGCAGACATGGACTTTGCTTCCAAACAGCGACGTCCCGTCAGAAAGCCTTCCAGCCATCCATCACTTATGAAACCCTCCTTTGAGCTAAGCCTCTCTGAAGCTATGGGCCTCCTCGAAGTCAGTGATTGGAAAGGAAAGCAGGATCGTATCGATGCATAAGGGCAACCTCCATGGAGAGAATTTTTTGCAACGAAGTTCGCGCGGCAGACTGCCGCTCGCGTTCCGACGCCAGTTGTTCGCTGGCACCAGCTCCACGAGACGAAAAACCAGCGGACGGCGTCGGGAAGTCATGCTGTGATGTCACTGTTGCCAGAGCACAAGGTGAAAGCTTAGTGAAATCAGTTGCTCGAAAAAATGCATTTAATGTCACAAATTTTGCAACTAAATCTCACAACTGTCTGAAAAGATGCGTCCAGTAATGTACCGAAAGGCATATTAACTACTGCGAAAGGAAAACATGTTTCTTGGCAGAGAATGCCCCACATTCTAGCGATGCAGTTGGCGAAACAGCGAGCAGACGACAGCATCCAGTTGCAAGAAGAGGACGATGACGATGATTCACGAGAGCAGACGATCACGTGCAGACGATCTGGCGTAGATTCGTAGCGGAAGAGCGCTTTGATTGGTACATCTGCAGTTGACGCTTCCTGAATCGCAGACGCTGGGCGAAAATATCTGGCCCATGCAGATCGGCGGTGGACGCTCACATTTTTGACGCCTCGCGCAGGGCGTCCGACGCTGAGCGAAGTTCGCAGCCTTTTCGCTGTACATTCGCTCCATGGAGGTTGCCCTTAACGAGTACATATAGAGTACGTCGCCTTTTACGTCGTCGTCTTCGTCGTCACCTTGGCTCCCCAGCCCAATATAATGGGCACCGTCACACACTGCTTTTTCTTCCGGCAGTTATTTGAGGGATACTTACCTCATTTACACTATTTGGTATAGAACTGGACTCACGCTGTGGCATTTATGCCTTTGTGCACTGACATTATGTGGTCATGAGGGCTTCATGTCATACCAAGGACTTGGATGTAGTATCATTATTCACCCAGTCCCTCTTCCTTTCATACCTCTTACACTCTAAAAAAAAAGGGTGTGAAAAGGTGGTAACTTCTATAGTTACCACCTATGTCAACATAGCGTCTGATAAAGGGTGGTAAAAGCAGTTATCATATATCCAAATTGCTACAAAAAGGCGTACGCTCCCCTCGCTCACCAAATCAGAAGCGGTAGCCTTATCATTCGTAGGTAGCAGGTAGAACGTTGCAACCTTTTAGGCACAACATATGCGACAACTATTACCTCCTAAAAGGTGTAACTGCTCGACCCTTTTTTCTGAGAGTGTACAAACCAGAGTGCGCTGGAGTAGCGAGCCACAAATTGAGTGGTAACAACTTTATTTTGGCATTGGAGTGAGTGGTAGATTTACTCGTTCGTTGCCACTTCGTGTGTTTGTTGTTATTGTTGTTGCTGCCATATGACATGCCACGGCCTAAAAGTAAAGCTCCCTTTTTTTGGACACCACAGTTCTTGTGTTCTGTGATATCCAGGCAGAGAAATAATGCACGGTGGTAAAACAATTCTTAACCTGACTACACTCACGTTGGAACGTGGTACTTCCGTCGCTTTTCGTACCCGTACACTTGTGCATGTCCCGCTTATCCGTAAACACGCACACACATAAATGGGATGATGATGTGGTGGGTCATTTTTCGCCGTTATGGCGGTACACTGCCCTATTGCGCTTGTGGAAGGGATGAGAAAGTGATGATGATGGAAAGGTGTCCTATTAGAGTTCGTCCATTAACCCAGTGCTGGAGAGGAACTCAGCAACAGCTCGTAGGCCTTGCATCAGATGTGAGGGGTCCGACCATGGCCCGAGAATTTTGGCTAAGTCGAACTGGCGTTGATCGCCGCGTTGGAAAGCAGTTTCCATGAGGGCACGCTCGCGATCGTACTGTCCGCAGACCAGGAGGACGTGATGGAGGTCACCGCGCACACCACACGTAGAACAGAGGCTGGACGCGCCGACACCAGGAGGTACTTGAAAGCCGGTGTAAAACCCACATTAAGTCTCATGCGGTGGAAGACTGTGGTAAAGGAACGCGGCATTCAGCGGGGGAGAGTAAGGGACAATGTGGGGTCAACGGAGTAAAGCAGAGAGTGGGTGGTGATGTCACGTTGCCATTGAGACTGCATCATGGGGCCAGTGAGGCTTGAGACGAGGTAACGGCGATCCCCCCGAGACAAGATGATGGGGACACGCCGGATGTACTGGTGCGCGCCTGCGGCTGTTCGATCTGCGTCCTCGTTTCCGCTGGTGCCACATGACCCGGGATCCACTGGAAGACGATAGAGTGGACCTGTGCGCTTGCTTTCTTGTATACTTGTAGAAATTCAATGACCACAGGACTGAGGAAGGGGCGAAGTCCCATAGTGCTTATCCGTAGCAATGTGCTCAGGGTACAAATATCTGATAGGGACGTTCGACGACATCCTTCAAGTTGTGCCCAAGGATATTTTAAACACTTTGCATGCCCCACAGATTCACTAATGAGCTTTATGTGGCTATCTCTTCTAGGAGATTTGTCATTGAACCAGTCGGTCAACAGGACGGTCTCATATATTGACTCTCTTTTAATTAAAGCTTTGCCAGTGTGATTTGAAACTTAGAGCGTTCAAAGGCTGTTGCAGAAATAATGTCCTCCGCTTAGCTGCGCGGCACTCACTGAAGTTGTGCACTTTTTAGCATTTCCCCATTACATACATATAAGTATAATGCGCAGTTCCGACCTTATAGTGCATATGTCCCTTTTAAATCCCCATCATTTATTCACCGGTATTACCTGCAGAGTAACTTTGTACCGGGTATCACCGTTGCCCAGATTATTAATTCATGTCACGTTAAGTCTTTCATCCTCTTAACCCACGGCTCTATATACCTCGCCTGTTTATCTTTTATTTTCTCTTTCTGACTCGTGTTTGCACGATCTCCCAACAGAAGGGAACCGTTGCTGTTTTTTATCGTTCAGTTCACGACTAAATCTAAGGACATTTCCGAGTGAGATAGCGGGTTTTATCCAGGGTTCGCCGAATGGACCCAGTTTAAAAAAACCCACCCGGGTTTTTTTGGGTCCACCCGGGCTGAAAAACCCAATAAAGCCCACACGCGGGTGAAATACAGAAACGAAGGAAAAAAAAAGAAAAGAAGGAAAAGGGACGACTGCTTCGGAGATTCCTTTACCGTAAATTCGACAGCGGCAAACAATTATTTCTTCCAGAAACATGAAAAATAGGTGGAGAACGGCTGTTGCGTATCATATGCAGCAGTTCGAAAAAAAAATCCCAGCACCCGAAAAACCCACCCAAAAAACCCGAAAAAACCCACTGGGGCGGGCTTTTTTAAAAAAACCCGGGTTTTTCCGAACCCTGGTTTTATCCTACACCCTCTGCTGGAGCGCTGATAAATCTTTCATTGTTAACCGCGAAATGGGGACTGGCTCTTTTTTAGTATTTTCTGCGCTTCTTGTCTGGCAGCGCGGCTCAGTGGCTCATGAATTTTAATAAGAGCTCGTGTCAAGCTAGCAGTCTCCTCCGCAGAGTCCCTTCGCTCGGATGTGTTATTTAAACAGTTATTTCGAGGTGAAAAGCGAGAAAAATGAGACGCGCGAAAATATGACATTCGGACATTTTAATCACCATTTGTGGGTGTTTCGTTCGCCAGCAGCGAAATGAATCGCGCCTTCGCGCAATTTTGTCATATTATTATATTTCACTGCGCTTACATACTGCAATAATCTGAATGTGCATGCGATAGGAATATGCAATATGAACGACATTGCTGCTTGCCATTATATTGCCTATTTTGAACAATTTATTGTTTGGTCAAGGCGTTTTACTAAGGCGCCTCCTAATTAATTGGTAATTGACAAAACCTCGGAGTAGCGGGGGAGTTGGTTAGCACGTTAGCACACTCTAAAAACGGCTTATTGGCGTCTTCAGGTGCCACGCCGTTTTATGTTTCTGTTGTAAACAATGGCAAGGTTAAGAAGGGACCGACTGCACGGTAACTTAAAAAGAAACACCACAGCTGCAATTGGGAATGGAAATCGATGGGATAAGTAAGAATACTTTCAGCAAACGAAGATTTACAGGGACAGTACAAGCCTCCTCCTTGATTTTTTTTTTTTTTGCATGTTAGCGCCGCGAAGCAACTGTGGCTATGAACGGCGTACAGATGTGGACAGATGGAAAGAGGACAGCAGGAAGGAGTGGGGTGGGGGGGGGGGGGGCTCTTCCTTCAGTACCTAGTTAATCGTCATCGTAGTTGTTGTTCCGCGGTGAATTTTCCGTTTTGGTAGGACTGATATCACGCGTTCTTCTCAAAGCCTAGCACTCGCAAGAGGTTTTTGAATTACACGACATTCGAATGAGTGAGTCGGGTTTACGTCAGAGCGTGACAATGTGGCCAATCGGGTGGCTAATGACGTGACGTCAGCCTGTGCCCATAGCAATACGAATCTTCAGTGGCTGGCAAACGAGAGCTCTTCCTAGGACAGGACCAGGACGCGCCTTCAAGATCTCGCTACTTCGCCATTTCTGTCTTCTGTAGGTCTTGTTGGGGCACTGAAATGAAGAACCAACTTGTTTTCAAATCAAAGTCCGTGTTTCAGTTAATATAATGCGAGCAAAATTAGTTCACACAGCGCTACCGCTTAGTAGAAAAACGCAATGAAAACAAAGCCGTCTTTGGCGGCGACGAATGGATCATCAGGAAGCTAAGATTGGCGGCATCCAATCAGACAGCAGAAGAAGAAGCGCATGCCTGTCGCGTGCCTGCGGATTTGGAAGGGATCCGGCCGTAGTGTTGTGTACATGCCCGGCACGACGCGCATTGCTGCATCTTTCAATACCAATGCAGATATTGCCCTTGTGCTCCGCACGGGGCCCTCCGTCGCTCAAGTCACCCGCATCGCGCAATGCGTCGTGGGAAATGGTTTGCATTCGTGCTTGCCTGCCTGTTGCTCGAAGGAAGGAGGGAAAACCGAAACCGTTTGCGCTCTTCTCCTTCTGTCTGACTTGTGAAAACTAAATCCCAAGGTGCAGTGGGGCATTCGCAACACGGCGCTCTTTGGCGGGCCATCCATGCAATTTCTGAAATCGTCTATTTATTGAATTGTGGCCCACAACAGTAATCACAAATGTTCTAGTGACAACAATAGTATATTCGCGTCCTTCGGACAGCGACACCAGTTCGCTTCGTAGTCGCACTATGTTATTCGCCGGAACTGCTCCATGGCGTGGCACGCGCAGCATGGGCTAAAAGCACCGATGCACGAGCTGAAGCTGAAGCGACGTTCACTGCTTTGTACCGAGGCAAGAAAGAGTCCGGTATAATTCTGATTGTAGCTTCATAACGGAATCAAAGTAAGCGCAACATTAACACAGCGTGTAACGTAATTTGAAGAGAACTTGTGCAAGCATTTTAGTGCCCCTTTAAGTGGTGGAGGCGCAGTTCAGCTAAAAATAGTTAACATGCTGGCTCGCAATACACTAAGCGCATTCTTTTCACTTGCACTGGACTGCACTACCTTGGATTCCACGCAAGACGGGTTTTCGGGAGCTGCACTTTCTAGCTGAAAGGAACTTTATTAGTAATGCCTTTCTTTTCAACAGGAAAGTGCAGCACGCAAATAACCCAGTTCAGATCTGGTGCAGGAGGTGCAAGCGAAAAGAATGCACCTACTGCCTCACGAACTAAGCAAGATATGGAACAATACTAAATGCCATTTTCTTAACCCTTGGTAATTATTCGAATCGTGGGCGACTGTTCCTCTTCGAACATATCATGCGTCCTTCTTTAAACCTTACCTCTTCATTTATTTCACGCCCTCACGTGAGGCCCCATCTCCAATATAGCATCACGACAGGCACACACAGCACTTTTCCCCAACCTTCACCGGTCATCCTCCATTGCTGTAGCCCGTCACGCGATCAGATGAAATTGAACGCAGAAGGCTATTCAATTCTCATCATCTGACCTTCTTTTCCCCACCGGACAGTTCCATCTTGCCATCGGTGACCATAATGTGCGTCAAAAGAAAAAATAAGAAGCGTGTGGAAAAAGAATAGATGGAATGAATGAAAGAATGGAGTACTGTGGTGCCACCTGTCCTCAGGTGACGGCACAGTGTCCATAAGCGAACAGAGCCGCCGCAGTGCGGCGATCAGTCTTTGTCGTCTGCATCTTTATGTAAGCCACGAAGATCTAGCAGAAGACGACTTTTCCGTGTCTCTCCAGGGAAACGGTTGGCAGCATCCATCTAAACGCGGTACCGTTCAGACTTCTTTGAGGTCTCTTTTCTTTTCCCGTTTTTTTCCCAGCCTGGAACATCACGAGAAAGTCACATCGCTTCTGTTATTTCACATCTCTGACACCTCGTAGGTACAGGAAGAAGAAGAAGAAGAAAGAAAGAAATGCTTTCTATTTGACGTCCCACGCAACGCGTTTTGTCTTCTGTTCTTCCTGCGTTGTTGTTTTGCAGAAACCGCGGTGCAAGGATGAGCGAGTTTGCGTTGGGATTTTCCAGCAGGGCCCGTGTTTGTTTTGCGTACCCCTGATTGGACCGACGTGTAGTGACAAACATTCTGATTGGATGGCGCACTGTTTCCTTTTGTTCGGCTTATCGTATTGTCAGGAACGTGTGCTGCTCTTTCAACGCAAGAATGTTGACGTGCCGTTTCACGCCACGCTGATAGCAAGATTTCCTGTTCGCTGCGGTTTTGCGATGTATCTGTTGCTCTGCCTGTCTTTATGTGTGTTATCCGTATTCCGTTGTGTGCCGGATTTTTTGCTATATGGTCTAGAAAAGCCTAGTTCTTTGGAAGGACAACGTTGACATCCTTCCGATTGATACAAGATCGCAAGGCGCGCGCTGGTTTTTTGTGACGATGATGACGATAGCAGTAGAGAAAAATATGCGCTGGTGTTTAATACGTATAGAAAGATTGAATTTGGGGGGAAAGTAATCAAGATGTTCCACAGAATACAAAATTATTCAGCTTTCTTCGGAGTATGCTCCCAAAGCAGAAATCTGTATGTCACATCAAACTTTCTTTTCACAATTCTAATAAGTTATACACTCTATCTAATTACAACATCAGAAGAAGAGAGAAATATGTAGCTGGAGACAGTTACGTATACACTCTAAAAACAGGACTTCGCCGCATAGCACGCTGTGCACTAGCTATTGCCGCGAATGATACGGGAGTCGGTTCTGATTCAAAGAGAGAGGGGGGCGTCAGTTTGTATATATGGTAACTGACACAAAAAGGCGTACGTCCCCCTCTGTCTTCGAATCAGAAGCGCTAACCCTATCATTCGTGGCAATGGTTCGCACACAGCATGAACCCTAAAAACAGAACTTCACCGCACAGCATGCTATGCGTTTTGACCCCTGATAGGATAGATACGGAAGGCGTACGCCTTTTTGTAACACTTATGCAGTTATGTTAATCGTCACACAAAGCCGTACGCCCCGTACTTTCCACAAATCAGGAGTGATAACAGTATCGTTCCGCGCAAGAGCAATGGGTGGCCCGCACCGTGCTTTGAGGTGAAGTTCTGTGTTAAGAGTCTGAGAGAGAGGAAGCGAGGAGGGTGAAATCCTCCTCCTCCTCCTCCATGTAAAGTTCTTGTAGACCCCCCCCCCCCCCTTCCTTGAAGTGTTTTCCTGGCTGCGCTACTGAGTGACGTCATTGCGTGTCTCAAACTGGAAAGGTGGACTTGAAAGAACTGATGTTCTGAGGCTGGAACAACATAGAAGGGACAAATACATACAAAGCCTCAAAATACAGAATCGGTAATCCAGAAGATGTGGGTTCGACTCCTACAGCTGGGTAACCTTTTCAGTGACTTTCATCTTTCATCTTTCATGGAAAGGTGGCTTCTCAAATATAACCAATAAGATGCGTTTTTTTTTTGTTTTTTTTTCTTACGTTACCCTACTCCACCTCTTGTCGCTTTCGCGTAATATTTTCCCCAATGCTCGTGATCGCTGCTGTTGTTTATCGTCGCCGTACAAATATTCGAGCGAGGCAGCGTTGTTTAACTTCCTCGGAATGGAAGTGTCGCCTTGCGTATTCAGCGAACGCCACGCGCGTCACAGATTCTCTGCCTTCGGGAAATGCGGAGCTCCCTTCCCATAAATGCCTTGTTATCGTGTAACGGCTGCTACTGACTGGGAATATTTCTTTCTTTTATTTTTCTCCTTCGCAAACAGGATTTACCCAAATTGGTTGCGAACCCTGATTAAATTTCACACGTCCGTCAGCGACGCCAGAGGCACAGAACGAGAGCGAGAATGAGAAGTAAATGAAATTCACGTCGGCCACTATATCTGTGTGAGGAAGATAGGGAGGGCTGGGGAAAAGAAAAAGAACTAAGAGAAGAGAAGATGCGGAACGAACAGAAACGGTTGCAGCTTCGCACTTCGATTGGAAGGCGCCACTGTTCTTCGATTTCGTTTTTTCTTATTATCGTTCTTCCAGGTTTTCTCGCTTCCTTTCGTAATAGCTGCGGAGGTGTCGAAGCTCCAGTTCCGTTTCGTGTCTTAGATATTGAAGGAGCTGGCTGCGAGGCTCTCTCGCTTCACGATGACTCAGCTAGATCCTGTAGCAACTCAGCCTTTATCTGGGTTATCATTGCAGGGTATTGTAGCCCTGCGGATTATTGCGCCTTCATTTAGGCTATATTGGTTACATAAGGTGATTTTGTTAGACATTGTGACAGGTGTGAGGTATGTCTTTGCTGCGGAAGAAAAGGATGACAGTGAAAGAACGCCGTCATGAGCACCAGACGCTGTCAGAGAAATGATGCGTTGCAGTCTGAGCAGAACTGCATGCGCGGCTGTGCCTTTTTTTCGTTTCACTAGATTATCGATGCACATCCTTATCAAATTTTACACATTAGTAGATGATTCAGCAGAGCAGTAGCGATGGAGGAAGGGGGGGAGGGAGCGAGAGGGGCAGCCGCCCCGGGCGCCCTCGCCAGAGAGCGCGTCGAACGGCAGTCCCTGGCAGGTTGGTTGGACAGTATAAAGCGGGAATGAAGAGAATTTGAATTTACGATCACGGCAGTGCAAATAAGCGTTTTCCTTGTCTACAGAGCTTCTGACGGCAGTGAGGGAGGGAGGGGGGGGCTTCACGTTTACCCTGCCCTGGGCGCAAACTCGCCTCGCGACGGCTCTGTGGTCCAGAGTACATAATAGTCGATAAATTAGTTTTACGAGAGTACTTTTTAACTTTGAGGAGTCGCGCGAGCTCAACGTGCCTCTCATATTTCTGTCGCGTAACCATTCTTTTTTTTTTTTTTTTCGGGTGTCATTATGCGGTCACGGCCAACGACTGCACAGAATATTAGTGTTGTCACTTATGAATGGTGGAGAGCGCGGGGCTTACGCCATTTGGTGACCATTACCGCAAATGCAAAGTGTCCCAAAGAAACAAATAAATTGTGGTGAATAGAAACTCGAAATAAAATAAAGAGAAAATGAAGAAAGGGTTTCGTCCACAAAGGTGCAAGACCAGCGGCATGGGCAAGCCGATTAAAGAGTCGTTGGTGGTTGCCAAGGTCGCCAAGGTCGTGCTGAAGACTGGGAGGTGGTGGGATCGAATCGTACCACCAGCTGCGCTATCTGAAGTTTTCCCCTGGGTTTTCCGGCACCCCTTCCAGATGAATGTCGGCACAGATCCCCTTGAAGTTGGCCCAAGACGCCTAATACCCCCACTCCTTCCTGCTGTCCTTTTTCCATCTGTCCACGCCTGTACGCCGCTGTACAGCCACAGCTGCTTCGCGGCGCTAACACAAAATAAACAGAAAGACTCGTTCGTACAAAAGAGAATAAAGAAACAGATTGCTGTGGATAAAGACTCATTCGTACAAAAGGGTGTCCCACGGTGATGTTGGTGGTGCTAATGAAAGAGCTCGCCGGTGTCGGCCTCACTGAGGTGGGCAACGTCACGACTAACGCTCTGGGGAGGGGGGATGTGCGTCCTGGGCCGACTTCTAAGGAAACTGTGCTGACCCGACATATGTCTGACAGCGCCTGAGGCAACCCCAGGTGTCCCACAAAAGCGCAAGAACACATCTTCGACCAATCATCGCGAGAGAAGGACATCGTTCGGATTGATGTTGACTTAGAGCGTGCAGCCGCCGCCTCATCAAACCACCACCGGACACCATTCTGCACAACGCCCACGAAAAGACCGCATTAGAATCTCACCCTATGTACCCGTTACATCACCCACATTCAAGCTGTATCGTGTCCATTTCACTTGCACGTACACAATAATCGTTCAACGCATGCATCAGCCTCCGCTCACACTACCTATTACATGCCTGTCTGGCTGTCGGCAAATTGTGCAGCATTTATTCGGCAGGGTCATTTCGAATGCGCCGCCGCCAGTGTGAACAACATAGGAAGTGCACAGCTGCTGCCACCGCAGCCGACAAAGAGAGGGCGTAGACGGATGGGTCTCTTATTAAAAGGACGGCCACCCCTTGTGCCCGGACTCTTATTGTGCCCACTCAATAAGCCATTTGCAGCTCACTTTTCTTCTCTTTCTTGGATTCCCAGCGCATATGCCATTCCTTTCTTTCTGGTCCTTCTGCGTGCATCATTTCGCGTGTGCTGCGGAAAATAGAAGTGAGTCAGTGTTATGGAGAAGAGCGTTAGTATGTCTGAGAATAAATATTTCGACGTCACGCGAGCATTCAATGTTGTCCTCGTTCAAAAGTGAGTTTAGCTCTGACATGCACTTATCTTGAGTACCGTACTCAAAAGAATGTATTTTAAATACTTTTGTTACTATTTTAGTATGTTACCTAGTACTTTTCTCGAAAAGTATGTTTATTCTATTTCAAATACTTTTTTTTCTCTATTTTCCACTCGGTACTCTTATTACCTCTCCATTTGTTTGTTTGTCTTTGCAGCATATTCAGTTTTACAACAACAACAACTACTACTACTACTACATGAATGACAATGTGATGAGGTGTTTCACAATAAGGTACCCTTTTCGTTACCCTTAATAAGGTACCGTTTTCTTCGTCTCCCCCTTTTTTTCCTGTATTACATTTGGAGTAGCTTGTCCCGTTGTAAGCGGGCTCGCATCTCCATATTTTTTCCTCTACCATCATTATCATCATCAACAACAACAACAAATAAATTGTGATTATGACCTGGGGCGATTCACCACTGGAGAGCAGTACACTACCCCATTACACGCGAAACATTAGGGTACCCTTAGGTACATCATCAAAGTATCCTTGCTTCCATGGTCTTCTTCCTCTTTTCAGTGCATTGTGGAGAAGGACAACAACTAATAGCCACACGGCAAACTTAATGCATTAAACGGATTGGCAGTAACTTCACCTCCTAAACAGCTATCATCACGAATGACATCGTTCTCTCTCTGATTTGTTGAAAACAGGAGGCGTACGCCTTTTTTGTGACAATTATGCAGGACATAATTTAGCAGAAAAGGCATACGCCTCGTGTTTTCAACAAACCAGGGGTGAGAACGATGTCATTCGAGATGATGGTTGGTTAGGAGGTGAAGTTACTGCCAATCCGTTTAATGCATTAGGTTTGCCGTGTGGCTACACTCTTAAAAATGAACTTCACCGCAGAGCACGCTCCTAGCCAGCCATCATCTCGAATGATATCGTTATCTGCCCTGGTTTGTTGAAAACGGGAGGCGTACGCCTTTTCTGTGACACTTATGCTGTTCATAGTTGTCACAGAAAAGGCGTACGCCTCCCGTTTTCAACAAATCAGGGCAGATAACGATATCATTCGAGATAATGATTGGCTAGGAGCGTGCTATGCGGTGAAGTTCATTTTTAAGAGTGTAGGGTATAAGAGACTAGCTACACTCTTAAAAATGAACTTCACCGCAGAGCACGCTCCTAGCCAACCATCATCTCGAATGATATCGTTATCTGCCCTGGTTTGTTGAAAACGGGAGGCGTACGCCTTTTTTGTGACACTTATGCTGTTCATAATTGTCACAGAAAAGGCGTACGCCTCCCGTTTTCAACAAATCAGGGCAGATAACGATATCATTCGAGATAATGATTGGCTAGGAGCGTGCTATGCGGTGAAGTTCATTTTTAAGAGTGTAGGGTATAAGAGACTAGCTACACTCTTAAAAATGAACTTCACCGCAGAGCACGCTCCTAGCCAACCATCATCTCGAATGATATCGTTATCTGCCCTGGTTTGTTGGAAACGGGAGGCGTACGCCTTTTTTGTGACACTTATGCTGTTCATAATTGTCACAGAAAAGGCGTACGCCTCCCGTTTTCAACAAATCAGGGCAGATAACGATATCATTCGAGATAATGATTGGCTAGGAGCGTGCTATGCGGTGAAGTTCATTTTTAAGAGTGTAGGGTATAAGAGACTAGCTACACTCTTAAAAATGAACTTCACCGCAGAGCACGCTCCTAGCCAACCATCATCTCGAATGATATCGCTATGTGCCCTGATTTGTTCAAAGCGGTAGGCGTACGGCTTTTCTGTGACACTTATGCGGTTCATAATTGTCACAAAAATGGCGTACGCCTCCCGTTTTCAACAAATCAGGGCAGATAACGATATTATTCGAGGTTATGGTTGGCTAGGAGCGTGCTATGCGGTGAAGTTCATTTTTAAGACTGTAGATTATTTTTCAAAAGAAAAAAGAAAAGAGAAAGGCTGACTGATGAACATTTCGAAATGCAGCTCCTACGCTCTTAAAAATGAACTTCACCACATAGCACGCTCCTAGCTAACCATCATCCCGAATGACAACGTTCTCGCATCTGATTTCTTGAAAACTGGAGGCGGAGTCTATTTTGTTACATTATGTACGGCACAAAATAGGCTCCGCCTTCCGTCTTCAACTAATCAGGGACGAGAACGTTGTCATTCGGGAAGATGGTTGGCTAGGAGCGTGCTATGTGGTGAAGTTCATTTTTAAGAGTGTAGAACGAGCCATTAACGACTATGCTTAAATAATTAGTTTCGTGTCCAGTACTCAAGTATCTTAGCCTATCTTAAATACTTTTTGAACTCTTTGCTACTATACTATAATTACGTTCTTTTCCAAGTATTTGTACTGTATCTTAAGAACATTATTCATTCTCCAGTATTTAGTATTGTATTTTAAGTACATTTTAATAGTGTGTTGCACACGTATGGTTTAGCTATTATAGCTGCACCGGGTGAGGTCGGTATCAGGGCGGCATTTCTTTCGTGCAACCTCTGTAGTAGAGCGGAATAAATGTGCAAATTTAACTTGTTAAACAGAAAGTATTCAGCCGATGATGATCAGATCGATGATCAGATATTGATGACGTGTATTCATTTGACAGAATACATATAGTATTCTATAAGGCGGGATTTTATACAACTCTTGTCTCAGCAAAGTTATAATATGCAGCCTCCGCATAGGGTTCTGGTCAGGATGCATTCACAAATATCATCGATTTGGTGGAAAACAGAGCCGTTAGTTTCATACTCGGAAATTACAACCGCAGCGCCAGGGTGTCTATACCATGAAGAATAACATTTGGCGATACTTGTGCAGTCATGCTGATTGTCACAAGAAGGCGTACGCCTCACGTTTTCCTCAAGTCAGGGCCGATACGGCTTCAATTCATTCGGCACGATGGCTGGCGCAGAGCTTGTTATGCAGCGAAGCTCCCTTTTTATGGTGTACGAAACTGCAATTGAAGCATACAGCAACATTGCATGGAAATTTACATATAAAATGTCCCCCTCACAAGTGTATATAAAAGGAAAAAAAACAGCTAACGTACAAACGTCTCGAAACTGTGACGTCCTTGTAAGAAACGGCCAACGCGCAATTAAGGATGCCGGTGTAATTCCGAACAAGAAGGCCTCCCAAAGCACGCTCATAATCTCGTGCTGCTGCTCATCGCTTCCCCAAGCCCCGAAATTCCTGGATCCGGACTTCCCGAATAGGGACGAAGGAATTAGGGAAAAGGGGAAATAACGATAGAAAGAAAGAAAAACAATCCTCGCAAGCATTTTCTCGACCGCGGAGTGGAATTCCAATTAGACGCTAAGGACACCGTATATTTTTCTCTCTGTCCGTCTCTTTCGCTTTCCTTTGATTTTTCCTCCGCTTCAGCCTGAGTGCCAATTTCTCGTAACATCTTGAAAGTCGCTCTCTTTTTTTTTCCCTCTTCTCTCTCGCTCATCTTTTAGAGAAAATTATGCAGTGAGAGCTCTCTGTTTTCTAAATTGCCACGCGAGACAGAACGGAGAAACCGTAGCAAAAGTAGTAATAGTGCCATTTTGTGTTCTGCCATAATTATACCGTACTTACACTGGTAATTGGCTGCTTTGGTCGAGGAAAAAAAATGAAAATTAGAGTACGGCGCTCACGGCTGGCCACTACAGTTCTCGTAATTGCACGAGGAAAGAGAATGAATATAAGGACGGAAAGGAAAAAGCGCTGGACGGCGGGAACCCCAGTAACATTCACGGTATGTCAGTCGTCCGCTGTAGTTAGCGAATTCAGCTGGTCGTTTTCGTGCAGCTGAGTGTAGTATACCAGTGCGGGTTCAGCGTAGATGGTGGTGGTGGTGAAAAGGGCTCGCCGTTGTCTGCCTCACAGAGGTGGGCAACGTCACGACTGACGCCCTGGGGAACGTGCGTCCTGGGCCGACTTCTAAGGCAACTGTGCTGGCATATGTCTGAAAACTTTTGAGGAAAACCCAGACACGTAGAAACAAACGAAGAGCGAACAGAAAGACCAATGAAAGACGACGCACGTTGCGGGTTGAAGATTTTTCCTTTCTTGTCACGCGATCTGAAAGATGGCGCACACTCGTAAAAGAGAACTTCGCCGCATAACGGCCACCTTAACAAAACCACCATCCCGAATGGCATCGTTCTTCCCCTGATTTGTTGAAAACGAAAAGGGAACTCCTTTTTGTGACACTTGGGCAGTGACGTTTATTGTCATCAAAAGTTGTACGCCCCACGCTTTCCACAATCTGGAGTGGTAATGATTATGGTGATAATTATCATTCGTGGCTCTACGTTGCAGCTATGAGAAGTCATACCATCCCGTGCAGTGCTCGGCCCCCAGTGCATTATGTGGTCTTCGAAAGAAGTCCTTAAATACTTCTGAGTTGAGTTGATAAGAAAAAAAAAAGGAGAAATAGACACTCATTACGAGAGCCGGCTACTCCAGATCACTTAGAAAAACAAAAATGGCTAACTACACTCTTAGAAATGAACTTCACCGCATTGCACTCTCCTAGCCAACCATCATCTCGAATGATATCGTTATCTGCCCTGATTTGCTGAAAACGGGAGGCGTACGCCATTTTTGTGACAGTTATGAACCGTTATGACAGTTATGAACAGTTATGACAGTTGTGACAGTATGAAGTGTCACAGAAAAGGCGTACGCCTACCGTTTTGAACAAATCAGGGCACATAGCGATATCATTCGAGATAGTGGTTGGCTGAGAGCGCGCTATGCGGTGAAGTTCATTTTTAAGAGTGTACAATAAGAACAATGAGTGACAGAGACATTCAGTCACTTATCTTCGTCTGAATACCCGAAACTGTACACTCTAAAAACTGAACTGAACTGAACTTGAAAAACTGAACCCCATAAAACGCTCTGTGCCCAACCACAGTGCCGAATAATACAGTTATAACTTCTGAACTGACGAAACCGCGGGGCGTACGCCTTTTTGTAATACTTACAATCACTGCGCACCTGTAATAAACTTTATATATACAACTGCGCAAGTGTCACAAAAAGGAGTACACATCCGATTTTCGGCAAATCAGTGAAGGAAACGATGCCTTTTGAATGACGATGAAGTTTTGTTTGTAGAGTGTAGCGCCAGTAGCGTGGCGTGCAGGGTGGTCCTCCAACCATGATAGAAATTCACAGTAAAAAACGTAGTTCCCGGAGAGACATGCGGTCAAGGGATATTTTTCTGCCAATAACTTTTGCCACATATTGGTAACATTTTTATTTCATTTCAATTGACGGAAAGTTAATTTATTGAATTGAATTCCGATATTTCCCAAGGCATCCTAACGTTTTCTTTGCGGAAATGGGTTCCCCGTGGTCATTTTACTCAGTATAGCACATAATCCCACTCGTAATGCAATGGCAATTGCCGAAATAAATTCGACGAAAATCCGTGGAAATGACCCCTTGGCTCCGCCTCTTTTTTGACGGCTCGTAGTTCGAGCGCAAAGCTGCGAAGAAAGGAGGTTACATTGACACGCCACACGAGGAAGGAAAGGGTTACAAGCCTTACCCACGGAACAAACACGCCCGGTGAGTGCTGGAATTAGAGCTACCTTATCAAAAATGGGGTCACCCGACGGCGTGTAACCCTTTCCCCCCTCATGTGGCGTGTCAGTGTAACCACCTCTCTTCGCAGCTTTGCGCTCAAACTACGAGCCGTCAAAAAAGAGGCGCAGCCAAGGGCTCATTTCCACGGATTTTCGGCGAATTTATTTCGCCAATTGCCATTGCATTACGAGTGGGATTATGTGCTATACTGAGTAAAATGACCACGGGGAACCCATTTCCGCAAAGAAAACGTTAGGTTGCCTTGGGAAATTTCGGAATTCAATTCAAGAAATTAACTTTCCGTCAATTGAAATGAAATAAAAATGTTAGCAATATGTGGCAAAAGTTATTGGCAGAAAAAAATTCCTTGACCGCACGTCTCTCCGCGGCCTACGTTTTTTTCTATGAATTTCTATCATGGTTGGTGCACCACCCTGTATATACCTATCCGGTATCGTGCCCATGAACATCCTGTTGCGAACAACTCTGTCCGAAAGCTTCGTTCTCGAGCCATTCGGCTGCACAGGAAGAGGAAATTTCCTTCGATCTACGTTATGAACCATTACATCGTCTGCATCAATACAGCCGACCAGCACCGGACGCAATACCGCACGGAATGGCTATTAAAACGAGAGTATGAAAGATACTCAAAGCTATGTGTAGTATACGATCATGTTGGAGCAAAATTGCGGGGCTATATGGCATATATAAATATACGCACTAGTCGTCGTTGTACGGAAAGAAAATTGAGATAAATGGAAGGGCATTACGGGCCGTATAAAGATGCGCGCAACCGCTCGCCGCGCCCTCGTGCGGTGATGGCCCGAACAATATGATGCTGCCGCATAAACTATGCTGCGTGTATACCTTGCGTGATCCTCGGACACGTATTTTAATAAACCACATCGGCAAGATGCCATGGGGGTGAGAGGGTATGATTTACGTACTCTGCGCTCCGTTGTGTGCATACGGGCATAGCGGGGCCGCTCGCACTGCATAGAGTCGGTCACGTAATGGTATGGAGGCATTGCTTGACTGATGTGACATTGCTATCGTTCTCTCTCGTGATGCAGTGCATTTGGGAGAAGGAGACGAGGGTGAAATCCTCCTCCCCATGTGAAGTCCCCGTATGGAACCCCTCCCGAACTATTTTTCTGACTACGCCACCGGGACCCCAAGCACCTCGTTCAATATCATCGCTCCACAGAAAGATAGCGAAAAGGAAACGGCGTTATTTCTGTAGGCGGGCAGGGAGTTATCGAAGCAACAAAACGAGAGGCCGTAGTACGTGAAATGGCTTAGTCACCGTAGGAATCATTTATCACGTTCGCCTCACATTGGCGGCAAAGGAAAATGTGTGTCTTATCAAAAATTAACTCTCCCCACTTCCGGGCCACTGTGCGCAACAGTCGGCAGATACACTCCGACATACCTGTACCTTATCTACGTACTTCTTAGAGCTCGTGACATGCCGGCGACGCCGCTTGCTTCCCAATGAAAAATGCAGTGCTCCAAAGTGCTGCTTCCCAGACTTCTACGGACGTTCTTGGTGATATCTAACTCCATACGGCGTGTTAGAAATGGGATAAAGACACGAAAAACGAAGGTAAGCGAGTGAACGAGCGGTTAGGGTGGCGATGGTTTTCCTTCTTACGTTTTTCTTTAATGGCTGTACAAGCTACTGTTGGTGTTAAGTGGGATACATTATACATTTGTTGCTGCAGTATTTAAAGTTCTAAGTTCTACATCTGAACTGACGCATCATGACGCATTACATGAATTTAGTCTACTACTAACGCCTTCAGTATTTCGTGGCCCAGTATGTTGATGGTCGCCAACATGGCGTAATGATAGCACCTCCGACTGACAATTCGTGAGCACTCCGTTTCAGTCTCGCCGCTATGGCGTTTTTATCGAGTGTCTTTCTTTCTTTCTTTTTTTTTTTTTCGTGTTAGCGCCGCGAAGCAGCTCTGGTTATGAGCGGCGTATGACGTGGATAGATGGCGAGTGGGTAGCAGGAAGGAGTGGGGGACAGCAGAGGGGTTAGTATGCGTCCTCGGCTGACTTCAGGGGGAACTGTGCCGACACTCGTCTGGAAAAACTGCCGGAAAACCCAGGTGCAAGTATTCGAACCCGCATCACCTCCCAGTCTCGGCGTGGATGGGGATCATCCTAGCCACTATGTCACGCGAGCTGGTCGACTGTCATTAGTTAATACTAATGCGCAATTGAGTGTTGTAAGGCTTCACTTTCTTTCTTTTTTTTTCTGTCCGACTTTTCTGTGTTTTACCGAGGGATGATCTACTGTTACGTAACTCAGGGAAAATGGCTAGCGGGTTGCGGTTGAAGAGTGCAAAGCGCACTGTAATAGAAAATGGTGAACACCGAATAGCTTAGTGCCAAAGAGACCTCGACAGTCCTACGATCATTGCTCCGGAAGCGTCGCCAACACCGACACCGCAGGACGCTATGCAGGGATCGGAACCGGTATTTTTTTCGGTCCGGTTCGGGTTCGGGCATATTGGTTTGGTTCGGGTTTAGCTCCGCTGAACCGAAATTATCAGCTTGAACCGGTTCAGGTATATCGGTTCGGGTTCGGCTCAGGGAGAACCCCCCCCCCCCCCCCGCACATACAGACAAAAAAAATCTGTCAGCGGTCCGGGCATTTACAGGGATTGGAACAGTTACTTTTTTTCGGCCTCGGTTTAACCGGTCCACGGGCAGTAATTTTGCTACATGCAAGCAAGCTTACGCTCACCGTACACGATTGTAAGAGAAAGGTGTGAAATAACCGTTTCAGGTGAGCAAAAAAAAGGTCGGTCAGTAGTACAATTAATTCACCTCTGAACCGATTCCCGAACCGGTAACCGTATCAATTTTTTTCGGTTCAGTTCCGGTTCGGCTCAGGACAAGCAAAAAAATTGTTCGGGTTCGGTTCGGGTTCGTCAGAAAATAACGGCTTTTTTTGTTTTCGGTTCGGGTTCAGTTCCGGTTCCGATCCCTGACGCTATGTAGTGAAAGGGCACGGGGGTGAACAAGTACCTGTAAGCTTATTCTAGCCTATACTTGTCGACAGCCTCGGGTTAAAAAGAATAAAGCACACACCGGGCAGAGCGACATTGATATTTTAAGAGTATCGATATCTTATTGAGTAGCGATAAATATAGATAAAATACAATGTTTCCGTCGTGTGTATCGATACGTATATAGGTAAATGTTGTTGCATATCGATAAAATATCGAGACGTCTGTCGACGAAACATCGATGAGGTATGGATGAGCTTCATTCTGCCAGAGCCTCTTTCTATGTAACAACCCCCTCTCCACCATCACGATTAAATACTGACATTTATGTTACGGGTGTCGGTATGCGCCCGCATTGCGCATGCTCTAGTTTTGTGAGTCATACGTATACCAACGCATAACGTGGGCCTCTTAGTAAACCTACTCCTATTAGCGAACACGGTTGCATTATATCGAACTTGAAGTACGCTGTCACGACAAATCGTCACTATAGTCGGAAACGGAACTCTGCGGGAAAGCTTTTTCAGTACCAGCAACGATCCGAGGTTCTTTCTTTTTCTGCAGTCGCGCCGTATAGGATCTAACCGACATAAAGAGCAAACAAGGCGAGAAAGAAGACTCGGACAAGTCAGAAAACATACCAGACGAAAGCCCTCTTGCTGCAACAAAATCACGGAGGTCTTAGCGACGCCTCGGACGCTAAATTGGGTCTCGCAGGCTACGTAGCGGGAGCCATGTATGGCGACATGAGGCACCTACGTAGTTACATAAAAGCACACAAAACGGATACAAAGCACATTTGTGTTTCCCTTTGTGAGGAGAATTCCAATAGGATGGTAGTATATATCTATTTTGCGAGAACCTGACAGTTGAAGCTTTTGGATGGGTTGGTGGAGTGCACTTCAAGTGCTTCCAACTTCTTTCTAGTGCATCTCAGGCGGAGAGGCTAAATTGATTGGTGCGTGACATACGGTTGGAGGGCTTCCCTTTGCTTATTTTCTCCTTCGTCTTACCCTCGAAGTATTGCATTTCTTTAGTGCGTTTTCTTGTTTTATTAATCTTGCGATGAGGTACGAGCCTTACAAGTGAACATGACTTGTTCTAGTACTCCCCGTTTTTGTTCGATACCTACGAAGTAGTACGTGATGTACTTCCTAATTTCTCATATACTCCCTCTGTGATCGCGAAAATTTATCAAATTAAATACGTTATGTAGGATGATGGAAATGATGATGCCACGAATTCTCAACACCACACGACGCCGACTGTAGTCGAATTCGGTGCGAAAGCAAAGTTCTATGCATCATAATTTCATAAATACATTCCCAATTCTAGCATAGAGCTCCAGGATCAATGCTACCTCATTTCTGCTGGTATAATATGAGGGGGATTGCATTTTACGAGCATATAATGCGAGCATTTTACGTTTGCACTTTACCAGCTGCATTGTTGCTACAGCGTATACACATCATTTCTAAACATAGCTAATAACTATTTCTTGACCTTGATGATGGTGACAGTAGGAAAAGAAGATGAAGACAGCCTCGGCTGCAACAATACCAACACAAATGATACTGATGTATACACAATTACGTATAGGGTATAGTGCACACTTATTACTAATTATTATCGTTATTATTAATAAAATATTACAAAATAAAATCAAATCAGGTTAATGTCTCACAATAGACAGTGTCGTGTACAGTTAACAACAAATACAATAATTATTACTACGACGCGTATGAGCATATTACCAACAAAACAGCAAGGCAGAGAATATGTATCCCTGCTTATTTCTCAGCGGACTCTTCCTCTGGAGGGGGGAGGGGGTATTTATTTGCATACCTACTGCAGAGTCAGAGGGACGATAGACATGTCGAGTTATAACTTCGGTGACTCACCCACCTCATCGTGCGTGCGTGCGTGATAACTTATGATGCGTTCTCCAGTCATCTTCCATGTAAGGTAAACCGTGCAAAGACCGGCAAGTACCGAGAAGTGGAGAGCTAGTAATTTGTCATTTGATTAGTCACGTGACTCCTTCCGCTTCTGCCCTTATATTCTCATTAGTGCAACAGCTGGGCAATATTCAACCAATTAGGCGACCAGTTCTGCCTTCCGATTGGATATTAGTGCTAGCCCATGGTCGCTGATTACTGTCTTTCGATCGTTACTGCTGCTATGTGTATTCCTTCACAATACAAGCTCACGAGTATAAGATAAGGTAAAGTCGATGGCCCGTAATGGTAAAATATAGCCCCTGCAGAGCATTCCTTTTGTTTCTCTAATACGTAGGGGAAATCCATTCAAGTGTGGTTCGCAATGTGGACGATTGATTGATTACACTTACAGTGTACAGCGGTCAATGCTATATGCAAATGTAACAAATACCTGTACGAACAGTACACTGCAGTAGATTCGATATTTGGTTGTCTTTGTATTGTGAACTTATTAGAGGAGTCACCACATTTGTCCCACTCGATGACCGAATTCTCCACATCAAAACCAACAACCGAGCAGGGGCGGATCCAGGATTTTTCTGAGAGAGGGGTCCGCGGCTTTGGCGAGCATGGTAGATACACAGTCTAGGTCCATTAAACACCATGTGACGACAGAAATTGAGGAGGGATTCAGGTCATCCTGAGCCCCCCTCTAGATCCGCCCCTGCAACCGAGAAGAGTGCCAGCGCTATTGTGATTTACATTTAACCACCCCTAACTTCCGATACATCCCCTCTATTGGTCAAATTTAATTCGTTTTAATTTCGCGCGACTAATCTCGTAATTTAAATTTGATAACTCCATTAACAACGCTGATACCTTTACGCTAACATTGTTTTCTGATTTTTTTTTCCTTCCTAGTTCTAACTTTTCTCTTCCAAGCCACGTTCGCCCGGTTACAATATTTTTCATTCTTTATCTTCTTTTATTTTATTTTTTTCTTTTCCCGCAGCAGTCGCCTCCCTTGCGGTACTCTGCATCTGTTACACCAAACCTGAGAGATAATTTCGACTGCCACTAACAAGGTAGAATTTTTGTTGTTTCTTTATTACTTTTCCGATATGTATCCCCACTGCTTCTTCGAACGTTATGTTGCTTAGCCTAAAATATGTCTGAAAATAATGCTACAAGTATACACGGCTATCTTACACTCGAAAATTACATGTCCTAGCATCTCTATTTGAGGGCGAAGCGCACAGTGTCTTTTTCTCTTGTTTTCATCCCCACGGGTCTAACGTTTGCCTTGTGTTGTTTTGTTTGTCTAATGACCTGCAGGCAATTTGCGCTACGACTGTTGATCCAATACAGCCTGCTATACGCTGGCCAGTATCGATTTGCATAGAAGTCCTAATATAGTGGGTATATATTTGCCCGTGTCCGATATCCATCTTGTACGTGACAGGAAGGAGGCAAATGCGTGTACTTATTGATTGTTCGTGCAGAATTGTTACATGCTACGGCTTGCAAAGTGTGGAGAATCCCATGCCCGCTATGGAGTAACGGTCCGTTTCAGCGTAGAACTCGTGTTTCGTCTTGTGATTCGAGAAACTGTATAGGATTTGTCCCGTTGCTCGCGTGCGTACCACCACATCCTCACCCCACTTTCACCTACATCACATGACAGTCGCGCAACCGAACTCTTTTTGCTCGCAATCTAAGATAGGGAATTACAAAGCTGACAGCTCACAAGGTCACAAGAAGAAGATGAGCGTCGCATAAACATTTAATATTATATGATACAAGAGCACTTTCCTTCTTCTAAGGTACTATATACGGCAACATGGTTGATTGGCGGGATAGGACTGATGAGTTTGAGTTTGATTATAGAAGAAAAAAACGGAATGTATTGAATTCGTCACCTGACGAATTCTGCTACTCCCACAAAGGAAAGGAAATGAATGAAATGAGAAAGAAAACTGAAAAGATGAAAAGGTAAAAATAGAAAGACGTCACCCCTCCCAGTCACCGAACTGTACGTGCACATGCGCAGCTACATCCCCTAGAAGTGAACTGAATTGCGAGAAACTAACAGGAATGGGGAACTCGACGACACATGCCTAGAATGCGGTCCTAAAATACAGATTCCATATCACTGCTCACTATGAAGTTGACAAGCGCTGATAACGCCGCGTCTCTCTTCTTGGGTTCCCATACACCCAGCACCTTGACCATATCGAAGGCTCTATTGTCCAAGCGGGCTAGAGCAGACTTCAATGTTTCTCTTTGGGATGTATATCTTGTGCAGTGCGTAATGATGTGTTCCGTGTTTTCCACAGATGCACACACTGGACAGTTTGCTGAACTAGCACTGCCGACTTTTATGGGAACGGCATACAAATTCCGCCTGCAATAGCCGGTATTACTGCATCGAAAATTTTAAAACTGCACCAACAATATTTGGCGACACAAACCTGTTCTACGTATAAGAATTTTCTCGAGAATTGATTGTATATGTTCGCAACTTTTTTCGTGTACGTTACGCCGACAGACATACATCGCACGTTTGTGTCATAAGAGCCCGTACGACGAAGAGTGAGCACTGACCCCAAGAGCATGCCGTATAGTATATCCGCTGAGACGCAAGGAAATTAGTTGGGCGAGCGTCAGTCAGTCAGCGTTCCATAAGTGCTGTCAGGCCGAAGAGAGGGAGTCAGAGTGTTGGTCCATTAGGAGACAGGAAGGTCGGGGGACAATGTGTGCTTAATGAACCGTCGCCACACAGTCACGGCGAGTCATCACCTCCCATTGACACTGTCGTCCAGTGATGGTTCAATGCGGATATGCGCCTTTCCCACACTTTCGAATTCTCCAAGCTGCAATCCTATTGAGGCAAACCTAGAATAATAGTGCAGATAGTCGCTGCGACTGATAAGGGTAAGATAGCGCGTGTCATCGCTGAAGGAGCTTGTAGCAGTCTTGGGACGTAATACCCCTGTCACGCGGACAGTACGTCCTCTATGAGCATTGAAACGAATGGCCATTGAACATACACGAAGCGCCACCAAGCATGTAACGTAGCAACTTCTCAAAGAACATCGGATCCCTGACAGGTCGACACGTTAAACGCTCGGTGGCGCTACGTGCATGTTCAATGGCCATTGGTTTTAATTAATGCTCATTGAGGACGGCCCATGTGACGATGGTATTACTTAGTTACAAGTAGCTACTTACCTGCCAAATAAAATAAAAGTGACTGTGATTAATAACTCTTTCTCAGATAACAACTTTCATGTTGAATACCAGCTGCGCTCTTCTAAAGAGTTATTAATTACAGTTACTCTTTAATGGATCGGTACGAGATCGCTTGTAACAGATTTTTTCCCACGACTGGGCTTTAGAATAACAGACGCAATCTCCTTAAACGGAAGCACCTTTCGTTTATTGCAGCGCCATCACGCGGTAGTCGCAGCACTTAATTTCACGTACCCTCATTCCTTAACCCAGACAGTACAACTTTAGGTTAGGTTGCACTGCTGAATTTTGTTACACGCTGCGTGCTTCTTCCGCTATTTTCGTTTTCCTCGAGCTGTCTCGCAACTTTCTGCGACGAGAGTTCACTTTGGGGCGAGTTTTTGGTATCAACGCGATTTTGGAAGAATAGCGAAACCCAAACTGCGGCTTGGCTCATGAACAGCGTTGACGACGCTGCTTCTTGTTTACACAAAGCGCTTGACTTCACTATTATGAATGTCAGAAGAAAAAGCATAGCTTTCGCGTTTCTCGCTAGAAAACGCATTCGACAGAATTTTCGGATAATCGGACAAAGAGGCGTGAAGCGAAAAGCAATCTCCAATTATATAACTCCTATAGCGCGTGCGACTCCAGAACCCATCCATTGCTATTCCATCACTGCGCCCATTTGTCGCTTCCGAGAAGCAAGCCGAATAATAAGCAGTCACCAGTTGTGAAAGTCTCGACACGCAGTCATTTTCACATATGCATGGCTTTTCTTTCCAACGCCGCATTTTTTTTACTCAGTGGTTTCATCACCATTTAATAACGAACGCTTTTAAATCTCACCTCTCTTCCATATATCACGTGCTTCCCTAAATCCCTACACGAAGATCGCCGTCCATTGTTTCGAGTGCACACGGGGGGTATGACGTCACAAAAGTAACGGTACAGCACGCAGATCGGGGTTGTGCGCCATGATATCGCGTTCATCGAGGCCTCCACGTTTCGTTCGCTGTTTTTTTTTTTTTTTTTTTACGTTATTGTTGAGGAGCAGAGATAGCACCATATTATTAAATGGCTTACTGTACATAGCATTAAGAGGGGAGATTCTGGAGCCAGCGCGCAGCTACAAGGAGTTCACCTGGAATCGCAAATTGTTCACTTGTAGGTACTCGTACATCAGTTGATTGGGTACTGCGTGTTTTAGTTGGGTACCTATGGTACTTGTCCAGGTGGTCGATCTGGATCGTGGACGTAATCGCAGTACAGTATTTTTTTCTTCTATCCATCATCATCATCATCAAACAGTTTTAACTAGAGATGTGCCAACCGAATCCGCGAATCCTAGGCAGGGATTCGAGGTTCGCGAATCCGCATCCCATTGCCCAAAACGGCGAATCGAATCTTTCGAATCCACCAACCACGTTTGTTTGTTGGTTTTTCAAATGAGCGCCTCTGGAGTCGCCGAAAGCCTCATTTGCCGACAGGTGTTTTCTTGTTTGTTTGTTGACATTGCTCTGAACTGAAAGAGTTGTTGATGATGATGATGATGAGTCGTTTTTTCTAGCGCATTGACAACTGCGGTCATAATGCGCCCCAACAATGATAACAATGGCTAAAACTGTTAGATTACAACTTTAAAAGTAACCTGTTTTTGCTTTTACTTGTTGCTTAGTTTTATGGAAATAATTCAGACTCGAGAATATGTACATTTCTTGTAGTCGACGAAAAACATGTTAAATAAATTACATTTAACGAGACTATATATGGGTATATTTTCTCCTGAAACTGAAGCATTTTTTAATTTGGTTTTCATCAAGCCAAGGTATCATATTCTGCTTCAAAACATTTTTCACTAGATGTGCTGTTTTTTTTTTTTGTTTTTTTTTCTGGCTTCTTAAACTCTTTTTAAAGAAAGGATTCGAAAGATTCGTAAGATTCGTGGATTCGTAGAACCTTCCTTGGATTCGGATTCGGATTCGAAAAATTTTGGATTCGTCCCATCTCTAGTTTTAACCTAATACCGTACTGAACAGACAACAGCTTTTCTTAGGCCTGTGTGGAAGCTGCCCTCGTAGTCCTTGTCGTACGTGCATTAACGGAAAAAAAAAAGAAAGAAAGGAAGCCTATATGAGTTGCATGGCGCGAATTGCTTAGGCACTCGTCGTCAGTGGCTGACGTTAAACGTGGTGCGCTGTGTGCTGGATATCTCAGGGCTGTTCGAAGAATCGTGAGGCCAGGTGCATAAAAAGAATCCAGTGACCGAGCGTTCATAATCATAGTTGTCTCGGAACGTAAAGCCAGGAATTATCGTCATTATATGAATACGCATCCTCTCTTTCCTCAAAGGTAAAGATAAGGAACGCGCCTATAGTAAGCAAACAATAAGAGCTGATCAACGTTTCGGCTCCAACATTTCAACACAAACATATTCGTGGGACAATAGGAAGTTTTAGCACAGGGTACCCAATCATTTTGGGGCCCCCCAAAAAAATAGCGCCACTGCTGATGCCCTGAACCCAAACCGCAGTTTGGGTTTTGGGTGTGCAAGCTGTTTTTCGAAAATAGTGTGGGGCTTCAACGCTGGATTGCGTCGCTCTCGTGTCTGACGAGATTCCCTGGTAGGTGTGTCGTCTGCAAATTGCCTAAAACATTGGCAGCAATTCGCCGTTGCAAGCGAAGAACGCGAGCGCACCGCTATGCATTTCGCTATTCCCATTATTCTTATCTACATCATATTCTATAATCCATGCGCAAAGAGAAGCCGCTGCGTGCATTCTAGCGCTTACGGTTTGAGTCCCCTATTCTCACGCACAATATATTTAAAAAGTATCTAATGTTTCGTGCCGTACAGCAATAAAATAAATTTTGCCGAAACTACCTGCATACCATTCGAAAATATGACAATGAGGCAAGAGAACGATGTTCCACGGGCGCACGGAATAATTTGTCTAAGAGGCCATTCCGAATACGTTATACATATCGCTCCGGTATGTTGGCGCCGCAAAAGAAAAAAAAAAAGAAAAAAAGAAAAAAAAGTTCTATGGGTACACGTTTACCTGCAACGTACCGGAGCACTTTTAAATATGAACCATCTCTCCTTCAGTCTCCCCCGTGCTTGCCTCCACCGTTATCACACAAGCATCAGTCGATGACGAAGGAGAGTCCGTTATTGTCCCAGGGATAGCCATCCTCCGGGGAAATCCTCAACTCGGCTTCGATTCGAGGAAATGGATGCACGTGATGTCATTACGCTCCCCCTGCTGTTTCATGTATATTATGCCGCATTTCTGAAAGACTACGTACTGTGTCTCAAAGTACGTGCCCCGTGCAGACATCATTCCATGAGCCTTTATGGGGGAAGTTTCGAACGTATACGTTATCTTTATTCTTCGTAAAATTTTCCCATTCGTGGCTCATCTCTATATGCTTACGAAATTAAATTGGTACACTGCTGGGTGGAAGTGTTTGGCGAAAAGGTAAACCAAAATCTGTCTGTGTTGTTACTCTCTGTTTTGTTTGTACGAGAGAACGCCGTTGGTTTGCAGATGAAGATCTAGTAGTCTCGCCATCACCAATGAAGTTTCGGTACACCTACGTCTCTACATTTTTTATGCTGTAGGGCTTCAGCGACCCCAGAACACATTTCCTATATACCCCCCCCCCCCCCCCCCCCGACAAAACTGAGCTTGCTCTCATTGCTCTCATCGTCTCCGCAAACGATTTGTACAATCATCGCAAGAGGTCTTTTGAGGAGACCAATGCCTTTCCGCGGTGTCGCGTTTCTTGAGAGGGAGAAGGAAATCTTGCATTGTAGTTTCTTTCGTTCCTGAATCACGAACGACGCAACGGATGAATTCTGTTCCTTTTGTGTTGGTGTCAAGGTAACAGCATCTTTCATTTCGCGAGGTGAAATTGTGTGAACATACGCTTTGAAACATATGTTTAGCCACAGTTGCTTCGCGGCGCTACCAAGGGAAAAAAACATGTTTGTTGTTGTTCTTCACTGGATATATTGTAAAGGATGTATACAACAACGAAAGGAATAAGTGTGTACCAAATAAGCGAGATCGCGTGAGCAAAATCTGTTATTCAGATTTCTTACCCCGTTAAGTTAACCCGCATCAAGGAATGGGAAAACTCAAGCGCAATAAACTCGGAAAGGCACTAAAAAGTTCCAGCCTTTCTTCGTATTGTCTTCTGCTCACGCTGCGGTGTTTCCGGAAGCAACGCGATGCAGGCTAGAAATTCAACAGCAAGGACTTGCGTATGTTCCATCACTTATTGGAACACATATTACGGGTGGCGCACTGATATGACGTGGGACGCATACACGCTGCCTCCGTTGTCCAGTCTGCGTGGAAGAGAAAAACTCTCGTCTGCAACACGACTTCCTTCTTTTCTATTAGGCCTAGAAAACAAACAGTGCTTTTGTCAGACGCCAGTCATAACCCGACCGGGTTCGCGCTATTTTTCCCACCCTCTTTCAGCATGGTTTCATTTTATAACTTTCTCTCTCTTTCGTTTTGCATTTCTCGCAGCGGGGGGACACTACCCAATTTGCATTGTGATCATTTCGCGCGCTCGCATTCGAGCATCGCATACTGAGTATGGCGTCAGTCAACATTGGACTCTCCCCCACCGCATAGGAGGGTGACTTTGATGGAAGTAACCGAGGAAGAAAGGAACGAGAGGTCGCATAAGGACGTCAATGTGTTTCCCTCCAATAAGAGGTTAGGGGTTCTCTAACATAGTGACGTCAGCCTCTGACTCACCCCTCGAGAACGGTTGAAGCGCGGGGTTTGAGCTCCATGGAGAGCGCCAGTGTGGACTTTGGAGTCGGATTTCAAAGGATAAACTGCGTGTCGGGGGTCTATGCTGGCTGCGCAGAAAGTGAGTAAGTGAGTCCTTTCTGAACGATGTACCTGCAATGCACCTGTGGCTAATGTACAGCGTAGCACTGAATAGGAAGCATCTCTTTGACAACGTCTAAAAGGGCTTTTAAAATTCAAAGAAAGCTATCGACCGCTTAACAAAGATATATAGGGAATGCGATATCTTTGAAGCCTATACGCCAGGTGTCAATATATAGTACCAGGTATTAGTAGCATAGAGGGCGCACTAATGGTACCCCATACGACGCGCAACACACAATGTGCCCCAAACCCGACTTAACCCGAGTTCAACTTTGTAGGCTGCCTTGCTGTACTTCGTAGAACGGCCAACGTATTTCCGCTAAGACCGCAACATTGTGATATAGGTACTTTCTTTATTTCCTTCCTATTTTCTTCACGCGTGCAGATATAGTCACTCATTCCACATATATCGTACGCTTCAAATTCAACGTTGGCATGCCAGCTTGGTCCCGATTAGCGTATAGAACAGGTTCTTGGTATGCATTGGGCGAAGCGAGCTGAAATAAAGCTTGCATTTTACCAGTGTTGTGCATATCGCCGCTACCGTATTCGCTACCGTTTTTCAGTTGCAGAGTAGCGACTCCGTCATATTTTAAACTCGTTTGAAATTTGGGTAGCAGCGACCATTTTCTTTGCTATCCCTACTTTCATGAAATGGAAAACGTGGGACACAGAGAAAAAGCGAGACCTCGGCGAAGCGTTTTCTTCTTCTCTTCTCTTTTCTTTCCTTTTGTTCGCCTGAGAGCCATGCGAACATGCCTGGCAATCCTCTTCGATTTCTATTATACTCGTAAGCTAAGCTCCATAGGGTATATGATCAGGAATGACGCTATTATTTGCTAACATTTCAGGGCCTATCGGATTGCGTGTCTGTGCTTTTCTCTGTACTTCTGTATATTTTCTTCTAGTCATCACACAGTATGGACTATGAAGCTATAGTTTTTGTAATGCGATGAGTTGGAAAGCCATTGTGAGCTCCTTGATGTCACATTTCAGATTGTGTTTTGCGATATTATTGTTCGGGGTACGTAAAAACGAAATGTGGTATCGTGTGGAACATGAACACCAAAATGCATCTGGAACACAGCGCAATACCTCCGTGATCGTCTCACCCCAAGCTACAACCCGGTGCGAAGCGCCAGTGTACCAATGCGCATTACGTACGTGCACAGTGTACCAGCGCCGGTTGAACTTGCATTAAATTATGTCTTAGATATGCATAATCTTAACTTGAAGCACATGAGATAATCAACTTTCGCGGCATGATATGGTATATTTTATGCTGCATACCGACCACACGGACGGTGCATAAATACAACACAGTCTGTAGATAGACTGGGAAACGATACGCTCAATGAAAAAAAAAAAAAAGAACGTTACGGTAGCGGAAAAGTAACGGAAGAGTATTTGCGTTACTTCTATTTATTAGCGGCAACGGTATTGAGTTCCTTTTTTCAACATTTGTAACGGCGCTAGTATTGCGCTACTTTTGAGTGGAATAACGGGTATTCTCCGTGGCTTAGTTTTGGTAGCGGGTACAACACAGTACTTTACGCATAATTCACTGCACCGTCATTTTGAGAACCACCAGGAAAACAAGCAGAGAATCTCTCGCTCGGAAAAACACCATGTGATGGACTGTGGTTATATTGCTGAATGCTGAGTGAATTCACTGTCCGCTTTTTATTGCTTTCCGCCACCGAGGAAACATAGAGAAGAGAACTCGCCATGGTGGGGGCGCGTCCGCTAACACAGAACGCGAGAACGAAAGGTATGGCACAAAGACAACAACATCAACAACATGGGTGAACCGTTCTAGAAGAGAGCACGAATTCTCTCGGTCTTTTGGAAGAAGCGAAAAAGGTTGTCGAAATTGGGCTCGTTAGTCTTGCTGCCGTATAGTCTGTTGGGAACTGCTTGATTTGAGTGCCAGGCGCTAGCCTCCGCTCAGGTCATTAGATGTCGCTCGCAACTTCGTCTTGCTTTGTCGGTTTTTTCCTCTTTTTCTTCTTTTCTTTTTTTCTTTTCTTTTTTACGCGCACGGCGGTGCATCATTTGCCGCTTCGCGAATGGAGAAAAGAGTTGGAGTGAATGGATTTCGCACAGGCTGTATGGAAGAGAAAACAGGTGCTTTCACGGATTTCGCAGCCAGACAAAATGTACTAAGGCGTGGGCGGAAAAGGAAAGCAACGTCATTTTCGTGGACGGAAGGTGATTTTACGAAAATGTTCTGCGTCGGCAATTGCCCAGAACGAGTTCTCACTTTTGCTGTGCGCAGGGTGCCGGTGTTCTGTCTTCCATTGCGTTTCGTTCAGGGTTGTCCGAATTATCTCAAGATGTTCCTCGAGATCTCAGATTTTTCCTTAAATCCCGCGTTAGCGCCGGGAAGCAGCTGTGGATATGAGCGTAGTACACAGACGTGGACAGATGGAGAGAGGACAGCCCGAAGGAGTGGGGGACAGGGGAGTTGGTATTGAAGTACGCCATTGAAGTACGACCCTCGTTTTGCGAGGGAAACGCGCTGTCCTACTGTTACAGGAAAATCTGTCCTGTAGACCGCGCAGAACCCAACGCTACCTCCAAGAACCACCACGAGAAATGCAACGAGCTAACGGAGGCGTTTGCTTCAGCCACGAAGGAAGGAATGAGAGGAGGTGCCATCTTAATACCTCCTCTCACTCTTTCGCCACATGGACACGTAAAGAATGCTTCCTCCAGGGTGTCGGAGCGAATCGAAAACCGGAACCGAAAATCGAAAAAAAAAAACGCTATTTTGGTGCGAACCGGAACGGAATCGAAACCGTATACGTTTTTTTTTCGCTCAGGAGGGAAGCCGAAAAATTTATTTAACGGTTTTCGGTCCAAGAAAAAGCTTCGCCGGTTTGGACTACGAGTAGGCGAATGAAACTGTCGTAGTGTGTTCTGAAGTCATGTCAGGGATACTTTACGAGGATTACGGTAACTGTGCAATGTATGTCGGTAGACTATGACCCTTAGGCTCCCTTTGTAACGTTTTATCGTTCGCGCACATAGACTTAGACGTACATGTGACCGGTTGTGACTCCCTACCAATGTGCGACCCAAGGGTGCTGCGAAACGGCTTCTCTATCGGTAATCTCACGCAACGTGTCCCTTGTTTGAGAGCAGCGAAGTTGAGTACATGTACGTATCCGCGAGGCATGCGCGTGCGAAGTGCCGCCTCTTTTGTGGACAGGACACGAAGAAAAGAAAGTGGAGCCGTCGAGCGCGTTTGTGAATGACGGTGTTCCTCAATTTGCGTCGTACTCGTGCGGTAGTGCTTGCTGGTGAGCAAGCAGCAACAGGCGTTCGGATAGGACGCGATCGCACCAATCCTGCAAGAAATCCAGTACTTTACGTATGACATCACGACAAACAAGTCCGTCTGTATCATGCGCTTCAAGAAAAGAGAAAGCCTATTTGAACAGACAGTCACCTACAGGAACCAGGAGCTACCAATTTCACAGCTACCTATTAATATTAAATACGATGTATGCATATAAACGGGTTTACATTTTGCAGCATTGATTTTTTTTTTTTTTTCTGGGAATGAATATGTCCACCAGAAGCGGAACCGGTTAAAACCGGTATGAACCTTTATGTTTTTGCTCCGGAGCAGAACCGGTACTGGACCGTTTATGATAGAACCGGAACGCAAAACGTTTCGGTTCGACACCCTGGCTTCCTCACTATGCTGATCGGCTCTCCCCGCTGTACGTTATCTGTGGCTCACTATGCCGATCGGGATAGTGAGGACGCACCTTAAAGTCGTGATGTCGTCTGCTTCAGTCAATCACCGAAAACGCTACAAGCGGCTTCCCATGTGACTGACAGCGGCTCGTCTCCATGGATACGGCCACCGAAAGCACGATTGCGATTGACAGGCACTTAATCACTACGTCACATCAATGAGTAAGCATAAGCAGCTTTCTTGTTTTAGGTGACGCTGGTTCAACAACGAACAGGGAAGCTGAAATTGGGTGCCAGCCGTATAATGTAGCCGCTAGTCTCTCTCTTTCTCGCTCTCCTCTTCTCCTTTCTTTTTTTTTTTTTTTTTGTTCAGTTATATGGACGATCCTCTGTTTACAAACATGTGACGTCACGAGAAGACCGGTTCGAGGTTATATTTTGCTGTGGTGTGCAAGAAGCGGGAAAAATGCGTCGGCTTGGGCCACCCAGCATGCTTTGCGCGGTGAATCAATGAAGTAGTACAACAGAGGTATGGACATCGATGTATATGGCAGTTGATGGCAGTTGCGAACGCTGTGCCTCTTGGTTCTGCCTTTCGCCGCAGGATTGCGTGCAGCCGCGGTGACATGAATGCGACAGGCGTATCGTATCGAGTTATCGCACCTCCTCGCACCTATCCCGACCAGCGGATTGGTTGACGTGGCCCCGTCGGAGAGGACTTGTTGCGATAATTCGATACGATATGCTTTTGTCGCTTGTAAACGCAGTGATACACTGCATACGCAGCTTTATTACGGATCATCGAGTGACTTCAGAGATTCTTTTATCAGTTTTACTACTCGTGTCTTCTTTCATAGCCCTCTCTCTCTTCAATGTCAACGATAGTCGCGGCCACTCAACATGATATGTTTCAACCAATATTACGAAAAAGTGGCGTCGTGTCTACTCGACGCGCATTTCCTGACGCGAAGCCTACGTTAAACTCGACTGCGGCCCAACAAAAGCAAACACGGATTGACACGCCAAAAGCACGCCTAACGAGAGAGAAACGACGCGAGCGGAGACAGCTCAGCAGGTTGACGCAAAAACGCTATAAGCGTCCAACCAGTTTCTGCGCTTCACTGTTTTCTTAAGTGACTTTCCCGGCGCTTATAAGCATGTTTATTCCGCTCACCCACGACGCCAAGGAACATTTTTGTTCTTCTCGACACCAGAGGGGTTGGCGAGAGCTCCATAATGATGGAGTGCGTGCGGTTATTGCGTGCTGTTTTATCGACGTCACTGTGATTGATTGATAGCGGCTTGACAGCGCTGATTTCTTTCACGACGCGTGAATCTGAGTGTAAATTTGCCATTTGGTGAGGTCACCTATATGGACAGCTTGTGTTCTTACGTGTGCCATAGCAGCCTGAACGGTACACTCTTAAAAGGTAACTTTACCGCATAGCACGCTCCTAGCAACCATCATCCAGAATGGCATCGTTCTCTCCTCTGGTTCGTTGAAAATTGGAGGCGTACGTCTTTTTGTGACACAGTTCTGTGTTAAGAGTTTACGATCAAAAGGGATGTGGTACTCGAAAGCGTAGAAAGATTTTGTAGGTATGCGGATGTACCTTTATATGCACTCTTAAAACAACTTCATCGCATAGCACACTAATTTTTTGTTTATCTGTTACTGCACGGGAAATCCAGGATGCGCAGCGTACAAGCCTAATGAGAATTTTCCTTCGGTGTCGTGTTTTTAATGTTCCAAGCTCACTGAGTCCCCTGGCCCGTGTGCAGCGTCTTTATAATAATGAAATTTGTGACATTGATGTTTTTGATTGTACAATGTTTAACTATTTAATTTTCCACTGTTTTGTACTAACCATTGTACCATATTAGAAGGCCATCGCGCTGCTTATGGACAAGGAAATAAAGCTAAAACGAGGAAAGACACAAATACCAATTCCAACAGCTTTCAGCTGACATCGATTGCTTCAAATTTTGATATTTGTCTATACTCGTTATGTATTTACAGAGTTAGCTTCTTCCCACAAACCGTCGTTGAATGGAACCACTCGCCGGCACATGTTGTTAATGTTGACACTGTGGAGACTTTTGTGCATGCTCTGAAGTTATTGTAACCTACTCGTCACTGCCGCAGGAGTATACCGTGTGTCTCAGTTAAATCCCCGGGCTAAATAATTCGCGAAAGGGTGCACCAATCGACGAACTTTCTTTTTTACAAGTATCTTTCCGATACCACCTACAAGCTGCGCACCGCGTGAATGAGTGGGAGGCGCTCATTATTTAAATAAAAATTCAAACGAGTTTCGTAAAAAAACACAACTTCTAAAGCAGGGCGCCGTCGGCATTAAAATGGGTACTACGCCTTTTTGGGACTTCAGTGGACCCCTTTTAGAGAAAAATCTGCCACCGAAGCGGATCATCAAGCGGAAGGACGCTCTTCCACTCCCTTATCCACCAATGAATTATGACTTTACACCAATGAATTACGTCCTTTTGCGCTTCACCGCGACCAGCCGCGACAAAATATGTAAATCGAAATCAATTAAATACTGCCACAAATGACCCGCTTCAGTAGCAGATTTTTCTCTAAAAGGCGTCCACTGAAGGTCCCAAAAGGGGTAGTAGCCACTTTACTGCCGACAGCGCCCTGCTTTAGAAGTTGTTTTTTTACGAAACTCATTTGAATTTTTATTTAAATAATGAGCGCCTCCCACACATTCACACGGTGCGCAGCTTTTGGTTGGCCTTCAGGATGTGACGTGGTGAGGTCGTGCGTCAGAGTATGCCACCACCAATGTGTAAATTGACTCCTATAGAGCTCTCAACAAACCGTGTACGAGATGAGTGTGGTCCCCCTCGGACCTCGCTTGGCCTCACTTTGGCTTCTCACTAAAAGGGGCGAATGCATGCTTACAATATACGAAGAATCCAATCCCTCTCACTCTTGTGGCGTCGTATCGCCCAAGACGCAATCATCTTGGGCTTGGCGTCCGAAAGGGCACAGCATCGCATTACATTTTGTCTCGCAGACGACGCACTAATACTGGAAGAAATCGCATTGCTATTCATCCAACTGTTCTTTTGAATTCCCTCGTTCTTATTTTTTCTCCTTCCTCGTTCTCTAATGTCGTTGGGAAGCTACATCCACAGGGGAAAGGAGGAGGAAAACGAACGCGCAAAAGTCTCATAAGAGAAGGAATTCAGAAGGAACGGAGAAAAGTTAATCAAAGGAGATCTCGGGTGATCCGTTCTGTGTCTTCCGGAAGGAAGTAGAACGATATTGGCTCGTCTTATTGCGACTTCCGCTTTCGCCAAGAGATGCGGTGTAGAGGTGTAACGGAAAAGTGGAGAGGGTGGTTGGTTATCACATTGCGCACTGTGACCAGCCTGTGGTTGCGGAAATTATGTTGGAATGAGAACCTGAGTTTTTTTAATGGGTTCCCTAAGTTGCTTCGTTAAATTGACAAGAGGTATGCTAAATTGAGACGCGCAGGTATTTTTGTAGCCCAAACGATGGTGGACATGCGGTAGAAGTGTTAACACCCAATACGTCTACCACTTATCTGGCACTCGCCGTTCCCAGCGAAGATGTTCGTTTTTTATATACAGTGTTAGCGCCGCGGAGCAACTGTGGCTATGAGAGGCGTACAGACGTGGACAGATGGTGTGAGGACAGCAGGAAGAAGTGGGATAAATGATACGGATAAATGAAATTTGAGGCCAGGGGAGTCATCGGTTGTCCATGTTTATTTCACAGGACATAGGAAACTGTCCATCGTCGTTTACGTAATATTACTGTAGACGTTCAGATCCTGTAAACTCCTACCTATGACGTTAACTTGAGAAACATCATTCTTCTGCTCAACCAATGCCAATGCTGTTCTCGGTGCACTTCGTGCCTCCTCAAGTGTCGCAACACGGGGTTCCCCCCAAACTGGGTATCCCGCGTCTTTATGAATGAGATCTCTTTCGACTTATGGCTGGGCAACAATGCGTAGAGGCCACCGATTGGTCTCCACAAACGATCTCCCACGATGATTGGACAAATCGTTTGAGGAGTCCAATGAGGGTCCGCTGCGCATTATCGGCCTCCTTGAGAAGAAGAGGAAGAGGGAAAGCTTAAATTTCTTTTGCTCATAAATAACGAACGACGCTACGGATGACTCCCGTTCCTTTTATGTTGGTGTCAAGGTAACGGCATCTTTCATTCCGCGAGGAGATATTTTTGCACTTTGACGCTCCATTAAGAGTGCGGGACAACTGAAATCACCTCCTGAGCTTCGTCGTAAGTTCGACTCTGTTTGCCTGCCCAAGTCACTTTGAACCGTGGTTCCTTTGAGATGGTTTACGAATCACTACGGTGGGTAAGAGTATTTGACGGTTATTACAACATTTCCATGCAGTTGCAACGAAGTCGGAAAGAAGTACGGAAACTTAAAATCAAAATTACAAATAACACAGCCAGCCGTCGCCTTTCCTCCGAAGTTCGGATAATATGCCAATGGTAGGAAGTAAATGTGCGAATATCCAGAAGAAAAAAAAAAAGGAAAAAAGCTCTTCCGAATTTGCCAAAAAATAAACTCCAAGGACCCGGAACACTATAGTCATCGTCGGAACATTGAACACGATTGAGTTCCCGGAAGCGACATCGAAGTTCTTGAAACGCCCCAATGGGCGCTATTGTCTGCTTTGGTCCGTTCCATCCTACCTCGTCGAGTCGTAATTGCCAGGTCTTTCCTACACGGCGGAAGATTGGGACAGTGTCGTGTGGCATGAAGATGCTACGAACTATCTCGAAGGAGTAGCGGAGTAAGAAGACCGAGAGAGTGACCGAGAACAATTAGACGTTAACGAAAGAGGTCTGGGGCACTGGGCTCGTCGAAGACACGAATTAAGAAGGTGTCCTTCTTGTCTACATGCTGCAGGTGGCAAAAGAAATGCGTGAATGCCGTTTTTTCACTTTACGCTGCCGTGTGCTCCCTGTCTGTTCAGTTTTTCGTGAAATTGGTTCCCTGAAATTTAGCGGTCCAGAGCGTGATCATCTGGCAACGTATGTGATATGTTAGGGGTTGCTTTCTGATCTGTACGAAAATTGGGAGTCGACCCAAGAAAAGCACGCTTGTTTGTTTGTTTTCTCTCTCTCTTTTCCTGTTCTTTGTGTCTTTCTTTGCATCTTCCAACAAATTGTGTTGTTTTCGATGGAATATTCCAATGTACATCATGATGCCTTCAAGCTCCTGCGTCTTTCTTCTGGGCTTACATAACACCTTCATAAGCTTTATTGCAAATCGCATATTGTGAATGCATGTCGGTGTTGTAAACCATTGAAACAGCAGGTGTGTTGGTTAGTACATACTTTGGCGCAGCGGCGAAAGGAGCAATAGTGAGTTTTAGTATATATGGTACGCTGTCGCCTTTGCGTACGAAAAGGCATAGCGTAGGTGAATCTGTGCACGCGAAGAACATAAAGAGAGCTTTGCGCATTGCGCAGAACCACCACGCTATCCCTTACGTACGCAAAGGTGATAGAGTACGATATACTAAAACTCACTAATGACAAAGACAGGCACGATACGAGCCGCAAACCTGATGCAGCGTTTCAGAGGCAGACATGTACAAGATACCTCAAAGTATTTAACATAAGGTAGTAAATACTGCCGAAAAATTGTAATTAAGATAGAGTATAAATACTTCAAAATGAAAGTAATTAAGTTAGAGTAGCAAATACTTCCGAAAGTATTTAAGATACACTTAAGATACTTCGGTAGGCGTCGTAGAAAAGTACGTGAACGTGAGTATGACACACATTTGAGTCTGAAATACGTGAGTTTGATGTCTTCACGGTCGAAAGCGTCTTCTTCTCGGCTAAGCAAAGCTTGCATTTGACTGAAATGTTATTATCGGTTTCCGAAAATATATTCGAAAATCGTCCGGCAGAGCGAGCTTGCCAATGATGAAAAAAAACAACAAAAAAACAAGAAAGCAGAAAAGGAAGAGAAAATGGAAAACTGAGAGGCGATCCAAAAAGACGTTAGAGTATCGAGTAGAAGATACCACAAAATGTATTTGAAATACAGTACAAATACTTCCCCGAAAAAGTAATGAGTAAGATACCAAGATACCACAAATAGTATTTAAAATACAGTATCTTAAATACAATACTCTAAATACGTACAAACCTGCAGAGCGGGCGTCTGTCGTGTCTGTCTTTGTCATCGTTCCTTTCGCTGCTGTACCACGAAGTTGTACACCATTCACTGGGTGGGTGCCTCGACAGTTACACTTATCAGCATTCGTATCACCTTTCGTGGGGGATCTACAGGGTGTCCACTGTAACTTTAGAAGTAATTTTTAAAAATAGAAAAATCACTTTTTCCCAGTTTTAACAAAAGGCAATGTACTCTACGCCTCAAGGTCCACCTTAAGATGGCTCAGGCAAGCTTCAGTGGCATTAATTAACTTTCGTTAATTAACTTTTTAATTATCAACTATAGAAGATTGACCCAATGAGAACATCGGATCGCTTGGGGTCACTGGTAACGTTACCTTTTCAGAACAACAATTGAGGCAGTTATAGCGCGAGGAAAGGACCTGGAAATAAGGGGCTCTGGTGGTCATTTTTCGACGCTCAAGTAGAAGCGCTCCCGTTTACATTTTCCTGTGTATGCGAGGGTGGGAAAAAGCTGTCGCACCAATCTGTCTCCATTGATGCATTCCTTCCCCCAAATTGAAGACACGGAAAGGTCCAGAATCTGGATTTTAATCAAAGGCGGAAACTCTGGCAGGCATGAAGAGGGCCCAGAACAGCCAAGAGGACCATAAGCTCTCGTGCTCCCCAGTTTTGTTGGCTTCCGTGCACGAGCCGGATGACGTTTGCCCGTGCCCTGCGATGACGCTGCTGATTAGCAGTAGTCCGGGGCCGACTATAGCGACACAGTCGTGACACCATGCAATCTGTCCCCCCTGCGACAGTGTTTTCCCTCCCCCGCATACAGAGGAAAGGAAAACGGGAGCGCTTCTACTTGAGCGTCGAAAAACGACCACCAGATCGCCTTATTTCCAGACCCTCTCCTCGCGCTATAACTGTTTCGATTTTTGTTCTGAAAACGGCAATGTTACCAGTGACTCCAAGGGACTCGATGTTCTCATTGGGTCAATCTTCTATCGTTGATAATTAAAAAGTTAATTAGCGAAAGTTACTTAATGCATCGACACAGAAGCTTGTCTGCGTCCTCTTAAGGTATGTATTTATGCGTTGAGTACATCGCCATTGGTTAAAACTGGGAAAATGATTTTTCTAGTTTTAAAAATTACTTCTAGAGTTACGGTGGACACCCCGTATATAGCCGTTTTAACAAAATACATTCAACCCTCACTTTACGAATTCCCTCGCTTTATGAAGATTGCCCTCTTTCATCAAAACAATTCCCGTTCCTTATTCCAAACCTCCTGAATCCGATTTGATCCGATGATGATCGATTTATGAACGATTTTTCCGGGACCGTTAATCGTTCGTAAACCGAAGGTTCATTGCACACACACTCATACATCGGATCATGATGAGGTGGGCGATTCATCGCCGCTGTGGCGGTACACTGCCCTATTGCACATTGGGAGCAGATGAGGGGATGGTGATGAGGGGAGCACTTTCAGAGATTCGTCGCCAGACCAGTGGAGCGCAAGAACTCCGCAGGAAGACGAAGGTCTTGCATCTGGTGGGGAGCGTTCGACCACGGTCCGAGAATCTTCGCGAGGTTGAACGGCCGTTTGTCAATACGTTGCTAGCACGCTCTTGATGGTATTGCCCACAAGTCTCGATGACGTGGCAGAGGTGGCCGTGCACTCCACAAGCGGGACAGAGGGAAGACGAGGTAGAGCCGAGACGGTGTTTAAAGGCAGGTGTAAACGCAAAGTTTCAGCCTCATGCGGTGGAAGAGTACAGTACAAGGACGCGGTAGTCGCGGAGGAATTTCAAGAGAAACTGTGGGGGGTCTACAGCAGAGAGAAGGGAGTGTTGCCACTGAGCCTGCATCTTGGGGTGTCGAAAGGAGGTGTCTCCGAGCTACCGGGGCGACCGGACGACGTCATTATCGAGGACAGAGCTGCGTGCTGATGGGCGCTCAAAGCAACTCTGTCTGCTTCTTCATTACCGCTGATGCCGACATGTCCGGGGATCCACGGCAATGCGACAGTGTGCCCTGCAACGACCGCCTTTTTATAAACTTGCAGGGTGTCAAAGACAAGACTGAGGGAGCCGCGTATCCCAAAGTTGTCCACACACTGTAGCACGGGTCTCGAGTCTGTAAAGACGACACAGGACTGAGCAGGGCTGGCTGATATTTTTTGCACAGCAAAGAGCATGGCGTAGAGCTCGGCACACGTAGATGTTCTGTGCGAAAGATGGTAACCACAGGAGACTGACTGCGATGGAATGACAAATGCCGAGGACGAGCCATCTCGAGTAGATGACCCGTCAGTGAAAACCGACGTTGACATCATACTATCATTCATTATGCCCAGGATAAACTACTTGGCGACACACGGGGCTGTATCCCTTTTCCTTCCATGCAGGCCAGGAACAGTTAGGCAGATGACTGGGCATGGCAGAGATCATGGAGGGTACTGAGAGCCACTGTCTTCACCACTGATTGCAAATGAATGCGTAAATATGATGTAGGTGGCGACATTGGAAGATACTATGGTGCACGAATCCGTCGTCGTCATTCCCTACTTGGACTCGGCGATAATGCCTCCTTAAATTCTCTTTCTCTTGCCGAATAACAAATGAACCAATTATAGCTCCAGCGTAACAGAAGCAACCGGCAAACATGAGCTGCTCGCAATTCGAACTCCACCCGCTTTCGCGCGTTGTAGCACGCATACCGGGAAGTGGGGGAGTCCTCATCACCCCCTGTGTACAGAGGACCGTACAGAGGAGGAAGATTAGATGCTTCTGGCGCAATAATTACCCAATTGGACGTCTGGCAAGTCGACCGTTATGGCGTGCCCGAATCATTAGTCACCGCCTGGTGTTTGTTGAACTAGGGATAAAAAAACGGAAGGGGAGAAAAGCTTTACGGGTGATACTCTGAAGGCATGTTGCCCGCATGAAAGATCAATGTAATGCATACTAAGGCGACCCACGTCCGGGACGATCTGGAAGAGAACGAGGCCTGAAGGGGTTAAGAGTCAGGCAAAAGTGTCTACACTTTCGAAGCAGGACTTCACTGCATAACACGCTCCGAACAAACCGTCATTCAAAAGTTAGATCGTCGTCTGTCCATGTGGTGTCGTATCTTGAGCGATGCGTTTTGTGTACACACACACACACACAAATAGAGATACGATGATGAGATGGGGCTGATGCCGGCCAGCAGGCTGGGCGCTGCCCCAGTGCCACTTGTACGTGATGAGAGATGATGATGATTATGATAAGGGGTCCGGTAATCAAAGCAGGGTGGAGAGGCCTGTTGATGACAAGAAGTCCCAGAGGTGACGCAGACCTTGGCGTGTATGAGCTGGACTGGACCATGGGCCCAGCACCTTGCCTATGGTAAAGGGGCGATGATCGATCGCATGCAGTTCGTGCTGCAATATCGCACGCTCCCGCTGGTAGTCCGGGCAGTCCATAAGTAGGTGGTGAAGGTGGTGGTGGTTTTGTGTACAATAATGCGATATCATGTTCATTTATTCGGGAAATCACACGAGCAAGCTGGTAAATATACCGCTATACGGTGAAAGTGCATAATGTGCAATGAATCTGGTGGCAGGGTTGTGTTCATGTATTCAGGGTTGTATATTCGTATAACGAGCGGTGAAACACCCCATCTCATCGTCATCATTTATTGTTGTTGTTGAGCGGTGGAAGGTCTCCACATTTAAATACGGCGATCAGCTGGGATCTCATTTTCTTCTCAGGGTTTTAAGCGCTTATTATACTGGTGGTGTAAATGTAAATGGTCTTTCGGCAACTGTATTACGCGCGTTCTTCGTTTAGAATTTTCTGTTAGAGTGTTTGTTAACTCGTATGCAGTTCGCATTGCTAAGTAATCGTTTCGTGTCAAATTGGCATTAATCAAAGTCCATTAGGTTATCGAATTTTTCTCTTTGTGCCTTGTCGGTGCTCGAGAGGCCTTTTGGGGGTTGCACCTTTGTCGAGTGGCTATATCGCCGCTTTTTGGCCAGCTTCCCCTTATACAAATATATTTTCGTTACACCTGACAATAAATGATTTGATCATTCGTCGATAAATATCGAGATCTCAAACCAAATATCGATCACATCGATGAAATTATTGATAATTTATATCCGCGAGAAAAATATCGATGTTTTATCAATCTATATCGACGTCTATCGATATTTGTCAATATGCAATGCAATCTCGATATCTTTAAAACATCGATGGTATTGATCGAGAATAATGTTAACAACAAACATCGATATCATCGCTTCTCTAGCGTACGTGGATAACATAAGGCACCAAATCCAACTTTCTCTGGAACTTCTCTTACGACTGCTTCCCCGCACTACCTTTAATGCTGCGACGATTTCTAAGTTCAGCTGTACGGAGCCGATTAGAGCATCGGTTTCATAGATCGCCATTAAGCTTGCCCTCACTTGGAGAACGCGCTTCAAATTAGCCGTATCGCCCGATCGTCAAAAGGCACACGCCATCCTCGCTCGCCACGCTTCATGTAGACGGCGTCATATAGAATCTCTAATGAGCTTCTTATAACATCCCAGAGTTATTCGCAAACGTCACTTGCAAACATGGAACGTTGCTCCGAGTGGCGGGGCGCAGTTCCATAATGGGCTTATTAATTGCCATTCAGTCGAGCATCTTTCATTATGGCTACCGGCTGGTATTACGTAATTACGTATTCAACTAGTCCCACGATGTCGTCTCTGTTCAGTCCTCGTCTGCAACTGCTAATGGGATTATCCCTCACGCGCTGAAGTGTGTACAGGTAAACGAACCGGAGCTGCACCTACGTTCCTTTTATGCATGCATGATTGCGGTGTGCGAGTTCTTGCCCCGCAGAAATGGCCATTGAATCAGTAAGCTAATGTCAGAAGTGCTCCGTGCATAGATGTGTTTCTCATATAGGCCGGGTTCGGGTGACACGTTTTTCCGTGTCGTCTGCTATCGTTGCAAGTCGGACGATGTATTTAGGTACGCATGAAAATCTACAACAATGTATACTGTAATGTAGTGATTTACGCGTATTTCACGATACGTTTACACTATACTGGACATAGATTCTACACTCAGTAACGTGACAGTGTACGCTTGATCGCTAACGCGTGAAGTTCACCAAGGAAGCGTCGTTTGATTCCACGTGGGTGCCGACAATTTCCGATATCCTGGCGAACAACAACAACACCTACATGAGTGACGATGGGAGGAGGCGATTCCTGGCGAAGCACCGCAGGTTTCATATGGTACAATCGCGTAGAACGTGCCTCCATTTTTTCTTTGTTCTAATAAATATCCCCCCCCCCCACACACACACATGCACATACGGTGATCACTGTTGTTTCGCGATGTAAAGCCGCGAATTTATTTCAAAGACCCACGATGTATTCCCTAAACGTACCGCTTAGCAAATTCGCGAATTATCGCGACTGCGATAGTATAACCACCCAAGCAGCACAATGTACCGAAAGTCGAGTGCAATAGGGGTGGACGGTATGTGTCTAACATGTGTCAATGTTTTTTAGTTTCACGAGTCTGTTCAAGGTCTTCCACCTACCCGTCCACCCCTATTGCACTCGACTTTTAGTACATTTTGCTGCTTGGGCACTTCTACTGAAAGGGCATCGTACCGACAGCTACATATCTTGCGCAGTAAAGGGGCGTGATATTCTTTGACCGTCAAAGGCTCGTGTCAAGCCAGGGAGTGTGTCCTTCAGTTCCAAATTTCAGAAGCATGAGTAGCTTCCAGGGAAGCGCTTCCGGGCTCGGGAGACAGCAGGTTCCGTACGTGCTATCGAGGGAAGCGAAGAACGAAAAGAAATATTACAGCTCCGTGCTACTGACATATCTCCACGAACAAAGAATACGTTAACCTCTCCCTCTCATTTTTTTCGTGAACATCAGCATCATCAACATCAACGTCCTTGCCTGTACTCTTAAACCAGAACTTCGCCACGTTACACGGTCGGAATAATGTCGTTCGTAACGAGAGAGAGAGAGATACATGATGACGATGACATGGGGATGTCTTCCGCTCATTGAGCAGAATGCTACCCCATTGTTATTGGGGAAAAGTGAGAGGATGGTGATGAGGATGATGCTGACGACGCTGACGGGGTCTTAGAGGGAGTCGATCAGGTAGTTTCAAGGAATTTGATACAGGGTCGCAAGACGGACATCTGCTTTCGTGTGTCCCATGGTCCCAAAATGAGTCTGAGGTCAAGGGGTCGGCTGTCAATCCGCGCAAACGTGTTTGCCAACAAGTGACGCTCCCTCCTGTAAGTGGCACATGCGATGATCACATGGTCCTTTGTACGCTGGCACACCACACTCCGGGCACAGGGGGCTACTGGCACACCCTATCATGTAACGGTGGTACGGTGTTAAGGCAACATTCAGCCGTAAGCGATTTAGGAGGGACTTAATGACGCGCGGTAAAGATGACGGGAAGCGACACGAGAATGTTGGGTCCACCATTCCCAGTATCGTACTGACAGGAACATCACAACGCCAATGTTCGACGAATAAGGTGGCAGCCCAGTCACGAAGAAGGGACCGTCTATCCCTCCCTTGGGAGTACAATCGGGACGCACTTGCGCTGGTGGTGAGCGGCCGCTGCCGCAGCGTCGGCAACGTGGCTGCCAGAGATTCTGCAATGACCCGGAATCCATTGAAAAGCGATGGTGTGGTCGTGGGCAGTTATGGCAATGAAGAAGTGATGATGACATGGGATGTTTCCCCGTGGTAGCCACAGGACCCTACCCCACTTCACAGTAGTTAATATGAGAGGATGAATTATGGTGAGAGTGAAGCGACGACAGGTCGGAGTTCTGTTTAGAGCTCTTCGAGGAGTCCAGTGGCTTGCATGAAAGCAAAAAGGGAGCGAAGAGCCCTGCACTGACGCGCAGGGGAGCTCCCTGGGCCAAGTACTTTGGACAGGCTGAATGGTCTACGGTCGAGGAGTTCAAGTTGGCGTCGAAGTACCCGGCGTTCACACGTGTACCGCTCACAGTCCTCGATGATATGAGGATCGTAGCCTGGGGGCGGCAAGCTAGGCACAGCGCCGTGTTACTGTAACCCAGCTTAACATGGAACACAAGGTGAAGGTCGGCGACGTTGAGTCGTATATGTTGTAAGCACTCATTGCATCAATTCACAGTTTCACCCATCATCACTTTGTTCTCTTTTGCTTTGCTGTTGTGATGAAAATAAAGGACTCGTGAAGTAACGTTCACGAGGCACTTCGTGCTAATCGTTCAACACGGGCAGTCGTTCCTCGTTTCCGTCTTGGCTCCGGAGGCTCTGCTATCAATGGTTATGGGCCCAGGAACCCTGTAACGGGACTTATCTACCAGTTAGCGACCCCGGTACCCGACGCATCAGAAAGGATGACGCAGGCAGTGAGTCAACTGGAGAAATTAGATAAAGACAATTACCCGACTTGGAGCTACAAGGTTACGGTCTACTTGAAGACCAAAGGGCTATGGCATGTGATCACGGATGATCCTCCTCAACAGCCCACAACCTCCTCGAGGTCACCTCAAGAAACCTCTACGTCTGAAGTCATTCGAGAATGGAACAAAAGCGACGCAGAAGCCATGAATGTCATCGTCCAGTCACTCGGAATGAACCAGACCAGCTACGTGATAAACCAGACGACGGCAAAAGGAGTCTGGCAAAAGCTCGAGGAAGTGAACAGAGGTCGAGTCCTTGAACGGGTGTTGACGTTGAAGAGGGAACTTAACAACGCCAAGTGGAAAAATCAGGAAACTGCTACTGAGTATATGCAGCGCGTCGAATATTTGGCAGAGCAACTCCGTGTACTAGGTGAGAAGATTGACAACGCTGAAGTGGCCTCACTAACGATCCAGGGGCTCCCGAAGGCTTACTATAACGTGGCCAGGAGTTTTGATGCTTGTAACGCATCCGATTTAACGCCCGAGAGAGTGAAGTACGCCATAGTACAGGAAGAGCTACGACAGCGGAGGGATACCACTGAAGAAGCTGCGCACAAGGCGCGAGTCATGAACAGAGGACCACGAGTGATCGATAAACTACATTGTTACAACTGTGGTAAACCAGGCCATTTTGCCAGAGAATGCCGTTCGTCGGGACCACGAGAGCGCAATCTAAAGAGAGGAAACCCTTCACCGTTCGTCAACAGAAGAGGGGACAGGCCAAACCAGACGGCGAGGATAGCGAACTCGACCAGTGAAGAAGTCCCAACACAAGGCTCACGCAGCGAATATGCTTTCGGTACCTGCGAAAATAATGAGTCCAACGACTGTTGGACGGTCGACTCTGGAGCAAGCAGTCACATGACAGGATCCCTGAACGTGCTTTGGAATTACAAGAGCGAGCAGAGAAAAGTGACACTCGCAGACGGACGAGTAATAGAAGCGCTGGGAGTCGGCGACGTTAAACTCGAAGTCACGATTGGAAGAAAGGTTAACTCATTGACAGCAAGGAACGTACTTCATGTACCAGGGATGGCTGATAATCTTATCTCCGTATCTAAACTGGCACAACATGGGTTCACGGTTCTCTTCCGCGACGGCCTATGCAAAGTCTATTGCGAAGAGGAACTTGTTTTCAGCGCCGAAGACAGATACGGCATTTACAAGCTGTATGCCAAGGCCATCCCACCAGACCCAGAACATGCCCGCGCATCTAGAGAAGACCTGAAGAATTTGTGGCACAAGCGTATGGGGCACGTCAACTACTCGACGTTGACTGAGATGCAACGATTAAATACTGTTAGGGGACTCCCAAACTTGACTGGAGATGTCATTACCTGCATCAATTGCCTCCACGGAAAACAACCGCGCAGCTCATTCCCGAACGTAGGAGGGCGACGAGACAACACTTTGGAACTTGTACACATGGATATTTGCGGTCCTTTTCACGAAGCTTCGGTAGGCGGTAGCAGATTTTTTCTCACTATCGTCGATGACCACAGCCGGAAAATATTTGTTCGTTTTCTCAAGCACAAGGACGACGCAGCTGAAGAGATAGAACATTTCATACGTATGGCGGAAACCCAAACTGGGAACAAAACAAAACGCGTACGGACTGATAACGGCGGAGAATTCCTAGGCAAGCAATTACAGGATTTCTTCAGGAAGAAGGGCATTATACACGAACGGACCGTTCCCTATTCTCCAGAACAAAATGGTTTAGCTGAACGGGCTAATAGGACCATTGTTGAAACTGGGCGGACGCTACTACGTGACTCAAACTTGCCAGAAAAATTTTGGGCTGAAGCAATGAACACTGCTGTGTACGTCAGAAATCGCTGCGCTAAGCGAATACTAGATGGGATGGTACCCGAGGAAATTTGGACCGGGCGGAAACAGTCTGTGAGCTACTTTAGAATCTTCGGTTGTATCGCCAACGCATCGGTACCTTCGCAGCTTCGACGCAAGTTGGACTCACGAAGCAAGTCCTGCATCTTTGTGGGCTACAGTGATGACCGAAAAGGGTATAGGCTGTACGACCCCTCGAAAGACCAAGTCTTCTTCAGCAGGAAACCTTTCTTTTGGGAAGATAGACGAGGATCAGAACTTCTGCAACAAAGTGTCGTTGGAGATTCCAGTACGGTTCCATTGACAATATGTCACGAAGAACTACAAACCGCACCCGAACCTGACATAAGGAACTCGCAAAACGACATTGAAGGTCGAAAGTCTAAGAGACTATGCAAAAAACCGGACCGATTGACCGTAGATCCAACAAAGCCGGACTACTGTCGTAAAGCTAGCGACACCCCAATTGAACCGCAGAGTTTCGAAGAGGCTTTATCCTCACCAGACCGCGACAAATGGCAACAAGCCATTGAAGAAGAATTAAGATCCCATGAAGAGATGTGTACATGGGAAAAGGTTCCCAGAAAAGAGGGAATGAAAGTGGTAAAAAGCAAATGGGTCTTTCGTATCAAGAACGAAAGTAACGGAAGCAAAAGGTATAAGGCAAGACTAGTAGCAAAGGGATTTACACAAGAACGTGGCGTGGACTATTTCGAAACTTTCTCACCAGTTATAAAATTAACCAGTCTACGGACATTGCTAGCACTCGCTAACGAACGAAACATGGCGATGCGCCAATTGGATGTTAAGACAGCTTATCTCCACGGTGAACTGGAGGAGGAGGTCTACATGGAACTACCCCCAGGCACGGATCCAACAGAAGCCCAACGGGAAGTCTGCCTCCTACGCAAGTCTATATACGGACTCAAGCAAGCAGGTCGAACATGGTATCGCACACTGGATAAAATACTGACAACAGCAAATTACCGACGATTGGAAACAGATAGGTGCGTCTATGTACAAGAAAAAGGTCAAGACAAAGCAATACTTGGAGTCTATGTGGACGACATATTACTTCTCGCTAACAAGTGCTGCAGACGGCATTGTGCTTTCTAAACCAGAAAGTCAGTTTGAGAGACCTGGGAGATCCTACAAAAATCCTCGGCATCGAGGTTCATCGAAACCAGGACGAGAAGACAATTAGTATTAGCCAGACGAAATACATCGACGAGATACTGCATCGGTATCACATGGACGAATGCAGGCCTATTAAGACGCCCATGGAAACCCGCCAAGAAGACACCGTCAAGAAACAAAAGGTGGAAGAGAGGCCGGACGTTCCCTACCAAAGCCTCATTGGAAGCCTCATGTATCTTGTGCAGGGCACAAGACCAGACATAGCATTTGCGGTCAACTACCTCAGCCAATTCAACACGTCCTACACCATCCAACATTGGAAAATGGCAAAGCGAGTGTTGAGATACTTACAAGGGACAAAGAGTTTTTGCCTACAGTACAAAGCGAACAACGACCGGTTTCACGGGTATTCGGATGCTAGTTGGAACTCAGATACGGCATGTGGAAAATCTCAGAGTGGATTTGTATTCATAATGTCGGGAGCGGCAATCTCCTGGAAATCCACGAAACAAAGAATAGTCGCTTTATCGACCTGTGAAGCTGAGTATGTGGCTCTGTGTGAAGCCATGAAGGAGGGGAAGTGGTTCAGGATGTTTTTATGTGAGCTGGGATTTGACTCTCTATGCGAAGATGCGACAGCACTATATTGTGGCAATCAATCTGCAATCAAGCTCTCTGAAAACCCCGTCCAACACCAAAGGTCCAAACATATCGGCCTCAAATATTTGTTTGCTAGGAAAGAAATAGAAGATGGACTTTTTCAGGTATCGTTTATCCCCACTACAGAAATGGTAGCCGACTACCTGACGAAACCGGTATCAGGAATCAAGAACAACTTTTGCGCCGTACATTGTGGACTTTCCATTTCACCGTGAATTGACGAATGAGCGTGAGGGGGAGAATGTTGTAAGCACTCATTGCATCAATTCACAGTTTCACCCATCATCACTTTGTTCTCTTTTGCTTTGCTGTTGTGATGAAAATAAAGGACTCGTGAAGTAACGTTCACGAGGCACTTCGTGCTAATCGTTCAACACGGGCAGTCGTTCCTCGTTTCCGTCTTGGCTCCGGAGGCTCTGCTATCAGTATAGACGCCGCAGGAGTGTCGTAAAGTTTCAAGGGAAGCTACCTGGCATCCTAAATGATAATGACGGGTCCACTGCATGGAGGAGCGACCATTGAGTGATGTCATGGAGCCATTGCTGGTGGGCCAAGGGTGACACCAACGCAGACAAGTAGGAGCGCCTATCTCCGCTGGAGAGGATAATGGGCACGGCTCTGGAGATACGGTGGGCCGCAGCAGCCGCCAAATCTGCCTCTTCGTTGCCCTGAATGCCAGTGTGGCCGGGGACCCACTGTAGGGTCACCCGGTGTCCCTGTCCGCCGTGAACCTTGAGCGCCGTCAGGATACTAACTATCACCGGGGCCAACGAGCCGCGGATGCCCATGGTTCCTACAAATTGCAGGGCTGATTTTGAGTCCGTGTATATCACCCAGGAGCGGGGAGGGTATTTGGAGACAGACTTTAGAGATAACAAGATGGCATACAGCTCCGCAGAGGTCCACGTAATGCGATGTGACAGGCGGAACCCACATGAGAGTGACTCTTCCGGTACGACAAAGGCAGCGGAGGAGCCGTCCGACGTAGACGAACCATCTGTGAACACAGCCGTGCGGCCTCTGTACTGATAACATGCGTAAAACATGTATTGTATTGAATAAATGTGCCCATAGTCTCTCAACATCAGGCAATAGTTCGCGAGAATCCTTAGCCCAATCTTGGGTGGTAACTATAGGTTGCGAGTAAATTGTAACTCTAACTAGATATTTTTTGCAAACGGTACAAAAATCCAACACTGAAGTTTTCAACTTATTTAATGACACAAGCTTTCATGTAGCGGTCTGCATTGAAGAAATGTAGGCTGCTAATGAAAGCTTGTGTCATTAAATAAGTTGAAAACTTCAGTGTTGGATTTTTGCACCGTTTGTGCCTTCCATGGACGTCGACGAGACCTTTCATCGTTCTTGTGCTAGATATTTTTTGCAGTAACTACTTATTTTTCTACAAAGGTATCTTGCAACTGTAACTAGTTACCGCTTTCGGTTAAGGTAACTGTAAAATGTAACTGTAACTAAGCTACTCAGGTATATTGCAATATTTCCCACGCGTCAATTCTCTAGCATCATTTTGTCTCGAGAGTGCCGTTTTTCCCAGCTAGGAATTCGAGTAATTATGTGATCCATACGCAGCCAGGATGGCCTTAGACTAATTCTCATACTCTTAGAGAATAGGCTCATAGGAAATCCTCTGTTCATAACACGGTGTAACTCTGGACAGTACAAGCTCGAAGCAAATTGTTTAGTTACATTCATTCGACTTTTTAAAAATTTAGCTTTAAAGTAACTAAGTTACTTTTACAGCGGTAAATGCAGCTGTAACTAGTTACATTTCACAAAGACTAACTGTAACTCAGTTACTATTTTTGCACACTAGCTACTTGGTTACTTTTTTTAGTAACTTGCCCACGACTGCCTAAGCCTATATAGCTTCAGACTGGGGGGGGGGGGGGGGGGAATATAGGTTTATTGCAAAACAAAACAAAAAACTGGTTAGCTGATCAGACTGGTTAGCTACAGCAAGCGGAGCAATAGGAGAACATCCGAAGAAAACACATTCTAATTAGCCGCGGGAGCCGCGAGGTGGAAAGCGGCAAACTCAACACATCCCGCTTCACTTGACTCATTACAGCACCCGGGAAGCAGGTTGTTTGATATAGAGGAACGCTCAGTGTAAATGAAAGATTCGGAGATTCAATTAGCTCTGTTTGTCCATGCCTCGTGCCAAGGACTTTCGGTCGCGGCGACTCCTAATACGAATTTGTGTTGACCCTTACGTGCTACTTTTTCGCAATTTACCACGGATGCCTAAGGCTGCTAAGGGTAAGTACATGGCGTATAATCATAAGGCTAATGAAATAATAATACGGCTCGTGTAATTTGCGTGAGAGGAGTAAATGAGGGCTGCGTCTTTTAACTGGCTCGTTCTTCCTACTCCTTGTGCTGGATATTTAAAGAGTTTTTTTTGTTTTTGTTTTTTCGTTTGACGAGAGAGCGCGACCTACATTTTTCTTCCTTTTTTTTTTGTTACGATTACTTCGAATGCAAGGTGCCCTAAAAAGCAGTACGCCTCCTTTTCTCAACTATGTAGTCAGGGAAAAGGACTATAAGTATATTCTGAATGACGGTTAGGTAGGAGCGTGTTTTGTAGTGAAGTTCTATCTTTCCAGTGTGTGACATAAGAATACACGCCTCCTTTGCTCACTTTGGACCTCCCACGTAATGTCATTGATATGACATCAATCTGGAATACCTGGAGCAGCCCGTTTCGCATTCGTGACCCCCCGCAGGACTTTACTATTGCCTGCCGTTGCAATAGAGCAGAAGAATCACTCCTCTATCGTATTCGAATGAACGTTGAACGGACACCCTCACTCCTGTATAAAATGCGCCAGACGAACTCCCCCAATTGCGCAACTTGTTGTGTGGAAGCAGACATTGAGCACTGCCTCCCATCCTGCAACCGGTACCTCTCACAAAGACTCATCCTCCAACGTTACTTGCGACAACTATTCTACCCTAACGTCACTTTGGCCACCCTGCTCGGCCCGGTCCTGCATAACCAGGGGCCGGTTACGACTACCCCTCTTGAGCTTTCTCCGTGCCACCGTCCACTCGACCAGCCTCTAAGGCCCTTTTGTGTGTATGTGTGTTTCTTTTCTTTCTTTCTTTTCTTTTTTATTGAAGGAATAGCAAGTCGGCCTACGCCTGACTAATCTTTCCTCCCCCCTTTTTTTTTTCAATAAACATATCCCCCACCCCCACCCCACGATCGCCATGTTATTTTTTGTTTCAATCCTATTCAATCCATCTGATGACATATCAGTGTGCTGCACTAGACGCAATCAAATAGACGAAACGCGTGTTATCATACATTGTGCTTGAAAGAAAGAAAAAAATCGTCGTCACAACCAGCGAGGAAATCATTCGTGTCAGAGCACATATTATTTTGGCACCATTTCTTCTTCCCGTAGTCCTAATTGCAATGACAGACGGTTGCGCCCTCCTCCATCTCCTCCTCCTTGTCTGCGTATCCCTTAATTAGGAAAGCTTAATGAGAGAGCGCCCTTCAAAACTTTCGCACTGCTGACATCGCGGGGAAAAGTTTCGAGAGTGCTGCCGTTTCCTCTTAGATTAATCATGTAACGTCATGATACAGCGTTTTGGAAAGAGCAAGAAAAGTGCTGAGTCATCGTGGCTTCGGGAGCGCAGAAAGTCGCAATATCTCCGGTGTACGTAGGATACGTATAACTCGAAACAGATTTTCAGAATTTTGTTACAGCCTGACTCGGCGATACTTGACCTGTTTTGCAGCTTCTCAGGCAACTTTGATATTGAAGTGTACAAGCTCAAATGTACAAAATGAAGTTAAAAAAGAAAGAAGTAGGAGAGAATCATTTGGTCTGCCACACACGCACATAAGTTCGTAAATATAGTGGGATTGATTTAGGTTTAATGCGAATCCGCACTTTTCGACAGTTACTGTTATTTATTTCTACTGTTACCGCGCCTGAAACGCATGATCGGATAGCGCAATTGCAGGACTGGCACAGAACGCGAATTACACAGTAAAATGTTTTGGTGTATTCGCAACACAATTTTCATTTTTACTTTATTGCTAAAGGTAAGGCCTCCTCGATACAAAGAAGCAAAATAAAAAAAATGTAATAACTCAGAGAAAATAAATAAAGCAAATAGAAAATATAATAGCTTCGTCTAATCGATCCGCTTCGCAGGCTAAACGAATACGTTCAATTTGGCGGCATTTTCTTAGCATCCGACCTGTATCCACTTCCTATTTATTGGAGTCCGTCGTTGTTGCTCGCTTTTTTATTGCAATAAGTAACATCAATCTTCACTCGCGCGTTCCGACGTAATGGCTAAATAACGAAATTAAAGGCAACGAAATCGGAAACAACCTCACAGACAGCGCTCGCTGATGAGAGATATAATTCCCTTCTGTATTTTCAGTAGTTTTTTTTTTTTTTCCCCGAATGGCGCTTACATTTACACGAGAGAAAAGTGGTTGTTCCGAATCATTGAAGCGCATAATTGGCTTTTCACGGCAGCTTCATTGGAGCCGCGCTTGTTCGATGCCGATGGGTCGAAACCGTCGTTGAATGCGACGGAGTACGACGATACACTACTGGCTCTGAAGGGATATGCTCGAATGCTGCTTTGAAATGGTCAGGTAAAAATAGGATGTGTCAGTTAGGAATAGTTCTGTACCGGTCATTTAGGGATGGTGGTGGTGGTAGTGCTGAACGAGCTCGCTGCTGTCTGCCTCACAGAGGTGGGCAACTTCACGACTACCGCTCTGGGGGAAATGTGCCTCCTGGGCCGACTTCTAAGGGAACTGTGCCGACATATGTCTGACAGCGTCTGAGGAAAACCGAGGAAAAGCTTCACACAGCACAGCCGGCACCGGGACTCGAACCCGGATGGATGCCTCCCAGTCTCGAATTGACATGGTCAGCGCGCTAACCACTGAGCCACGCGAGCTGGTCGGTCATTTGGGGAATTTTGGTAAACAGGAAGCCCTCTACGGAAACGATATGATGAAGGAAGCTGTCCAATCAAATATCAGCAAAGTGACGGCGGCCATTTTTGGAGTCATTACCGTGAACGTTTTCCGGTGAACTAAAACTCACAGTTCAATATTACACTCAATAGTTCAACATGAACATTAATGTACTATATATGTTTCGACGCAGGATTAACTCTTTTCCGGTCCGGTCGTCAGTGTTGGTGACACTTAAGAAATTTCATCCAACTTTTTGGCGTTACGGTTTGGTGTAGAGTTAAAAGAAGTAGAGCTTTAATCATTGACTTATTAATGAAGCTAGTTGATAATTAGCTACATGAACTTAATCGAATAAAATCAACTATCTATATTCTTTAAATGTCACCTAAAGTAAATGGTCACCCATGACATTGCGCACTTCTCCAATGGGGAGAGAGCCCCTCCAAATTTTCTTTCTTTGGTTTATACACCCTTAAAGAGTACCGCATCCCATCGCACTTTCCTTCTCACCTAGCATTCTTCTCGTCGCCAGCCTTTCCTTCCGCTTTCTCTCCCTCTATGTTGTGAACGCGAGATACTGACGTTAACCTAGGCGAGTATGAAGAACAATGCCACCAGGTTCCTGTTCTAGAAAACGTGAATTTGCAGAGAATAGGTTCGATCCAGGTTTCGAGAGTTGAATGCGGCACGAGATATCGGAGGTTATGTGGAACTTGGAACGAGGTCCACATGCTCATGTTAATCTGAGTTCTTTTGTATTGCCTGAGTTGTTAACCAAAGTTCTACCTGTATATTTTAAATGAGTCTCGGTTCGTTACCGTCATCATCATCCGCGTCTAGTTCCGTATGGTTTATTGTACACGATATATAATCGAGAACGTTTTCCTTTTTCTTTCCTTTTTTTTTGTGTGTGTGTGTGTTGGGCGTTCTAACTAATGTATTGCCATCTTCTCCGTTTTTTTTTTTTTTTTGACATAGTTGGACCAGCAAAGTACGGGAGCAATTTTAAATGATCACCGCTGGATGACAACTTTTTGCAAAATGTGCTGGTCTTCTGATAGGCAGAAGCTCCCTCCACATCTGTGGGTGCCTCCACAGTTGTTTCACGGGAGGCAATCGAAGCGTAGGTTGGCCTCGGCGAAGCGAATAATTGGCAATTCACCGCTGAGTGGTTGAGATGACGCCATTAAGCAGCTTTGCGGCATTATCTACACGTCTTTGGCGACGGCGTTAAGTGGCAGGTGGGAATTTCGAAGCAATCGCTTTCGTCGGGTAGTCTGGTCGTTGGTGCTATCATTGGATTCCTACTCTGCAGCGTTTGTTCAGGGCAGAAGAATAGCCATGAGTTAAGGCTTGAATTTCTCTATTCATCCGCACTCATAAATCTTGTCATGACGTAGTTGCGTCGGCGTTGTATACTGGAAGCCGCACTCATTTCCAACGAACATAGTAGTTTCGAATGACGTCTGTGTTAAGCCATACTAACATTTGTCTCTTAGGTGCCTATATAGCGAATGTCTGAGCGCATGATTTACCATATTTACCATTAACCATTTAACCATTGCCATTTCTAACCATTACCATTTTAAACCATTGTACCATATTAGAAGGCCATCGCGCTGTTTATGGACAAGCTAATAAAAACTATATAATTTGCGTAAGACGTGAACTGATAGCCGCTTCTCGGAACTGCACTTCTTGAAACGTGGTTGGGCCACAAGTGGGCTTCTCCGCAGTATTAGTACGCTTGCAACGGAGTACCCTTTACAGGCGCCACACGGCGACCGTGTCGATTTTGCCATCAAGATTCGAACATCATCAGTCGTCAATCTTTTCATCTTAGACGCCCGCCATCCCGAATGACATCGTTGAGCCCCCGATTAGTTAAAAACGGGAGGAGTAAGCCTTTTTTTCTGACAGTTATGCTAATCGTCACAAAAAAGGCGTGCGACCCGCGCTTTCCAAAAATTGGTTCTGATAGCGGTATCAATGATTGGCCTTCACCGTGTCATGCGGTGAAGTCCGGTTTTTATAGTGTAGAGTTGGGAAACTCACTCATACGTTGACCGTAACGCCGCTTCCGTTGGCACTCTTGAAAGCCATACTCTTGGGCCTTTCAATCGCACACAGCGTCTAATACTACAACAACAGCTATTAATCACGTCCACCCACGTTTCTCGCCCATTTCTTTCCGCAACCCATTGTAAACCGCAAGAGCTCACTTCCTAGCAACCTGCAAGAAAAATTGCCCCTCTCTTCAAACGGTTGAGGCCGCACCGTTTCTGATATTTTGAAGTTCCGCCATTCATCTGTTTTCTTTTTCACTGACCTTCGCGTGTTTTATGTGTTACGTTTAGCGTTCTCGCTAAAACTGTATCGATTTCTCCCATAGCTCCAGGCTACACTTTTCCGCCACCCGATGTCCAGCGGACGCAGCTGTGTGCCTTCTGTAGGAACGAAACGAAGCCGCGTGAAACTTTTAGTGCGAGCTATATCTCGCCAATTTCTGCTCCCTCCTCTCCAAGTCGTTGCGCGAGAGGAGGGGTGGCTAAGCCTTTGAAATTGCTTCCGTCTGATACCGTGACCAAACAGCGATGTTCTTTCGCTTTTCGTTCTTCTATTTCTTGAAATAATGTGTATGTTCGCCAGACTGGGAGGACTGTGATACTGGTGCTCCTACCAGTGGATGTTTACTCTTCATATCTTAATCTCAATACTTCTTTTTTTTCTTCTTCTTCCTTTCTTTCTTTCTTTCGAGGTTTTCATCGCGTCTTGGATACTTGTGTACATTGCATTCTTTTACGCTTCTCCTCAGGCAACGTTTAAACGGCGTTGTGCGATTGTCGTGTACAACGAGAATTCGCGCAAAATACGAGTCGGTACCAGTGGCGATAGATCGAAGTGGGAATAATCTTGCTCGGTGTCTATCCGTACACAAAATGGCACAGTGTACGATCTTAAAACAGAACTTCACCGCATAACACGTTGAAGATCAACCAGTGCATAGATATATACCGTTGTCTCTCCTGCCTTTTGTAAAGCGCGGGGCGTATACCTTTCTGTGACAACATAACTGTGTATAAATGTCACAAAAACGCGTACACTTACCGCTTTCAACAAACCATGGGGCAGAAGTATGTCATTCGGGATGGTGGTTGACTAAGACCGCGGTTGGCTATGCGGTGAAATTCTGCTCGTTGTTGATGGGTTGGAGTCCTACCGTCGCCCGCACACCGCTGCATCTGTTCGAAGTGGGTCAAGCCTGCACTCCCCTCTGTACTAGCTGGGGCGTGGTGGCTGATATTCCCCACTGCGCCCTACACTGCCGGCAACACCTTTTGCACCGTGACGTCCTCTGTCGCCATGTATGCCAACTTGGCTACAGCACTATAACATTGGCTACCTTACTGGGTCCCGTTCTTCAGTCGACTCAGTGGGCCGTCACCACTGCGCTCCTCCGCTTTCTCCACGATTCGAACCTTGTCAGCTCCTTGTGATTGTGTGACCGTGTGTGTGATTTTTCAATTTTTGTTCTTCTTTTCTTTTCCTTTCCTTGTTTTTCCTCTCCTTATCTTCTTTTTCTTTTTTTGGAATAACAAGCAGACCTCTGTCTGGCTGACCTTTCCTTTCCTTTCTTCTTCTTCTTTTTTTTTTTTTTTTTTTCTTAATAAACATATCCCCCTCCTACCGTCGGTTGCGCTCCCTGAGGTTTTCCTCGGGTTTTCCTGCACACTTTCCAGGCGGGAGTCGGCACACTTGTCCCTTCAAGTTTTCACAAGACGAATACTAACAGCCCCCCTCCCCCCCCCCCTCCTCGTCTCCAGCTCATTCCTGCTGTCCTCTGTTCATCTATCCAGGTCTGTACGCCGCTTACAGTCGCATTTGCAACGCGGTGTTAACGCACACCCAGCACTTGTCTTCTGCCACACAGGCAGTCTTCAATGATGATTGAAACCAGTGGCTATTCAACATGTGCGTAGCACCGCTAAGCCTGTAACGTGTCAACTTGTGAAAGAGCATTCATTCGATCCAATGGTCTCCAACAGGGTTCACAAGTTACACGTGTGGTGGCGCTACGTGCATGTTCAATGACCGTTGGTTTCAATGATCATTGAAGACAGCTCGTGTGACAGTATTATCCCAGAATATTATTTCTCTCTGTGCGCCAAAGCATCGCAAAATTAATTTCGAGTTTTGAGAAGTATATTGTCACTATGTGCGTAATCTGCCACCCATCTTGCAACCCGTCTGCTCCTCAGAGGTCCCGCCTTCCGTCTCCTCACCGCAGCTACTGGCCGTCTTCCAACGTGGGGCGGACAGCGGAGACCAGGAAAATACCTGCTCCGTTGCTAGGAGATAGACGCCAGAGCACATGATGATGTCACACGCTCTTGGAGAAACCGAAACTAGGAAGTTTTGCGGGTTGTTTCGGAAACCCATGAAAGTTCGTAATGTTCACTGACGGCTTTCATATTTTGCGCACTGAATCTGTTAGCGAGGTTGACTAAAATACGAAATAAAATAAATTATCTGTTTTTAATCCGGAGCGGCACTTTAACGCGTTTTCCTACCAGCGTTAGATAAACCTTATCTGCACGAAGTTGCCGTGATAGCGTGAACTTATTACGACGAGCTCACATAGATCTACATTCGTTTCTAATTTTTTAAGTAAATTTATTACACTTGGGTGAGCTGCTTATGCCTGCAGACTGCGCATGAAGAAAAGGCTATATAATCCAATCACGGTGGCATAGTCTGAGCCCTTTTTCCCGCATCTAATTCACTTATACCGTATGGTTCGGAAGCAAAGTGTAAAAGATGGCACAACATTCTAAACTGCGTCTGCAGATCCACCGATTATGAAAGACTTCTTACGCGTAGCCTGTCCGATGCACGCCTTGCTTCACGGAATTCTACTGCAGTGAGGCTGTTGTTGATTTGATCGGAAGACTCTCGAACTGTTCACTTTCACATACTCCCATGCGGTACACACGGGGGGGTTCCAAAACGAGAAAAGGCACGGAGCGGGGAATTCGTACGGAAAATAATCTAATTTCGAAGAAAACGAAATTGAGGGAGCCAGCCAACAAGCTTCAATTTCACGTTTTTGGAGACGCAGTGGTTCCGGAATGTCATTTCGGAACGAAGTCACGTATGCGGCGCAGCCAGACGTTTCTTTCTTTCACGCTCTCTCTCTCTCTCTCTCTCTCTGGAGGAAAGAGCTTCTTCTTCTTAGGTCACGCGTTAGCCTTTGGAAGAAGGAAAATAAGAAAGAAAAAAAACATGAAGGGCAGCAACGTGCTCACTCCGTGGTGCCGTAAAAGGTTATGCGCCTTTTATTTAATTTCACGTTAACGGTATTCAGGCTCTAACTTCGTAACGACGATTATTGCACAGCGTGCAATAATAAATAATAATAAATCAAATAAATAATAAATCAAATATTATTATAAAGAAACGACAAATTATGGGATCACATCAGGTCTGTGTCGTATTTCTTGTCGCGCGCGCGCGGCCTCACTACTTTCGCTACTTGGATTGTTCTTTAAACTCTGCGCTAACAGGCAGTAGATGTAGACAGTACATTAGAATAGGAAGTAACCAATACTTGTGTAACTGGACTTCATGTTTTATGTTCTTAGGCGTTGGTGGCTTTGCGTTGTGTTTGTCTGTGTGTGTGTGTGTGTGTGTGTGCAGGCCTCAGCTTCCACAGTTTTTGATTACGGTAAGCTGACGCCGCCTGCCTCGATGTGTTCTCGTATGGATTCTTGTTGGAGTCGAAATATGGGACAGGAAGTGAACCGTCCCAGTGCAAGCCTACGACTGTACCCGTTTTATCGTTCCCTATTTCTACATGGCACGAGCTTCCGAAGTGTCAATTCTGCGAGCCACCGTGTTCCGGCACTCCTCCGTCGTCAGGGTCCCCAGCCTCGTTCCCTAATGTGCGATAGGAGTACATTTTTTCTGCCTGTTTGCGGTCCGCAGAGGCCCATAAGACTTTTAGAATCCTTCCAAAATATACCCAGACTAATCCGGACGGTGTCGCGAAAAGAACTGCGAGAGCCACAAAAGACACCACGTGACGCGCAGTGAAAGAGAGAAAGAAACGATTGAAACAAGATGGATAGTGGAGTTCTGTCGAGAATGATCGCCAGGGGGCGTAACTCCTTCGTCCAGTGGCCGATTTTCTGCGGATTAAGAGATCACTGGGTAGGTAAAGTGTTTCCGCTAGTTCTCGTTGTTTTGCCATATTTGTCAGAGTGGCGCGTAGTAGAGATTATAAGCAGCGCGTGACAACGTGTACTAGGCACCTTAAGTTAGTCTTAAAGGATTGCATGTGGCAGTTTTCACGACGAACACACAACGCGGATATATATGGTGGTAGTGATGAACTGAAAGATACAAGCGTCCTTACACAAAAAGGAAAGGTCTTTGATCTGCACTCCATCTTGAAACCTCTCAACTGCTTCACAGAGCCCGTAAGAGAACAAGAGAGGTTGACGTCACAAATTCACGCGGCTGAGGCGAGGGAACGCAATGGGAGTGCCGATCGTGTGACTCTCTCACGGGTGCTAGCTACGCAGCTCCTACGTCACACTGTATTCTTTACGTCATGTAAGCAGGGTCACGCAGCTCCACCCATGGCTGATTTTTCAGGGCTTTTTTTTTTAATTGAATTGCCCCGCGACAAGATAAGTTAAGCAGAAATGTTTTGTGTGGTAGCCCCCCCTGAGGGATTGCTAGTGCAAGCCTAAATATAATTTCACTGCTCATTTAAAGCTACAAATATTGTTAATTTTCCATTCCCTACGTCACGCGAGGATCGTGTCGGCCGTCCGTGGCCGATTGTTGTTGTTTTTTTTCTTCTTCTTCTTCTTTCTAAATTTGATTGCGCAGTTATAACTTATACATTTATAATACACCGCACAGAGAAACTATGCTGCATGGGAACTCCCGATGGACAGCTTGACAGGTGGGATAGGGTTTCAAACCAACCACGTTAAATGGCACCTCATTTCTCCTTTAAGGTGGACGCACACAGAAGAGCTACAGTTGCCGAAAAATGGAGATGACGGATATGCAGAAATCTCGCACTGAAATTGCGATGACAGCAGCCTTCCCCTCTGCCCTCTCCCCCTTCCTTCCTGCTGTCCTCTTTCCGCCTGTCCACGTCTGCACGCCGCTCGCAGTCACAGTCACAGTTGCTTCGCTCCGCTAACACGGAATAAAACAAAACAGCAGTTTTGCAGTAGGACCACAGCAAATACTCCAGCTACGCTCTAAAAACGGATCTTGTCCGCGTAACACACTCAAGGTCAATCAGTATTGGAACGACATCGCTCCCTTTCTTGATTCGCTGACGAGGAGTTTTGTACGCCATTTTGTGACCGAGGCATACAGACCATGCTGCATAGGCCACGCACTTGATCTGTGTTTGCCAACTCTCAACTATTCAAGATCGGCTCTAGGGGTGACGCCGGCTGTGGCCACTGTCAACAACCTGAAACAATCGAGCACATCCTGCGAAAATGCAGAGAATACCATTCGGCGCGCGAAGCCCACCTCTCTCAATCCAGCTCTGGCTAGCGGGCATCCTCTACCCCGGTGGTTCTTATGCCGAACGTTCCGCTAAAGCAAGAAACATTGATCTCTTTCTGCAGGAGGCGGGTCTTGCTCAACGACCACTCTAACACTTTGCTCTCTCCGACGAACTCACGCACCCTCTACGCATCTCCACCCTTCATTCTACATCCGTTTTCTTTATATATATATATATATATATATATATCTTGAAAAGTTGGAGTTGGGTCGGACGGCTACGTAATTATAGTGAACGTTGAGATAAATGAGAGAATGAGAGACAGAAGACGAAAGTAGGGAAAGTAACAAGAAAGGGTTTATTAAAACTTAGAAGTTATAAAAGTTAGGGGCGATGTCTCCGTTACGGCGGAAGCTCCGCAAAGTAGGCGCGAAGAAGGCGGAACTTCCGCCGTAACGGAGACATCGCCCCTAACTTTATAACTTCTAAGTTTTAATAAACCCTTTTTTGTTACTTTCCCTACTTTCGTCTTCTGTCTCCCATTTATCTCAACGTTCACTATATATATATGTGTGTGTGTGTATATATATACAGTGTTACACAAAAGGCATATCGTTTTCCACAATCAGGAAGCAGAACGACACCCCACTCCACAAGATGATGTCATTCTGAACACTGGCTGGCCTTCAGCATGTTATGCGACGTAGTGTTATCGTCATGAGAAGGTGCTCTCTTCGGAGGACCTGGTCTTTCGCCCAACTTGTTTACCATAAGAATCCTCGACCGTGCATGCTTGTCAACGGCCCGTTTCTTTCGCCTTGCGTTTTGGACGCACTACGCTATTCCTGGAGATATCGATAAAATCTCTCCGAGCGGAAACGGGAAAAACTCAATTTTCTGACGCTTCGAAAACCGTGGGACGTTCTTTCTGATTCTCCTGCAGCTGCTGCACGGGCGTCAAAGCAGCTCGTCTGCGTTTGTAAGAATTTGGTCCAGGCAACCGTTTTAATATCACTCGCGAATGCCCTTCCTCTCTATCGCACCCTCCGAGAAAGGAAACAGAGGGGAAAAAATAAAACATTCCGATCGTCGTCGAAATGACGATATAGCTCGATGCGACGGAATTTCACACGTCGAAAGCGCTCGCAACATCAAAATCGAAGACGAGTAAAGAATAAAATTAAAAAGTGAAGCTGCACACGACACGACCCTCGATTTCCACAGCTTTCTAACATGATTCCCGGATGTAGGTTTCCCGTTCCGTTTATATATTTATATTTGTGGTATTATTTTAGTCCGTGTTTTTCTTTTCTTTTTCAGAAGTTTTCTTCGTAAGAACTGCAGCTGTTGTGCTAAGCTTGATATTCAGGAAGTTCCCTCTTCCACTAATCAGAAAGCGTAAACAACACGAAAGTCGACTCGAAGACAATGTTTAAAAAAAAGAGAGAGGGAAGTCGCACGATATCAGCACGGAAAGCAGCAATAAGCTCAGCTCGCAGGCCCGGGTCTCGTTAAAGGAACGACAAGCCGAGGTCGGCGCGTTTTTCTCGAACTTGCTCCCCAAAGTTTGGCGCCCTCTGAACGCACGTAGAAAAACAACAGCGTCCTGATTTCGAAATGAGCCAACAAGTAAAAATTATACGCCAGAGCAGTGCGGTAACGAGGCCGAGAATAAATTCGTAAGGAGGTTCCCTCTTCCCTTCCTGGCACCTTTCGAGACAAAACACGCATTTCAAAGCAGACGACAATACGACAGCGAAACAAAATGTCCAAACGGGGGAAAAACGAAAGGAAAAAAGAAAAATGCATTCAACACCGAGCAGCTGCGAAGGGCATTAGAAAACCCGACATGGGCCCAGCGGCGAAGGAATGAAATTGGAAACCACACCGTTGGAGATGGCTGCTCAAACGTGCTAATGGCCACCAAAAGTCCCTCTATTTCCAGAGAGTGGGGGAACATTTCGTCTGCGCTGGAATTCTACCGCAACTTTTAAATGGCACTTTGAAGTGATGAATTGCTGGAGGGGTTGGCTTATCGTTATCGCACGTTTCAAACGGGATTTCCGTGAAAGGGACATTTTGCAACGTCGTTAGGGCATGTTGGAGTGTTGCTGTGTAGAGGTCGAATGGGCAGAGATATCATTCGCGCGATAGGAGCCCTGTGTGTCAGTACTGTGCGAGTAATGAATGACGTGAATAAACTATTATGGTCTACCGACTGGATGTGTGCTGACGCTGCACGTTCTTTGACTTAGTTGGAAAGGTTACTTCCGAAATGTTACCCTACGCTGTTAAAACGAAGCTTCACCACACAGCGTCCTTCAGGACAACCATTGCACAGAGTAACGCCAGTTGATTTATCACTCGAGATTTTCGAGAAGTGCCAGGCGTGTGCCTTTTTGTGACATGTAACGGAACCACATACGTGCCACAAAAAGGCGTATGTCTCCAGTTTTCAACAAATCAGGGGAGAGAACAATGTTATGCGGAACGACAGCTCACCCACGTGACAACCGGTGACAGTTATCAGACGAGTGTAATACCCCTGTGACACGGGCAGTCTTCAATGATGATTGAAACCAATGGCCGTTGAACAGGTACGTAGCGCCACCAGGCGTGCAACATGTCAACCTGTCAGGGAGCATTGGATCCAATGCTTTTTGAGAAGTTGACACGTTACACACTTGGTGCCGCTACGCGCATGTTCAATGGTTATTGGGTTCAATCATCGTTGAAAAACTTCCCGTGTGACAGGGGCATAGTACTGCTTTTTTAGACTTTCCCAAGTGCTTCAACTGCTTGGTTAGCGTAGCCGAGCAACTCCCTGAGAACGAGAAAATCTTATCAGAGAAACGAAACGCTCTCGAGCAGAGTAATAACTATATTGTATCCTGCAGCCACATGCAAGGAAAACGCACGTCGATGTCGCACACTGCTAATGAAAGCGGCTGCAATACTGGGGACGTGCTCGTACAGACGTGCCTCACCTAATTGCATTAAGCTCAAGAAAGGCCAGAAACAACAGCCCCCGTACAATATTGGCTGGATCGTTAATTAAATTTGTCGAAGTCGGGAGCGTGGTTTTCTTCGCACGCATATGCACCGTTCCACGTTGCCAGAGTTCGCCCGGGGATCCTGCCCTTACCGCCATAACGTGTAAGTGTGTACTTGTGCTGCGCGCGTACTAATCACGTTCAATGGGATAGGAAGGCTTACACGGAAAAATCGCTGATGATCTCGTCTTAAAGAGAGAACGAGAACAAAGAGAAGTGAATACAAGCTTATTCACGCTAATACCTTTTTTCTAGGGCTGTACCAACGTTCAGATTTTTCGAATGCCGAAGCGAATAATTGTGTAGTATTCGATTCGAGTTCCAAATCGAATATGGAATTCTATATTCACATTTCGAGTTGAGGGGATGGCCCTTTGGAATTGAATAGATTCAAATAGTTTCGGAGCAACACACGGCATCCGAAAAACGTAATCACAAGAAAGGCGATAAAGCAAAGTGAGTGTAGCTTCATGCGAAGACCGATATGCCATATATCACTTATATACGCTGCATTCGGTTCGCTTATACATATAACGCTATTCGCTTCGTATCCGCTTCGACTTTGACGTAACTATTAGCATAGCCCTACTTTGTTTTCACGTCGATGCGAAAGCAAGTGGACTCGATATCCCCGATTTCTTGTCCGGTGTTATGCATTGTGGGTCGTTTTGAACTTCTTGTGCGATAACATTCGTGAATTACACATTTATACTTACAAATGCAGCTTGCTTGACATGGTCTCTCCTCGTGAACATAGAATGCCTCGTTGGTTTGGCAACTCCTAAGCGTATTGTTGTTGATGGCATATATTGTTCATATAAAAGGGAGTAGCCAGCACCAGCAATGCACAAACGTTGTGCACCGCTGTCTACTCCCGTTGATAATGTACCGACTACGCCAGATTAGTACTATAGTATTTTGGTCAGGGTGTCGAACCGCAAAAAATACGGGTTCGGTTCGAGTTCGCGTTGCTTGGATTTCGTTCCGGTTCGGTCACGCCAAAAATCGAACCGGTTCGCAGCCCCGAACCGGTTCGTGAACCAGTTCAACGCTTCCATTTTATATCTCCCATAAAGCTGCTTTTATCAGGAAATGTGTGGCTAGTAGCGTATTGCTGTTGTCTGCACTGACGTTTTTAGTGGTCAGGTACTCCCTTTAGCGAGAGAAAGGATAAATGGATGAACACTTATTGCAAATAGAGCCCACGGTGATGAAGCGGTGTAGTCGTGCTACTTTCTGTTCCCAAAGTCTCGTTTTTCAAACGCACAGTGCCAGCAAGATACACTTAAAGGAAGCGTAATAAGATGGACAGCATTACATAGACGATGGTACTTGCCGGCACATTGCATTCGCAGCGTGAATCGATCTGAAACCGTACTGAAGCATGTCGAAAATAAGTCTGCCAGCCTTGCTGTGTCCTAGCTCACACTTAACCTAGTGTACCACTTAATCCACAACACAAAGGCAACGTGTCACGACATATTGTACTACCAATAAGCGGAACTACATTTACTTTTCAAACCATGACCAATCAAACAGGCACCGTTCTGCATATGCTCCTTCTCCACATCTCATGTTTCTGACTTGTTTAATTTTTACTGCTCACGTGTAAAGGGAAATGTTGCGCGCTTACTTAATCACATATTGGTCCCATAGAGCTAGACTGTGGTTTGCAGACAGTAGCCGTAACTTGAGTGTTCTACGACAGATGGACCAACCTAAGATTTTTCATGCCTCGCGTCGTACCCCGACCTGCTGCGACTCTTTGAGTTGGCATCCCGTTCTGCCGTTCTCTTCTGCACAGGATGGGTCTGGTTGAGCCTCCGTTGTGCCTCGAGTGTGATGTGGTGGATGACGGCGGCCACGTCTTGCTGGAATGCTGCCACTTCAGATCAGAGAGACAGTCACTCCTTTCCGGCATTTTGCGCATGACAGACCGCCCAGTGGAGCTGACTCATTTATTGGGTCCTTATTGGGATACTTCGCGCAATCAACTGAATGCAATCCGTCTGCTGGTAGCCTTCCTGAGTGAGACTGGTCTCACAACTGTATTGTGAACACCAAGTGCGAACTCCCTTTTAGTGTGAACTGCTGACACCGTATCGCTGTGTCAGCACCGTAGATCTGTAGTGTGCTATTTTGTTTTCCCGCTCTACTGATTGAGTGCCCGTGAGTATGTGAGAGATCCCGCTGTGATTCAGGGTTTTCATTCAGAGTGTGTAATAGCTCTATAGTTTTTGCAATGGAGCATGTAGCACCCATGGGGAGTTGCTGAAAGCTCCAAGGTTTATTTATTTTACTAATTTACTAGCTAGTTAACTAACTAGAGCTACGCAACTGGCCTACTCCATTCCTGCTTCATTCGTCCGCGTGACGCCTCCTCTCAGAAGAGCAGACGACGCACCGCGTGCGTGGTGCGCTATCCGCGGCGCTCACAAGGACAGCTGCGCTCCAACGTGTTAAAAAAGACGCTGAAAGTATGCTTACTATACGTCCTCGTTTCACCGCTAGCTGAAAATATGCGAAATCCATGATATGGATGTGTGATGATACCAATGTGTCCTCGTTCAGGGATTGAGGGGAACTCTTATGCTGACTTCTTTTATGTCCGAACCGTTTTGTTGCGAACCGGTTACCGCTATTATTTTTTACGGTTCTGCTTCGGTTCGAGTTCAACAGTGTCATGAAAATTTCGGTTCGGGTTCGGTTCCGGCAAAAATAACGGTTCGGGTATGGTTTTCGGTTCGGGTTCGGTTCGACACCCTGAATTTGATATTGTTCATAATTAGTCGCAATAAACACAAAGACCGATTCTACGTTTATTGCCGCGAGCGGAGAGACTCCGGCAAGACATCCGCGCGTGACAGCGCGTTACAAGAAAGAACTGCCATTCTGAACTTTAATTTCGGTTTATGCAAGATAGCTACTATTGTGATTGAGTCACTGTTGGTCCTGTGAGTCACGCTTCCGATTTCTGGAAAGCGAGTGACGTACGCCTTTTTGTAACAATTAATATCACTGCACGAGTGCCACAAAAAGGCGCACGCCTCCCGTTTTCAACAAATCGGGAGAAAGGGTCGGTGTTGGTAATGTTAATTTGTCACGCCTTTTTGTAACAATTCATATTATTGCACAAGTCCGCAAGGACCTTGGGGCTTGATGAATAAATAAGTGTTGCAGAGAGAAGTACGCCTCCCGTTTTCAACAAATCAGGGGAGAGAACGATGCTATTCGGGATTCTGGTTGGCTCCGAGCGGGTTATGTGGTAAAGTTCTCTTTTTAATAATAATTGGGTGTTTACGTCGCGAGACAACTGAGATCATGAGCGACGCCACAGCGGTCGGTCTGTAGATTGCTTTTGCCCACCTGAGGGTTCTTTAACGTGCGATGAAAGCTCATCACACGGCACCTCGTGTTTAACGTCCCTCGCGGGACGGCGTGTCTAAGCAACTTGTACCCTGCCACCAAGTTGCTGGCGGCCTCGGCCGTGTTCGAACCCGCGATCTCGGGATCAGAAGGCGAACGCGCTACCGACTGAGCCACCGAGGCCAGTAAGTTCTCTTTTGAGAGTGCAGGCTCATACAGGACATGTCGCAAATGCCTACCAGGCGCTCGCAGGGAGTTTCCCGTCACTAAGCGAGAGGACTCTGGCGTCACAACAGAAAGGCTTGAAGCTTTGCTTTCAAGTTAGCAAAACCAGGGCGTTCGCTAGAAAAACTGATGCGATATCGCTTCCTCCCCAATTTCAGCTTATTTTCTCGATTTGGAATAACAGTTTCACATTCGCCTTTCCCTACTTTGTTCTTTTTTATTTTTATTTTATTTCTTTCACTGTCAGTCGGTGGTCAGATATAGTCGACCACAAATCACTGGACACAGCAAACATGCGAGAGCCGGATTAATACAAATAGCGGAGGAGATCAGAAGTAACAAACACTTCGGTCATAGCAAATAGGAAAAAGCCAGTGTTGTCGAAAGAACCCACAGACGCCGACGCATGCCCCATACATCACTTCACAGATAAGGGCTTGAAGGCCAAAGCGCAAGAAGAAGAAGAAAGATAGAAAAGCTTCCATATGAGGATGAGTATTTTTCGTGCAAGCGCGCGGGAGAAAATCCCGAGATTAATTGTGCAAATGGAAGCAGAACACGCCATATGATGAAGAAAACGACGACTGCCTGCGCCAAAAAATGGCACGAGGAAACAACTGGAAGACATGTCGACCGTTCGTGACCGAAGATTGGGGAGAACATTTTTGGTACAGCCAAACGAGTTCTGGTGCAGATGACGGTACTTGCGCAGTTTTCGGTTTCCCGAAGTAATACAAGCGGAGGAACGGTTATAGCCTTGACTCGCGTCTTTTCTGGAGTAAATTCATTCGGCTGAATGTCTGGCCGTCCTCCGTTAACGTGAAAGCAGAAGCACGTTTGTGTTCGCATGAGACAATGAAGGATTTGTTTTCGTTGGTAAACATTGTTCCCAGCACCATGTATCAGAGATTTCCTGCGCACGTTAAACAACCCCAAGTGGTCGACATTATCCGCGGTCCTACCTGTACGTGCAGCAGTAGCCACGCAAGTGTGGGCGGACTCGCCTTACTTGTGAATCTACTCCCAATTATTTTTTAAATTTTTTGTCGTTCGTTGTCGCACACGAGGAGGTATTCCTTAAACAACGAGAATTGCCCTGAGTTACTTGAATAGGTATTCCGTATATTGTTATCAGGAATGTGACGGAACTTTGCGGTTCCAACAGCTCTACGAACCTTCGTTTTCTTTTTTTTTTTTTTTCGGTTTCGAGCAGGTTCGAATGGTTTGATACCATTTCAGGGCATATGCTATCTATTCCGTAGCGGAATCTAGGGGCAGAAAAACACGATTATTTCTGTGTGGGGCAATTAATGAATGCGAATCATGTAAAGTAATTGGAGCGTGTCGGTTCTTGCAAGTCAAACAAATTGTCAAAACTGACAAATATATATGTGGTCGCGGCGCATGCGCAAACGTGTCGAACGTCCTTCTTGTCACACGGTACTTTTTTAAGTTCGATCTTCTTCGAACCCCTACGAACTAGAACCGTGACTAACTTGCGGCATCACTTTCTTAGCAGATGATCAAAACGGGGTTATAATGTTTAAGAGTATACAGTACAGCATTTTCTATTTGAATTTGTTTTGACTAGTATAATATTCTGTAGCAACAAACAACGTGAGGTAACCTGCTTGGGGAGGGTATCTTGGGAGAGCAGTGCTCTGTATCAGAAAAAAAGTGTTGGGCGGTACCTCCGAGGATCATCTTAGCTGACAAGTATTAGTCCCATACACCATGCACTCTTTTCTGTTCTACCACGCGTTCTGATCATTAGCTAATGAATACTAACAAATCCCAGTCGCGCTCTCCCGCTATTCTTTCCAAGTGTTATTACCACAAATGTGTCTCTCTTTCTGGCTTACACTCAGAGCTGAACTAATGCTTATCTTTTCTTTCCCTGCAGGAAGACATCAGCGTACGACCGCACATTACCTCCAACGAAGGAGCTCTTCCTCGAGTACTTTCCCGTGTTCCTGTCACCCGCAGGACAAAAATCGCCCCACGGCCTTCTTCAAACACCGAAATGACCTCGCGGTGATTTGTGGACGTTTCTTTCTCTCCCCAATGGGCCTAATAGGTATTGGCTTCCCTGTCGAAATGTCGCCCCTACCCAACCGAACGGAGCGGTGATGTCTGCTGGCTGAAGACGAAACGCCACAAACGTCGGCCATGAGAGGCTTCCAGAGCTTCCCAAGACACGCCCTCTTCCTTCTTGCCCTTCTCGCGTCTCACGATGTCACTTTGTGTCGCCCCAGCGGATCGGATACCGCATGGGGTTCCAGGATCTCTTCTTGGTTTTCGAAGTCTCCCGCGAACAAAGAGGTTACACCGACAGAAAAAATGTCGAGTCACGCGTCGACTACATCAACGTCCACGACGACATCGCCTTCTACGGAATACACGATACAGAAACGATCTGACGAGACGACAACGGAAGTTACGTCAAAGTCTGCGTCTGCTGTGCCAACAGTGGGTGGGAGAGAGAAAACGGAAGTCGATGTGCAGCTGGCTAATTCGTCTTCGACTTTGCCTGTAAACTTAACGGCGGACGCAGACACTCAGACTGTGATATCGACGAAGAACTTGTCTCGTACCGCCAACAAGTCACTGGATTGCCATGGTGCGGTATGCGGGGAAGAAACAGCTGTTACTTCTCCTACGCAACCAGGGACATTAACGGAAATCTTAATGCATTCTTCTACAACGGCAGCTATTGATTTGCCCGCTGTGCAGGAAAAGGCATCGACAGTAGAAGCAGCATTGTCGACAAGTGGCCGCTTGACATCGCCAACAGAAGGTAGCGCTACGGTGGGAACGATTTCATTGATCGATGAATCGACGACCTCCAAAAGTAGTAGGGGAGGGAACGAGCGAAGGAAATCGTCCCTCTCTAGGGGGAGGAACCGTAAAAATCGTCTTCCCACCACGTTAAAACCCGACAAGAGGAAATCTGTCGCTAAGAACACAAATTCCAGCATAGAAGACGCAACAAAAAGCCCGGTAACGCATCAAAATGATCCACCGTGGAACTTTGGCCCGAGTGTTGATCCTGATGACAGAGCTAAAAAGATCAGCAGTGACTCAGTCGTCAAGAAGGTGCCACCTTTGTCGACGTCGTTGAACAAGAAATATCGGGAAATGCCTTATGGAACCGTATTCTTCTGGAAGTTTGGCCCTAACTTGAAAGAAGCTAAGAAACAATGGGGTGCTGCCTGGGAGTACCATGCGTACTTGTTAGGAACTCTCTTTGCTCTGCTCGGAACGTTCAGCCTAATCAGTCTGATACATCTCAGATGGTCCGACCGACTGTTAAACAAGACTTACCTTGTGGCTATCGACATCATGATTCTTGTAGCCGCTTCTTGCAGGTCTGTGTTTCTGTTGTACGATCCCTACGATGTTACAGGGAAATATCATCCAGTTACGGCCTACCTACTCTTCAATATTGCCTACCCTTCACTGTCATCGGCGTGTTCCGTCATGTTCCTGGCTTTGCTAAACACGACAAAGGTAAACCTGCTCCCTCAGAAAGTCCAGCGCCCTAGTATCCTGGCCACGGTTGTCGTCTTTCACTTCTGTTTCTCAATTGCGTCGGACATCGTCGTTGGGTTCTTCTCAAAACCTATTACGTTGATCTTAGCTTGTCAAGTATTTTTCCTCATGTGGACCTTTCTCCTGAGCATCGCGTACTTCTATGTCTTCCAGCAGCTCTTTAAGGCAGCTCTACGGAAACAGAGTGAAATGATCCGATTAACCTTCACGAAGCTTCACATCGACGGAGCTGAACTCCCTAGGAGACTTCCACGCCCAACTCTTGCTACGTCAGTTAAAGTCGCGTTGATTACAGCAGTACTAGCGCTCGTCATGACAGTCTTGCAAACCTATGGTCTTGTTTCCATCTACAGAGTTCCTCCACAGCTAAAGCCAGACTACTGGTGTTGGTGGGGATTTCATTTCGCTTCAAGGATCTTAGAAATCGCCATGTGCGTGACAATGTTGTATATCGCGAGCCAACCAACGAAACACCACGAGAATAGTGACGACACCACGCCTTCCTATTGGAACCCGTGCAACGCCTTCAGGCGTAATAGAAACAAAGATGTACCTGATTTCGAAACATACGCGAACCAATACGCAGCGCAATACGGATTTCGAAACGAAAACTTCAACACGTCACTCGACTCCTCGCGTCCATGGGATCCTCTCGGTCCTGAGTTGACGCAGAGCTTTCAAAACCCAGGAGCAATTCTGGCAGCTGAAAGAAACGACGATAATGTTGCGATGACTAACATCCCGAGACCCTCCATTGTACAGAGCAATTCGACTGTGAGTCATTCTTTGCTGTCTGCGAAGCAATCGAGGAGTGGAAATCCGAGCACTTCCACAGATGGAAGAAGTACAACTTTGAAAACGGTGGGAACGTTGACATCAGTATCCGAAGGAGGGCGTTCGACGACGTCATCTCGTCCGCAATCGATGTTGTTCAAAGAGAAAGGCTTTATCCGTTTCCGTAAAGACGACGATCCGGAGCAACCTCTCGACGTAACTGACGAGGAAGAAGAAGAAGAAAGCGACTCCCTCAGGGCCCACATGGGGTCGAGTATCCACACCCTGTGCGACGACGAAGACACGGCTCAAGACTGCTTGTCACCTTTCTTTCACGGCTGCATGAACCAGGCTCTTGCAAAAGGCATGAGTGGCTGCAGTCTGGAAACCACAGATTTGTCTTCGGACCAACTGAGCAACGTTACCAGGAACGATGGTCTTTCCGGGAGTGCTGTCTTGGATTTTCAAGGGAGCAGGCGGTTTGGCAGCACATGCAGTTCAGAGAGTGCGGCGAATAGCTTTGACGTGGCGTTCTATTTGGGCGCCAACGCCAGGCATCCATTTTGCTGCCCTCATCATAACCTTCAGGAAGACACCAGGTATGATGTATTTATTAAAAGTCGAGTGCGTTTCAGATTCTTATATACGCCATAAAATAGGAGCACGTTCTTTTTCGCATATGGTAAAACCGAGTGCATTTTCAACGTCGGTGTGCAAACGACATGTTTTTATGCATTACAGATTGAGAACTCGTCACGACAAAATCTGCGCCCGGAGTGTCTCTCCCATCATCTGCAGAACCGCGGCGCGACGCTTCTGTGACCCACACCATATGAAGCTCAACCTCACACACGGTCACACTAGTCCAGGCGTCGTAAACGCATCCTGCGGCACAGAAGACATCACCCCGGACTCCGCGGTCTACCTCGACCTTCACCTGTCACCAGACGATGTGGGCCAACCGAACTTCTCACAAGAGCAACCTCTCCTGACGTCCTCCTTCCGCAGGAGATCGTCCATAAGCCACTCTCTGAACGACCTTAACAGGACTTCGGCGCAGAGCAGTGGTTCATCGACGAGGTCGCGGAAGGCTTCAAGCCGAGGGTTTCTGAACAGGCTACGGGGTTCGACATTCTCGCTCAACGCGAGCCTCAACGGGTACGAGCCTTTAGAATCGGATGAGTGTTCAACCTACTTTTGCGGCGCGTCGTTAGGGAAAGAGACGAAAGTGCGCATTAAGCGGTCCTGCAGCGACGTTAGGCCTAGGTCTGCTCTTGAGACACGGATGGCCCAGAAACGTGCACTCATTGGCGAGCTTTGCCACGGAGACAGTGGAATGTTGGACGCGGCGGACCAAACGCAGCGAGTGGACGGGTGTTCGCAGACTGACCCCTGCGTCATCAGTGACACATGTGGTGACGTCGCCGGTGTGAAGGAAAGGATAGTTCCCATCGAGGTGTGACGACGGTGTGAGACGGGGCGTGTTTCTTCGTGTAGTTCTTCACCTCTTCCTATTAACTCCTCGCATTCGTCATTCGTTCCTTACCATCTAATCTTCAGTTCTTGAACGACCTATAGTGAACTGGGCCGGAGAAGCGGACAGTGGCTATGAATTTATTCTTCCACAGGACAGAAAGAAAAGTGCGGAACACTGTGTCGATGCGTAGGGCGGGCTAATGCCTGCCGACGAGTAATACCTAATTCACAGAGCTTTCAACTGGTACGGCAATGTAACAATACTGCTGGGTGCAAGTAGTGCGCGCTCATGGCGACGGACCGCTTTAGATCTAGTCGTCCCGGACATAACGAACTTTAAAAGTTATATGTGAATAAGTGCGTTTATTACAGTGCCAATGACCGTTGTATCCGTACATCGTTATATCGGGAGCGCTTTATAAATTATAATTCTTAATTAACGAGACTGACGAGAGAACTAAACTAAATACGATAGTCGTTGTCGTATTCTAACAGTCTTGGATGTCAGGCATGTCCGGCATTGTCTAAAAAATTGGAAAGCAATTTGATTGAAGGAAGAGGCGATACATTATAGCTCATTATTGCGTCGCTTTATGTCGAAAAGAAACTCGTTGTTGGCAGAACCGATTCTTCAAACGCCAATATATTCGTGACTGCTCAGTACTCTTGTGGCTTAGTGGAGCACTCTAGCAATTTTCGGCACCTAAATATTATGCGCATATTTTTTTTCTTCTTTTGCCGGTGACTAAACATACGCCGCTTGATTTGTATATTCAGTAGAATGAACTTTGATCTTTTAGATAACCCTTATCTTTAGACATCTTTAGATAGATTTTAGGGCAAGATAGGTTCCAATGTGTCTTTGTGTTCATTTTATCTTCAGTACGATGACCTTCCTTTATCCTGGACAACTTTGTGCTTCATTCTCTAACAAAAGGACACACTGGTTGTTGTCAGAATGCTCCTTCAAGAGAGAGAGAAATACATGATGAAGCCTGCATATGAGTGCACAATATTATAAGGCGAGATCAACACTTCACTTTCATAATCATCCAGATGTATCTCAATGCCTCTGTTACAGACAGCTGTTGTGCTGCAGCTCTGTATTCTATTACAGGTCACATTTTGAGGCAAGTTCCCCATCATGCTTGTAATGCAGTTTTCTTTTTTCTTGCGCGTGCTTTTGTGCAACATTGAACAATGTTGTGCAACGTTCCGTGGACGTAAAAAGGACGAAGGTTTATTTTACAGATTCAAATAATTTTATTAAGCGCATAAATTTGTACGGTTTCTGATGAGGGACAGTGAGCCCTTACCTACTTCACAGGCCAGACGTCGAACAGAAAGCCATGCCTTCATCACTCGTGTCGAAGAAAATGAAGAGGCACGTATACGGTTTTTATATTCCCACTAGTCACAGTAGACTATGACGTCAAATATTTATTTACCATAAACATAATCACGAAACGTAGCCTACGGTTTACGGGAGACATTTTGGACAGAGCTAATTTATCTTTCACGTGCCATGCATTTTATTTTTGTATAACTAACTTGCACCATGGCTTCCCCTAGTCAGATTAGAGCGCACGAAGGATACTATCTAGTCCTCACATTCCACCAGCGAAATGATAATTATATTACATACGCAGTGTACATACGCATATCGCATTCAGTCGATGCTCAAACATGAACACTGACCTACAAACGAGCATATCCGCAGGCATCGAGTGAGCAATCACTTTTTATTTCGGGGTCATATTTCTGCTACTGCTGTGCCAATCAAGTAATAACGCCAAAATGATGACCAATTTCGAACAAAAGTGAATACTGTGCCAACTGAAACATTTAGTCAAATATTGTACACTTGGACTCTAAAGGTCTATCTTTTATGTTCTATATGTTTTGTTGAAGCATAAAGATATCAATGAAAAAAGGAAAGCTGTCTCATGTGTCAGATTTATTTGTGTATGAAGTCCCTTTGTCTATTGTTTATTGTTAGAACCCCAAAGGCCAGAAGGCATTACATGAGTGAAGGAAATACAAAAGAAAATTATTACAACAACCACCGAATAATCAATGTGGCTTTGAGGCCAGACAGTCTAGACAAGCGTCCCAATTGAAAATACAACATAAGAAGATGATTATGTGCGATACGAGGTAAGGTGATGCGCTGCTGTCGATTTGAAGGATGAATGATCATCATGGATGGATGAGATTCCTTCGGGCAATGAATTCCAAAGTTTGATGGTGAGCGGGTAGGAGGGAGTGAAGGAATGCGTTGGTGTGACAAAAAAATGGTTCGCACTTGTAAGGATGGTTGACACGCCTGCTCGTGTTGCTGTTTCTAAAAAAAGATCATACGAGAGAATTTCTGAGTGGTCCAATCGGCAAGTAAATATAAGTATAAGCATATTTGATTCGATATATTTCAGTGGACATAATTCCCCGACTCAGGCGAGGGCACAATGGTGAGCTGTACAATTCGAAATTGTAAATCCAAAACACAAATCGTGAAAGCAAAAACGCACTGTAAGCTGGTAACCACGCGTTTCATATATGTACAACTGTACAAGCTGGCTGCTTCGATTTTCAATATTTTTAGAACTCGTATTCTAATTTTATAGCAGTCCAAGCTATATTTGATGTACGTCAGTCACTGAAGTTTTTGTTATCTAGCAGTTATTGATAGTTCAAAAGAATGCGACAAATATATTTTCTACAATTCTGTAGGGGTAAGTAATTGGAAAAGCCTGCATTGTTATTTCAATACTAATATCTACGAAACCGAATACCAAGTCGATGCTGCTGAGCACATGAGCTTGCACAGCCAAATGGCGCGTGCCGGGAGATTTCTACCAAGATGGAAGCAGTAAATTAAAAACTGGCAAATACTGCGGAAAAAAATTGCTTAATCGTCATTGCTACGGATATGGCAACGCAATGCGTTGGATGGGTTTTGGCATTGGGAACGTTCTTCCTATATTTCTAAACTTCCTAATTCGATGCAAAACTCTGACTGTAGGGGGTTTGAGTAATATTAACATATTCATCTGCTAATGTTAGACACCAGTACACCCTTCATTTCATCAGACGGTAGGAACGAAGCTGTCTAATATGCGAAAGTATTCGCATATTATAGTGTTTTAGCTGAATGTGTTTACATCCCGCTCCGCTTACGGTCAACGCCACCTAGAGACAGAAGGCCTACTTGTTGCCTCCTCTCCCTCCTTCGCTACGTGGACATATAAAGTCAGAATTCGTCTGCAACTGCGATTCGCCGTTTTGCGAATTCAAGAACTCGCAAATGATTGCAGCTAACTTGGAACCTGTAGACCTGAATCTGTAGACAAAAAACACAACACGCTTTCCAGAAAATCAGTTTTGAGAAAGATATGGGACCGGTTTGCGCTTTATTGTGAAGGTTTCCCATATATTACGCAGGGACGTTCAGTCACTACTCGCAGACGACGGCGGTTCGTCTCCATGGCTACCACCGCTTAAAGCACGTTCGTGATTGGCTACCGCCATGGAAAACACGATCCTGATTTGCTGAGACACCTTAATTCCGTAAACCCGCTCCGGTTAGCGAGTGGAGCGGAGGCGCCGCTCCAGAAGCCCGTTCCGTGCTGAGCGTTGTGCGCATGCGCGTTCGCTGGCCGCTGAATGAAGCGAAACGATTCAAGGAACACTCATTAAACAGATTCAGCTAAAAGTTTAGCAAAGTTTAAAAGGACTACAGTATAGGCCGAGCTGTGACATTGCTGGGGAGATACCCGTTAGAACTGGACACTTCTTCAGGTAAGGCACATGCCCATGCCCAAACGAGTCGGGTATCAAAACCATGGAAACCCAGTCGGTGGAACTCGCGGTACGGCGACTGGTCGCATTTAGAAACGACCGAAAACGCACTTGAGGGTTACAAGATTTGGGACAACCGACGAAAAGACTTGCCAAAGAATCGTTGAATAGTGTGAAGCCTCACAGTCACCGATTGCTCTAACTAGACGAGAAGCGCTGTAAGTCATCGTACCGCGCCCCAATCCTGGTGACTGGTTGTACAACAAAGATGCAGCTTTTCGTTGTAGGTGGTTGACTAAAGGAAACAAGGGCTTAGTGCTAGGTATTCAGCGAACAACTTCCCTTTTCTTAAGACTATTCGAGAATAGACAAAATACAAAAACGCCGTAAAGTCCACTAAGGAGGTAGTCAGAATCAAATTTATACGGTAGGAGCATATACAGGGTGTCCCAGAAAACGTGTCATTGAATTATAATAAAAAAACTACGCCACCTAGAATCATGCGGTCAACAGCATTTGTTCTTATTAGGTTTTTGCCACCTCCTAATGTGAATGTCATGTACTCAAGTTTAAATTATGTAAATATTTGCGAACTAAACTCGGAAATTTGCCAAGTAAAGGTCACTTTTTTACCCCGCCAATATGAAGAGCGTGCCGAATTCACTCAAATCCATGATAATTCACAGTGATATTCACGAGCTATCCCACCGGAAAAAATAGTCGAATATCATGCTTTTCGGAGCACCGGACCATAGCGCGCGATGACTTTTTGAGCGCAATCGCTCCCAGTGCGACGAAAAGAGGTTCCGAAGCCATCCCTCAGAGTGATAGTAGAAAATGTAGCTGTTCCTAAAATTGGGAGAGGGAAAGCATTATCCCAGCGAAAGTCGAACGTGATAAGCCGTGCCTGTTTTATCTCTTTCCGCGATGTCTGGGAGGGCTGGGTTTCCAACCTCCTTTCGTCGGACTGACAAAGATTGCGCTGAAAAATTCATCGTGCGCTATTCTGTGCGACCTCCGTAGAGCATGATGTTCGGCTATTTTTTCCGACGGGATAGCTCCTGAATATCCCTGTCAATTATCATTAATTTGACTAAATTAGACGTACGCTCTTCACATTGGTGGGGTAAAAACGTGACTTTTACTAGGCAAATTTCCGACTTAAGCTCGCAAAAATTTACATAATTAAACTTACGTTACACGACATTCACATGAGGAGGTGGCAAAAACCCAGTAAGAACAAATGCCATTGACCGCATGACTCTAGGTGGTGTAGTTTTTTTATTATAATTCAATGACACGTTTTCTGGGACACCCTGTATAGTGTCAGTGACAAGCATTCGTGCAGAATCTGAACTTCATCAGACTATTCGAGACTATGAAACGAGGCTGTCCAACGAGCTCCAGAAAATAACGTGGGCAATGTAGAACCAAACGGCGCCGTACGCCGCTTAGCGCGTCAAGTACGCTGGTAGACGTGCACCGCACCTAGAATACTGGTATTCTAGGTGCACAAACATGGTCATATTTGTCGTGGGGTTGGCCAACCAAACGTTGGCAGAGGATTCATTTGGACTTTGTATACTACAACTGGTTTGGAATGGGTTTTAGTTGTTGTTGACGCCCCAAATGGGTGGATGTCCGGTACATGACGTCAACCAGCTTCCAACACCGTGGAAAAGCTCCGCACAGTTTCGCAACTTTCAGAGCAAATTGTGACGGACAATGGTCTGACGAATTATCAACCTTTCTCAGAGCGAGTGCTGTGCAGTACACGAGGACACCGCCGTACCACACAGCCTCCAACGGAGACGCGGAAGGACTCGTCCAGACAGTCAAGCGAAGTCTAGTACGCCGACTTCGGGACGAGGAGCGCACGGGAGCCTCTCTCCCTTAAGATTTCTATGCACGGGAGTGACTGGGACGATTCAACATCGACTGGACCAGCTCCTGTTCGCATATACCGTAAAACTCCGTTTTCGATGCAACGGGTAAGACGCCGGCCGAGCTCCTTCTCTTCCGGACGCCGAGACTGAGTATTTTGCACCCAGAACTAACAAAGTGGATAGAAGAATAAGGTATTACTCAACGCCAAAGCCATCAACATGGGACTTCGTGGAGGGAGTTTGAAGTAGGCGACAACGTTTGAGTAAGAGGGAACAAACCGAGCGATCCAAGTTGGTTAGAAAGGACTTGTCTACGTACACAGTTCGGGTTCAAAACCACGCAGGAGCGGTTTTTGCATGCGGATGATATTGTTTCACGCACATGTCCTGTTCCTGCTCCCAGAACGATCCGGATACCATGGGAGCTAGACCAGTACGGTGCAGCCGCCTGACTCAGCTCCAGCAGACCAGCCTCAGGCAGAAGGCATAACAGAGAGCCCGCTGGTAACACCTGCGCCTGCGTCTACGGAAGCTGAAAGCAGCACGGATAGCAACGGTCCGGTACCTCAACTACGACGAAGCACGAGAAGACGAAGGCAACTATAGAGCGTTATGCCTATGAAATCAAATAAACGGGAAGGAATGTAGCCGATAGGAGGCCTATCGGTTGTGGTTTATCGGATTAAACAAGTGTCCACCATGCCTGCAACTCCTGTCGCCCTGTTCGCTGCACGGACTCCTCGACTGTGGTTGTTGCATTGAAAGTCCCTACACCACGCTTATAATTACGCCGTGAGATTTTGCCTCTTCAATTGCGTCTGCTCTAAGGTCGAGCCACACTCGTGCCACCCGGGCTTGTTTCCTTTGAAAGGCTTTCGTCGCATGGTCTTCATCGCTAATTAATTAGATAGCGAACATCCACGGGATAATCTTTACAATATACCCGCTTCCCTCACCTACTCGGTTTCCACGTGCACTTTCCTACGACACCATGTTCCCTGCTAACAAGTTTCGGTAAATGGCGCCTTTCGGTAAACTCCGCGCGAATGGAGCATCGCATTTCCTAAATCTCATCTCACGGAACGCCCTTTGACACACGTTGGTCCTTTGGTTACAGCCTCCCAAACATGCTCCTAAAATTTACGCGCATCGCCGGAAATTAGGCCTTTTCCAATTCAGCGCCGATTGCTTTGACGTGATAATGTAGTCAGTGTCTAATTGAACGAGATTCGCCCGTGTTTGTAAACCCCTCGACGAAACATATCAGGAGGACGAAGCTTCACAAACGGTTACCATACGACATGGTTTGAGCGCACTACTTTGAATTGCTGGTGCACGTCCTGGTAATTAGCTTGAGGGGTCGGAGCTTTGTTTAGTGAGTATCCTTTGAATGTAGAATGAGCCTATGGGATTTCCATTCCCAATGTGTAACTCAAAAGGGAATGGCGGCTCAACATTGAGCGGATGTATTTTTGTAGATGCTGCTGCTTCAGCTGATGATGATTATGATGATGATGATGATAGGATGAAAAAAAATGGAGATGTGAGCCCGCTCACTGCGGAACAGGCTACTCCAGGTCTAGTAAAGAGAAAAGAAAAAAAAACGTCTAAAAAGACGAGAGCTCTCCTATGCTTAACGAAGGTGCTGAGTGAGCGCTGTGCACCCTGACGATGAATCGCGGGCCATTCCCCCAGCGCTTTCACGACGTCGAAGGGTCGGCTATCAAGGCGGTCCAGGGATCTCTGAAGTTGCAAACGTGCAGTTCGAAACCGCGCACATTCGAGAAGAATATGTTCCGAATCTTCACGCACACCACATGTTGAACACAACGACGAAGGTTGGGCGCATGCCTTGAACAGAAATGCGTTGGCCAACGGGACATTGAGTCGGAGTCTGTGAAGCAAAGTTTGGAGCGGCCGAGACATCCGCGGAGGGATTCGGTAAGAGACGTCCGGGTCGATTCTGTGCAGCAGCGACGTCGGCTGTTTCGCATCCTCAGAGGTGAAATATATCTTTTGCGTGAGACCTCGTTGGTGAGCATCACGTGCCTCTGTGTCAGCAGCATCATTCCCAGCAATGCTGATGTGACCGGGGATCCACTGGAGCTCGATTGTGTGCCTTTTGCCACAGCGGCATTGTACGATAACATGATGTAGTACACTATGACCACAAGGCCACTGGAGGCCACGGGTGGTGCTTGAAGGCCGCTCTTAGAATCAGAAATGATTGACCAGTCACCAGGTGTTGCTTTGTAGATGCTGTCGTGTAGCTGTACAAAGCTAACAACGGAGACTCCGAAAGTGAGTGTGATATAAGTGAGAAAGAAAAGTTCAACGACCACTAAGGCGCTCTGATGGAAACGCGCTGCACGGACCTTACCAGTACTGCATAAGCACAATACTTCGAAGTGGTGCCAGAAGGCGTTTGGCTGATAACCCTGCGTTCTGGTGCGAGGTTCACCAACTGGAAGCCACAGTGAAAAACGCGTAGATGTACGTAAGAGGCAGCCGGAGCCCAATGTTTGTACGTACTGTAGAAGAGTACATAACTGAAACGTCACCATACCAGCCCCGGAACTCGTGGGCCTTGCATTTATTCACAAACAAGACGTCCCACGAGATGGCTAATGAAAGCAGTTTTGAATTCAAATTTCGTATTAAACTTACGAGATCTTTCTTTTCAGTTATAATATTGACATGATCACAATCGCAGTTTTACAGCATCATGTATGATTTCCAAACGCAGCATTCCTGCGAATGCTTAGAGGCAGAGCCTTTTGCACTAAAGAAGGCATACGTCCCCTAGAAGATCGACGCTGACATCATAGGTAAACACCAGCAGGAAGACGAACAACTACGACACTTCATCGGCGTCCTCATTGGTAGTGTGCTGGCCATGTCACGTCTAGACTGGGAGTCGTACACGGGGTCGAATCCCGGTGCCGGCTGTGCTGTCTGGGGTTTTTCCTGTGGGTTGTCCTCATACGCTGCCAGACATATGTCGGCACAGTTCCCTTTGAAGTCGGCCCAGGACGGACATTCTCTACAGAGCGTTAGTCGTGACGTTGCCCCACATCTGTGAGGTCGACAACGGCGAGCTCTTTCGTTGGCATCACCACCACCACCATCCTCTGTTACACATTTGGAAATATCCTCCTCGCTGCAGCGACAGTACCTGTCAGTGGTGAAGTCTCACATGGCACCGCACGACAATTTCTTCCGGTGAGCCTCCGAAGGCAGATTTTTGACACATTGCGCTCACTCGCACACGAGGGTGCCCGTCCCGTACGACCCATGAGACTCATCATCACTTCACAGTATCTCTGGCCGGGAACCCGAGCGGATATTCGCATCAGGACGCCAACGTGCATCGCCTGCAGCTCGTCACAATAAGCCGTCACACGCATGCGCCACTGGGAGACTTCCTTCGCACTGGAACCGCCTACCATCCGATCCGTGACCTTAACGGCTTGGTAGAACGCTTCCACTCATAGGCGCGGGGGCCCTTGCCCCCCCGGAACATGAACTAGGGGGGGCGCCGCCTCCCCCGGGAAGTCCCGCTAAGAGACTGACACCAACCTTTGGGGCTCGGCGCGCCAGGGTCAAAAGAGCGAAGAGGCACCAACCCCCAAAATTGATCTTGCAATTTGTAAAATATGTATCCGCCCACCATACTCATTATCACAGTAGAAGGTGAGGCGAAGAAACACAGAGGATGACACAACACATAGACTGAATTTCGCCCAAAGCAATCAGGTCAATGAAACGAAGCAGTCGAAAAGGTACCAGCAGCTGCGAGGTGTAACGGTAGGATCTTCGGAACGCATATCCGTTGGGAGCGGGTTCAACTCCCGCTGCCCCATTTCGTTGACCATATTCATTAAATTGCGCGCATTTCGGCTCAAACACCGAGGATTCAGTGCATTTTGTTCCTTTTGCACTCAGTTTTCAAAGGCGTAGCCTTCAGTTGTGCACATGTTCACTGTTTACGTTCTCTCTGTTTTTCTTTTTGTTTTGTTTTTTCTGTTCTTCCTTCCTCTTATTTCTATACCAGTTCTGCATACATCATAGGATCCCGCCGGAGTGTGTGATTCTTCAACTTTAGTTTTGTGTTCATCATTTTTCTTTTCCTTTTCTTTCCTTCTTTTTGTTTTCTTTTGCTTTCTTCTTTTCTTTGCCTTTTTCTTCCCCCTTTCACTTTTTTGTTGGAATAACAAGCCGACATCCCCCCCATCTGGCTTTCTTTTCCTTTCTTTTTTTTTTTCTTAATCAACATATCCCCCCCCCCCCCCCCGCCAGAGTACATACTTCGCGGTGCGCCCTTGCCCCCCTGGGAAAATGAAAACTCTCCGCCTCTGCTTCCACTGGCGGCTGAAGACTACCATCACGGCGTACGGTATTGGTATGGTCACCTAAATACCATTACCAAGCCCTGTGACCACGTTCTCCTGTGGGTTTTGGTATTTAGGTGAGCTTTTTCTGGAAATAAATCTTTTGGTTTGGCAGTCCAGTGCTATGTTTCTGTCCGTCCTTTATTTCCCTGCACTGGGGTTTTAGCGCTTTTAAACATGTTCCACCAAACAGGTCGGTTTTTAACTTTTTTTTAATATTTTGAATTCCCTTACACCAGGTAAGTTATTTAAAAAAATCTCACCTAAGGTTGAAAATTTCCACAAGCTTGGCAAATATTTTGGACACGTTGAAGGCCCCCAGTATTTTTGTCCTGTATTTTTGTATGGAAAATTTCCTGATGGAGCCGGGGGAGGGCTTTCGTGCGCTGCCAGGTTTTCGTTTCTCTCCATCTGGAGGACGGCAGCAAATTAGCTGTCCGCGATTACCGGTGGCATGAATCGAACCCTCACGCTTTCTAATTGACAATCAGGTGTGGTACCGTTAAACTACGCCGACATCACGCACACGTCAGCATACCTTGGATCATTGATTAGGCGCTGGTGAGGCCAATACCCCTGTCACGTGGGCAGTACGGCAAGCCCTTTCACCAGGACCACCACTACATGGGCAGTACGGCAAGCATACCACCACCACCACCAAACGGGCAGTGTTCAATGATCATCGAAAGCAATTATCATCGATTATGCGCGTGTCGCGACCAAGCTTGTACCGTGTCGACTTCTCAAAAGGCAGTGGATCCAATGCCCTCTGTGGCAGGTTGACACTCTGCGCGTATTCGATGGCCATTGGTTTCGATTATCATTGAAGATTGCCCGTGTGATATTGGTATAATACCTTTGTTACACTGACGCTTTCAACTGCAGGCGAAGTGAACGGCCGTTCAGACTGTGAATTGCCTCTCGACTGCCGTTGAGTCGAACTGCATTTGACTTTAACGGCAGTTAAGTATTTTCGTGTAACAAACGTATAATAGCCCTATCAGATGGGCAGGCCTCAATGATCATTGAAACCAATGACCATGGATTACGCGCGTAACACCACCAAGCGTGTAACGTGTCGATTTCTCAAACTGCAGTGAATCCAATGCCCTCTGTGGCAGGTTGACACGCTGCGCGCATATTCGATGGCCATTGGTTCCGATGACAATTGAAGACTGCTTCTGCGATAGGGTGTATAATACCCTTGTTCGGATGCTTTCAACTGCAGGGGAAGTGAACTGCCGTTCAGCCTGTGAACTGCTGCTCAACTGCCGTTGAGTCGAACTGCATTTCACTTTAACGGCATTTGAGTATGTCCGTGTAAAAATAGGTATAATTTTTATAATAAACATATCCTCCTCCCCTATCACACGTGCTGTCAACTGAGCCCGCCTGAAGGGCAGTGGCGGATCCAGGGGGGGGGGGGGGGGCATCACCCATCCAAAACCTCAGTTTATATATATTGGATGGTCTGGATCCGACACCCTGCTGAAGGGGCGCCACGAGGCCGACGCTTTAGGACGACAGAAGAGAGAAAGACAATCAAGAATACGGAGGGGTAAGGCAAATTTCCCACTTGTACCTCCGGAGGCGAAAGTATAGACGCCGGCCCTGTACCTGTACTACTCCTTTACTTTTCTCAATATTCACAACCAAGGAAAGGCCCACAGTGAAACCTACTGAAGGTGAACCAGGTGAACAGAAGTCCGCTTTCCTTGACGAAAATCCTATCGACGCCTGGCACACCCATGATCAAAATCAGAAGGTTACAAAATTCCTTCTATCGCTATGCAATCGGTGACAAGGATTTCAACATATATTGCAACACAAATGAAGATAGAGAGGTATAGTAACAAACGAACGGCGATCGAAACGACACGTACTACCAGTCACAAGAAATATAGCATATTTATATAGTCGGCCGTTATGTCTACCTCATAGTCAACCGTGCAACAATGCCGCAGTGTGTTCCTTTTACTTTTCAGGTCCCGCAACGACATCAGTTGGTTTATCCAGAGTCCCAAGCACGGAGGGTGTTGGAAAGAATTCGGGGGGGGGGGGGGTAGTTCATTATTTTAGTTACCTCATTACAGCTTAACATATCATTACCGACATGTGTCTAAAGCTGAAATCGCAAGGGCACCCCCTGTAGGGGGTACACGGTGGAAAAGTTAGGGGGCTGTCACTGAACATTTATTTGGGGGGGGGGGGGGCGAGTGTTAGTGGGGAAGGTTGGATAAATCACTGAACGACATCAAAGGGTACACTACACGCTACGTCTGCCAATGCTAGTACGCCAGTACTGCATTGCCATTACTGTGATTACTGCTCGCTGCCGCCTGCGCCCGGTGCGGTGCCCTGCTGCCGCGTGGCCGCGCCGTTTGTGCGTGTTGCGCTATCTCTGGAGGAGGAGGACTACTAATTCAGAATGACGCGCAACTTAAATTTCGACGAAAGTATTTCTTTACACGTATTAGTAATGTTGCACTATAAAATCTTAATGTAACGTAATTTATAATACGTAAATACGTCAGCAGTTGGATATTATTCCTTTCTGAAGATAAGCACAGCTGCAAGGCTGAAAGGGCGTCTTCTTCCAGTTCCGGCGCAGAGATTGCAGAACGGAGTTTGATAATACGTGCTGGAAAATGTCACATCAGACAGGAATTCAAGGTAAAATAGGACTTACAATAACATATACAACAGCTACATACATGGAACTTTGCGTACACTACGCGTATGGCCCGGAACAAAGCAGGCTGGATGACGACAGTGCATGTGTTTACATTCATGCGGCTGTAATAGTCTGCAATATACTCATTCTTTTCACATTTACTGTTGTGAAAGAAGGGCGCCGTACACGCATTCATCAGTAACTTATGTTGGCGGATGCACTGTTACCGGTGTGGTCATCTCTAGTTAAGCTGTTTACCACCGGTTTCCCAACTCATTTTTTTCTTTATAAATTTTCGTGCAGCGAACCCGGAGTTACGTAACTTCTTCGGGAAGTGTAAAGATGGGAAAGTACGAGTATTTAAAGTTATCATCACAAACGGTGAGTGGTCATTTGTGTTGCTAAATCAAATCCGTCCAGTTTGTGAAGTGTGTCGATGTAAATACAGGTACCTAACATTTTCTAAATCTTCTGCTCTTCAGAGGAATTAGCCCTGGAAAAACACCTCAATGCCAAAGGTACATGGGAAGAAGGTAAGACAGTGGTTTATTGAAGCTCCAAACATTGCCGCGTTGTGTTGATTATTTTGAGTGCTCAAGTGCAAAGGAAAAGCAGCTCGTTTGCAGACAGTTGCACTGAGTGCATCAGGCTAAAAACAAGAACAGTCGTCCTTCGCAACTAAAGGAACTCTTACATACCTCATGGATGTTGTTGGAAGTCCACTATTTTAGTGAGGCATTCGTGGACAAAGATTTCCGAGACTCTTGCGTTAGGTAGATGTAGAAATGATATGAACATCAACAATTAACAATTACATGATGTGAATGCTCCACGTTTGTTTTAAAGTCACAAACTGTAACTAAATTCGTACTGAGTCGATTTGCATTGGTTGGTTACGAAGAACATTTCTGTTGCAGACTACGACAAAATGGTGTTGCCTCTGATCGAAGACAATCAGCCGTGCTACATTTTCTTCAGGTTGGACACACCAAACCAAAATGGCTATGACTGGATCTTTATCAGCTGGTCTCCCGACGATTCTCCTGTAAGTCTGTAATTACTCCCTTGCTTGTTTTGTTCTCACCTACTGAGATGACATGCATGGTGAACACTCGAGGAAGGAATAAACTCCTCCAAACTTTGGAGAAAGGGTGCGTGAAAAAAAAAAATGAGAAGAGGGAACCTGGCTTACCAATCTGGGAGTGTGTAACCCTTGTTGATATAGTGATCACTAGGTGACCTCTAGTTTGTGATGACCCAAATTGCTGAGTGCTTCAGTGAATCACACTGAGCGGACTCTGAAGAGGCTGTGCCGTGCATAAGTGGTCGACCACATTTTTAAAAATTATTATTATTATTATTAATTTATTATATTAAATTTTGTATATAAATATATATATATATACAGTCAACCCTCGATTTATGAACACCCTCGGTTCCCCGAAAAATCGTTCATAAATCGAGGGATTCGTAAATCGAAAATTCAGTTAACTGAGTACTATCGAGCAAATGCAACAGTATTTCCGAGTTGGGATTGTGTTTATAATGCCATATATTGTGTAATTTTGCTTTTGACCATGCCTTCTGCTGTATCAATCTCACAAAGAACAGACATTAGCGCATTCACACTCTGTTTACTATGCAATACTAAATTGTTTAATTTTGCTTTGGCCATGCCTTCCACTCCATGTCAATCTTGGAAATAAGAGATGTCACCACACTCGCACTAGACTGGTCTCGGATTTCCTCCGGGATTTTTAACTTCCGTTTATTAATCTCCGGGTGACAGCGACCACCTTATTCATCAACTGAGTCAGGAACACCCGTTTGTTGTTCGGATTTCGAGGGGTTAAGAACCGAGGGTGCAATACCTGGAAAACGTTTTGTCCGTTCAGGCGTCATTCATAAGACCACAGAATTATCCCTTTGAAGGTTTCTGTTGACCTCGGAACGATCCGTTCATAAATTGCGGGCAAAAACGCTGGGCAACTCCTAGTTGGTTCCCAGAAATTCCGTTCATTATTTGAATATCGAGGTTCATAAAACGAGGGAAAAATGAATGTAAAAAGTTTGGTTCCCCGTGCTCGTGTTCATAAAATGAGGGAATTCATAAATCAAAGGTTCATAAATTGAGGGTTGACTGTATATGATTAATAGATTATATAAATATTAAATTATTATTAATAAGCAATTAGTAAGCGGAAAGCAACTGTGGCTATGAGTGGCATACAGACGTGGAAAGAGGATAACAGGAAGGATTAGGGTTTAGGAAGGATTAGGGGACGGGGAAGGGGTTAGTATGTGTCCTGGGCCAGCTTCTGTGCCAACTGTGCCAACATTCGTCAGACAGTCTGCCAAAAATTCCAGAGAAAATCTCGGACAGCACAGCTAGTGCAAGGATTCGAACCCGTGTCACCTCCCACTGTCGGTGTGAAAGGTGCTCATCCTAACCACTATGCCACAGGAGCCGGTTGACTACATTTCAGTCTTAAGCTGTCTTGCTTAGTTACTATTTTGACAAGATAACCTGTACCTGAACGTAGTTACTGGACAAAATTGCGTAGACACAGGCAAGCTGGTGGATGTTACTTCTGTGAAGTAACTTACCCATGACCATCTTTGACCGGCAGGTTCGCCAAAAAATGCTCTACGCCTCAACTAAGGCCACCCTGAAGAAGGAGTTTGGTGGTGGCAACATCACGTACGAATTGTTTGGTAACATCAAGGAAGACGTGAGCCTCAGGGGATACAGAAAGTTTCTGACATCTGAAAAGGCACCGGCTCCGCTGACACTTGCTGAAGAGGAACTCAGCAGCATCCGCAAGAATGAAGCTCGAACAGACACAGGGGTTGATGCAAAGCACCAGACGCTACGGGGCCTTCACTTTCCTATGTCAGATGATGTCGTGGGAGCGTTGTTTGATCTGAAGGAAGGCCAGCTAAGTTATGTACAACTGGTGAGTAGTTTTGGCCCAGTTCCTCAGTGAGCTAGTTATAGGTTCGTGCACAAAAAATATATCTGATGTTCCTAGCAGACTATCATGGAAGAGTAAGACTTGTTCCGTGAAGCACAAAGACACACACAATGATAGTCACACTTTCAACTTCCTTTACTGGAATGGCCGAACTATGATAGAACAAAAACAAAGATAACGAGCACACCTAGCGAGGAAACTGGAGGACCAGGGAAGTGATAACTTTCATTTCTCTTTCTCCTTTAATCTTGTTTCTGAAATATGTAACCCAAACCGCTTACCCTTCTTGATAAGGGCCTCTCGTTTTTTTAAGTACGTTTTTGACATATGTTGCGTTATCTGACTTGTTGTGTTATATGTTGACGTATGCAGGGTTGTTAAAGTTACTTTTCAAAAGTAACTAAGTTACAGTTACAGAAACTCAGCTTCAAAAGTAATTAAGTTACAGTTAGAGTTACTGTCAGGAAAAAATACTGAGATACAGTTACAAATACCTTGGAAAAATATCCAAGTACGAGTGGAGTTACTTTTTGCGTGTAAGAATGGGTCACTTATGTTCCCAGCAATACACCCATGTGTGTCAACACTGTCTATGCCTTCGGGGATTACCGCTGGAAGGTCGTGATCCCGCAAAAAGAAAAAAAAGAGAGATTAGAAAAGGACTTAATAGACAAGAGGAGAAATAAAAACACCAGATAACACCCGGAGGCACAATTATCGCCCGATTTCTTCCCGAATTACAGATTTAAAAATAGCGCCCGATTTTTACCCCCCGAATCTGAGAAAAGCATTTAACCCGAAAAAGTCACTAACTAACTATAAGTTATTAACTGGTGCACTGATCAGTGCAAAAACAAAGAAAAGAAAAAGAAACATGTAATGGGATATTAGATATCCCACCAACAGACAACGCTAAAAAAATCGTATACTGCTTTATTTTGGAGAACCTTTATGTTCCTCTGTTTCCAACATTAACATCTTTAAAAAGGAACCAGCGCTGCGGCGAGCGTTTACGAGCACGATTGCCTGCACGTACAGCGTCCGAAGTGGGAACGTTTTTTTTTTACGTTGTAATCCGAAACTATTATCGACCTTCGGTTGAATGGTTGCCAGACACTTACTTTGATTGGCCTCCGCTCCAAACCCAGCGTGCTGGAGGCGAGCAATTTAACACCATTCGCTCGCCATTCCATTCCGGCCCCAAACAGGTCTGATTCCATTCAAATTCCATTCCCACCAGCTGGTGACTTAACTCCATTCCCATTCCGTTCCGGTGCGCTAAAAACTGGGCATCATTCCGGAATTTTAATTCCGCAACTCTGATCTCTAGTGTCGCCGTGCCCTTCGCGCCACCTCCTGCTCGGCGACGGTGTTTCGTCGTTTTTACCCAAAACATACTCAAAAAGACGGATACAAGTTACTGAAAAAAGTAATTAAGTTACAGTTAGAAGTGCGTGTTTGAAAATGTATCTAATATTTCCTCAAGATACACAAAAAGTATCTAAGTAGTACACGTACTCAGATACTTTTACTAAGTTACTTAACAACCCTGGACGTATGTGGCGTTATAATGGAAGAAAACAGCAATGCATGTCCGTTCCCTTTTGAGAACATGCCAGAGAATGTTTGCTATACCTCCTCTTCTTCCTCCTTCTCATCTCTTCTTCTTCAACCTCCATAATACATATCATAGATGATATGCAAGATGGAACAAAAACTTGTGCTGAAAGAAAATGAACCAAAAAGTCATTATTCATTGTACTGCAATATGTAAACACAGGGTGAGCATCTCTGTATTCATTCTATGAATACATTCTGAACATTCCAATGAATGCTCATTCTATGAACATTCTGTGTTCTCTTATTCATAGAATGATTGCAGAGAACACAGAATGTTTGCACATTACACGTGCAAACGTTCCAATATGTACACAGGAATTAAGCAATTTAAATATACTTTGCTTTTAAAGCTGGAGGACCCTGCTCCTGACTGTAAATTTTTCTTTTTTTTTACACATTTTTTTCTTCATAAAATGCTTGAAACAATCTTATTTTCGTGTGTACCTTTCAGGGCTGTTAAAGTCACTTTCAAAAAGTATATGAGTTACAGTCACAGACACCGCATGAGAAAAAAAAAGTACAGTGATACAGTTGCCACAAAAAAGGAAAAAAAAAGTACTCTGTGCTTTTACAGTTACCTTCTCCATCATCTTCAAGAGTTAAGTCGGTCATAAAGCGAGTCTTCTCGGTTCACCCGATATACTGAGCAATGCATTTCTTGGATGTAAATAAATAATTTACTGGTTTAAAAAATCTATACATATTGTTATCTCAGTAACAAACTTGATATTGTTATTAGCAGATTATTAGCAGATTATTATGTTATCGCTTTATTAAAGATATTGTTATTCGCAGTACATTGACCAGAGGGTATATGCCCGTTATGTAGCCATGAACAGCCCCTTTACTCCCCTATCCCAGTTGTTTATAATGTCATACGAATCATATTTGTGTTTAATCACTCTCCTACCTTGTAACAAAAAGTGCTAAAAAATGGTACGTGTGACTGAAAAAAAGTAACTGAGCTACAGCTACAAATATCCGTACAAAGATATATCTAATATTTTCCTCAAGATATACAAAAAGCACGTAGATACAGCTACTAACAACACTGGTACTTTTTGAATGCGTTCACCTTTGAATGTAAATTTTCAGAGTATCGATACCGAGAAGGAAGAAATTAACCTGGAGTCCAGAGACAACATCTCTGTGAATTCGCTACGTCATAAGATCCCCAAAAACAGTCCGAGGTACCACCTGTTCCTGTTCCCGCATTCGCACGAAGGGGATCATCTCAAGAGCATAGGTAATATATTCAACACTCTTCAGCACACAACCAGTTATTTTTCATGAATACTGTTCGGTCAAAATATTGCACTCTTCACATCTGTGTTTTGATTTGACACTTTTTTTGCTCCAATAATTTTCATTTTGTTTTATTTAACCATACTACTGGTCTATACAGGCCTAAGTAGGAGTGGGTGTACAGGGTGACAAGATGGAAAATAAAAACGTAATTAAAAATAAAAAGTGCAGGGGTCTTTTACCTTTGCTTAAAGAGGCGCTAAAGCTAAAAAAATTTCTGCTTGTGGAATGAAAGACGTCGTTGCCTTGACACTAGGGCTGTGCGAGTACTCGAAATTTCGAGTTCGAGTCAAGCCGATCTCATACTCGACTCGAACTCGACTCGACAAATGAAGACTCGTCAACTTTCGAGTACTCAATATCGTTTCGAGCTCGCGTTAGATCCACATTAAAATCCATCACATGTGAGATATAACCTGGCACAACGATTCCACCGTTTGGAAACACGCATTTGGCGAAGCTGTGATCGCTGTCACAATTCCGCCATCTTGTTTTCACTAGTGATGTGTCGTTCGCGAATGAACAGTTCGGAATGAACGAATTCCAGATACAAACTGAATGAACTCATTCACTATCGTCGATCGTACTCGTTCACCAGTTCACTTAGACGTCCCCGTTTTGTCAGGGTTCGCAGTTTCTCGTTTCTCCACTCTCCTACAGTCGATGGTATTGCGTGTCGCCATCTGCGTACGCCGCTGTAAAGCAGTGTTAAATGCATACGCAGTAGTTAGCCAGGCGAAGCTCAGCGCCCGACGTGTTCGTTCAAATCAGTGAACATTAGGGACTCGTTCGAAAGATTCGTTCGTGAATCTTGACGTCAGTGGGTCATGTGACCCTGATCATTACTAGTTTTCTAGGAATTAGGAATTTGGCCAAAAAGCAGCGCTAAAGCAGCTTGAAATTTTATATCTATCTTCCTGCTTCTACACGTTACTTATCATTTAATGGAACGCCAACTACTCGAACTCGACTCGATACTCAAAACAGTGATTTCGTATTACTCAAACTCGACTCGAACTTGAAAATTTTGCTACTCGCACAGCCCTACTTGACACCAACACAAAAGGAACAGGATCCGCCCATTGCGTCGTTTGTGATGTATGAGCGAAAGAAACTGCAATGTTATACTTTCAGTCTCCTCCTCAAGAAGACTGATAAGGCCGAGCGGGCCCTCATTGGTCTCCTCAAACGATTTGTCCAGTCATCGCTGAAGATCGTTTGAGGAAACCAATGAGATGCCGTCCGGCATTGTCGTGCTTCTTGAGAAGAAGAGATAGAGGGAAAGCATAAGTTGGCAGTTTCTTTCGCACATAAATCACGAACGATGCAACGGATTAATTTCGTTCTTTTTGTGTTAGTGTCAAGGCAACTTCTGCGAGGAGAAATTTTTGCACTTACGTGGCCCTTAAAGGCTTTCAACATAACTAAAATACTTTATAACAAATCAGGAAAACATATCCCATGGGCATCATCACCTAGGTGGCTTTGCCATGACCTATATCTGCTAAAGTGCTTGAATGTAGGTTTGTGTCGAGAAATTTAGATTTTCAACATTTTTGCTTTCCTAGTGAAACAGTGGTGAAGGATGCAGATCATATTTTCTCACTTGAAAGGACACCTCGGTTCTGCATAACTGGGTCCAGAACTTTTCGGGTTTGGTGTGATTTTCCCTAATATTTTGCTCCAAAATGGGACGTAAGAAACTTTGGGAGAGACCCAGTATTCTGACTGCAGATGATGTTTGCAAACACTCCAGGGAAAATGTGATTCTTACCTTTCATAAACAGAAACGCGCTTTATGCAAAGTGCCACCATATTTGTTTTGTTGCTGGCTTGTTGGGTTCTTCATACAAGTCAATCCATATCCAGTCCAGCCAATTACCTTTAGGAATCCGCAATCAGCGAGCACAAAATCGCAAGCATATGGTGCAAGTGGGATGCAGATCGGAAGCTTCTAGGTACATACGTTGCAGACACATGCAGGAGTTGTGGGAGAGATTTCTGCTTTGTAAAGTGTAAAGTGAAAGGACAAGTTTAGGTTGTAATTTTGAACTGTTTAGTTTGAGCATAATTCCAAGTTGAAGTTAAATAAATTTGCAAGTTATATAGGTTTTCAGCTTCCTGCAGAATTGCCATGTGGGTAACTGAAATATACATTAAAATTGGTTATGTCACGTTGTTTAAATACAAAATTGCTTACAAACATATTTTGGTTAACATCCAACCAACATAAAAGATATTCTGGTTGTCTGTCTTTAAAACATGGATGTCACTTCATGTGATCAGCTCATCAGGGTAAACAGTGTCTTTTGTCCCATGTAATGATCATCACCTACAAAGTGGACTACTGAAACATGTGACAGACTGAGTGATAGACCGATGTTGCAGTTTTTATCTACTCAATTCCGGGATACCAGTGTCCAGTGAAAGAGAGGATGCTTTACTCCAGCTGCAAGTCACCATTGGTGGAAACAATTGAGACAAAAGTAGAGATGGAAATTGCCAAGAAGGTAAAGGAACTATAGTAATGTTGCAATATTTATGTGTATGAATGTTTCTCCTAGCACACAATCACTCTGTTTGCAACATAGATCAGGTTTTGTTTTTTCATGCCATAGCAGATGATCACCACACTCATTTCATGTTACGTCAGGTACAATGTTGTGTCTATAATGTGATGGAATTTTCTGAGTAGCCATATCTAGGTAGCAGATTATTATAGGATGATTTGAGTTTGAAGCAAATGCTACTGATTTTAATAAAAAAACTCTACTCAATTACCACAGTTTTTATTGGGCTATAAGCCACAAAAAAAAACGGGGAGAAGTAGAAAAAACCAGTCAGGTGCCCTGTTCTGCAAAGCGCAAGGTTCACAAACTCAGAGGAAACAAGTACAGTAATACGCTAAAGCCTCAAAATAGTGAACCTGCATGTGGTATAGCGAGTTAAATTTGTGGTCCCATGTTTTGAACCCCACAAATTAACTATAGGTATAATGTAGATACTGATATAATGAAGTTTTCTTAGTGGTCTGACCAACTTCATTATAAAGAGGTTCTACTAGCCTGCAGCTAAGTACTTCTAGTGAGAGGTGATTTGTGTAACTTTTTGAGACTGATCACTTTACTGTGATCAGTGAATGGCAGCACCTAAGCCAAAATTTTGGTTATGCTTGAGAGGGTATGGTATGGCTGTTAGCAGATGTTGGGATGAAACATCACTTACTCATCTTTTCTAGCGTGTGCTTACTATTTTTGCATTACTTCCTCATCAAATTTTTGTCTGTGCTCATAAGTGTCCGCGCTACTTAATTACATCGATTACACTTTTGCAGATTGAGATTGATGACCCAAATGAACTAAACGAAGCATTTCTACTAGATCAACTGCATCCCAAGCAGAACATATGCAAGCAGATGTTTGCGAAGCCCAAAGGCCCTGCGAATAGGGGTGCAAGGCGTCTCATTAAAACGCAGCGGCCCGAGGACAACGAATAATGATGGTTGAACTAGCAGGACCATCCGAAATGTGGTGACGTGAATCGAAGATTGTGATTTTTTACTTACCCGTCAACTTTGTGAAAAGTGCTTCACAGAATGCCCCCTAAGGGGCGGGCTACGAGTGGTTGTGGTCCCAAATGGGTTTGTGCAAGATGCTGGTATGTTGTTTTTTTTCTCTCTCTTTTCTTTTCTTTTACTGGAGAGGAACGTATTTTTTCAACAGAAGACGCAAACAACTTTTACGAATTATGGCTAAATGGTGCTTCCTCTTTTGAGTTTCAGAAGTTTGGGTGTGGCATTAGATGTCCTCTATTTTTTGTGTGCATGAATCAAGCTCTCACATAGAACCGCATGGTTTTGGTATTTTAACTGTTCTGCAATGAAATTTCATCGTGAAAGGCATGTATTGTGATTTTGTAAACCTTTATTGATGTGTTTCATGAAAAGGTGAAAACTTTTTGCTGCCTTTGATTCTTAGATGCCACATTTATGTCCTATGCTGGGATTACAGTATTCAAGACTAAGGGCTTTGAGAGGAGTGTATTTGTTTTTCTTCTCGTTTTATTACATGTGCAAAGTCTGTTTAGATTAGGGATCGATATGTTTTTAAAAGGAAGCAGACAGCTGGAGATTATGCTTTTGAAAACTAATTTATTTATTTCCTGCTGTTATTATTTTTTTTTTAAACTGTGCTGAACACTAAGGCTTCATTAAACACTTTTACTGTATAAAACTTTAATCCTTATTCATGGTACTGTAATGCACTCATCTGTGGGACTAATGACACAAACAAATCTATTTTATGTAATTCTCTAGATGTCTACTCTTTTGAGCCTTCTGCTTCAGCTTTCAACTGTGCGGCCTTAGCTTTCTGCTGCTTTTTCTTTTCACTGAAACAAAATATTTAATACAGTATCAGCTGCCACTCAAATATACCAAACTGCCCTCGTTGTAACACATGGTATAACTACACAGCAATGTCTCATGTAACTAAACCTTTGTGCACAGCCAAAGCAAGATAGTGAGATTGAATCAAGAAGGTGACGAAGGCGCAAAGCGAAAGAAGAAATACGTACTTGTATTCCTTCAACCAGTAATCGTGGCTCCAGTAACGATATTCTGCCATTGTTACACCGCTCATCTTTGTTGTGAAATATATTGATGCTCCGCATAGCGACCTAAGTGGAAGCAAAAGTTCTGGACAAGACAAAACTTTCCAAGGGCTTATGGCTGAGCTCACCCTAGTGTGGTGCCCACAACAAGCCCAGCTACTGTTCCTCTCAAGCCCATGTTTGCTTTGAAGAACATTCCACATAACGCTAGGAAAACATACGTACTGTGTCATTCAAGGACAGTGCATACCAAGTACCACAAGCACACAGAAACCGATGGGAGCTATGTCGTACCTCCTGCAGCTGCGTGCTCGGCAATTCCAAATTTGTTGCGGAACACAGACCCTGATATTGATGCAGCACTGAAAGAAGGCATACAAAAACTGGAAAAAGACAACTTGTCTCCAAGTAGACAGCTAGCGTACTACAAGTTTTCTGTTAAATGTCCTCGAGCTCCAGTCCTCTTATACCCTTGTCACATGGGCAGTCTTCAATTATCATTGAAATCAAGAGTCACTGAAAATGTGTGTAGTGCCACAAGGTACGTAACCTGTCAACCAGTCAGGGAGCACTGGATCTTTGCGAAGTTGCTGCATCACATGCTTGGTGGCACTGCGGGCATGTTCAATGGCCATTGATTTCAATTATCACTGAAGACTGGCCTTGTGACAGGGGTATTAGTGTTATATCACAATCATTGTACGTCTTGACTGCATTGTGAAGATATCAGACAGCATCAAGCGTATGTCTAACTTACTTCTCTAATACCAAAAACCTGAGTAGCTGTTTTGTGCCAATAAAAACTCAAATCAGCGTCGTCATTATCAAAGGCCAATGGGCCTTTATTAAGCTCTTTACATCTTTGGGCATTGTGCCAAACGCATTTAAATAAGGTAGCATTATTTGGTCATTGTTGGCAGCAAATTTTTGGTAAAACACTTTTTCCCGATGCTATTACATTATTACTGAAAGCTTTTCGATGACCTTGCATTGTTACTATGGTGGTTATGCAATGCGACAGGCACCAACAGACATTCACAGTGGTTGCCTCTATAAAGCAAACAAAGCAGAGAGAGTCACCAACTGGCACGTGGTCAAATGCTTCAAAGCTTCATAGGTGTGAATCAAAAATCCAACTTTACAGCATCAGGAATGCGATTTCATTCCTCTCCATGCAGTGGCTTATGGCAGAGGAGAAAAAAAGTCTTGCATGTATTCAAGTTCTTTGCTCTCCAGTTGGCTCAGAAGTCCAGCTTAGAGCTTATGAATTAAGCCATGGACAAGCACATTTCTCGTGTGATTACGAAGATCTGCTCACACATAGAGTCCAGAGAAAAGAGTTGTACGCCATCCGAAGCGCCAGGCACCGCGATAAAGCTCGAGCAACATCTTGTCGTACATCTGCCTCTGGAACAGGAGAGCAACACAAACATGGTGAAACATGACACAAGTTAGGTTAGGAGCTTACACGGCAAGCGTGCATATCCTATATCCCATAACTTACCGTCGCCTCAACGGGCGACATAAACGCGCTCGCTTGATTGCTTCTAATGAAATTTTCCTTCGCCTGTCTCGCAAAGTTTATACCGCCGAAAACAGCTCCCGCTACTCCTCCGCAACCTGCAGCTTTTTGAACAAACTGAAGTTCTGGTGATAACCCAAACCTGAAATAGATGTGTCAGCGTCACACTGCAAAATCAAACTGTTGAAATCATGCACCTACTCTAAACTGTACATCGTACGTAATCGGTCCCAACCAGTTTCGTTTTTGAGAATATCGAGTTCATTGAAGTCTGCTGGCCTGTTAATCTCGCTCACAACATCGTAATTCTCTTCTTGTGAGAACCACATTTTTTGTTGTTAAGGAAAGCTGAGAAAGAACCCGAAATATAATATTGATTCGTGGAGTTAGTATCTCACAGCTTTTCGCAATAACTGGGAATAGAGGCCGCCATAGTCTTTGATCACAGTTGTAATGGTGCTAACCATAGTTGCTCCTAATCGCGGACACCAATCAAGGTACCAGCTACGAAAGCTCGTTTCCTCAAAAACTTTCACATATATTTGATATTATGATTACTCATTCAAAATTGTATTTGTGTTTTGGATTATGCCAATTACCTACATCATAAGTTTCTTTGAAAGTAAGAACCGAAACTATAGTGAGCTGCAAATGCAAAGAGAAAGCCAAGCGCCAAGCCAAGCCAACAAGGTTCGGACGTTGGTTGCATTGGTTGTGTTGTCTTGCCTCTCTCAGTAAATAGTTAATACGCAGCTGGCTGGCACAACTTTTGAAATCAGCTGGTTGAATACGTGTTTGCGATGACAAGGGTGGGCTTAACTGAGAATGATCCAAATTCCTTCGCAAGGCCGGACTTATGTGCAGTTAACCACGTCCATCTCGAGGTTGAAGTCGACTTCAAAAGAAAAGTGCTCGCCGGTTTTGTGGACCTTACTTTCACTAGGAAGTTGTCAGAGGCCAAGTCACTGGTAAGAGCACAACCTCCATAGCTGTTTATTTATTGGTTTGCGTTATTATATGAACACGCACTGTGTTTCAGGTACTAGACACGCAAGACCTGACCATTAGCGAAGTGACTCACGTCAGCTCATCAAAGAAACTACCTTACGACTCGTCGGTCAAAGATAATATTTTCGGGATGAAACTTGAAATTACTTTACCGGACACGGAAGTTGGCAAGTCAGATGTGTAAGTAACTGCTTCGTCACTACTGTTCAGTGTTGTTAATAGTCTCCACCACTGACAACACAACAATGAGCACTGTGGTTCACTCGCCAGTGTTAACGTTTCATGGGAGCCCCCTCCCAGCTGCAATCAAAAAGGAGCGTAGAAGCCGACAAAGCCTCTGTGGCTCGATTGGTCTGCCGGCCCTGCCGGCACCGTGCACACCGGAAGCAATGCCATAAACTTAACCACCCAGGATTGCAGTACGCATGCTATGCTACAGAAGAAAAGACTGTGGCAACCTTGCAGAAGTCTGTGCCACAGCGTATTGCTTGCACACTGTGGGAGCCTATTCCCACTCTCGGGGGCAAAGCCTGTCCATTCGACTCCCGTGGAAAGCGAGGCACAGAGACAAAGTCAAAATACAGGAAGAAACGTGATATTTAATAACTCACATAATCTTTACACCGAGAATGTTCTCCTAAGCCAGTCGTTCCAAGCACCGTATCCGAGGCCAGCCGCTCCAGGCTCTGGTCTCGCTCACACGCGCTCACGGTTTTTGATCTGTCCAAGCCAAGACCCCTCCCACAGCGCGTGAGGCTAACATCTGACCTAGACACAGGTTTTGCCTGGTGCCATCTATGTGTGGTGGCCGGATTCACCACAACTACCCCCCCTCTAATAGAAGTCACAATATGTTGTAAAAAATACGTTGAAAATATGTTGAAAAGTCAATACGTTAACAAGTAATTGCATGCAAATGCAACTCTGATAGTTTAAAACCAGGAAAAAATGTCACACATCCCCAGCAGCTCACACCGTTACAGTTTCATCAGGCATGTCGAGAACCGTATCGTCCATGTGATCGTCAGCCGGGCCTCGAGGTACGGAGGAGCCGGGTGTTGGGAAGGTGGTAGGCACCTGCGGGCGCATGAGGGGAGAGGTTCCCGTTTCCCTCAGAAGGTCAAGACGGTGACGTCGTAGAGTGGCGAGGGCAGCTGAGACGTCAGTGGTTGCACGGGCGGTTGATCGGGAGGCTTCAAGTTTAGACTGATGGAGCTGGCCTTGGCGGTGTGCATGCCGATGTAGCTCTGGTACACCGCACAGGGGACAGAGTTGTCAAGCTTCATCTTCGGACAGCGGAATTGGGGGATCGCAGGGGTGTCTCTCCTCCAAGGTCAGTCCACGGAAGGGGGGCTGCACCCTTGACGGGCTTTCTCCACAGACAGGGCGGGGCTGGGAGCTCCATTTCGACCGTGACACCCAGCCAACCGGTCTTCCTTGCGAGACCACAGTCCAAGTGGCTACCGACCGCCTCGTGGACGTCCCCGAAGTGGCTCCGAGCGGGGAACGGGACCGGCGTGGGGGTCCACCTCCTTCGGGCGAGGACCGTGTCGGAGGGGGAGCCCTCCCGCTGTAGTACTTCCCACGGGGAGGCATCGTAGTCTGCCAGGGAAGAAAAGGGGAATCCGGTGAGAAAGCAATTTCAAACCGTGAGAACCTGAAAAGGCTCTCCCCCAGAAGATTATAGCTGAAGACTGCGAAACAGAAATCACACTAAGAAAGACCAACTATACAAGAGCACTAGGATTTAGCGACTAGGATAGTGGCAGCTACGTGCGCCGCCTGCGGGGACGCAAACTGTAGCGACTGGGAGCTGGTCCGGAAGCGGAATCCTGGTCCAGGTCCTGGGGAGGAGACGGCTGATGATCAGTCTCCTCTCCGTCGGGGTCTCGAAGGTGGTAAGCTTTCAGATCCGAGATGTGTACTGGCCCAGTTTCTTCGCCCGTGTCACAGCGACGAAGCCTGTAAGTGAGGCCGGAGGAGCACGCACTTACCTCGAAGGGGCCGTCCCACCTATCTGCGAGCGAAGCTGCAAAGCCGCGTGACGCATCACTAAGCGGGTGAGTCCGTCGAAGGACAAGGTCACCGACGCTGTAGGTGAGATTCCGTCGTCCACGGTTGTACTGGCGAGCCTGGTCCAACCTTGCGACGTCCAAGTTCTCCCGAGCCGTCCGAGCTGCGACGTCCAGTCGGCTCTGGAGGTCCTCAGCGTACCTTGAATAAGGAGGCTGGGTACTGCCATCCCAGAGGCCCAGAGCATTCTCTACTGGAAAAGGAGCCTCTCGTCCCAAGTTCAGGAACGCCAGGGTGAAGCCTGTAGATCTGTTGACCGTCGTCCGTGTAGCGAACGCCAGCTCAGTCAGGCGAAGATCCCAATCACGGTGGTGCTGACTAGTAAAAGCAACCAACATCATCTTCAGGTTCCGATTAACACGTTCGGTAATATTAGCCTGAGGGTGATACGGGGAAGTCTTCTTGTGCTGAATGCCTAAGACAGCGCAAGAATCTGAGAACACCTTACTTGTAAAGTAGGTTGCGTTGTCAGTGATCAGCTGAGCGGGAAACCCGAACCGGCAAAAGGTGTCGAGTAGTTGTTCCCATACTCTTTGGGAAGTCAGCATCCTTAGAGGAAACAGCTCAACCCACTTTGTGAAATGATCAGTAACCACAAACAGGTACTGGTTACCTCTAGGACTACGAGGAAAAGGTCCCATCACATCACAAGCAACTATCTGCCAGGGCCTATTGCTCTGAACCGGCTGTAAGCGCCCGGGGGGTAAACCACCACGAGGTTTTGCTCTCTGGCATATCGGACAAGTACGAACATACTTAGTTACGTCCTGCCTCATTCCTGGCCATGTCGCAACACGACATAACTTTTCATAAGTTTTCCTGCCACTGCTGTGACCTGCCAAGGCCGAGTCATGAAAGTAACGTATGAAAGACTTACACAGCTTCCGTGGCACTACGACTCTGAATGGGGATGTACCGTCATCGTCATCTGCCTGGGGTATGTACCTGAACAGGATGCCATCCTCGCCCAGCAGATAGGAGTCATGCCGTCCGTCAGACGTTCCGGTGTCTGCCGAGACCTGCTCAGCTAACCATTGAGACACCCGCTGACAAAGGCCGTCCGCTCTCTGAGCGTGAAGGAGCTGCTCTCTGCTCACGACCGTGCCCCAGGACGAGGATCCGTCCCGTGCCACTTGTGCTGCTGCCAGGAGTTGAGAAGGCGCCTCGGTGCCTACCTCTTCCCCCTCCGGTAGAGGCGCACGGGATAGTGCGTCCGCTACCACGTTCGTGGAGCCCCGCCTGTACTCCACGTTGAAGGAGTAGCCTTGTAGCTTCAGGGCCCACCTGGCGCGACGTCCAGCTGGGTTGTGGAGCCGCTGCAGCCATGAGAGTGCCTGGTGGTCAGTCTGGACGGTGAAAGTGCTGCCATCCAGGTAGAGATCAAACTTCCTGAGAGCGAAGATGATCGCCAGGCACTCCTTTTCCGTGACGGAATAGTTCCGTTCTGCCGGATTCAGCGTGCGACTTGCAAAAGCCACTGGACAGAGAATAGCGTCATGCTCCTGCAAGAGAACTGCGCCAACACCATAATCGCTAGCATCTGTTTGCACAACAAACGGTTTATTTAGGTCGGGCAAATATAGCCTGGCCGTATTAGCGATTGCATGAGATAGAGCTCGGAAGGATTGTTCCTGCTGTTCTCCCCAATGCCAGCGTGTGTCTTTGCGCAACAACTGGCTAAGCGGCTGCGCTAACTGAGCACAATTAGGAATGAATTGCCGGTAAAAGCCAACCATACCTAGAAAACGCTGCAAGGCTTTTACGTTACCGGGAACCGGAAACTCCATGATCGCCTTTAGCTTGTCATCGCTAGGACTGATGGTGCCTCCGTCCACCACGAAGCCGAGAAGGCTGATCCTAGGCGATGCCAGCTGTACCTTGCGGGGGTTAATGGTTAGCCCCGCCTGCTTCATCCTTGCAAGGACGATTGACAGGTGTTCCAAGTGTTCCTGAAAATTTCTGGAAAACACTACGACATCATCCATGTACGCCATCGCGAAATTGTACTTCGCATCTCCTAATACGGTGTCCATCAACCGCTGGAAACTGGCTGGTGAGTTAGACAGACCGAAAGGCATCCGTACGAACTCGAACAGACCCCTATGACAGGTAAAGGCTGTCTTCGGGACATCCTCCGGGGCAACTTGGATCTGCAAGAACCCTCTGCTACAATCAAGCGTTGAAAACACCGCAACGTTGCCCAGGGAATACATGATTGATTCGTTGGACGGGAAGGGATAAGAGTCCCTTACAGTTACTGCGTTAAGTCGACGATAGTCGACGCATAACCTTGCCGTACCATCACGTTTCGGAGCCAGGACGACAGGAAACGCCCAAGGACTCTGGGATCTCTGAACTGCACCGGTTTGGAGCATTTCTTCTAGAGCAGCGTCTAACAAAGCACGCTTATGTACGCTCAAAGGTCTTGGATTACAACGCCAGGGCCTAGCGTTACCCGTGTCTATGCTATGCTGTAACAGAGACGTCTTACCGGGGTTTTCCGTAAAGATACCATCGTACTGCCGCAATACTTGTTGAAGCTGACGGCGCTCCTCCTCAGGACCATGGAATGACCCCAAGACAGTCGGGAGTGCAGACGGTTCGGTGGAGACTGCTGCAGCTTGCTGTGCTGTGCAATCGTCCGCTGCCGTGGCGAAGGGGAAGAACCCTGTCGAGCCGTGGTATACGTATCCTCCATTGGGCAGGTCCAGCGCCAACTTGTGCCGGATGATGAAATCCCTGCCCAGGATAACGGGCACTGCCAGGCCAGGAAGGTGAACGAAGCGCTGCTTTCGCCGTCTCCCATCGAAACGGAGCCACAGCACAACTGCAGATTGTGCTGGAATGACGTCATTGGAAGCAAGACGAAGGGTGACCTCAGTAGTCTGCAGAACTACTTGTCTTTGCAGGCAGTGCTCGTAAACACAGTCGCCGATGAGAGAGAGTGTAGCTCCCGTGTCTATAAGGGCGATGTAGTTTCTGCCCAAAATGCGAACTGCGATATTTGGTTCTCTGTCCTGAATGCCATTCCGAACAGAGAGAGCAAAAGGAGCTAATGCGTCTCCTTTGGTTGTCTTGCTGCTTGCAGAGCCAGCTTTTGCATGATCGAGGCCGCTGCTAGCGACCGCTCGTTCGCTCTTTCGGCAGATAGCCGACGTCGTTAAGCGAGCGTTCATGGACGTCGGCTGCGGCCGTTTCCCGTTGGCACATTACGGGTATTCGGCCCTCGGTGCGGACAGTCCTGACGGAAATGTTCGGGGCTACCGCAATTCCAACAACCGGCGGACCTTTGCGGCTGCGGGCGCGGTAGGCGCTGCCGTTCCCGCTGCCGTTCCCGCTGCCTGTCCGTAGTTTCGCCAGCTGTGTTGCCGGGTTGACCACGATAATTAGGCAGGACGGGTCTGTCATGGCTCGTTCCTGCGGGGATCGCCCTCTGTCCAAGACGGAAGGGATCAATTGCTCGGCGGGATGGCTCCGCATAAGGATTGCGGTGGTGCTCATCCTGTCCCACTGCAGGTAGGCGTTCGACCGAGGCTGCTCCCGCTGACCACGCACAGCGTGGTTCTAACGCCCATTCAGGCGGCGGCGGGGGCCGATATTCGAGTTCGGCTAGGAGGTCGCCCTGTATGGTACGAGCCTCCTGCGCCAACGCTTCAAGACTATCAAAGCGATGGGCTCGAAGGTAGGGCCGGAAGCGGGGGTGGCACTGACGGATAGCCCGTGCTACTCGCTGCTGCTCTGTTGCAGTTGGTTCTGCTCTGCTGTACAGCTCTTGCAGGGCCCGTACGAATTCTGCCAACGTCTCATCTGGATGCTGAGTACGTTTGTGCAGCTCCTCCAGGATATGATATTCGTAATCCGGGGGAAGGAATTCGTTTTTAAACCGCTGCTTGAAGTCCTGCAAGGACGTGAACCTCGACTGCAGTCGAAGCCAGCGGGCGGCGTCTCCTACCAAAGCAACCTGCAGGATGCGTAGGATCAGGACTTCCTCTGAGACTCCCATTCCGGTCTGATAGGCCGTAAGGTCATCTAAGAAGTCTGCGACTGACTTTCTATCGGTATACCCTGAGAACGTAGGAACAGGGATTGTCAGTCGGACGGGCGCTTGTGCCTGCGGCGGCGAAACCAACCCGGAATCAAGGCGTCGCGTCATCAACGAGCACAGCTCTGCCATACGTGACAGAAGCTCTGCCGTTGCTGTGGTGTCTGACTGCGGCACTGCAGATACCGTAGTCGGCGTACCTTGGGATGGAGGCACGGCAGGTGCCTTCACATCGTCGGCCGGTCCTCTCGGCTCCGTAGGCGCCGGGGCGACGTGTACCGGCCGCTCTTCCGAGTGGGACCGTTGGGGTACCGGAGCTTTTGCTCCGCTCCGGAGGTTGTACCCGCGTGGAGGCGTACGGTCCATCCGCTGTACGGGTCAGGCACCGGACACAACTAGAATACTCAGACAAAACGAGCAGCAAAAATGCTGCCCCAACAAAGCGAGATACAAAGAAAAAAATGAAAGAACACGAAGTAATTGAAGTACCACAATCCGGCGGTATCACACTGAAACAAAACTTGACACACTAAAATGGAACGAAAAAAATAGAACGTGCCACGTCCTCCACGTCATCGAACGAACGAGCTCGGGGCCCCAGGTCCGGGCGCCATTTGTGGGAGCCTATTCCCACTCTCGGGGGCAAAGCCCGTCCATTCGACTCCCGTGGAAAGCGAGCCACAGAGACAAAGTCAAAATACAGGAAGAAACGTGATATTTAATAACTCACATAATCTTTACACCGAGAATGTTCTCCTAAGCCAGTCGTTCCAAGCACCGTATCCGAGGCCAGCCGCTCCAGGCTCTGGTCTCGCTCACACGCGCTCACGGTTTTTGATCTGTCCAAGCCAAGGCCCCTCCCACAGCGCATGAGGCTAACATCTGACCTAGACACAGGTTTTGCCTGGTGCCATCTATGTGTGGTGGCCGGATTCACCACAACACTGAAACCCAACCAGACCAGAAAAAATTGAAAATAGAAGGAATTAAAACGGGAGCCCAAAAAACAAATATAGCACCCCACCGGATACATGCAACTTGGGTCACTGTGGCCATAATACCCTCTACTACAAAAAAATTTTTTCTTTTATACAAAAAAAACACCCTCAAGATTTTTTAATATGTTGTAGAGGAAGGCTCGTTCCATAAAACTGAGTTGGTTTCAAATGTCTCTTCCGACCTCTTCATTGCGTGTTTTACACTCGATTGTAGCGAATTTTGGAAAAAGCGCATACTTCCACGATTTTCCCTGCAATGACTACGAAAGTTACATGTCTCGCGATTTTTCCTGTTGAAGTATTCCATGAGCCCTTGGAAGGAAAAATATTCATTAAAATTTAGTGGTTTGATCTTTGCACAAAAAAATCGCGAAAAGGGAGGAAAGTTGCGAAACTTCTGTCCTGTGTATGCCAGCACAGATTACGGCATGACAACCGGGATTTGCAACGCTGTGTTGAGCATAGTTTCCTCAATACTCAAAAGAAAACCGCACATTTCTGGGGGCTTTCTATGAGACGCAGCTGTTGTTCATGCCAGGCACGGTTTTTGCCAGCGCTGCGACCTTTGCTCGTGTCTAGCACCCGCCACATTGAGATCTGGGAAGAAACGTTTTGTGGTATGTCGCTTTGCACTATTAAGGACTGTTAAAAAAATTTAGGAAAAATTCGTGATAGTTTCCTCGGGGCCGAGCAGGTCTGCTGGATCGTTTCACGTGGAATCGTCCCACGGTTAATAAAAATGCTGGAAAACAAAAAAAACTTGTAAAGATGAGCTTAAAACTTTCTTTCAGTGTACGTGTTCACTACGAAACATCTCCAGAGTCTAGTGCCCTGCAGTGGCTAAGCCCAGAGCAAACAGCAGGAGGCAAACATCCTTACCTATATAATCATTGTGAGGTAAGTCTGTGTCAAATGAGTCACAAAGAATGTTCAAAACTATTTTTTGTAAGTCCTTGTTTCTAAGTTATACTGTACAAATGATATTGCTATAATAGTGCAGGGGGAAAAAAATGATAGCACTCCTGTATTACACACATCCTTCGTCTTTTGTTGGCATTTCTGAGGTACCAAATTCGTCTTAGCTGTCGAGCAGTGTCAAGAAATGGCAGTTCAACTCTGGTCAGAAGGTCTTATGTATCAGCCAAAATAATCTGTTTCAAAGCAGTGCACAAGCACTATTGATGTCATCACTAAAGCTCTAAAAGGACAGACAGAGAAGACGACCATACGGCTCTGAGCGCTACTTTCAACAAGATTTTTAATCGCAGAAACGCTGGTATTTATGCTGACAGGAACTCCAGTTCCTTCTTTTTAAAAAACAAGGGAGCCATGCTAACACGCGTGCCACCACCTTTTATCTATCAAAAAGATTCCCATATTTCCCTTTCTCTCTTATTCCTGGGAGGCATCCTTACCTATGTTTTTTTCTGAACTCAGCCTTTCGTGTACACTCCCTTGCATGTCCCATCGTTGTCTTTTCTGTCTGCCCTTCTAGAGCTTTTAATGGCGACTTCAGTACTGGGTTACCAACATGCCCAAAGCACAGTTCTAACTAATGTGCACTATGGAAGGTGACGACACACTTTGCAGAACCCAAACACAGAATTTATGAAATCCCTCGAGTTCCCCTAAGACAAAGGCAATCCTACGCACAGTTTTACTTCTCCCACAACTATGTTTGCGCAACAGATTGACTGTGGTCTCTGTGTGATACAAGTTAACAATCTCTTTGCACTCAAAAAAGGCCAGTGATCTGGCCTGTATAACTTATTTATTTCTAAATGGATTGAAGGTATTTTACAAAATACTTATGAACAAGTAGTGCACTGCAGCTGGCAACAGCAGATTAATTTTTTGCAGCGATTGAGGCACAGTGCTGGTCTGACATCACAGCAGTGATGAAGTGGCCTGGAGGCCAGACACTTCTTGCTGGGGCACCATTTTTGAAAATGAAATTGTGCTGTAATAAGACCTTGGTGAGCCGAATATTTTGCGTGGATGTTTTTTTATACACTGCTTGACAAAGTAAGCTATTTTGAACCAGCTCAATTTTTCCTTTCCATGCTCCTTTAAGGTTGTTTTTGTCTATTAAATTGCACAGTGAGGCACAATTCGGCAAAAATATTTTACGTGGCACCTATACTGCAAAACTGCTTGATGAATGATGCTGGGTTTCAAGCAATGCTAGGTGTCATTTCACTGCTGCTTTAAAGTAAATGTGGTACACAGTGATGCTCACAGTTGCCATGAAGGGCAGGATGACCAACATTGTTGTTGTCTCACCATTATGCTATCAATGGCATTGCAACCATTTTTCTGTTCTATCAGTTGGCTCGGAGGTTGTTCTTGAGGCTGCAATGATACACATTCATTGTGCCCCTTGTCTGCCATTATTAGCATAGGAGTTGGTCGCTGACAAATCGAATCGTCCGTCGCTGGTCCCTCAGTGTTCACTGTTCGAGCGACTTGCTGACAAGTTCTCTGTTTGAGTAGCACCGCTTTCACTTTTTCAGCCTATTCATGCCCGTGCTTTGCTGCCATGCCAGGATACACCGAGTGTGAAGGCACCATACAGTGCATCCGTAAGGCACACTGTTTATTGAAATTTATTGAGCAAATAAGCGCAATATTACACTGTGCTGGTTACAGATTCGAGCTCCACAGGAGCTCACCGTTCTAATGAGTGCTATCAGGGAAGAAGCAAAGGACTCTGGTGATGGAAGGACAAAAGTGACCCACTTCAACCAAAATGTAAATGCCGGCTAAATCTTTAGCTCTGTGACGTTTATGCAGATACGATATTGATATATTTCAGATACCAATCCCAATTTATCTAATTGCTCTTGTGGTAGGTGACTTGGAAAAAAGGTACTAGAAAGACCACTTTCAGTTCATCCTGCGCTCTTAAAACGGAACTTCACTGCATAGCACGCTCCGAGTCAGCCATCATCCCGAATAACATTGTTCTTTCCCGATTTGTGGAAAACGGGAGGTGTATACCTTTTTGTGACGCTTATGCAGTTGTGATAATGGTCACAAAAAGGCATACGCCTCCACAAATGTCTACAAATGAGATGAGAGAACAATGTCATGCAGGATGATCGATGGTTTGTTGGGAATGTGTTATGCGGTGAAGTTCTTTTTTGAGAATGTGGCATTGGCGTGTATGGGTACAATGCAGGCTTATAATTAGCCATATCGGAAATCACCACATTTGCAAGTTTGTAGGAAAAGTCACAGTATCACTTATATTCTAGGCAGCTGGGGCCGAGAAGTCACGTGTGGGCTGAGAAGGAGTATGTTGACCTCGCTACCATTGACTTTGCTGACGTAAGCATTTTTAACCATGTCCGTCAGTGCTGCATTACATGCTTCGTTCTGTTGGCCTTTCCAGACAGAAAAAATGCTTCAAGTGGCTGAGGATTTAGCGGGCCCTTACGTCTGGGGTATTTATGACCTGTTGGTGCTGCCCCCTTCATTTCCATACGGGGGCATGGAAAACCCCTGCTTGACGTTTGTCACGCCTACACTTCTTGTATGTCATTTGCCAGTGCTTTTGCATGTGTATCCCATTTGCTCCAGCATTTGACCTCAAAGGGTTTAGAATAAACCTAGAAAAATTGGTGACTGGGAGATCTGTATTAATGTGGAACACGTGTTTACTCTGGATGTGCAAGTATTAAATTTTTTAAATTGCAGATAGTCACATTTACTGTTGCCCATGAACTGCTGTCGTTATTAATGTCGACGTCAGTGTGTGAAACACAAAGCGACAATGAAAGCTGAAATGTGTGAAATGTATTTGAAGACCCAAAAATGAGTTTTGAGCTTCCTGCTCCTGTACGAATTATGTATGGTTCTTCAGCTGCTATGATTGAACTTACAATTGCACTCCATTCCAGGGCATTAGACTTGGAAGAAGCATCTAGACGTAATAATCGTGTTATATTTACTCTTCTTTTAGGCGGGTGACAAATCCTTAGCCAGTGTGATTGCACACGAGATTTCACATAGCTGGACTGGAAATCTGGTCACCAATAGCACATTTGAACATTTCTGGTGGGTACCTCATCAATATGTAGCATAATTTACGCTTATGGTGAACCTCACAGGACTCCTGCAAATAAGAATGGATGAATGAGTGAACTTGTTTATTTCTGGGACAACTATTGCAGAAGCCATGAGAATAAAAATCAATCCAGTGACAGGTTGCATGGAGTGCATGGCTGCCAAAGAGAACGGTTGGCATTAAGGGCTATTTATGCGTATAACTTTGTGTTTTAGGGTTATACCCCGTAAAACGTGTTCTTACCCTCTGATTTTCGTTATCGTCGTTTTGAGTAAAGCCCGAGAACCATGCAAACTGAACTTGCCAAAATGCAGATTGAGCCACCCACACTAGCGCTGCAGAATGCTTTACACCTTGTAGTGATCACCAGCGCTCGATATCGCATGTTCATTGTAAATGTGAGAAGCACTTAATTTTTATGGTCCACCCAAAAATCTGCTGTTTCATACAATATCGCGCAATATTGTTATGTCCCCATTTTTTTTAAAACGAAACCCAGGAACATACTGGTCTATTTATTCAAACTGTCCTTCTGGCAGAAGCCCCTTCTACAGATGTGACACCCATAATGCAACGTATTTAATTCCCGGTTGAACATTCAGAAAATGTGTTAACAATTTCCTAGATGTCTATTGGCCGCAACAGAGCAGTTCATGTCTGCATGAGTTGTGTGCATGTATCGAACCATGCCTATCTGAAAGCCTGCAGCAGTGTAGCAGTATGGAAGACCACTCAAGATATGACAAAAAATGTGTTTTGCCAAAAACATGTTTTATTCAGATTTGACTTAGCTGTAATCGCTGTCTATCTATGTTGTGTATTCTGTAACCATCTGTGTGATGTATTTGAGAACCAATTTAGACTATGCTTTAAACAGTGCATCGCTGCTTCTACACTAGTAAGCAACTCTACTACTAATAGAAACAAACACAGATTGGTTTCTCTCAGAAGGATAAAATGAGTATTCAAAGCAGCTGAAGTTGCTTGAGGTACAAGGGGTATGTCCTTTCCCATTAGGTAGAAATTTTGCATGTATTCCCACAAAGCAAAGAAATTCGTAAATTTATGGTTCATAAGTCAAGAGTTGACTCGTGAAGCTTTGTATGAGATGCACAGATTTTTTCTTAAATCTTCACCAATGTGAAATTCTTCTCTACTCCCATGGGTACGTAAGCACCAGCTGAACATTTCAGTTTCATTTAATTAGCTACCTTTAAAAATTCATGAGAAAGCACTGATCTCTTCAAGTAGCCTCATGCAGCACGTAATGAAGCTAGTACCAGTTTTCTTCCAGGGAATATGCCCATTGTAACCCATGTGTTTCTCTTTCCTAGGTTGAACGAAGGCTTCACCAAGTTTTTGGAACGTAAAATCGTAGGAGAGCTGTGTGGGAAAGAGCATCGAGAATTTGCTGCCAGTGGTGGCATTAAGAATTTGCGTTACACCGTAAGAAAGCCTTGGAACTTCATAGGACACTGCTGGGAGATCCAGTAGGTGGACAGACCCCCTGGACTGCTGCAGTGGGTTCCATTTGGGACCTATTAATGTGTTAGCATTAGGAGTGTCAAACTGGAAAAAAAGCTCTGTCTGTCTGTGTGCACGTCCGTGCGTTTGAAAAAGTTGACCCACAAGTGGCATGGTCAAGTCGATAAAAACATGCGCTCATTGGTGGTTGCTCTGAGGTTGTGCTGTTGACTGGGAGGTGCTGGTTTCAAACCCTACCACCAGCCACGCCCTCTGAGGTTTTCCGGCAAACTCTCCAGACGGATGTTGGCACAGTTCCTCCTGAAGTCAGCCCAGGATGCATACTAACACTTTCCCCATCCTTCCTGCTGTCCTCTCTCCACCTGTCCATACCTGTGCTATACCTACCGCCTGAAAATCTTCCACCAGATATTCCTCATCTGTTTGACAGCTCCTGCAATACAGCCTGATTCATTCTTATGCCCCCCCCCTCCCCCCCCACACACACACCGGTTAAAGATACATACATACTGTCTGTACTCCGCTGCTGTTTTTTTTCCTGCAGCGAAGTAAGTATGCATATGTGCATACTTACTTCGCTGCAGGAAAAAAAAAGAGTTAACTACACCTTCTATATGATATATCGTAAATGTCAGCTTCTCTTAACTTTTTTTTTTTTTTCATTGATTCAAGGTGGACACAATGGGAGCTGACAATCCACTCACAAGTTTAGTGCCTTGTCTGAAAGGAGTTCACCCAGATGATGCATTCTCTACAGTGCCCTATGAGAAAGGACACACTTTCCTCTACTACTTGGAGCAGAAGCTTGGCGGGCCAGGTACACACTCCTCATAACTAGTTATGACCTGGAAAGAGAGCTCATGGGGCAAGTAAAATATTGAAGGAACAAATCATTATAATAGTTGGAAAACTCATAGCACCAGGGTCTTCCTCCTGGTACTGCGATATGAGTAAAGGGAAAAAAAAAAAAATTAGAAACAACCTTAAGGCACATAGGATGTAGATTTGTTGATATATATACACACATATGACACAAAGTATTTTCAGTTAATCTCCGTTTAATTGTGTATGTGTACTGCTGTCCCTGGGTGCAGAATTCGGGGAGGGGCAGTATTTAAATACATTGTAATTAAATACTATTAAAATACCAATTTTTTGGTATTTATTCTTGTAAATACTTTATAAGTAGGGAGTGACTTTTTCGGGTTAAACCCGATTCCGCCTGGTTATTCCCCCCCGAACAGACCTCCGACCAATTCGGGCTAAACCCGATTTCTCCCCGAATTCCAGTCACTATGAAATCCCCAAGTGACGTTTCCAATGAAGACGGACAAAGGTCGCCACGTGTAACACATGTAAGAATGGGTCACTTATGTTCCCAGCAATACACCCATGTGTGTCAACACTGTCTATGCCTTTGGGCATTACCGCTGGAAGGTCCCGATTCCGCAAATAAAATAAAAAAGAAAGGAGAAAGAGATTAGGAAAGGACTTAATACAGACAAGAGGAGAAACAAAAACACCCAATAACACCCGAAGGCACAATTATCGCCCGATTTCTCCCTGAATTACAGATTTAAAAAAAGCGGCCGAGTTTTACCCCCCGAATCTGAGAAAGGCATTTAACCCGATAAAGTCACTCCCTATTTATAAGTACTCTTGAATACAGAGTATACCGACTCATGTCCTAAAATTGCCCTGTATTTGACCCTTCGGGAAGAAGGGCAAGTTTGGGGAGAAAGTTATACCGTGTTTGCGCCAGCATGCGCATGCGACAACCATTTTAGATGCCGAGTTTTTCACTGTTGTTGCGGACAACGGTTGTGACTACCCGATTACCTTGTTGTACGGACCATCTTCTTCATGGTACAAGCCTATGTTCATCGGCACCTGCGGAGATGCTGTTCTCCTTTGCGAATCTGATTGTACGGCCGAACTAAAGATGCAGTCTTTGAGAAACTTGTAATATTAAAATCGCCATGACAATCTGTTAAATGTTGCTTACTGATTTATTGATATGATCATCATTTTTTCTGTCATTCCAGATGTCATTTTCCTCACAGTATTTATGTTAGTAGTTACAGTATTTAAATACTGTATTTATATTTTGTATTTAAATACTCACATTGAAAAGTGTTTATGGAGAGTATTTAAATACCCCTTTCAATAAAGTATTTTGTATTTATATTTAAATACTCAAAAAATGTATTTATGGCCAACCCTGGTGCAGATATACAGCAGTTACCTGCAGACACCCCCACAGTTTTGCAATTTGCGGGGTTAGAAACTCTGTGTTGCTATGTGTTGTGGGTAAAACTTGGGTGAACACAACTTAGGAGAAAGTAAGGAGACAGAACTCAGCTGGAGAATGACATCCAAATTCCTCGAATCATTCTTGGCTGTGGCGGGTGCTCGCGTTCTCCCCGGTACTAGCTCCACTAAATCTGCGGCCCGGCAATGTGCCGTTTCTGTTTGAATGCTCCACTAAAAAAGCATTCAGAGGGAGTGTTTGTTTAATAAACATGAACACTGCATTTCCAACAATGAATTAATATTATCTGATCAGCTACAATCCTATGTTGTAGTTTCTGCTGCCTCATTTTTGTGTCATAGGTGGAAGCTACCCCAAAAGGAAGTAATGGTTGTATTGAAAAGCCACTTTTGAAGGCTATGGTCTCAGGGCTGTCATCCGGAATTCATGACAGGTGGCTTAATGATAACCACGTTTTAGTGACACTAACTTTCTTATTCCGCATAACAGTCGATATGCTACAGTTTTGGTAACTGAAAAGAAAGTCTGGATTTAATCTGACAAGAAAAAAGAAACACGATAATAAAACTGGTACTCAGAAATTCAGTTCTCCTATATTTCTCGCAACAAACTGTTATCAATAATGTAGCATGTTCCTACTTGATCTGTGATTGCTTAAGTGTGCCTCCTTCCTGTTATTAAGCGAACAAGTACCATTTACTGATGAGATTGCTCTTTTTTTTTCACATAGAATTTTTTGACCCATTCTTGAAGTCTTACGTGGAACACTTCAAGTACCAGTCCATCAACACCAACCAGTGGAAGGACTACCTTTTTGAATACTTTCATGACAAGGCAAGCATGAATATTAGACATAACTTGTTGGACAGCAAAAATGAAAATTGCATTATTTTGTATTGCAGGTGGATGTCCTGAAAGAGGTTGATTGGGATACCTGGTTGTATGCACCAGGCCTACCCCCTGTTATACCAGAGTAAGGGGACATTAGATATGAATTCTGTATAAAGGGCATCCAGTTGCATGAAATACATTTTCAAAAGACTGCACATTCCTATAAATCTAGCATTTCTATTCTAAAAGCCAGCAGTGTTGTTGTCATTATTCATATCTTCGTGTCATGTATGGTGCTGGGAACGTGACGCATACATAAATGGTTTATTCTATATAAATTTCATATACTTCTTTTTCATCATTCCTTTTTCTTTATTTTGTTTCTTGTTTCTTTACGTTCTTCTTCAGCCTTTGCATTAATGAATACACTAACATTACCTTACCACTTTCCTATGGACATCGATGTATTGCATCTGCGATATTAGAAAAGAAATACACGTTCAAGTCAGCTGCCTTCAATTGATATTCCTTAGGTATCGCACCAAACTCGCAGAGCCATGTGAGGTTTTGTGTAAGAAATGGGCTGACGAAACTGCAGACATTTCAACGTGTGCGTGTTCTGACATAGACAACTTCTGTCCGGTACAGCTACAAGAGTTTCTAGCCTTGCTCCTTGAGAAGGTAATAGCCTGTGTTGTGTCATCATCTAGTGAGTGTGTAGATAGTACCTTTATGTGGGCTTTGGTCTGTACAAGTGTTCAAAATTACTAGTCTTTTTCCCTTTAAAGTTGAACAAGACAGGAAACTTTCAGCATTTTGGGTGATATTTCATTGTGCCCTGATCTCCTTTGTCTGCTCATATCTACCAGATGATTCAAGATGTACACCTTATTTGGTACGCACATTTATAAAGCAACCACTTGCAGTAAAAATGTGTGATAACGGCATGATGGTGAAGCAAAAACAAATAGCAGCTGGATGATTCTTTAGCTCATTCGCAAATATTGCCGTGGGATTGAATGTTGTCTTATAGGAGCATTGAGGTGAGATTTATGGCTAGAAACCTTGTCTCATTCGTCTACTTACTTAAAATCACTATAAAAAAAAAACACACTGCTGGGTATGAATAGGAAGTCACAGAACAGACAAGACGCCACAAACACTGAACTTCAAACGAGGTTACCTTTATTGTTACATACACTGAAAAGCGTATTTTTATTCGCGATGTATTAATGTTCGCGAATTTTGCGACTGCTAAAAAAACGTGAAAGATTGTACTCGTGAATGAAGAGGCACAGTGTTGACCAGATGCACTTTGTCGGTTAAGTTGTCACAAAGCAACAAGAAGCTTTCGAACCATGCTTTCGTTGATTCGATAGCGTACTGAAACTCACTATTATCATCGTATTGCCCTTCATTCTAGGCTATGCATTTAAAGATGAAAAGGAGATTGCCGATCTCAGCTTCCCAAAAGGGCTGCTTTTTAAAAGATCCTCCTTTGCTGCGTGTCACGAAACGCCTTTCCATTAGGTATCCATTTGTGTAAAAGAGTTCAAATGTGCTCATGTGTCAGGAGCATAAGTCTAAGTAACTGTTTATATAAATAACGAAGACGGTTAAGAGCATCAACTGTTTACTATATACAAATTAAAAACAAGACTTTAGTGCAGTAGGCTGCACCTCTTCAGGTTTGAGGACCTGTTACAAGCAGTGAAGGATATATCGGAGTCATGTCACATGGTACAAGAGGTAAAGGGTGATGGCTGAGACAAATACAAACAAATGCAATACAAATACAAATTGCTTTTGTTTGTATTTGTATGGCATTTGTTTGTATTTGTCTCAGCCCTCACCCTTTCCCCTGGAACCATGTGACATGACTCCGATATATCCTTCACCGCTTGTAAGAGGTCCTCAAACCTGAAGAAGTGCAGCCTACTGCACAAAAGTCTTGTTTTTAATTTGTATATAGTAAACAGTTGATGCTCTTAACCGTCTTCGTTATTTTTTATTCTGCATCGCCGGAAACTTGCACATTGATTTTCTAACTGTTTATAGGTAACTAAAACGTTCACCTAACAAAACTACCTTTGTGTGTTTTTTCAGAAGCTGCTGAGCAGTGAAAGATTCCTCCAACTGACAAAGCTATATAACCTTGAACAGATCAACAATTCTGAAATCAGATTTTGGTAAGAACGCTTCTGCTGTATGTGCATTGTCCGCAGCATTGAAATTCTTCACTTGTACTGTGGATGCCCTCCAACACTTGATTTTCCGTTTTATAGCTGGCTGCGACTGGGTCTCCTAGCGAAATGTGAAGACGTGATCCCCCACGTCATCAAGTTCCTCGAAAAAATAGGCAGGATGAAGTTTGTGAGGCCTCTGTTCAGGTACTGCTGCAAATGACAGTTGTTACCGAAATGTTTATGGAATCTACTACGTATTTTGTTTTGCAGAGATCTATACAACTGGGAAGAAAAGCGGCCAACAGCTATAAACCTCTTTGAAAGATTGCAACCCCGAATGATGCACGTCGTGAAATACGCTCTCAGCAGAGATCTCCGTGTAGAATTGAAATAGACCCGAGACTGTGACACGACAGTTTTCATTTTTATACTGCAATAAAAAAAATTCCTACATAATGAACAAAGCCACACAAGACATTTTGGCTCTGCAATGTACAGTGTGTTATTTTTTATTTGCAACAAACTCTTCGTAGTAGCTTTGCTGGTTTTTCGAGCAGAGTGACATATGGTGCAGATACATCAAGATATGAATTTTGTTCCTAGAATACAGAAGGAAACAACTGCCCAACCACTCCCGTCCCATTAAAAAAAAAAAAGATCGTATGGTAGAACACAAAAGTGAAACCGAATCGCTCAGTGGATGCACTGGGAGACAGATGTATAACCAATTCCATATACATCGTGCATAATTAGAACTGGGTGTGGGCGTACCTGTGTACCCGGGCAGTTTTGCTATTTGTGGGTAGAAATTCGATGCTGCTGTGGTTTACGGGAACAGTACGGCTGTCCAACTTGCTTATTAATTTTGACATTCACCACAATTTTTATCAAGAGAAATACCCGTGTTTGGTAGCTGGACTGATGCACGAAGAAAGGCAACAACAACAAGATGATGATGGAAGTTGATGTTCTGAGGCTGGAACACATCGAAAGGACAATTACATACAAAGCCTCAAGTGCCTAAGAAATTAATGATGAAAGAAGGATAAGTATTTAAGGTAAGTATAAGGAAAGAAAGAAGTCACTGAAAAGGTTAGCTAACTTTTTCAGTGACTTCCTTCTTTCAAAACAAGAAGAGACCAAACATCTTTTTGTGTGTGGGGGGGGGGGAGCACTGCCCTCGCCCCACCCCAAGAAAAAACTACATATATATGGGGTTTCCCTCTCTCTCCCCTTTCCCACTACGCGCTTCAACAAAGAAACCTCCAGTCCGCACCTGTGTAGGTTACGAGCTAAATAACTGTGTATGGTGGACAGTTTACGACTTCTTTTTTTTAAGGTGGTCTGTCATGTATGGACCAATGACCAACTAGACCACAGGATAGGCGCACGTTTTATTATGTGGACCCTCCGGAGTAGAGGTGTGCGCCGTGGGCATTTTTTCTGGCGGCAGCGTAGAGCACGTTGAAGCGTTGAAGGACCGGCGGCGGCGTCACGCCGATGTTGTCTTATCGGCGAGCACTGGCGAGCACAGGCCATAGGTGGCATTGGCAGGTCGTGGTATTGCCCATTGCCGTATTGCTCCGTAGACGAAAGCGCGCTGGGCGAACGCAATGCATCCTGGACAGGTCCTGGTCGTACGTCACAGCAAACGTCAAGGCACACGTGACCTTAAAGATGGCGGCGCCCGTGATCGGCGGCCAAACCGTTTGTAAACAATGCGGTTGTTGCTTCTGCGCGACGTTTTGAATGTCATTTGATCACGGTAATTATTTTCATCCGATAATCTCGCAGTAAAACGCGCAGTTTTGCACATAAGGCCTCGCAGTGTTGACGACTTCCAAAGATGTGATGACGACCGCGCATTAAGACTCACTGAGACGATGCGATGTACTTAAACTAAAGAGAAATGGGCTACCATGTTGCGGAAGAAGCACCGCATAGTTTACGCTGGCAAAATACGTTCATCTCTTGGCGTTATGACGACGGAGATATGTCGGTAAGCGGCAAAACAACATGTAAGTCAACATGTCAGTCTCGGGTTTTCGTCATGGATGTAAACAAAGTCACGTGACCTCAAAATGACGTTTTCTATGACGTGCGACCAGGACAAGATGACAGTTTTGCAAAAAGCACCCGCTTGAGGGTAGTTACAACAATGACGGGTTTGTGTCAGGGATGGGCAGTATTTAAATACATTGTAATTAAAATACTATTTAAAATATAAATACATGTATTTATATTTTGTATTTAAATACAGACTTGAAAAATGTATTTATAATTATATTTAAATACCAATTTTCGGGTATTTATTCTTGTAAATACGTTATAAATACTCTTAAATACAGAATATACTGACTCATATCTTAAAGTTGCCCTGCATTTGACCTTTCGGGAAGATGGGCGAGTTTGGGGCGCAATTATGCCGGGTTGCGTTAGCATGCGCATGCGACAAAGCATTTTAGATGGCGAGTTTTTCACTGTTGTTGCGAACAACGGTCGTGACTACCCGCTTACATTGTTCTACGAAGCATCTTCGTCAAATTTAATACAAGCACAAGTTCATCGGCACCTGTAGAGAGCTGTTCTCCTTTGCGAATCTGATTGTACGGCCGAACAGAAGATGCCTAAAAGAAGCAGTCTTCGAGAAATTTCTAATATTAAAATCGCCGTGATAATCTAACAAATAAATGCTATTCTTTCTTGCTGATTTGTCCTTATGATCATAAGTATTTCTGTAATTCCAGATGACATCTTCCTCACAGTATTTATGGCAGTAGTTACGGTATTTAAATACAGTATTTATATTTTGTATTTAATTACCCATGTTGAAAACTATTTATGAAGAGTATTTAAATACCCCTGTCAACAAAGTATTTTGTATTTATATTTAAATACTAAAAAAATGTATTTATGCCCATCCCTGGTTTGTGTCACCCCTGTGCCCTGTGCCACACCGCCACACGCACAGGATTACTGCTCCCGCTATCCTGTTGGGCATGACGTCATCCTCGTATGCCCGTGTTGGAGTTCCCGGTAACTTTGCAGCAGTTTGTTATTGCTGCTGCATGCACGTGTCTTTCGAGGTGCCATCTACCCCATCTATCTTAGAATAGTCACTGCAACCAGAAGGGAAAACCAGGTGCAACCAGAGAAACGGGAAAGTTTGTCCCCATGATTCGTTCAGTCTGTGTTCATTCACGAACAACACATCACTAAGCCGCTCGGTCGTTGCCCCATCCCAGCAAGTAACGCGCAGCTGCCTGACACGCCTTTTAAAATCAGTCGAATACGTGTTTGCGATGGCACAGGTGGGCTTAACTGAGAATGATCCAAATTCCTACGCGAGGCCCGACTTATGTGCAGTTGACCACGTCCACCTCGAAGTTGAAGTCGATTTCAACAGAAAAGTGCTCGCCGGTTTTGTGGACCTTACTTTCACCAGGAAGTTGTCAGAGGCCAAGTCACTGGTAAGAGCACAACGCAGACCTCCATAGCTGTCTATTTATTGGTTCATTGATTGCACCATCAATTTGCGTTATTATATGAACACGTACTGTGTTTCAGGTACTAGACACTCAAAACCTGTCTATTAACGAAGTGACTCACGTCAGCTCATCAAAGAAACTTCCTTACGACTCATCGATCAACGATAAGATTTTCGGGACCAAACTAGAAATTACTTTACCGGACACGGAAGTTGGCAAGTCAGATGTGTAAGTATCTGCTTCGTCAGTACTGTTCAGTGCTGTTAATAGTCTCCACCACTGACAACACAACAATGATGCGAGCCTCTCACTGCTGCAGTCATGAAGGAGCTTAGAATAAGCCGTCAAGGCTGCTGTGGCTCGATTGGTCTGTGGCACCTGAAATTGGGTGCTACTGATAAATTTGGGTGTTTATCCGGTTGTTACTTTTTCTTTCTTTCCAGTGAATGTGCCTGCAGTTAAAGTGCATACATTGGTGAAACGTACATATCTCGTCATATACAATATGTTACTTAATTAATACTAATTGCATTACGGTAATAATTAATTAACATCAAGTGTCTTTTGCATAGTTTATTGTTGCACTCAAATGACACCAGGCAGGTGCACAAATCGCTACTTAATAGTGCACATGATGCAGTTGAAATTTGAGGAGAAGTTCGGTTTAAAGCAATTTGGTCCTAAAGCAATTCAGAAGGGAATAAAAGCAAGAACTTGGTTCTTACTCGAAAAAGCCAGACACTAATTATACGTGACCAAACACATCATTATGATAGCTGGCTACTCATCTACAAGCAGCATCAATCATTGACAGCTCATGCACAAGCATTTATGACTAACGACAAATATCCTTCTCTGTCATGCTTGTGAAATTTTTTGTAAAAAATAAATAAATAAACCAACGCCATCAAGCCAAGTTGGCATTGTGAAATGTGAGAACATTTTTGCACATCACACTGTGTCAGAACTTTGTGTATTGCAGACACGTTAAAATCCAGGGAAATTTTATAGTAGTATCTCTAACATGTGCACTCAAAAGTCCCGTGAATGTGGCAACTAGATGGACCACATTGTTTAATTGTCGTTCTTCGGGTGACCCTTTGTTAGATGTTGTCCACAGTGTGCTGGCAGGCTGTAGGCAGACCATTCGTAAGGCAGGGGCAAGACACACACTTGTGATAAAAAAAATTGAAGGAGCACAGAACTAAACCCACACTATTTTGTCTGTCACATGCTCTGCAACGAATAAAATGAGCTCCTTCAAAAGAATGATGGGTCCATGTGACCTTCAGCATGAGTGTGAGGCCTCTGTTCTGCACACCTTTCAAAAATCATTTCAAGCCACCACCTTTTGAAAAAGAAAGAGCATATGTCACGACATTGCTTATTTTCCTACCATATGACTCGTGATGATATGACTCGTGACTGAATTTTCTTTCAGTGTACGTGTTCACTACGAAACATCTCCAGAGTCTAGTGCCCTGCAATGGCTAAGTCCAGAGCAAACAGCAGGAGGCAAGCATCCTTACCTATATAATCATTGTGAGGTAAGTCTTTGCGAAAAGAGTCACAAAGAATGTTCGTTTCTAAGTTGTACTGTAAAAATACCTAAACAAAATACAGAAACCGACACTGAAGATTTTTGTTTAAATTTAATTTGTACAGGCTTTTGCGTGGAGGTCCACGCTGCCTCAGGTATCGGTTTCTGTATTTTGTTTATGTGATCTACAGGACTTGACTCCTCTCTTCGTATACGCTTCTGTAAAAATACCTCTAAGCGCAGGATATATTACATTCCTTCAGTTCCCCAAAGACAAAGGCGATCCCACACACAGTTTTACTTCCCCTGCAACCGTTGCCTCCCCCTTCCCCCCCCCCCCTAGAAAAAATCCCGGTGGCACTCCTGCATCCATAGTCCCCCCTTGTCTCCCACTATTACAGTCAAACTCCTTTACAACGAACGCCTTTATAACAAACTTTTTTCACGGTCTGGTCAGGCGCCCATAGGATTCAATGCATACTTCGGACATTTATAACGAATTCCTTTATAACGAATGTACCGAAATAACGAAGCGATTTAGAAGTCTGTAGGGCGAAATTCGTGTCCTTTACAGCGAAGTTCTGCAAGCAAATGTCGAATTGCGAACTTTTCGAGAGTGTTTTTCATTCCGACGCGGCGCCACAGGTGTACAGTTCCACGGGGGTCATAAAAGGCGGGGAGAGAGAGAACAGGTGTTCATCCTCCTGGCATCTGTTCAACCAGATGACTTAATCACGTGGGTGGGGCGCAGTCAGGATTCGTGGACCTCGACTGTGCGACCTGCTTCTTCTGGGCAGGCTATACGGAGTGGACGAGGTCTGACACGCAAAACGGTAACGCTGCGCTATCTCTTAGGCAAGAGCAGAGGCTGGGGAAGAGCCTGCCCTCCACGTCCTCCTACTGGCCAGCATCCAGGAGGCCGAGCCTCCCTCGCTCTTGGTCACCAAACGCAAGCATAGTTGTAGAAAAAAAATTCGTATCAAAAGAATTAAACCAAAATAAAAATTGAGACAAGAAAAAAGACAGTGACTGTTCATTTTCTATTACTGTCAGTGAAAGAGGCCGATCATAACGCTTTTGTGTCTTCGTTTTTGGCCTATAGTGCCGAAATTCGAGAGATGATTCAAAAGGCCCACCACTTGCTTTCCACCCGCGAGCCGCGCGCTCGTAAAGCAGGCTTCTCCTAAAGCACACAGGCATTAGGTGAAGCCGAATTTCGGAACGATGACGTGCAATGTCGCCAGAAGCTGCCCCCTCCATGTGTTCTGGTCGCTTTTTTCGTCACACAATTTCGCGGCTTATTGTTGCGAGGGAGGTAAAAAGGTCAAAACAGAGATAAGGTTCCATGTCTTTTGTAGGTTGAATGACTGCAATGAGGTGCATTGATCAGACCAAAGAAGTTCTACCGACAAACAAGATTGCTAGTATTTTAAGGCATTTTTCCTTTGAAACATCCATTTTAACGAAGTTACCTTTACAACAAAGATTTTCCGCGGTCTCCTGAAGTTGTCTGTAGTGTAGGAGTTGGTCACTGACAAATAGAATTGTTCGTCGCTGTTCCTTCAGTGTTCACTGCTCAAGCGACTTGTTGAAAGGTTCTCTGTTTGAGTAGCACCGCTTTCACTTTTCCAGCCTATTCATGCCCGTGCTTTGCTACCATGCCAGGATACACCGAGTGTGAAGGCACCATACAGTGCATCCGTAAGGCACACTGTTTATTGAAATTTATTGAGCAAATAAGCGCAATATTACACTGTGCTGGTTACAGATTCGAGCTCCACAGGAGCTCACCGTCCTAATGAGTGCTATCAGGGAAGAAGCAAAGGACTCTGGTGATGGAAGGACAAAAGTGACACACTTCAACCAAAAAGTAAATACTCGCTAAATCTTTAGCTGTGTGACGTTTACGCAGAGACGATATTGATATATTTCAGATACCAATCCCAATTTACCTAATTGCCCTTGTGGTAGGTGACTTGGAAAAAAGGTACTAGAAAGACCAGTTTCAGTTCATCCAGCATCCTTAAAACGGAACTTCACTGCATAACACATTGCACACTGCGTAAATCAGTGGACCGCTTCAGGGCTTCAGTGATGTGTCATTCCCAAGATAAACTCGAGAAGACCACGCCTGTACCTGTTTTGTGCAGAAATTTAGCGAGGTTTACGAGAACCGTGTGAACAAAAATTTCCCATAGACTTTCCTGAGAAGTGAGTCTGCTTTAATGGCCACAAAAAGATGTACGCTTCCACAAATGAGATGAGAGAATGATGTTATCCAGGATGATGGTTGGCTGGAAATGTGTCATGCAGTGAAGTTCTCTTTTGAGAATGTGGCATTGGTGTGTATGATGGGTACAATGCAGCCATATGGGAAATAACCACGTTCGCAACTTTGTACGAAATGTCACAGTATCACTTATATTCTAGGCAGCTGGGGCCGAGAAGTCACGTGTGGGCTGAGAAGGAGTACGTTGACCTCGCTACCATTGACTTCGCTGACGTAAGCATTTTTAACCATGTCCATCAGTGCTGCATTACATGCTTCGTTCTGTTGGCCTTTCCAGACAGAAAAAATGCTTCAGGTGGCTGAGGATTTAGCGGGCCCTTACGTCTGGGGTATTTATGACCTGTTGGTGCTGCCCCCTTCATTTCCATACGGGGGCATGGAAAACCCCTGCGTGACGTTTGTCACGCCTACGCTTCTTGTATGTCATCTCTGTTCTTCTGTGACATAGTGTCTACAGTCTGTCATTGCATGGACAATTTCCTGTGCTTTGAATATGAAACCTGTTTGCTCCAGCATTTGATCTAGATCTAGGGTTTAGAATAAGCGTGTTAATCTGGGCGAGGTAGGTTATAATGCATCCATGGGAATGCAGCAAGGAAAACCTGAACAAGAGTGCTGTGTCGAATGCTTCTCTCTTGTCCGTGTTTTTCACGCCGTATTCCTATGGATGGTTTAGAATAAACTTCGAAAAATAGCTGACTGAACGACGTTGAACAGAAATGTGAAGCATGTGTTTACTCTGGGTATGCAGGCATTACATTTTTTGAATTGCAAATAGTCACATTTACCATTGAATTGCTGTCGTTATTAGTGTCGATTCTATGTGTGCAACACAAAGTGGCAACGAAAGCTGAAATGTGTGAAAGGCACTTGAAGACTCAAAAATTAGTTTTGAGTTTCCTGCTTCTGTACAAATTCTGTATTGTTATCCAGCTGCTATGATTGAGCTTAGAATTGCCCTCCCATTCCAAGGTAAAGCGTTGGAAGAAGTATCTAAACGTAATAAGCAGTGATGGCCAGTAAGTACATGTAGTTAAACTACCTGATTGTAGTTAAAAAGTAGTTATCAACTACTTGCAGATATGTAGTGTGCAACTACTAGTTAAACTACTATTTCGAGTAGTTAACTACAATAGTTAGGTTACTGCAAGCGCCAACTACTTTCGATTTTGCCTCAAGCTTTACGGCACAATTGTGCTTCCGACTTTCACCTTGAGCCACTTGTTTGATGAGAACGGAGGTGCAGAGCAATTGTGCCGTGCATGTGCACTAAATCTTCACTTTCGTCACTGCTCGTGATTCATATTTAGGTGTCCAAGGACACTATAGAATGGGATTGGTGTTGATGTACAACGTTAAGTAGTTAGAGATGTAGTTAAAATACATTTCAGTAGTTAAAGTTGTTTTAACTACCTCTCCTGAAAAGTAGTTGGACTACTCGTTAAACCACTCCATCGCGTAGTAGTTAGTGGCCATTACTGGTAATAAGGATGTTATACAGTCAAACTCCTTTATAGCGAACACCTTTTTAACGAAAATACCACTACAGCGAAATTTTTTGCGGTCCTGCTGGAGCCTATAGGTCCAATAATGGACATCCTTTTTAACGAAAATACCTTTACTGCGAACTTTTTTTGCTGTCCCCTGAGCTTCGTTGTAAAGAAGTTTGACTGTATTTACTCTTTTTTTTTAGGCGGGTGACAAATCCTTAGCCAGTGTGATTGCACACGAGATTTCACATAGCTGGACTGGAAATCTGGTCACCAATAGCACATTTGAACATTTCTGGTGAGTACCTCGTCAATATGTAGCATGATTTACGCTTACGGTGAATCTTACAGGGTTCCTACAAAATTTGAATGGATGAATGTGAGGTAGTTTATTTCTGGGACAACTATGGCAGAAGCCATGATAATAAAAATCGATCCAGTGACAGGGTGCATGGAGTGCATGGCTGCCAGAGAGAACGGTTGGCATTAAGGGCTATTTATAAATGCATAGAACTTTGTCTTCCAGGGTTATACCCAAGGTGTTCTTACCCTCTGACTTGTGTTATCGTCATTTTATATCTCCACTACTTGTTCACCATACAAACCAGTGGTGTCGTATTGCCCGTGACTTATTTGCGATTGCGGCTTATCTGCCGGAAAATTTTCAAAGTGCTCCTAAGAACAGGTCCTGCGGCTTATACGCGTGAATTACGCTAATTAGCTACCTTTAAACACTCATGAGACGGCACTGATCTCTTCAAGTACCCTCGTGCAGCATGTAATGAAGTTAGTAGCAATTTTCTTCCAAGGAAAATGCCATTGTAACTCCATGTGTTTCTCTTTCTTAGGTTGAATGAAGGCTTCACCATGTTCTTGGAGCGTAAAATTCTAGCCAGGCTGTGTGGGAAGGAACATCGAGAATTTGCGGCCAGTGGTGGCATGAAGGATCTGCGTTACACTGTAAGAAAGCCTTGGAACTTTGGTATACTGCTGCTAAGACCATTTTGCTTTTTCTTTATGTGTTGTGAGTTTTGTACATTAAACGAATAATGAGAGGGATATTTAACATGGCCTAAAACCCTGTTTCATTCGTCAATTCGTCTGTGGTACCAGCATTCGAACTATTTTTGATGTGTGGAGTACTCTCACTGCACAATCAAATTTATAGGAACACTTGTTTTCTTACATGTTCTTTTAAAAAGTTGCGGATTTTTAAAGGTGTGAGGAACAGAGGCAGGTCACCTGTGCTCATTGTTCTTTCAAAAGAGCTTATTTTCTTTGTTACGGAACATGCTTAGGGTTCTTCATTTTCGGGTTTTATGATTTTTCAAATTCGGGGGTGGAAAATCTGGTGCTATTTACGCACGAGAACTCAGGGAGAAATCGGGCGCTACGATCTCTGTTTGACATGTCATCGGGGAATTTTCGGGAGAAACGAAAGGCATATGAAACAAGCCACTGCTGTGACACTAAAACGAGAAACAAGATACTTGATATTTCCATTTGGAACTGGGGCAATGAATGACCGCTGTAACACTTGTCCGAGCTCCACAAAAGCTCGTCTTTTTTCTCCTGCAGGAGGGGATCATAAAAGGAGGACAAATAGGGTGTCACAAATAGCCCTCTTTGCTGATATAGTGATTTACTTTTCCGACGGTTTTTCTAGAAGGACAAGTTGAAGGACCGCAAGGATTTCGGATAGATATCTGGTTTTACCTGAATTCTTCAAAACTTGTTTGGGGGGAACTATCGTGAAAAATCAGGTTTAACCCAAAAACGAGGAACCCTAAACATGCTGCTGCGAAAAACACAAAAAAGTGTATGGCAAGCCCCATCAGAGCTCCTTCAATGCGTTGCTGAATGTCTGGTCTTGATTTTGCTGATTGTGAAGGGGTACTGCAGAAAAAAAAAAAAAGAAGAGTTGACTAAATCCCATTTTTAGCGACAAGAATAAGGACACGCGGTTAGACACTGAATAGGAAAGAACTGCGTGTCCTTATTCTTGTCGCTAAAAATGGAGTTGTACTCTTTCTGTTCAGAGAAGCTGACATTTAATCAACTGAACTTTTTATTTTTGTTTTTCATCGTTTCAAGGTGGACACAATGGGAGCAGACAATCCACTCACAAGTTTAGTTCCTTGTCTGAAAGGAGTTCACCCAGATGATGCATTCTCTACAGTGCCCTATGAGAAAGGACACACTTTTCTCTACTACTTGGAGCAGAAGCTTGGTGGGCCAGGTACACACTCCTCATAACTAGTTATGACCTGGAAACAGAGTTCATGGGGCAAGTAAAATATTGAAGGAATAAATGATTATAATAGATGGAAAATAACGGGCAGTATGAGTAAAGGAAATAGAGAAACACCTTAAGATACAAGATGTGGATTTGTTGATCGGGGAATTTTTGGGTGAAACGAAAGGGATATGAAACAAGCCACTGCTGTGACACTGGGACGAGAAACAAGAATCAACACAGACGGCACAAAGTACCGTATTTTCACACGTATTAGCCGCACCGCAGATAAGCCGCAGGACACGTTTTTAGATACATTTTGAAAATATTTTTGCAGATAAGCCACGGGTAATACGACGCGACTGCTTTGTGCGATAAACCAGTGATGCACATATAAAATCAATAGAGACGCTCAACTCTCGTCGACACCGTACTCCCTGCCAGCTGCCCTGTTCCCGTACTGGTCCGCGAAGTCGACGACTTTTAGTTTGAAGCCGCTGTCGTAGCTGTGCCTTCGTGTTAGAGCCATGCCTCACCTCTAACTGCCGTGCCCACGAATGCTGCTGCTCTGGTCAAATGAGAACTGATGCTTAGCTGACCACGTTTTATCCCGATGTCAGGTGTATTGAACCCTTCCTGTGGGTCTGCCGACAGAGGAGACCGTAGGGAAGGTCATAAACCCTGTCCACATTCCGGTGTCGGCATGATGTATAACAAAGGAGGTCAGTTCTAGTGTTCTACTAAGATCGGATTGTGCCCTTGTTGCATGTTTTTCGTGGATTGACGGGTTAGTGGTGTTCCAGGAGACATGAATCACTTTGTTAAAGCTGCGTGGGGGGATGTATTCGGAAGGTCAGTCCACTCGAATGTGGACCCGCCGCTGTTCGGTATTGTTCGTGCACTGGCAGGGCGGTCCTGTTCCAAAAAACATGAGGAACTGTCGGCCTTTTCGTTTAATCTGGGGTATGGGGAAAGTACCAGGGAAAAATAGTCACCAGATAAGCCGCAGAGCGTCCGCGACAAAAAAAAATTGCGCATAAGCCGCGGGTAATACGCGTGAAAATACGGTACTTTCAGTTAATGCTTGTGAACTTGTCTAAATTAGTAGCAAAGAACTGCTGACATTCCAACATAAATATGGCTAAGGGAATGAGGCCTACAAGAATATATGTATAAGAAAAAATATATGAAATCTTTTATTCACATTTTTAGTGTTAGTTGGCCAGTTAGCATAGTGGATTTTTTTTTTTTTTTTTTATTGCGTGTTAGCGCCGCGAAGCAACTGTGGCTATGAGCGGCGTACAGATGTGGACAGACGGAGAGAGGACAGCAGGAAGGAGTGGGGGACAGGGGGATTAGTATGCGTCCTGGGCCGACTTCAGGGGGAACTGTGCCGACATTCGTCTGAAAAGTCTTCGGAAAACCCAGGGAAAACCTCAGACAGCACAGCTGGCGGTAGGATTATAGTGGATTAGCATACTGTATAGCAGCTGTTTGTATATTGCAGAAAATAATCATCAGTATACAACTCAAAGTGAAGTAAACCAAAAAAAAGGTGCTGACCCCCAGAATTGAACCTGGGTCTTCCGATTGGTTGTTTACGTCGGAAAGTCACCTGTGAACAACAGGTTCTGATGTAAAAAGTTAAATGACATGCTATACCTATGTGAAGCGCACTATTTTCAATTAACTCTGCAGTTTACGTAGTGAATGGCATAGAGATTGAAAGCAAACCGATGTATTGCTGCTAATCCCAAAACAAATCCCAATTTGAATTCGTGCTCCATGGTGTTTTAGAGGTAGTTCGGCTCAGGCTGTTGTTTTAAGTGGGATAAATACGGGTGAGTGCAGGAGCAGCTATGTAGTATACGCACCTGCAGGGTTTGGATATCTGGGGGTAGAAATTCAGTGTTGCTGCAGGTTGTCGGTAAAATGCGGGTAAACCCTGCACTGTGTCCGCGGGTAGTGTGGGTTTACCCACACTACCCGCCTTTACTTTACTTTGAATAGCTATGGGTGAAAAATATACATGCAATGAATGTAGTGTCTCGATGGAACAGATGTTTTACAGTGTTGTCATGTGGAACGTTTATAATGTGGACTGTGATACTTGATACTGTTGGTGAAACAAGTTCATGGTTGAGGAGTTACAAGAGTCAATATGAACAGAGCACACAGGATCACTTCCCACCAACAGTTCTATTTACAGTCAGCAGTTACTGTACATCCTCTATGCTGTGCCCGTACTGTTTCTCGCTGCACTTGTCAATCATGAATGTGCTCAGTATGGATTACGCTTTCGCAGCATACGTTCAACTTTCATCTAATTTGTATTTGGTCAACAGGCTGCAGATGTCTGAACGCTTTTGGATGTTGATTTTTTGTCTGTCTGACTGCGAGCTATGAGAATAAAGATTAAAACAGGTATACCATGATTAAAGTGAACTTCACAAGAATATGCCTGGTATCACTGGTAGAATTAAAAATAATAAAGACGGTTAAGAGCATCAACTGTTTACTATATACATAAAAAACAAGACTTTCGTGCAGTAGGCTGCTCTTAACCGTCTTTGTTATTTTTTATTCTGCATCGCCGGAAACTTGTACATTGTTTTTTCTTCACGTTCTACGGTATCACTGGTACTCAGAGGTTCAGTTCCTCTATATTTCTCGCAACAAACTGTTATCATTAATGTAGCATGTTCCTACTTGGTGTGTGATTGCTTAAGCGTGCCTCCTTCCTGTTATTAAGCGAGAAAGTACCATTTCCGATGAGATTGCTCTTTTTTTTTCACATAGAATTATTTGACCCATTCTTGAAGTCTTACGTGGAACACTTCAAGCACCAGTCCATCAACACCAACCAGTGGAAGGACTACCTCTTTGAATACTTTCATGACAAGGCAAGGATGAACATTAGACATAATTTATTGGACAGCAGAAATGAAAATTGTATTATTTTGTTTTACAGGTGGATGTCCTGAAAGAGGTTGACTGGGATACATGGTTGTATGCACCAGGCCTACCCCCCGTTATACCAGAGTAAGGAAACATTAGATATTAATATAAAGAGCATCTGGTACCGTGAAACACATTTTCAAAAGACTGCACATTCCTATAAATCCTGCATTGCTGCACTTCTAAATTCTTGAAACCAGGTTTCTTGACTGGTCACTGATTTTGCAGGAGTGTGGTCTGGTTGTAAACTTGATTTCTTCATAAAAACTGTGATTGTGTAACATAACTGTCACATTGTTTTTTGTGTTTTTTCCCTATAGAATGTAGTTATAGGTGTGATGTTATGTCTGCCAAGAAACCACCAAGAAAAAGAAGCACTACTAAGAAAAAGCACATTAACAGCACTTGTATGAAACAGCACAACCACACATGCTGCTGCAACTTTCAGCCTTTGAAAGTTATGCTGGTGTGTAGTCATGCTGTCCTTGTACTTGCCTAGTTCCTTTTGGAGCTTAGGTTAGATTCATACTTTCTTTTCTTTCTTTCTTCTTTTTCTGTTTTACTGGCCCTTCAGCCATGTCATGTTAGCATATGCATACTGCACATAGTGGTTGCTACTGTCATAGAGTGTGAGACACCACCAGCAGTGTTGTTGTCATTATTGATATCTCCATATCATGCAGAGTACTGGGAACACGACACATACATAAGTGACTTATTCTGTGTAAATTTCGTATCTTTCTTTTTCATCCTTCCTTTTCCTTCATTTTGTTTTTTCTTAACTTTCCGTATGTTCTTCTGCAGCCTTTGCACTGATGTGTACACTAACATTATCTCACCAATTTCCTATGGACATCAGTGTATTGCATCTGTGATATTAGAAAAGAAATACACGTTCAAGTGAGCTGTACTTCAATTTATATTCCTTAGGTATCGCAGCAAACTCGCAGAGCCATGTGAGGTTTTGTGTAAGAAATGGGCTGACGAAACTGCAGATATTTCAACGTGTGCGTGTTCTGACATAGAAAACTTCTGTCCGGTACAGCTACAAGAGTTTCTAGCCTTGCTCCTTGAGAAGGTAATAGTCTATGTTGTGTCATCATCTAGTGAGTGTGTAGATATAGTACCTTTATATGGGCTTTGGCCTGTACAGGTATTCAAAATTACTAGTCTTTTTTTCCTTTGAAGTTGAACGAGATGGGAAACTTTCAACATTTTGGGTGATATTTCATTGTGCCCCGACCTCCTTTAGCTGCTCATATCCACCAAAGATGATTCAAGATGTACACCTTATTTGGCATGCATATTTACAAAGCAACCACTTGCAGTAAAAACATGGAATAACAGCATGATGGTGAAGCAAAAACAAATAGCAGCCAGATAATGCTTTAGCTGATTCACAAATGTAGCTGTGGTATTGAATGTCATCTTATAGGAGCATCAAGGTGAGATTTATGGCTTGAAATCCTGTGTCATTCGTCTATTTACTTTAGGGCTGTGCGAATATTTGAGTTCTCGAATTCGAATGGAATATCAATGACTCGAAGAATTCGATTTGCGAATCATATTTCGAATCTTCGTTTTCCCAGATATTTGACCCTTCCCCGAATATGAATGACACCACCCCGAAAGTGGGCTTCACCTGATGCTTCCCTGCGTTAGGTGAAGCTTGCTTTACAAAATTGCCAGTGCTGCAGAACCAGCACAGGTGGACTGTAGTTGTTTAGCTTAAGATAATGTTAGCCCAAGTTAATTGTGTATACTTTGCCTAAGAACTGGGCAGCGTCCCTCCTACATGCACTTTAGCGGAGCAGGCGAGGGATTTTGATCTGATGCCTGGGAGGTTGCCTTTGAAAAGTTAAGGCCCTTCAATAATGCCTCCTGCCCAGGAACAAAAAAGGGGTCTTAATGACATCCCTTGCGTTCAAAATTTCAATAATGCAACTTCCCTAGGCAAGACATATGCACTCCAACAAATAATATAAAAGATGTTCATGAAAAAGCTGAGGCAAGGATGCCAATTTGTTTGTTTCGGAAGAGGTCTGTGGATGTTCAGCAGCAATTGCAGCCTCATCTATGTAACATGCCATTGCATAACATAAAATTTTGAAGTCAAGATAATTACTCCAGTAAGTGTAGACTCGCCTGAAAAGCAGGAAACACATCATTCAGAATTAAAGAGTGGGGGCTTCCCACAGAAGCATTGTGTGTCTCTCTTGTGGCAGTTCGTGTTGTGACAGACTTCCCATGAAGCAACACTCACTTTGTTGTGTACATTCTCTTGTGGCATTTTTGTGGTTGACACCCGTTTTTCTGCTTCGTAGGCACACGTGTCATTTTGGGGCACAGGTAAATGTGTATGCAAATCCTAAACATGCGTAATCTAATCGGACAGGAGCCCACTTTTATATGCTATGCAAGTAGGTCAGCTCCCCAATATTTTTTTCTAAATTCGGGGGGTAAAAATGGGGTATAAACATACGCTCTAAATTCATGCAAATTCGGGTGGGAAAACTTCCAGTATGCTAAATTCGGGAAGAAATCTGGCTCAGTAACTGAAACTAACTGTTCTGGTTTAGTACAAACAGTGATATAACTGCATTTAGTGCCAAAGAAGTTGGTGTGCATTCCTGCAGACGTCTCGGTGAGGGCAATTTGCCAGGTAAAAATCGAGTTTCACCCTAAAGAGGAAGCCTTCAATTCGGGGTGCAAATTCGGGGAAGAATCGGGTTAAACCCTAATACTTCAGGCTCTTGACATGGAATAGGTTCTTCTTGTGTGACGTCAACTTTTTAGTTTCCTTCATTCACAAATATTGTAGAAGCATTTCAGTTAGCTCTCTCTGTAAGTAGCTAGGACTAAGAGTAGTAGTAACTGGCTGTTTATAAGTACCTAACTTACGTTCACCTAACAAAACTACCTTTGTGTGTTCCTTCAGAAGCCGCTGAGCAGTGAAAGATTCCTCCAACTGACAAAGCTATATAACCTTGAACAGATGAACAATTCTGAAATCAGATTTTGGTAAGAACGCTTCTGCTGTATATGCATTGTTCGCAGCATTGACATTCTTCCCTTGTACTGTGGATGCTCTCCAACACTTCATTTTCCATTTTATAGTTGGCTGCGACTGGGTCTCCTAGCAAAATGTGAAGACGTGATTCCCCACGTCATCAAGTTCCTCGAAAAAATAGGCAGGATGAAGTTTGTGGTGCCTCTGTTCAGGTACTGCTGCAAATGACAGTTGTTACCGAAATGTTTATGCAATCAACTACATATTTTGTTTTGCAGAGATCTATACAACTGGGAAGAAAAGCGGGCAACAGCTATAAACCTCTTTGAAAGATTGCAACCCCGAATGATGCACGTCTTGAAATACACGATCAGCAAAGATCTCCACGTAGAATTAACATAGACTGAGGCATTACATTTTCATTTTTATACCACAATAAAAAGAATTGCAACATAATGAACAAAGCCACACAAGACGTTTTGGCTCTGCAATACACAGGGTGTTGCTTTTTATCTACAACAAACTCATGGGTTCTCTCAATCACGATAGCAATGCTTGTTTTTCAGCCGGGTGACATATGGCACAGATACATCAAAATGAGAGTTTTGTTCCTAGGATAGAGAAGGAAGAGATTTTGTAAGGAAAGTTACGTTCCGATGCACAACATTCTTCTGGTTAGGAGGCACGCATGCCATTTTGGGGCGCAAGCAAAGGTGTATGGGAATCCTGAACATATGTAATCTAATGAGACAGGCACCCACTTTTATATGCTATGCAATTAAGTAGGTCAGCTGTGTGCACAGTTTCCCGTGGGTGTACAGAGGGGTGGGGGAAGGGAATGCTGTGCAAAAATAAAGGATCTGCTACGGTAGAATGCAACATGTGTAAAAACCAAATCACTCTGTGAACGTGGTAAACCGGGGGACAGATGTGCTATCAATGTCTGGTCAAGGGGTGGATTTAGAGGGGGGAGGATGTCCTGACCCCCCTCCTCAATTTCTTTCTTCACATATTAATTGGCCCTACATCGCGTGTATAGCATGCTGTCCATAGCAGGACCCCCGCCTCAGAAAAACCCTGGATCCGCCCCTGGTCTAGGGCGGGTACCTGGCAGCGCGTGTGTACCGCAGCATTGTTGCCGAGCGCGTGCTTTTGCAGTGAGCGGCACTACGATGCTACGGTGCTCACACGCTGCCAGGAACCAGCCCCAGGTCTATGGTCATTTGACCTTTTATCGGGGCTCTTCAATACCTTTACAATGCCTTTCAGTACGGAGCTTTTCAATACCGGATACCAATACCACCTTTCAATATCGCACCCACGCGCAAGTGCGACAGCCGGCTGATTTGCTAGCTGGACTGACGCACGAAGAAAGGCATAGTCTAGCTTTGAAAAAAAAAACAAGAAGAGATGAAACACAGCTTTATTGCGTAGGTTTCAAGACTTCGCCCAGAACCTGGGCCCACCGTGACCTGGGCTTAGCTAACATACCGGAAGTTGCAGACATAGGTAGCAGATGGTAGCAGACGACGGTGCGATACGTCACTGTAACGTCACTAAGCGGTGGGGCCAGTGGGGCTGACGATTGGCTATTCTCCGCACTTTGCAATGCATGACGGGAAAGGAGCGGAACGGAGACGACAGACAGTGCGCGTTTGTTTTGCTGTTAGGCTTGTTCTTATGTTCCGTAAATAAGCATTGCTACTAATATAAATGTATTATCTGCATGTTTTTCAAAACCGACGAAGCTATTGAATACCTCTCTACATAATTCAAAGTGGTGGACAGTTTACGACTGCTTTTTCGAAGGTAATGCGGCTGTTTTCATTGAGGAATAGGTGGTAGCGCGCGAGCAAAACAGTATTAGCGACTAGAAACAGTGCCGTTTTATCTCATTTGTAGTAGTGAAATAATGAGCTACCGTGACGACTATGGCAGCATTGGTCATGGCGTGGCCAACGCATGCTGCTGCCCAGTGCACCCGCCCGCTGCTACCAGCAGTACGATGAATTTCAGAGATGACCTGTCACGGGAAAGAGACAGGTGACTACTTCCATCTTTTGTTGGCCTGGGATTTTTGCGCATTTTATGATTCTCAGTCGGGGCACTTTGCACTGCCATGTGTCAGTTACACACATGCCTTGCTTGAGCATTTGCTGTGCATGGTGGTAAGAACAATCTTGTACACACAGGGAGCTTAGGAGTGACAGAAGCCGTCCATGGGAGAGAGACTACGGCCATGGCATAAACATGGACGGAGACCATAGGGATCGTGATTGGGAAAGTGGTCGTGCCCGTTATGATTCGGTTTGTACCTGCTCCTGTTTCTTAAAAATATGAAAAAGTGAAATCTGGTGCTCCACAAGTCATGATTGAAAATAACAATAAACTGCTCAATCGACAGCTGTGCTTCCCAACCCTTCTCACTGTATTTGGACAAAAGTTTTACCTTTTCTCCCTTTTCAAAACTTGAGAAACTAGCTCATGCATGCAGAACACATGATGCACATACACTGGGCTCTTCATAAGTGCGCAAGATCGAATATCCAGGGAGAATAACTACTACTACTTTAGATGATGAACGGGGAGTTTAATTGCCAGGGGCAATACACTACCCCAATGCTTGTGATGATGTGCGAAGAGTCTCTGCTTGCTCTGCGAGTTGATGTTGCTGTCCATTGCAGTTGCAATTGCATGGCTTGCTCCTCACAGTGGAATGTTTCCTATTTATCACTTTCATGTGGTTTATCCTGTGAACCCTCCAAGAAGACAGCAACTTGAGTGGCTGTTGAATCTCATTTTCTTGTCACGTCCTGTCTGGAATGCCTAAATATTGTTAGGTAGTGAGGGCGCTGCGAGAGGACAAGTTTATTTGAGAGCCACGAAAGAGCCGACACCCGAGTACTTGGGATCGTGCAGAACGGTCCTTCCTCTTCCACTTTTAAGACTGCACACACCAATACCACCCCTCCTTGAAAAGCCACGTCGTCATCGATACGATGAGGTGTAGGGTTTAACAGGGGGGGACCTGAGTGGTATCCCAGAGCTGTCATCTGGAAATCAATGGCTTGTGTTCCCAGTTGACCATTTTCCTTGGTATGCGGAAGCTAAAACTGTTCCATCTGGCACAGCAACGGAAATAGCCTCGTTGCTGATCTACGTCGTTTTGCTTAGTTACGGAATGTCAAGGACACTTATCACTGATGGTGGAACACCTTTTCTTTCGCGTGTTGTCGAGAATGTCCTTTCCGTCAACAGTACCGTGCAGTGAGCCACTGCTTACCGCCCCCAGACTCCACCGAACAACTGAATAGCACCATTGCCGAGACAATCTCTATTATATCTGACAATATTCTGAAGTAAACTTGGAAATAAAAAAAGAAATAAAAAAATCTTGCTGTATACATCAGTGCCAACCATAGAAAAGGAGACACCATCTTCCTGTTTGTGATGTACACTTACAATGCTGCCCGTGAATATCTTTACAACACTGCATAAGTAGAGTTGGGCTGGATAGCATTGACAGTGTCCGCACCTGCACTGTACCTGGACTGTACCACCACTGTAAGGCTGGACTACTGAGCTGAACACTTTGTGAGGCAATATAGTGAAATAGCGTCGAAAACCGCATACATATGTTGCCTCAGCATCCTGGGTCAAATTTCGTGCATATTGCGTTCGCGTATTTTTCTGTCATTGCATCGAATATTTCGCGAAAATTACTACTTATACAGTATATCTGCACATCCACCATCATTGTATTTGCAGGGAAAATTTCGCACGACGAAAATGTTATTTTACAAATGTTTCCATTTTTCAGCGTGCAAACCACTTACGAACATTGTCGTCCAGAATTGTGCAATAAAATGCAGTTAAAGGTACAGGGATGCAAATTATGACACACTTGGACTCAATTTTGAATTCTTCGCGTCAAGTGTGGCTCCACCTGAGGGAAGTCGACAGACACACTAATGCTTATTTGTGGATAAAATGTGGATGTCCGCACAAACTGCAGAAGTGCGCGGTTTTATCCTTACCTTATCCACACAGATTTCGAAACTCTACATTTCTATCCACAAGCCACGATGTAGAGCAGATATTCACTTTGGATCTGCGGGTATAGCCGCCCCCTCGCACACCTCTACAATGGGCTACGAGGGACTGCTTTGCAAGATACGTTTTTCCTGAAGGTCAGACATTGGACACACATGCTTCCTGTAAATGCCATCCAAGAGAAGAGCAGGGACTCTTATTTTTGACTTACACATTTTCCTTCCTCACCTTCTTATCTAGTAGTTCAGCCGTGACTTGTCTGAACCACAATCTACTAGATTATAACGACCATGTCATTGGCACCTCTTCCCAGCGTTGCATTTGGAAGCTAGCGGTGGCGCTACTCATCGGCCCTGGCACTGTTTCCCCAATTTCTGCAATACTTCGTATTTCAGCTTACCTTAGTATTTTCGTACAAGCGGTTAATGTCCCACGGGAGATGCTTCTTTCTAAAGTTGATTATCATCATCATTCGACGCGTTTTCGTGGGAGCTCTGTTGCTGTCGTCTGCTACGGTGGCTACGGTAGTCGTACGTCCACTTCTGCGTGTTCAAAATTCAAATTTCCATCGTCCTATCATGATGTAGATTTTGCGGGCCGATGAGTAGCGCCCCTAGCGGATCATGCGGACGGGCTCCCCATAGATGTTGCCGATTATGACGTGGTCGTTATAATCTAGTAGGTCGTGGTCTTAACAAGACCTCTATCAGCCCCCATTATTGCTGATAATCTGCTGCAAGGCCAGTCACTTGCAGATGAGGAATTGCGAGAACAAAAGGGGACTCAATTTTGGGATAGAAGTCTAAATGTACGAATGTGTAGGGCCTGACCTTTGCTGATTAAATTACAGACTCCTCCCAGGCGGGCATCTTGTGATCCGGATTACCGTGCCCTCGACGACTTGGATCGCCATCGTCGTAGTGGTTACTTTGATGAAGATTGGGACAGATCTCCAAGAAGAGAGAGAGATTCGGATCTCGGCAGGGATTGGGACCTTCTGTGTCGGGACCGCATGTGGGAGCAGGACAGGATTGATCGTTTGCAGCAGCTAGATGAGATTCCAAACAGTACCATAATGGTGCGGGGCATTCCAATGGATACCACAGTTGCTGATGTGAGTAACGTACTGTCTCTGAAATTAGTTATGCATTATTAACATCAGGCATTGCTCTTGAAAATTGCTCCATGTGGTTTAGCCTTCAGAGCCCCCAAGTGGCAGAACCCTGCAGTATTTTGGGCAAACATTTTGAATTTGATATTCCTACTCCACCTCAAAGTGGCCAGACTGTTTTGTTTTTCTCTCTTTTTTTGGATAAAATTCTGTAATGATCAAGCAGCTTTTCTGGATTGCTTGGCATGGAATTGTTCGGGTCAGCAGTGTTGCGCTGGAGGCAAAGAGACAGGCAGAGGTCAGTACAGTGTGCTGCCAGAGCTAGAAAAAGAATGACAGCACTGGCCGCACGTTTATTTGGAATGCGCGCTCGTCGTTGGAGCGCTAGCGATTGAGCTGCCACAGAATGACCAGAGTAGCGTTACTCTGTTACACTCAGATCAATAAAGCCACTGTGATCTGGCATCGATGAAATAAGCGTAGCGAGCATTATTTCATGCTCTTGCGACTGGCATTGGTAGCCTTTGCCTTGAGCTCAACACAGTATTAGGTCACTTGCTTGAGTGACAGGGTACCTCATGCTTATATGATATCCTATATTCCATATATACTCCGCTTTGTGATTTGCATTTTCTTGTTTTTTTTTTTTTTTAGGTCTTTGTATTCTGCTTGAACCAGAGGCCAATTTAATTCCCTTTTCTGTCTTATGCCTATACCGCGGTTCTCTTTACAGCTGAAAAATGAAGTCACAAGATACGGTCTCGAACCAAAGGGCATACGACTCATGATGCCAAGAGACACGGGTAATGCTCCGTTCCAGATCTGTGTGCACTTGCAGCCACTGCATATAATCTTGACAAGCTATTTTTTAAAGCAGGCTGTTGTAGGCTGTTGTAGATTTTATTTGTTTTCGCTCAATAAGGAAAGTTTGAGCAACAATTTTTTAGGTAATTGAGTAGCTATGCGGTACAGTGAATACCATGGTGAATGCTGTGTACTCCTTCTGGAGGATCACGCATGCGTATTTTACTTCAGGCATTATCCTTGCTCGCTGGAACAGCTAGAGGACACACTTCACATGGTATAGAGTATTCTGCAGAGCCTGCAAGACCAAGGGCAGTTCAGTACAAAATAGGCCTGCACTGCACTGTCCTAAGAATTTGGTTGAGAGAGAGAAATTGCAACTGCTTTTGTTGCATTTGTCGGGGAAGCTTTTGAGAAACAGTAACGAGACTTCTCTGTGATTTCATCTAATTTCAGAATGTTTATAGCTTGACCTTTTGAAGTTTTCAGCCCGTAAAATTCGGGTGGTGGAGTTTTCAATTTTTTTAAACTTCAGAGTTTTTTTGGGGTTTGGAGACATCGGAAAATATACAGAGTGGATTTCTCAGTGTTTATCGGAGAAATGAAGAGCAGATAACGATGGAAAATAAAAAGGGCAGAGCACTCAATAACATCACCGCAAGTGTATTATTTTGCTGGCCCTCTTGCAGCACGGTACAAACGCCAATCTACAGTTACAGTGAGTTGTTGTAAGACGTACAAGAATACCTGCACAAGTTGATGTTTGTAGGACATCATTCCTCTTTCTTGATCACTCTCGGGTCAGAAAAAGTGCGTTATACATTAATGCTGGAGGCAGGAAACCCCAGTAGATAGAGGTTTGCCTGTGAATGCGTTGGAGTGGAACCCTGGCTGTGTGCTCGGTCTCAATCCCCTCTTTTCTCGGACTGTTCATGAACATGATGTGTTTCATATTGAATTCCCAGTTCCTCTGGATTTTTTTGTTTTTTATATCTTTAACTATTGCACGTTTGCATGCTTTCAGGGAGCAGGGATGTTGGTGACCTGCATTGCCCGACGTACTACAGCACTCCTGAGAACGTGCCCTTTACAATGGACAGGAGTGTTCGTGGGGGACTAGATATGAATGATTGGAATTGTGCCAAGGTATGAAGGCATTTGCTAGTGAAGCCATGTTTTTATGCTTCAGTGCAGAGTCAAGCTGTTGGGGTGACATATTGTGTCAGGGGTTTTGTGGTCTCACCGTAGTTTGTGTCGCACACGCTGCGAGGATTTCACTTCCTAGTTACAATGAATTCGAGCCTCTCGCTATTTCAACTCCCATTTAATGCTACGGAAACAGGCACTGCAAAATATGTATTACACTAATGTACCTCCGTCCGAATTTGCGGGATAGTGGATTTCCAAAATTAGCCACTTATACAGCCTTTGTAATGAAAAAAAGGCTACAACCAATTTTTCTTTTCATTCTTGTGGTGTTGTCAGACCCCCATAGGACTGCAGCGGAATGGCGAACAATATGCCACACCCCATTCTCTCTGTGATTGGAGTCCCCATTGTAACACACAGGAAAAATAAGGAGGTCAGTGTCACATAGATAACTCATAGATAACAGTAACTAACATCATCACAAAGGTCAATCGGTAAAACCCGCTTTTTTGTCCACTGACTTACATAATGAACTGAAATGAAATGAAAATAAAATAAAATAATGTGATGTCATGCAACATACTAGGAGCGAAAATTTGAATGCCCAAAGTGATTGACAGTGGACAGGGAAAACATGCAATGTTTGCAAGGATTACGGTTTGTGTGTGTTGTACTATGTGAATGAAATAACAGGAGGAACATGTAGCAGAGCAAGCGTTTGGGCTGGTTGGTTCATATTGAATTAAAAACAATTAAAAACCCCCAGTGCTGGGTAGGGTAAGGACAGAGGATAAAAGGACAAGGACCGGCACTTTATCCTCTGTCCTTGTCCTACCCAGCACTGGGGATTTTTAATTGTTTTTAATTCAACAGGAGGAGCCCTGTACCTCAGCAGTTTTGCACATGCCACATAGTCGAAGCATAGAAGAACACAAACTATGCAGTGCGACACTGGCGACACCAATCATCATAATCGCGAAGTGATATTGTAAATAAACAAATTCGACATGATTGAAATTACACCCTGTTTCTCGGCGGACTTGCTTGTTCTGGTTGATAGTAGTAGTAGTTTACAAGTTCAGATACGACTAGTTTAATGCTATTTTAGGTCCCAGAAGCAGGTCGTTCTCTCACATTTTAAAGACATCACCAGCCTATTTTTGCCGGACTAATGTCGTAATCGCGGTGCAGTATATAAAAGCTGACATATGTAGGAAAAAAAGGTTACTACATGGAATGGAGAGGCTTTGTTTGTTCTCATGTTTGTTCAGAAGAAACTAGCCAAGACAAAGCTGTCTAGACAGACTGGACTCTATTTATATGACTTTGTACTGGTGAAGTTAGCATACATCCCCTTCAACGAATTTCCTTTCGCAACAGATTTTTTCCGCAGTTTCTCGAGTTTCTTTATAAAGGCGTTTGACTGCACAGTATTTTTTGCAGTACAGCATTGCTTTCCCATAGTCTCTATAGTCTGGAACTGTGACACAGCCCTCGAAGACGAGACTCTATTTTTGTGATTACAGTGTGGAGTGAGCAACTTCCAACGGAGGGGCAAGTGTTTCAAGTGTGGTACTCCAAGAGAAGGCATGTATGCACGGGGCTCTGGTAGCAAGAGCTGATTCCTTGTTTTCCACCAACTTGTGCTGAATTTCTTGGTTTGCTCTTGATTTGCTGTTTTGCAGAAGCTGATACTGCACTCTTGGATGAAGACTACGAGGAAATCAGCTCAGTTCCCACAAAGAGTAAGTGCTGTCTAAATTTCAAATAATCGCAGCTGCCTTTCAGTGGTTCAGATATACTGTGAAGCCCATACTGTTCATGGCCCTAATTTACGCAAATTTCAGGAATTGTAAAATTAGTGAATTTTAAGCAAGAATTGGCATTTCAAATGATACAGTTGCACACTTTATTTTGACAATTGGTTGACAATCGATTGACACAATTGACAAGGCCCATTAGTATAAATTGGGGCAAGGAAAGCCACAAACTTTATCATCTAGATTTCGTGAAATCTAGTGGATGGGAATTATGTGCCGTGTGTCTCATTAATGAAAAATTGTGTTTGTAAACTTGAAGGGTTTTGCAGTAACCTTTCAGTGTACAATTAGTAGCTTTGACAAATGGTACTTACCTGAAGTTGAAGCTGGGATCGTATTTCTTGGAGCCATTATTCAGTAGTAGCAATGTACCAAGTACCCTAACTGTCTCTGCTGATCATATTTTGGTCTCCTCCAGTACTTTCTGTCATGGGTCACATAGCATTTTCACTTTCATTCCGCTAAAAAATATCCGCCTCTACACATTAGGGAAGGCAACACTGTAGTTCTTCCCTTTCCCTGCTCGAGCACTTCCCCCACTCTCCATTTCATCTTTCCTCTTAACATATGACGATGTGATAGTCTGCAACAAATGTAAATCTGCAAAAGATCGTACATCAATGCAAGAGGACCATTAGGACTACCCCAAAACATAGCACAATATGCGTAAGACGTTATGGTCGGGGCCTTTGAAAATTTTATATCATTACGAACGGTCTGCAGTATTCAGCATAGGATGATACATAAGGCCCCTGGTTTTCTGCTGCGGCAAATTCAAAATTTTGCGACACGGACTTGTAAATTCAGAGATTTTCCGCGGCAAGCAGTCAACGGCTGCTTGAAATGGGGAACACTCTATTTTCTTGGGTAATGTGGGAACAAAAAATATTCTTACGAACAGCATGGCGTCATGACGGCAATAATTTAAAGGAGCAGTCTAGAGGCACACAACTTTGTTTGTTTTTGGTCGGTATGGAATGTTAGGCGGCCGAAAACAATTTTCCCACAGTTAGTCCAACCGTAGCAAAATTGGGACGCCTGCAGTAGCACCCCAAATCTCCCGTGCGCGAAACACCCTCTTTCGCCTTCAGCATAGCCACGTGCTGAGCGCCGCCACGCGCGTCACTATGTGACGCGAGTGGTAGGGACGCTCCTCATTGGATCTGGGATCACATGATCAAGGTGAGCAACACCGCGCAGGCCGGAGCGTCTGCTACCGCTTTGGAGACGCCAGGCATTCTCCGGCTGCGTGATGTCCGAAACGGAGGATTTGAAGGCTGATTTTGGGACCGCTGACACCACGGGAAGAACGAGTGGTGCAGCAAGAAATTAACTGTGTTGTACAGCGATACCCCAGTGCTTCCCAACAGTGTGCAGCCTCTCTGACAGTTTTCACCGCACAGTTGGTTCAGTGGCTAAAAGGTGGCACCACAATACCGACGTCATCGCTTGCTTTCTGCTACTGTGAGTTCTGAAATTGAAATTCACAGAAGCCACGGATATATTACTCTTATGATTGCAACCTTATTTTGTCAGAGTGCATATATGCTTTGTTTTTTTAGAAAACGTTATATAAATCATATAGAGAATAGAAGTCAACAAGAAACAGCTCGCAATGTTCATAGCAGACGGTTTTTCCTACCAACGAATGAGGGGGCTCTCTACCACAAACGTCACACTAGAATGGGTGATTTGAGAGAGTGGGTAGGCGAGTTTGCAAATTAATTGCGCCGCGGTGAAACAACTTTGGACAAAAATATTTTGTGGGAATGCTTTTCACATAGTGCTTTACAAGATGACAGCAGTTTTTGGCCATGTTAGATACCACTTTAATGCTCCTTTAATGAGAGAATGACAATGCGCGTGATATTCCTCTTGTCATCGTCGTCGCTACACTGTCCCCCTCCGAAGGCATGATCTCCCGGGCACGATGGGTGGTGGACTCTGGACTGGACTCTGGGGTGGTGGACTGCTGGTGAACGATTAGGTTTGGACTCTGGTCCAAACCTAAATCCGGACATTATGACTGTTCTACTTAACTTCCGTTTGCATCCAGTGGCATTGGTAACTGATGTACAAAAGGCGTTTCTCCAGATAATGATCCGTGAAGAAGATCACGACGCCTTCAGATTTCTTTGGTACGAAACAAAACCAGAAGAAGGGAAGCCATTGCCAAAAATAGAAGCCTGGAGAATGAATAGGGTGACATTCGGAACGGCTCCAAGTACATTTCTCCTTGCAGCAACGTTACACCATCATCTTCGGCTGACAGCGAAAGAATACCCGGAGACTGTGAGCATACTCGACCAATCCATATACGTGGATGATGTAATGCTAGGAGTACAGAATGTCGAGGAAGCAGACAAGAGATACATGGAGACAAAACAAATCTTCAGCAAGGCTACAATGAAGTTACAGAAATGGGGATCCAACGGCAACAAAATGCGTGACCTATTCCGTAACGAAAAGGACGCCATAACACTCGACACGACAACAAAGGTACTTGGCATGATATGGGATCAAGAGGCTGACACTCTCTCCTTGCCACTCAAAGACGCACAGGGTAGTAGCACGACAAAGGAGGTTACGAAATGGCATGTTTTGCGCTCAATCGCGAAAATTTATGATCCTCAGGGATTCATCCTACCTTACACGGTGTCCGGAAAGATACTCTTACAGGATATATGGAAGGAGGAACTGGACTGGGACAGAGTCCTACCGAAAGACCTGCATGATGGATGGCGAGCATGGTGTTGTGAAATGCCACGCCTAAAAACTGTACAAATTCCACGTCACTACGGCATACACCTCCAAGATAACGAAGAAGCGGAGCTACACTTTTTCTCCGATGCCAGCCCTACTGCCTATGGCACAGCCGCATATTTACGTCTTGGCCGCAAATCATCCCAACAACGGGTACAACTGATAACAGCCAAATCAAGAGTTGCTCCCATCAAGAAGATGACTCTGGCTCGGTTGGAGCTAATGGGAGCACTGATGTCTTCCAGGCTCTCTAACTACGTGAAGAGTAACTTCAAGTTACGGTCTGTGCACCACTTTTGGACCGACTCGACCATCACTCTCCAGTTGATACGAGTTGATTCAACGTGCTGGATACCGTTCGTGCGTAATAGAGTGTGAAGAAATATACAAAAGAACATTGGCACTGAACACTGGCATTACGTACCTACATACTGCAACCCGGCCGATCTTCCCACGAGAGGGATTTCAGCGCAACAGCTATTAGCATCACAGTTGTGGTGGAAAGGACAGATCTGGCTACAAGGTCCCACAAACACTTGGCCAACTGACGATATCCATTTTACGACAGTCCTGAGCCATTGCTCAGAAACACCCACTGAAACGCACACTGTGTTGCAAACGACAAACGAACGTGTACAGCCACTGCTAGACATGGAACGCTTTAGTAGCATAACGCAACTTCATTGAGTGACAGCGTGGGTCATCCGTTTCTCAAAAAACGCTAGACGAGCGAGACAGGAAGGTCCGCTGTCAACAGAAGAAATTCAGACTCCCAAACTGTATTGGATCAAGGAAGCACAACGCTCGGCATTCATACATGAAATAACATGTTTGAGCAAACAAAAACCGCTACCTACAACTTCCAAAATACGGGATTTGAGGCCATTTCTGGATCAGGACGACATTTTGAGAGTTGGTGGACGCATGCGGGCAAAGTCAACAATCCTTCGCCGAGCGTCACCCCATCCTCATCCCGGCCAACTCACACTACAGCAGACTTCTGGTTGATGCATCTCATCGACAAGTCATGCGTTCTGGACTGCGTGACACCCTCGTTCAACTAAGAGAGAAGTTCTGGGTGATCTGTGCCCGTCAGCAGATCAAGCACATGACACGAGACTGCGCTGTATGCAAAAAGATCGAATCCAGGCATGTAGATCAAGTCGATGGGCAGCGACCAGCAGACCGCGTGATGATGTGTCACCCCTTCCAGGTGGTGGGCATAGATTTCGCAGGGCCAATAACGCTCAAACGAACAAGGAGGACGTACGAGAAAGGATACGTCGCCTTGTTTACGTGCGCTGTCACCAGGGCAGTACATCTGGAGTGCTGCGAAGACATGTCCGCCACTAAATTTCTACAGGCTTTCCGCAGGTTTATAGCCCGAAGAGGCATATGCCACACCGTGTACTCAGACAACACGAAGACTTTCAAATGCGTGGCGAGGGGACTTCAAGCGCCGCGGAATTCCCTCAGAGATCCGTTAACACAAGACTTCTCCTCACAGAATGGAATTCAATAGAATTTCATAGCAGAGAGAGCCCCATGGTGGGGCGGATTCTATGAACGATTGGTAAGGTTAGTAAAATCTGCCATCCGAAAAACTCTCTCGAATAACGTGCTATACTTAACCGACATGCAAACATTACTTACTGAGGTCGAGGCGGTGATCAACTCCAGACCGCTAACCTTTGTCTACAACGAGCACAGGGAACCCGTACCTTTATCACCGGCCGACATGAAAATAGGACGTCGTTTGACAGCACGACCGTCAACTCACTTGACGCTACCTTCAGCGAGTCTTCTGAGGAACTCCGCCCAATCCATAGATCTGCTAAGAGCCACGTGGAGGAGGCAGCAAGCATACTACCTCGAACAGATTTGGAACAGGTGGCACAAAGAATACCTGGCCGAACTACGCTCCACATACCATTCGAAGGGCTTGAGAGCCACCGACGTCAAAGTGGGAGACGTGGTTCTAATTAAGGATTCCAACCGTACTGGGCTACAGTGGCAGATGGGAATCGTCGAAAAAGTCTCCCCAAGCACAGATGGGAGGGTTTGAGCCTGCTTACTGTGCACTTTCAATCAGAACATCATCCGAAGGCCCGTGCAACATTTATACGGAAAAGAAGTATCGGAAGAACAGCAATCAGATAGTCAATCATCGCCTCCGGGGGAACCTGTTGAATCCATGGCTGAAGACGACAATGAGTCATCACCCGCCTCCCTCTCACGTGACGAGAATCTCATTCATATCATTCTGATCTCATTTGTGCGCAGGGAGCGCTCTCTCTCTCACTCATGCTGTCCTGGAAATAAACAGATTGAGTCCCCTCTGCTTCTCTTAACAATATTTTATAAAATTGCAGATCCGAAGCACTGTTGTGGCTCAGCATTACATACATGATAGCTTGTGTTCTCCTCTGACAAAGTATGCCATCTGTCGCCTGCAATCATTTTATACCTGCTGAAAGATCTTTCGGCATCTACAGGGTTTATAGGAACATTATAGGAAGGAGGTTAAATACATGCCCTGTGGAAGTTACATCTTTAGGACACCCTTTCTGTTTCTGGGCTGTAGGCATTATTTAAGAGTCTTTAAAGGCAAACTCCCAAACATCAAATCAAAATCCCCCACTGCCACCGCTATACTGCACACGGGAGGGACGCCGTCCCCTCCTCAGGTGGGGTATGCACGATAAACTTTGGCCAACGTTATCTTAAGCTAAACTACAATCTGTCTGTGTTGGTCCTGCAGCATGGGCAATTTTGTAAAGCAGGCTTCACCTCATGCAGAGAAGCGTCACTTGCTGAAGCCCACTTTTGCTAGGTGTCACTCATTCTGCGAAAAGTCGAATTTTCGGAAATCCAAATTCGAGAACTCGAATATTCGTACACCCCTAAAAAATAAAGGATTCCGTGAAATTCCTTGCCAAACGAAGGATTCCGCGATATTTCGCGAAATCACAGAAGACCTGGGGCCTTAATGATACACTCTGACTGCTCACAATGCATACACTTCCCTTGACCTACAGATCCTTGATCTATCAGGCATACTGGGGATGGATTTGAGGTCAGGTCAACAGAGAAGCTACAGTAAAGTAATACCCCTGTCACACGGCAAAGTGAATGGCATTCCCAGCGAATGACAGTCGCACCGAATGTCATTCGTTTGTCTTACATCGAGCTACACGAAGAAACAGAATGTCATTCGCAAACGATGTCACTGTGGATAATTAAGACACCAGGGCCAAACATACGAAGCATTATGCAGGTACATTCGTTATATTTTCATTTCTTTTGGTGGAACTATCGAACCATTAGATTATTTCACAAAATCGTTCTTTTTGAAGGACATTTAATTGACTAAGTACCGCAAGCAAAGACAACAAAGAAGCCTATCTGCAGCGCACTTGGCAAAGTTGCGACTGGGAACGAGGGAAGTTCACCGAAAAACAGCGTTTAGCATTTCTTCCTTCGTGTCAGAAGTTATCAAATTCGTGATAAAATATTGGAGTGCAACTCTTCATTCGTCTTTCATTCCTTCAAACAGTTTATCTTGTTGTTTTTGTTACCTACCTACTGCGAATGTACGCTGTCGGTGCGAGAAGGAAAAGCGAATGAGTTCCCCGAACTCATTCGCTGGGCGAATATCATTCGCATGTATCGCCATTTGATTTCACCGTGTGACACGAAACGAATGTCATTCAGTGCGAATATCATTCGCTGGGAATGACATTCAGTTTGCCGTGTGACAGGGGTATAACTGACGTTAATTTGATCAACAGAATCCCGAACTGCAACTTTCATGGTGTTTACTGTGCAGCGTCTGCAGTGTACTTTGATGGGGTGTTCTTCATTTCTGATAGCTCTAATGCAGATATTGCCTTTCAGTTAAGGTTCCCCAGAAACAGATTCCCAGAAATACCAGGATGCCAAGAAATGCAAATGTCATAAGGTCAGTTAATTGTTTGCATGCTTTTAGAATAGAACCTGTTTGCGTTATGTGAACTCTGTTTGCTGCAAATATCTGGTTGCAGTACTCCTGTGCAGTGCTATTAACACACGTTGAAAGTTGTAGAGAAACATGTATCTTGTCATGATGGAAAACATTGGCACGGACACATGATAGAAGTGGCTACACATTGTTAGATCTCTTTTCTGTGCATCTGTCTCTTTGTTCTCTCTGAGTAGAGTCTGAAATTTTAGAGTTTAATCCGATTCTTCCCCAAATTTGCACCCCTAAATGAAGGTTGCCTCTTTAGGGTGAAACCGATTTTTACGCAGCAAATTGCACTCACTGAGACGTCTGTAGGAATGCACACTATCTTGTTTGACAAGAAACGCAGTTACATCATCATTTGTACCAGTGAACCTGTAACTTAACCAGTTCAGTTGGTTTGAGTAACTGAGCCCGATTTCTCTCCGAATTTAGCATACTGGAAGTTTACCCACCCAAATTTGCGTGAATGTAGAGCACGTGTTTATTTACCAGATTTTGACTCCCCAAATTTAGAAAAAGATATTTCTCGAAAACTTCAGGCTTACTGGCAGCTTGTCTGCATATTTTGCATAGCCCTCTAAAGGCAGCACTTGAAACACAGAGGAAGGAGTTTACACAACACACACGGTCAAAACTTCCGCTTGATACAGCAGACAGGAAATAATAAGACAGTAAGACATGGAGGACAATAAGAAATGGGCCCTCTTTCACACATACAACTGGCTGTGGATGAGGTTGTCAGGTTGGCGCAGCCTCGAATATCTTCTGTATTCTCCTCCTCCTCTTAAAAACTTCAAGTACAGTGAGTTTAGAAACACTAGTGAAGCAAAGCCTTTTGCATCTTTTTGGTCAATGTCTGCTCCTGGCTGCCCTAAAATGCTCAAGGGGCTGCAACAGTGCTGTCAGTCCCGCAGTGGTAAAAACCAAGTCACTGTTAACCTTTTTCCAGTTCTCTTTCACTTGAGGAGTCTTTGGGACGCAGTGTCGTGTTTTGTTTTTCTGTGTTACCCATTGCACAGGCTTTCCCCAAGATGGAGTTCTTTCACTTTGTCTGTCAGGAGGACGCGGAATGTATTCCCAACATTCACAGCATATGAAAACGTGCACAATGCCACTGCAGCCATACAGTTTTCAACCAGGTTATCATCAGTTACAATTCCACATACACTGTCACTTTTTGTTTGAACTATATTTGCAGAATATGGCGCCAACTTCGAGTTCATTGTGCTAGTAACTTTCCTTTTCGGACACTCGTAGTCATTTGATACATGACTGCGTGGGAGGTGGTCGTTAAATTTGCATGCAAGCTTTTTTGCAAAGTAGGGGGCTTCTAGTACTATTGTGTGGGCCCTTGGATTGATATAATATTGGGTGGGAGCCATAAACTTTGTTGTTGTTGTCATTGTTGTTAACTCTTTTTAAGACCCCCATTTAGTGGCACAGGTGTTATGACCTTCACATTTATTTCCTGGTCCCTTCTTGTATGTGAACGTGTACTCAAGAAGCCCGTGGACAAGTCAGTGTACGAATTCAACAAGTCAGATGAAGACAAACCTCAATGTCCAACCTGTAGACGATTTTGCGAAGGACTGTGACTATGAGCAGCGTACAGATGTGGACAGATGGAGAGAGGACAGGAGCAGGAAGGAGTAGGGGTGTAGAGGATCTGTTCCAGCAAATGGCCGCTGATGCAATAGCTCAGTAGCAGTGTGACCCGACTGGATCCTTCATGAGTACCTCGCGGTGCCTGTACTTGTCTGTTCCCATGTCTTCTAGGTACAGTTTACGACACAGAGGCTTTCCAGCCAACAAGATAGCCCTGCCTTAAGATGCATCCGGTGTCACTCGTACTCTGCACTGTTTTATAATAATGTTCTTTGCTTCCTTGTGCATACGACAGGTTTCAGGCCTCTGTCCTAAGGAACTTTCAGCTTGCATGCAGCACAATGAGAAAAGGCTATCGGAGCCCAGAAATCCTGGACTTGCACAAGAGGGCTGAACCCCACACACACTTGAGATGAAGAAGAAAAAAAGAAGGTGGCACGTGTTACATGCCAGTGCTGCTCTTGCTGCAACCTATACCAGTCATAGGTCGGCATTTTTCAAAATATTCATTCAACATCACATCATGTCCGGCCTAGCCCACAGCCCATAACATCACATCACCATCACAGCCCATCACATCATAACCCATCATTCGACATCACCATCACAGGCCATCACATCATAACCCGTCACTCAACATCACCATCACAGCTCATCACATCATAACCCATCATTCAACATCAACATCACAGCTCATCACATCATTACCCATCATTCAACATCACAGCCCATCACATCACAGCCCATCATTCGACATCACAGCTCATCACATCATTACTTATCATTTGACATCATAGCCCATCATATCATAGGTCAGAATTCAACTTCAGAACTCGCTCTGAGTTCAACTTCGTTGTGTATGATGGACTTTGAATCTGAACTGCAGGGACCGGTTATGAGACTGAGGGCCTTGCATACTGTGCATGCTTGCGCTTCGGCGACGACTTGGCTTTGGGGCTTCGGTGACCGTGCGTCCCGGCGCCTAGGCAGATGTCATCTTTTGGGTGGCGGCCGTTTACAGAGACGTTCGTAAATTAAAGAGGTGTTGTTTTTTTTGCTGTCGCAATGGTGGACGGGGCTTGGCGGGGTGCCCGCCCACTTCCCGGAGCAAGCCTTGACGGGGCGGGGTGGCGATAGGGTTGTACTGAAAGCATGAATGCAAATACCAGGTGCGTAGGGTGAGGATTGGCGAGTGGCGTGGCACCTGGTATGCCGCTGTCCTTCTAGTTTGCGGGTTGTTGCGCAACGCGCCGAGCGACTGCTGATATTGTTACATTACAAAAGGTATGGCAGGTCTTGGCCCTGGCATCCGGTGGCTTTATGGTATCAAGTTTCTTGGCGCTGCACGGCTGCTCATAAAGCTGGCATATTTCCGTCTTCTGCTACGTATGTGGAAGGTGGCGGTTGTGTGAAGAGGGGGGGGGGGGGGGGGGGGGTGATGAAACTGCTCGTCGGTGTTGGGTAGTCGGTTACGCTGCATCGGGGAATGACCGGGATCCCATGGTGGGAAGGAGGCATGTGCCAATAGAGGGTGCAGGGGGGGATCGTGACTTCGCCCCTGTTTTTCTGCGTGCGTTGAGATTTCCTTTTTTTTTTCCCCAGTCGAGAGGTTTCGACGTGCTGCTGTTTCAACTGGGACTTCTAAACTGGGCTGTTTGAATTGGGGGTGCATTGCAAATATCTAGCAGTAAAACGGCGGATTTTCAGGCAAATGCATCTTTGTTTTCTCGCTCTCTCTCTCTCTCTCGATATAGTGTCGTATCTCTACGATAGAAGCACGTTTGGTCATGGTTCGGAGCCGATTAGTGGATTCTATAGTGCATATAAATGAATGTTTCGTACGTTACGGCATATACGGAAAATAATCGCATAGCGCGTATTTTGGGATACTGCCTTTCTGTGTGTGTGTGCGCGCGCGCGTGTGTGTGGATGTCTGTGCGTGTGTGTATGTCTTGCTGTATTTCTAGATGCACTGGTGTAAGCAGCATGGCGTCTGAGTCTGGTGGACCGTACTCTGCTTCTTCGCTTTCTGTATACAGTTAGGAAAATTACCGCGTTCGCATTTCAATCTGCACTGCCGGCCTCAGTTGCTCTGTGGGTAACGTGTTCACTTGCTGAGCTCATGATCGTGGGTTCAATCCTGGCCGAGAATGGTAGCAATGTGGGAGAGATAAACATTGCTTCAGCACCGGTGTGTTAAAGATTGCTTTGGCACGTCTAAAGTACCCCGGGTAATCGAAATTATCAGTAGCCCTACCATGCTGTACGTGCAGCATCTCTTCGCACAAATGGGCTAACTTACGATGCGCCTAAATTTACTCCCAATCATATTATTATTCAATATGCACTCTGGTACGGTGCAAAAAGCAGACGATGTCTGTGGTACATGCCTTCTTTGTTGTATACCTTCACACCAAAAACGACGAAAAACAATACTTACATTAACAATTTTTAATGCATATTTTGAGGTGCATAGTTGCATGCATACTTCTACAGAGTTTTCAGTGAATATTTATGAGCACTCCTTTTTTTGATTATTGATGGGTCGCTGTTCATGTATCACTGAATCTCCCAGCTGAATGTGTGAACACAGTGGCATCGTTTTGCAACAGGTAATGGAATAGGCCTTCTCTTTTGGATTTTCGCTGCGCTGTGTGCACTGGCGAACTACCTCAAGGACACACGTGCTGAAATAATCTTCTAAATCATTCATTGCTTTCACACGTCAAGCGTCCTGGAACAACTGGTCGCACCACTGCACATACGTGCCAATTTTTTACTTTCTACTTTAGACATAAGTCGTAATGACTATTTTCAGATATCATAATAAGAACCTCTGAGCACCCGCACAGTCCGCAACGTCCGTTTCCAGAAAAAGAGGTGGTAGGCGATAGCACGCTTGCCTCCCCTGGCACTTTCCCCCTCCTCCTGGAAGAAAATCCTGGGAACGCCCATGGGCAGCCGTGATTGCTGAAACGGCCGGCACGTCTCTCCAGTACGCTTCCCATCCACGCAGCACTGCACTGGGTTCTGCATTCAGCTGCTCACAGTCGGCTTCAACCGGCGCGAACCCTCTTGCGGCATGTTTCGTGCATCCGCTAGTTCGGCGGTACGCGGGCCTGCTTTCCCTCTGAGCTCTGCTACCAAAGGGCTTTCTCGAATTGAAGCACGGTTGGTTTGGTTTGATATCGTCTATACGACGTGGGCTGAACACGTGAATATCATGTGAGTCACGCTCTATGCTAAACCTGGAAGAAACCCGCGCACCCATGCGCAGTTCCTTTGGGATCGTCGTAGTGATCTGTGACCCTATTCCAGAACCGGAGTGTATCAAAAACTCGACGGCGCTCGAAAGGTCAGGCCGGACAACGGTTTCGGCAGTTCGAAGTGTCTATATACCGATTCCATTGCCACAAAGTGTATAAATGTCCAGGCGTGAGAGCACACTCTACGTGAGGCCGAATCGTTCTAGAGGTATTTTCTTTTATGTGAGTCGTCTCTCTTGCAGTGACTTCATTGACGTGTCGTATTCAATCACCGACCATACCTGCGGACCATCACAGTCGTCACTTTGTTTCTATTCTGTACTAATCCTGTTAGGCTGTTCCTGACAGAAAACTATTTTGACAGTCGTACTCAGAAACAAAAGACAAGTTCCGATAAGGAAACCACAAAAACAAAATTGTGTGGAATGAAACATTGGGGCTGCGTCCCGAAGCTGTTTAGCATAATATACTGGGTTGTCGGCTGTACGTGTGCAGAGTACGCGCCAAAATTGTGCAACCTAGTTTCATGCCACATTCCCCTGGACAATTTTTCGTTGATGCTTGCATTCTGCCTTTGCAAAAAATTGCGAAAAAAATCTTAAGGCGGAAGCATGGTATGCTCTGGTTGCCCAAAACGATATCGGACAATTGATGCTGTCATTTTGTTCACGTGACAGTGATTGTCCCCGAGTTCATACTGCACAATACCCGTCCCATTTTTTCATGTACCCGCTCATTCGCCCAGACACCAGGAATGTTTCATTGCCAGCAGTAATAAAAAGAAAAGGAAGGAGTGCCAAGAGACTGGTTTTCATAACCGATTTATAAGCCCGAACGCGCCGCTTCTTTATGCTCTGGAACCAATCTCCACAACGCACCTGCTCTGAAGCGATGCAATCCAAACAACGCGAGAACGCCAAGGTCAACCCTCATTTTCTGTCCCTTACGGACGACATCCAAGTGCAGCACCACAAAGTCCCCAACTCTAAGTACAACGCTGAACGGCAAGCTCTTCCCCTCCCACATATGACACATCAGATATAACAGCCCACCGCTCTTAATGCTGGAGCTATCCCCACAACATCACACCTGCTTTGAGTCGACGCAAAACTAAGAGCGCGAGCGCGGCAAGGTCAGCCCACCTCCCCTGCTCTTTGTTATTTGTCCAAGTGCAGCTCCGCCCAAACGACCGAGACCCCGAAACAAAGGCTGAACATAACGATGAACTGCATACTCCCCCTCCCTCCCACCCACCAGCAGCAAGGTCACACATACAACTGAAACCTTCCCGCCACTTCCGTTAAGCTCAGATTATCACATGGCACGAAAACAGGTACGCTGAAAATGGGGTACCATATTCATGTCTAGTCATGCATACTTGCAATGCTTGCTTCGATGGGCAGTTGTATGCACCCATCCAACCGCCCACGACTAATGCCAACCCTACACCCTAAACCGCAGATTTCAACTTGAAAAACCCATCGCAGGGTCTTCAATATCTCACCTTCGCACATAAGTCAACATCAAACTCTGCATCAAATCATATCCCTTCACTCAACATTACTCTCACCATCACATCATTGCTCATAATTCAACATAAAATTCAAATTCACATCACATCATTGCCCATCATTCAATATCAAACTCAACATCACATCACATCATTGCCCATCATTCAACATCAAACTCAACATCACATAACATCATTGCCCATCATTCAACTTCACTCAACATCGCATAACATCATTGCCCATCACTCAACATCACATCATTCTGAGTGATGTGATGGTGAATGATGTCGGTGATGGACATCATGAGTGAATTCGCCGACCTATGATACCAGTTGCAATAGATGGTTTTCCAGCCTTTGCTGATCTAGCAAAGGATACTTGCAGCATTCAAGCAGATCTGCTGGCTACCTTCTACCACATAGGCCTGTGGCCTGTGTGGCCCAGGCAGGTGGAGGGTATCGTGCCACATGTTGGTTAGCCTTCTGGGCCAAAAGTGAAAGATCCGCCAGTCCTTCGTATTGTGCCGTAGACACCATTGTGTACTGGCGAAGGGGCTGAAGCAGGCTTGCAGGGGAAGCCTAAAGTGCACAGGTATCAACATCAAGACACCCACAAAAAGCAAACAACCACAGGCACGTGTGTATACCTTGCTGTATACCTTGCTTTTTTGTTTTTGCTGCCATTGCTGTGGAATCAATGATTGGACACTCGCACATCTTCCTCAATCGTCTCAATCATGCACATGTTTGGTTCAACCCGTGTTTTTACATGAACTGCAGTCAAAGAACCCCCAGAATCTGGCAGTGATGGGCATTGACGGCATGCAGTGGTTACAGATGTTCATTTGGCTCTGGACTCCCGTGGACTGAGGGTATACTCAAGAGCTAGCTTTAAGCAGGCAATGGACCATGTTTTTGGCGCTCCTTTAAATTCAGCCCTGCAATGGATACGTGACTACATTTGTCGTCATCAATTCTTGCAACATCTTGCAGACATGAGAGCTGTACAAGATATGTGTATGTGCAACTGGGTTTCCTGTGACTCTCTCGGATGTGGCTTGGCTCTTCTACCCACGCCAGCCTGCTCAAGTTTGTGGTGCCGGTTGGTGTGGTCAGACCTAACCAGGAGTGGCTCAGGGCTATCCTTGAGTACCCCACCTCTAGGATCTAAGAAGCTTGTGGTGATCCTTGGGTATAGTTGGCTTTTACAGACAATCTGTCTCGTAGTCTGTGAATACTGCATCCGTGAACTTCACTTCTGCGGAAGAGTGTGTGATGGTCTTGGGGTGAGGCACAGGAGAAGGTGTTTACCTTCCTTGCTCACACAATTGCACAGACCATCCAGCTACATATCGTGGCTATGGTCATGGTCTTCGGGCCTTACCGATGCTACAGTATGAATGTTCAGCTTTGGCTTGTGGCTTCTGCAAGTGGGAAGATGATGTGCTTCTAAACAGAATTGCACCGTAATCGCTAGACTATTCCCAGTGCACAAGATTGCCATGTATTGGCATAGTGCAAAGAAAGCTTGCAGTCCTAAGCACTTATCACCAAGCACTTATCTACCTGAGTGGGTTGCAAAACTCTGCCGAAGCCTTGCACTATGGAGCATAATGCTGCTCCGATACAGGCTCACGGTAAACTACCAGGGTGGTGGGACCTAAGGTAATAAGGAAGCAGGCTTGCTATCCCGTGGTCCTCCACCCCTGGACAATGGCATCCCCATGCCTGAGTTTCATGCCACACTTGGACAATCCAGGATGGTGGAAGAGCTATTGTGAGGACAAATATGAAATTTTGAAAACTGCGAGGAATGACCTTGTGCATCAGGGTACCTGGTAAGTTTTCCGAGACCAAAGGTACCTTTGCAGAGCACATGAGCGGTGCTGAAGTGAGTTACAAGTCCTGCTGGGTCCACCTATGATGCCACTCTGAAGATGCCAGAATGGATCAATTGACACCATTCAATAGCCAACAGCTCAGTTGCAAATATTGCAACCCCCCCCTCCTTTCCTTTCTTATCGAAGAAATGTGGTCTACGACATTCCGATGTCGTGGCAAGCTTTGCATTCTGTAAACATGCATCTTATGCCCTGTCATACAGGAAAGTGAATGTCATTCTCAATGAATGACAGTCACGTTGAATGTCATTTGCTCAAACAAGATGGAGCTATGCAGTAATGATGACGATGACGATCCGTGAGACAGTTTGACCGTGTTATCTGTCAATATTGGTGCACATTTATTGTCTACTTTACTATACTATACTAAAAACTATACTTGTATCAATGTCTGACATAAATCAAGTAAACTATTTGTTCCACTGTGACGATCGTGGAAGCCTAGACACGTATGTAACAGAACCCCAGTCGACAGGAAAGGTGGCGGTCAGTGCGACCGTATGGTGTTTAGGCACGGCACAAATCAGGCGGGCTTGGAACGAGATTAGTTCTTGAAAATTGCATAAAGCTTCGCTTTTATAATTTCAGAAATGAAGAAACATGGAAAAACTTATGGGGCAATAACTTTCCATTTGCATTCATTGTCATTTTACTTCCTAATGTTTTTTTTCGAGGGTACGCAGGCGGTGCAAGAGGGAAAAGCGAAGGAGGTCGTGCCGGTTTCATAAAATGCCGTTTGGTGTCACTGTGTGGCACTGGAAAAATGTAATTGGCTGGGAATGACATTTAGTTTGCTGTGTGACAGGGGTATTGGAGAAGTCAGCCTCGCATTTACAAGATCTGATAATTGCATCCCCATGTGAAACCTCTTCACCGTTATGGGGGAAGAGTCAGATGGCCTAAAAAAGCCGTTAAGGGAGGTGGCGGTCATATGTGGTTCAGGGAACCGCGTGAGTAGAGTGACCCTAGTGCAAGTAACAGCAAGTAAAAGCTATCCTTTCGCCCTTCTTCTCCCCTAGGATTATATTCGTGACTTTGTACAGTAAAACCTTCAGCTCTGTTTGAGATTTGGTAGTGTCCGTCTAGTTTTTACATCGTCTCAGTGTTGAGACATGCAAGTGTGCCAGCACCAGTGATTGAAGCACCTATCTTACTGAGATTAGCCTTGCCACAGATACATTCTACGGTAGTCCTGAAATAAATCGACAGGTTTAACGCCTACCTGTTTCACGGCCTTTCCCTTGGGAATCCCTTGTGCATGCTGAGGGAACACCCCAGTCGATCATGTGCAAGGTGTTCGGAGAACTGTCAACCGCAGTTCGTTTTCAGTGCGAGAAGCCGAGGTTGCTACGAGCTTATGTAGAAAACCTCATTCTAAGTGGATGCAGCATCTCTTTCTGCGAGAGTGCTGCTCGGCTCTGAACTGTGTGAGTAGAGGAACACGTTCCCATACACGTGACAGATCTCGAGATGTATTTTGACTACATCTTGGACCAATGGCATAGCCAGAAAAATATTTGGGGAAGGGTCCTATGGGAACTTTACAAGAGGGAGGAGGATTTCACCCTCTTTTCCCTCTCCCAAGGGTACGATTTCGGGGGAAGGGCTCTGAATCCCCCCAAAACACCCTCTGGCTACGTCACTGCCTTGGACAGAGTAAGAAGGGAGGTGGACTCAGACACTAGTTTTGTCGCGAGACCATCCTCCCTTTCATTTTCTGGCACTGGCCACGCCGGTTTTTAGGGTCCCCCGTTGCAAGCTTTGCACTGAAAGCAACAAGTATGATTTGCATATTTTGATAAACCCAGGATGAAAGCGAGGGCGTTCCAAAAAGCCAAGCCCCCTGCGAAAGGTCCCGGACGTGGTGCCCCCAAAACACCTGTTCCCAGCTGCAACGTTCGCTCGGCTGCCACCTGGACGGTGTTGGCTGGCGACAAGAGCGTCGGGTACGCCTCGAGGAGTCGCTGGAGAGGTCAGAGCCGCCCTTTGCGCGGAGCACCTCGTGACTCTGTTCCTGAACCTTTTCGGGGCCTCACCCTGGAAGAGAGGCACCCAGTAGAGCCGCCGGCCGAGTACACCCCAGAAGAGCTGGCTCTTCTCTGCCCAGTCTGCCGTGTGCCCCTAATCCATGCTCAGACGCACCGTACCGGTGCACTTCACTTAAGCCGTCTTGAACAGCGAGAGGCTGCGGCTGCGGCTGCGGCTTCAGTACACTGAGGCATTGCTCTCTCTCGTACGGCGCCACAAGCCGCATCTGCTACTGCTACGTGCCAGCATCATGTGTCCAGGGCAAAGCCTCCTCTCCCAGACCCCCCCAGGCAGTGGGAGCAAAGGCCGTTAAAACAACCATGTGAGCAGGTTATCTGCCGGAAGCAAGCAGCATGTAAAATAATAAAGTACTCCTGGGGCATTTGTACGCATGTCAGTGTGCTTCCTGATACCGCTAGCGCAGCCAGGTTGGGTCTTGAGTCTATGGAATCTGCGTTAGATTCCATCTGTCCAAATTGTACCAGTTCACTGTGGGCCACTTTGGCCACTAAAACTGACCTGATTAGGTATTTTAGCACCATTCTTTAATTTGGTCAAACAGTTTGCCCCAATTTCTTTGTCTTGCCAGAGTTGGAGTAATGGACGAGTACTGTTCATGTGCATAACATTGAAAAAAAAAAACTTTTGAAGACACCTCCAAAACTGATTGGAAATTTGTAAAATAGTAGCCTTTAAAGGGGCACTAAAGTGCAAACAATTTGTATCAGAAAGTGCTCTGATTGAGCAGTTTGTGCACTTTGGGATACAGTACACCAGCATGCCCAAATGCCTACATTGTGAAAATTTCACCTTGCAGAATGAAAGATGCTGTTACCGTGACAGCAGTGCAGAGGGAACACAGTCCATCCATAGCTTCGTTCGTGGTTTGAGCACGAAGGAAACCGTAATTTACGCTTTCCCTTTTCACTCTTCCTTGAGAGGCACGGAGAGGACGGAAGATGGGAAAGTGCAAATTCCAGTTTACTTTGTGCTTAAATCATGAATAACGCAACAGAAAAGACTTTGGTTCCGTCTTTATTTCTGTCAGGGCAACAGCTTCTTTACTTCAATTTTTAGTTTAATTTGTGCGCTTTGTGCTCCTTTCATTCCTGATGCGTAAATCTCAAGATGTTGATGCTTCAAATTTGCCATCCCACACACCATTGTCACAACCGTTGCAGCGCGCATGCGAATACTGTATTGCACCAAATGCTGCACATCATATACAGGGTGTCTTTTTTTAGGTGCCACAGATTTTTTTACTAAAAATCTATGAGCAGGACAGATGTAGTTTTTGCAGTTGAGTTATACGGTCCGGCGGACATCCTCTCGAAGAAAGTGTGCAAGTACAAGATGACTAATTACGTAAAATTCAATAACGAACTCTCTAATTAATTAGGGGATTTCGGTCAAAAGTGAGATAGTACAATCAGAGACTGTCCTCGTTAAAAGCCACTCCAGTGATTTGGAGCTATGGAAGATGATTGGAGTAGGTGCCGATCTGCTGGCCAGATAGTCCGCCTCCCAGCTCGTACCTTGAAGCACAGAGACATTTTGAAATGGCTGACAGCTGGAATAGCTTTAGACTACAACGGTCTTTAATCCTGTCATCTCAGTTTTTCCTAAAACTCTTTAATTAATAGTAAGTTAATTATCGGATTTTAGTTAATTAGTCATCGAACACTGATGCGACTGGCTAGGAAAGATGTCCGCCAGGCCAGGTAGTATATTAGACGCCCAAACGGCATATCTGGGGCTCTCGTAAATTTTTAATAAAAAATCTGTGGCACCTAAAGAAGGAGACCCTGTAAATGATGCTCTTTGTGCATTACAGGTTGAATCATGCTCTACAGAGAGGCTCCCGTGCTTTATTGCTACTACCAGATATAGATTAGATAGAGATAGAGATTTGCATATATTCTAGAGCAAGTACAAATAGTTTTGTCCATAATTTGCAACTAATTGAAACATACACCTCACAAAACTGCCTTTGTGTACGTCTCTCCCCAGAAGTCATTGAGCAGTGAAAGATTCCACTGACTGGCAGGGCGTATACAACCTGGAAAATGTCAAGAATCCTGAAATCAGATTTTGGTAAGAGCATGTGTTGTAACCAGGGGTAGATCATGGTAGGGTTCAGATTGAGGTTCAGCCCACCTAAATTTCTGTCATAACCGAGTGCTTTAAATGATCATCGGCAGAGCATGCTACATTACTCTCCTAGACCACACCCCCAACTTAGAAAAATCTTGGATCTGCCCCGTGGTTGCAATGCACAACTGCAGCATTGCGTAACATCTTTCATATAATTTGTCACTTGTACTGTGGAGGCTTTCCAATACATTTCTTTTAAATTTCTGGTACATAGTTGGCTGCGATTGTGTCTTATAGCAAATCGTGAAGATGTGATTCTTCACTTCACCATGTACCCAGAAAGAATTGGCAGGATGAAGTTTGTGCTGCCTCTGCTCAGGCACTGCCGCACACTTGTTGCCAAAATTTTTGAGGAAGTTGCTACGTATTTTGTTTTGCAGAGGTCTCTACAACTGGCAAGAAAAGCGACGACTGCTATAAACCTCTTCGAAGCATTGCAAACCTGCATGGTGTATGTTGCGAGATACACTTTCAGCAAAGATCTGCATGTAGAATTGAAATGGACTATCCTTGACCGATAGTTCATTTGGACTATCCATTTGGACCATTAGGACTACCGATGCGCCATCTATTAGGCAAGAGCAGAGGCCGCAGCGCTCCGCCTCCCGAGTCCTCCTATTGGCGCGCCATTTGGAGGAGGAGCCTCCCTCGCTCTTGGTCAGCAAAGTCAAGGATAGTCAATTACATCCTCTTTTTCGTACTAAAATGCTACATAATGAACAAAGCTATATGAGGGGATTTGGTTGTGCAATATATTTTGCTAATGTTGTACCACATTCCAGTTAAAAAGAAACTTCATAATAAAAATGTTATGCACTATGCTAGTACAATTGTATGTGTACAAGGGAAACGTGTGTAAGAGTGTGAACAGGGTGAGTGTGGTACAATTGGTAGTGCACTTGACAAGTAATCAGGAGTCCTATTGTTGCCATTCTTTCTCAATGACTGCCCTATTTCAATCTTTCAGCGATAGTTTGTTGCCTCTTTGGTTAGTTTAGCTCAAAGGTGTCACGTTTGTATCCGTATGAGAGCCTCAGTATTTTCTTTTGGCATCACAACGTTCACGTGGAGCTCTCTGTTGAAAGCTCAGGTTTGCCACTTATCACATTACAGCAGGAATGAGGAAGTTATATTCCACAAAAGGAACTTGTACCGTAATTTCACGTGTATAAGCCGCAGGACCCGTTTTTAGGAACATTTTGAAAATGGTCGGGCAGATAAGCCACGGGCAGTACGACGCGACTAATTTGTGGGACAAAGGGGACCATAACAAAGCCATAAACCCTGTGGTCCAGACTCCGGGGTCGGCATGGTGTACAACAAAGGAGGTTAGTTCTAGTGTTCTACCAAAATCGGACTGCCCCTGTTGTGTGTTTTTCATGGATCGACTGGTCAGTGGCCTTCCAGAAGACATGAATCACTGTCACCACTTTCGTTAAAGCTGCTTGGGGGAAAGGCACCAGGATGGTCAGTCTACTTGAATGTTGACGTGCCCCTGTTACACATTGTTTGTGCATTGGAAGGGCGGTGCTGTTCCAGAGACACTGTCAGCCCTTTCATTAAAACCAGCGTATGGGGAAAATACCAGGGAAAAGTAGTCATCAGATAAGCCGTAGAGCACCCGTGAGCAAAAAAATCTCTCATAAGCCGCGGCTAATACGCGTGAAATTACGTTAAGTCAAGCTACTGCGTAAACAATGTAACTAAGCTACAAGCTGTGAAAATGAACTTGCAGTTCCCAAGTTACTTTGGAATAGTAATGAGTTACGTTCAAGTTACTTACCATGTAATATGCACTTTTATATTACTTGAACTTTGTGCTATAATTAAATTCGGATCTTGATTCCACAATGGGTGGAGCAAGACACTTGCAAATAGTTTTGACACGTCAAAATCATACCGGTCTTCAATATGATGAAAGAGGCCATATCTTTGTGCTTCCTTAGGTTGGCATTTGATGCCTTGATAAACTTTTTTCAACGGAGCACAAAGCAGTCATCCGAACTTTCAATTTGATTACTTATCACCCTCTGTACACATCTTGTATACCTGTAATAAGAATGTGATAGAATGTTAAATTACTTAAAAGAGGAACGAGTTCCTCAAGAAGTTACTGGAACTCATAGGTACTGTAAGGAGTTAAGGTAAAAGTTTAACAGTAATGAGTTACCGAAAACACTATATTATATAGAAAAAAAATCCATAACATAAAACAAGCAAGGTTTGCTGAGCTGCACCTTGTGCTGAAATAAGAAACAACACATGACATAAGGCAATCCAAATTTTTTTAATAGTCCTGCAAACTAAATTTGCATGGACTGAAAATTACAACACTCAAACTTGCCACAGTCGTAGAAACGTAATGTAGTTGCTTACCCAAGTGAGTACTGTGTGTTAATGTGAAGGGTGCACCTATAGTCAGGTGTACAAAAAAATTCATATATAATATGCAGGGTGCATAAACCGCCCCTAAAAACCGTGTAAAGCTCTAGCAGAATAGATTCAGGACGGATAAAGGTATCACGAAAAATCTCTGTAAGGAGCCTCTGAAAAGCCTATCAAATATAAATGTCTTGGCACCTTGCACAAATGTCTGACACGACATGATTGACGAGAGCAGTAAAGTGTACACTAAGAGTGGGCTTCTTTTCACCTTTCTCTTTGGAGGCTTCCCTGTGTAATACCCAGGCTGTCACAAGGGCAGTCTTCAATCACCATTGAAACCAACAACCATTGAATGTGTGTGTAGCGCCAACAAGTGTGTAATATGTCAACCTGTCAGGATGCATTGAATCCAATGCTCTCTGAGAAGTTGACGCGTTACGCACTTGGTGGCGCTACGTGCATTTTTAATGGCCGTTGGTTTCAGTGGTCATTGAAGACTGCCATGTGACATGAGCATAAGTCTTCCAGCACCACTAAATTTAGCTTCATATCCTGTTTTCTACCAAGTTTCTGCCTGCTTGAATGGACATTTAAGGAAATTCCTCACTGCCGTCCTCACTATCCCCGAGTACTATAGCGCACAAACGAAGCAGCGCCGAAAAGCAACTAAGGATGCCACCGAGGAATCTCCTCAATCTTCATGCAAGCAGGCCGTGACAACATGGCCACTGTGACCAAACACGTGCTCATCTCAGATTTTTCCCTCACTAATTCGGGCATTCAGTCTATTTTGCCCAGCAAAGATAGGACCTTCCAGAACTTTGGCGACGGGTACCCAGGCACGGCCCTGACTTGCACCGTTTGCATCGGCTCCAGCTTCACCTGCTTTGGATACGAAAACAACATGACCACGCTGTTTTCTGTAACGTCCGAGTCCTCCTCACACAGAGTCAACAGCGCATAATAAGACGTAACTAAAGCTACCCTGCTCGTACATGTTGTGGGTACTATGGTGTCACGAAGTGCTCTGTCGGTCACTCTGAACGCGCAAGTCACCTCAACTTCTGCGCCGCACACGGCATCAAATTCGATCACGTCACCGAGGTGCCACGCCGACGTCATGATAACAGACACTGTACCATTCTCTAGCACAAACGAAGCTGGTGGAACATTGACAGGATCTTGGAGTGTATCCGAGGTCACCTGTGCCCCTTGTTCCCACAGTCCAGTGATCTTGCCGAAGAGGCCGCGGAGTACGCAGGATGCCGAGGAACTTTCAGAACCGTGTTTTGGCTTGGCAGTGGAAGCCTGTGAAGTATCCAAATCTGTACTGAAATTTGTGCAATTTAATGGTTTTGAACTGGTGCTGGTATTTTCGATACTTGTACGAGCCGACGGGCGGAATGAAGTCGATGCCCTCACCTTTCCACCGGGTAAAAGGTGAAATGCGTGCGTGTACCTGCGGAAAAAATCTGCGATGCCTCCGGGAAAATGTTTGCGGCAAAAATCTTGCACTCTCTTTGGTGCTGTCTGCAGTGCAGACTCCATTCTCTTAGCTGGAACGTTATTTCCGGCTTTGATTATCGCGCGTACAAAAAAGTGAACTGCTTGATGCATTCCTTCTCTCTCATGCTCATCTAAAAGGCTTGGCACTGGTAGGTCTTGGGGCTTGTTGTCTGTCGCAGCAGGGTTGGTGGTGTTTATGTCTGCTCCTACTGGAGAAGGCGGATTGTCAGCCTGTCCGGATAGCTGGAGTGCTTGCCAAAGCCTTGGCAATGGGTAGTGCAATTTCACATTTGCGTGAACTACGTCTCCGTCTTTTAGATTTTCCAAACCGCTCGGATATACCAAAAACACGGTTACTTCATGTAATGGAGGAATATTCCCCTTCGGTTTGTCTATCTTCAAAGGCTCCAGAAGAGCATAATAGGAGCCAGCAAAAATGACTGCACATTTACAACTGCAGACTTTTGCAAGCTTACTGTGCTTTGCCTGTGTCACAGTGACAGCACTGAGCCTGCCTTGTTCATTTTTCAAAGCATGAAAATTGACAGGACACCCTTTCTTCAAAACAGACTTGAGTGAAGTGTACATCCTTCTTGACTCATCAAGGAATGCCCAAGATGGGAAACGTATAATACATTGCTGCTCTTTGCAAAACATTTGTCCATACGATTCGTGCAGTTGCGATATGACACCATAACCAGAAACTACGACAGGTGAAGACCCTTCGTGCATCTTCACAAAATGCTCCTGTCTAGAAGGCTCTCCGAATGTCAATGTTTCAAATACGTGACTGTGGCAGCGCAAAAATCCGAACACACCGTGCTGATAGTACCGTTCGCAGAAATCGATAAATTGCGGGTTGTGTTTCTGCATTTTGACGAGCACATGTTTTACGGCACGCTGCTTTTTAGGAGACCTCAGGAGAGTCTCGACAAAATTGGCGATCTGTTTTGCACGGTTCTGTGACTTCAGAAGCATACCCAAGTCTTCTGATCCACTGTCAGGGTCTGGTACCGCATGTGTTGCTGTGGTGACAGGTGAGCTACAACGCACGGGTATGTCACCATCAGCTTCCAATATCTGCATCAGCTCCTCCTCGTCGTTACAACTTTGGGAGTACGCCTGGGTTCCGTCAGGAACAAAAGGCAGCCAAGCCAGAGTGCTCAAAGAATCATTGGAACCTGCCCCAAACAGAGCTTCCCTGCACATATCCTTCTGGTTTTCTCGCGTTTCAGTTTGTAGCTTAGCCCCTGTTGCAACCATAGTGTTCGACTGGGCGTCAGTTCCATCTTTGATGTCATCGTCTTCACACGCTTTCGTTGTGGTCAGAACAATGATTTCATTGTCATCATACATTTCTAACGAAGTAATTAAACCTCCCAGCAGCCAACGTGGCATACTCCCTGCATCGAGGTGCCTTGCCAGGTTGTCGAGCTTCCTCCTAAGTACTGTCATTAGGCATTCCAGGCAACCACTGTCAACCACAAGAACCTTGTCGTCCTCTAATTTGAAATGTTTGTTGGAGTTAGAAGACAGTGTTGCTAGTATCTTGATGCCCGTACGTTGGCCATTCCCGATAACCTCAGTCTGAGCACTGGGGCTTGTGGTGCCAGCCTCTAAAGGTTTGTAGACGTCCTTCATGACTCTTGGACAGAACCGAGGTAGGTTAATTGCAAGTGTAATGGTACTCGCTTCTGCAATGCAGGCAAATACTTCTGGATGTGAAAAAAATAATTCCAGCAGACCATATGAATACCTCTCCTTGCAATATGTGCTGACAGGCCCACAGATTTGGTCAAGACACAATTCAAGTGTTTCAATTCGGAGTCCCTGTGGTACAATCCACAGCAGACACGCGAAACGTTCAACCGCCTCCATTTCCAGTTCTTTTGTGTCAAAATCTCTGGCTTCATCCTCGATTAGTTCATCCAGGAGTGCCAAGGAAACGCAATGTGGTTTTGAAACTGTGTCAAAGATCTGTGACATGCACTGGAAGAAGTCTATGAGTGCTATGCCCGGGTATTCTGTGTTACAGAACTCTCGAACTGGACTTGGAGCATTTTGAACACAGCTGATGAGCACATTGTAGCAGACGGCACGATGTCCACAAGCAGCCAATGCATACAAAATGTCGTAGAAGTAGCGCAAAGTTTCACAGAGTATGTCTGTTTTCTTTCCAAAGGGGCATAGGGCTAGATATACCTTATCATCTTCGGTAACCTTGAATTGAGCGCAGTGAGCTTCAAATATGTTTTTTACTATGCAAATGTTCTTCTCTTCAAAGTATCTTCCGATGTCCTGTGGTGACTTTGCAATTGTGTCAGTTACCAGCTTTTCAAGAGGAACAGCGAATGCTTCCGCAAAGGCGAGATTGTTCCACAAATATTTCTTGAAGTAACTGATGACAGCTGCGTTTGAAGCTGCTTCAGGGTGTTGTTTAAGCGACACCATAAGGCAGTTTTCAGTTTTATGAATTTCAAACACGTCCTTGTTTTCAAACTCAAACTGTACATCACAGCGCTGCAATGGGGTTTCCAGTAAGAAAGCTTGCAGTATGTCCAGGGGCCAGCGCGTCGATGCATAAGCAAGCTTCGTAAGCAGAGTTTCAAAAAACCGTGACAGGATAACATGTTGGTACAAAGCCAAGCCTCGGGGATCTGCATTGGTAAGGCGAACTACTCCCCTGGCGACGTCAAATGAATCAGAGTGTTCCTTAAGACACTGAAGGATTGTGGCAAACGTGTCACTGCTAGGAAACCGTTGAATGCATGTGTCTGCGAGGAACACGATTGAGAGAGCGCTGCTTCGCATGAGCGCAAACTGCTCTTGTAGGTGAAAATATACCAGAGTGCTTGTCGTGTCGACGTACACTTTGTTGTCGTGCACATTAAATAAACGCGGGAAGCATTTTAAAAAGTTCAAAAGGTGGCCACGATCCAGGTCTAACTCCTCCAACCCTTCGATGCCGAACTTTGGCAGGAAAGCCCACAATGTGTCCTCAGTGATAGAGTGCCTGTCGCTGGCACCGAGTCGACACAAAAGTTCATGGATGCTCTTTGCAATATCCTCCATTTCGGGGCACCGTCTCAAACAGCGATAGTAAACGAACGACAAACGCCGCGTTTTCTCTCGTGCAATTTGTAACGCCGGGCCCGGGCGGCCGCGAACGGAGCTTCGTTCAATGGTTTCGTTTTCTTGTACTCTCGCGCTGTGCCAGTAAGTTCAGTTAGCGTTCGGCAACAGAAAAATCTCCAATATAATAAGAAAATTGGCTTAAAATACCTAAAGTTAAAAGAGTTGTTACAGCAGCAGATATGTTGGTATATTGGCATCCCGTCCACAAAGGGGGTAATACATTATAGTGCGCAATGAGACGCCGACGTACGCATACAATGCATGACGGGAAAGAAAGCAAGCGCAAGATTTGTGGTTATGCGCGTTTTGCCCGTCGATTTTGCAGTTAGGCTTCATCGTTTTTGCCTCAGTAAGCGTTGTTACCACTGGAAATGTATTGTCTTCATGCGTTACGTCATCCACAAAGCTGTTGAGTACCTCTGTCAACAATTCCAAGTGGTGGATAGCTTACGACTGCTCTTTTGAAGGTAGTGCGATTGTTTTCAACATGCCTCGCTTTACCTCACCGCGTACCATTGTGAGCGTACAGGAATAAAATTATTATAGTTGAGAACAAAGCTTCGTTAGAAGAAGAGGATGAGTAACTTCTAGTAGGTGCACGCAAAACAAAAAAAGAAAGCTACTATAACCTATACTCAGTTTTATTTGTCTTTCTTTTTGTAGTGAAATAATGGACTACCATGAGGATTACGGCAGCGTAGGTCATGGTGCGGACAACGGAGGTTACGACACGGTGCCCCCACCTCCTGGCACCAGTTCTATTACTCTGAGAGATGACAGGTCACGAGAAAGAGACAGGTGACTTCTTTAACCGTTCCTGCCTGACTTCTAAAGTTTTGCGCGTTTTGTAGCTCTGTGATCGTGGCATTGTCATATCGCTGTCACGTAGCACATGCCGCTTGGACGTTAAATTGTCACGAAGGGGCGTTTGCTTGTATACATTTCCACCTTCGTGATGATATCCTTGTACGTACAGGGAGCGCAGGAGTGACAGAAGCCGCCCGAGGGACAGAGACTATCGTGATCGTGGCAGAGACCGGGATCGAGATCACCGGGATCGTGACAGGGAGAGAGACCGTGATTACTACGATTCGGTCTGTACCAACTCCTTTCTTAAAAAGAGAAAAAGTCAAATGTGGTGTTCGACATTTTGCCAAACTATACAAATGATGCACACATAAACAATTCACACTGCAAATGAATGGATTTTGTGACTTTTCCCTTCCACTACCTGTCCTAAATCAAGCAGTATGTGAGCATAGAGGTGGTTTGAGGAATCACCTTCACTGCATGTGCGCAAATTATAATAGTTTTCCAAATTTATTCCTACATCACCATTCATACAAAAAAAAGTTCCAAAAGCTAGCATTGATCATATGAGCTCAACATTGTGGGAAAATTATACAGACTTGATATGACAAGGAAAAAAAAAAAAAGTGCAAGTAAACCTTGAGCTTGAACACGTAAAGCACACGCGTGAATGCAAAAGCAGCTGGGAAATTTGTGGAGTCATGGTATATCCGAAATGTGCCTGCAGTGCACAGTGGCCCACATCCCGAAGTGTAAACAGATTTCCTTAAATAGTGGAACTGGTTTTCATGCTTGTCAGTCAACACCTTGATACGCACTGAAGATGTTTCTCGTATAGGACACAAAATGCTTGGGTAGCGCCCTCGACCGGCAATTGAGAGATGCGCGGTTCCATTCCTGCCGCTGTCTGGCTTTTACGACTCACGCCATATTTCAATTGTTCATGTTCTTGGGCTCCTCGGGGCTTGTTTTGTACTTGTCTGTTTCAGCCTCAGAACAGTTATTTTCTGAATTGTTTTTTGTTATTACGTCAAGTCGGTGTAATTTCTTTAGAGTTCCAGCCACCAACCATTTAGCCTGTCCATCACATTTTGCAGCAATTTGATGCTCACTTTAGCTCTGTCGTTTCGAAAAACCCGTGCTTTATGTGTAGTGTAGTTGTGTTCCCTTTCGCCGGTGACAGCTGAATACCCTGACGTTTCACAAAAACATTCTCGTCATTCTCTTCTTGCCCACGTACAGTGTGTCCTAACTAAAATGTGCCAAGGTTTTAAAAGATGTCGGAACGCTCTACGTGAATGGAATGTACTGAATCTCGTTAATAGTTCTGGTATTGTGGTCTCCAGTATATATATATATATATATATATGCCATATTTCATTCTGGCTAGTTAGTTAGATAAGACCAATTAGCATTAGAACTTTAGAATTAGAACTTTTCAAATATTGGTCTATCATTAAAAACATATGGGCTGAGGTGTCAAATGGACATGACTAAGGTAGAGAGAGACACACACACAACACAACCACAAGGGACGAGCTGAGACTAACAAGAGTGTTGCCAGTTGTTAGTCCCTTGTGGTTGTGATGTGTCTCTCTCTCACTCTACCTTAGTCATGTCAAGTTACCAACTAGCCCGATTTTCAAACCTATGTGTCAGTTGGACAGTTGTGGAATGCGTTGAGAAGGTACTGTTTTTTTTTTTTTCTTGCTTTTTTTACCTAAAAAGAAAGTCTGAAATAAAAACAGTATGTGATGATGCAATCATGGGCATCCTCATGTGGTCTTTTTCTTCCCCTTTTTTTGTATTTCACAGGCTTTCTTTTTAAGCAAAAAAAGATTAAGAGCCACTTAGAATTTGCCTTGTTGGAAAGACCTCGGTCGAGTGTTTCTCGATACGCCCTACAGCTTTGCAATTAACACCTCACCCTTTAAACTAATATTTTAAAATTTAGTAAACTAGTCTTATCTAATTAATTAGGCACTGCGAAAAAATGCTGGCAACAACGATACCTCGACTTCTCACGACATTCAGTCGATTTCATTCTAGTAGAGCTCCCAATCATTTTTTTAAAATATTCTCTCCGAGATCGAACGGTGTCGGCGCACTGCGGAGAACAGAGAACTACCACTGTGTGAACGCGTCGTCTGCTTGTACACGTTTATTCCGCGTTCAGTGCAGTAGGTTGAGCACTGGGGAACAGAACAGTATCGTACCATCACGGCACAATTGATCTTCCGGTGAATATACACAAGAATTACGGAAAAGAACCATCAACTCCGAACATCGGCCCGTGTGTTATCCACACTAGAATGGTGACAGTGTCGCCTCCTATAGGTCGATCACGCAGCGAATATATATTGGTGCTCGTTAGTTAGAACACCTTGTGTACCGCACACTTTACCCGTAATTCCTGATTATTTAATCACGTGGGTTTTTGTTACTATCATTCCTGTCCTAGCTTCAAACAACACCGCGCTCCCTCTAGATTTGTATGACATCACTCAGTGGAGTGCCACAGTCACTACCGTATTTTCCAGAGTTCGAGGTAACTCGTTACTGTAACTAAGTTCCGTTTTCTAGTAACTTGTAACTTAACTCTGTACTTTTGCGCTGTGGTAACTTTCAGAGGAACTCGTTTCTTCTTCAGGTAACCTTGCCAAAGTAACTTAAGCTAAGTTCCAAGTTACTTTTAATTTGCTTTTCACTCACGTCCACTTATTTTCTTGCTTTCTCTCACGTTCTTTCATGGCATTTTATGCCACATAACGTGATATTCAATCAGCGACAGTATTCTATTCAGGAAATAAGAACCGCTGCCATTGAGACAAAGCTGATCCATTGTGCGCCCACAGGGAGTGAGATGCAAAGCGTTCGAATTGTTGGACATAAACGAAAACGATCTAAGCGTGTTGCAATTCCTCTGCAGGCAACTCGAGGCTGAACTCAACTGCTCACGCACGCTGCACCTGTGTAGTGCTGTTTTGTGTCCGAAGTAACTTGAAAGTAACCCGTCTTTTTTTTTTAAGTAACTCCGTAACTGTGAGCTACATTTCAGGCTAAAGAACTCGTTATTAACTTAGTTACATTTTTTACACGGTAACTTAACTCGTAACGAGTTTTTTTGACGGGTAACTTTTCTATCTATGGTATTTTCCGCCACAATGTGGGTCCTGGCCATCCTGACTTTCACCCTTATTGCATTACCCCTTCGTTCTATGTTTCTCAGTAGTCTCGCGAAAAGTGTATGGCAGTGAATGAAAACTGGCACCAAACTGCTCCAATTACCTAATTACACTGACGAAGATAAAGTTATGAAAAATTGTCTCCGGCTCGTCTCTTCCCATTTCCTTGAACAGCTCTCCCTTTGTTCTCCGCAAACAATCTCCTGTGACGATTAGAAGAAACATTTTCGCAGAGACGAATGAAAGTGTGCTCAGCACTGTCTGCCTTCTTGAGAAGGAGAGGGAAAGCATAAATTGTGGTTTCTTTCACTCGTAAATCACGAAACAACGCAGCGGCCGGCTCCCATGTCTTTTGTGATGGCGTCAAGGTAACGGTATCTTTCATTCTGCGAGAAGGAATTTTTTCGCTTTAATGCCCCTTTAAGCGAGTGCCCTTTGGTGGGGTAACATCAGCGGATAGACCTCCTACACAGATGTGCTGCCGAGCTTTGGTGCCTGTGTTTGGACACAAAAATCACTTTTACCTCTTTTCCAACTTGTACACACATACTAGTACTGCTGAGCAAAGTTCAGAGAACTATAGCCCATACAGAACACGCAGCACAAGCCCTTAACACAGCTGAGGTTCTACAGCCATTCATTTCACAATTTTCTCCATACGAGGGAAAACTCCAACCTATGCCTACTCGTATAATTTTGTACAAATTTCGCGATTGACTTCTTGCCCCCTTCCCCTTTTTTATGTGTGTGTGTTTGATTACTTGTATTTAGAATGTTCTTTATCTGGTTCCCAGCCAGTCATCCATAACGAGGATGTTAATTTCATGTCGCAAACATTTTTTTTCATACGGAATGGGTATTTGGAATCACATGCATATCTTCGGGTATATGAACTTTATTTGCGTGATTAAATTTGCATGCGCAAATATTCAAAACACAACAACATTGCTGGTTACGTTATTTTCATTTTTCAAAACAGTCTTCTCCCAGTCGGGCATCTCGTGACGTGGACTACCGCGACCTCGATGACTCAGATCGCCACCGTCGTCGGGATTACTACGACGAAGATCGGGACCGATCTCGTAGAAGAGAGAGAGATTGGGACCGTGACAGAGACTGGGACAGAGATCGGGACAGAGATTGGGATCATCGATCCCGGGACCGCTCGTGGGAGCGGGATAGAAGGGATCGTTTTGACCGGCGAGACGAGATTCCAAACAGTACCATAATGGTGCGGGGCATTCCAGTGGAGGCCACAGATGCTGACGTAAGGTTACTGTGTCTGAAGTGTGATTTGCAGACACTGTATTATTTTGTATTACTATATCAGTATGCTATATTATCGGACACAGTGTTGTTTAGAGACAGTTTTCATTTGTCTAATGAAAGTAGTATGTCAAATGAACTGTGAAAAACACAGTTGTGATGCAGGAAACATTTGGAATATAGGTAGCACCTGACTTTTTCGGGTAAAATCCGATTCCTCCCGATTATTCCCTCCCAAATCAGTTTAGGCCCAATTTGGGTTAAACCCGATTTCTTCCCAAATCCCATTTGCATATCAGGTTGTACCTCATATAACATGCACTATTCAGTAGCAGAATGCTTGCTGAACAAAAAGCAAAACATAACCCGATAATACCGGAACGTATCGGTAGCATCTCATTTCACCCCGAAATACAGATTTGAAAATAACACCTGATTTTCCACTCGTGAATCCGTCCCGTGTTTAACCCAAAAAGGTCAGACCCTAAATAAATGTGAAACATAGGAAAACAAGCAAATGGAACGTTTTGAGAGCGTACATTAGAGCAGTTGACTTACATGGGTGGGAAACACAGTGGTGACAGTTTACAGTAATTACTCCAAAAGTTGCAGGAAAGTTATCAGTAACGTACTGCAAGCAACATCGCTGTGTAAGATTGCGACACACTTGCAAAGCAAAAATAGATACATATGTGATCAGGACCTAAGGCAAGAGTGCTTATGATGTCTACCTGACTGTTGTGTTGTTGGTAGAATGGGTGAATAGCAGAAAAGTAAGCTCAAACAGCTCACTTGTGTTTGGTCTGAGCAGTGCAGCATGGCATTTGACAACTCTTTCAAAATCATGAAACCACGTCGTTAGAAAACATTCTGTTTCTCCCACCCAAATGTCTCAGCTTCATACAGCTGGTGTAATGCACTGCCTCCACGAACAGGTTTATCTTGGCTGATTGCTTTTTGTTGAGCTCTAGTTAACATAATGCAACATATCATGCAGACCCCGCTCCTTGATAGGTTTTTTGGGTAACATTGCCCTCAGCTCAAGAAAGAGACCATGATCCTGAAACGTGAAACAAGCAAACTGAGTATTATTCATTCTTTTGGATGTTGGCATCGGTAGTGTTTTTCTTGAGCTCGAGGCAGTGTTCCTAACCTCATCTGCACACCAGCTTGCTTTGTCGTATAGTGCTTGTAGATGTATGATAGCTTGTCTTCCATTGTTTGAAACTGAGCTTTCTCTTCTTTGTCAGTTAGCTTTCTGCTTCATGGCTTCCCTTTATTTGGAAATTTTTCAATTTTCTGTTGTGGCCAGGAGCGCCAATTCCATTCCTCCTCCTCTCTCGTGCACATACTGCGATTTCCTTTACAGCTAAAAAACGAAGTCACAAGATATGGTCTTGAACCAAAGGATATACGACTCATGAAGAGGAGAGACACAGGTAATGCTTCGTTCTGAGCTCATTGTTTTTACATCTACTCACAAGATAGTGCTTCGTGAAAGATTTGTGCTCATTTGGAACAACTGCGGAGCATCCCGACAAACAAAGCATGCTTCATGTGCATTCATTCTACTGGTTGAGAGCTGCTTGTATGAATAATCTTTTATCAGGGCATGTGTCTTCCACCCTACTTCCCTCATGTGCATAGGCAACATTGACATGTAAATTTGACCTGTATACATGGGTACCTTTCAATACCATATTTTTTTTAAAACACTAAATACTCTTGGATTCTCAGCAAAAAAATCAAAGTTTGAACGGGCACTAAAGGGCTAGAATTTCTCTTTGCAGAATGAAAGATGCTGTTACCTTGACACCAACATGTCGGGATTTGTCGGTTGCGTCGTTCGTGATTTATGAGCGAAAGAAACTGCAATTTTTTCCTTGCAACGTTTTCCTTCTGCCTCCTCTTCACAATGCGGAGATGCCTCAGATTGGTCTCCTCAAACGACCTCCCATGATGATTGGACAAATCGTTTGCACAGACCAATGAGAGTGTGCTCTGCATTGTCAACCCTCTTGAGGAGGAGTGGGAAAATGTAACTTGCGGGTTCTTTAGCTCATGAATCACGAACGCCGCAACGGATGAATCCTGTTTCCTTTGTGTTGGTGTCAAGGTAACCACATCTTTCACCCCACGAAAAGGAACTTTCAAACTAAGGAGCTGTGCTTAGGTTGTCGGTTGTTCTCAGCTCCATAATGAAAGTTTGATCAATAATTTTTCTGAGAACTGAGCAGCTTTCCAGTGCAATGAATGCTACTAAGCTCTGGGCATGTTGCGCCTTCTTCAGTACACTTCCTCTCTGGAATCGCATGCGAACACATACTTTACTTCAGACATGACCCATGCACGCTGGAAACCCACTGGGTATATAACACATCAGGCTTCTGGTGTGCAAAAAAAGAGATGCGTGCCTGCCACCTGTTCTAGAACGGACTCTTTGCAAAGCTCGCTGCAAGAAAAAAAAAAGTGCTTACGATTGAGTAGTGTGCCACGTAGAAATGTCCCAGAAAGAAAGGAAAGCGAAGTGAAATGCGTTGGGCTCCTGGAATCAAAAGGTCATCATTTGTTGTGGAAAGAGAGAGATTGTGTCCTGATGCAGTTGTACTAATGCCATGGTCCCATGCTTTTGGTCACCACCCTTTGTAGGTGCCTCCAGGGGGTTTGCATTTGTGGAGTTTCGGTATCTCTCCGAAGCGGTTCGGTGGAAGGAACTTACAAAGGTGTCGTCTGTTACGCCCATTTGTCTCTCGGGGGAGGTCCTGCTGCAGCTCCTCCCAAGCCAGTGGCGGTGGCCTCTTCCTCCACACTTTCCTGTGGATTCTACTGGTGTTGTTGTGGCGCGCATTACTTGCTTAGATGCGGGTGCTTCCTTGCTTAGCTCATTTGTAAGTGAGTGAAATTGGCATTGAGGTGTTAACGATGTGTTGTTTATCGCGCAGTTTTAATTGGCAAACGGCCATTACCCTGTTAGTGCAGGTACTCTATGACAAGCTTGGAAATAACTCTCTTAGTTCAGCAAAGTTATTGGTTTAAATAATGTGCTTCTAAGGGGTACATTTACCGATCTCTGAAACATTTTTGATGCCATGCAGCCAAGGCAGACAATCACAAGCTTCAGAAAATTGATAACTTCAGTAACTTGGGAGAATCGTTGTTTACATCAGCTGCTCTCTCAAAATAAATACAGACTAGGTTGCAGTGTATACAGCTGTATCTTTCATAGGTTACAGTAATTCAAAATTTTGAATAACTTGGGGCATATTGTTGTACAATTTATAAGTTCCACTTGGATATAGTCGTCTTATACAGTTGCCGACTTATTTTTCTGGCACCGATTATTCAGACTCATTTGATACTTCGGACTCCCGCAGGTACATTTTTACTACGTACCATTTTTCTGGTCAGATGGAAGATCGAAGGCCCGATTTTCCGGACTAAAATGCTTGCGAGCACCAATACAACTATTTTCAGCACTGAGGCGTCAACTTTGACACTGACGTTTTAAATTGTACGCTTGGATTGGAACGGTAGTTGGAATCCTAGGTGAGATTGTATTAAAACATCCGGTACTGCTAGGTGACTCCGTGGCTTTTGGCACTTTTTTTACTTTTCAAGGTTGGGAAGCTAGTTGAGTTTCTGTTTAGGCACGCTGTCGATGTTCACCACCTTTCGATGCGTAGTCAGCATTGTCAAATGTGTACACATGTGACTGTCACACACGGATACCACATGTGTCAGAGCAGACTTTACAGGGTCCTTTTACAGACCAATTTCAGACTCCTTTAGTGCAGTTGAGGTGAAATACAGTTTAATTTAGCGGTAGTCAGATTTTTCAGACAGTTGTGTTATTGGGACTTTTTACAGGTCACTGTCAAGTCCGGAAAATCAGTCGGCTACTGTATATAGATTGTGAATTCAAAGATGGAGGGGCAAGTTTGATAAACACAACTACAATGTAATGCAGACTAATATTTTGCTACTGACAACATGAGAACATCATCTGCTTTAATCAGTGCAGTGTATCTTTAATGACCAAAATTCACAGACTTCATTCCCCCTTGTTAAAAGTGTACTCAATCATACTTGGCATACATTGAAAGCATACATATTATACATATTTCCTGCTTTGTGTTCGAACGCCAGTATTGGGATTGTTAAAGAGCAGGCCAAAAACTGTTATTAGTCTTAATTTTATGACAAATGTAGCTAACGCCTGTAAGGGCTGCAATCATGTCATATTTTACCGAAACTTGTCCAGCTTTTTTACACCGCTTTCAAGCTACGCGTACGAGGGAAAAAAAATTCTAACACCCAGTGAGGGTATAACGCAAGGAAGCACCAGCAATCTTTTTATAGTACATTACTGAACACATGCAACGTAATGTATCAGCTCAGCATTTCACTTGGACTTCAAATTTTTTACTGACATTTGTAGTAGACAGATATTTGCTAGCATGTAACATTTGCCTTGAGACAGAGATAAACAGTCAAGTCTTGTTGCTGTTAGTCTCACCAACATGCACTGGGCACTTTCTCTGCTGTGTTTGGAAGGTACTTTACCAAACTATCTCTCATACATATTTGTAAAAAGAGAGAGAGAGAGAGACCACCCAACGGTACACCCCTAGGAAATTGCTGGAGTTAGAAAAATTGCAAACTAAATGCTATGCTGACCTTTGCTGCATTCGTCTGGGAAGGCTTTTAGCAACGGTGACGAGACTTCGCTGTGATTTTATCTGATTTCAAAATGTTAATGGCTAGTTAATGCAACTGCAGGCCCATATACCTAAGGTTATACCGTTTATCCCTATTGGAAACCAAGAGATCTGTCTTCAGATTTTAATGTGATGAATTCTAGCAGACACTTTCAAGAGTTGATTCTTTTATGCAATACAAAAAATAACAAAATCCTGCATTTTGAATTCTGATTTTCTCTGTCTGCTTTAGTTTAGCATGTTGTGTAGCATGTATAAGTGTTGTTCGAAGATTTAATCAGCAAAATTTTTAATGCTGCTATTAGAAACTAGTCATAGAAAGGAAAACAAATTTTAATGGTGGAGATGGCGCTGTATACAGTAGAACCTCGTTAATTCGAAGCCGCCCGGACCGCGAAAAAATTTCGAATTAAGCGGGTATTCGAATTAAGCAAATTCAACAAGTGACTGAGCAAAATGCAGTTCATTACACAAAAAATCGATCATCTCTGTCGCTTGCAGTAGTTACTGTACTGTCGGCCGTCACCGCTCGTTCCAAAGTGGCCACTAAGTCTATCATGCCATGCACGCACCGCTGGCTTCCGCACGACAGTGACAGTAACAGCTCCAAACGCTCAATTCTCGCGTAATCTTCGAAAAAGTCGACGAGCTCATCAGAGTCCACGGCACCCACAGGGACTTGCAGTGTTGTCTGTTCCTGCTGCTATACGCGTTCCACCTCATCCGCGTTGTCTTCCTCGTTATTCCCGTTTGCTGGTATCACACAGGCAGTATGCCGAACTGCTCTGCCAGCCGAGACTTCGAGCACATAGCTGATTTTGTGACCTCGGTGACCGCCACTTTTTCCTTCACAGTTGGCGTCTTGTACTTGCCCATGTCTTTCTACAACCGGCGTTGCGAACGCAGACAATGAAAATGGCGCAACCGAAACTGCGCCGATGACGGCATGACGGTGACGACGGGTTGGGGACACCGAGAGCGAGGAGGAAAATGCATGGAAGAAGGTTAACAGGAGAGGGACGTCGGCGGGCACGTGTCACCCGAAGCTCATGAATGGTGGATATTTCCGCGGGAAACCTTCGAATTAACCGGGACGCGGCGCTTTAGTGCTTCGAATTATGGGGTCAAATTTGAACATGTGAACACGGGACCACGGAAAACCTTCGAATTAAGCGGGATTTCGAATTAAGCGAGTTCGAATTATCGAGGTTCTACTGTATAGCCCTTGGTCTGACTCAAGAAATCCAAATTTATGACAAGAATTGATGGCAAGGGTTATCCCGGTTACTATAAAAATGCACAACCTGCTTTTTTTTTTCAAGGATTTTTCGTTTTGCATATCTTTTCCTGCAGCTGTATTAGCTACCCCTTGTCAAGGCAAAGCTAGATAGGATGTATACTATTAGCAGCGGGGTAGCCATTTTGTACGGGCATTCTGTCTGTCTAGCGATATGTACGATCACACACAAGAAATACGTGTAAAACCTAAAAGCTGCAGAAGCCTTTATTGCATGTTTTTCACTCGAGACTCACGATTATAAAATTCTTTACGCCGTGAACAACAGTTCAGGATTCTATAGCTGAGTTGTTCCCATCTTGACATAGGCCCTTGTATTACAAGCACACAAAATTGTGCCTGTTGTCATGATTTGAAAGACGCTTAACAGTGTCCAGTATGCGCTTGCTAAAACCACGCCCTATTTGTTAGTCTTCACTAAGGACTTCAAGGCCATACCGAAATAAACTGCACGTTCCATCATCATTGGCCTTCTACAAAGTAGGGCAACACTCAATCCGTGCCAGTGCTCTTCCAGTGCTGGTAACATGGAATATCTCATCAGAACGGTTGGGGCTTTCCATTTTTGCTGTATGTGTGCAGCGGGAAAAAAAAATCATATAGACTTGTGTTGGGCTAACTGTTGCTGTCAGATACAGAACTAAAACATGCATATTTTTTTAACTACGGTAGATTAGCCTTACCATTTTATATTGCAAGAAGGCAGTGACTGTAAGATACACATTTTGAGGCAAGTGCAGGCGCAGGTGTACAACAGGTGATTGGAGCACAGTACTAGGACACCCACGTTTCCTTATCACTACATGTGAGAACTTGCAAATACCCACGGCAAAAATCATCTGTCACGAGCTTCGCAGGTAGGGTTACATTAAAAATGCCCCATATCCGTACATTGACACAAATCAACGAAATCGTGTCTTTTCTTCAAGATGGGTTCAACACTGCAGCACTATTCAAAGCTACAAACAAAATGCAGGGTCTTGTAGTGTTTGTTGTGAAATGCTTGGCTGAGGTGCCTAAATACCTTGCCCTCGTATTGCCGCCCTTCATTCGTCACCTTTCTTCTGACACGGAAGCATTTAGAGAACATTGGCAACGTACTTTCATCCAAGCACTTCACAGAAGACAACTGTATTGTCTGGGCAACGTTCTGTTCTGCGTGCTCGTATTTTTGTTGGCGGCAGCGTCAATTGCATGGTCGCCTCTTGGGATCCCTGGCACTCGCGCCGCTGGACGACTGCTCGGCTGGCAGCGCTCGAAGGAACGCATTTTTTTGCCCCGTGGCAGGCAGCTAAATGTCCTCGGACCGGGTGTTCGGTCTCGATTCCCCGTTCTCCGCAAGGGTTCGCGAACGTCATGTCTTGGATGTCTCCTTCCACTTCCTCGGTTGTTCTGACTATTGTGCGCTTGTGTGCTTTCAGGGTGCCATACAGCTGGGGGATGTACGTTGCCTTCTGCACTACAGCATTCCCAAGGACGGTCCCTTTGGAACGGACAGAGGCGGTCCCGGGGGTCTAGCTAGGACAGATTGGAATTGTGCCAAGGTATGGAAGACATTTGTTAGCCACGCGTGAGTAACAGGACATTATGCCTGGGTGCCAGGTCATGCTGTTAGGGTGCCATATTAGGCTAGAAGTTTCGGGATCTAACTGTGCAAGTTTGTGTGTCATTGGCCGCGAGGGACTGGAGGACCTGCTGTTGGTAATTCCACCTTAGCCGGGTGCTGCAAAAGAAAAACAAATTCTCGCGTAAAAATAAACAACGATGATACTTTATGCCGAATGCTGCCAGATATGCAATATGCTGTTTGTGCTGAACATCTTTTCTTTAATTGTGGTAAATGAAACATGTCGTAGCCAGTCAGAAATTGTTCCACGACATATTCCTCAAACGTACCTCCATCCAAAACTTGCAAAACATTAAAGGGGCACTTAAGTACAAAACTTTCTGCTCGCGGAATAAAGAGTGTCAGTACCTTGGCATATACACCAAAGGAACGGGATTGGCCCGTTGAGACATTTGTGATGTATGAGTGAAAGAAATTGCAATTTACACTTTCCCTCTCCTTCTCAATAAGACAGACAATGTGGAGCGGGCCTCCATTGGTCTCCTCAAATGATTTGTCCAGTCATTGCAGGAGGTTGTTTGAGGTGACCAATCCGGAGCATTTCTGCATTGTCACGCTTCTTCCTTTCCCATAGTCTTCAACTTTGTCTCTCTCTCTGTGATTACAGTGTGGAGTGAACAACTTCCGACGGAGGGACAACTGTTTCAAGTGTGGTGCTCCAAGAGAAGGCATGTGTGGGCAAGGCTCTGGGCCCAGGAGCTGGTTCCTTGTTTTCCACCAACTTCTGCTGAATGTCCTCTTTTTCTCTTGATTTGCCGCTTTGCAGAAGCTGAAATTCCAATCTCGGGTGAAGGCTATGACGAAGTCAGCACCATGCCCACAAATAGTGAGTGCTGTCCAGGTGTCAAAATAATCGCAGCACCCTCTCAGTTGTGAAGTACAGTCGCCGACCGATTTTTCGGACTCATTCGCGGAACGGTCGCGGGTCCAGTGGAGTTGATGTATAAGAACGTCCAAAATTTTGGACACCGTGCAGCCCCGTCGTTCGATATTTCGTACTCTGTTTGCCCAACCAGCGAATTTCTCTCTTGGGGTGATGGAAAATATTGGTATCATCCGAAATTCGTACCAAAAGAAATTAACCAACTAAAATATTGAGGGGGACAAAATAGGCAATGATTTTTCATTTTCCATTCCTCTGAGTAGAAGAGGTCTGTCGTAATCCTTTTGCATCTTCGTTTTTAACCAACAGCTTGATTCAAAAGGCCCAGCACGTGCTGTCCTCCTGCGAGTCGCGCGATAGCGCTGTAAAGCTAGCTTCTCACAAAGCACACATGCATTAAGTTAAGCTGACTTGCGGACTTGATGATGACAGTGTCTATGTCAATGTACAGTGGCGAAATGTCGCTTCAGGAAGTAGAAGCTGATGTTACCAGGTAGAGCTGGAATACCGTTAGAAAAGCATCGACAAATTTTTTCAACCTACTAGTGCTTAGTAAAGTTTATTTTGAAGCGGATTTCGTTTTTTCGGACTGCTCAATTATTCTGAATTTTTCGCGATCCCCGTCGAGTCCGAAAAAATCGGACGGCGACTGTATGTCCCACGTGCCAACTGAAGTGCCAAAGGAGCACTGAGGTGATCCTCACGGTCTTGCAGTTTTTTTTTGTTTTTTGTTTTTTTGCTGTGGCGTGTTCTGCATCAAATGAATTGAGCTCCTGCGAAAGATTGACAAAGGAGAGGCTCTTGTTTCGTGCACCTTTTTAAAAATCCTCTACTCTTGGAAAGAGCATGTCAGAGAACACGGGACGGGGAAAGGTATGATGTAATATAATATAATAATATAATCGGCACGTAATGTGTCCCCCTGGCAGGACTGAGCATGTGACTTGTCATATAGACTGGCACAGCTCCCACACTGAAACAGTAACAGATCTCGATGAATGATTGCAGATGCTTTATTTGCCAACTTTGCAAAAGAAAGCACAAAAGAAATATTGCTCCCAGCCTGCCAAGCTGGGGCCTACGGTCATTAAGTACAGTCATGTCATGTTATACACCATGCTAAGGAATTGTTTTGATGTAACATATTACCGTGTCACAACGTATTACAGTCCTTCAAACATGTGGCAATGTGCTCCAGAACATTGTAATGCCCTTACTCCAAAAACCACTGGCAGACAGATTTTGCGAGTGAGTGACAAGCTGTACAGGCTTGTGCTATGAAAGCGCCACACATGTGCATGCAAGAACCGTCTGCTTCATCGAGAGCGCACCATTTAAAGTGACAGTCCGGTCGAAAACATGGGTCTGGGAAACATCGTCTTATGATTTCTAATATACTCCTCACAACCACCGTGCAAAATATTTCAGAAGAAAGCATATCGCGCGATTTATAATCGATTTTTTTCTATGCCGCAGCTGGTCCTGAGTAAAAGCCGCAGCGAGCTCTAGCGTGACGTGCATAAGAGCAAAGCCACACGTGACTTGCGCATGCCTGTTTGCACGATAGTTGATTGTTGCGTGCTAGCATTTGCCCATTATGATGAGTTTGAGTAGCAATCACACGTTGTGCAGAGTAAAATGCAGATTAGCGTCAATGTAAACACAGGTATCACGATGCAGCCTACGGTTCAGTACACTCATAGAAAAAAAAACACGTCTCTGCATTCCCAGCAACTGCCCCACTGTGTCCATTGGGGACGTCATGCTCACGTGACGGCTGACGTACATAGAGGGTCCTTGGGGCAAGGAGTATGCGAGGGAGAAAAACGAAACCGGATGTCTTCAGAGGAGTAGTTTTTATTCCGTGTCTCGAAAACCACGCCATTTTGTGAGCTGAAACTTTCCACACAGCATGTAAGCCTCCGTGACAGTTGGAAAAAATCAAACTTCCGGTTTTCCTAGACTGTCCCTTTAAAGAGATACTCCGTCTACTGGATGTTATGGTGATAGTTCTGTTGTATCGCATTATTATCCCAATTGTAAGTTACAGCCAGAGATGCACAGAATTGAACGCAACAAAGAATATCTTATGTGTACCATGGACTGCATTGTGGAGTAGCTACATAAGTTTTATCAGCTAAGCTATAAATTAAATACGATTCGAGTAATAATAAAATATCTCACTGTGAACTGCTGCGAGCAGCTCACATGCCCAGAGGTATTATCTCATATGTGAGCCCATGTGCCTTTCAGTACTGTTGCTGAGGAACCTGGACGTACTGACAACCGAAGAGCGTGTGCTGGCTGTATTAGGGCAGACAACATCTGTGCCCATCAAGAGCCTGAAGGTGGCGCGTGACTCAGCAACGGGCGTCTCACGTGGTTTCTGTTACGTAGAGCTCCATACGGTGGCTGAGGCTGCTCAGTTGGACGACCTCCTGTTGAACTTAGGTGGACAGTTCTACATTGATGGCCGGCAAGGTATGTTGCGAGACTGTTTGCTTTCGATTACTGCCAATGATTTTATGATGCCGTGATATACAGCTTATTGTGTACTCCATTTCAACACAGAATAGAGTACCCCATATGTAGAGCCTGAAGTTTTGGGGAAATATTTTTTTCTAAATTCAGAGGGTAAATCAACACGTGCTCTAAATTCATGTGAATTCAGGTGGAAAAACTTCCGGCAGAGCCGTCGCGATGCGAGTTTGCGCCCAGGGCAGGACAGATCTGAAGCCCCCCCCCCCCCCCCAAACTTCTCCAGTTGCCTCCAGAAGGTCTATAAACAAAGAACAGAAAACGCTTATTCACACTGCCGAGACCGTAAATTCAAATTCTCCTCATTCCCGCTTTATACTGTCCAATTAACCTGCCAGGGCCTGCCGTTCGACGCCCTCTCTTCTCGCACCCCCGTCGCTACGACTCTGACTTCCAGTATGCTAAATTTGGTGAGAAATCGGGCCCAGTTACTCAAACTAACTGTACTGGTTTGGTCCAAACAGTGATATAACTGAATTTGCTGCCAAACAAGTTAGTGTGCATTCCTACAGACTTCTGAGTGAGAGCAATTTGCCGGGTAAGAATCGGGTTTCATCATAAATAGGCAACCTTCAATTCGGGGTGCAAATTTGGGGAAGAATCAGGTTAAACCCTAAAGCTTCAGGCTCTACCCATACGTACTGATGTACCAAATAAAAGTAAATTTTCCAAAGCTATGATCACATCTGTATTACATTCACTGTTTACATTATATATTTACGTGCATTATATGGTTTCTTGACTTCCCAAACTTTTTATCAATTTGAACCAGCTGTATTTTCTCCCTGGTCAGCAATACACTGTCGGCCCCTGTGTATCCAGTACTGGCCGTTGGGAAATAAATGGCAGTTTTCGGAAAGCAAGTGATCCTGACAAACCAAACGCTCGATGAGATAAACCAGCAGTTGTCAATCAAGCTTTTTTTACCCTTTGAGGCTGTCATTTTTCATTTGCCTGCAGTTATTTTACGCCTGCAGTTCGTAGGTTTTCGACAGCCCAGAGTAGAGTGGCTTTATTCCGCCATGCAGTAGCGACCTGTTCCTCAGGCCAAATGGCGTGCTTCACCCGTGAGTGTCCTCACGACTCGGTGAAGTATGTCGAACTCAAAAAGTTGTTTCTCGTTCTTACGTAAAAGCTACTTTATTTCAAGCTCAGCTCTACCATCTGCATACCTTATGACTGTTCTTTGTTGACTGCATCCTTTCCAAAACTGGCCTAGAAAATGTCGAACTGTGAAGATAGTGCCTCATCTGGAATTGAATGTTAATGTAGCAGAATTAGAGCTGTGCGAATATTGGACATTTCGAATACGAAATGTATATTTTCAGTGTTCGCATTAGACTCAATTTGATGATTCCATATTCGTGGCTTCTCAATAAATCGAACGTATCTGAATATTTGAGATTTACCGAATTCACGAGCCTTACGTGCTAAACCCATGCAGCATTTTCCAGGCGGGGATGCACTATAGCAGTGTGTTCAGTGCTGCTGCCCGAATTCAGTGTTACAGCATTCGGTGTAATATATGGTCTGAAGCAATATTGCGAGTGACTTGTTCAACTTTCAAAAAGTAAACACACAAAATGTCACTACTACAAACAGAAACTGAAAACAACACATTCGAAACTTGGGTAGGTCAGTCATTTGGGCTAGCATGTCTGCATGCAACACCAACACATTGTCTTTTTTTTTTTTTTTCATTTCTGACAGCTCTAATGCAAATATTATTTTTCAGTTATTGTTTCCTACGCAAGAAAACCAAGAAATGTCACAAGGTCAGTTGATTACCCGCATGTTTTTAAAATAACGCCCAATTGTGTTGCATGAACCTGCTGCGAACGTCTATGGTACTCGTGTGAGCTTCCACTAATTTATCTAGAAAGTAGAAGTGTGCAAATATTGAAATTTTTCAAATACGAATGTCTAGGAAATTGCCCTTCAGATATGATTTCACTAGCTATAAAGGCTTATAATGGTGTTAGCTTGCAACAACACCGAGGGAACTAGTGGGGACACTATTAATGTGCTATTGATACTCAGAGGAATGCCCACTGGCTCTCACAATAGTGGACTTCCAGGCGCACATACTCTTGTTGGTGTACTTAGTCGTGTTGATGGAGCAACCATGGTTCTTAATATATAATAATATATAAATAAATATATTTCTATAAATAATTTCATTGCAACGAGAGCTGAAATACATTATTTCCTATTGGAGCGTGACTGGGGAATGTAAATTCTCTCGTTCTACTGAGAAGTTCGTTGTATTGCGTTTCATTGTAGCGTGGTTTGACTGTATTAGTTCTCTGTGATCCCACTTGTGTTCTTTCAAAAGTAGATGTGACAGGCTGGGTGAGGGTGGGGGTTCCTCTAGTGTGCCCATAAATGTGCAGTGGTTCCGTAAGTCCACAAAGTTTGAGAACCCCTGCGCTATTCTGAAGTTGACGCGCCGGGATGTGGCCCATGCAGTGCTCGATGAGATAAACACAAGATGTCTAGTAGTGGTGCTGAATGCACAGTGCTATGTTTGCTCCAATGCCAGGATTGGTGGCTGAATTGGCACTTTGCCAAGTTCATTTTGGGGTTTCGCAGTTTTTCCGGTTTTACCCAAAGTGACGGCGATGCAAATTGGGAGGTTAAAAACGGGTTTTACCGTCTTTGACCCTAAAACACAATGTTCTACTTACAAGTTGTCATTGTTTCTTTGCCTTGCCAGATCCAGCACCATTCAGTCCACACAGTATTGCAAAACAGTTTGTGAAGAAATCTAAAAAAACTGCTTAGGGAAGCATCAAATTGTTTTTCTTTCTTTTTGTTCCTGATCTAAATACCAAGGATGTTGCAGTTATTGTTGTTTGACACAACTCAATGTATGTACGACACAACTCGTAGTGCAGACAGAGAGGCATATACGTACATAGTATGATGTGCAACACACTACACATCACACTGTGTATCTGTGTACAAAGCCTTCTATGGTGAGTAGAGGATAAATGTAAAGGAACTTAGTTCCTTCACAACTTCACAATTTTTTATATGCATGCTAGCTTCTAAGAAGCTTGCATGCATATAAGAAAAGTTAATTTTTTTTAGCATTCTTTTTTTTTTCTGCGGGTTTCGAGCGAGGCATTTCGTAAACTTGAATAAACTCTAGTTGGCGAGGCTTACAAAATGAACAAAAGCAATAGCAGGTGCTAACTGTATGCACTTCTCTACCTGTTTCTCTGTCCATCCCAGCAGCTGTAATGTATGTATAAAACTGTCTTAATGAAATGTCTTTGTGCATTACATTGCAGTGCTGCACAGGCTAACGCTGCAAGTGTTGCCCTAGCTGCCGCACAATGGACGAATCAGGTTAGTTGGTGCTATGGGCACCAAACATTTTTGCCTTATTTTACGTATATGTATCGGTTATTCTTTACCTCCAACGAAGCACAATATTACAGCAGTGGCCATAACATTCAGGAGTCTCTCAAGTTCTGAATTTGGTCTTGCAATTTTAGCCTCCTCCTCTCACAGCACTGCAGGTTGGAGGCAAAACTGCTTCCAGTTATGGATGCTGCTCAAAGGCTAACCTCAGCCTCAACCTGAGCCTGAGAGGCACTGTGCTTTTCTTTTGTGCCAGGATTGTGTGTGCCGGTCTGGATGTGTGCCTTTTATTTTTATCACTAAACATGTTTACGAGGAAATGGACAACACATACCCCAATTGTATCTTTCTCAGAGTTCTTATCAGTACCTGTGGTTTTGTGGCTTTTGAATGCAGCTAAGCCCTGGAGTGGAAAAAGTCAACAGATGTTTTTTATCTTGCTGTATGTTTTCACAATTCCCCATTGTTGGCACCTCTCAACAGTGCTTTACACTTACTGTCTAAGGTACCTTCTGCATGAAAAGTGGCTTCATTATCGTGCATATTTCAGGCTAGGTGATCAGATAATAATACATGTCTATATCTTTTGCTGTCCTACTCTCTGGCAGGACTGAAAACAACAACTAGAATTATCCGCTGTATCTTAGTTTTAGACTAGACCCAAACCAAAGCTGAACAGTGCTTTCTTATCATACCCAGTCACCCTGCAGGATACCTAAATTCAATTTGTGGTCAATTATTCTCAATTGAATTTTATAATCGACTCTCTTGCTGCTATGATACCACTATCAACAACGTCCGTAGAGGACAGAATGATTATGTCAGCATACTAATGTGAATGCACTCTTGTCAAGGCGCTGGGAGTATAAGAACCCAAGAAGAGAGATGCAGCGTTGGCAGCACTTGTATAGTGAGCTGTGATATCGAAACTGCCTTTTAGGATGGTGTGCTAGACATGTGTCATCGAGTTCCTTGTTCTTCTTTTAGTGTGTCGCAATTCCCTCTTCTAGGGGATGCAGATATGAATGTGCACTTGCATTTCGGGAAGAGGGAGGGGGGTAATGTTTTTCTTTTCTTTCCTTTTTGTGGTGTTCGTTCATTTAGGGGTTCATTATGGGAGTACATAGCAGAATTTGTCAGGTGTCGATTTCAGTTTCTCCCCCTCTCTTTAACATTCAAACTCAACCCTTGTCTAATCGTGGGTCAGTTTGCTGCACAACTAAAAGTGAAGAGAGAAATTTGTTTCTAACTGCAAATGCTCGTATTTGTTGCAGGGGTCAGACCAGAGCCAATACTACCAGCAGCAGTACTCGGGTGCAGACGCATCTTCACATGGAGCGGCGTCTCAGGACACTTCACAGGTAGACAATACGTTTTGCCCGTTTCCAAATGTAGCACACTTGTGTTACTTGTTACAGGACAGCACCAAGGATGACAAAGTTCTCATTGGACCATCATTGCCGCCTAATGCAATGGTGAGGATAAGAAGAAATTGAACATGTGTGACATATGAACAGTAGTTGCACAAAATGCTACAGGGGCTGTGTAAAACCTTTCTTTGCCGGGCTTGGGCCGGGCTCGGGTGTGACATTGTTGACCCAGGCTGGGCCTGTACATTGAAGAACTTGGATAGGGCTTGAGGCTGCACTACACCACTTAGCCACAGCTGCTACTCTTTATAGCCTGCTACTGTATACAGTTAAACCTCTACGTAACGAAGTCGGTAAACACATCGCAAAACTTCGCTATATGGAGAACTTCGTTATAGAGAACGTTAGCTAAATTTCGGTGGTTGTTACTACAGTTAAGTAGCCTGAAGTTCCCGGGAATATAACGCACGAAAGACAAGACTATGGAAGAGAAAGAAGCAATTTATTTGGCACAGAAATAGTCAGTTACTCGCTTTTGCACAGTCTTGAAGAACGTCGGTGTCACAGACCGTTCATAGTTTGCCAGCGCCGCCAGAGCCCCCTCCTGGTCCTTGTTCGATGCCGCGTATCGTATCGTCGAAGCATGTCAATAGAGTCGGGCACCTCCCTAACAGATGGCACACACATGTCCTCTTCAGTGTCGCTCTCGCTGTCCTCGTGTGTATCTTTACGCAGACTGGCGACGATGTCGGCCTCAGTAAGCTCCTCTGTGCATACTGCCGTTGAGTCGGCGTCCAAAAAGTCCTCCAGTGCAACATCATCCGGCACCCCACCTTGTTCTCGAAGTTCTTCCCATCGCTGGAGCTCAGCCAGCACGTATGAAGTGTCTTCCAGAACGCTGGAATTCTACGGACAACGATTTCCGCTTGAGCATGTTTGCCATGGCGTCCACTTTACCCGCTCACACGCGGAACCAAAAGTGACAACTGACCGGCGGTTGTAAACTGTAGGAAGAGAGGAGGGGGCCTCCTTCCTTCTCATTCGTCGAACGCTGGTTGCGCACGCCGGTTGCGCCGGTCACCGAACCCCCGGCGCCCTCCTCTCACCACCTCTCCTTTGTACAGGCTTCTCCAACACAAGGAGCAACCTGGATATGATGCGTCCGGCACCCCGGATGGCCCTGAATTCCAGAAAGTTCGGAACGTCGCACTATTTCCGAGAATCGGAGCGGTGTTCAGCGCGCGCGGAACTTCGTAACACAGAGAACACGGGCAAACGCACTTCGCTGTACGGAAAACCCAAATACATGGGCTTCAATGGGACAAATATACAAGCATTTGAAAAAGTTCGCTAAATAGAGAAATTCGCAGCATGGAGAGTTCGCTACAGGGAGGGTTAACTGTACTTAGAGCCTGAAGTTCTTGGGTTTAACCCGATTCTTCCCTGAATTTGCACCCCGAATTGAAGGTTGCCTCTTTAGGGCGAAACCCGTTTTTACCCGGCAAATTGCCGTCATTGAAATGTCTAGGAATGCATACTAACTTGTTTGGCAGCAAACGCAGTTACATCACCATTTGTACTGAACCAGTTCAGTTAGTTTGAGTAACTGAGCCCGATTTCTCCCCAAATTTAGTGTACTGGAAGTTTTTCCACACGAATTTTTATGAATTTAGAGCACATGTTTAATGACCTGATTTTTACTCCCCGAATTTAGAAAAAATATTTCCCGAAAACTTCAGGCTCCATCTATACTTGATGGGCTGGACCTGGTAGCCTAGAAATTTCTTGGGCTTGGGCTAGACCAGGAAGTCTGTAGGGCTCAGGGCTGGGTCAGGTACAGAGCCGTTGGGCCAGACCCGGGCAGGTGAATCAAAGAAATGCGGGACTTTGGACGGGCCTGGGCCTAAAAATGCGGTCCACGCAGTGCTCTAGTACGTGCACGAACCCAACATTGGTGCAGCTATGACCAATGATACAATGAAACATACAATAATATACCTAGAGCCTGAAGTTTTAGCGTTTAACCCGGTTCTTTCCGAATTTGCGCCCTCTTTAGGGTGAAACCCAATTTTTACACGGCAAATTACCCTCACTGAGACACGTCTGTAGGAATGCGCACTAACTTGTTCGGCAGCAAGTGCCATTACGTCACCGTTTGTACCAAAGTAGTACAGTTAGTTTGAGTAACTGAGCCCGATTGCTCCCTGAATTTAGCATACTGGAAGTTTTTTTTAACCTCAGTTTGCAAGAATTTAGAGCACATGTTTATTTACCAGATTTTTACCCCCCGAATTTAGAAAAAAAATAGTTCCCGAAAACTTCAGGCTCTAAATATACCACAGAAGCAACCTGCATCGACAAAGTGCTACATACTCGTTGTTTTACATCACAGTTTGGTCACGGTAATCCAGTAATCCACTGTTCTTGTCTGTAACCGACATATACGTTCTTTGCAGTCAAGATCCAGTTTGGGAACCGTGGTCGTGGATGGGGTAACATACAACAAGTACCCTGTTCCCGATGTTTCGACGTACCGGTATGATGAGAAGTCTGGCTACTACTACGATCCACTTACCGGACTGTACTATGATGCAAATTCTCACTACTACTACAACACGGAAGCGCAACAGTATATGTACTGGGACAACGACAAGCAGACGTACCTTCCTGCACCCACTACGGCTGGTGCTGCTGCAACTAGTTCAGCCCTGGGTACAATGGGTGAGCAGATGAACGCACAAGTTGCAGCAGATAAGGCTGGTGAGTAGTGTGAAATTTACTCAAAAATACGTTCCATGAATGGTGCAGTCATGAAAGGGCAAAGGTTAGCTATCGGGGAAGTTTGTGACAACAGGCTGATTGAGAACTTTTGATATAGACAACTGCGTGCTATTGGCCAGGAGCATGTTCCCCATGTCACGTGGTGTTAAATCTCGCTCTAGTGCTGGTTGTAGGATCTTCTTTTCAAAAAGGAGAATACACTCAATATGCGTGCAATTCAGTCGGCTATTGCAGGTCATGTGCTTGTACTCTCTGCGCATGAGCAATGAGTGGAGACATTTCTTTGTTTCTGCTACTTCTGGTTTATTTTGGTGACATATATCAAATAGAGATATCTTGCATTGAGCAGCAAGAACGACGCGGAACGACGGAAGAATTGACAAGGACGACTGCTAACCCAATTTAATTATTCCGTCCGTGTCGTTCTTGCTGCCTACAAACTTATAGATGCTTATTAACTGTCCCACCTTCATACGCTTGTTCATTTTGTGCAATGATCTGCTAATTTTTACGTTTATGTTGTAAGCCTCAGTTGTACATAGCTGTGGTTTGCTCTCAATGCTAGAGGTGCCTATTCAACAGTCTATGCATCTACGTTAACCTTCCTTTCGACACACTTGAAACTCCCAAATTGTGCTAAAAAATGTGGGGCCTGTTCATTTCAGAGGCTGCTCAGAATGCTGATGGTGAGAAGTCAAAGGGCAAAGACAGAGATAAACAGGACAAAGTGAAGATAGCCAAGAAAATTGCTAAGGTACTAACACAATCCATGCATTCAGTTACTTCCTCAGTGGCCATGGCAACAGCAGTTTTCTTTTTTCCCTGGAACAGGACATGGAGCGTTGGGCCAAGACGCTGAACCAGAAGAAAGAGAATGCTAAAATGGGAATAGTTGCGAATCAACCATCTGGAAACGAGGCAAGACAGTCTGCAGCTGCTGATGCTGGGTTTGCTATCCTTGAGAAGCACAACATACCGGCTGAACGGCTTGCTTTCGGAGGAAGTCTCCTACGGAAAGATTCTGAGCCTTCACGTCTTGGTCTCGCAAGTGAGTAGTAGCTTTTCTTGGCTTTCGTCTCTAGGATTTACAGTCGAAACTTTCGGTACAGGCGGTAAGGAAATCTTTTTCGTTTCCGTTACCGCCTGCATTACTGATTCAATTACCACCAGTGTTGTTTTCATTTCCATTTCTTTCCTTTTTTGTAAGAGAGACCTTTGAGACCATTACAGAACTTAATACCTCTACGTATAGTGTGTTCTGAAATCTATTTTGAGTGCCTAAGGGATACATGCGCAAAACATTGATTCAAATATGTAGTACATGATTTTTTTTAACAGTTAACATGGTTCTCACAAATGTTACTCATGCTTGCAAGTCACCAAAGCGTGTATGAACTATGCTTCTTCTATTTACTAATATGTAGAGCCTGAAGGTTTAGGGTTTAACCTGATTTTTTCATGAATTTCGACCCCGAATTGAGGGTTGCCTCTTTAGGGTGAAACCCGATTTTTACCCGGCAGATTGCCCTCACTGAGATGTCCATATGAGTGCACACCAACTTGTTTGGCAGCAAATGCAGTTACATCACCGTTTGCACCAAACCAGTACAGTTAGTTTGAGTAACTGAGCCCGATTTCTCCCCGAATTTAGCATACTCGAAGTTTTTCCACCCGAATTCGCATGAATTTAGAGCACATGTTTATTTACCCGATTTTTTACCCCCCGAATTTAGAAAAAAATATTTCTCGAAAACTTCAGGCTCTAACTATATGCTATTTCCTTATAAGATCTAGTTTAATAATTCATTTTAGCTTTACTTCCTCAGTTAATTTTGGTTTGCTTCATTCAGCTTGATTTCATAAATTTATCTAGATGCAGTAAAAGATTGTAATACTGTACTTGGGGTCCTGCAATATCCAAATTATTACTGTAAATTATTTTCGTTTCCGTTTGTGTTGAGGTATTCTGAGTGTGCGATATCCATTTCTGTTTCTCTTACTGTTACCTCCTACATTTCCGGTATAAATATAGTTTCCGTTTCTGTTACCTTTCCCCGTTTACGACGCTTCGTGAGCTGATCATGCGGTTCTTGTCACCTCCCATAACCAGGTACAGTTTGTGACGTGCCAGCAGCACCATCGTCTGCATTAGTCCCGGAATATGGTGGGGGCAGCGACTCCGATTCCGAGAACGAACCCGGAGCGATGTTTGACGAGAGCCGTCTCACCGACTGGACAAAGCTTGCATGCCTCCTCTGCAAGCGAATGTTCCCTTCTAAGGAGGTGTTGATCAAGCATCAGCAGCTGTCTGACCTTCACAAAGTAAGCCAGATGTTATTGCAGAAGTAAAAACCTCTTTGAAGTGACAAGACCTATCTGTGATACAAGGTTTTTTTCTTCTTCTTTCAGCAAAACCTGGAAGCTCTAAGAAAGTCTAAAGGGATCAGTACCGGCGGGGAGAACCAGGTTCGTTCGAAAAAGCCTGGTGCTTGGCGGTGATCTCGTCCCTTCTGTGTGCCAAAGTGTGCTCACGAGAAACATTCCCGCTGTCTCGGATCGGAGACCTCGTCATTTTGCTCTCTGCGAGAGTGTGCCACGCAAAATAACGGAAAATACTCCCGGCATTTGTACATCCCATATCATGTTTCACATTCATGTTGTTCGAGACAACATCTTGTACATTTACGTCTCTAACGAACCTACTTAGATAATAGTGTGGTAGCCTTTTAATGCAGACACCAGTGGAATCGTGGCAGTACGCAGGATGCGGCCATTGTACTAGGTGTTTCCTTCTGCACGAGATGCAGGTCAAATTGTTTTTTCACATTTTTATTTACGGGCGTTTCACTGCATCATTGTTGGCGGTAGCCGAAAGGAAAAAAGTGCAGTTGTGCGTGAATAAATGATTTGATTGAAACTGCCTGAAAGCACTCGTCGCAGCCAGTCTTGTGCACAGATTCCTTTTTTGGAGAGCAAACTCTGCTTGGTTACCATGCAGATGCGTGGCCGAAATGCAGCTAACGTGTGTAGTGCATTCCTCCCCTGGGTAAAGTTAATAAGACAGTACAGGTGAAACAGTAGAGTTGACATCTAGGATCCCAATTTCTGCAGGGCATGTACAGAGACAGGGCGAAGGAGCGTAGGCAGAAGTATGGGATACCTGAGCCTCCAGTATCTGAGAGGGCCAAAGAAAAGTATGCAGCCGCTGCAGCCAAAGATATGTGAGTACCATACATACCTTGAGCCTGTTCAATGAGCCAATGATTCTTCCTACTTGGCGAAAAGACATAGCAGTACCCAAAGGGTGGAGGCAATTACCAGCGGCGGATCCAAGGGGTTGTGGCGCATAAAGAAAAAACGCACCAGGTTACACATTATTTATTTATTTACAATGAAAAACTACAGATTGAAGAAAAAATGAATGATAGGAAACAGGGAGAGATGAAATAGTAAACCATCGCCCCTCTCACGCAAGGCATCTCGGGAAAGGGAGGGAAAGAAGTATGAAAAAAAAAAAGAAAAAAAAAACTCCACTACACATCAGTTTTTCCCCTCTCCCCTCCCCATTTACGGGCTTCAACAAAGAAACTGCACCCCCCCTCCTCCTCCTCCTCAACGAAATGAGGGTCTCGATCCGCCCCTGCAACCACAATGATAGACATTGGTAACTGCATGGTAGTGAGTCAGGTAGTGAGTCAGAAATTTGAGCTGGAACACAAGGGGTTCCCTGCTCATATCTCTGCCTGGGTGGCCAAGGGCAAGCCTTGGTACATACTCAAGTTTCACTTGCGGAAGCTCAACAGTATCATGATCTCGAACCTCAGGACAAGGTTTGCGTAACCCCAGCTGAGAACCGCTGCGTCATAGTAGTGTGTTTGAACTTCTGCCAATTCTGCAAGGCTGTAAACTTTCCGATTATTGACTGTCACTGGTGATATGTCTTATATACACACATGACAGGAAGTTCATTTAGTACAGTCAAACATCAATATATGAATGGTAAAAGTTTGGTTGAAGTGTGAATGGTAAAAGTAAATCGAGGGATTCATCAGTTGAGCTTTTGACAGCATGGGCAGAATGGAAAGCATCATGACAGGAGGTCTACATGGATCCTGATAGAAACCACATTCATTTTTGAAAATACATTGCCCACGGGCCATTCACACTCCACCCATGTCCCAACCATGCTGGACACCCGGTTTATGTTACAATCCTGTTACACGTTATATTCTTTTTATGCGAGTGTTGCACCTGGCTTGAAACTGAAATGTCCGTGCTGGTTCAGCATTTGTAATCATAGCTGATAAATAGATTTGGCAACTAGAGCTTAGTTCGTTCATGAACCGACACAAAGAGCGCTCGAGTATTCGAGATTCGTGTGTGTCCTCTGTTTGGGACATGGGGGTTCATAAAATGAGGGAAAAGTACAAGAGAGATCGCTAGTCCCAGGAGGTGCTGTTCATATGACGAGAGAATTCATCAATCGAAGGTTGACAGGTTAGGGGTCTGGTATTTGCTCTACACAAAATTGCTTTGTATATGCCCTTGTTCTCAGCTGCATCAATTTGGAAGGAGACGTTGGAAATGCTTGTGCACTCGCTCAAGAAATCGTAGTTTTATACTTGACACGTGTTCTCTCGAACTCTGTAGGGCTCACAATTTCTTGCATAAATGTAATGTGTCGTGGGATTGTATTTTAACTTCATAAATGCCAGCCTCTTGCAGAGGCTTCTCGCATAAAAGGCTGTGTCATGCAGTTTGAGATACAGCACAGTAGCATAAACAAGAATGAGTGCATGGATTACCAAAGTACATATGCGTTAAACAGCCATTGCATTAAGGTACAAAGGTTAGGAGCAACGGAAACCAATTATAGTTAATGCAGTGGGAAACTGCCATACCGATTGCTACGTTCTTTGAAGCACTTCCTCCTCTGCTATGTTGAAAATGTTGCCCTTCCCTGAACAGATGGAGGTCGTCAGAGTGTTGTCCGAAGTGAATGGAAGTCCTGGCAACGACTCTACAATCGCTCAAAGGCGTGTCGGGTTTATTGTGGCACGTCGCGTCACATGAAGCACTGTCATAGGGAAACAGTAGCTGTCTCACGAGACAATCCCTAGGGGTTTCTCTGAATATGCCAAAATCGTGGAATGATCTCGCGATCCCCACTGTTGAAAAGCTTTAAGCGGCAAAGATATAGGATTTTTTCCACGCTGGACAGAGTGTCACTGAGTGCTCTGGCAACAACAGAACAGATGCCTTCCCGGTCTCTGCCCTCTGCCTCACATTGGTAGACTGCTAGCAGCTGTGGTGAGATGACGGAAATGAAGATTGGAAGAACAGTGTTGCCAGTCGCATGGCCTGGGCGCTGCTTTCTGAACGCGCTGTAATTAGCCTCTGTTTGCTATGGGAGGCACCCTGGATTGCGTCTGGACACCGTGGATTAACAAACTCCTCAATGTGTCAGGACCTCTGGGAAATGGCATGTAGAGCACGTTTAGAGGACCTTCCGCAAGCCTGTAAAGGGTTTTTGGAAGCCACGGACAGGGGGCAAACGCGTGTCGGACCTACAACAACCCTGATACGTTCTATTCGGTACACGGTTGATCGAGTGCCCCCATCGATACTTCCAAACAACGTTCTTTTTACGTCGTAGCCAGTAAAATATTTCTGAATGGGTTGTATACCCGGTCGAAAGATACACCTGGCTGGGTCTGGTGTGTTTTTGTCTTTCACACCAGAATGGGAATTCAGACACTGGTCTGGTGTCCTGGTGTGTCCCGTTGTGGTGTGTCGCATTCTGGTGTGTTTCCGTTCTGGTGTGTCCCGCTCTGATGTGTTCCCGTTGTGGCGTGTTCACGCCAGTGTGTAGTTCACAACAGTGCCAGAGAAATGGCAAACAACGTGTAGGCTTCATATATATGTTTGGCGACTTAGCTGTTTATTTAGCTCTCCTCTGTTACAGCGTCTGGCAAGTCGAGCAGTAGTTCGTGTACTGTGCCGGTCGTGGTCTTCGATCCGTTGCATCGCAGCTCACAGATCGTTTACGACAGCCAAAGCCCGATGTTTTCCTCTGATGGTTTTAAGACCTTCGCTGTGTATTCCGCCGAGTACCAACGGGCTTCTCCACAATGCTTGCAAAAAACTGAGAGAGCAATTCTGTCACGAGTGTGAGACAAGCGAATGGAAGTTGCAATTGCCATATGTGATACTCTCTGACTGCCATTCTCTAACAAATATATTCCCCGAGAACTAGAAATGCAACCACGATACTCGTTCCGTGTGGATGTAAGAAAGACGTAGTTTACCTGTATTTTGGTGGCTGTTTGCTTCACGCCAGAAGTAGACGCTTGCCCCAACAGGCAAACACAGCTGTACAAACTTGTCAGTTGGTTCATGTCTTCACCTACAACCCGTACACCAGCCTTTCAAAGCAACGACAATGTCTTCTTGCACGCCACGCCAGAATCAAAATGTCCGTTGGTTGCAACCACACGGAGAAAGCACAACGCCGGTTCGTCGTCACAAGTTTCGGTTTTAAATGTGTTGCAATATTGCTGTTGTATTTGTGCTGAGTGATCACATGGAGTCTTATGGTGTTCCGCAATAATGTGATAATGCGTATGGACTCCCACATCCCACCAGGCTGGTGTGGTGTCCACACCACACCACACCAGGGAAGGGCACCACGCCAGTGCACGCCACAACGGTCCCACACAACAACATTTCAAATGTGTCGAACTCCACAATGCACCACAACGGTTTAAATGTGTTGCAATATTGCTCGCGTATTTTTGTTGAGTGGTACATGGGGCTTTATGGCGTTCCGTAATGATGTAATAAGGCATATGGATTCCGATATCAGTCGCATATAACAAAATTGGATATATAGCTATATCCCACCAGACTAGTGCTGGTGTGCATGTTAGAGCACACCACTCCAAGCTGGTGTGTACGACAGTCTGGTGTGCATGCCCGGGCACACCAAAATGGTCTCGTGTGTATGCCAGGACACATCAAGCAGTCTATTGTGTACACCATGACACACCACAGCAGTCTGGTCTGTACACCAGGGCACACTACAGTGGTCTGGTGTGTACACCAGGACACACCACAGTGGTCTGGTGTGTACACCAGGACACACCACAGCTGTCTGGTGTGTACACCAGGACACAACACGACAGTCTGGCGTGTACACCAGGCAGAGGTGGGCACCCTCGCGAGGGCTTGTGAGGGTGAGGGTGAGGGCTCCCTCACCTCACGGAATTTGAGGTGAGGTGAGGAGCATCTTTTGGAGCAATGGTTGAGGTGAGGTGAGGAAAAATCTTCCTAGAAGACGCTGAGGTGAGGTGAGGGACATTTTCCTTGGGAAAGACTGAGGTGAGGTGATGTGAGGAAAATTTTCTGAAATAATTTTGAGGTGAGGTGAGGAAAATTTTCTGAAAACTTTTTGAGGTGAGGTGAGGAAATTTTTTCTCCAGAAAGCCTGAGGTGAGGTGGGATGAGATACATTTTCTGAAAACTTTTTGAGGTGAGGTGAGGGAAATTTTGTTAAAATTTTCTGAGGTGAGGATTCCTTTTTCATGTGAGGTGAGGACTTTTTTTCGTGTGTCAAGAGAAGAAAAGGGAAAATTTGTCCGAAAATTTTTAGGTGATATGAGGCAAGTTGGCAAAAGGTAGTTGTTAGGGCTGTCTTCTTTACTGTATTTGTTGTTTCAGTGACTGTTGTAAACCAAACTACGCGAGCCGTTGCACTTCACTATCAATAATCGCTGCTTATTGGCTGGTCCTGAGTCCTGACTATGGGTCTAGAGACTCTGGCTGCACATCTCACAAAAAGTAGGGGGCACGACATTGGGTGCACTGATGACGTGACACTCGTACGATTATGATTCACAAAGCTGCGCTTCGATTCGACCACCACTGTAGCGCTCAACCTATCGGATGCCATGCGAAGGCGGTGAACGAGACAATTAGCAATGCACCTGCCATCCCACTAGCTGATGGCGAGCGGCCATGATATAATGCGTAGGACATGATCCGTAAATAATTTTAGCTATCATCGCCATTCATCAGGTACTCACCGCAGTCGTGGCGCTTTCTGGCCTTTGTTGTGCCACAAACACCTACAGTCACAATCTACCACTGAAGCAGAGAGCCGGGACCTGATGCTTTAGTCTCGATACTTGCTTTACGCTGCGTACTTTCGTAATTTAAAAAAGTGAGAAGCGTCGACCTTGAGCAGGGAGGGGCACCCTCCTAACTGCAAGTGAGGTGAGGGCGCCTTGAACCCCCTCACCTCACGGAAGTTGAGGTGAGGTGAGGGAAATTTTTTTATGCAAGGCTGAAGTGAGTTGAGGGAAATTCTCTGAAAAGGTTTTGAGGTGAGGTGAGGAAAGATTTTTTCAGGAAAGGCTGAGGTGAGGTGAGATGAGGAAAATTTTCTGAAAAATTATTTGAGGTGAGAGCAGGCGAGGAAAAATCTCTGAATTTTTTTTTTGAGGTGAGGTGAGGTGAGGGAACTTCTCCGAAAAGTAGTTGAGGTGAGGTGAGGACAAAGCTCCGTCCAGGAAAATCGAGGTGAGGGCAAAGACCGTGAGGAGTTTTGCCCACCTCTGACACCAGGACACACTAGGAAACACCAGACCAGGCTGGTGTTTTTTTTTTTCTTTTTCTTTTTTTCAATTGGGTAGGGGATTTACACATGGGGAGGGGGATTCCCACCCTCGTTTCCTTCTCCCACATCCACTACTGCGAGGGGGGGGGGTGCAGGATATCTTGCAGCACTATGCATCTGAGGCCTGTTTTATGAAACTTCTGTAACTGATAAACACAAACACCCTATATATATATATATATATATATATATATAAGCAGGAAAAATCAGAAGACGACAAAGAGCTTACAGGAAAACACAAAGGGGAGTTTATTAACACATATAGGGATAGGGGACGACGTTTCGGCAGTCAGCGCTGCCTTCGACGGGACTGACTTTATATATATATATATATATATATATATATATATATATATATATATATATAAAGCCTTTTCTCCTGTTTAAACAACTCGCATCTCTGACTGGCGCAGAGGTGATGACTCCTGTAAACGTCGACCATGGTCCCATTTTGCAAAAGAAGTCTTTGTGGCCAGGACCAGCAGCATAGCCAAGCGGATGAAAGCATTCACTCCTTGGTGGTTGCCAAGGTCGTGCTGTGGGTTCGAATCCTACCACCGGTTGTGCTGTCTGAGGGTTTCCCTGGGATTTCCAGCAGACCTTCCAGACGAATGTCGGCACAGTTCCCCTCGAAGTCGGCCCAGGAATCATACTAGCCTCCCCCCCCCCCTGTCCCATCTTCATCTGTCCACGTCTGTACGCTGTTCATAGCCACAGTTGCTTCGCGGCGCTAACACGGAATTAAAAAAAAGTCTTGCCACACGGAGTGCACTCGGAATACCACACGCAATAAAAAAAATAAAAAAAAAAGCGTAGCAAAGCAAAGGGACAGCTCCTGCATTGTATCTCGAGCAGCAGTAATACGGACGCCATGACAACCTGTCGAAGCCCGAATACGACGAAATGTCAAGATTCCATTTTACTGCGCATGCGCGCTTCTGCCCTTCCTGGTACACATGTGTTATGACCAGGGAAACTGCCATGTATCGCTTTTATACTTTCACGATGACGCTGCACGTGTTGCTGTGTGCTCTGCATTTATTTGAGCTTGTGCTTCGGATAAAGTCGTTCAGTGGCGTTAGCTTCGGAGTGGCTTCAGTGGCTTTTATTTATTTCTTTATTATTATTATTTTTTATTTATTTTTTTTGCTTAACTGTGGGCGCCACCTATCGGGCTTTGTTGGCGCGGTGGAAGGAGGACGTTCCACAAGCGAACAGCACGCCTATTTTCCTGTGCGTCGTATATCCTGACATTCGATTAACATTCGATTGTAACATTCAATTTGGATATCACTACTTTAAACTAAAACTTTATTGTGAGATGATGAATGGGGAGTTTCATCGCTAGGGGGCGATACTCTACCCCATTTGCTGGTCTTGATGTGGGGAATGAAATAATGAGCCCCTTCACAATAATGATCGAAGTCCTATTGTGTCCAAAAAGGTCAAAAGAGCTTTAAGGGCAGAGCGTTGGTGGGCTGGATTTGACCAGGGACCGAGCAATTTTGAGGAGGGGGGGGGGGCGAGAGTCCAGCTGATTAAGAGACGCGGAGCGTGTGGTTCGGGAAGGTTGGTAGTGTGGGCAATGAAGAAGAATGTGCTCTAGATATTCTAGAGCACCACAGTGACAGCAGCTAGGAGAGTCAACTTGTCTGAAGCGGTAACGCCACTGAGCTGAATGTCAGTTGTCCATTGGCGGGAAGCCATGGGTGTCTCGAGGCGTCGAAGAATGGAACGGCGGTCTCCTCTCAGTAGAGCAATACTCGTCCGTCTCCGAGACGAGAGAGCTGCTGCTGCTGCTAGAGTCACTAAATAAGCTTCGCCTCAGAGTATCGACACCGAGGTCCACGGGAGAGCAGGAGCGCCATCTTGTTTCCGCACCACACCGGTACCACTCGGAGTTGAGGATCAAAGACGGCTAAGGCCGGATTCACACGACCGTTCGTCGTCCGTGTGCTTCAAAAACAGAACCTAAGGGCATTCAACCCCTATAGGTTCCACTGGGTCCGTTTTGCCTCCGTTAAAAATACGGACGCGAAAAACGTTCGTGTGAAACCGGCCTAACATAATGCTCCCTGTGCGACAGAGAAGCGTGTGTGATTGTTGTGTGATAATACATGTATTGTCACAGCGTCCCGAGGATGTCAAGATGCGCTCAAGTCCGTCAACCTTGATGAGCTGCTTGCAAACGAAAGGAACATTTCACCCGTGCACGATAGATGGCATTCTTGCGCTAAAGTGCGCGTGGGTAGCATGGCGCGGAAACAAGATGGCGCATGCTCGCTCTTGGAACTCAGTGTCGATACTCTGAAGCGTAGCTTACTTAGTGACTCTAGCTGCTGCGGCCTCTTCATTTCCCACTTTAAACTACGAAAGCTATATGAATCACTGAATGTTTAGCTTCTGGTTAGAAAGGTCAAGTATACGGACCTTGCGAGCTTGGGAGAATCTCACAAGAACCCGAAAGTTACTCGATAAGCGCGAACTGGCCGGTTTGAACTGCTAACCTCAAGTTCGCGACGTCACTTGTAATAATGCGTAGTGTTTCTCAGTGCGCCATCTAGAACGAATTATGCTGTGTAGTACGTGAGTTTCGATGCTGCATTTTTAAGTGACCCCCCATTGTTGTGAATCCTGGCTGACTAGGGAGCTTTATTCTCTCTTGTCTGTTTTGCATGACAAGCCCTGATGGAACTAGTATGTCTATAGGAAGTTTTAGTAGCGCTGGTAGGAAAAAAGCACCGTTTCGGACGACATTTGAGAGCGATGGTCATATATCTGGCAAGATTGTGATTTGGTGGGAATGAACGTTTCGCCAAAGTTGCTCGCCTGTTGTTCTCACGCTTGTCATACTTTGGTGCAATCTCCCTTTCTGGCCTCTTTTTTTATTCATTCTTTCACCAAGTCTTGCAACGCAAGGAAGTCACCTAGGTGTGCAACAAATAATATATCCTTCCACCTCTGTTATATCGTCAGATTCATTGGGGTAGAGTATCGCCTCTGGCGATGAAACTCCCCATTCATCGTATCCTAATAAAGTTGTTGTTTCTCCGGTGAAATAATAAGCTGCAGCTCATGCACCGGAGGGTCGGAACTGATTTTGTGTGTGCGTGTGTGCGTTTAGTTTTGTTTCTGCTACTTTTGCAATCTGTTGCGCGAGGTTGTGGGTTCGAGTCCTACCACCGTCTGACTTCCCGACTAATGTCGGCACAGTTCCACCTGAAGTCGGCCTAGGACGCTCATTAACCCCCCGTCTCCCACTCCTCCCTGCTGTCGTCTCTCCATCTGTGCACGTCTGTGCGCCACGCCTGTCATAGTCACAGTTGTTTCGCGGCCCGCTAACACGGAATGATCAAAACACATCTGTTGCGTTGCGACTATCTTCCCATATTTTTCTTCTCTAATCCTAACTTAATTTCCCCATGTGTCACTCCCACTGTGCTTCAAATCACAAAATAATTCAGTCGCGTGAGCAAATAACTGCTGTGAGAATCTGCACTTCCATTTCATAGCTTTAACTACCACACACTCTCTCTCACATCATCTTTCCCATAATCATCTCCGACACGCTCACCATGGTTTTGGCGCTCTATGGCCTTTGTTGCCTTTGTGCCATTAAACACATCAATCAATCATCTTTCCCATAATCATCTCCGACACACTCACCATAGTTTTGGCGCTCTATGGCCTTTGTTGCCTTTGTGCCATTAAACACATAATCAATCAATCAATCAATTTCATAGCTGGCTAAGCCGCTAAGTTCCAAGCCGCTTTGCTATGCAGGCTACAATCTATTTTAAATTCACGTGATGGGCTCGCTAGATACGAAGCCATAGACAAATTGATGATCGTCTGCTTTCACATGGACATCGTTTCACTGGGAGGGTGATGTGTTAATACAAAGGTATACAGAGGAGAAGTGCCCGAGTGGTATGTTTTCAATACCCGTGAACTTTGTAACAACTATCCATCCAATATCAACTCTGATGTGACTAACGTGGTATCTGTGACCCGTTCCTCATAAACAAGGAACTACGAAGAACCCACGAAGAACGGTATCGGCGAAGACAACATCGGCAACAAGATGATGAAGGCAATGGGCTGGAACGAAGGCCAAGGACTTGGCAAGGCGAACACGGGCATGACAGGCATTGTGGAGGTAAGCTTGACATAGTGTCACTTCTATGGGGTATACGCCGGGGAATCTTAGTAGATCGAAAAATGTCCACGATAACTAGACTAGAATTCTGAAAAACTAGCCGAAATCGAATCGATATCGAGACCGAACGTTTTTCGTGCATCACCCCGCACGCCACTGAAATGGCACAGATGTACGGCCGCAAATTGATGGTTCTCCGCTTCAGTTACAGGTTCTATCTGCCGTAGGGTTCCCGGTCTTCGGTATTTACCGAAAAGCACCGATAAACGTACGCCGGTAAATTTTTTACGAGTTCGGTGGAAATAATTATTCACCGATTGTCGCCGAAATGTCGACTTCAGATGTCTCGATTTTATTACATGTCCCTTCGCTCTGAACTGGTTGGCAGTGGACATGAGGCCGTTCTTGAAAGAACAGATATTTCGTATTCAGCTTCTCACGGGGTCTTAATGTTACCGACAGTCAGGATCCAGGCCAGTTACAAATAGATCTGCATAATGAGAAAAGGTCAGTTCGGTCAGGAAGTGCCCCAGCTAGAGCCTAGAGACCATGGAGTGTACCAGTGCGAACTAAGTATTCGCCTATTCCACAAACACTGAAAACTAGGACACGGACCGACTGAAAGATTTGCATTCCACAAGAAAGCTCCGATGCTAATTCCTTACAGTGAAAAGAGCGGTGTGCGATGTCACCTGCATCGCTAACATGTACCACTTAACAGTTGACATTGTAATAAAAAAAACAAAAAAAAAACACAAGGACATCAAGTACTGGTTCACTGTATGCATGGGAAACTCCCGTCACGTTCCTCGCCGGTTTCCACCGGGTGTATTCTCGTTTCAAAGTACCGAAAGACACCGATTCCTGGTGAGCCGAAATAGCTACCGATTTCTCCCGCCGAATCTCCGAGAAATTAAGCACCCAAAAACCGGGAACCCTGTAATAGTTATATTTGCGCTTGCGTTGGTGACGCTGGTGATTTTATTTTCACTGCTAACCCCAGAAACTATGGAGGCGCCCAGGCACGAAACTGTAGAATTGGTGGGGTAGGTGTTTGAGCGACTATCGTATTTTCCGGTGCATAACGCGCACCCCTAAAAATGGGCCGAATTAGGAAAAAGTTCCATGTATAACGCGCACCGCAATGTTGCTACAAGCTTCCGTGCTGCCACCAGTGTACGCAGTAAACCAAGGCGGTGTATCGCATATGCATTATTTGAAGCACATTTAGTCAATGCCAACTCCGATGCAACAGAGTCGGTGTCATATAGTATACTTCAGTCGCCCCTCCGCTTTCGGTTTCGCGTCCCATCTCAATCGCACCAGCCTTCTGAAATGAATTCAGGACAGTCTGGACCCCAGATGTGAAGTAAATAGGCCTTATCAGACGATTCCTTATATCTTCCCATGCCACCATGCGAAATATTTCGTTTATATTCGGCTCCTAGAATATACAATGGAATTTTCAACTTGCATCTTTTGTCCCTGACTGAAAGCCGCACTTCCAAAAGTTGTGACGCCAGGAGCGTTCTCTTCCGGTCTTTCTGGCGTCTGCTTGGCTGGCTCTGCTCCTCTCGGCGGACTGTGTGTTGTGCTTTGTGCGTTCCCGTTCCTGGTTCCCGTACTCTCAATACGCGTTCCCGCTTTTTATTAGCAGTGACTGGTTACTGCATATGTGACGGTGTTGAGGGATGAGGCATAGGTGTTGCTTAGTGCATCGTGAAGACAGGAACGGAACCACAACGTGAGTGTCATTTTTCGGGTTTGCGGAGACCGAACTCCACAAAACAGTCGCGGATAGCCAGTATTCATCGTCCTGGATAAAAGCTCGGTGCAGTACCAAAGCCTTCTGAAGAGACAAGTATGTGTTTCTGAAGTGTCGATCTCGTTTTTGTCACAGATTTGGCCTACACAGCATAAACATTTGTCAGGCGGGTCTCTTTGAGTTACAGTAGCAAGACTTGCATACGCTACTAGTTCGGAATAAAATACGTTATTAAACCAAATCGCCAATTCCAACTGGGTCAAGTCTCACTTCAAAATCTCATTTTGCACCTCAACCAAGCGCCCATTGTTGTGTAGTCTTGCACAATTGTGACGTCGGGAACAACAATGACGTCACCGCGAAACTGAAACCGGATATAGCCCCTAGGATTTAATTCATTTTCTCTAAAACGGGAAAGCGTTCACCCTTTCTATTTTATGGGGATGATATACGTGTAGAGGACAATCGAATACAGTTGCGATCCGAATACCCTCCGGAGGTCCGGATGCTGCTTTAAGCAGCATCATTAACTTTGTATGAAGTTCGGTGCCCTTTTGCCGGTTTTGTCAACTGACCCTAAGAGATTTGGGAGAAAGTCACAGCACACCCTGGAAGAGGCTAGAATTTGCACGTCACCGACCTGAGAAAGAACTCTGCAGGAAAATATTTCCGTGTATATAACGCGCACCGTTAGATAGCGCGCAGGAGCTCTTCAGAGCGCTTTTTTACTGTATAACGCATGCGTTATACACCGGTAAATACGGTATTTTACTCCGGTATGTGGTAATATCGAGTCAGTAGTATCGAGAATGCAATAACGGCACAGTCTGTTTGCGCTTCGTAGATTTTCATCCATTCAGCCGCATTGTTGTACTGCGCCGACGGAACGGCCCACAAAGGCCTCCGTTTCTTATTGAACACACGAACGAAAGCGGAAAGCCACATCCAATTCAATGGCTGAAAAGAAAAAAGGCATACGCTTTGCCGCAAATGCACCATACACCAGCCTGCTTGTGGTAAGCAACGCGCACTTGTTTGCGATGCCACTGTTCCGTTTGAAGGCTCGTTGACTACTTGAAGGGACGGCGAGAACGGGTATGCAGCCGGGGATGGGGCCCGGGGCTCGTCAGGGACCCAAAGGTCCCAAGACCCGTCGTAATCATATGTAGAAGAAATACTCGGACTATATTATCGAGACGTGAGGGGGGAGGGGGGCTCGGGCATTGCCCATCCCCGAGGCCCATAATTTCTCTCGCCGGCCCTGGCTACTTGTTGGGTTTTCTGCCCGGGGTTGCCGTCACGGAGAGACAGAGTTCGGTGAGGGATTCGGCTTTCTGTGAAGCTTTATTTCCGGCCGACATCATCGACGGCAAAAAGCCACGAGAAGCCTATGTAGTCACCAGAATAAGCTCATCACATTATATGTTGTATCCAGGTGCCTGGTGATAAATATAGCTCTCAAGTTGGTCGCGAAAAAAAGTTCGGTTTCGGTTCCGAGGTGATTCGGCCGGTTTTCGTGTCATGCGGTTCACGCATTATTCCTTTGAAGTGCCTCACATCATATTGGTGATAATTCGTTTTATCGCCACGCTATGACAGTTAGTTACTTGCTGTAATTCCGCTGTCACACGGGCATTTGAATGATCATTGAAGGCAATGGACATTGAACATTTCGAGCACCATTGACGCTGGCCCGTGTAGCCGGCCGTAGTGTCTGTAGTGTCGTAGTGCAAGAATCGCACTTTGACTTACCAGTGTTCAAAATAATATAATTCTAGATAAACATGTAAACACACAAGCGGTTTATTGGGAAGCCCCAGGCAATACAGCGCCGTCTCAAGTAAACACATATTTGATAAAACGATATGAGGACCTCGTAAAGCATGAATAGGAATAAAAGAGAAACGTCCCTCTTTACCCTGTTCTTGTTTCAGTTGTGGGTTAGTACTAAGCTCATCACACTAAGCACGTCGCACCTCGTGGTATTGCTTGAATTCTTTTCAGTTCGCGCTCGACAGAAATTAAACATCACCCTGGGTATGATCTTAATGGAATTTACGATTTAACTTGCATAAAACAGTGCTTAATCCCGTCCGTGTTAGGAGCCACCACACCAAATATTATTGGAGAACGACCTATTGTAATGCGACACAATTTAATTTACGAAAGGGCTATTAATAGGCAGCGTGGCAAATGTCCCTCAAATCTCGGAGACAACTGTGAGGGAGAACGGGTAGTGCTCCCATTCCCTGTGGCCAATTCTTGTGGTACCAGAGCCGCCTGGTACGGGCAGGACGCGCTATTTGCGGGCGCTTCACGGCCATACCCAACTGTGCAGCGTCGGTGACCAGCGGTGGCTGACCTTCATATCACGGTGCGTCTGGTTGGCGCTGGCATGCAGTGTCACATAGGTGCTTGAATTAGGCACTGCACGGCCCATACCCGAAGCCATAGAGTCTTACCCGACCCGGTTGCCGAAAACATTCTTGCCGAGGCCCGACCCGCAGCTGCATAGGCACATTTCCGTCCAACAGGTTTTAATCCACATGGTAGAGACTTATAATACAGCGTAAACTACAAGCGCAGCCTTTAATGTGGTTTATACTTGCATAGCAACACGTTGGCGTCGAGTGTCGCGCGCCTGTCTGCGGTGCACGCCGCGGCGAAGGCGTGATCCTCAACATGGCGAAGTTGAGAATAACGCGACGCCTGTGTTGTAGCGTTTTAGCGGAAAGACGGAGGAAGGGCCCAGGCACTTGGTTGGTTTGTTTTCAAAACGAATGTTGACGTTTAAATGATACGAAAGAATGGCTCACAAAAGCTCGGCACGACGCAGGCCCGAGAACTCTCGGACTGAACCCGGTCCGAGCCCGCAGTTAGAACGACTTTGAGACCCGATTTCGGCTCGGGTTTTCGGGCTAGCCCGGCCCTTTGCTGTGCTCTAGCTTGAATCTCGTCGCGTGTGGTGCCAACTGCGCGAAGCTAGGAAAATGCGCATGCAGTTCGAGTGCAGGCTGTGCACGCGCAAAGCGTTCTAAACGAAAGCCACCGCCGACGGAAAGGGCTTTCTTTTTCCTTCGTATGTTCTTCGCGCTGCTCCTTAATAGTGATGCTGGTAGCGTAGCGTTGGGTCGACTGACCATCCATCACAACCGGCGTCGACGAGTCTTTTCCGCTTTCTCTGTTTAAATAGCTGTCCACTTTTCTGTCTCGCCGAGGTATCGGGGTCATCTGAGGCTTTCCGCACGGATGGAATGGAGGATTTTAAGCTGGCGCAATAGAATTTTAGAATAGACTACGCAAGTGGCTTTAAGGCCCCAAATGAATAAAGGTCCTCAAGCCCATCATTAATTCGTCGAGTCTGCTTGCCCAGTAAACCGGAAAAACGGCGCTAAACAATATCAGGAGGGACGTGTACCTGGAATCCTTCGAGGCACATGCTGTCGATGTACTCTTCTTTTGGTGCATTCTGTTAGCTCCTGGTTTCGGCGGGGTCATAGGCCCGCAAATGAGGTCGCGAAACTCGTCTCACTAAAAATGCCACTCATCGAGTTTGTAGTTGATTCACTAATGTACACTGAACGTTGAATACGTTCTTAGGTTCGCAGCACAAGCTCCCAGTGCAAACACGAAAGTGTTGCGTGCATTGATAGCATAAATCTTGACACAATTTTACAGCAAGTGCAAACGGCACTAGGCTCAAGTACGATGTCGCAGTTTAATTCTATGGCGCAGTAGAGGTCTACTCTCTCCCATTGTTTGTAGAGGAAGTGAAACAGCATTCGTAAAGAAAGATTGCAGTTGTGGGTTTGTAGCAGGAAGATTGGGTTTGACATCTTCGATATTCTCTCTTGTGCAGGTTACACGAAGAGTCAGTGGAGCCGGTCTGGGCACCCGTGGTGCAACGTATGGCGCAACTGTCGGCAACACATACAAGGAAACTGTAAAGTTATCGATGCAGGCCAGATACAATGAGCTGGAATAATAATTTGCTGGCTCAGCGCACCTTTGCGGAACTTGTTATCAATGTGGGCAATAGACTTATTTACTCGCTTTAAGCATCACTGTAAATATAGCTTTCTTTTTTCACTCGCCCGTGACATCACATTCACTGAGTTTTGTTTTGCCCAGAGCTAATGCTTTGACAGTGTGGAATATGTTGTAAAGTTGTATTCTGAAATTGTGTCATCAATTATGCCTTAAGCATTTGACTCATAAAGCATTCCCTCTTGTGAGCTGCTCACTAAATAAACGTGTCTTCCTTTGTACCATGTTACTTCTTCATACACTGTAGCATACACACCTGAGCACCTAGTGCCAGACTTCTCCTTATAGTATAAGACCTCTCCGTCCTTATAAATAGGTATATTTAGTTGCTCCTACAATGCACTCCGAAGAGTCCTCAGAGTAGGTATGCTGTGTTGGCCTTCGGTAACTAATAGCTTTTGTAAGTATGGCTCATTTAGTAATGACTTTTGTGATTTACTGCTAAGCCAACAAACGAGCCCAATTTTCAAATTGGGACAGGTCTCTTTGCTGCACTCGCCGCACCAGTTCAAGCAGTGCAGCATTTTCGTTATTCCGGTGCCGCGCTCCTCTTGTGCACTTTCGTATTCGTTTTATAAAATTGCGCACCGAGTTCTCGACGAGTTGACGGCTAACCTCCACTTCCTGGATAGGAGGTTCAGCAAGAGTAACTGCCAGGGATTTCGGAGATTGCCTAATATCTTTCAGCTATCAGTTCATATATCCATAAACATGCCCCCATGAATGCTTGGCAGTTCGCCAGAGGTCGGGAAACTACTGGCAACCACGCCGAGCAGACGATAGTGCGCGTCCGCCTAGGCGGCGTAGAAAAAGACCTCACGGTCGTTCCCAAAATATTTGTAGCAGTAATAATAAACGAAAGCACTTAAAAGTCAAAACCAACAGCGCAGGAACAGAAAGTTGGAGACAGCACGGACTACCAGTTCACAAGCGCTCCTTGCTCGTTCGTTTTAGAAGCGATCGCGGAGCGCTAGCGTCGCAGCTGCATGTGAACAGTTCGGCTCTGAGGGTGCCTCAATAGCTCCCTCTGTGTAGGGTGGAGTTACCTTTTGTACAAACAAACGCCGCCGTTGATCTCGGAAGCCGCCATTCTCGTGGCACCCTAGAATGCCCGTATTGGTACTACACCGGACGATCGCGGAACATGCCAGAACTAACGCTGCGCGTACAGACATATCGAAGAGACCTTTTGGTGGATGCAACCAGGAATATACAGTGTACCCTGCCTCTCCGAAGTCACGACCTGTGGCCGATTGCCCTTATCAGCCCGCGCAGCACACCTTTGTGACCCACTTTTAACGCAAATTTATCTCTTTGCGCCGAGACGCGCCAGTTGAAATCAGACAACACAGCTCCCACCAACTTGTTTCAGAGCTTCGCTCTATTTTCAGCACAACTGACTACAGCGTCGTGCCCAACATGATGCTTGACAGGTAGACGTATCCACAACGTTCAAGCTAGAAGTGGGCGTAACAAGATCACGAGGCACTTTCTTCTTTTTCTCCGCATCGCCAATCGCTCAAAATATCTTTGGCACTGCTATAAATAACGAAAAGTCAACGGGTCTCGAAGTGATGTCCTCGGAAGAACGTTCGCTGCAGACAAGACGTATATCACCATCACATTTAGCAGAAACGTTCGAAGCACGCACGCAGCACTGGACGACATCCAATCCAATCCACTGGACAGCATCTTTCGACGTCACCCGTGGGTTATCCTTCCGTTTATGTAACTCGCAAACACATACCACATATTCACACCTTTGTTGCTCAATGCGAAGCTCGCACGATGTTCGGGAGCTTCTCTGTGATGCAGAAGTGAAGGCACAACATCCACAGGGAGTAAAAGACGAAGTCCTCGAATTGGTAAGTGTCCACGAACAAGCTTCTGTATCCGCAATAGAAGAGGCTGTAGAAATAGTCGCTGGCAGAGTCGAGCAGGTTCATTAACCTTGACTCCTTCATGTCGTCCTCGTCGATGTCGTGATTGCCCAGTGAATCCAACGATCCGAGTGGGCACACCTCGGGGATTACGTCCGACGATGTGCTGCTGTTGGCTTCGATGCTGTCACGTGGACCGGTAAGGTTCGGCATCTGAAGTGAAACAAGGGTTGCGTGTCAATTATGTATGCTTATAAAGAATGCGGTATCTGCACTGGGATTTGTGCCTGCCTGGAAGGGCAGACGATAAACCCTCAACGATTTGCCCGTGCGATATCAGACAATCAAGAAATCAAAGTTTGTCCGTGTGCACAGTCGCGTAGCCAGGGGAGGAGTTTCGGGCGTTCAAACTTCCCGAAGTCGTACCTTTAAGAATGAGAAGCCGCATGGCAAAAGGACGGCTTTTGGTTCTTGTCGCAGAATTTAGAGATAATGACATTTGTATCACGATCACCCCGCGACGTGAACATCTCGAAATATATGGATATTCCTTGACAGGGTCAAAAGGCAGCTTTCGCTTGCGTTCCATTTTACTGTCTCCGTTAAAACGAGTACGCACGGCTTCAGCAAGTTGTACGTCATCATTTCTTTGTTGTCCACTTTGAACAGCGGAGCAGTGATTGAGCGGGACCATAATTCACAGCCGAAACGTAAAGGAAAACCATAGACTCTCGGATGTTTGCCATGAAGACACGGGAAATGAACTCAAAATTCCAGTCCGCCATGCGAGACAATCTCTACACAACAGGGTATACGAACGCCGTCAACCATCCGTCAGAGCACGGTGTTTCTTGCTCAGTTTTCAGTTACTGGAACTCCCAAAACGGACTTTTCGGATGAATACGATTTTCTTTTAAATTTTACGGGCGCATCTTTTTCGGATTTTTTCGGTTAAATCCGAAAGACCGGAATCCTAAACTGCAAACACGCTTCTTTTTATTTTTATTTTTTTCGTTCTCGCTCTTTCTGCTTCGTTGGACTGCTCTGGACCCCGATCTTCAACTTGTCGTTATCTCATAACACGCGTCACTTCGGCCTGTGAATTCGCAATGAGCCTACCAGAGTGGCTTTGGAGCGCGCCAACTTGCAATATATATAACGATAACGATGGCCTCGTGAAAGGTCAAGATTGGGGCCCTGATCCATGCTTGTCGACAGTTAGTTGGACGCAGCATTGATATAGAAAAATACATTTTCAATTACCCAATAGATGCATCATTTACTGCAAGAAACGCAAAAACTTTACCTGCACTTTACATTCCTTTCCTCTCAGAGATCTCTCGCACACGTGCATTGTATAGATTAGTTTGAGGCAGCATTCCAGCTCGTCGAGCAGCAGTTTATGCGTCGCAGATCTCCATTTACATGCCAGCCTACCGTGGATTGCTATGCGGCAAATGAAAGGGGGGGAAGCTTAGGATGCGAGGGAGAAAGGGGAAAAACGAGACTCGCACTTGAACTATTCCGGGCCAAGGAAATCTGGTTGGCAAGCGGCTGGGATATACAAGGCCCTTACATAAGAGAAACGATTATCTCTGTAAGCGGACCGTATGCAGCCGAAACAACTGCAATACGGTACAGGTATTATGGCACTGCCTAAGCGACAATGCGGGTAGTGCTACGCTCATTTGCTCCGTAGTAACACTGAAATGTGTGATGCTGGTAACGTAGTATGTAACGAAGATGCAGGTGCGCAACATTTCTACTTTTAAATGCATCAGGTCCACACCATCAGGACCTCGATATTCCCAGTCGCGAAATCCCCGATCTCGAAACAAGGAAAATCAATGAGAATGCTAGATTGATTCGTAAGATGATATGCCGTACGTGTTTTCAAAGCACGACATCACTATTTAACCACTCAAATTCAAGTGTTTTCGATGTCCGTCCAATTCGTATTAGCGAACGAAAGCCACATTTTAGCAGCCGTTAGGCTTAGAAGGGCGGACACGACGGAACAGCATGTTGGTTGGTTTATTATTAGGTTAATCCAAGTTCTGTGTTTGCATTCAGATGCCCAGGTTAGTCTAAGTTCGCTGTCGGCAGTTCCCCGCGCGCGGCTGTGCGTTTTATAGTCAGATAACATTTATTTACGGTAGTTTATTTTGCAACGGGGATTTCGATCGCTTTACTTCGAGGTACACCCGTGCGTATAGCCCTCTGCTAATGCCGTCTAGACAGCTGCCTCAGTACGGCCACAGACGATTTCAAACACAGAAAGCCTGTGGCTACAGGTGGTGGCTATGGTCGCTGAAGGCATGGCTCTGATTGGTGGATTCTTAAAGGTACCGTAAAGCACTAGAGGTGCGATCTCATGGCAAATTCCTCTGTCATTTGTGACTTGTTGCGCTGAATTTACAAGTAACAGACTGTTAAGCTACGCCGTCAACATAAACTGCCTTTCTGCCACTTTATGGTACCCTTAACGAAAGGTCACGACGATTAGTGAGCGAACCACCTTTGGCGTTGATCTAGTTCGTCAACGCACAATGTGACGAAGGCCCTGCTGTTCATCAAGCTGTCATAGCAACACCGCCTTCAACGGAATGTAACACCACTTGTGGGAGCAGACTACCGCTGATGGCCAGTTGTGCTCGGGGGATCAGGACAATGAACCACGTACATTCCGGTGTCTAATATTCGTTAAACCGTCATGCAACGGCATACAAGCAAGACCTCTGTATCACGCGCAATATCTGACTTCCTACCAGCTTCTTACGCAAAAACTCGCATGACGTCAAAACAATGCGTCCGCTAAAACCAAGAAGGACTATTAAATATGCACCGTTCAGGTCAACCCCGTTGATCTCTCTCTATCTGATGTCACATCACTGGCCATACGGAAGTACCATGCGAATAGATCGCTTCATCGTGCCTAACAAATCGTACGCAACCTTGAGAGAACGTCACGCCTGGTAATTTCTTTCCTTTATGTGACAGCAAATGTTGGTCTGAGCCGATAACGATGCCCCTGTGCACCTTTACGTAAAGCGTTGTGACGTTACGGGCCCGTCACCAGATACGCGTCTCTTATCGCTGCAGTCCCAGAGTGGTCCAGCGCGAGAACGCTAAAAAGCTACCGAAGCAGTAGAGAGTTTTAGCAAACCGTTGATAACGTGGCTTGCGTCAAACCGTATCAACCGGAACCAATCAGAGGATAAGATTCTGAGTTACACGCGACTGCGATTGGTTCCGATAGGCACGATAACCTTACCAACGGTTTGCTAAAACTACCTATTGAATATCAGAAAATTTATCTTGTCAAATGCCTGAGCCCTCAGTACTCCTACGGCGCAATTTTCATCCCCACTGCACCCACAGCTTTTTAGAAAGTTTAAATGGAAAACTACGGGCCACACTTGTCGAAGTTGGTACCAACTTCGCATTACTCGTCAAATATGGCGGCAAAACTCCATAGCGCGCACATAACACTGGGTGTAAAACGAAAATGTCTGCTAAAGAGCGGCAAATCATTATCGGGCACATCGAACACTGTTGCTTGACGAATTGGGGATTATTTCCCACCAGTTGGGGTGAAGACAACGCGTCGTGTGCTACGAATTTCCGCCATCTTGACATCCACGCACAGTTCGGGATGCCCTCACAAAAGTGTAGCTATATACGCTTAACTACACACTATACATTTTGGAGTCGAGTAAATACATAGCAGAGGATGTTCGAAAATGGGTGAAATCGGTACACAGCAGTCATGCATAGTAAATTTTAACGTAGGGTGTCTGAATACTGAGCTCCCTACTATTCAGGCGCATTATTTTAAGGGAATTTCGCTAGCAAATTAGCAAGCTGCATTAGCAAATAACGGACTGCCCGATATCACGCCAAAACAACTTTTATAACGCCGAGCTTTTTCCGACGATCACCTCGAAAAATAGCTCGATTTTTACTACCCCCTCCCCCGATTTTGAAAAATACACAGCCCCGAAACGAAGAACTCGGGTTCTTTGTTTTCGAAGTTGCTCAGCGTCGTCACAACACGGGACCCGCGACTGAGACAAGATTCACATGCTCTGTGCAGCTATTTTGCGACGCAACAAGGAAGGGAATTGCTTGGGTGTATGACGATGCTATTACTTCTTAGGAGGACACAGTTCAGCTATAGCTTACAGGAAACACACGATAGATAATGGCATTAAGAGAAGGAGGAAATTTTAGCGGATGGGAACGCTATCGTTTTGCGTACGCTGCGATCAGACACTCTGCGTTCAACATTCTACAGAGTATACAAACACTTCTTAGTATTCCGGGTTCCCATCCGCGAATGCTCTCCACGCAAAAGTCACTAGGCAGGCATCTCCAACTGGCTCCTCGGCTTGCACAGTCGAAATGTAAAAACAACCGGCAAGACGCTATTAAACGACATGTACGGAAATCATTTCCTGTAATAATTGGTGTTATTTTGTTCTTTCAGTGTACTTTGCTTTTCGATCTTAACGAATGGAACTCTGAAGTCTAAAGAGTAGCCAATACTAGCCGGAGTCCTGCGATACGCTCTCACAAAACCTTCTAGCGTACGCGCGGTGGTTATCGCGGTCATGTCCAGGAACACGTGATGATTCGGACACGCACGAGCAACACAAATAGCGTTGGGAGGCGGCGCTGATGTAGCTTTTACAAAAATGAAAGAGCGTTGTGAGGCAGTTGAGGCGAGCATATTTAGGATTATGTGCATACATCCTATAGGTACTCCATCCAAGATTAAGTGAAATTTAAGTAATGCACGCGCGAAAAAAAAAAAAAAAAAAAACCATTGCGTGTCGGCGCCAAGACTCGTAGGGAGTATTAGTATGTTCGAAGGTGTTTACGATAACGGTTCCGAAAACAGAATAAGCCAATCGCATGATTCCTTTGGAGTGGCTGACGTCACGTTGCTGATATCTGATTGGCTGACAGCGGTATACGGAGTCTGAATCGGAGGGCTCCGTCCAATAAGCACAAACTAAGAGCTATCGCGTACATGTCACGGTGCCCCTCGTCTACCCGTGCTGCTATCCCTGTAAAGTACGTACGCGCAGCTTTCATTTCAGGGTATAAGAGACAGAATGGTTTGCGAAGTTGTGGTTACACCCCGTCTAACATATAGGGAAGGATGTGCGCCAAGCACGCCTTAGTGATTTCCAGACAAATTCAAGGACAAATGTGTTAGAAATATAAATGCTTGTCTGTTTACGATCTCCGGAGCCGCGTTTTGCCGACAGAAGGACAGGATATTGACGACTCTCATCTAATGAGGAGAGGGACAACGGCCTTGATGGAAAGAAGTTCTCCACGTGCTCTGGAGTGAGATTTATGCGCAGATTGCATACAAAATACCGTTTTTTCCTGGAACTACTCGTATTTTGATACATCATGCATGTTCCAAACATATTGTCTGCGTTGCGAGATATTACAGCGGCGGTAGTTGCACCATTGCTTTCCTTGAGGACGGCTCAGGCTGGTCTTCCTTAATGACCGCGTGGTAGATGCAGAAACATACAACCTATACGTCGATCTCCGCAGACAACATGAAGGTGGACGAATTCATGCGGAAGATAGACCAGTATGAATGAACAAAGTCATTGTTTAACGCGTCTTACAGGCATCAGCAGCCGCTCACGAATTTTACCGCACGGGTCTTGCCGAAAATTAAATGAAACCGCAATCCTTTAACCTGTGTTCAACCTAAGGGGTGTAGCTCGAAATAGAGCGGCACGAAACAATGTAGTCCGTCAACCCCAAGGAACCACATTACAGCGTCATCAAGTGCCGCCTATGGGGCTCCTATGCGGCGCACTACTTGTCGCGACGTGGTGATACGGCTAGCTAGTGCAGGGCCAATAGGAACAGGCGTCTTTGATTGAACATAATTATAGAAGGCAAAAAGCATTCCGGTTTTGTGCAGCTTTTTTCTTTCTTTCTTCAAAAATACGTTCGCTCCTCCAGTCCTTCGTGAATATCACGAGCGACCTGAGATTTCCATACGTGATCATTATAGATAACGTCAAGCTGTATGGCCGACAGATCTTGGCGCTATCAGTTGCTGAGCGAGGGTTGTCCAAGCGACCACACACAGAACACGTCTCTACTAGGCTGTACACAATGAATTGCCACATATACAATGGAGTGCACATTATAGCAACGCAACTATGCAAAAATTTTCCCTCAATTTGAGGGTAACGTGGGACGAAATTCACACAATCGGGGCTGCGTCGCGACACAGCAGGAAATGCCATGATAGTTTGAAAGCATGATATTGGTATTACTTCTAGGTAAAAACACGGTTCAGCTGTCGCTCATAGGAAAAAAGTGATGCTAAAGGTGCCGTGAAGCAGTTTAGGTGTAATCTCATAAAATGAGTTCATTCAATAGTGTAAGCTCTCGGGCCTCTAACGACACAATTTTAAACCCATGCACGCTTGTAGTTCTTTAGAAAATCAAAACTGCGAGCAACGCCATGCCGAAGTACTTCGCTTTGCCCGTCAAGTACGCATGCTCGTAACACTGGGTGTAACGCATCGAGCTACGTTTTTTTTTTTTTTCTTGCGGAATTTAAACGCAAATGAAGACGTTCGACACCATTTTAAATCGCGGGATATAAGCCGTTCTACATGGGAGATTGACACATAGAAAAGGAACTCGGAAACAAGGAACAGCCATTGGTCGGATTGTACAAGAGGGCACACATTGTAAGATAACAATTGCTGGTAAGCAATTTGTACCACGCAACCGAATTCCCGTCGCCCTCGAGCTCCCATACACAAATCGAATCACCAACCTCCAGATGAGTGTGCTTGCGTCCTAGCCCTGAGATGCCGAAGCCCGTGTACGCGCCTTTGAGGGTATAGGCACAGTTCCAATCTCACATAATACGATAGAAAGCAAGACATCCATGACGTCAACATATTGATAAGAAATAATGTATGATAGTGGTAGGGAGGGTCCTATTGTTCTTTGAGGACTCTATTATCGGACCAAATAGTCAGTCACGCAAGACAAGGAGGCGTGGTTATGAATGAGCATCGATAAGCGATAGAGATGACCGATAGTATGTAAGATGACGTGTGTCACTGGGTGATCGCATGATGCTCTCTCAGCGGCCTCGTGGAACAGGCGTGATGTGATATGCGCCGTGCGGGACGTTGAGGATATTTTTAGACACGGGAGTAGGCGCTGGTTGTATTGGACAAATTTATTTCGCTGATGGCGGATTCCTCCACCAGTGATGAAAAACAGCGTTGGGGCGATCTCCTAAGATGGGGATACGCACTGCCAAAATGGTACTTGACAAGTTGACATGTTAAACACTACCCGCTTTGACGAGCTAGCCGCTGAAACCAGGAGTGCTCCAGCCTCCACCACCCTAAATTACTCCGAAAAAGTGGCGGTGCTGTGTTCTGATTTGTTGTACTCCGTTCAGTGTAGCTTAGCCTACGTGGTATGGGGACGTACGTCTCACAGTACTGAAGGTTCCAAATTGGGAGGTTCCTTGGAATGAGTCATAGACATAGTGACAGCCGTATAGTAAGACTACTCCCGGCTTATGACTATGCTTCCCTGAGGAGGGGAGTTCGATACAGACATCTCCATAATTCGTCGCTTTACCTCGCGAGACAACTATGATCGTGAGTGGATTAGTTTTGCCCGCCTCAGGGATTCTAAAGCGTGCGCCGAAAGCTCAACACGCCGTATTTAACGTCCCTCGCGGAAGACTTCGTGTCTAAGCAACGTGTACTGATAAAGACATTGACGAGGTGCTATAAAAATGTATATAAGATGCGGTAATAAATACTCAAGGGAGAAAGTACATGAGGTACAGTTCAAATAATTGAAAAAGAAAGTAAGTAGAGTAGAGCAGCAAATACCCCCTAAAAGTACTTAAGATACGTTTAGGATACTGGTGTATTTGTCACGAAACTGATTACCGTTTTTTTTTCTTTTTTTAAATTCAAGCATAGATATTATTGGCGCGTTGTAGAAGTTACAATTCACAATGTTCGTGAGTCATCTTGTCTCTCCTCCTCTGAAAAATAATCTAGTTGGTCAATAAGTCATTGTCCTTCTCCACAATGCATTGAAAACAAGAAAAGGATGCAGGGGGTACATTGTTGTGAACCTGAACACGCTATGAAGACAAACGAAAAGAGAATATCCAGTAGAAAATACCGAAGTCGAATTTGAAGTACAGTACAAGTACCGTTCCGGAAAAGTACTGAGCTAAGATACTAAAATACCAACAAAGCATTTAAAATACAGTATTTTGAGTACGAGGTACATAGAAGCCTGGCTCCACATGTGCTCGGATTGCTGGAAACATCTTGGCGAGAGTTTCAACATCTTGTTATGATGTCTAAACGCATTTCCTTTTTAAATTTATCGAGCCTGCTTGATCGTTATTCTGGTCGCGCGCTCAAGACAGCAATCTAGGCTGTCCTGATGATATTGCTCAGGAAGTTGTGCACTATGCCACGGGACACGGCAGGTTGTCGCATTACCGGCGATCCTCATGTTTGACTTTTGATGCGCACGCGCCAATCATCTTCCGAACAAAAAAGCCTTACTCACTCAACACCTGACTGGTTCTATCCTCCGAAATCAGGCGCAGATATCCCAGTAGCCACCATTCCGTGAGTTTCCTTCCACATCTCGAGCAATGAGACGCCGATCTGAGACAACGCAACGGGTGAAAGTTTGCGGGTCGCTACCTGGCCTGTTTTTCTAACCGGCATGCGATGGCCCTGACAAGGCGCAGCTCCTTACGTAACGCAGTACATCGGCCAGCAGCAGGTTCTTTCGACAATCGCCCCACATATTCCGCAGACACACTTTCGTTAGGGGGGCGATTTTTTTTTTCTCCGCTTTCTACATCGTCTTATTTGCTCGCTTTCTTTTTTTACCCCCTCCTTTGTGTGTGTGAAAACAATATCTAACTGACGCTGGGGAGGGGGTCACGGAGGGAAGTAGGCGGCAGAGATTAAGTAACTGGAATTGCTTTTACGTAACGTGTGATGTAATTTGAAAAGTCCTGCCCCGTCCTTCGGAGACGGCGGTGTTTCTGGGTCGAAGGTTGCGTCAGCGTTCGTCAGCATTCTTCGTTTCTTGTTCTTGCATAATTGAAATGTTAACTGAGAAGTGCCGAACGTGTTGATGTTGAACCGTATTAATACCGTACTATATATAATAAGATTAATACGTATTACGTGAAATAAATTATATCGAATTTAATTCTTTATTTTCACACTTTGTTTTTTTTTTACGCTGCACGTAGCCAGAGCAAAAAGCTTAACTACAGAAGCAGCAGAATGGAAAAGTATAACAATTATAACAATAATACTTATAATGACACAATTACACTACTATAATCGACATTAGTGCGCGCATATACATAACGATGTTTACACCGTAACACTTGTACACATGAAAATGTTACGAAACAAGAAGCTCCGAAAAAAAAAAAAGCCATGGAACCGCATATTACTTGCAGATACGGTGGTCAGAGGAACACACTCTCAGAACAGAACTTCACCGCATAGTCCACGATTTTCCTAATAAGAAGTGGCACCTGTGTTCAACCTAAGAACGCCACGAAATGTAGTCCGTCATCCCTAACAGAATTACTCCAGCGGAGAAATTATACTGCAGCGCCACCAGGTGGAGCAGAGATGCAGGGCTTTCGGTGCCGGCGCACTACTTTTTGCAACGTTGAGTGGTGCAACTAGCTATGGCAGCCAATAGGAAAGAGCATAGGGCGTGGCTTCAACATGCCGTTGTTAGACCGCTTATAGTTAGGGTCTGACTTTTTCGGGTTAAACACGATTGTTCCCTCCCGAATCAGTTTAGGACCAGATCGGTTGAAACCCGGTTCCTCCCCGAATTGTAATCACGTGTTAGGTTGTACCCGGTATCACGTGTACTGTTCCGTAGCAATTTGTATGCATGTCTGATGTAATATTATTGGAGTGCAACAATAAAGTATGTGAAGCATATTTGATACTACAACATGTGGTGCTTGCGACTATAACTCGCGAGGTATAGATGTTTGACCAACGCACGCACTTAACTGCTGCATCATGCATGCAAAGCAACAAATAATAACCCGATAGCACCCGACTTCACCTCGAATCACAGGTTCAAAGAATAGCACCCGATTTTTCCCGAACGAATCTGGTAAAGGAATTTAACCCGAACAAGTCAGACCTTATAGTTCACCATAAACCGCCTGTCTAGGTTCATGTAGATGATGATGATGATCCTGATCCTGTAGGTGATGGTGGGACCGATGACGATGGCGATCGTAACACCATCGGTTACGCAAAGGTATTTGTAGTTCGCGAATCATCCGAAGTATCTAACACGCGAATAGCAATCATGTTCCGCGCAGACCAAAAGCTGAATGGCATGTTTCGGACGTTTATTATTTATATGCGGAAAAGTATTTTCAATCCCTAGAAACTTCCTCTTCCGCAAAAACGCCAGTAATGGTTCAGTCATGCGTATATATGTATACATTTTTTTTCTCGTTCTGTTTTCGTCTGGCGCATGTCTCACTCCTGACATTTCCATCGACGCCTTTTTTGCAATTGAAATAGGCGCGGACGCAAACAGCCAAGTGATATTTCCATGCACTTTGCAAGTACGCGTGGGTATATCGACGCAGAAACACGACAGGATATGTTAATGCCACATGAGATAAGTTTCCACAGGTTGGGCAGTGATGGGATGCTAATTCCTGAAAGATGACAGTTGACGAAAAGTGAGTGCCAGTGTGGCGGGATTCGAACCCGCACCTCTCTCTCTCAATTCTCTCTCGTCATCTACAGTGAGTGCCGTCTTTCAGATAATTTCTTGTTAGGCTTAAATATTGTGTTTGTTTCAGTTGTCCGTCCAACCTCTGCAACTCATTTCCCAGTTCGGCACGTCTTTCATGTGGCAGGGGATAATTCTTTCCTGACTGCTCAAGGTTGTGGCACATCTATGCGGAGGTCGCATAGATACTAGTCGATAGGTGAGATCATTATTCAAAGTGTCAGAACAAGCGCCCCTGAGAGCTATATATATGTTCGTTCTTTCGTGCGTGTATACTGCGGGACCATTCAGAGAATCTTTTTCGGATCTTTAATTTCGCGATGCACGTTATGCACGTTTCTGCCAGGCAACTCATCTGGGTTAGAATGCTGGCGTCGCCAGGATATCGGGAGTTGTCGGTGATTCTATACGACACCCACGCAGAGTCAAACCCTTCGTGAACTTTACGCGTTGCCCATCAAGCATACATTGCCGTGTTGAGAACGAGGGCGAAACGACCAAGTGATCTTCGAATGAGTGTGGAATATCGATGCCCCCCATTCCCTCCCGCTGCCCTCTCTCCATCTATCCACGTCTGTACGCCCCTCATAGCCGCAGTTGCTTCGCGGCGCTGTAAAGGAAAAAAAAGGAACTATACCTTTACAGTAATTGACGGAAGCGAAAAAAAAATCGAGAGTTTCGAGAGCGTGGTACAAAGGCGTAGTGTAACTATAACGTCACGCTACACTTCCTACGTATGCGCCTGTAACGAATTTTCCGTGCGCGGTCGCGATGTCGCACGTGAAAGCACGCAAGCAAACACACCTATAGTTTCGTATCACGGTGAAGCCTAAAATAGCACACTGCGTCGTATGGTGGGTCGTCCGTCCGTCAATGTTGCCGGATTATAAATATATAATTCGATATACACGTAAAGCTGCAGATGACTCCTTCCCTTCGTACAATGACGCTGTGCGCACATCCGCATGATAAAAATAAATACTGAGAAGTTATAGTTCAGCGGTATAGTCCTGTGTGATCTATATCTTTGCGGCAGCGACCAAGATCAACCAATCAAGCTGCGTACACAGTGTGATTGTTCTGCTGACGACAGCGACCTTCTAAAGCTTCGGTTAGCTTTTAATGTACGAAAACTAATTACTTGTCTAAATGGCAAAGCTTTATTGTCTCTTTTTCCTAATCTGTCAGTGCATGCATTTGCAAAGATATTGAAGAGACCCAGTACTGCACATTCGTCTTATAGAGTTCGTTATGAGTGTGACATAAGAATGTTAGATATGTACTCTATAGTGTTTTCGAGTTGTTTTAAACCGGAAAACCCTGTTCGTACCTTAGACAAACGGGTCGCTCTAAAATGTATTGAAGAATGCCTCCTACACCTGCATCTATACTCGTAGTACAAGGTAGCCATCACCCGCTAGAGCTGGCACACAATGGGCCCTTGTGGAAAGCCAATTTCACACTGTTCCTAAAGCAGTTGCAGACGGGAAATTTTGTTCTGTTTGCAAGTTCGCCATCCCAAACAATAGCCGGCAACACATGACGGATAAGACGGGGGTGGGGGCCCTTCCTCTCGACATTCAAGACACTTCCCTCTAACATTCATTGATGGTGGTGTCGATTCGCTTACTTCTATTGATATTCGAGTATGATCTACACTGATCACTCGAGTTGTTTATTAACTATCCGCAGCGAAACCAGTGCATATAAAGAAAAGCAAGAAGACGAGTGCACGTGGTTGCTGGCTTTCCTTTTTCGAAGCCAGAGATGAGCCGCTGGTCAAGTCGGCTGACTCCAAAGCTTTGTTCGCGAACGTCAGTATCGGCAACCTTTTCGCACTGTGACAATGCCGGTAAAAGCTTAACAGGGCTAGAGCTAAGCAGACGACGATAAAGTTTCAATGTCATTCGTGCGGCGTCACACACACTGTTCTAATGGCATTTGCATTCATGTAGATTTCTGCAAATTGGTTCCCCATAAGTCGTCCGCTATTCCGACTATTGTACCGATCGTTTCCGTGGAATACAAAAAAAAAATGGTAGTGTGCGCATAAAACCACTTCTGTTCGTTCAATAGATGATGGTTTCTTACCTTACACAAGTATCTTTCCATGAAAGAAACGTTCGAGTTGTTAGGAGTTCTCACAGGCACAACCAAAAGCGGGCGCGTTGCGGGTTGACAAGTACGTTTATTCACCACGTTATTAAAATCGAACCGCGTGAAAAGTGCTGGTTGGCATTTCAAAATATTAAATTAATTTTCTATCTGTATCGCGTGTTTTATTTCAATGAGTGGGCCGCATCATGATCGTGTAAACGTCATTACAAGAGCACGCCTTGTAAAATAATGGCATTCATATGGTCCGAGTGACACAAGACAGTATAGTGTCATCTCTCGTGCCCGTGTGGCACGGGTCACTTACGGGCGTCGTGCTTTTCAACGTCGCCCGTGGAACACTTGTATCCAGACATGGATTACTGGAATTACATGTTTTACTAATATTTTAATTGAGAACTTAATAGCAGTACGCTCGCAAGCCTTTATGCAAAGATGAAAAAGCTTCGCATAAATGAAGTACTCATTAAAGCGTATATTCTTCGGTCATTATTCCATTTCACCGCAGCGTGAAATCGTAATCTGGTTTGAGCTATTTTATATGTGGGCTACACATTACATATACCTTTTTTTTTCAGCATGTTTTACAACTGTACTTTCGACATAGAGAAACTAACATACTGCATACACTACAGTGCTAAAGTACAGAAGTCTACACAATTACAGTACGACTGGAGTCCCTTATCAGAAGAAACGTTCGAAGAGAACTCCAAACACAATACAACAGCTGCATCTTATGCACAAACGGCGAGGATGAGTGCGTTGCTGAAATCCCGCATCCCGAGAGCTCATGTGGACATGTATAGCTTTAGTAAAAAGAAACGAGCGTATGTCGAAGATAATACCCACAGCATAGCCGACCTATTCATCCGCCCCGCTTGCAACTGGTTCCGTCATGCAACAGCATCAAAACTTTCATCGTGACTCACCGTGATCTTTTATGGGAGAGGCCCGCAGATCCCGTCGAAAGTCAACCTTCGGGCAGTATTGGCGACGTTGGATAATATCCCGTCGTCACAGTCAGCACCATGAAGCGAAATCAAACGGTATAGTACCGAGATAGAGAGGTGACTCGAACGGTGAACGCCACTAACGCTTTTCTCTGTCTATCTATCGCGCTCTGCGCTGGCTAGCTGGCCCAGAGGAGTAAATCCGATGCCCGCCGCTTGGAGCCTCTCGGGCGCAACCGGCTTAGGGATGACGTCACTTCGTCGCTGTCTTTGATGTTCTTCGCTCTCTCTCAGCGCTCTCTGCGGCTGTCCGGTGCATGAATCGGATGTATGACTCATAGGTGAGGCTGGATAAAATGAAAACAGTAACACTGTATAGAGTGTACACTGACGCGGATGCAAGTGAGGAGATTCCACTTTTGCTGCCATGTTTTTCTTTGAGTGACCAGTTTTCTAATTTCTTCCCCTTTCTCTTCTCTGGAATTTGCGTCAGATGTTTGTTTATTGGTTTATTTATTTATTTATGACGTTACCGCAAAGGCCCAAGCGGGCATTACATGAGGGTGCAGGGAGAGTTTTGTCCACTCGTGACTAATGCAGCGGTCCACGGAGTAATACGATGAAACGAAAGCAATTAATCGTCGAACAACAAATTAGAAGCGTGCAAACGAGTTGGTGTACTGTAGAATGGGGCAGGATTTCCTCGAGACTTCGTTCCGTGCGTCGTTTGTGTGTTCCTCAAGCTCAAGGAAATTTTGCCCCATTCTAAGTAATTATATTTCGAGCGAGGGATTTCACTAGGCTCTTAGTAGTAGCTCTACCCCATTGGTTGTGGTAGTGTGATAAAATGAAATAATGCCTCACAGTGAGAACCGAAGTCCGACGGTGTCCAAAAAAGCTTAGAAGTGCTTTTTGGGGCAGAGCGCCGGTGAGCTGGACTTGGCTAATTTTGACATGGTGAGAGGGTGAGAGTCCAGCTGATGTAGAGACATTGAAAGTGTGGTTCCGAAAGGTAGGTAATGCAGGCAATGAAAAAAGATATGCACTAGATCTTCCAGATCATCGCAATAACGGCATCTTGGAGAGTCAACTTGCCGCAAGCGGTAACGACCGATAGACTAAAAGACAACCCGCTCCCACCTCAAAAGTTGGCAGATAGCGAAGTAAAAGAAAAAGAAAGAAAGAAAGCATCCTGGTTAGCAATGATGCGGTGAACGTGGTTACTCTTTATCAGCAGTGAAAAAGTACCAATATGTTGCCAGCGCTCGAAGAAGACCATGTGCTTGCAGCAATCATGGATAAGTTTTAAAAAAGTATAACTAAGATACAGTTACAGTAAGCTAAAGAAAATAGTAATGGAGTTATAGTTTACTCTTTTTGCTATGTGACTAGTTAGAGGTACAACAGTGACCACGTTAAAGTAGCCTAGTTACCTTATGAGAGATTAAAAAGAAAAAAAGCAGAATAAATGTAACCCTCACAAGCTTTGTTTCAGAACTTGTACTGTCCTATACCATATACAGTCAACCCTCGATTTATGAACACCTTCGGTTCCCCGAAAAATCGTTCATAACTCGAGGGATTCATAAATCGAAAATTCCGTTAAGTGAGTACTATCGAGCAAATGGAACAGTATTTCCGAGTTGATATTGTGTTTATAATGCAATATATTGTGTAATTTTGCTTTGGACCATGCCTTCTGCTGTATCAGTCTCACAAAACACTGATGTTAGCGCATTTACACTCTGTTTATTATGCAATACTAAACAGTTTAATTTTGCTTTGGACCATGCCTTCCGCTGTGTCAATTGAGATCAGGAACACTTCTGCAAAAATCCGTTTGTTGTTCGGATTTCGAGGGGTTAAGAACCGAGGGTGCAATACCTGGAAAACGTTTTGTCTGTTCAGGCGTCATTCATAAGACCACGAATAATCCCTTTGAAGGCTTTTGTTGGCCTCGGAATGATCCGTTCATAAATTGAGGGCAAGAACGCTGGGCAACTCCTAGTTGGTTCCCAGAAATTCCATTCATTATTTGAATATCGAGGTTCATAAAACGAGGGAAAAATGCATGTAAGAAGTTTGGTTCCTCGTGCTAGTGTTCATAAAACGAGGGAATTCATAAATCGAAGGTTCATAAATCGGGGGCTGACTGTAGTTATACCGTGCATTAAACGGTGGATTTCCCATGGGCCTTAACGGCACGGTAGGAGTTAGTCCTGGCCGTCTAAGAGGTGATACAATTCGTGGAATCCCTGCTTGTAAAAAGTAACGATGTACTTGAAGCCTCGACAAAACAACGCTAGGGAACTGACGCTTGTGAACTTATTTCCGTACATGAGTAACTTATTTAGAGTTACTTTGACCAAAAGCGGTAACGAGTTACAGTTAAAAGTTACTTCTGTAGAAAAGTAACTCGTTTGTATAACGAGTTACTGCAAAAAGTAACTCAGTTTCAAGATACTTGTAACTTCGTTACTACCTATAGTCTGCAGGGTAGGGAAAGCAAACGGAATACCGAAACTGGAAATGATAACGGTACGGCGAAAATGGAAACGCATACCACGGTTATTACCCCATTACAAGAAAAAGAGAATGATCCGTTGGCATTGAATTTGGGTAACGATTGATATTGATAAGTGCTGTTACGCAATTACATGAGTGAGAGGCAGAATGAGAAACGCAACATGGCATGTTCAGGGTGCATACGGGAATCTCCTGCATCACTCGTGATTCAAACACATGCCCATTACACACAACAGACAGACTGCGCCTACGAGACTGCCAATAGTCTGCGCCTGCGGTCTTTTCTCTGCGTGAACTTTGTATGGCAGTATTGGCTTGATACTGTGTTTGTGGGTGCGACCCTGACAGAGGGTCTGGATGCGCTCATGTAGAATTTCTAGACTGAACATTTCAGCAGTGCTGGGCAGGGTGAATACATATTTCGACAGATCCTGTTTCAAATCCCGAAAGCGCAAAAACAGTAATTATTGTTTTTTGTTTTGTTTTTTTCAGTCTGTCTCGCGGGCTTTTCCTTCAATTAGCGTGAGACACGAGGTGTCAATCCCTCCTCATAGCCCATGTGCTCTGACTGCTGCTATATCTGCAACATATCCTCACAGGCAGACAAACCTTATGTGTAACATCACGGCACCATTGTTTGTTGACAACCCTATTCCTAGGCCTACGAACAGCAAGAGCACATGGACCATATAGGACGGCTGCAGCCGTAGCCGTGTACGCACTGGTGTGGGCCTCGTTTGGGGCTGTTTGGACTGACCTCTCCATCAGAACCTTGGTAATCTGTCAGTGTTTCTGCAACGCGAGTTCCGTAGAGGGGAAAAAAAAAAGAGCGACAGGGATAAAAACGTGGTGCACCTCTCGAGCCTGACGATAAACACTGCCAATCGAAGTTCAAATACAGTGAGCTTGAAGCAGTTTAAAGCAGAAAGGGCTTTAGACCTTCAAGGCAAGCGTGACGCTGGATGACGAGGGGAGAAGGCTGACGGATGATCATGCAAATAACAGATCGGTCATAAACTTGTGGAATATGTAAACCAAAATCGTTTCATGGTTATACATGAACGCACGGACCAGTTTGAGACGACCATTCTTGCTCTATTGCCCGCCGTTGTACAACGGGCGCTGTTATTTATGACGTCGTTGCTGCCGTGGTAAACAAAATGCGAGTGGAATAACAAGTAGGGCAAGAGAGGCCAATATGGCTGGCGGCTACGATGCGAAGACACGGAACAAGTCGCACGAAGAACTTTCGTCTGAAGTAGTCAGCGAACAAGTTAGAAATGTGTTCGCCTGGACAGGAGCCCATCACGCAATACAAACGGTGCAAACTACAAAACATAAAATAACATACGAGAAATATGAGAAACAATCAATAGATGGTGAGAGTTCAAGCAACGGAAAACGAAGACGGACAGCACATGCAAGCTTCGTTTTGCGTGCTCGTCTCAAACGTGGTCTCCGGCCAACTTGCCCGACTTTCCATATACACTTACCGAAGCAATGTTTATCAATTCAGAGATTCATAAAGCGCGTATACTGGCCTTTTGCGCCGATTCCGTGCACAGACTGCGTACGATATACTTATTTTCTTTCTTCTCACTCTCGGTGATTTGTTCATGGAGCAAGTGGCACATTTAATGGGTGCTGAACGTTCCAAGCTTTATTTGTTAACGTATTTAATTTCTATTATCCAACTAAATAAAACACGTGGGCTTATGACCACCAACGGAAATCAATTTTGCGCTCCGTGTTACTTTGATCAACACTTGAAAGCTTTTGGAGCATTTCATCGAAGTGAGTAGTCGTGGGGTTTCATTGTATCATTAAGACATCACTGTGAAAGAGCAGGTGAAATTAACTGGCACTGTGTTTAGAAGCAAGACTGTACACCAGTATGTGGCTGTGCTATAGAGATAAGAGTGACGGAAGAGACTATATATGAGGGATCGTATGTGAAGGATGCTCGCTTGATGTGCGGATAGTAATTATATGTTACGACTCTGTTTCAGGCACGTTTTCTGCATAGTTTTGCTCGACGGTGCAACGCTGCAAGCCGCACACCTCCTATGATTGTTCTTTCACAGATACGGCGGCTGATTACGTGCGCGACCTTGTTATACGTACGAGTTATAGCTCGTGCTGAGGTCGTCTGAAATGGTTTATCTCTCCTGCGCGATCAGCGGGAAAATATCTCCCTTATCTTTGTCCGGCGCTTGCTCTAAATACTGATCACGTGATATGAGTCGTCATGAAAGAAGAGGCTCGTCTGGTTGTGAATGTGATTTCGATAATGTTTCACGATATACAAGATAAGAGCCGTCGAGTGTGTCATAGTGCAGCGTCAGCTCCAAGCCACTGCTGTCGACAGCAGTGGCCCAGTTGAAAGCAGCGTTACAATGGTGCGATAACAAAGCGCCTATCAGATGGAACACTAGCGGGACTATGGTTGATGGATCTGCAAGGCACTCTGAGCGATATCGCACATTGTTAAGTTTGTTACATTTGGAGTGCTTGTGTCCATAATGTAGATAGTGGCCTTCACAGAATATCTTTTCCGGTGAAAGTTATCTCACCCATTCCTGCAACGCCTTTGAAGGCCTAAGAACTAAAAAATGAAAGAAAGAAAGAAAGCAAGCAAGCAAGCAAGCCTAATCTCTCTTGTGCTTGTAGCGGGTCAAGTACTGTACTGCTTGTGCACCCTTTTGCTGTAAACAGTCCTGGATTAGCCTGACATGGCTCTTCATCTGTGAACCCACTTGTGCTTTGTTGCGGGTCAAGCAGCGCTTGAGCTCGGGCCATGCTTTTGACAGCAAAGTTTCAGCAAAGTTTCCACAGCGCCATTTCGTGCCCAAGCGGCCACGGCTCCAAACAGTAGAGAGTTTCATCAGCAGGTTCAGCGTGGTGTTTCAAGCGTCATGGCGCCAAGGCAAGCTACAAAACCTGTAGGAAATCCACAGAAAAAGCGGTGCATCAAAAAAAAAAAAAAGTGCGAACAACTCGAGACCATGTATTTGAAAGTGCCACGTCGTCTGCTAAACTACCGCGCGTTGCATATTTTGGGGCGCTGACGTTGGAACTCACTCACGCCACCTGGCCCGCAGAACAGAAGACTATATGTCTAAGCACGAGATACATGCGGTGTTGGAGCCACGTGACGAAGTGAGCTCGCGTCCGTGCATGTACACTTTGTCGCAGTGATGCTGTCATCATGCGCTCAGCCTATATACCGTCCATATTAAAGTACAAAATTGTCGCTGAAAAAGAGTCTCTGAAGTCCCACTCACCGTCCTAAAAAGGATCTTTCACGAATACGAAACGATGTCAAGTGAGGCTAAAAAAGAGCTGGTGCTCATGAGAAATTAGAGTGCACTCAGTGTGGTGACACTTTTTTTTTATTCCGTAGTGTTAGCGCCGCGAAGCAACTGCGGCTATGAGCGGCGTACAGATATGGACAGATGGAGAGAGGACCAGCAGGAAGGAGTGGGGGACAGGGGGGTTAGTATGCGTCCTGGGCCGGCTTCAGGGGGAGCTGTGCCGACACTCGTCTGGAAAGTCTCCGGAAAACCCAGGGAAAACCTCACACAGCACAGCCGGTGGTATGATTCGAACCCACCACCTCCCAGTCTTCAGTCGCCATGCCGCTGGTATGGTATATAGGTGGTAAATCCTGGTATGGTATGTAGCTGGTAATATGCCGCTGGTAAATATTTTCCGACGTCTTATGAGACGTCGGAAAATATTTAGTAGACATTATGATGTGACCCTAATGAATTTGCAGACGGACAACTACGACTCAGGTTGGGTCAGGGTGTAGCACTTCCACAACTATGCGAACACATCAGCTTTGGGCGCAGTTTCGTTCTCTGTCTCTGTCAGATAATATGGAGAATCACATATTAGCTGATATTCACACAGTGTTCTGGTGGTATTCGCTGTTAAAAGGCACTCCTTTTCTCATCATCGATTCGAAGCGATCACTTTGCCCTCTGTGCCTTATGACTCAGGTGCACGCGTTGCCACAGGCTAACCTTGCACGTACCAAGGCTGAAGGCGCGCCACGCTGCGAAAAACACGTCCCCTTGGAGCTAAAAAAGAACGGCGAACAGCACACCAAGCGACTGGCTTATCTCTGCGATACTGGAGACCTTGCGTAATGAACTCTGCTTACGTGGAAGTTGGTCGCTCAGGTCACGTGCTCCATATTTCGTGAGAGAGAAATTGCAATATGGTATGCCAATTATCGGATAACATAGGCGAGAGTATATGCATAGCAGCATCTGTTGATGGAGGCATGACCTAAAGCGATCAGATGCGCACAAACAACAACGAACAGTAACGGCGAACAAAGAAATTTGCCACTTGAGTTGTGACGCACTGCCCCAGGGCACGTTGACCACTATGAGATAACAAATGGTGAGGAGATGGGCGGAGTGTTGGGCAAAGTCAGTCAAAGACACATAGAACAGCTGAAACCTCTCTTTTCTCGATTACATGCATGCGGTCACCGGAGAAGTGTCACGTGCGGTGCATGTGTTTTTCTCCGGGTGATCAGTTGAACTTCCTCTCTCACTGCTCTCTACTTCCTTCCGCTTTTTATAACTATTCAGGTTTTCTTCTCATTAGCTAATGTAGTGCAGGAATGCAGCGGCAGCCAGTACGATCCTGTACAGCACAGGTAGCGGCGACGTGGCCAGTCAGACGCAGCGACATCCCGCTGGATTTCGAGCAGATATGTAGCCATAGTTCCCCCCCCCCCCTCTGAAGTCGTCCCGGGACGCGTACTAAACCCCTTGTTCCCCTCTGTCACATATGAGTCGCTCATGACCGCTCTTGCTTCGAAAGAACGTAAAGAAACAAAAAGAAGGACGTAATCACCCAAGCTCAGGTTACCTGCCACGTTGAAAAAATAAAGCAACGTGCATAAAGAGTGAGTGAGTGCAACACACGTGGCGAGTAAACACCCCAATCACCAGGCGGCAGAGAGCGTAGACCTTTATTGCTCAGGCATAAAAACAAAGCAAAATTACGTTGGGGATGACACATCATGGGAGTTAATTGGAGCCGGTCGGTTGCGTGAGAGAGCGATCTCCGTTACTACAGGTGTCTCTTGAGAACAAAGAAGGAAGCATTCCTTAAGCATTCATTAAGAGAATTTGACGCTCTTCATCAGCACACAATGGAATGTCCTTCAAACGGTGTCTTCTGCAATTGTTTCACTTCTGTCTCGTCTGCACGACGTTGGAAGTGACTTTCAATGTCCACTGGTGCTATGCACATATCGCAGGCGTTATATTCTTACGTTCGCTTTTTCCAGATAATTATTTTTACATCAAACGAGAGAGAGAGAGAGAGAGAGAGAGGGAGAGAGATCTGGCAACGAAAAGATAGGGAGAACGGGAGGTAAATTAAACTTAAGATAGATAGATACGTTTAACTGGGGTGTGGTGTATTGGAGTACTGAAAATGAGCGTTCTACTGGGATAGTGCTCTTTTCGTATCTTTTTTCTTGCTGTTCCTGCCAACAACGCCACCACCTCACCATCTCAACTTCACCATCCTCATTTTTCACCATCCTCAACTTCACAAGAAGACTGAAAATTTTGTATTTTACCTACACCTTGCACGCTTTTAGTTTTACATTTACATATATAGCTTTTCCACACTGCACGAGAGTGACCCATGTGGGCTTGGCTACAATCTCTCACATCTTTTGAACGATCTAGCTATATAGTTTTTAGTCGGGAAAAGACTGCTCGTCATGAATTATCCCCGAAGATATTCCCTTATAGTTATAACGCATTCAGATGGCGTGACAGGACGAGTTCTTTCTGACTCAAATAACAAAATCCACAGCGCATCGTTATCTCGTTAATTTTTAACCAGTCATGCTTTGGAGCTGCACGGTACCGCACTCGGAATTTCTAGCAGATATGTCCAGGGACGATATAATAACGACGAACTTAAAGGCAGTCGAGCTCCCCATGACTGCATCAGTGTCACAAAATGACGTTTGCCTCTGGTTGTCAGCGAATCATGGGAGAAGAATTCAATCAACGGACTGTATAGGGGGCGTTTCATTATGAATCATGGGAGAGAACGATGTAATTCGGGACGATGGTACATCACCACCACCACCACCATCATCATCATCATCATCATGGGTTCAAGTGCTCAAGACCGGTTGGCCCTGGAAGATGTTTATAAATGAAGCACTTCAGCTGCGCTAAGCTACGGAAGCTCACGAATCTCAAGCTACCCGTCCACCTTGGTGCAATCGCGAAATTTGGCCACTTGGAAAAACACGGTGAATGTGGTAGCCTCTCCTTCGATCACGCGAAGCACGGCAGAGTGTCACGTCGATCTTGCATGACAACGAGGAAGGAGAACGCTCCTCTGGTCAACTGAGTTCACTGAACCGTTGTGCACTTGGAGCTGGTAGTACCTAGAAAGGTCGCCTCACCTTTCTTTTGACATTGTGTAAGGTTTCATCCATACTTGACCCATTATCGACGAGCCAGCAAAATCAACCACGATGATTTGACACTGTATGGAACCAATTGATTGCACAGTGATAATACTGAGGAAGCTTTTCGCCTCTTCCGTCACATGGACAGAAATAGACTGACGTGATTGGCGGGTGGGGAGGGCGAATTGTGGGCGAGCCTGACAGCTGGTTGCACACCAAAGCGGTATTTTCTTTTCCACTCTGTAGTGGACGTTTATTCTTAGGACCGCGTTGATTATGGTGCGATACGCCTTTCACTTTTTCTCTCATTTTCATTGGTCATTCCTTCGTCTTGGTTGAATTCTGTTATCCCGTCTTAGCTCGAGCGAGTAAAAAAACGATGAGCAGGAACTCCTGCAGAGGTGCACGAATTCGTGCAGAGCGAAAAGAAACAAAACAAAACTGCTCCTGGCTTTCACTGTAGTTTGGTGTAAAAACAGAATACGTGAAAACGATAGCGAGCTTACACCGAGGCCCTCACCTGCACTTTTGGCTGCAGTGACTGCGAGGCCTTGCCAGGCTGGGATTCCTGTGCAACCCGGCTGTGCTCTCTGTACTTTTTCCGGGGTTTTCCGCAGATGCTTTCAAAGCAAGTTGAACTGGGCTTCCAGGTATTACGGCTTCGTGTTGCGCGTTAGAATTTACATCAGCAAGAACAGCTTGTACCAGTATCGTAATATCAAAAAAGGGTAGTTTACATTTGTTACACTGAACTGGCAAAAGTTTCTTGTATTTGCTTAAGTGGCGCGCTCTCAGTTGCCTTGTCAGTCCACTTTGTTTCGGCTGTATATCTATCTACAGGTTGCGATCTTGCTTTTCAAAGCCGGTTCTATAGGTAACACACTTTTGAACTGCACGATCTGTCGTCATGGTGGCTTTGCGTGAGGGTATTTTGGGCAGTGTGGGACATTTGGGAATGAAAAAAAAAGTACATTCGTCATTTCCGCACACTTTTGTGAGGAATTTGTAGAAAGGACATTAACGATGACTCGATAGTATTCCTACGGTTTATACTGATAGATATTGCTCATTATGGACAATACAGTATGGGTCACCTAGAGGGGAAGTCCCTCGACACTTGGGGGCTTTTTGCAGTCCAATTTCCATTCGAAAGATACCACCACTGGTGTTCTTTTTCTTGTGCGAACGTGAGTGCAACCTGCAACATTGAGGAAGGTATAGGTAACAATGGGGCGGGCCTCGATATTCCGGGTTGCGAAATTCCCGATCTCGAAATTCCCACGGTCTCGAAACAAAGAAAATGCTCGATTGCTTGGTAAGATGATACGCCGTGTTTAAAAATCCGATGCCACTAATTAACCTCTCCGCTTCACGAGTTCTTCTGTCCAAGTCGTTTCAGCGAATGAAAGCCACATTTCAGCGGCCGTTAGGCTTAGCAGAGCGGACACCCCGGCGGAACAGCATGGTGGCCAGTTTATTATCAGGTTACTCCATGTTCGGTGTTTGCATTATTATATCCATGTTAGTCCAAGTTCGCTGTTGGCATTTTCACGCTCCCGATGTGCATTTTAGTGCTCTTTCACATGCCCGTTTGCTTCGAAAATAGACAAAGCTAAGGGCAACCGAGCCCCGTAGGTTCCAAATGGGTCCGTTTTGTCTCCGTTAAAAATACGGACGACAAAAACGTTCGTGTGAAACAGGCAGCTTATTTTCAAACAGGGGACCACGAAACTAACCTATAGCATAGGTCAGCAGTATATATAGGTCTCACGTGACCATAAACTATAACGTCGCTTCGTTTTGTGTTGCTCCAGCGCGTCCGCCCTGCCTTTCGCTAAAATACGCAGTAATTCGCTAAAACACTTCGATGAACATCGAAAACACAATCGAACCTAGCACGTTTTTTATCCTACTTTGGAACACGGTCATTCTCCGACCTCACAGATATAAGCTTCAAGTTTGCAATTTACGATTTTGATATTGTGGATTTTGAGATCTGGGATTTTGAACGCTGGGATATCGGGGCGTACGCTTTGCTGGCGTGGCACGGGACGTTAATCAGACATCATCTTTGGAAGAATTCGGAGGGTGTGGGCTATTCCTGGCACCTTTTCATCAAACGGCGTGCTTTAATCGGACCATACAACGAGGCTTTGTGAGGCTTAATTGCTGCGTGTGACCTTGGCATGTTTCATCGCTACACTATACGTTCCATTCCACACTTGGCCGCTCATTTAGTTCACACAGTAGTGCGTTAGCGTTTTCGCGGCTATGAGTTGCACAAAACGTACGTGCACGTTTCTCGATGGTGTCCCTCCCGTGAAGGACACTAGAAGGACACGTGAAGTATATGTATCGCGTATGTACGGGTGTCGGACGCCATTCGTTACTGTGGGCCTTTTGTGGTTCGCTCAATTTAGGATTCTCGAGAATGCCGCCAGGGTCCCCGAGATGATTAGTGGGACCTTGGACGGCGCCCTTGACCGTCGTGAACGGAAGTGGCGACTCATCAGTACCCACTATATGAGAACCAGCACATGCGAGCCGGTTTACGCCGGCGCAGTCGTCGTTAATGATATCGTGAGTGTCCCGGTTTCTTCAGCTGCAACTCTCTCCTGCTTTCTCGTCTGGACATCCGTCGTGTGTATCTTGTATTATCCGGAAGTGCTTGAGAACATTGCAAGGAAATGGTTCTAAAAGCCAATAAAAAGGGCAGACTGGAAGACAAGCAAGGGCAAATAACAGGCCTAGGCAGAATTCCCGTCGAAGCGTAACGATACCCTTGTTGTCGTTGTCGTTTCTTGTGTGTTTTGAAATGAGAAGGTGTGATCATGTGTACCGCGATGACGCTGGGTACGTATATGCCACGATATCCCAGCGTTCAAAATCTCAGGTCTCAAAATCCCAAATTGCAAAATGAAAGCTTTTGTCTGAGAATGACCGTGTTTCAAAATAAGATATCACTGCGCAACGTGCAGGCTTCGCGTGTTTTCGATGTCGACCGGTGTCGGAATGAAACGCACATTTTAGTGACGTTAGGCTTCGGACGCGCTGGGGCAACACAGAAAGAAGTGAGTCCTACATAGGATAGTCCAGGTTTGTTGACAACTGGTCCCCGAGCATGTTCCAGGCAGTGCCGATTTGGGATTTTGAACACGTGGATTCTTAACCGTGGCATTTTGTGTTATGGCAGGATAGGACGTCACCATGTCGACTGGTCATCGGGCATACAATGCTGCAAGGTATTTTAATATGTACTTTCAATTTACTAAGCACATTGAAGAGACGGATGAGGGCAGAAGGGTGACTAATCTAGCGCTGTGATTGACATTATGTCCCTGACACGCGGTCAGTAAAATAAAGCATAGTAAGCGCTAAATTCTGGCTTTTCCTGAATATGTAACCCTGTATTGAGGCAAGTCGCGTTCGAAGTTCGAGAGTTAAGTTATTCTTTGCAATGTTCAAAAAGCAAACTGTTACAGTTACGACGAAGTAGGGGAGTTATTTCGCTACCCTTGGAGAGGTTGAGCCAACCACTCCATATTCTTCTTTGTTTTTAGTAAAATTAAGTAAAACCTTACGTTAAGAAGAAGATCCTTGCCTTCTTATATTCTCCGTGCCTGCGTTAGAATAGTTGGCATGGCTAAGCTACTTCAAAAGGGTCTATACCACAGCTAGCTAGCTTGTGCAAAATAGTAACTGGGATATCTTTTCTTTAATTGTAACTTGTTATAGACAGAAAGTTAATGGTTTAGTTTCTTTACAGTTAGCGTTTCAGAAACGAAAGCCGAGTAAATATCACCTGCCCGTTAGACCAATTTGCTATCTGAGTTATCGACAGTAAGCTCTCGCTGCTTCCGTCCAAATACTTCCCTTCTGCCACTGAAAAGTCGTTCAACAGGAGAACTGGGACTTCTTTGTCATAACGTTCAAAAGCACGTTCGGGCTCCGATGCGTAGAAAAAACATGTCCTACCAGAATGGTCACATTTTACAGTTACTTTCACCAAAAGTGTTGCCTAGTTTACGAGTTACGTTTACAGAAAAACAATCCGCTACTGCAACTATAGTCACTTTTTTCAGTAAATTGTCTACAGCGCAAAGACCAATTATCGTAAAGTTTTTCAGCAACTCTATAACTGCATTGTCAAGTTCCTTGTAAGCTTAGTTACTACCCAAGACTGGTTATCAGTGAGCACATCTGTTTTTATGTCTGCTCTAATCTGTCTCTTCAGCTGTATGAATCTTATTTATCTATGTTAATCGAACCCGCACCTTTTGATTGCGCGATTTCGATGAAGTGCGCTAACCGTTACGACACGCTGGCACGGCTTACCGACGACTTGCCAGGGGCCTCATTCACCGAACAGGACCCTCCTTCATATTCTCTCCTACATGTTTTCTTATCCACATACACACAGGAACACGACACCAAACGGTTAATAATTGGGGGTTTACGTCGCGAGACAACTTAAATCATGAGCGACGCCACAGCGGGTTCTTTGCCCACCTGAGGGTTCTTTAACGTGCGTTCTTTAACGTCCCTCGCGGAAGACGGCATGTCTAAGCAACTTGTACCCTGCCACCAAGTTGTTGGCGTCCTCGGCCGGGTTCGAACCCACGATCACGGGATCAGAAGGCGAACACGCTACCGACTGAGCCACCGAGGCCGGTCGACACCGAACGGGGCGGCGGCATCTGGTGAACATGATGGAAAGTACCTGTTCTGAGGCAAAAGCACAGAGACAGAGGAACACAGTACACGCGGATCGTCCTAGCGCCCCCCTAAGGGCCCGTACCCACATGCGGTGCACGTGTGCGGAAACCGCCTGCGGGTTGCCGCTATACCGCCTGCGGATTCCGCGGCCGCCGCGCGGCTCTCAAGATACGAGGGTGGCTCCATAAGTTTCCGGCCCGACCAACTTTTAATAGTCATAGAGACGAAGCAAGTGTATCACTTTTCGACGTAGTCACCCTTAACTTCGATGCACTTTTGACACCTTTCAACCAGCATTCTTATACCCTTAAAAAAATAGTCCGAAGTTTTGTCCGCAAAATGCTGGAAAACTGCCTCTTGCACCTCACTATCGTTTTGAAATCTCCGTCCTCTGAGATCCTTCTTCAAGTTTGAGAACAGGAAGTAGTCACTCGGTGCCAAGTCTGGACTGTAGGGTGGGTGGTGGATTTTTTCGAGGCCGCACTCCTTCAGTGCAGCCTTGGCAACAGAAGCCGTGTGGACAGGGGCATTGCCCTGGAGCAACCGGACACCTCGACTCAACTTGCCGCGCCTCTTTTCCTTGATGGCGTCTCGCAGTCGGTGCAGGAGTGAAGCATAATAAGTCGCATTCACTGTGGTGTTCCTCTCTTTGAAGTCGATGAGGAGGATTCCGTGACAATCCCAAAATATCGTTGCCATGATCTTCTTTGTGGATAGTGTGACCTTGGCTTTTCTTGGGGGTGCTTCATCTGGTTTGCGCCATTCCATCGACTCCTTTTTCGAAAGGGGATCATAGTAGAGCACCATAGTCTCATCCCCTGTGACAATTGACTTCAATATTTATTTCGTTCTCTTGACAGAGCTCCAAAAACTCTTTGGCACAGACGACGCGCTGTTGATTTTCAACTGATGAGAGAAGTCGTGCCATCCATCTCGCACTGACCTTTTTCATGTGAAGGCCCACGCCGATGATGCGAAAAGCGGTTGTTTTGGAAAGCCCCAGCCTTTCTGAGATTTCCTTCACCTTCAGATGCCTGTCGCTCAGCACTTCCTCCTAGACAAGACACAAATTTTCTTGTGCCACCACTTCCACTGGACGACCATCGCGTGGGTCGTCTTCAATGGACTCTCGCCCCAGTCGAAACTGCTTAGCCCAGTCTTTCACCGTTGTGTACGACGGAGAGACTTCCCTGTACACGTTGTCCAGCCGCGCTTTAATTTCTCTAGGCGAAAGTACCTCTTTTGTCAAGAATTTTATCACAGCGCGGTACTCGATTTTTTCCATTTTAACTGAAGAGTGCACCCTGGCTGTTTGAAATGCCGCTCTCCAACCAGCAAAAGCATGAAGAGGGTTGAGGGTGGTGCTCCGGCCCTCCAACAGAAGGCGCCACACGTCCTTAATCGCATTTTCAAATTCGCGTGCATTTTCTAACTCGGGCCGGAAACTTATGGAACCTCCCTCGTACCGGCGCTGACGACGCTGTCAACGTGCTGCAGACTGTGTGGGAGGCTGGAAGAAAACAAAAGTGTGACGCAGTCTCCGTTGACCACCTGAGTGGTCGACGATGCGCAGCACGCCGCTAAAAATCGTGCATTGCGCGGTCCAGGGAAAGCGGAACGCGGAGGCGGCTCCTCCCGCAGCGCGGCAAGACTTTTCCGCCCCGCACACGCGTTTTACCGCGCGTATTTGCTGCGTGTGGGTACGCGGCCTGACACCCCTCCAAAAATCTTGCAAGCCCTCCATTGGGGGTGAAACCTTGTACTTGTTCATTGCTTCTGGTAATGATCTCTTCCGTCTGTTGAAGAGCAACTGATTACTATAAGGATACTGATACTTAAGTGACTATGACTTTGATTATGTTGATTATGATCAAAGTCATGTAGCCCAAATTTTCGATCGACTTTGAACGACATATTTGGGCCCAGCGTGTACATATATAAACAGACTGCAAGCAAGTTGGTGGGGTCTAGTTGTATATGCATATCTTCCCAGGCTCAGGGAAATGTTACAAACAACCGGTAAGAGTCACCGGCCTTTACTTGCAGTGACAATTAACTTCTACCCAATTGCGCTCTCACGACTGCAATAACATAATCGATTTTGCTTTTTATTTCGTGCTGCGTTATTTTATTTCCATATGAGGTCAATTATGCCAGTAATCCGCAGGTTCATATTTGTGCAATATGTAGGTACGCAACCTTCGAGAAGTGATTATGTCACTGATCGTGCACCTTTTCTGGACTCGTTGGCCATGAGACAGGGCGGGAATTTCGCGCATCCATCTGAGATTAGGGCGCCCTCCTTGTCTGTATTATCGGCCATCGATAAACAGAAGCGAGGGTCAACGACGGGACAGCCAACTGCCGTTAGAAGGCAACGAGCCCCACTCCAGTCCTTGTTCCAAACGTGTTTTTCTTACATGGTCGCCATTTTGTGACGTCACCGACGATTGCTATCGCCGACGCTTTCTTATTCAAGAGCTGAGCGATGGTCAACAGCTTGGGGCAAGGATTATGAGTAGGGTAATTGACTAGTCGGTGTTACGTATCTGCCGCCGCACCGCGTCTTTGATTCAATTTGGCACCGTGATCGATTCTTAAGGTGGTTCGACTTCGATAAATAATTACCGCCGCCCTCGAAGACGCTGTCTTTCGTAGCAGCTTTCCTGAGATGTTGACAAAAAAAAATAAATAAAAGTAAACGAAGGTAGAAATGTATACATAAGGAAACGCTCATGGACTTGGTGGCAGGGTGCCATCCCTTCGGGACAAGAAGAAAATGCCATCACGAAAATTATGGTACTATCTCTAGGCTCCGGTTATAGATGTTGCTTAGAGCGATCGCCTCTTGCTTAAACTTGGCAAAGTTTCATCTCCTCTAACTGCGGTATGCGCTGTCGTTGAGGATGCGGAGCGTATATTCTCCAAGAAGTGCTTCAAGTGCGAGAACGAACCATCGTGGCGTCCTCGCGTGGGATCGCGTGGAATTATGGTTAGCCCTCCCTGATAACTCGGTACAATAAAAAGGATTTTGGGGGGGGGGGGAGGGGGTGCTGGCCCGTGCGTGCTGGAAGTGCCTGCAATGCACGTGCATGCTCTAAAAGTTCTTAGACAAACAGTCTCATCTGAGGTAGACGGGCAGAACCAGTCTCACCTGCGATTCCTCCTCATTTCTACTTCTACTAATGCAGACATATATTGTCCACATTGCTGGGGTCGGACACACGTCTCCACCTCCCATCCGTCCCATTTCTTTTTGCTCACTCAGATCGTCTGTTTTGCAGTTTGCCATTGTCTCTCCCGGCCACTTCCAAACAAACCCAACTAACGCTTTAACAACGTTTGTTGTCAGCTCGCGAAACGAGTTCGTCTTCGGTGTGACCCGCTGAAGTTTACAAAATATTTTCTAAATTGACAGAAAATTTCGCGCGCTAACTACCCAAATACGTTCCTCACAAAGTTGTTGTGACGGAAAAGCTTGAAGCAAGCGCGCAGTACTGAGGGTAGGTGTTTTGACAAGAACAGTTAGACGGCCCTTTAAGGGCGCTCTAATTAATCGATTACGGCAGCCGTTTAAGGTCACCCACATCAACCAGCCACCGCCCTCCTAACCCATAAAGGAAAGAAGAAAAAAAGTAATATCTGAAAACCCACGACCCTGTCAAACGGAAGACCGACTATATACACGCACGTAAAAGAAACGTGTTGAGATCAGGTGTGTCACGGTTAACATATCAGCAATGCTGAGTATTTCTCTTTACGATTTCTTGGCATCCGCTCGCTAGTTGCGTCCTTCAACGACATCAGCTTAAGATTGAAACGGTTAACTTCTCGAGATAAGCGTTGAATCTGATCACATTTCTTGAGAGACGTCTGTAGCAGGTACGAACGACATTCTCGTCGCTGTGTTGAACACCCAACGCATTCGTGACCCTCCTTAGGCCTGCGCCCTACGTCACACAAGGAGGCCTGCTGCTACAACTGTTGGTGCTGCTATGACGTCAATGAAAGAGCGAACAAGAGAAAAGCACGAAGCAGCTCTCAAAGGTCACGCAGGCCTCAGTGCGTAACGTAGGGCGCAGGCCTTCTGCTATATCTATTCGCTGCGAGATCGACCTATAGGGCGCGACACTGTCACCTTTCTAGTGCGGATAACACGCCGTCCGATGTTCGGAGTTGATGGTTCTTTTCCGTAATTCTTATGTATATTCACCGGAAGATCACTTGTGCCGCGATGGTGCGATACTGTTCGGTTCCACAATGCTCCACCTACTGCACTGAACGCGGAATAAACGTGTAAAAACAGACGACGCGAGGGAGCTATCCACACTTACGGTAGTTAATTGTTTCTCCGCAGCGCGCCGACATCGTTCGATCTCGGAGCGAATAGGAGGCGTTGCCTCCACCCTTTGTAGCCAAGCGTCCTATAGCGTTCGTCCTTGCGTTCGTCAGGTGCGTTGTTCAAATCCCGCCGCTATCTGGCTTTTGGACGACTGCCACATTTCAATTCGTCTTTCTCTGGCGGTTTCTGCAGTTATTGGACAGCGTAAAGATTGCAATCTATTGGATCGCGACTCGTTCAAAAGGAATATTGGCACGCAAATGTTGCTTTCGCAAAACCATCACGCTATATCCGATTACGTACGCAAAGGCCATAGCGTGCGATGCACTAAAACTAACAAGTTTCGCATTTTTACGAATCGGACGTGCCGATTGCGTTAATTATGTAAATTAGCGTACTTAGAGAGAATAGAGAACTAATGGACCTTTGTCACATACGCGTCGTATCCTATCGGCTCTCCAGCGAACCACGCTCGGAGCGCTTCAAAACAAGTCCACGTGTGTAGCACAAAGGACGTGCTCGCGACGTTCGTGTGGTCTCCCCACTGGTCCCCACTTCAGTCGTCCCCATACTGCGCCACCTAATGCAGACGGAGATAACCCTCTCCGGCGCCTCAAGGTCATGCGCATGCGCATAAGCCGTTGTGAAAAAGGTCCATTAGTTCAAACTATCTGGTCACGGCTCTCTGCGATACATTGGACGAAACCTGACTTTTTGTAGGTGCCTTCGTATCACGCCACATGAATCGGAGATTTGTTGGTACCCGGGAATCACTTATTAATTTATATTAATTTACATTATATTTATATTATTATTATATTTATATTAAATAATATTATATTAATCATTTAATCTTAGCATTTGGAATCATTCCGGAAAGGCCAGCTCCAGCCTGTATAGATATGCCAGTTCATCCTTCTTCCTGGTGCTTGCTTATAGTATAAAACGAAAGATAATGACGTAGGAGTTGCGTTACATCCACAATCACCTCCGTATCTTCGTACCTGTGAAGTGGAGTACGTGAGTGCTCGCACACACGCAAAATTGTCTTGCGTCAGTGCAGATTAGCTCATTAAGTTCATTAACGTTGGTCACGCGTTCCTACACCGTATCTGGATAGCCTCCTCACCAGACTTCACCTGTATGCACTTTGTAGGGTGCCACAGGATATCGAGTACGAACTGTTCAGCTGTGAACAATAGACACAGCAAGGTGAAGTGCTGTACGGAAGGCCTTGGACAGACACAGTAACTGTCCTCTTGATATAAAGAAAGTACTCTGTAACTGGCAAGCCGTCTATCAGGAAGCTGTGTTGAACCCTGCGATTTCCTTCCTCAGGAAACAGTACTATCGTGGAAAACGCACCCGTCTAGGTATCCGGCCAAGACCCTAAGGATGTCAGCACGTGCATTTGCCTTTTCCCGAAGGCTAGAGACTTGTGCCGACGGGAGGAGAGGGACTGGTCAAGTATGATCCCCTGAGGACCGGTGTGAGATCACTGCGCATCGCGCATCCTCAGACTTCCAACTGGAAATCCGGAACCCCCTTCCGGTAAAACGGCAGGGAGACTTTTTTTTTCTTTTTTTGAGAGGGTAATTCATTCCGCGCTGCGATAGGTATTTAATTACGATACAGGAAGGATTCTTGAAGTACTATTAGGTTGGCCATTGCGTTCCTGACGTCCATAGGCAGATGTCATCAGCATACATGCTGATGCGGACGCGACGGGAAAGCAAGTGAACCTCGTTGAATAACAGGGTCTCAGAACTCCTCCCTGCGGTATACTCCTGATGGCTGAGAATGAGAATGACTGGACGACCAAGAATCCCGAAAGTTGCTGCTGTTTGGTGTCATGTTTGAAGAGATTCAAGAAACTGACCAGGTTGTAATAGAGCTTTGCATTTACACATTTGGAATATCTCTAATAGCTATTTGTTATTGCAGCATATACTCGACTTACCGAGCCTTTACTTACTGGAGGAAGCAGTCAAAATGTATGGAATTGTATCAGATTCGGTGTAAATTAGATACGGGTTATCGTCATTGTCAGGATGTAGTTATTGTAGTATAGATGCAAAGACAAGCATGGCAAGATGGCGCCTAGCAAAGGGTAACGACATGCCTATGGCATAAAAATATTGCTTTTGTTAAGGCGGAGATTAACGATTAACGGTTGCTTTTGTTACGTGAATGGGCGAATGGCGCAGGGATACGTAATGTCTATGCATATCGTATCGATATGTAAAACCCCTCACCTACCTACCTACCTACCTCGGACACCCCCCAATGTCGGACAGGTATCCCTACGTCGGACACAGGTCTCCCTATCTCGGAAGCAGGACAGGCTTTGATTTTTCTTTGACAGTAAGCAGTACTTTGAGAGGAAGTAGGACAGGCTTTGTGGCTTCGATTTTTTCAATGTCAGCTTTACTGTATATAACAGGGATGTGCCGAGGGAATCCGCGAATCATCGAATCCTAGGCAGGGATTCGAGATTCGGGAATCCGAATCGCAGTGTCCAAAATGGCGAATCGAATCCACCAGCCACGTTTGTTTGTTTCTTTTTAGAATTGGCGCCTCAGGAGTCCGCCGAAAGCCTTGATTGGTCGGCGTGTGTTTTCTTGTTTGATTGTTTACACATTGTTCTCATGTGGCGAAGTTCCCCATTCATCATCATTAATTTATCTGTTGTTGTTGTTGTTGTTGTTGTTCTGGACTGAAAGAGTTCCGGCAGGAACTCTTAAGTTCAAATTTTAAAAGTAACATGGTTTTGCTTTTGATTTGTGGTTTGTTTTGTGAAAACAATTCAGACTCGAGAATTATGTATTTCCTGTATAGCCGGTGAACAACACGTTAAATAAATTACACTTAACCAGAAGTATATGGTATATTTTGTCCTGAAAATGAACTATTATTGAATTTGTTTATACCGCATTCTGCTTCAAAACACTTTTCAGTATAAGTGTTTTTTATCTGGCTTTTTAAACTCTTTTTATGGAAGGATTCGAAGGATTCGAAAGATTCGTAAGATTCGTGGATTCGCAGAACCTTCCTTGGATTCGGATTCGGAAAATTCTGGATTCGCCCCATCTCTAGTATATATGCTGAGAAAGACCGTCGCCTCTTTCTCTTCCTGAAGTAACCCGTGGGCTTTTTCCGAATGGGGGTTTGTGTACTTCCTTGTCAACCTAGGTTGTTAGCATGTGTTGTTGTTACCACATGTGTGCACAGTTTGCTTAGAAATCTTCCAACAGTGCATTGCATGGAAACTTTCGAGTCTGTATCCTATATAGCCTGTATACTGCAAATGCACAAGAGAAAGCTTGCGGAAAGGACGCTAGAAAGAAGCCTTGGACAGGGAAGAGGAATATATGCATACCAGTCACCTCCACAAGCATCAGGTGAAGTTTGGAAATCGATGTTGAAATTTAACATTGCGCTGGTTAAACACGGTCCATTAAGGCAACATCCCAGCAGTTTTAGCCTCCAACACTAAACAACAACAATAATAATCTGATGTGAATTTATTAAATTAATTTAATAAGCGTGCATGTTACTGCGTGCTTTTCCTTATACCCGGTTCTCTAACTAAGGACACGTTTTGGCTGCACCGCGAGTGTTTGACATTTATCGGGAAGTTCCACTGTATTACGGATACTATACACGTCGTACATTACCCAAATGACGAATCGAGAAAGCGCAAGACATGATCCATCTTGCCTACCTGTCATGTGTGTGTCACGTCCATCTATTTCATTCCCACCATATCCAACATGTAATAATGTATTGATACCGCAACACTGTGAAACATCTCTCGTCACCACCATCATGTCACATCGTGTTCAATAAAATTATACACGTATCGTCGTCACACGTCTTCGTAGGCAGAAGGCAATGCACTCTGTAACTGGTGTTCCGCGACACAAGGCATATATGGTACGGAAGGAGAGTGCCGTGGAAACCAAATGCCGGTTTCCGGTTGTCGACCCGTGCGAGGCCATCCGCCTCCTCGGCTGCGGTCCTTCATGCTTTGCTGCATCACACACACACACACTCTCTCTCTCTTTACTTTCCTACCTATCAACGTTCCGCTTGAACCTATGTACCATAAGGAAGCCGTGCAGGAAACTTCTACACTGGAAAAACACCATTTTTGGTTCGTGGGTGTACTGCACATACAGTGGTCTACTGAAATTGCGATACTGATAGCGTGGCAAATGAAAGGTAAAACTGTGGTGTAAAACTGGAACGGAATAGTAAAACAATCGACCTTCCAGAAATCTGCCAGTTTTCCTGTCCTCCTTATCCCGTAGACCTTTTAGAACATCCCCATAGTTTTCTGCAATCATCGTCATCATCTCAGACAGCACAGTTGGTGATACGATGCCAACTCACCACCTCCCAATCTGACATCGCACGGCCTTCAAGCTGCCATCAACTGGAGAGCAGCCCATCTTTACAACAACATCATATTCGTTCCATTGCATTCCTGAGTGAAGCTGCTGCTGGTGTGTTGACGCCGTTAGAAGTAACGTCGGAACCGAAATCGATACTTTTTTTCGGTATCGAAGTGCAGATCGCGGTACTTTTTTTAAATGGGTATATTGGAAAAGTATTTCTGTTACAAACTTACGGTAACGCGATCTCCGCATCGTTACCGATACCTTCATGGTGTCTCCCACCCTTTCTTCGCCGGTTATATTCCTTACTTTTATTCGTTGTCACTGGTCCGCGCCAGGCGTACCAGTGACAAGGACAGCTTCCCGAACGTTCACCCCAGTTCCCTCAGCGGAACGTCTGTACAATGTCTGTGAACATAACACTTAACAAGAAAGCGCAGATAACCGACTTTGAGCGCCAGCTATTGCTAAAAGTCAATAAACATGTCTAAGCTGTATAATAAATATTGTTTTCTTGTTGGTTTTTTGCGCAACTGTCTTCTCCCAATATTCCTTTCCTTTTTTTTTTCTTTTAACAAGTGGAGTGTTCACCAAAGCGAGATTTCGATGTTGCAGATTCCCTGCGACTTCTTCGTACTTTCGCCAAATAAGTATCGAATAAGGTATTGAGTCACTTTTTTTAACAACGGTTGCGGTACTTCTTTACCTTAAAATGGAAGTACCGATCCCACTGCTGCTGCCTTTTATATTCAAGTGTCATCATTCAATTGGGTTACCAAAGCTTTCCAAGTGAAATCAAACAAGAAACTGAGAAACATGAATGTCAGATATCAAACAACGGACTTTCGGATGGATGAACGAAACTGTAATGCACAGGCTGAACGGAACAGCACAACCTCGTCGTGTTAAAGCTACACATGAACATCAACATCAAATACAAGATGCTGATAACATGAGGAATTCCACCGCTGGAGCTTCGGTACATCCCCCTTGTTAGAGGAGTGACGGCTGAAGGGGTTGAGTATGTTCACAGTAGAACACAGTGGCATGCGAAACTGCATAAGTCAGTTTCATGATGTGGTCAGTGAACTCTTATTGAGATATTTCACTGTAAAGGAGGGCGTACGTATGTGTACGGCATGACACGCTAAATTGTCTGTAGAACCGTTTCGGTTGTGGATACGAAAGAACGTATAAATACGTGCATTCGTATAGGAAACCAGGAACACTAGGCATACTAATGTATAAACTGAACATTCACGTATCGGCATTTACGGAAAAGTTCTGGAGATCCATGCCCCGTCGTTGTTACAACGTACACAAAGCGTGTTTACGACGACCACGGCTGTTTACCCTCGACAAGGTTAAGGCCGCTTCCGTGGCGGAAGCAATTTATTCTGACCCATCCCAGCTTAGAAAGTGCTTTAACTTATTTCGATTCTATTCAATATGCATGGCTTTGGCGGGATTTACTGGCACGTTGCGATGCAGAGAGCCGTGAAATAGAGCAATGCCCGCATCCATGCGAAAACAAAAATGGTTTTCCCCTCCGCACCTTTTGTTTACCCATCCCACCCCAGCTTACACCCAGCTCACCCGTTCCTGGTTGAAAGTTTCGGTTTTTGCGAACGGAAATTTTTATTTAAATATAATGCTAGCTAGCAGCCGGCCAGATCGAGCATGCGTAACTCCTGATACCCAAGCGGTCCATGCCGTAATTTTTGCTGAATTAGTTGTATATCAAATGAATTGACAGATATTGCTGAGGGCGAAAACAAATAATCGGCAAACATGTCGGAAAGACAAATAAAATCATTGAGCAACAATACATAATTGGGAACCTCACTCATCGGCTTCTTCATTTCTGCCTTGTGGGACGTTTTCTTTTTCTTTTTTTTTTAAGAAATCTCGATTTATAGGATAAAAATATTCTAAATTTGCCTTGGTTGCTTTTTGGTATTTGATGTTGAGCACATCTTGTTTAGTTATCAACACCCCATGTCATTGTCATCTATTTATTGCTTTTGGAAACTTAAAGCAACGTAGTTTTCCAATGAAAAATTGCGACGCACACTTCATTATTCTTCTAAATAACCATCACCCCAGTGATTTACAATGATATTCCCAATTTGTATCTCGTCGCATCGTATGTGTCATTGCAGAGCTTACATTTCATTCTTATTTTCGCGTTAGTGTATTTCTCATTTACCCGACAAAATCCGCCGAGTCAACTGAAATTACTTCAGAAAAACTGCCATTTCCCTTCAAAAGAACAAGTCAGTCCCTACTCCGTGATTTTTCTTTCTTTCTTTCTTTTTTTTTGCGCGCATTTCTGAACGCTGAATTTTCATCTGCACATGATGTCACGCGGACATAAGTGCAACCTCGCAAAGAGCACCAAGGTGTATTCAATCGACGTAAAAAACATGTACGCACTATTGTGCGCCTATGACATAGAGATACCTCTGCAACATCGGAGCCCTCGCACATTCGATGCACAAGAATAGTGTCACATTCGTTGCACTGACCTGAACTTAAAAAGATGAACCAACAGAACCGTGGAAACACGACACACACCTTTTTGACGTTTCCTCTGCACCGATGAACTCCAACGGCGCGCGTACCAACTTTGAGAAACGGGCGAAATTTCTCCGGCTTCCGCCCTTCCGCCGCGTGGGGCTCGGCAGGCGAAGGCGAGGAGGAAACCCGAAAGAAGAAGGTGAGAGGGGGTCGCTGCTCCCTGGGGGCGGGAAGGGCACAAAAGGTAGGAAAAGAGAGTGGAAGAGAGGGAGGGGCCGGGCCACCATTCTATCTCTCGGCATGGGAAAGGAACTGCGCTAGGAAGTCTGCGTTCGTTTTGAAGACGGCGAAAAAAAAAAATAAAATAAAGGAAAGATGCATTGCGGGCAGAGCACGGTCATGGGGTCACTGCCGGCGAAAATATGACCGTCAGGTCGTGCGCCGTAGCTACAGCAGCTTGTTATGTTTCTCAAAATGACCATTATTACGTGTGGCGCTCCTGTTCGATAACAGGAAATGGCGGTGGTGAGGTCACCCACTTTGAAAGATGCAAAGTGAGAGTTTTACTGCGGATACTTGTATTGAAAATTGTAATTGACCACTAGCTGATTTTTTCTAGTCACCTCACTCGCACCAACTATATACCAGAAAGGCCCACAAGACAAGTGGCACCACACGTAATTTGCATCGATCGCACCTTAATTATCACGATGCTTGGTGCTCATTGTCAGGAAAACATGCCGTCAAAAAAAAAGAAAAAGTCTTCGTAATGTACAATTTTGTGAAACTCGGAAACCCTATTCGAAGTCTCGATCCCCGTGATTATGTTGACTGGAAGCTCTTTTTTTGACATAGAGAAAAGAAAAGAAATGAAAAACAAGTCGCTGTCTTACATGAATACTCAGAGTCATGCTTGGGAGGTCGGCAGACCCACGTTACGAGCTTTTGCATTAGGACTCAGTGTGCTGCGTTCCCTCACTCGTCGTCACTTGCTGTTACGCTTAATGTTACGTTCGATGTGTAAACGCCGTAATGTTTCTGTGTATTCTACTCTCACTTGGGGGGAAGAACAGGCAGTAAAGTGCAAATATTTATTCTCCCTGAATGAAAAATGCCGTTCCCTTCACACGAACACAAAAGGAACGGGACTCATTGGTTGCGTCATTAGTGATTTATGAGCGAAAGAACAGTCTGCAATTTACCCTTTCCCTCTCCCTGTCCTTCTCAAGAAGCGCGACAATGCGGAAAGGCCTCTGATTGGTCTCCTCAAACGATCACCGGCGATGATTGGACAAATCGCTTGAGGCGACCAATGAGAGCTCGCTCTGCATTGTCGACCTTCGGAGAGGGAAAATGTTAATTTCGGTTCCTTTCGATCATATATATCGCGAATGCCGCAAACGATGAATTCCGTTCCTTTTGTGTTGGTATCAAGGTAACGGCATCTTTGAAGGCATGCTTTGCCCTTCGAAGTGCGATTCTGGTTTTCGTTCACTGCCATGTGCTGTTTAGGTTGCTATTAACGTTGAAGACATGGAAATTACTTTGATTGTGGTACAAATAATATTCACGCAGTGCATTAACTTTGAAACACCAAATGTACGGTGAATGCGATGTGGGCGAAGCCCTGGGCAGTCAACCTATATACGGACCACGTTATGGCGGCAAAGTGAGAATTCCCATAATGCCGATAGTAAACCGAAGCGTAAAGCCAACATCTGCTAGATAGCAGAAGGCCTGCGCCCACGTGAGACAGCGTCACACAGGAAGGCCTGCTGTGGATGCTGCTATGACGTCAATGAAAGAGCGAACAAGAAGAAAACTCGAAGCAGCTCGCAAAGCCAGGCAGACCTCCGTTGGTGACGTAAGCGCGCAGGCCTGATACTATCTAGGAAGTGTTGGTAAAGCAGGGATTGAGGAAGTTAGTGAATGCACTGCCCTTCGACCTACTTCGGCTAGACTCGCTCATGAGCATGCTAAATACATGCTCACTGTGGCCAGTGAGTGGAACATGCGCATGAGTAACTCATGTTTATCCATGAAGGCCGAGTGAGCAAGAACATACGAGCGTGTGTGAGAAAACTAGCGCGACTGAGCATGCGAGCATGAAAGACTCAAGACTGGACTTCATTCTTGTCGAGTGAGCACCGTGTGGCGTGTCAAAGGAATAAGGAGCTCAGAGAAAGGACGATTTTTCAACATTAAGCTCCAGGCATGTGCGGAACCACTTCACCGTCGCAGCGTCTCACTTAATCCCTATCACGTCAGCTCAATTCTCCTCGCATCAACATTACGCTCTTGGCAAGCTTGAGATCAGTGAGATGAGGCGGCAAACGACGGCAGGCGGCAAATGCTCAGCGCGACATTACGCTCATTAACCCAGTCACACCCGGAATACGGAGTGACTGGGACTCCGTCATGAGACACATATTTCCGAACCTTTGAATCGGGGATTGTAAAGCGAAAGGGTCGCCACGAAGTCCTCTTGATGATAAAAGAGTCCGGACTTCCCATGGTGCACACAACAAGACTTTGCAGACTTTGCCAAGAAGAGGCTGAGCAATCACCTGCGATGGTTCAGCACTGTACTGGACATGTCAGAGTAGCGCGGCACGACAATGGAGGAGTGCCTTGTGGAGGGCATCGCCGAGCCACCCATTGGCACAGGTGGTACCCTTAGCAGCAGTAGGGTGTCCAGGTAATATTCTCGGCTCGTGGAAAAGTGAACGAAACTTCCGTCGACGCTTCCATGTTCTCTTCAAAGCGTATCTTCTATGTGTATATCCTCCATGCTCATGCTGCTATGCTGGACAACTTTCACCAGAAGTTGCGCAATCCTGTGCATAATCCTGGCGCCCTTCTGTTGGGCATTGCTAGTCGAACTGCTTGCTGCCAAGCCTTCGGCTTTCGGCGTTTGTCGGAGGAACCTGAGGTCCGTACCGGAATCCCTTGACGTATACGTTGTACACCCTATAACGCAGCATACAGAATGTGTGGAAGAGATCTTCCGGGGAGAAGCACCGTGGCGGTCCTGTGATTCCATCCAGAAGTGGCAAGAGGTCTTCCGCTTCCTCTATGCATACTGTTAGTTATCTGGAATTCTTTCGCTCTTGAATCCATTGAACTTGAGTAGGATAAAAGAACGAGGCGAGAAAGCACGTACGCCGGAAACAGTTGTATCAGGCACTGCATTGTAAGGCTTATGCGATAACGGCTCTTTTAACCCGATGGCCGTGATTGTATCAGCTACCAGTGACCGTGGTATTTTAATCTCTGGCGATATTGCAGATACTATATGTGGTTTTCTACATCCAGGTAATTGCAGTCCAACCGTGGCGACTAATTCGCTTACTCCAACTGATTACGTAATAGTCTACCATACTGAGGGATAAGACAACATAAAACGAAAGATATAGATCAATTTGTCTCGAGAATTATGATGGACTGATTGCAGAGAAACGAAGAAGGGAGTGTAGCGCGGTACCTGAAGCGTTAGGCATTATCCTCCTTTATCTTTCCCTTCCCATCCTATTCCCTTGCTAGCATACCATAATCGTCGATTGCTGCACACCATCACACACGGCGTTTTTGTTTCTTTCCCATTGACTGCGGTTCGCTGACAATGAGCCTTACCTACTGACTCCACTTAGAGTCACTAAATAAGCTACGCTTCAGAGTATCGACACTGAGTTCCAGGAGCGAGCATGCGCCATCTTGTTTCGGCGCCACGCTATGCACGCGCACTGCGTACGTTAGCGCACGATGCCATCTATCGTGCGCGGGTGAAATGTTCATTTCGTTTGCAAGCAGCAGTTGACGGCTTTGAGCTCACATTGACATCCTCGGGACGCTCTGGTTGACAATAGATGGATTATCGCGCAACAATCATATACGCTTCTCTATCCCACAGGGAGCATTACGTTAGCCGTCTTTGATCCTCAAATGGGGATGGTACGGGTGTGGTGCGGAAACAAGATGGCGCCCCTGCTCTCCCTCGGACCTCAGTGTCAATACTCCGAAGCGAAGCCTGATCGCGATTTCGAATTTTGATCCACAACCGTATCTCCTGTTCAGCCGAGACGCCCATTAATGCTCTTCGTGCTGGTGCCCCATTCTGCCGGTGTTTTTTTTTTTTTTTTAATTTCCCTGTTAGCGCCACGAAGCAACTGTAGCTGTGAGCGGCGTACGTACGTGGACAGATGGAGAGAGGCCAGCTGGAAGGAGTCGGGGACGGAGTGGGGGGGGGGGGGTTAGTGTGCGTCCTGGGCCGTCTTCATGGGGAACTGTGCCTACATTCGTCTGGAAAGTCTGCCGGAAAACCCATGGAAAACCTCAGCCAGCACAGCCGGTGCCGGGATTCGAACTCACGTCACCTCCCAGTCTCGGCGTTGAAGACGATCATCCTATAACCACTACGCCAGGCGAGCTGGTGCGTTTGTTTCGCGGGATGGCAATGTGCCCTGCGCTTGGTGTAGTGGACAACGCCAACCGCGTCTTGCTAGAGTACCGGCGGTTTACACCGGAGAGAGAATCGCTCTGCCTGGATCTCCTCGCGCATGGATGACCGCCTTGCGTCTCTCGCTTCGCTTTTGGGTCCCAGCGTGGCCAACTGCGTCAAGCTGTCCCATCATCATCACCACCACCACTACCTTTTGAGTCTCTGGGATAATTCTCGTTCTCAAAGACAATGAATCACTGTGCGAAGCTGCGTAAGATATCTTGCAGTGCCTTTATTTTTAAGTATTTCTTTCCATTCCTGGTGTATGTTGCGCTTATGATTCTTTTGCAATGGAGCAGGTGGCGCCATGAATGGGTGCTGAAGGTCTCAAGCTTTTGTTTACTTTTTCTTTTCTTTTTCTAACTTTTCAATATGTTCCCGCTATTGTATTCAACGGTTTCCCGGTACGCTTTTATTTTTGTTTTCGCTTTTTGAGAGACCATGGTCCACAAATCTGGTGCCCACCGGTTAATGGTTCATCCTGTTTCTACTTTCATTTCTATTCCGATTTTAATGTAGAATGCGTTTCTTAGCTTTGAAACTGACAAAAGCCGTTTTCGGTTTCAGAGCGTACCGTGATGTATTTTCCTTCAAGTCTCAGCTCTCTTCTCATCTTTTGCTCGGCTCTGCAGCTGTACTGCCCAACCCTCCTCTCTTCTAAACTAAACTGCGAGTATACTCTTTTTCTCGCCCCCGCTTTTTGTTAGGAGCGACGGAGTGTGTTCTTTTTTTCTTTCTTGTGTTGTTTCTTGTAGATGCTACAGAGCGGACGCGCTGTCACTGTGGGTACTGTGGGGTTGCCATTTTGACCTATCATCATCGTCGTCGTCGCTTGGCACGTAAATGACACGACCACCACAATAACGCACCTACTACGGGTGAATAGGAAAGGTATCCCGCACATGTCTGCAAAGTTGCTACCTTTCGGCGGTTCCAAACTACAGGGTGTTTCCTTTTGTTCGTTACAGATTCTTTTTATTATGAAGCAATGAGAGCAGCATAGACGCCGTTATATGGGTTTTCGGCCAGGGGGACATCCTCTCGAACAGAGTATGCAGCTACTATGTGACTATAATTAACTAAAATTCATTAATTATCTCTGTAATTAGATGCAAAAATAAGGCAGCAACATGGGAGACAATCATCGTTAAGGTCACTCTATCGTTTAAAAATTTTAAACGAGCAAATGCAGTGAAATATATTCATCGCCGAATTTTGCTACGAAAAATGAGCCGAAACCCAAATCGCGCGCCTCTAGAGCGCATGACTTTCGCGGTCGGTGTCTTACCGGGTTCGCAAAGCGGTTGATCTGGCCACCAGTTCAGCACCTACCCCAGTCATCTCCATAGCTGCAAAACACTTTGCTCTCTGACATGGAATGAGCGCTGTCCTCCTTGCGTTCCTGATGCGGGCGCGTTTCGCTTTCGGCTCACTTGGGTAACAAAATTCGCCGATAGATATTTGAACGCAGGTGCTAGTTTCAGGATTTCAAAAAAAAAAAAAAAAAGGGTTTCAACGAGGATTGTTTCCCATTCTGCACTGTTGCACGAAAGTCCCTAAGTAAAGAGTTAATGAAGCATAGGTAATTGTAGCTTTAAACCATCTGTAACGACTAAAAATACGCTTCATATAAATGATGCGACGGACAGTTGCTTCGTACTTACTCTGTAGTTGACGCTTGTACGCTGTTTATTGAATTGTATACTGGTAACGGCGAACCGAAGTAGGTCAGAAAACTCATCAGGACATTACAGGGTGTCACCAGGGGCGGATCTAGGATTTTTCCGAGGGGGGGGGGGGGGGGTCCGCTATGGACAAGTGCCAGGTGCATGCTGGGATTGGTCCGTTGAACCTTATGTTCAAGTCTGGAATTGAGGGAGGGGGGTCAAGACATCCGAACCCCCTACCCCCTAAATCCGCCCATGGGTGTCACAATGTCCGACTCCTTCACTTTACAACATGTACAAACAACACCCCGCGGTTTGGACTTACCAGACGAGGCGTGTTCTGCCACCGGAATAAAATAAGCGCCTGCCAAAGAACGACAGGCGCGGGTGAATAGCAGCGCGCGTGTTCATCACACCTTTCAAAAATCCTCCACTCTTGGAAAGAGCGTATCATAGAATGACGTAGCGTGGTCCCCTGGCATGTGACTCGGGACGTAGTCCGGCGCGCGGCTCAAGGCAGCGCGTGAGCCGCGAGAAAAGAAATAAATAAAGAAACTTTTTGCATGGCGGGGAACTTTTCGACGTCATGCGAGGATCGTGTCGGCCGGCTGCTTTCTCCGACTGTGTTTCTAAATTTGATTGTGCAGTGACAATAGACGAACATATTTTGCATTGTTAAATGTCACCTCAAAGGTCATGCTGAAGACTGGCCAAGTAGGTGGGTTCCATATCAGCGGCTGTGCTGCCTAAAGTTTTCCCTGGGTTTTCTGGCAGACTCTGCAGACGGATGTCGGCACAGTTCTTGCTGAAGTCGGCCCAGGACGCATACTAATCTCCCTGTCTCCCACTCCTTTCTGCTGTTCTCTCTCCATTTGTCACAGTCATCAAGACATCTTTACTATCCCGGTCGTCGTACATATCTCTATGCTTTACATTCTTCTAAAATTTGAATGTCATTACTTAGCTTTCCTTATTAGAGAACTACTCCGACATCTTTATTAGATCGAAAAATGTGCACCCATTAAATGAATGTTTGTGGATTTCAGTGCATAGGTTGAATTTCGCGTTCACAGCGCGATGACTCCTCTAATGTTGCTTGCGGAAGAGCTGGACCATTTTTGTTACACTGAAAATGAAGACACAACTCTCGAGCTGTCTGGGTGAAAATCAGATGCATTGCAAACATGGTTGTCAGCCGACACTTGTAGCGGCGCCTTCACCTTCGGATTCTGCAATACTTCAAACTCAAGTTGCGCTCTTGCCATTTGTTATCGGTCAAGCGGAAGGGATCGGTTGCGAACCAACGCAGCGACGCGTCGCCGCCGGAAATAATAAACGTGAGCGCCAGCTGGATCGGAAAACGATAATCGCGAACACTGCCAACGGTCACCTTCCTTTAGTTTTGGAGGTAACCGATGCACGCGTGCTTGGAGAGTCAAGTAACTTTCACGTGATATGAACAAAAATGAGACCCTGTGTTTCCCTTTGCTTCACATTGCGGAGCTTGCTGGAGTATTGCGTCTAGAAACAAACCGTGAAAAAACAAATGATGATTCTTTTTGTGAAGTTTAGCTCCCATCTCATCTTCGTCCCATTTTTGTGTTCCGGTTGCCGCAGGCTACTCGAACAGATCTAATGTAGGAACATGCGTGGAAGGTAAGCGATGAAGATTGAAGTGGCGAAGGTGAAGCAATTTGTTTGCCACGAATAATGTTCATTTTAACAATAACCTGTTTGTCGTTGTCGCGGTTTACAACATCGTTCAAGTCAGATACCTTTTGGCATTGTGCGGGCAGAGGTTCTTCTGGTGACGGTTATGTGGTGTCGCTTTTGATGCCCTTGGCTATACAAAATGGCAAGTGCAGCTGTTATCCGCGCTGTTCGGTGGCTTACCCAAACACTCGATCTTATCATTCCTACACATGGCGTGCGTTTAGACTCCGTTACCACTACTGCCTTCACGTATTACTAAATGGGGCCATATTAAACGGATTGCACACGTCCTTGGTCCATTGAATATGGACCAAGGACGTCCATGGATGTCCACGTCCATGGAACAATTAAAGGCTTCCGACACCACTCGCCGCATCTGTGCAGTCCAGGTGTTAGGCTGCAGTTCTCGAGTCCGGACACATTCGCTGAAAATCAGCTGCTCTTAATAGCGGACTTTTCACATTTCTTAAAAAAGAAAAAGGAAAGGGAAACATTTTTTTGCGGTAAATGTTCATCACGCACTCAAGTTCCGGCAGCAGCGACTCCGGTTGCGGAATAAGGCACGACACGGCCAGCTTCGCTAGGCATGTTGAATCAGGCATGGTATTCAGTACATCGCGCAGTGTAGAAAACACGCATAGTTGCCAAAACACACACAGTTGCAGCGGCGGTTTATAGGTGGGTTACAGCATTCAATGGTTCAGCCAAAGAGCGGTATTGAAGCAACGCTGCACTGAGGTCGCTGCCGACGTCCGAGATTCCTCCGCTGGAAATTTTGCTGCTACTACAGGAGCTAGTGCCCTCCCTCTCGCATTCTGGTACTTGAGCATATGTTAAAGGAGTGATGTGACATTTAACGTGGACCCTGTCTCATTCGTCAAGCTGTCCATCAGGAGCCACCATGCAAAATATTTTCGCTCTGTGGTGTATCATAACTGCTCAACCCAATTTGCAAAAACAGTCACAGCAGCCGCCGACACGATCCTCGCGTGACGTCAAAAAGTCCCCGTGCACTTTATCTTTGTTTCTTTCTCCTCAGCTCACGCGCCGCTTATACCTGTTTGAGCTGTGCCGCTCTATATGTCACGAGTCACGTTCCCGGGGGCCACGTTACGTCACAACTTTCCCTCGTTGTCCGATACGCTCTTTTTTTACTCTTTTCAGGCCTCGCGCGCGCTGTGTAGGTCACCTGCAATCGTCGTTCTTTCGCACGAGCGACTACCGAGCGACTACGAGCCTTACCGGCGAGCGGACAGGGGCTCGTTTACTCGTTCAGAGGGGTGAGCGAGTGCGCTGGTAGCGATACACCGCAGTAGTTTTGGTATTGTTTGGATGGGGTGCTCGATAGGTGGTTTGAATGGGTGTCGCTGCCGGCGCACCCGATCCTCCACCACTCTGAACGGGTGAACAAGTCCGCTTCCGCTTGCCGCAAGGGAGTGGCACCGAGGAGAAGATACACCGCTCGCGTGTTCCGTAAACTATTGTCGGGACCTGTATACTATTCAGAATTCAATACGATGAGAAATGCACAAGCTACTACGTACATATGATTGCACGACTGTGGTTATGTACATAGGATGGGGGTTCGATATACATGTATGGAGGGGCCCCAGCGATACTAACGTACGCACTGTGAATGTTAATGGTAGGGTGATCGCGCCACCGACGCCGAAAACCCTCGATCCCCTCCTAGTGTGAAGAAGTCTTGCTGCAGGATGATGGTGACGCCGACTCACTATTTCCGTATCAGCAGGAGCAAGGGAATGTTGCGATGACGCTGTGCCACAGCTTTGCAGCGTGCTGCACATGGGACCTGTGCCCCGCACGCCGTTACAAGTGCACTAATGCGGTGGAACGACTGTCGACGATGGAAGAGCACTGGGCAGATGATGTTCATAGGCTGCCGAACTAACTGCCAAAAAAATCTTGCAATCCGGCATTCAAAAAGCACGAGGCGTGGTTTGGATCTCATTCGCCTCTGATGTAACAGTTCTGTAGTGATAACCCCGTTACTGCGTCAGGAGCAGACTTGTACGTAACGGGTAACGGGTAATTGCGTTACTAGTAATCAATTACTTTTTTGAGTAATTTGTAACGTAATCGATTACTTTTGGGGCCCAGTAATTTTTTGAGTAATTCAATTACAATTTTCAGTAATCAATTACCAAGTAATCGATTACTTGGAAACTAAAGAATCCACATTGTTCGGGACGACGCGCACACACATAGATGGGATGATTCACCGCCGCGAGAAGACAAAACCAACTGTCCTCTGCAAGTTCGGTGCAAGGCAGCTGTCTTATCTCTAGGACTTTTCCCGCAACAATTACTTACCCGAGGACCCCGAGGTCAATTGCCACAGTGTTCCGCACGTGTAGTGTATTTTTGAGTCCACTGTCCTCTCCCCATTGATGTGTACTATCTATCCGTAACCCGGCCTGTATGCAGTAAGTTGGACTGTAGGTTGTACCGTGAACCTGATGAGTCATTTGTGGGAGTTCCAGTTGGGACTCTTTTCACAGAACTCTCAAAACTCTCAACCCGACACATTTTTCACAGAACTCTCGACCCCGATAACCTAATGCCACTCTTGTGACCATGAGCCCCTGTCAGACCAGCTCCGGTGGCGCAGCGGTAACGCGTGCGCTTGGAGACTGGGAGGTCCGTGGTTCGAATCCGCGGGCCGGCTGTGCCGTCTGGGGTTTTTCCTGGGTTTCCCTCAGATGTGTAATAGGCGTATGCCGGCACAGTTCCCCTGAAGTCGGCCCATGGACGCAGCTATCCTCCCCCCGAGCGGATTCCGCTCGGTCTTCCACTTCACCATCTCCTCCTCTCCACCACCTTTCCCTTCCCGAGAAACATGCCGCCTAATCAGGCAGGCAGACCTCTCGGGTTCCTCCCAACGACACTCCTCCCTCCTCCTCCTCTAGCCCCTGTCAGTCTTGTGCGGAATACTGTCGATATCACAACGATGTCGACGATTTTTTTTTGTGGATATCTTTTTTTGATATCGTTTTCTCAGATATCGAAAGTAATTGGCAAAGTAACGCGTTACTTTTCAAGGCGTTACTTCATTACTTTTTCCGGCAAGTAATTTGTAACGGTAAAAAATTACTTTTTCGTACAAGGTGACACTAACGGTAATCAATTACTTTTTTTTAGTAAAGTGTACAAGTCTGGTCAGGAGTAGCCCTGTGGACCCCCAGGAACGCCTTAACATATTGAGAAGCATTTCTCCCAGTGACTGAAATTGTTTGGACGAAGCATTTCAGAACCCCATTGAAGCGTTCCACCTGTCCATTTGCTTCAGAGTGGTATATTGCCGACTAACGGTGCATTAAACCCATCTCGGCAAGGAAATTCTTGAAGTGGAGAGGTTCGAACTGAGATCCGTGGTCCGAAACCAAAATTTCAGGGTATTCCTCATGAACGCTCGTTTTAGTCGTTGCAGAACACGCCGCAGCAAATAACAGAAGGAATGACAGAATGACAGAAATGAAATAACAGAAGAAATGACAGTTAGAATTGATCCAAAGCACGCTTTACTCGTCAAGTAGTCTATGAGGAGACACAATGCACGAAAGTTTCGCATGCACGGTTGCCTTGTCAGTGCGCAATTATATTTACGGGAACGCCATGAAGAAGCAGCCATGAGCGGCGCGATGCGACTCCGGTAGGGTGACGTAATTAGATCCGTGTGACGTAGCATCAGCGTGGGGTACAGCTGCGATGAGTCATATCTAGGGAATCGGGTTTTCCAAGTTTATTTTTACAGCATTCGGAAGGAGTTTTTTTTTTCGGAGTTTATTATTCGCCGAGAATTCGGTGTTTTTCATTCTATACTTTTTGCAACTGAGTTGTAACTAAAAATTCTGAGAAAAAGCGACGGCCGTGAAGCGACATACTCACGAAACGAATGAGAAGCTGTTTTGCAAAAACGCTTTACTGTTGTGCCGCAGAATTTGCACACGGCATTTGCATCACGATCACCTGCAACATCTCGAAATATGGACCTTTTTTGTAGACCTGGGAAATGGCTGAAATGAACTTAAAATGCCCTCATATCGAGTATATGCCACGATGCAGGCAAGCTCGACGCAGAAGGTAACGAACACTGTCAACCAGACATCGGGGCACGTCTTTTCTTCAAACAACTCAGGAAAAAGGTGCAGACGGCGAGTCCTGGCGTCAGCACCTTTTTCCTGTGCTGTTTGATTTATTATTTATTTATTTATTTATTGTTTGATTTAATTGATTCTTGGGAGTTTAGAGGCTTACGTGTAGCCTGCCTCGGCTAATAGACGACTTCAGAAAATCCCAGGGGGCTTTGCGCCGCTTTGACCTGTGGGAACTTGCTTATCGGAAAGAACAAGGTCTCCAAACTGTTCCATTTTTGCTCTCTCCGCTCATTGTCCACGAGGTGCGAAGGTCAGTGGAAACGAAACGTGAAGGACTGTTATCCCTTCCTCATGATATTAATTTCCCAGGATAGAACGCGTGAGCATGGAACACTGAGATTTCCTGAAATCGTCTATTCCCGTTGTTTACGTCTTTTCTTCTCGTTCTGCGTTCTCTACGTTCTCGGTTACTGGAAATCTCAAAAGCGGACATTTCGGATATAATTGCTTTAAAGTGCCACTCCGGACTCGGAAGACAGCGTTTATTTTATTTAGGCCATGAATCGAAGGTGTCTCAAGGATTCTATACGCGAAATTTCAATCCTGTTTACGAACGCTGTGCATTTCTGTCAATTTTTGAAGATCTGCTGAGCCTCCACAAGTTTCGATGACGCGAGGAGCGGGTGACGTAATCATAAGCCCATAAATTGCAATGATGTCATGTTCTGGAGAGGGCACTCGTCTCCTAGCAACGACGCCGGCGTCCGGGGAGGGTCACGTGGTGGAGAAGTCACGTGACGCTAATCGAAAGTACAGTGGCTAGAAGGAGAAGTGTGCCGGGCGCCGGGAAATAAGCGCACAAAACTGCAATGAAAGGTCCAGGTGGCGCTGGTCGCAGTAGGCGAGTTACCTCCCGGAGGGCCCCGACGTGGAAATTTGCGGAGTTCGGCACTAAACCCGAGGATTTCACGTTAGCTTGAAAAGGAATCTTGTTGGTGCTTGATTCATGTCCTCTTAATTATGCTGCGATAACTACGAGAACACGAGCATGCGCAATTTTTAAACAAAGAAAGAAAAAAAATAGAGCCATGATGGTACAGTACTGAACACATTTATATTTTACCGAGACGTCATAGCGAATATTTTCAAATGGCATATTTTCAAGCAAAAATAGCGTATTTTCGTTGAACATAGTGAGGGGACAAGCGAGCTGGTGTATACATGTACGATTGAACGGAAACATCTCCTTGATTTCCGTTCAATCGTATTTTCAAATGCTTCCGTCGCTCTCTTTTTGACACATTCTCCTTATTCAAGAAAATCTGAGAGAGAAAGAAAGAAAGAGACTTTGTAAGAGAATGCAGTCGTGTGACTAAAAAGATCTGAAGAACACGTCTGATCAGTTCATTGCAGTGCACGTCACAGCCAATTTGTTCAAGCTTTAGATTGGTCAAGGACTTGCATAAAGTATTGCAAGGATACTGCGGGCGTAAAGCATCTGAGTGGAAAAATATAACGTAAATGCTGCTTCCAGCACTGAAATGAGCTTTGCCAGTCCATGGCCAGGATATAGTAGACGTCGAAGCAGCTGGTGAACTCACCTTCTTGGATATGTGCGGCTTATGAAAATGTTCTCTTAGCTTATATATAGCTCTTATAACCATGGCCTATCCAGCCTATTCGTTCCCAATCTAGCAGACAGAAACCTGAATAAAGGTGCGTACAGGGTTTATTATGCGCACTGTATTCATTTTCTTAACAGGAATTCTTAACCACTTTCTAACCAGCCCTTATCAAATTCTGTATAAAGCGCACTGCATACAGCTTTTATACGGCAATTTTTTCGTTTTGTAACCAGTTCAGACTAAATCTGTGCGTAGCAAAAAGGAAATTTTGGACACGGAATTCCATTTGATTTTTTTGTGATGCGTCATGTCATTGACCATTCTTTCATGTGCCGTACGTTGACAGAGATTGCAAAATCGTTTCCATCACTGTTGATGCACAACGGGTTGAAGTTGTGCACCTGCGCACCAGAACCCAGGTTTATTTTGATGGGTGCACTTTCTTCGTGAAATACTTCGGCGCGTCCGGAACAGGGTTGGAACGGCATCGTCCGTGAGCAGCGACCTGTCCCTCAGAATTTCGACGTTTTCGTCGCCAATGATGTGCCGAAGAATCCTCATGGTATACCCTTCCTCGAATTACCGTTCACACACAACGCAATCAATTGTTAGTCCTTTATCCGCGCTTTACGTTACGCATCTACTCTTCTCTGCGGATAGTTTCTTTCGGTGGTCGGAACAGGAGGACCTCATGTTCGTCCTCACGGTGGCATGGACCATGTCGTGAAGACTGGATACCCAGACTTCGCTAAGTGACACACAAAAGCGCCCAAAGAGACACAAATTGAACAAACAAATGCTCGAAACGTCACACGTTGAGTTGACAAGTAAGCGTCTGCTTCCCGCGACCCGACACGCCTAGTGGTTGCAGCGCCCTCTGCGACGCCAGAATTTGTCATTGCGGTTTGCGCTTCCCTATCGCATGGCGTGTATATGGCGCCCGGCACACTTCTCCTTCTAGCCACTGTATCGAAAGAGGGGAAAATGGGAGAGATGTCTTCTCCCAGCTTGTGTTTTCTCGAAGGTCGGAGCGGTCGGAGGATAGGTCACATGAGGCTCCAGCGGCTCCGCTAACGGAATGCAAAAAGTGAGCCCCCCGGAAGATGCGAAGGGCAACAACGTTGCCAGATGAGAGCCGGGCGCTCCGTCGGAGCCTAACATGACGTTACAGTTCTCAAAAACAAAAATTAATTTTCTCTAGCTTACGCGTCACGTATAGAGCCAAAATATTTTGCAGGAATGTAAAGTGAGACAAGAAGATTTCAGTAACATAACTTTGGTAGAATGCTGAAGACACGAGATTTGGCACGAGAGTGGCACTTTAAATTTTGCCGGCGCATGTGTTACAGATCTTTGCGGATAAATAAAGAAAGGCAGAACCTTATTTATATCTCACTGAAAATTGGCCTGCAACGGGCACGGCGCGGCGCTACTAGCGGGGTGCACCTCGACACTCTCTGGGGTTCTCTGAAGAAGTTGAGGGTTTCTAAAGGATGCGCACATGAAATACCTCGCGGTCACCTACAGGCAGACTTGTATAAAATACTGCGCAAAAGTATTTAAAATAAGATGCTAAATACTCTACGGAAAAAGTATTTAAAATAGAGTACAAAATACTCAAAACTGAAAGTAATTTGAGTAGAGTACTAAATACTCTAAGAAGTATTTAAGATACTCTTTAAAGTACTTTAGTATTAGCAGCAAGTGAAACGCGTATTCTGAACGTGGCCTTACAAATGAAGGGAATAAATTTCATCAGCCATGCATATCTTTCATTTGCAACGTCTTGGTGTCAAGTAATGTTGGTGAACCCAAGTAAACTTTGTTGATATGTTCTGACCCAAAACTTCGTAATCCCTCCTGTATGTCGGTTCGTGTCTTTCAACCTCTGGCACATGTTTATTGCTTTGATGACCAAGGAAATAAATGCCGGGATTTATCTTGTACCTAATCCCCTGGTGATTCACCTGGCAATATGAATAGGAACGGTTTTCTGACGAAGTTGGCTATTGACAAGCAAGGCCAGGCTTGGGACCAGCCTATTGTACAAGAAGATAAATGACAGATTCGCGAATTCCCGAAAAAGGAAAAAGAAGAAAAAGGGGGTTAAATTCCAGTGAGCTGAAAATCTCGGCACGGCGGGAAGCGTGCTGGATATGGCTTGACGAGGAAGGAAAGTATTTTGAGTACTGAGTAGAAAATACCGAAAAAAGTATTTTAAATACATCAAAAATACTTGTCGAAAAAAAGTATTGAGTAGAGTACCAAAATACCGGAAAAAGTATTTAAAATACTGTATTTTGAATACGTACTCAAGATACGTACAAGTCTGCCTACAGGTCAGCTAGTACAATAGTTTTTGCGCAAGAGCACATGTATCTGTTGCGCTATACGCCGTATAGCGAGAAACTTTTTGCAGCGGGCCTTCACAGGGCTCATTTAAAGAGGCCGCTCGTGAACAAACTTTACGTCATGATATGATAGTACTCTGACTTTCTAGGGAAGACAAGAAAAACAAAAACCTTTTTTATTGTCCCGCGGCAGCACTGTTCATTGGTTCATTCAGTACACTTTGGTTTCAGTTTTTACAACTTGGTCGCCTCCGCACTTCTTCCCCTCTTGGAGTACCTCCGCTTTGCATGATCTTTTGTTTGTCTGCACTGTAATTAATGTGTCTGGTGCGTAGTAGGCTAAAACCAGTTTACGATGATTCAAATTCAGTTTGCACGTCCAGCAGCGAATCAGGAAAGTCGCCTGACTCTGAAGGTGATTGGGTCGTTTCCATTTTGCTTTTCTCGCGCTTTTTATGGTCGAAGTACGGGTCAAGTGCGGTCGCTGCGCCTGCGCTTAAACCGGCAACGTCCGCATATAGTCGTTTATCACTTCTTACGGATATTTGAATAGCGCAGTACCAGGGCCAGGTAGTGTCGCGTGCCCTCGCACTGCTCGTTATAGATTCGGTGTTTGCGAGTTTCAATTTAGGTGTATCGACGTTTTGCCTCTTTGGTGACTCGTTGAAGTGTTTTCCGTCGCCTCCTACTAGCGCTGGAAAGGATATAAACGTTCACTTCATAGTACCTACGCCATCTGTGATATTTACCAGGAATAGTTGTCCTTTCGACGGGGCCAACTCAGCGCAGACGGAGCGGATAGTCCAGAGTGAACGGTTCACGTTTTGGCTTGTGCATTATTTCAGCTTGCATGCGACCCCGTGTGGGATGCATCATCAGAGGAAGGGCTGTACACATTGAATGGGTAGGCTGAAAGCCAACCGTTATTCAAGTTCATCGCAATTCAGATCTTTGATAGGATTCTCAAAGGTCCCCTTCTTGAGCCCACAGGAGCGCAGGGTAAATGCGCCGAATAAAACCTTGGAAAGCCAGTTGCTTCGAGCAGAACAGACCATCAATTTATATGCATTTGCATTTTAATTTCGTGCCTATAGAGTAACCACGCATTTTGCACGTACATGTATATTGAACGTTTAAGGGAATACCCCCAGTATGAGAGCCGCCGATATTTCGAACAGGGACTGTCCTGCTCAGAAGAAGAACAGCCTTCGTTCGAAATATCGGCGTCTCTCGTCCTGGGGCTGTTCCGTTAAAGGGGACTTTTTTTTATCATTTAGATGTTTTTAAAATAAAAAGCTATGAGAGAAGCATACATATCACTTTTAAAGCTAAGTACGGTCAGGCGAACATCCTCTCGAAGAGAGTGTGTAACTAATTACCTTAAATTAATTATTTCTTTAATTATGGGAGTTTGGGCAAAAGCTAGATAGCAGAGTGGGAGACAATCCTCGTTGAAAGCCATTCCATTTTTAAAGAATCTTGAAACGCGCACGTGCTTTGAAATATCAAAAAATTTTTTTTAATGCAAATGAGCCGAAACCGCGCCGATCGGGTGCGTAGGGAGGACAGGGCGCTCATTCCACGTCAGAGACCTGCTATAGACGACCTACTATAGATTATAATGACCATGTCATCGGCAACTCCTATGAGGAGCCTGTCCGCACGATCCGCTGTACGAGCGTTACGCATCTGCACGCGAGATCTACATCATGATTGGACAATTGAAATTTGAATTTTGAACGTGCAGAAGCGGACGTACGACTACCGTAGCAGACGTCACCAACAGCTCCTATGAAAGCACGTAGAATGATGATGATAATTAATTGTAGAAAGAAGCATCTCCCGTGGGACACCCACCGCTTGTACAAAAATACTAGGGTATAAGCTGAAGTACATAGTATTGTAGAAATTCAGGAAGCAATAACCGACCGATGAGTAGCGCCACCGCTAGCCTCCACATGCGACGCTGGGAAGGGGTCCATATTGGAGCACTAGAAAAACAAGTTGCAGAGTACCGCCAACTGCTTGGCTTGACTTGGTTCCGCCTCACGTAACCAGGCAACGCCGCCATTTCCCTTCCACGCCAATTGGGCCCGCTGTGTTGACGCTCTGCGACAAATGCAATTTTATGTAAACTCGCGTGAGATTACCTGTGCCAGACGATCCTGGACGGTACATAAACTGCTGTGTGTACGGATATACGGGCATAGACAATTGCAACGCGAACATGGATTTTCTAGGTAGGGACAATATAATTATTAGTTATACAGTAATGTGATTTAAAAACACGGACGTCAAACTGTAGCATTTTAACCAACAGGGCCAGTGATCTATGGCACCATTCCATGTACAAGAGATAACCAAATGAGTAAATAAATGGAAGGGATATGGCGGGTCACGTGGTTGGATTCGGCCAATAACCATCGTGGCGGCGAGGGAAAAAGTAGCGGTACCCTGAAACTTGTTTTTCTAGCGCTCTAGTCCATATGACATGTCGCTAGTAGATCGTGCGTCAGAAAGCCACGTGCTTTGGACTTGGAGCGATGGAGGAGATTGGAATAGGTGCTGATCTGCTGGCTAGATCAACCGCTTTGCGGCTCAGATAAGCTTCCGTCGACGAAGGTCATGCGCTCCTGTGGCGCGCGGTTTTGGTGCTTGCTCATTTGCATAGCGAAATTATAGGTTATGAATATTTCACGGCCGGCGGTCGTTTCAGCATTTTTATATAGAACGACTTTCAACGGGCATCGTCTCCCATTCTGCTATCTTGCTTTTGCCTGAAATTACCTAATCAAAGAGTTAAGTAATGAATCATGAATGTTAGGTAATTCGCATTCTTGTATGTGCGTACTCTCGTCGAGAGGATGTCTGCCTGGCCGTATAACTTAACTGCGAAAACGACGACCGTGCTGCTCTCATATTTTTTTTAAATAAAAAAATCTGTTAAGGATGAACAAAAAACGTATGTTGTTGATATAGGTCAATTAATTTGAAAGCTGTCTAATTAGCTGTCTAATTTAGTATTCTGTTTCTGTACAAAATGTATACAATTCACTGCACCACATGACCATCACCATAGTGCGGATGTTTGCTAGAAGGGGCAATTAGAGTCACTAAATAGTCACTATTTAGTGACAGGTACTGTGGCACTCTATACCATACGAAGGAGTTGGAAACGCGGACAGATCGATTGAGAGTGACCGTGTTGCGTCCCCTATGGGCAGGTTGACCCGGTTTGAGATGTGCCATCCCGTCCTTTTTTGGCTCAGAGAAGCAACATGTGCCATTGACGCGGCTGGTAGGTAAATAGTTTCGGATTGGATATGAGAACGATACCAAAACAATGTTGACTCCTTCACTGTAGCGGCGTGTCACGTGAAGAAGTTGTTGAACTGGTCGCGTTTTACTTTTGGCCCTTGACTGGAATAAAGGGTTTTAACCTACTGACTACTAGTAGTTGCAACTCTGCCGACGAGTCTGTCGGAGGAGTCTTCCAATCCGACGTCTGAAGCAGCCGCGGCCAGGAGACTTGGTATAGTTTCCGTGGACCAGGGACGCTTCGATCCGTGGATCGTGGAACATGTTTCAAGTGAGGTCTCTTGCTGCTGCTCGAGTGGGTCGCCGACGACGATGACAAAAGACAGATTCGCTCAGCCCGGATGTTTTTAAACGCCTGTACGATTTACGTACAGGTCTATTACATATACCTCAACCAGCTGACATAGTGCGTGGTTAGTATGACCGTTTTCCACGCCGACACTGGGAGGTGACGCAGGATCGAATCCCGTCATCGGCTGTGCTGTCTGAGGGTTTCCCTAAGTTTTCCGGCAGACATTCCAGACGAATGTCTGCACAGTTCCCCCTGAAGTCGGCCCAGGACGCATACTAGCCCCCCCCCCTGTCCATCACTCCTTCCTGCTGTCCTCTCTCCATCTGTCCACGTCTTATATGGCTCATAGCCACAATTGCTCCTCGGCTCTAACACGGAATTAAAATATATTTATATTATATACCCGGAAGCGTTTCAAGGAGTTTGAGCGGCTGTTCTCGTCCCTACGGGAGAGGAACGTGTCAGGAAAGTCTGGTCACTGTTATTGTCCATTACGTGCAAAGTTAGCAGTTCATTCGCCGAAGCCTGCTTCTTCCTTCTCCTGCCGTTTTTCAGTAATATTTCGTCCCACTCGCTTCTATGTTACTGAACGAAGTGGTTAAAGGAACGTAGGTATATGTAAGAGAGAAATCAGTGAAAGACAAAATTCAGTGGTGATAAGAGAGTCACGCCTAACTGCACATGCGCTGATCTCCGATTATGGAAGTACCGAACGACATGGTAGAGAGCGATTAGATGTTATCGAACTGGATGGATTAGAGCAACTCTTTAACCTCGTCTCGTGGCAATTTGTTGCAGTGCAGACCGGATTGGCTGGAATGCAAGGAGGTCAAAGGGACAAGTTTGTTTCACGCACGCTTAACATCGTGGCGGAGGAGAAATAAAATTTGAAATAAGAAGAAATAAAATGACTTCCACTGCTATTCCAAGGACTGCGGAAATCTGATCGCGTGACCCGAATATCTCGAGAGACCCTGGTTTTGCACGTGTAGAAAGTTATATGTTCAGATTCTGACAGGGAAGAATTTTTGGTCGTGGAAAAGGCACTCGCAAATTTCAGTGAGGGAAGCTCGTTGAACTTGCGAAGGAACAGTTGTGCTTGCAGTTCTGCTGACAGCTAATGTGTTTTGAAAACCCACAACGGGCCCAGGCGCGGACTGGTGTTTTCCGCAACTTTTTCGTTGTTTCGCTCCACTTGTATTGTTCGGGGAACTCGACAGAGTGGCTGGTTTGTACACAAGACCAAGAAACGGGCCTTCTCCAAGTGATCTGTGTGCGGCGTTGTGGGAGGATGTGAAGGGCATCCTCCTCTCCTGGGTGTGTTACGCTCAAGCCACTTCCCACTTGTAGTCGAAGTCGCCCCCTCTCCCACACTCCTTCCTGCTGTCCTCTCTCCATCTGTCCACGTCCTTACCCCTCTCATATAGCCACAGTTCCTTCGCTGCGCTAACACGGGATTTAAAAAAAAAACAGTATCTTAAAACAGTATGAGTTGACAACAATAGCCTTTCCGCGCCGTCGAAGAGCACGGGCTCTGCCGCCACACATGTCGGGCGACAGGCGTGCCGCGCTGTTGTCAAATATTTCCGTGGCATTTCCACAGAAAGCATGTTTTGAGACCTAACAGACGCGGCACGACTTGTGCAGTTCACTGGACTGGGTCGCTTAATACCCTAGTCCACTTGTTTGTGGCAAACAAGACGAGGTTGGTGCAGCTGCTCACGAAACCGCGCGCGGCTTTGTTGCTTTGTGTTTGAGGGCGTTGGGACGAAATTGATGAACGAGCCGTACACGTCGAAGGCTCTGGCTCTGTGCTCTGGGACACGCTATGTTACGTAACGCCAAAGTGTTACATGAAATTTCTTGAATGTCAGCCACGTAAGCGATCGGAACGACGTAAAATCTGCGTCAAAAGCGATCGTAACCCGGTAACTCATCTATGAAACCGATTCCACTATGTTCGGCATCGGCCAACAATCTACTTGGCTAATTTTTTCGTCCGAAAAGTCCTTAGCTATTAAATAAAAGGATATTAAAGATCAGCGCCGCTTCCGCAGCTGCGGAGGCTCCGGCGACGTGACGTCAGTCCCTAAGCGGAGGAGTGAGAGGGCGGCACTCAGAGGAGAAAGCCGGAGTCCAGACGCCCCGTAAACCGCACGCCCCCGGCACTCGTTTTCTCAAGGTCGCCCCCTCATTGGTTCTTAGGGAGTGACGTCTCCTCATTTTCCCAGAGAGGGAATTCCGGATAACTCTCAACATCCGGCGTCAGCTCCTGTCATGTATTACATCGAATAACAGTCAGCTACGCCACTACTTCGCATGGGATTTACTATACCTTGGTCAGTAGTCCAGGTGGAACAAAATAACACCATAGTTTGGAAATCGACTGGAATGGATGCGACCGTCCCTTTAGGGGACGAAATGGTATAACACTAGAAAGGTGCCACCGAGAGTCCAGCTTGGATTGGTGAATTCAGGGTCCAGCGTCCTACGTCACACAGGGAGGCCTGCTGTTAGAACTGTTAATGCTGCAATGACGTCAATGAAAGGGCGAACAAGACAAAAACTCGAAGCAGCTCCTAAAGCCCACGCAGGCCTTCGTGCGTGACGTAGGGCGCATATCTTCTGCCATGTCTAGGAGGTGTTAGCACGGCACAACCGACAGATAATCGTTCTTTTGCGGACTCGGAATTACAGACAAGTGTGTGGCAAGCACTGCATTCGGAAGAATGGACGTATTCGACGGAAGACGTGTCTTTCACTCAAATTAAAGGAGTATTTTGCAGAAGATTGCATTTGGAGAAAAGACAACAAATCTAATGTATTTATTAAGCACACGTACACAGAAATATCTGAGCAATTGAGGGATGAATTTCTCACGCACAGTTCACACACCCCGAAAGTCACATGTCACACCGTGGCACATGTCTGATTGGACGCGGGTACCGCTGACTGTTCTGTTAGGAAGTCCACCCACGCACTGTCGAGGTTATTTACACACAATGATGCCTTGCCCCACGCGTGAAAGAGACAGGTGTGCCCACTGCATATAAATGAGGTACTTTGCGTACGAATGAAGTGATGCTGCAGCTATTTTCACGCACACCAACCTACCTGCGTAGGTTTGCCATTGATTGACACGCCTTTACTTGCCTGCTGCTTATGTCATGCTGTGACCGGTACATGTTATTGAACCTTTTACGTGACAGGACGTAGGTTTTTTTTTTGTTTTTTGTTTTCACTCGAAATTATCTCCACTCTGTTGCCGAGTTCCTATTGAAATTAATGTAGCCAGGCCATTTATGGACAGTGATCTTGAACAACACCTCCAATATGAGGATGCGAGCAGGATGATAGTCAACCCGAAGAGGCGTCCAGACGGCAGCCCTCTGGCGTTCATTCTTCCACAAGTGTGTGGCAACATGTAGCCATAACTGCATTAGTGTTGTGCTTTGTACTTATCCCTCTGTCTTCGTTTTGCGGATATTTTGGGACACCCAGTATCGAAACTAAGAACGTCGATCAGAATTTCATACGGCAAAGTGCCAGGAATTAGGTATATCCAGTATTTAACGGAGAACTATGACGCATCTGGCATCACCATATGGTCCTCGTCCAAATAAAAAGAAGCGAGAGAGACCGAGAGAGTGGCGAAAGCACTGACGGTGGTCCATGCTTCTGGTGCAGTGCAGCCAGAACAAGTGCAAATTTCCCTGCCTTATTTGCTTTGGTAAAGGCTGTACCCCGTGATGCCGTATCTTATGGAAACTCAAACAAACATTCTCTTGGAGCCCCTGTGTGCCCGGCTCCTGATGTGAGAGTTATTCGCTCAGGCGTTACATCTTAGGGATTCCAAGAGGTGGCCATGAAACCATGAGTATGAACACACGCAACCGTGGTTCTGTTAATTGTTGATCCTGAGCTAAAACACGAAGGGCGTATAGGAGAAGCCTCCCGAGAGCCGCTCGCACAGATCACTCGCAGTCTTGAAACAGAATGGCTGCTGGCCTTTCTTGCGGCTATGCGCAGTTCCTCTCTTTGCACTACATTTTCTTTGCAGGTCCCTGTAAGTTGATTCTGTTTTCTTCATTTTCGTGTCTACTTCTTTTTGAAGTGCATCTCGTGAGAGAAGTTTGGCACCATATCCATCCAGAGCGTCAGGTCTGTGTCTGGCAGGTCTTTGCATGGGAACCACGGATTCCTGGAAAGCATAGGCAAAGCTTAGTTAATGTTCTGTTTCATTCGTGTTCCGTTCTGTTCGGAAGAGTAAACTTCAAAAGCGGGCTAGACTCATTAGAAAAGAATGCCGTTGTAGCAGGGATCAAGGCTGGCTAATTTTCTTTCGCCCAGTCATTTCATTTCGTCCAGACACTCCATTACAAAAAAATGCATAATCGCTTTGTGCGTTCTGCACAAGTGGCTTGGGTATTGAGCATAACACAAAAAAGAGGATGAAAAGGCAAACTATAAATAAACGGGACCAACTTAATAATAGGGAGTATATTTACATGTAAGGTGAGACACCTTTACTTGTGTGGCGACATGCAGCATGTGCCGCAGGGTAGGACTGCCGGTAATTTTTACTATACATGGGGTTCTTTTGAGTCTCCGACTCCGACACACGGTGCCTTGTGTTGTGTTTCCTCTGTCTTCTGCTCGTTGCTCAGGCACCTTCATTATGGACTTCTTCTGGCCACTAATCTGATTCATGTCAGGTTCAAATGTTTCCAGCCTGGTGACAATATCGAGACCGACATGTACAGACGACTTCTTCAGCAACTGCTCCAAAGTCTACCATATAGACGAGTCCGTTAACGACAAGATCACCCTTATGGAATATCCACACACCGCAGCCAGAGCGCGCGGACTACAGACATTGTGGACTACAGTCATGGCACGACCGGCGCACTTGTGGAGCATCAAGACGACCGTTGTCTCCACCAACAGGAACTATGGAGCAAATGGCGGCATAAGCGAAAAGGTCGAAGAAGGCTGTCGTGGAAGTCTCGTCTTGATGTGGGCACCAGACGGTATTCTGTACTATTATAAGTTTTTATTTGTGCACTTATGTAGTTTCTGTGGTGTTTCGTAAACCAGCTTAAAGGGGTTTCTCTCTTTCTCTCTTGTCCAGCTTAACCTGCAGATGGAAACACTACTGCTTGTAGTCCGTGTATTATAAGGCCCCGTGTAAGGCATCGCTCCATCTTTGGTTGTATTAAACAACGAGACACGGAAGATGTTCACTGACAAAAGATGTGTTTATACTGGTGGCCCATGCATGTCGTCATAAAGGGGAAGCGCACTATTCAGTGCCGTCAAGTATGCTTACCCTTCGCCAGCTGGCAGGAGGAGGTATTTCTGCACGTACATGTTCGAGGGTCTATCTACGTTGGCACAAACAATTTTGGCGAAGCTGCTGCGGAAGATCTCTGACAGTTGCCCTGCAAAAAAGACAGGGTAGGAAACCGTGTTAAATCCGACATGACGTGAATAAAAGTATGCCTACTTTGTTGTATGCCACAGGACAGACGTCTGCTTTAAGTTTTAACATATCTACTCTTCTATTCACAAAAAATTGCCAGTTACATCGCTACCAAAGTCTCTCCGCTTTGAAGAGCGCTATATGCCTAGATGACTATGGGAGATACATCGGTGAAGGGGTGGCGTTGCAACTCGTGCGTCTGATTAAAGAGTATTTCTGCGCTTTCCTCTATAGGCGAGCATTTTTGAAGGTCAATTGAGCGGTTATTTAGTAACAAATCATCGGAGATGTCGTACATACAGATCAAATAAGTCGTCCTCTCCAAAACCATCTGCCTATTGCTTATATTACGTAACAGTGCCCACCTCTGGGCTTCTTATATCCCTGTCAGACGACCACACATCAGAGGATCACGTCGCTTCTGACAACGCTCAAGTGAAAGATGATAAAACATCTAAATGTGACAAAAAGATCCCGGATCCAGGTTGGCAAGGTTTTTGTAAAATGACAACTTTAGTATGGGGCTATAGAATGAAGCAGAAACTCTATAGATGGTGCAAGGAGCCGGCAACATTGTGCTCCTTTACGGCTCGTCTGACAGGTGCTACTCCATAAACGCCATTTCGAAATCAAAGGTACTTTACGTTAACTGTCATTTAGAACACCGTCTGACAAGGGTATTAGAGGATTACGAGTTCGAGGTTATTAAGTTCGTAGTAGCGGAACACGTGGAAAGTTTACACTGGAATTCAAATAGCTCAGGGAAAAGGAAGTCACCACAGTGACTGCAGCTTGGAGGTAGTACCAATTATGCATAGGCGCACACATGTACATGGGCGGAGGATAATTCTTTCTCTCCTTACCATCCGAAAATCCGATATGCGCATACGTTGGCTGCTGATGAGTGAAGAAATAGCGGTCTCCATACATCATGTTTCTAAACTGGTGTCCTAGAAGGCAGGCGAATGTGGATCCTACGACGCCGCCCTTCACTGGTTTCTCGTACAGGCCGCCAACCCAAAGGTCCACGTCGTACGGCGTCCTACGTTGTGAAAATGCTTCCCTTGAACATTCGGAAGCGAAAAAGACACACACACACACAAAGTAGCTAAGCTTCTTGCCAGGGCTTATAAAACAAACTTGAAATTTCTTCAAATTTTGTGTCATCGGGATATTCTTCCACAAACTACGGAAATTTCCTGTAACTTTTTTCCAATGTTTATTCAAAAAAAAAAAAGTTTGACAGTATTAAAGGGGAAGTGAAAACCCCTACCATAACTCTTTTTTTTTTGTTCCAGTGACAAATACATGCGTGGGTTGTCGCAGGAGAACAATGTCCCGTACACTGTTAGAAGAAAAGGTATATAAAAGGTATAAGAAAGGTATAAATAAGGTCTACAGTACGACATTTATACCTCATCACCACTGTTTATACCCTGTTTAAACCATGTGTAAGGTATAGATCACTGATTCTATACCTTCCACGGCAGCTGAGGGTATAATAAAGTACTTCTATATCACGTTTATACCTTCTGCGTTTTGTATACCTTTTCTTCCGCAACATCTGTGATCACATTAATTTGTAACGGCGACTATATCATCTCAGTTAAACAATAAGTTAATTTAAAAACATAGGCAGTAACACAGTAGCATTCTAATTATATTGGGTAATGACATCTGGAAGCATATGATTTGATCCCAAAATAAATAAATTTGCACGCCCTCACTTCTTGAGTTGCTTCCCGGGCGAAGGATGGTCTCCACCGTGTGTAGCCGCGGTGTGTTGTATATGTATCTGTTCTCCAGAAAATGCCAACTGCTCCTGGAAATATTTTTCCTAATATTTGTTGGTGTTGCTTCTTGGTTTCCAATGTAATGCTAATTGTTACTTAATTTCTTTCCTCTCCGATTCATATCCATGCTTTGTGAGTTTGTGCGCGAGTGTCTCCAGGTATTTTCTTTTTTTGTTATTGTTCCTTTGGTCCTTTTTTTTTCAATATTTGTGGAAAGCTGCGCTGGGAAGCCGCCACTCCGATATGACGCTGAAGCAAATCGAATATTACCGTTTTCTTCAATTATACCACAAGGTCTTCAAAATATACCCTCTAGGAGGTATATGTTTATACCCTGAGGTGCAAATAATATACCTTTATGGAGGTATAAAGAGAGTATACCTTGTGGAAGGTATAGCGTTTATACCTCAAAAGGTATGCGCCCTGGGACAAGCCGTTTATACCCCAAAAGGTATAAATTTTTCTAACAGTGTAGCTGACGTTTGGCGCCCTGGAGGTCTTTGATGTGTACACGCTCGAGAAACCATTCGGCTCCTTCAGAGAGCCGTAAATGAACGCGTGACGTAATGAAGTACGCCGCATGAAGCGCCGCGCTGGGTCCGTTGCAGACGAAATTTCAGTGGCGAAATGAGAGCTCACAGCCGCTCGCTACTACTATACCGAGCCCATACTAAGCAAGCAAGCAAGCAACGTACGCCAGTATACCGAAATGTGTCTCCGAGGAAGACAAATGTATTTAAAATATAAATATTAAACCGAGAACGTACTTGAGATGACAGATACTACAGATATTTGGAAAAGAAAGTACGTCGAGCAGAGCTAGTAGCAAACACTTCAAAAAGTGCCTAATATGCTTTGAAGATACTTGAGTGGTGGTCACGAAACTGTTTTTTCTTTAATTTATGCATAGACATTATTGGTTCGTTGTAGGAGTTACATTTCACAGTGTTCGTCAGTCAGTATTCCTCTCTTTCTCTGAAAGCCCGCGCGCTGTTTTCTACTCCGAATGGCGTATTCCGATGTTGCGCTGGTGCTGATATACCCGCGGTTACCCGCAAAGACCTGCGCATTTTTGCGATTTGCGATTAGAAATTCAATGTCGCCGCGGGCTACGGTAAAATGCGGGTGTACACGCGGATGGTGCGGGTAAACCCGCATTACCCACATCTCCTAAATTAACCTTTTGCGACCCTAACTTATCCACTAATACTTAATAACCATTAATAGCTTATCCATAATTAATTTTTGGCATTTCCCCGAGGTTTCATCGAGGAAAATACCCGAATACTAAACTTTTTCGCATAACGCATGGTGGTTTGACCCTCCACAGGAGCATGTGACTTTCACTTGAAAACTGACAAATTCGACACCCAACAATAATCGAAGCAGCACGCTCGTGGAAATTCGTTCTCTTTTCTGATTTGTTTCGGTGTTTTGTTATTTGCGAGTAGAAATTCAGTGTCGTTGCAGGTTGCGCGTAATTGCGGGTGCACCAGCACTGCGTCTGCGGGTAGTGCGGGTGTATCCGCATCAGACGCTGCGGGTTGCGGTTGCGGGTACGAATTTATTTACGCGTGCACATACCTCTATCCATAAGAGATGCTACATCTTTCTGCATGTAGAGCGCTTAAACTTACAAGTCCAACTTACGAAATGTAATTTTCTGATACTTAGGACTAAGTGAAAGCGAAAGCGAACGTGGCGCTAGTGCACACTTACTCGTAGAGCTTGCTGAGCGTGTCCACACTTCTTTTAGTCATGTACGGTAAGAGGTCTTCGAAGTTGTGGACGGGTTTCCCGGAACACCATGAGAGATAGTGTCCGTACCCCGGAATGCCGTGGTCGCGTCCCCTCTGAATGTTTAACGATGCCAGGTCCAGACCAGAGAAGCTGCTTGAGTTACGGTAGAGGAAGTTCTTGACGTCCTCCACCATACTTGGTCCGAAAGCTTTGCCCAACTGCCAGCTGACACCGCGTAGGAAGTCGTCCAGTTTGCCCTAGAACCAAAGCGATGTTAATTATGATTTATCATGCGAGTGCGCACAAGAAAGAACTATATTGATGTTTGTCGCGTTCTTGTTCGCTCTTAAAAATGATATCCTCGACTTGCTAAAGTTCAATGATTTAATTACCGGTGACTGTAGTGGACCCGGTGGTGAAGTGGTCGCGCACTCACTCCTTGTGGCAAGTTTGCAATGTAAACAGCGGAAGAAATTTAAGAGAACAAATAAATAAAATTCGAATAATTCTCGTTGTTTAAATAAGTAAAAGTTGATTTAAAACAAACTTTATCCGAGGAGATCCATGAGTTGTGCATGTCATCTTGTGACAGAACTGAACAAGGCGAACTCGGAATCTGTATGAACCTTACGTCTGATTTAAAACAAATTTTATTCGAGCGCTTCTGTTATTGTGTGTTGATTACATTAATCCACTTTTCATTGTGTCTTGCACAACATTACATGGGTTGGAACAAGTCTGTTTTCGTCTCCATAACGAACCCTGAGACTGGGGAAAAACACACATATAAACAAGTCTCAAAAGCTCGTCATCTCGTCGTTCCTTCTCACCTTCTTATAAAAGTCGAAGACGTCAAAGAAAAAGTCCTTTAGGTCCAACATGCGTTGCTTTCCATGGCTGTTGAGTGACATGAAATCATGTACCAAGGGATGGCCAAAACGAAAGGCAGCCGTGGCGAACTCAGTAGTCATGCTCGGGTCGGCAAAACCGTCGTACTGTGTTCTGTCAAAAAACGCGTACGTCACAACATGATCGTAGAGGCTTTCATTCGCTTTCTTAGTGCTGCATAAATATCTCAAGCCTCCAGTAGAGGTACAGATAGAACTGTGCATTTTGGTTATATAATCTCGTTCTGTCCGCTGAAAATCGGCGAGTTCGAAATGTGACAAGGACAACAGTGACTGTTTCACGACATAAGAAACCTTTTTGTTTGTTTGTCTGTTTTCAAAAACACGGACGGAAGCGTAATCTAGAATTGGCAATTATCAAACTTAATAGGAAAGGTGGGAATAGTTGCCCAAGATACCTCGTCAGAAGGAGCTGAGTTCTTCCATGCACCGAGCTATGTAAACGGTTTATAAAAATTTGGACTTCATAAAGTATAGTCTACAATCGTCGAGGAACATCGTACGAGTCAAAGAGCAGTCTGTAGCATGTAGCCCTCAGAACGTAATATAGCGCACAGCTTTCTTTCGGCTGTGACGAAGAAAAAGCGAATGTGAAGAAGTGTACCTGTGTTCCGGCCCCTTGATGTTCAGTCCGTAGAGTTCCATGACATGAGGCCCCAGAGCGATGGGTAGGTATTCCGTATACACAATCTTCTGAAGCTGGGCTATGAGGATGCTCCTGCATAGTTTGGAAAAGTTCGCACAAGTGAAATAAAATTTAGTTGCGAGACCTTTGCAGCAGCTCCTTTAACACATGGTTCAGGCAAATCTGTAATTGAAATCACTAAACATTGAGTCAGTATACTAAAGGCAAATCGACCTTTCCTCTTATTAAACGTATCACCTCTTCCCCCCGCAAATCGAAATTTGCCGCCATTTCCCTCCGCGTTCAAATTCACAGGGAAACCGATATCGCTAGAACCTGCACCTGACTCTGCATCGCAAAATCGATTAGAACTGGTTACGTGATGTGACGTATCTCAGAATTTGCTAGGGTTGCGGTGCACTAGAAACAGGGCACTCGTTTAGTCACCATGCGCTGATCAATTTTCGTGACAGACATTCCAGGTTTTGCTGCATAATTTATCACCACTGTTTATTGTCAAGAGTAATTGAATGGAGCAAATTGGGGAGGGGAGTATATATGCACAAAATATGCAGAGAGCTTCGTAAAATAAAATTGGGCCTGGTACTCTAATTCATGAGTGATGGGCTGCCAGCAGATGAACCAGGTGCCAGTCCCAACAGCACTGCTTGTTTCAGTACCGGCGGAAACTATTATTTTCATTGGTATCCTATGACTACCTAGTCTGGCTGTGCATATGTTCTGTGTGTACTTTTACGAAAGTGGAAGAGCTATTGCGCCATGAGAGAACTGATGTTCTGAGGCTGGAACAACACAGAAGAACAAATACATACAAAGCCTATTGCGCCATCTCTTGAGCTGCAATCAAACTAAAGTGGAAGAGCTCCTGCGCCATCTCTTGAGCTGCAATCACACTATACGCGTGTCAAATCCAGTTTCGGTTTGGTATCACCGCTAGCCGAGGAGACGTTGTTGCACTTGAGGTTTCACCGTTTCACGTGCAGATCGTCATTGAGATCTATTGCCTCGGCAGCACTGACATGTCATTATTTATTAACGAGAGGCAGTGGGGGGACACAGAGATACTTAGGCGTAGAAAAATAGCCAGTACCGCGCGCGTACAGACAGACCACCAAACGATACGAGGCGGAGTAGTGTCGCCACCTACCGGGCTTCTTGGAAAATTTTCTTTCCTTCCCAGTGAGGATTGACCCTCTTCAGCTCGTGCGCCAGGCGGTTGTGTTGGCGAGCGAAAATCGTCTGCATGCTTGTAATTCCAGGCTGCTGGTTCACACGGCGATCGCCTGCAAAAGTGCGAGAAGATAATGGGGACAAAGAAGACCGTGTACCGGACAGGCAACATGGAACCTACTTCAATACGCATGTTCAGGAGAAAAAAAGATCCGCCTTAACGGGATTCGTTGGAAAGTGCAATTTTTTTTGTGTGTGTGTCCTACGACCCATTTACCACTTCTTATTGTGTATATCAGTGATAGCTCCATGCGCTCGACCTTTTCCTTCAAAGACGAAACCAGAAGCAGCTCCTGTGGCGGCCGGGGTGCCCGAATCGCTTGTTATGGGGGGTATGTTTATTAAGAAAAAAGAAATGAAAGGTCAACCAGGTAGAGGTCGGCCGCTATTTAAAAAAAATATAAGAAAATAATGAAAAAAGAAGAAAACGAAATGAAAAAGAAGAAAAGGGCTGGGCTGGGCTCGGCTGAGAAGTAGCCCGGGTTCGAATCAATGACACTGGCTAGTTTCAAGTAAATGTCAATTTTTCTTCAGAGTCGGCTTCGTGTGGACAGAACTCTCCCGGCGTAGTATGACGGACTTTATGGTTATATGAAATACACGTGAAGTTCGTGGCGCGCGACATGAATACGCTGTAGAGCCGCTAGGCTAGATTGGGAAAGGGATTGCAGCTCCTGGTATTACAGCACTAAGAAGAAGCTTTCCCTCATCATGTTCCATCACAAAGTTCCATCACCAAAACTACCTCAAGTGCCTTGTTTCTTTCAACATGTTTCATCACCACATTTTCTAATGTGGAGCTGCTTGAAGAAAACATAATACGCATCGCGAAAGCCGGCATGGAGCAGAGAGGGAATGGAAGATTATAGTTTGGCAGTTTCGAATAGATTGAGAAACGGAGCAGGAGTTGCTTTCTGTTCTCAATAGGACGAGCGGAGTAGTGACGTGCAGATTGATGTGAGAGGCAATGTCTTTGAGTCTTGGTCGACATGCACTGTAACCACTGCACTGTAACCTCTGCTCTTCGTCACTCGCAATGAAACGCATCGTTGGTACAGGAATGTAACTTGCCAGCTCTGAAGCAGAGTTTGCTGCGTCTGAGGTCACTGCAGCCATCACTTGTAGGGATCAAGCTGACTGGAAGTAGACCGCTTTCGGGCCTTAAGGCCAACAGTGCTGAAATAAGAAAAAAAAAATAAATAAAAAAGAGAAAGAAAGGAAACGCGCTTAATGACATGAAAGAAAAGAACAAGAAATTCGAAGGGTTACCAATGTACATACTACTTTGGAGGCCCCATACTATTTCATGCCTGTTCTGTTGGTCACACTGATAGGAGCTTTTACCAATTTCACCACAGCTTACAGTTATCTACGTTCATCATTGCTTTCAAATCCTCACAGCGGGATATTTTTTTATCTGGCGGAGGACTGCAATCGCCGCACTTGTTCCGCCAGAGATGGAACGTTAAATACGATAAATTATACAGGGTGCTTCACGTAAGACTGACCACAATTTTTATATAAAAAAAACAACATATGAGAGCAGCATAGATGGTGTTTTTGCAGTTGAGTTCTACGGCCAGGCGGACATCCTCTCGAAGAAAGTGTGCAACTACGAGATGACTAAATTAACTAAAATTAATCATTAATTAACATTTTTATTAGGGGATTTCGGGCAAAAGCGAGATAGCAGATTGAGAGACTATCCTCGTTGAACACTATTCCACGTTTAAAAAATCCTGAAACACGCACGTGCGCTAAAATATCCATCCCCGAGTTCTTGTATGCAAATGAGCCGAAACCGAAAAAGAAGAAGCGCATCACTCACGCCGACGGAGGTTTATCTGGGCCGGAAAACCGTTTATCTGGCCAGCTGAGTGGCAGTGGCACCGGCACCTACGCAAATTATCTTCACCGCTCCAATCACGTGGCCCTCTGACGTGAATTGAGCGCTGTACTCCCCGCGTTGCCGGTCGCCGCGGTTTCGGTTTCGGCTCATTTGCATATCAAAATTCGGATATGGATATTTTAACGCACGTCCGGGTTTCAGGACTTGTTGGAATTTTGTTGAGTGGATTGCAACCAGGAGTGTCCCTCAATCTGCCATCTCGCTTTTGCCCGAAATCCCCTAATTAAAAAGTTAGTTAATGAATTTTAGTTAATTAGTCATCTCGTAGTTGCACACTTTCTTCGAGAGGATGTCCTCCTGGCCGCAGAGGTCAACTGCAAAAACGCCATCTATGCTGCTCTCATACGTTTTTTATAAAAATTCTAGTCAGTCTTACGTGAAGCACCCTGTATAGAGATAGCTTGCTATGAAATTACTGTTTTTCTCTCTCTGTGATCAAGTGCTCAGCTGTAACTTGTAAGTGATGATATGCACCTATGATATGCACAGCCACGTCTCTCCCTCTGTACGAATTCCAGAAACTTCGGACAAGGCAACACATGGTCACGGCACATGTAGAAAATATGCATTATTGGACGAAACACCTGTACGTTTGGTATAATCACTCTGGACACGCATTAAATTGGCTTAAGAGTCGTTTAAATATATAATTAAATGTTTTGGGCCTTGCTTGTCCGTTAAGATATCGATACTGCCCCACGGGAAATGTTTCTAGCCTACAAACGATAGAAGACATAGTTCATTTTTAAGTTTTAACATCGAACGCGGTCTTACCCACATATTAATATTATCACGAAAAATAGTTCCATGCATAGAAGACAGCCTCTAGCGTAAATTTCTTTACAACAAGAGGTAGTTGGAAGCCCTCACAGTAAACCTTCAATTGCAAACTGTTTTTGCTGCACAGTCACAAGCGGTGTCTGGTGCCGTTGGTACGTTGACATCTTTTTTTCTTTTTCTCCATACAGCACAAAAGGTAAAGATCATTACACGTGCCATCGAAAGCAACGCAGCACATTCCATCTGCACTCAAAAAAAAGTATTCGCAAAACGCTTCGCTGGCTTCTCACTGTTACAATGTGCTCTGCAATGCAGCCGGGTTTAACGATAAAGCTTCATGCTTTGTTTACTTTGACAAAACATATCGACTAATGTCGTGACTTGCGTGCATCTCGTGACTACCGAACCGGCAACGTGGAAGAACGAATACGACGAAAGCAGCGAGCGCATCCTCGACAAAGCGCGATGCATCGGCGGCCTCTTCTTTTTTTTTTTTTTTCCTTTTCATTCATCATCTTCTTCTGTATGTTCTGCTTCGCTAAGCGACTGTGCTAAGTTGCTACACGAGGATGTACTACCGTAAAAGCAACACTAGTGGGACACTTCGGCATCGCGAAAGCCTAAGACGGGCACAGGTGCAATCTTCGGCACTCTCAGAACTTCATAAACGCGCGTGCTACGCTCAGAAGCCGAACTTTAGAGCAGTATTTAAGATAGGGAAGTATATCGGCAGTATTTAAGAAAAGCAGGTTTTCACCCAGCTCTCAAATATCAGTTTTCTGGCTGACTGATAGCATTCGATCAAGTCGTGTGACCAATTACAAAGTTTTTCGTTACAATGGAAAAAGGAAAAAGAAAGTGATGATAATTAGGAGTGATGGTCACGGACGAAGTATTCAATACATATTAAAACATTTTCCTCTCAAATGGGCAAATTGTTCCGCTAATAACAATAACGATGTTCTGTGTGCTGCCGCCGTCTCTGCGGGACTCGTCAACCCGTAGGCCTCGTAGGTGCGTGTTGTGGTTAAGTCAGACGGCGGCTGTACGGCTCTCTTTCCTGGCCGTGTATATAGATTTAAATGCCGTGTATATAGAACTTGAGGCAGTTGAAATGGTGTTGTTCAATGCTGCTTGCCATCCTTTGCCATCCTTGCTCTTTTCTTTTTTTTTTTAAATACGTACATAGATCTCTAATGCTGCGCAACTGCGCCACCTAACATCATCATCTTTTCGTGAATGGACCATAAATGCTGTTTGTATTGTATTTGCTGACAGCTATCATTTTGTGGGGGTCATAGAAATAAACGAATGGAAAACACCAGGAATAAAAAACAGCCATCGAACGAATCATCAAAGTAGATATGAATCAATATATGACGTCATTAAAGTGGTGGGCGCTGCCTGTTCCCTGGTTTGATGACCCCGAAACTAGTCTCATTCTACTTCATTTTACGGCAACCCATTTCTGGATGAATTTATTTCTGGCATCTACGTACCTGGGTCTTCTGGATCGCGTACGTTCATGAGGTCCGTTTTGGATGCTCCGTACACGTTAGAAGCATCTAGGAAGGCTGTCTGTTGATCCGTCTGCTCCCTGTGACCTGTAAACAGTAACACCGGTATAGGTTGCTTCAGACAAAGCTGCAGTGCTTCAACGTCAATCTGTTTGTTCGTGTGTTGCAACCTCGTCAGGTTGGTTGGGTTGTAGAGTCACTAAATGTGTGGGTTGCAGGTAAGGCAGTTGAAGAGAAAGAAAACGACAGGAAAGTCTCCAGTTAGTAGACAAGTTGTTGACAAAGTCGTAAGGATGGCGTCGTTAACAGAAATAAGTAAACAAGCGATAGAGAACTATGCATGCTTTTATGAATTATATCAAGACGTATTTTCTTGGCCGATATGCAGGGTTTCCAACAATAAACTTTGCGGTTGTTTATTCCCTTCCTGCAATATATATTTACTTTGCCTGAAGGGACCCAGTTATCTGATAAAGCAACCCGGGTAAATTTAACTTCAGAGCTACATTTATTTATATGGGCCGTAACCGCCCGAAAATTGCCTGTCATGCGTCTGTCAAGGGATGCAACCAATTCCACGCTAGCTGCGAACCTAAACTGCACTGAAGGAAATGAGAGTTTAGTCGTGCCTAAGGTTCGGAAACCCGAGTCCTTTTTAGAATCCCGGGATTTCGAGATTTCTAAATGTGGGTCCCGGGACGGGATCGTTTTTTTTTGTGCAACTGCCCCTATACGATGCCGTACCGATACAGCACACGTTTCCTACATATTGACGCATTTTGCTCTTCAACTTTTTGACCCTTCATAGTAACTAGTATTCCGTTCTGGTCCAGAGTAGCGGAATCTAGATTTCTGAAAAGGCTGTCTTCATTTTTTTTTTTTTCACAATGAAATCAGCCTATCGATGAGGATCAAGAGAGAGAGAGAGAAATGAACTTCTGAACTTGTGCGTAGGGAAGAATCGTTGTGATTTGGTAGTACAGTTTTATAATGCTACTTGATGATCGTTATCGGCTATAAGCTACATGGTGAATTGGGTTAGCACCTGGCATGATTGTCATGTGTCGTGGACGATTGGTTTCGCGTAGAGGGGGGAGCCTGGAAACAAAGGTCGGTGAGATAATACAGTCTTTCCTTCTCACACGCATCAGCAACCGTTCGAAAGCCTAAATTTTGTTATCTCGAAACCGAACGGGATTTGACATCGCGAAAGGACGTGGATATGTGAACGAAGAAAGTATACTTTGAGCGTAAGGACAGAAGACACAGCTCATAGGTCTCTACGTCATGCGTCGTTGTGATCGAGCTGCGTCTGTGTCTTTTGTCTAGTGCTCCTCAAGATCAAGGTACTTTCTTCGTTCACAAATGGAAAACCAGCTGGCTCGCTTTCTCCTTCTTGCGGCATTGATTTTTCTCGTGATCCCGGGATTTCGGAATCCGAACCCTATAGTCGTTAATCTTGCAGGGCTAGAAGCGTGCCAGCGTGACGCCATGGCCAGCCATTTTCGAGCCGTTTATTGGCCATAGAAATACACGTAGCTCTGAAAATAAACTTTGCCCCAGTTGCCTTATCACATAACGCTTTCCCTCCAGGTTTTTACGACGCAGTCTAAAAGAGAAAACGAGACATTGTTCCACGTTTGCCGTCGAAAGATGACCCCGTATTTTCAGGAATCTACAACCGCTTTTATTTTTCTAGGTGGCCGCCATTCGGCGTGTAGAGCCACTATCAGACGCCGGTGTTATAATAACTATTGCAGGACCAAGATTTCCTCCAGTGTACGCGCCGTCCATTGACCAGTCTACGAGGAAGTTCTACTTTTATTGACGCCGTCGAAGGAATATCAATGCCGAGGTCATCATTACATATGCGAGCGTTGATGGGTGTAGTATTCATATAGACGGTGACGTCACTTCTTGAAGCATCTACCACACGTATACATTCCGTCAGCCGATGATGATGTTCATGTTTATGGGGTTAGCTTGTCACAGCACTGTCATTTTCACAACGGGGTTCCGAGAGGTAAGGATACCGCAAATAGAGAGGCGCGCTTTCCCTTTGAATGACGGGATTGATGTAACGAAGCGAGTGAACGATAGCGTGTACAAAAAAAAAGAAAAAAAGAAAGAAAGCTGTCTTACTTATGGTACAGTCAGTGCAGCCAGCTGAACGGACGAAGTTGATGCAGTCGATGTTCAGCTTCGAAAAAAAGGGATCCGTGGGCTCCACATAGATAGGCAGGCAAGCGGGAACGTTGGTAGCGGACCCCCACGGGCAGCATTGGATGTTGGTGCCGTTCGCTATAAGGTCGTCGAATGCTGCATGTACATGTTGGAAGGAGGGTGAAATGAGCAGAGCTTCTCTCAAATTGCCACTTCGTTATTGAACCGTGTAGTGAAGATGATGGATAAGAAAGTAAGGATAAGAACTCTATACATGGCGACAAGTAGTGAGCAGCAGACTCTGATATTATAGGAGCTCCCATCTTCATATTTTTTTACAGTGTACTATGTTCAACCATACTATAGCAGCTGCACAGGCGATGCATTGTAATTTCTTGGGCGGCGTAACCCTGTTGCGAATTTGACTGAGGACATTTCGGGCCATCCTTAGGTACACAGACAGACAGGGCATGAACACAGGTACAGACAGCGCACATACTCTGGCTTTCAGCGCACGGAAACCCCTGAATCGTACCAAAAAGCGGTTTGCTGGCCATTCATAGCGCCCCGAAGATAAGTGCTGCCGGGCAGGAATAACTATAGTATATAGATAGGTAGAGGGGAGAAAATCCAGCGAACCGGTAAGGAGGTATGAAAGGAATTGCCTCAGGACGAGAGCCGCCGATATTTCAAACAGAGACTGTTCTTCTGGGCGCCGACCTCATCATTGGCATGGTATTTAAAGGGCTAGGGACGACGTGTTAAAGGATCATGCGACCCACAATTCGCATGAACCTTTAACACGTCGCCCCTAACCCTTTAAATACCATGCCAATGATGAGGATGGTGCCCAGAAGAAGAACACCCTCTGTTCGAAATGTCGGCGACTCTCGTGCTAGGGCCCCGATCTTCAACTTTCACACAGCGGTAGTTATCGTTATAATTGAAGTGCGCGCTCCAAAGCAGCCTTGATAGGCTCGCGCGAGAGCTCGTGGCGAATCACGGGCCGAGGTGATGGATTTAACGCGCGTTATGGGATAACGACAACTTGAAGATCGGGCCCCTGAGGCACTTCCGTTCATATAATGTGAATTTTAACGCGACATAAGTTGGTTAACTGTACTTACGTCCTTTTGTCGTGATGGGCGTCAGTGTGGTGTCGTGAGCTATCATCTGGCCGAAGATCATGAAGAGGTGGGTGTACTTGTGAGTTAACAGGACGTCAGGTCCTTCCACGGTAGCCAACACGTTGGACAAGAGTCGGGGATTAGGAAGGCGACGACCGGTCTTCATCCGAGCTCGCGGGTCACCCAGTTCTGCACATTACAAATCCACCGACAATAGAGTAACGACAGCAGAAAACATCCTTGTCTTTCTGGAACCTGATCGAAAGTAATTTCCAGATTGCAAAAAAGGAAATAAATAAATAAAATAATATAAACGGAAAGCGTAGGACCATCCAGCGAAGGGCCCTAGTCGGCGGGAAAAACTGTGAAATATGCCCTTTTCTATGGCGCTGATCTGTAGAGTATACGCACGAAATAACCGAAACAAAAAATAAGGCAAAGGGAAGAAAGCTAGTGCTATATTTACTTATGTCCGAAATCCAGTAAGATGTCATTTTCACTTCTTGTACTTGCATAGTTCGCTTATAAACACTGCCCATAATAGTTTCCAATAAAGTGTGCTGAATAGTTCACGAAAGCGTGTATTTATTACAAACTTTGGTATTGCATGTGCCATCGTTATACGCACAAAAAGAAAAAAGAGAAACTAACAAAACATACCTATGCGGAATCCATCGAGCATTTCTATGCGCAGCCATCAATACTCTTCCATTTCCTGACATATTGCTAGTGTATAGGGTAGGGATCTTATGAGCTGGAATGAGCTGAACACAGTTTACCTAGGTGTTGGGGCATTCTGGGCTCACAAGGCGATCGCCTAACTCATATCTGGACTGGTTAGACGTACATCCTTACCATCATCATAGGCAGGGGACATTATCCTCTTCATGCACGTCCGCGCTCTCCCCCAATTGGGTTGTTCCATGTTGTTGCAAGACCCGTCGAAGGACCTGTACGCATGATGTGGGTCGCACTCGGCGCGGTAGAGCTTCTTGCAGAACGGTGCCAGTTTTCGCACCTCTTTGAACATGCTCAAGTCCACGTGCTGCAATGCATTGCGGATTGTCTCGTACGACGCCCCTTTTCTGCGGATAAAACAGCTTTTGAAATCGACCGACCCGCACGCGGCAAGGGCGCGGGCACTGCTGCAGTCAGGTTGAGGTTATGTGGAATTCGAAGGTTCAAAGAGCGGGCCTTAGACGTTATACAGGGTGATGTTTTTCAATCGAAACAGAATTTTATACAAAAGGGGGCTTACTGCCATACACGGATGTTCTTCGCTGTACGTTCTTCAGCTCGGTGGATATTGCAGAAGCTGGTAGCTGTCGAAGTCAATTAACTAAAATTCGTTAATTAACTTTTTTTTTATTTGAGCTTTTCGGGACAATGTATGATAGCAGAATTGGAGCCAGTCATTATTCAAAGTCACCCTATTAAAAAAAAAGACAGAAAGAAAAAAAAGAGGGAAGAAAAAAGAAGAAAACAATCCCGAGACCGGCACGTAATTTGATGTACCCAAATTTCGCTATGCAAATGACCCGAAACCGAAACCAAGCGCATCAGGAGCGCAAGAAAAGACATGACCTTCCCCCCCAGCAGCTTATCTGGGCCGTGAAGCGGATGACGTCAGAACGACTACTCCAGTCAGCTCCAGCTTTCCACGGCACGTGGCCCTCCGACGCAGAATGGGCGTTCTTCTCCCAGCGCTCGAAACGCGCTTGTTTCAGTTTCGGCTCGCTTGCATACCAAAATTTTGTGATGGATATTTCAACCTATTTACTCGTTCCGGGGTTTTGGAAAAGTAGGGTGGCTTTGAATAATGACTTGCTCCAATTCTGCTATCTCACATTACCTGGAAAACATCTAATTAATAAGGTAATTAGCTAGTTCTGCTTCAATTAAAAAAAAAAGATCACCCTGTATACGCGTTGCTACAAAGTTGGCGGAGCCCCATGTATTTTCTATGGGAGAAACTTTGGCTTATTACTCGGTAACTACTGGACCGATTTTGACAAAAACGATCTAGTTCGAGAAGTTTTTGAAAGCTTGTGGGAGGTCGGACTGAAACTGCGAGTATTTAAAGCTGTCTTTCGCATAGCAGTGTAGAAATACTAATTGGGAAAATTGTCCAAATCAGATATCCAATTTGCGAAGCGCCCAGTTCTACCGTTATGACACGTAAACGAAATGTTTGTCTCATTTGCCTTTCGGAAACCTTTCTAGAATATTTTCACTCCAATATTATCACTAGCCAGGGCTCTGTTCACTCACAGTAACGCGATATGTGAAGGAATGTCAAACGTTCTCATGTGAGCACATTTTCAATCGCACACTGGCGGCACATCGTGGGCAATGGGCGAAGTAGCCAGATGTCATGCAGTACTAGCATCCCTTTTCTATTTTAATGAACATAACCAACGCCACCCAGACTAAACAAGGTCCGATCGCTAAATGGACGTGACGGTTTCTGTAGGAGTCCCATTAACCAGAGCTATGCCTTCAGCGGCTCCGAAAGCACTCGTAATCACAGCACTCTATGCGACACCGCGACACTACAGGGTGCTTTTTTTAATACAGATTTTTCATTTAAAAATTATAAGGGCTATAGACATATGCTGTTTTCACTTCTATCATCTCTGGGCCGGCGGACGTTCTTGGCCATATGTTGCTCGACCGTCAAGTGACTAATTACCTAAAAATAGTTAATTAAGTTTTTAATTATAAAAGCTACGAAGTTGTCCCAATGAGAACATCTGTTCCTTTCGGTGACCTGATATCGTAGCCGTTTTCAGAACAAAAATCCGTTCGGTAGATCGTCCGCAAAAAATTCGTGAAGGAACACCATTTTTTCTTTATTTTGTTTGCGCATCTTCAGAGACCCGTCTTTCCTTAACCCCTAATGTGAGAGGGTGAAAGAGCACACTCTCGCATCTTGCGTCGTGGAAAAAGATTAAAAGAAAACAGCAAATGCAACTCAAGATAAGGGCAGTTCCGATGGCGTCACCCGATACATGTGTCTTTGTTTTATTTCCGCAAGTTAAAGCTCATCTTGGACGCATGAGGCTCCTTCACCCTCTCACATTGCGGGTGAAGGAAAGACGCGTCTCCGAAGATGCGCGATCAACAAAATAAAGAAAAAAATGGTGTTCCTTCACGAATTTTTTGCGGACGATCTACCGAACGGATTTTTGTTCTGAAAACGGCTACGATATCAGGTCACCGAAAGGAACAGATGTTCTCATTGGGACAACTTCGTAGCTTTTATAATTAAAAAGTTAATTAAGGATATTTAGATAACTGGCCATTTGACGGTTGAGCAACATATGGCCAAGAACGTCTGCCGGCCCAGAGGCGATAGAAGTGAAAACAGCATGTCTATAGCCCTTATAGTTTTTTATGAAAAATCTGTATCGAAAAAAAAAAAAAAAAGGACACACTGTATATGTGTCCACGTATACGTAATGAAGGAAGGAGAAAAAGCTCTTTAGCCTCATTTGCATAACGAACTTTTGGATGAGAGGCAGACCATGTAAAGATGGTGATGGATAGAAGAAAAAACATCATTAGAGACCATCATGGCAGTACAGCCCAATTGGGGCATGATAATAATGATTGAAGGTGTAGCGACGACGGAGGACTACAAAGACAGAATACGGTAAATGTCCTGATGATGATGCAATGCTGTGCTCATTAAAAAAAAGAAAAAAAGAAAGTGAAGATGAGTCGCGACAAGGTTGGAATGGCCACCCAAGTACAGTAGTAACAACTAAAAAGGGATAAAAAAAATGTGCATGATGTACGTCTAGTAGTAGTGTAGAGTGCTGGATGAGTTGATAGAAACACATGACAAGAAAACATAGCGCGACAACACGACCTGTCCTTTTTCTTTTTTTCGTGTTAGCGCCGCGAAACAACTGTGCAGGGTACAGACGTGGACAGATGGAGAGAGGGCAGCTGAAAGGAGTGGGTGGACAGGGGTGTTAGTACGCGTCCTGGGCTGACCTCGGGGGTTACTGTGGTTACTGTGCCGACACAAACGGCAGTTTATACATTGGATTCCCCTCTCACCCCTCCCTCACTACACGCTTCAACAAAGAAGCCCCCCCCCCTCCAAACCCAGGGTCTGGATCCGCCCTTGGCTTTCATCCTACCGCTGGTTCGACCCGTGTACCTCTTCTTGTGTCCCCTATCGTTGTCGCGCTATAAGTCTTCTTCTCATATGATATACATCGCTTGCGAATAAGGCGTTAGTTGCAACGAGTCAGGCACTCACTTGACCATGAGATATTTCACAGCAAACTGGAATGTGTGTTGCGCCTCATCCAGTTTATTGGCGTCGGGACTTCCCCAGAGGTTTTGCTGGTGCCGATATTCCGGTACGTGGCTTCTTCGCTCCAGAGCTGAAATTATAGGAATTTTACGAAAATCCTAACGTAGGCTTTAGCTCAAGATGTTATTGCAGTTAAAGAAGAAACAAACGGACCGATGGCCCACGCCAGCTAGCCTGGCCCACGCTAGCCTGCAAATTGCACCATTGGCGACCGATGAAAATGGTCGCTATGGTCTATAGTAGGTCGTGGTTCGTATGTGTTTGGTATGTGCCCCATTAAGTAAGAGTCAGTCCATGACTAAGTTTCTTGTCCAAACATTTCTTTTTTCTTCCTAAGAAACTTGCCTCGTAGAAAGTAATCGGGTACGTTGAATGCAAAACCGTAGCGGCCTGATCACGGAAAACGGCGCGCACGGGCTGAGGTGCCGCCCTGGTGGTGAGAACTTTGCGATAAGAGACACCACTTCCGCGTAAGGGAAAATGCAAATTCCAAACCCTTACTAGACAGAGAAAAAAAAGGTGGGGGGGTATTGAGTTGGCGGTATGTATTACGGTTGAACGCCCAATTTTGGCCGCGTACAAGTCGACGTTTTACAATAAAATACCTTACTGCAGAAATCAAATCATTGTTTCCCCCACCTACTCGGTTTCTTTTTTCTTTCTTTTTTCTCTTTTTCGAACGTGTTTGTTAAAGCAAAGTAGGTGACAGTGGACGAGAAGTCGGCTTTTTCTTCCGCGTAAGATTAAGTCAAACTAGTTTGATCTGCATCGAAGTAGATAATACGGAGGAGTCGCAGAAAAGAGAGAGAGAAAAAAGAAAGGAAAAACACGGAAGGGCAGTTGTATTACATTATACGTGGCTTCAGATTCAGCGCCAAGCCAGCGTACGAAGGAACTTATTCTGCTTTGTAATTCCCGCCGGATAATTGGACGTTTACGTCATTGGGATACCAAGACTGTACGATTCGTCGTTACTGTATATCTCCAAAATTAATAGCCACTGAATACGTATATGCAATGTCTTTTATATGCTCCTTAGTTATTTCGCTTCTTTAATATTACGCTTTGCTATATTCCCATTCTTTCGTTACGGGACACAAAAACTGACAAAATGGCATAGATGCAGTCAAGCTGGTGGATTAACTCCATAATGTAAAAGCCTCAGTCTGGGTACACAGAGCACACGAAAACTGACTTCCCATTCGTCAATGATACCTGATCGTCGCCACCTTGAAGGCTGTCTATCAGCTATGCTTTGTGATACAGCGTCTATGCTAAGTGGGGCTGTTCTCAACGCGCACCATTTGATTGATTGATTGAATGATTTGATTGATTTGACCGGTCGCTTTTCAAAAAAAAAAAAAAAAGAAGAAGAAGAAAGCGTCTACTCAGAACCCTAGTTCCGTGAAGTTATTTTCCTCTCTTCACACCAAGATAACGCTTAATACTCTGTTTTGTTTTCTGCTCAGGGAAGTATTCTTATCTTTTTAACTTGTGGTAAGTATAAGAGATACCGGGCGTTATGAAGCGTCGCCAAAGGCTTTTACTTTGATTGCATCATCCGCATCGTGGGATGCTGCGGCAGATAGGGAGACATCTTACGTGATATCTTGATGTCCTTTCGATACTTGGTGGCATGGAACGCTTCTGCGATGTCCTGCAGCGTGAGACCAGCGATGCCAACTTCTTCGTGCCCCCACGTAGAGTCCATCGTGGGATGATAGGCATCGTCCATAGGAGAATACAACATCTGCCACGAGAGCTTTGTATTCGCGGGGAAGTAGCGCGACAGATGAGAGAACGTCCACGGATCTGGTACAAGGCGCTGCTGAATTTCATGAAGTGCGGCCTGCGCACCATGCTGGACAACTGCAATTGGAAAAAGTAACAGCTGTTAATGGTACCTGCACTGCGTTTGGCCTGCACATGCAACAGGGATGCAGCTATGTTACAGACAGTTGGTGGTTGCATAGTACTTGAAAAGACTCAAAAGAAGAGTAATGTTTTTCTTAACCAACCGTGGCATAAAATGAGCTTTTGACACGTGAGAGGCTTGTGGCTTACCACCAACAAAAAAGCAGGCTACATTGACTTGTAATGGGGTACTAGGAAGGTTATGACGTCCTAATTGCAAGAGAGTATATCACTGATTCTGTCTGCAAGTGAACTGTTGCGCAGTTTTACCCGCACTCCTGACCAGATGGCCAATCTCGTTGCTGCGGCAAGTCCTTGTGCCCCTGCAGGCACCAAAGAGCAAGTAGAAAATAGAGCTGTATAATAAACATATAAACCCCTCCCTCCTCATCTGTAAAACACCTTGTGTGTTATTGCGTATAGATTTCCAGTTGGTCGCTGAGGCATTTGAAGACTGCAACAAGATCGCGGCACCTGCTGTACTGCTTGGGTGTGTTACATGGGTTTTCTTTTGGTGCTCCAAGACAAATATCGGGACAGTTCCATACGAAGTCGGCCCAGGACGCACGATCTCTACCCACGCAGCACGCTCGGTAATAGCGAAGCCACCAAAAGCATATTCTCCGTACAAGTGCGAGAAGGATATTTAGATTGGAATACTGAATGGTACATAAAAAAATAAAAACATCCGCAAAATACATGATAATCACAGGCAATCTGAGTGGACTTAGCAACAGAACGCCGTGCGCAGCCTGTTACCAATACCAGCTGTCACCCATAGGGAAACAGGTAAACGACCAAGCAGACGATCACAGCATGCTGACGTGCTGGTCTATCGACGCGCAGAAAAATAACGCCATCTAAGAGGGTATTAGCTCCCGAGCTTAAACGCCACTAAGCGTTCTTGCTTGGAGGTTAATGGACGTTTTCCCTAATGCACCAAAAAGCGTCGTTTGCAGGCCACTGCCACTGGGTTCTCTCCGGTGACACAATCTATCTAAATGCTTTTAATCAGCTACAGTAGGCAGTACTGGTTAAACTTGTCGTAAGCGTCCAATTTGCTGTATGATCATGCATTTACAGTCGACGGGGTTCCCCAACCTCTTACCAGACTCTACCAATATCGGCAGTTTGTCAAATCTCCTGTGTCCCGCTTTCTTTTTTTTTTCTTTTTTAAATACTATACACACACTGCCAGCCGGGAAACCCGTCTGCAATGATCCGTGTAAAAGGAATTATGTCGCGAATTCCGCGACAAGAGAACAGCATTGAAACGCTCTGCTGGGTTCGAGAACTGCATCTTTTTATCGGACACACTTTGCTCAGTGCCAGGGATGTGGCACATTGCCATTTGTTGTAGCTTATGATAAACAATTTTACTCCGAGTTTGTGGCCATTTGTTGTCTCAGATAAAAGGCCAGTGGCACAACACAACGAAAGCAGAGCGTGTGAATGTACGAAGCAACAAACCATATCCTACGGCTCACAAAGTTTCCTCATGCACGCGGCAGGTAAGTTGTTGAGTTGCCGCGACATTTAAAAGAGCAACACTGCCACAAGAGCAGCGCGAGAAAAACTTTCACTGCGGGTTAACATCGTCTTCGTCATTAGTCGGTTAAGACAGAGCCAGTACTGCCCACTGATCTGTATGTACAATTGAGATCAGTGGTACCGCCATTCCACTATCAAAGAGTACAGCCTTTTACTTTGCGAAGCATGAAGGCCACCGATTCCCCGCAAGATGCGTTGTACGTTTTATGAAATCTCAAGATCGTTCTTAGTCCACAGTCTTATCTCAGTCACTCTGTGACGTCCACAGACTTTGCTCTTCCTCAAGGTGGCGCCAGTGCAAGAAAGAAAAGAAAAAGGCAAAAGAAAAAGCTTGGCGCTGTTGAATAAACTTGTTATTTCTTTCTTTCTTTTTTTTTTTCTTTTGCATCCGGCATTTACAGCTAACTCACAACCTGCACGACTCTAAACTCCAGAGTCCGGACTGCATACAGAGAGATCAACTATACGTATGAAATGACTACTATACGTACCAGTATAGTGACTATGGTACTATAATACTATGAAGTGACTACTATATGTATGACTACTATACTATACGTATGACTATACGTATCGGCATGCCTCCTGGTATATAGGCATAGACGTCGACGTAATCCTTCTTTTGAGGCCCTTGCACAACACGGCAGAAGATCAGGCATCTTTTTGAATGTTTCTTCGCATGCAGAAACAGAGGAAGACATCGAGAAATAGGCACTAGGGTTCGAACCCGACCCACCTCTTCGTTTCTGAGTCAAAAATTGTTTCTATATCAATCATCTGTCTTCGGTCTCGTATCTTCTATTATCAATTCATGAATGGTTTTATCTGGTCGACACGAGGCGGAATGACTCCGTCAAAGCCTCCGGCTTTGTGTACCTGGAGAGGCGTACCGATCTTATCGCAGGTAATAGCATCAAGTGCATCTTTTGGGAATATATTCTTCGAGTCTGGTGGTGGATAAGGCTGAGTATAGATTTTTCCTTTGTGTGAATGTGTGCACCGCAGCACCTCTGACAGCTTCCGTTCTGTCAATATTTCCAACAGCTGTAAGCGCCAGAAAACGGCGTATGAAGTACGCCAGGCTATTTGCGTACCATACTGGGGTAAAGAATTCATCATACCCAATACGACGAGAAACAATAAAAAATGTCCAGAAGGGCTACCGAAGAAAGATTGCGGGGTTGATGCGATGATTAGTAACAAAAACGTGGAACTATGTATACAGTATGCAGTTGAATGCACTGGATTCTGTTAATTATGCACGGTGGCCATTCCTAAAAGCATGTTCGTCGCCCAGCACTCACTGAAGTGGACAAGCACACGGGAAAACGAGAGGATATACCTATACTGGAGATATTGTACTTCTTTCATCCCTTCTCTGCATTGCATCTATAGTACACCGTCTTTCACGCAAAAGATGGCATAGCGTGCGATGAGGCAAAACACAACAACATCCAAAACTTATCTTCTTCTTCTCCTTACCACCAATAAATAATAATAATAATAAACCAATCTTCTCCTTACTTTTCTCAATGCTTGCGAATGCGTACGCAATACTATAGCAAACCCTCGACCTAGTTCACGCAGACGTGCAGATGTATAGATTATACTTATCCACCATGAAATGGAGGACAGTTTCTTGAAGCGGTTCATTCAACTCAATCCTTTAAATGGAATTCTCTTTGCATCGTCTTCGGACCCTTGCATGACTGCTTTCGTAATCTTTACGATTTTATGTCGAGGGAGGCAACGTGCTTAGTGATGTAGAAACGGTGTATGCAACAGTGCTTGACCTTTCCGTAACTACAGTTTCAGAACTGACGTGTTCCACTGGGCATTGCGTACACTCCACTTTTCCCGATGAAACTTCGTTGCATTACGTTATTTGGTTCTTAAAATATCAGTCTATTTTTTAACTCCGTTGTATACTAAGCGGAAGATGTAAAATTACTGCAGTATAACTTGCATGGCAGCTCGAGCTACAGCACCAATCTATCGTTCTACATAGTTCAAGTGGGAAGAAAATTAAAATGAATACTTCCGGTCTCGAGGAGACGGCCGTCTATTCCAGTTCTCACGACAGAACAAGAAACGGAACTGACCTGTCCGATACACAGCACAAACGAAGTCACAAGTGTGGCAGTCATAACTCATCACAAGTCACACCACTACAAGTCACAGTATACGTAAGCGCTGGTCGAAAAAGCCTCGTACGTCCTGCCTCGTACCTGCCTCGTACGCCGTTCTCGAATGACGCTTCAAATTTCGACGCGTACTGCGCTGTTTCAGAGCAGGTGTTGGCTGGGACTTTGCAGTACGAACAATGACAATTAGTATTAGTATTAAAAATTTAATTGGTGTCGCATTATAAGTAAATAGATCATTAGAATCTTTCCTCGTGGGTTCCCCTCAGGGAGGGTCTCAAATCTATTAGTCATGACTCATGACGTCGGCAAACAAAAAAAAAAAAAAAAAAAAAAGAAAAAGAAAGATGGCTCCACGGGAGTAACAGTTTAGTGTTAAAGCGTTTTTGTTGTGGGACGCATTCTTGTGCGTAACATGGAATATTTCTGCCGCGGTCTTCCCAGAAATCCCCGAATTTACGAAAAGCGCGGAATATGCAACGAAGCCCTATGTCACGTACTTGAGGAGTCACAAGCCGGTACAGTGTGTACAAGTAGTATGGGCAGAGGCGATGGATATCAACCGCCCAAGGCCTGCGACGACACGAACAATGAGAATAAAGACGACATTTAAGGCGAGCGTAATCGCATGTGTAACATGTGACATAATGATGGTGTACCGTTATTGTACGGCGACAGCATGACGAAAACAGATAATGTATTGGCATATGTACAAATGCAATACATAATTCGTGACTTTACGTCGCGGGACAACTATAATAGGCATGCGGGGTGCCAGTGTAGTGCTGGGAAAATCCCTGATGCATCCAAAAATCCTTTGCTACCGATGATCTTTACTTTTAGCATGCCAATTATCAGCATCTTCCCTCCTTCCCCTTCCTTCAACGAACAATGAAACATAAAGGTGCGGAAATCAGAAGCCGTTCAAACAAAGTCTCCAGAAGGATACCCACATACAGGGTGTTCAAAATTAAGCTTTCACGAGCGCTACGCAAACGCAGCGATGACAGGAAACCGGATGATAACTTTACGCTACTTGTGTAAGAAACAGGTGCTGCTAATTATGTAGCACCTGCACTCTTAAAAATGAACTTCACCGCATAGCACGCTCCTCGCCAACTATAATCTCGAATGATATCGTTATCTGCCCTGATTTGTTGAAAACGGGAGGCGTACGCCTTTTTTGTGACACTATAACTGTCACAAAAAAGGCGTACGCCTCCCGTTTTCAGCAAATCACGGCAGATAACGGTATCATCAGAGGTTATGGGTGGCTAGGAGCGTGCTTTGCGGTGAAGTTCATTTTTAAGAGTGTGTTTCTTACTCAAGGAACAGAAAAAGTAGCACCAGTTTTCTTTTGTTCGCCTATTTATAGAGTGCTAGTGAAAGCTTAATTTTGAACACCCTGTATGTCTTCCGTAAGGGCCTTCACTGACCCCTTCTGCGGCAGGTACGTCGTCCGAAGTCCGGAGACTACTGACGGATGACTTCCGATCAGCTGTGCCACCTTTACGTCACCATTCCACGATGTTTCCTGCGGTTTGTTTACCTCATCACACGTGTGATACAAATAACTTTTTCGATAATTGACTGTCGCATAGATTTAATGCAAGGGCAACAGAAGGCCGCTCAACCCAAGTGTCCGTGCGGCGCATTTGAATGGTTTGGTCGTTAGAAAATAAAGAAGAGTACATTTCGTGTAGCCCTCTCGTGAATAGAACTCGCTCATTATTACCCGAACCAGTTATTCAAGAGAATTCGTAAGATGGAATCATCTTGCATCGGACCCTGGCGCTTTTCCTCCAGTTGCCCCGTCTTCCCTGTCTCTGAACTCAGACGAACGGTTGTTTGTTTCACTTGAGTGAACCTTATTTGTCTGCTTACGCCTCTCTTTATTTACCTCTCATATTCACGGTCACTGCGCCGTCTATGCAGTTTTTATTTTTCCTCTCTCATTTGCCGTGCTTATCAAGGACAAGGATACAGAGCAAGCGTTCCACTTCTCTGTTTAGGACATGTTACGTGAACTTTCCTCTTATCGCGATCCACTCTCTCACGCCACCAGGCGCTAAGTATTAAAAGGAAGAAGCGGCTGTTAACTTGCTTACGTATGTACATCGTGCAAACAGATTATCAAAGAAATTATCTAAGGTCGGCAGAGAGAATAAGGTTGACCGCTTTCGCAGACTGGTCAGTTACGTCCGCGTCTGGTACGGGAATAACCGAGCAGGACGTCATCTCGTATTTATGGGCGTCTATAGAAGAAAGGGGTAACGTCTGGGCATGAGGTGGAATGAGGGTCGGGTGAATAATCGCCTTGTGGTGCGCCGCACTTCTTGTGAAATCTTTTAACCCACAGCGATTAACTTGGTTGACGGTGAGAAAGACAAAAAAGAAGAAGAAAAGCAGTCACAGGGTGCAATTGATTTGTTGGTGACCTGTTGTTACTTGGGTGGTCTGCTTGCCGGTGTGGTGACCTGGTGCCCGGGGCAACTGTGGAAACCTGTTCACGAGAAAGCCAATGAGCTTGTCACCGACAGAATTCCAACCTGCACCCTCCAGATTCCCGGTCCGGAGCGCTACCAATTCGCCTTTTTCCTTTTTTCATTCCAGCAATACTGTAAACTATGTTGTAAATAAAAAGAAAGCCAACCCGCCTTGCTCCACCGCACTTGGGAGGATTGAAATACGCGCCGTGAAACGGAGGATCTTTGCTGGACACTTAACATGAACGTTGCTTTATAGATACTTCCATCACCGGCCTCGGTGGCTCAGTCGGTAGCGTGTTCGCCTACTGATCCCGAGATCGCGGGTTCGAACCCGGCCGAGGACGCCAGCAACTTGGTGGCAGGGTACAAGTTGCTTGGATACGCCGTCTTCCGCAAGGGACGTTAAATACGGGGAGCCGTGTGATGAGCTTTCATCGCACGTTAAAGAACCCTCAGGTGGGCAAAAGCAATCCACAGACCGACCGCTGTGGCGTCGCTCATGATCTCAGTTGTCTCGCGACGTAAACACCCAATTATTATTATAGATACTTCCATCAATATGGAACCATGTTTGCCTCTATTAATTTGGAGCCAAAAGGTGTCCCATCCCACCAGGATCCGTGACTGTAAATGTCTAGCGTGTCCGTATGGGATGAATTACGTGTGTTTCGAAAATAATCTGAAAATAATGTTTTCGACAATAGCTGAACTTGACAAAAGAAATTTGGAGCCGCATTGCAATTTATCAGCCTCCAGCTTTCGTTTTCACGCCCCCATAGACGACAATCACAGCAAACTGACACACTGGGCTCTCACGCCAATATGTTCGGTAACCCATGGTTGCTTTTCGTGCACGTGCACGTTATAGCTTCTTTTTCTGCAAGTGCATGATAGAGCTTAGGCATGACGTTTAACTTATGACAAAAACTTTGACTGATGAGCTACCATGACTGAACCAGCGAGACTTCAGCTTAGGCACCATCGCGTAAACTAGAGGCCAAACTTGAACCTGACGATATCCCGAAAGCTCAGACCACATATATCACTCGTTATGCACTGCTTATATACCACACATACGATAATGCTTCCTGTGTTTCTCGATAACGACCGCTATCCGCTATCGTTTTGGTGAAAATCGCGTTTCGCTGCGGTGAGCGGGTCTTGAACCAGGATCATTCGGTTTTGAAATCAGGTGCCTTGTCACACATAGCTATGAACCAGCCACTACACTCTAAAAACCGAACTTCACCGCATAGCACGCTCTGAGCCAAGCATTGCCACGAATGATAGGGGTTATCCCTCCTGATTCGAGGAGAGGTGGAGGCGTACGCCTTTTTGTGTCAGTTATCATATATCCAAATTGACACAAAAGGCGTACACCCCCTTCTCTCTTCGAATCGGAAGCGATAACCCTACCATACATGGTAATGGTTGGCGCAGAGCGTGCTATGTGGTGAAGTTCAGTGGCACGATTGAACCCCTTTTTATTAGGAGTACTTTACAGCTATAAAGGACAGCTTTGGAAAAGGAGTTCGTGCCGGTGACACACAATGCAAGAGCGAACTCCTTTTGGTGTTTCGTTTGAAAAATATACCCAAAGATGTCGCGCTAGATATTTCCATTAGAACCAGCCCGCACGTACGTAAACATAACAATACGACTAATAAATACAAAACACGCAACTGCAACTACGGTATCTACACGCAGACTTCGGGTCACTCTTAAAAGTGAACTTCACCACATACACTCTTAAAAATGAGCTTCACCTCATAGCACGCTCCTAGCCAACCATTATCTCGAATGATATCGTTATCTGCCCTGATTTGTTGAAAACGGGGGGCGTACGCCATTTCTGTGACACTTATGCTGTTCATAATTGTCACAGAAAAGGCGTACGCCCCGTGTTTTCAACAAATCAGGGCAGATAACGATATCATTCGAGATAATGGTTTGCTAGGAGCGTACTATGCGGTGAAGTTCATTCTTAAGAGTGTAGCATGCTCCTAGCCAAGCATCATCCCGAATGGTATCGTTCTCTCCCCTGATTTGTTGAAAACAGGAGGCGTACGCCTTTTTGTGACACTTATGAAGAGATGATAATTGTCACAAAAAGACGTACGCCCCGCGCTTTCCACAAATCAAGTGTGATAGAGGTATCACTCTGCACAGTGCACTCTTAAAAATGAACTTCACCGCATAGCACGCTTTTAGCCAACCATTATCACGAATGATATCGCTATGTGCCCTGATTTGTTTAAAACGGTAGGCGTACGCCTTTTCTGTGACACTTATGCGGTTCATAATTGTCACAAAAATGGTGTACGCCTCCCGTTTTTAGCAAATCAAGGCACATAACGATATCATTCAAGATGATGGTTGGCTAGGAGCGTGCAATGTGGTGAAGTTCATTTCTAAGAGTGTGGTTGGCCTTCAGCGTGCTATATCTGGTGTAGCTTTGTTTTAAGAGTATACTTGAAAAATGAAAACACGGTCTAGCATTCGTTCGAGGGTATATATTGTCGCCGTATCGCCCATCGTTCGAGGCTACGCCATACGCCTTTACAGATGACAACGAGATCGCCGATCTCAGCTTCCCAAAAGGAGCGCTTCGCAAAAGGAGATTCCCCTTTGCCATGTGTTACGTCACGGAACGCCTTTCCGTTAGGTGTCCCCCTGTGTAACGGGTCAGGGGTTTTAGTGGATTGTAGCACACCACGAGAGCGATACGGTAAAAGAAGCCGTCAAATCAAAGGTCAGCAACGCGATGTTATCCACTTCAAAGGAATAAGGCGGGTGGCTTATCATGAATTGAAATATGGCAGTCGTCGAATGGCAGGGAGCCGTGGTACATTGAGGCTTGTGTTATGTTCGTCCGTTGTGTTTTGTTTCAACCTCGGAGCCATTATACTTTCCATCGTGCATGGTTTATCATTCAGAACCGTTATCGTGAACATCTTACGATGTATCTACTAGAACTCGGTATTGTGTCGAAAATTTATTAGTCTGTGGTTCACTCGAACGGCATGACATAATCACAACACCTCTGCTTCTCTTCGGACACCTTGGCAGTTTTAGTTTCGGAACCATCCTAAAAAATTATTCGGTGACTGTGAGATGAAGCCGCCGGCTTGGGGCAACCTCTTTTACTTCTGTTTCTTATTTCTATTCAGTGCTGCACGTTTCTTGATTTCAACTTGATTTCACGATAAGTACCCTCTCTACTCTACCGGGACTCTCTGCTGGATTCTTGCCCCCGAACATCTCGCTCGACTACATTTACGGCCGCTTGAAATCTCCGAGCAGCGTCGGCTGAAGTTCAGTCCTCGCAAGTGTCGTTCTGTCATTTTATTATGGATTTTTATTTACGAGTAAATTTTTTACTCGCATTTATTGCTACGTTCATGTTGCTTGGAAGTCCGGACGGAGATAAGTTCTAATTAAGCAGATACTGGATAACCTGGCGACGCGTCAGCACTAAATACACGTTACGCTAGCGGGGGAACTAATTGGGTAGCCAATTATGGTCGCAGGTCGAGGACCATGTCGAGACCCGTTTTCACGATGGTTCTTTGCATAAGTGGCCAACCTGACCCATAGAAAGCTTCTAAATTTCCCGCCGAAATTCGGAACATCGCCCAAGGCTGTCATTTTCTAAATGCTCGTACGAGGAGGGCCAGGAAAAACTCTCATTGGTACGCAGGTGCGCCGTGTGAAAAAAAGAAAGAAGAGAGCGAGAAAGAAAACGAAACAGTCGGAGCGAAGCACACATGTCCCCTTGGCCAATAGCTTCCTCCTGCCCTTCATCTGAACGACATGCCAGCGGGAAAAGGGTAACACAAAATTTCGTTCGCTCGATTGCGCGATATAGGAAAACACCAGGCAACACAGAAACTTTTTCTTTTCCTCCACCTGTGGTGGAGTGTGTAATGAGTGCAGCTATGAAAGGGATTTGACCGAATTGCATCGCTTCAGCTACCGAGCACGGAACGGGAAAAGGTATGTTTGTACGTATAGAAGATGTGTGAAGGGGGTCTGGGCTGCTTTGGGTTCCAACTTTATGGCTGTTCAAGCTACTGTTGAAGTGGTTCGACAAGTGAAGCACGGAGTTCTATCTTAACTAAATCCGATAGATGGATAGATGGTTAACTTGGACGTACGTTAACAACCTTTTGCATATCGTTCGGTGCTATTTATTTTGCTGTCAGGAATCTAATATGGATTCTAGATAAAAAAGAAATTTTATTTCGTTGTTGCTAACGGAGGTACACGGTTACCTGGGGTGTGCTGTGAGGATAAAAAAGAAAGTGTATGGGAACTGTACTAAACGACAGTTCTAGGACGTATTATTTGCTAAACTTTCATGTAAAAATTGAGAATATTTTCAAGAAATCGTGAAAAAAAAACAAAAAAACTCTGTACTCCTAAGACTTCCTATAGCCCATAGCGCGTGCTAAGCCCCGTGTTCAACCGGGTTTGCGTAGTTTCTTAGCTTTTTTAGTAGTAGCAACTTTACCACGATATTAATTTGCTTGTTTTGACTAATTCCAAACGCAAAACTCTTCCAGCAAATACAACTGCTTCTAGAATAAATTTCAAAGCATCACCGATGTCCCAACAGTTCAAGAAAATGGCGGTCCAGGTATTGACAGTGTATAAGAAAGAGCTGTTTAGTTTTTAATACTGGAGTTTTTTTTTTTTCATTTTACTGAAACAAATTTGGAAGTTGAAAAATTTTGACATGATTTTTAAGCACTCCGTACATCGTTGACGAAGGTTTCGCGAAATAAATAGTGAGTTTTCAAGTGCATTGTACGCTATCAGCTTTGCGTATACGTAAGGCATGGCGTGGTGGTTCTGCACTCTACGCGAAGCTCTCTATGTTTTAGCGAGTGTGCAGAACCACCAACGCTATCCCTTACTAACGCACGATAGGCGAGCAACGGTCGGGTTGTTATTCCTTTAAAAAAATGACGATGTGAGAATGAGCGTATCAAGAAATTAGAGATCGCTGTTCACTTTCCGTTCGTGCACACTGGTCACATAAGTACTCGCAGTTCGCTTATGAGACCTGTGTCAGGGATGTGTATGCCAAGCGACCAACGCGAAGCCTGAGTGTGTCTTACTGAGAGGAGGTCTTACATAGAATTACAAGAGTCTTCATTTGTTTCAATTCAACCACTTTCTTGAACATCCTTTATGTGGAAAAACGAAGTGCTCCTAGCAACTGGGATATCGTAACTGCCACCTGTTTCTTTTTTTTTTTTTCGGTGACACATTGGTTCATTGTTAAGTAATCTTTTAGCTCCGCTTCATGATCAGGTTGCCACGGATAGTAAATGGAAAATAGGTAGGCAGTCCACAGCTGGCATACGCTCGAAGGTCACCACGAAACATTAGGAAATGCTGAATAGCACCAATGCTCTAAAAAGACGGACTTTAGCTCCTTGACATTCGAAATATTTGACTGTGACGCCGTAAAAATTAGAAACCTGAAACCTATATTTATGGTGCCGTAAGTGAATGCTATCACAGCAGCCGGCGTATGTGGGGCACGTTTTGAATCACTGACAACTGTCTGCCGAGGCAGCAATCACCCATTGGGTGATATCGAGACAATAACATTCACCTACCATGATGCTCACTAAAAAGTCTGCCTTCATTGCAGTGAAATCATCAATCAGTTTGCGGTACAAGCCGAAAAACACGAAACATGGCATTTCTGTTGTCTTTGATCAGTATCGCTCCAAATGAACGATAACAAGTACGCGTAATTTTAGGGAGTGGAGCCTAAACAATAAAACGCTAGTCGATAATTCGGAATCTAAAAACTGTGTTCAGACCTCTTACATGCTTCAGAGACGACGAAGAGGAAACAGAGCATGGACAGTCGCAGTATTTTTCTCGTACCTCCGTTAAACGACCAGGTCACACTCGTAAAATTTCTCTGTGCGTGGCACGGATCCCTCGCAGCGGTACAACGTTTATGCCGCGCCTTGACCTATACCTGTGCCTGATCTGATGCCTTGACTGTTGAGAACAATCCTGTCATCACCATCATCATCGTCATTTCACTTTATTATTGTACTCTCTAAGAACGGAGTTTAACCACATAAGACGTTTGAGGCCAACCACTGGTAGCGTTATCACTATATAGAGTTATCAGCGATAGAGAGCGCGTACGCCTTTCTATGACGTTTCTCATGAATACCAAATTTCCCGAAATGACGTACGCCTGCCATTCTCAGGAGAGCGAATAGCGTTCGGATTGAATGAATGAATGGATGGATGGATGGAAACTGTATGCGGAATGTTCGTGGAACCGGTCAGCGCAGTATTTAATGACGTATAGCTTCATGAGTTCTTATAACGCTGAAGCATTTCTAAAGAAGAAAAAGGGGAGGGGGTGTAGCGGTAACCTTTGTGTGTGTGTTTCTAGACTGTCAAGAATACGTGCTTGTGATGATAAACTTGTATTTAAGACGCGCATGAAAGGGTACTTGCTACTTTAGGCATTGCACCAACAGAATAAATAAATAAGTACCGTTCTGACACTGTGGTCAGTGCATCTATATTGGATAGTGTCTCGTGTACTTACTTGCGGAGCCCAGCTCTGTATGAGAGAAGACTAGTACAAGGAGCAGTGACGTCGAAGTCATCATGCTGATTCTTCGTGCTGCTTTTGTAGAAATGACGATGACAGACCTGCATATATAAATAAGAGTTGCGTTACGTTCGCGGGTCGTAGTTGTTATTTTCGTTACAAAATGTCGAGAAGACGAACTTTGGCACCGGTCACTAATGTGTGGGGAATACTACAAGACAACAGGACAGATAATAAGGCGATGTCAACAATCTGCGTTTCTATGTAGTACAACAATAATAGGAAGACAGTTAGGGGCAACATTTATTTAAAACGTTAAAACGAGACTTTCGTGCAGAGCCTGCACTTCATCAGGTTATATTAGTTAATTTGTTATTCTTCTGTGTTGTTCGGCTGACTTCGTCGAGATGTTTGCGTGGAAAGGTGAGGCTCGATTACCCATAGCTCACCTACCAAGGGCAACGCGTGTCGGGTAATTGTAATCATTAAAGGGGCACTAAAATGCAAAAACAACTTGCTCTCAAATGAAAGTCCGTGTTCCAATTAGTGTAATGCAAGCAAGATTAGTTCACACAGCGCTACCGTTTAGAAGAAAAACACAATGAAAAAAGAGCCGTCTTTGGCGGCAACCAATGGTGGTGGTGGTGGTGGTGGTGGTGATAGGGCTTGCCGTTGTCGGCCTCACGTATGCAACCAATGGGATCCCCAGGAGGCAAAGATTAGCGGCATCCAATTAGACAGCAGGAGAAGCGCGCGCATGGCTATCGTGGCCGTGCGGATTTGGAACGGGTCCGATCGTAGTGTTCCGTATATGCGCGGTATGATGCATCCTGCGGCATTTTTCAATACCGATTCACTGAACTGTAGACCACAACAGTTCTCGCGAATGTTCCACTGGCAACATTTATCTTCACGTCCTTCGGACAGCGACGCCAATCTGCTTCGCAACGCGCACTATGTTTTTCACTTAGACTGCTCCATGCCGTGGCACGCGCGTGCACGCGCAGCATGGACTAAAAACACCGATGCACGAGCTGAAACCACGTTCACTGCCTAGCGTCTAAGCAAGAAAGAGTCCGGCATATTTTTGACTGTAGCTCCGTAACGGAACCGAAGTTTTGAATTATGATAACAAGTACGAAATTAACATAGCGTGTAACGTAATTTGAAGTAACTTGTTTTAGCATTTTAGTGCCCCTTTAACTATACACCTAATGACCGTTCGGTAGTTGGCGATATTGAACATACCGCCTGTGTCCAAGTTATATACGTATAAACTCGTAATGATGTATCAACTACCGTTTCCTCAGTACATTCAACCTGAAGCCAGTAAGACCTTAGCATAACAGACGTAAACCAGAACTCTGGGAAATGCCTTTCTGCAGCAGCAAGTTTACTACAGTGTATGGTTATTTCGGTATCACGTATAGAATGTCATTATTTCTATCGAAAAATCCTTCCATTATAAGCCTTAGAGGAAAGGAGCTGAAAGAAACCTTATTGTTCTGAATTCTATGTCTCTCTTTACTTTCTTGCTATCCATGTTTCTGCTCTGGTGCCTTTGCTCGAGTTGCTTAATGGTTTAGTCTCAGTTTCACTTTCACTAGTTCCCTTGTGTCGCTCCAGTTATTAACCTGTCTATGCTAAAAAGACAAAAGACTTGCTTGCAGCCATCTGTCATTGCTTTGTGCTACTGGCCTTGTCCAGCCGCTCATAGCGGCTTTTTTGTCTCGGGTTGCTACATTGCCCCTGTATAGCGAAAGAAAAGCTCAAACAAATGAATACACGTGCCGAGGTCATCGAGGCCAAGGGAGAAATTTCAGAGCCGTTTTCCTATCTTCGGCAATCCCACACTCTAAAAAAATTAACTTCACCGCATAGCACGCTCCTAGCCAACCATCATCCCGAATGGCAACGTCCTCTCCCTTGATTTCATGAAAACGTGTGGCGCACGCCATTTTTACGGCAATTATGAACGGCATAATGCCACAAAAATGGCGTACGCCCCACCAGTTTTCACCAGTTTTCAAGCTCTGAGTGCATAGGGAGTGGGGGCTGCGTTAGCCGATCTACCAAGTTGTTGAATAGATAAGCAGATTGACGTTGATACTCAGCGCGCTCCAGGTGGCGTAGAAAACGGGAGGGGAACGAGGGCGAAATCCTCCTCCCCATGTAAATATCCTATAGGACCCCCCCCCCCCCCCCTCCCCCAAATATTTTTACATTACAGCCGTTCCTCGCACCTTTTTGCCGCCGTTCAGATAGATTACCCTCTCCTGGACTTAATAAGCCAGGTGCTTTCCAATACCTTACAACCACTTCCTTGTGTAAAAGCGTTACAAACAAAGTCTATATAGCACCTTCCTTAGAACTTAGATATATAGCACTCGGAAAAATTAAGTGAAGTACGAGTGGATTAGGGATGTGTGAAGATTCGAATTCCTTTAATCTCGAAGCGCATAATTATATATTCGATTCGATTCCCGAACCGAATACGGGATTCTATATTCGAATTTGGAATCGAATCGATTTTTCTTCCAAACCGATTATATTGGAATATATTCCGAAGCTGCACACGCAAAGACGAAAACGGCACAGGAGAGGGCATAAAACAAAGTGAACGCTTCTTCATATTCTGATCCATATGAATATATCGCGTGTATGTGCTGTACACATGTTTACATCCATGCATGTGCTGCAGTTGCTTCGCGGCGCTAACACAGAATTAAAAAAAATCATATGCTGCATGCAGTGATGGCCAGTAGTTAACTACATGTAGTTAAACTACTAGTTAAACTACCTGATTGTAGATAAAAAGTAGTTGCCACTACATTTCTGCATATAGTTGATAACTACTTGCAGAAATGTAGTGGCAACTACTTGCAGAAATGTAGTGGCAACTACTAGTTAAACTACTACTATTTCGACTAGTTAACTACAGTAGTTAGGTTACTGCAGGCGCCAACTACCTGCGATTTTGTCGCAAGCTTCACGGCATGATTGTGCTACCGACTTTTACCTAAAGTCTACGTAGCGTTTGCTCGCTAAGTATTCCAATCGTACGGTACTTTAGACGTTAGCTATGAAGGTATTGTTGTATGACTATTTTGCACGAAGTGTGGCCGTTCTTTACTGCTAAGGTTGTGGCAAGGAAATTAATTGAATGCTCGAGTGTTATGTCATGAAGAGAGGGAGAGAGAGAGAGAGGTAAAAAGAAAGAAAAAGGAGACGTCAGCAGCGGACTAGGGCAGCCAGCTGCTTCAGAACACTTGGTCTGTGTGTTTTAAACCTATTAATTGAGCTACTTGCTTGATGAGAACGGAGGTGCAGAGCAATTGTGCCGTGCATGTGCATGTGTACTAAATCTTCACTTTTAATGCTTGTCTAGTGAAGCCGCATTTGTTGTGAAATAATTCTTCAACTGAGTTTATACGAGGGTGGTTCCATAAGTTTCCGGCCCGACCAACTTTTAATAGTCATAGAGACGAAACAAGTGTATCAGTTTTCGACATAGTCACCCTTAACTTCGATGCACTTGTGACACCTTTCGACCATCATTCTTATACCCTTGAAAAAATAGTCCGAAGTTTTGTCCGCAAAATGCTGGAAAACTGCTTCTTGCACCTCACTATCGTTTTGAAATCTCCGTCGTCTGAGATCCCTCTTCAAGTATGAGAAGAGGAAGTAGTCACTCGGTGCCAAGTCTGGACTGTAGGGTGGGTGGTGGATTTATTCGAAGCCGCACTCCTTCAGTGCAGCCTTGGCAACAGAAGCCGTGTGGACAGGGACATTGTCCTGGAGCAACCGGACACCTCGACTCAACCTGCCGCGCCTCTTTTCCTTGATGGCGTCTCGCAGTCGGTGCAGGAGTGAAACTTAATAAGTCGCATTCACGGTGGTGTTCCTCTCTTTGAAGTCGATGAGGAGGATCCCGTGAAAACCCCCAAAATATTGTTGCCATGATCTTCTTTGTGGATTGTGTGACCTTGGCTTTTCTTGGGGGTGCTTCTCCTGGTTTGCGCCATTCCATCGACTCCTTTTTCGAAAGGGGATCATAGAGAGCACCATATTCTCATCCTCTGTGACAATTGGCTTCAATATTTTTTCTTCGTTCCCTTGACAGAGCTCCAAAAACTCTTTGGCACAGACGACGCGCTGTTGCTTTTGAGCTGGCGAGAGAAGTCGTGGCACCCATCTCGCACTGACCTTTTTCATGTGAATGAATGAATTCGCCGATGATGCGAAAAACGGTTGTTTTGGAAAGCCCCAACCTTTCTGAGATTTCCTTCACCTTCAGACGCCTGTCGCTCAGCACATCCTCCTCGACAAGAGACAAATTTGCTTGTGTCACCACTCCACTGGACGACCATCGCGTGGATCATCTTCAATGAACTCTCGCCCCAGTCGAAACTGCTTAGTCCAGTCTTTTACCGTTGTGTACGACGGAGAGGCTTCCCTGTACACGTTGTCCAGTCAATTCGAGTTAAGTCAATTCGAGTCCAGTTAATTCGACAGCTGTAGGCGGAGCTATAGTTATAGTGTTCTGGAGTGTATGTCAGCGTTAATCACCACGATGGCGTCCAAACTTCAATCAGGAACGAATATGTCATTTGATAATCGGGCATTCGGTATATGCGATATTCGGTCATATATATGGGTCATTCATCCTATGAACGTGTCATTAACATTCTTATTTCCACTGAAGACTAGCTGCATGAATCAACGGTTGTGACCGCCGAGGATGCACTAAGTGCTCCTGTAGCTGATACTTTTAGAAAACGGGAATAACGATGATCAGGGTCAACGGCATCAGTTATAGTTCACAAAGGAGCTTGATGCTTGCCTACAATAACTTTAGACAAGTGACAATCAACAGCTTCCAAACAAGTACAGGATTGATTGGCAAGTGCTGGCTTCTCTATACTCTCGACGTTTCATTCGTCCGAATCTCTCGCTGTCCGTAAATTTTCGCTGGAAAGGACTACTGCTACAGAGGCGGCCTTTGTCAACCTGTATAACTAGTAGCGTTCTAACTATAACTAGTAGTATCATGAAAGATGGAAGTCACTGAAAAGGTTAGCCAGCTGTAGGACTCGAACGGAGTCCGTATCATCTCTCTCCAGTAGTATCATTCCACGCACGTATGTAACCAATCATAAGTTGAAAGCCTTCTCATGGTTGAGTTGGGTTGAAAGAAAAATAATGTGAAGATTGTGGTTCCGCGAATATTACAAAAGCTACCCCCATGGCTTCCATGCGGGAGAGTTCCTCGCTTCTCCTACCAATTACCGTCATCTAACGTACCTGCAATCTTTAGTCCTAAATCAGTACACATATAAGCATAGACCTCATGATTGGTAGCCCAGCGAGCTTGAAATGGCGGTGCCAGAAGCGTTGAAGCGGCGTCGTGATGTTTAGAAAGCGGACAGCGTCACGGACGGTCAGTTGCGAAGATGGAGCGTTGCTGCGTAACGCCCCTGTCAGCACCAATTCGAGCGAGACTGAGGAGACGAAAACAAGGTGCTCTGTGTGTGCATTGTCACCCATGCGAGAGTATGTACTGTCACGGGCATTGCACCGATTTTTCGGCACGTGCAGGCCTTAAGATATATTCAGATCTGCATTGTTGTACTAGAGCCAAAAGAATCACGCATGAGTTCGTCTGCGATGTTCTCATTTTCTTAGCTTACATGCATTAACACGTTCTCTCTCTCTTTTTTTTTTTTGCAACTGCTAAATGCAGAGAGTTTTAGAAAAAAGAACACAAATCCAGCAGTGCAAGAAACTTGCATCCATAGTTTTAAGACTGCAAACTCATAGAGACAGAAGAAGAAATATGTTCCGGTGCATTCTTCCGCAGAGAGAGATTTACAGCGGTCATTGTTCCATAAAATCTCAGCTAGGTTGATTGAGGCTCAACCAAATCACATACGTTCATTTTGGGGAACATTTACAAACTGTGCCACACTCCATCTCTGTATGCGAATTCAGCAGCTCAGCTGCACATACTCTAGACCCTCTCCAGAACGCAATTAATTTTTCCACTTCACAAGCTTTACATTTTCTGCGCTATCATTTTTCGGTTGCACTATCACCGGATGTTCGAAGACTTCGAAGTTCGGAGATTTCAAGCTCGGCTGTCTCTACCCGTCACAGCATACACACCGGGGATGGGCAGTATTTAAATACATACAATGTAATTAAAATACTATTTAAAATATAAATACATGTATTTATATTTTGTAGTTAGATACAGTCTTGAAAAATGTATCTCTAACTGCACTTAAGTACCAATTTACAGGTATTTATTCTTCTAAATACTTTATAAATACTCCTAAATACAGAACATACTGATTCGTATCTTAACATTGCCCTGCATTTGACCTTTCGGGAAGAAGGGCGAGTTTAGGGCCCAGTTATACCGTGTCTGCGCTAGCATGCGCATGTGACGAACGACTTTAGATGGCGAGTTTTTCACTGCTGTTGTAGACAACGGTTGCGACAACCCAATTACCGTATTTTCACGCGTATTAGCCGCGGCTTATGCGCGATTTTTTTTTCTCACGGGCGCCCTGCGGCTTATCCACCGGTGCGGCTTATCTGATGACTATTTTTTCCTGGTATTTTCCCCATACGCCGATTTTAGCGAAAGGGCCGACAGTGTCTCTGGAACAGCACTGCCCTGCCGATGCACGAACAGTGTGGAACAGGGACGGGTCCACATTCGAGTAGATTGATCTTCCTGGTGCATTCCCCCAAGCAGCTTTAAGGAAAGTGGTGACAGTGATTCACGTCTTCTGGAAGATCACTGACCCATCAGCCCACGAAAAACACCCGACAAGTGCACAATCCGATCTTGGTAGAACTCCAGAACTGACCTCCTCTGTTGTACACTGTGCCGATCCCGGAGTATGGACCACAGGGTTTATGGCCTTCTCTATGGTCTCCTTTGTCGCACAAATCAGTCGTCTCGTATTGCCCGCGGCTTATCTGCGGGTGCGGCTTATCTGCCAGAAAATTTTCAAAATGTCCCAAAAAACGCGTCCTGCGGCTTATCTGCGGTGCGGCTTATACGCGTGAAATTACGGTACCTTGTTTTACGAAGCATCTTCGTCAAATTTAATGCAAGCATTTCTTCATCGGCATCTGTGGAGATGCTGTTCTCCTTTGCGAATCTCATTGTACAGAAGATGTCAAAGATGCAGTCTTCGAGAAACTCGTAATATTAGAGTCGCCATGGTAATCTAACGAATAAATGCTATTGTTCGTGCTGATTTGTTGATATGATCATCGTTATTTCTATAATTCCAGATGACATCTTCCTCATAGTATTTATGGTAGTAACTACGGTATTTGAATACTGTATTTATATTTAGTATTTAAATACTCAAAAAATTTATTTATGCCCATCCCTATTACACACACACACACACACACACACACGCACACACATAAATGGGATGATGATGTGATGGGTCATTCCCCGCCGTTATGACGGTACACTGCCTCATTGAGCTAGTGGAAGGGATGAGAAAGTGATGATGATGGGAAGGTGTCAGCATACACACATTCACACATATATTCTAAAAAACAGATGGCGGTGGTGCTGGTGAAAGGCCGCATAGCACGCTCTGCGCCAATATTGCGCCAGATGGTGCATTTACCGCTTCTGACTCGAGGAGAGTTGGGCGTACGCCCTTTTGTGACGATTAACATACTGTTTTTTTTTACAGTTATCTTAGCGATGTTTGGAAAATGTCCTATATATAACGCGCATCGATTCACAGCGCGCACAACGTGGGTGAAGGTGCTGGCGCTAACAGTGCACATATACTGTAAACTCTATACATCACCATTGGTGTCCACAATATCGAAGCTGGTGCATACTTTTTATACGTCTATCTGCATGACACTTAAACGCACGGTTTACGTCTACGTCAACCGGCTGTGCCAAGGCCCGATGACAGAGGTTGCACGACATCTTCCTGAACGGCTCTTCCAGAACCCCCGCTGTGCAGCGCTCACCGGTAGATAACGCGAGCTGCCTCTTCGGGACACTTTTTACAATGTATAACAGCAACAACAACTTTATTTGAATGATGATGAGTGGGGAGTTTCATCGGCAGGGGCGATACTCTTCATCACTTCTACAGGGGCGATACTTCACTACTACAGGGGCGATACTTCATTGGTTGTGGTAGTGAAAACTTATAATGAGTTGCCTCACAATGAGGACCCAAGTACTACAGTATCTAAAAACTTTCAGGTGCTTTCAGGGCAGAGCGTTGGCGGGCACACTATTTTCACATAGTGAGAGGGTGAGAGTCTAGCTGATTTAGAGACGCTGAAAGTGTGTGATTCTGAAGGCTTGGTAGTGCGGGCAATGGAGAAGGATGTGATCGAGGTCTTCGAGGTCACCGCAGTGACGACATCTAGCATATAGTTAACTTATCGCTAGTGGTAACGCCACTGAGCTGTGAAACTGTGAAAGCCACATTGAGTCGGATTGGATGAATTAGTGCAGCGTCTCGATGGGAGGTGTTTCGTAGCATCCGAAAAGGAGCGTTGGATCAACTCTTGCAACCAGCATACACCCTTAAAAATGAACTTCACCGCACAGCACGCTCCTAGCCAACCACCATCTCGAATGACATCGTTATCTGCACTGATTCGTTGAAAACGGGAGGCGTACGCCTTTTTTGTGACAATTATGAACAGCATAAGTGTTACAAAAAAGGCTTACGCCTTCCATTTTCAACAAATCTGTGCAGATAACGATATCATTCGAGATGTTGGTTGGCTAGGAGCGTGCTATGCGGTGAAGTTCATTTTTAAGAGTGTAGGGAGGATGTCATTTGCTTATCGGCGGGAAGCCAGGGGTGCCACTACATTCTTAAAAATGAACTTCACCGCACAGCACGCTCCTAGCCAACCATAATCTCGAATGATATCGTTATCTGCCCTGATTCATTGAAAGCGCGAGGCGTACGCCTTTTTTGTAACACTTATGCTGTTCATAATTGTCACAAAAACGGCATACGCCTCCCGTTTTCAACGAATCAGGGCAGATAACGATGTCATTCGAGATTATGGTTGGCTAGGAGCATGCTCTGCGGGGAAGTTCATTTCTAAGAGTGTATTGTAGACGTGGAAGAGCGGAACGACAGACTCCTCCCGGCAGTGCGATACTCGTTCGTCTCCTAGATGAGAGAGCTGCCTCTGCGGCGCTGTCAGCCTGTTCATTACAATGTACACTATGGAAACCTAAACTTATCATTCGTGGCACTGGTTGGCGCACAGCGTGCTATGCGGTGAAGTTCTGTTCTTAGAGTGTATATAACACGGCCGTTATACACCGGAACGTACCGTACACTGTTAAAACAGAGCTTCACCACATAGCACGCTCCTAGCCAACCATCATTCAGAATGATATCATTCTGTGCATTGATTTGTTGAAAATGAGAGGAGGCGCCTATCTGGGACAGATTATCTTGTCCCAGATAGGCGCCTCCCCGCTGTTTTGAACAAATCATAACACAAAATGATATCATTGGGTATGATGGTTGGTTAGGAGCGTGCTATGTGATGAAGTTCTGTTTTAACAGTGTACATTCAAATTGCCACAACAAGGCGTGCGCCTCCAGTTTTCAACTAATCAGGAAAGAAAATGAGAGCATTCTGAACGGCCGTTGGTTCTCAGCGTGTTAAAGGTAAAGTTTTAACCAGCTCGCGTGGCTTGCTGGGTTACGAACGATTATGGCATTCCACGCCCAGTCCGGGAAGTGCCAGCTGTGCTGTCTGGGTGTTTTCCCTGGGTTGTCCTCAGACGGGGGCTTTAAGACAAATGTTGCCACAGTCCCCTGTGAAGTCGGCCCAGGACGCACGATCCCCTCGAACAACATGCCGCCACACAGGTAGGCAGAGCACTCGGAAATAGAACGGCACCACCCCTTTGTATTTGGACACCTACCTTGGAGATATAAGCAACCCATAAAGATGCGGTATGGACGTTCATTAAAAATTGTGTCACGTTTTAACCCATAAAAAACACCGCATCGCGTTCATTAAAAATCGTTTCCCATTTTCAAATGCAAGAATTAGCTAGTGCGTGGAAGCGCAAGCTTTGAAGCGGAAGCCTCGTTACCATTCACGTCTTAAGAGAGCTGTCCCGTTGTTTTCAAAACGGACGTAACGACCGGCGTAACCTTCCTTCCCAGGCGACCTCCTCACAGTCCCGTCAAAACACCCGACACTCGAACGTGCTCTGTTACTCCCTGCGCGTTGCCTTGTCCGTGACCTTCCGAAAGAAGGAAGATTCTGCCTTACCTTTACGTAAGACGTCCCTTCAGCACAGTCTCATAGATGCTCGTTGTTTACTCTTGTTCTGACACTTCACAGGCTGCGTTGCGCTGCAAGAAAGTCCCGTTGCCGTAGAATGCTGTTGCTGGAGATCGGTAGGAAACTTTATCTTGTAGCGATGGCCGCTCTTTTACAAACAAATACCTCACAGCGAGAGCACTATCACACAGAGCAGACCACAACGACGAGCTCCGAATTATGAAGATGAAACGAATAGTAAGATATGTACAATATATATATATATATATTTTTTTTTTTTACAAAATAAAATGTCTCTAACCTTCCCTAAAGTTTAGCGGAAAAGTAAAGTAAAAATATATATATCTATCGTCACGATGTCCTGTACAAAATATTTAAAAACAAAACGAAGCAATGGGCACTGCTTCTTGGAAGCACTGTTTCTATAAGTCGTTGGTCGCTGCTGAGAAGGAGCACATAAAATCCGTCGACGATTTCACCATCCTAGGCGCCGTAACGTCATAAGTTGTCCCATCGGAGAAGCACCACCTTAGGATAATACATTGAGCCTGAACACACCAACGGTGTCTCGTACTCACGAGCTGCACTGCTCGACTAACGAGTTGAGATTGTCGGCAACCATCGTCTTCCATGCAGGGAGACCTCAATATCTCCCTCTCGCCCCCCAGTTTTTCACTGAGCGGGAGAGAGAGAGAGAGAGAAAAGGGAGTAAGAACAGCTTTTACGTCCGTTAGGCCAGCATCTGTTCGCAAATTAAGCGGCCATTTTCGGTTCTTTTTCTTTTTTTTCTTGGCTGCACGCTATAAGAAGCAACGAGAGGGAGAAGTTCGACGATTCGCTCTACTTTACCGCAGATATGCGCTTGTGTTTCACTCTTTCCTTTTTTTCGCTGTAAGCGATGGGAAACAGGCCTCGCCCAATGCGGCAACAGGTCCGCCTTCTGTATAACGGTGGCTACTTTCACGTTGTGGCTCAATGCCGCTGGCGCCGTTGTCGCTGCGTCGGCCGTTCACTTTCGACCGTTTCATCTTTTACTATTTTCATATTTACTTCGTTGAAGCGCGTACACTCACTTTTCGTGCCGTGCCTAATGAGTGTACTCTATAACCACCTCGATGTTCTTTTTTCTTTCTTTTCCTTCTTTTGTTTATGGAGCGTTCTTGGTTCAGGTTAGCGACACTGACGCGATGAATGTATCTTGAAAGGGAAAGAGAAATGGTATCGAGCGCTGACGGACTTAAGTGGATATAGGATATGAAGCGATTAAGTCACCGCCTAAAGAAGGGATATGTTCTAGATATTTTCGTGGTGGTGCTTTGCGTGCGGTTATTTTCGTACTGAGCTTTGAATGCTGAATAAGCACAACGCTGCTCGACCTTGGTTGCTTTCGTTTTTCGTTGGGGATGGGAGAGGCGAGGCGTGGTCTTTTGGGTGTGGTTTGCAGGGAATTGAGATTTAGCGTACGTGCCTTTGGCACCTGTTCGTTCCTAATTTCCTGAAAGATATGTTGGCGTCACATTGGACTGAAGTGCTGTGGGTTGTGGACACGGAAGGCGAGGAAGCTGCCGTGATCTTGAGGATGATAACATTTGTCTGAGTACATGAACTTGAGTTTAATTTTGCCGACTTCGCAGAATGCAAATTCCCTGCTCCAGTTGTAGGGTGTATCACAGTTTCCATGTTTGAGTTCGTGACGCAAGTCGAAGAGGCGAAACTTTATCATTACTGTTTGCGTTGCGCAATAGTTTATGGTAGACCTAAAGTACGTACACGTCAGTCAACTCTTTTTGCGTTAGATTGACAGAGAAAATAAACGACCACAAATTTCCAACAATTTTAGTGGGTACCTTTAAGGAATATGAGTAGGTCGGACGCACTCGACGAAACCGATACCATCAATCAAATCTTCAGATCAGCAACGTGATAGCGCTGTTGCAGCAGCGAAGTTTGCACAGCGCCATTTCGGGCCCAAGCGGCCACGGGTCCAAACAGCAGGGAGTTTCATCAGCGGGTTCTGCGTCGTGTTTCAAGCAGTATGGCGCCAAGGAAAGATACAGAAACCCGTAGGAAAACAACAGAAAAAGCGGTGCATCTCGCCAAGTTGCGAACAACTCGAGACCATGTATTTGAAAGTGCCGCGTCGTCTGCTAAACTACCACGCGTTGCATATTTTGGGGCGCTGATGTGCTGCTCGCTCGCGCCACCTGTCCCGCAGAAACAGGTCTAATATGTCAGCCACTTCAAAGTAATAAGGACTTGTCACGGAGCCGCCGTTATCGATCTACTAAAACTGGCTTTTGCTCACTAACGTGTTCCAACCGGAGAACGGGCACACACGAAAAATATCAACTCATTTGAGAAATATCTGGGTTGTTACAATCTAAAACAAGCAAAAAGCGCGCGAAGCACAACCCGTGTAAACAGCGTGTAGAACAGTCCGTGTCTGCTAAAAATGAACGCGGATAAGATACGTTGTTTTGTATCGCTTTAGGGTCAACGATAGGACAAGATCCTATATGTCGTGTCTTTAACGAATGCCTCCAATCTAAATATGTGAGGCGGATAACGCGATACCTCAAATCACTTTTCCGTAGACTTCCTTGAGGACAGCTGTCGCAGGAAAATGAAGATCGGGTTACATATTTCCATTTGTCTGTTCGCTATACAAGAAAAGCGACGCTGGTGTCTGATGATTACCTTGATAATGAAAGTTTCGGTTCGTGTCCTTTTTTAACTCATGTGCACTGCACTGCGAAACTGTTGAATGCGGCTCTGCAAAAAGCTGTGTGCAGCTAAAACACTTCTCGTGTTCGGATGAGAGGGTGTTAATCGTTAGTGGGGAATTACAAGATAACCTAGTGGATGAGGTGTCCTATTTGCTTTTAATATGTATTTTCGTTGTATGACCTATACGAGTATGAGCCTCCAGAATAACAGCGTTTTATATCGGTTGTTCACTATATACATATCTAAACGTAAATGTCGCCGCTTTATTCACAGTTGCCTGGCGGAGCTGGTATTTATGGCGTATTAATGCAATAGAGTACAATCCCCTTCCATTGAAAACTGAAGGACAGGTCAACACGCCAATATTTGAGCCAGGTAGCTTTCAGAAACGAAGAGCAGGGTTACTGTGCTTTCCCTCCGGTGAACGGTGCCTTCTGTTCAGAATGTTAATAAACGGTTCAAAACGGAAGAAACACAGTCAAACAATAAAAACCTTACCTTCTATTGAAGTCTGGAGGAGGGAACGTAAGGCCTGTTTAGGAGTAAAGGGCGGAGTACGTCACATTGTAGTGTTATCCTCACTTTCAGCATCATTCTTCTTTCTACGTAATACATACGTAACACGTTTACCCCGGTAATCAGTCATACCGTATTATTACGCAGCTGATGCGCTGCTACTGTGTACTTACCGCTGCTGCCCAGCGGTCATTTATCCGTTGTTGTTGCGTACTTATTTCGGCTTCTGCTGCACACATCGAGATTCGTTATGGTCTAAACAGGGTGCATGCCAAACGCTATCCAACAAATCAACGTAAACATTACATGGAAACTATTATCAATGGGTTATGAAGCTGATGATGGGAACACGAAAAATAGAGCCGTAAGTCAACAAGGCCGGACTGGCTAACCCCACTCACCCGATTAGGTAGATATAAGAAAGTAACACTAAAAGAAATAAAAGAAGTAGAGAACAGTGTATCGGGGGGGGGGGGGGGTCATCTAACGAGAATCACCAGGGGAAAACATGTGCACCGCACGAGGATTGCACGACTGACCGCAAACTAGCTATTTTGAATGACCGAAAGAATGGTTGCTTATGTCAGCGTCTATCGAGTGGACTTAATTAAATGAGGGAACATGGCCAAAAATTTTCCCTTCATCCCCCCCCCTCCTTCATTTCACTTCAGTTCAGTTCATTTCAATTTCATGAGCTGATTGTCGCATCGGACGTACGTCGTGAATACTTGCAGCGCATCTTTGCCTTTTTTTTTTTTTGTCATTGTGCATTGTCATCATGTATTTATGGTTGACCGCCGTCTGTGGCTCAGTTGGTAAATAGCGTGTTCGCCTACTGATCCCAAGGTTGCGGGTTCCAACCCGGCCGAGGAAGCCAGCAATTTAATGGCAGGGTACAAGTTGCTTAGACTCGCCGTCTTGCGCGAGGGACGTTCAATACGGTGTGCTGTATGTTGAGATTACAGCGCACGTTAAAGAACCCACAGGTGGGCAAAATTAATTCACATATCGACCAACTCCGGCGTCACTCATGATCACAGTTGTCTCGCGATGGAAAGGCACGTGTTATTATTGTTGTTATTATTTATGGTCGATGTGTGAGCACCCACCATCAACAGAATGATTCCAATTTCGTTTCAGATCCTGGAGACATCCCCACGATGGAACCACAACATTGTTGTGAGTAGCGCATCCAACCTGTTACTATGTGTGGGCGCGCGACTTACCGGTGAACAAGGAAATTGTATCATGACCTCATCAGCCCGCTCGTCGTCTGCCACAAAATATTGAAGCAGAAGAAATCAACAGCAAGAAAGAGAGGGAGCAACAAGGAACTCCTCAGTCAAAGATCCTATATAGTAGCACAGCCTAAGAATTGGTAGACTGCGTAGTCACATACGGATATATTGGAGCGGATTCTATCAACAATCCAGTTGCTCTCCCCTCTGGACCTTCAATCGTCATGATAAATAAGTCCCAGTGTGCGTACTTCACCCACCCTCAACCGCGCAACAACAAATATGTTGTGACGATGACCTGCATTGTTTTCTACGACAATCACATTTCTGGCCTGGAGCGACATGAGGATATCACATGCAGTCGAGGGCCATATAATAGCAGTACTCCTTCCTGGCGTGAATCTAGCCCCATACACACCGTACAGGGTGACTCGTAAGAATGCAGAGAGTTCTCACTAACTGGGTTACGGATATTTTTCGCTTAGTTTTTCCGGGCGAAACACTTTTCGACTGCTTTTGTTACGACGAAAGACACTTGTCAGCTCACTCTTATCTAATAAGCAACCGTACACAGTATATCTCGTTCGAACATCTTTCCATTTCACACAGAGGTCAGTCACAGTTCGGTGACACTTCGTGTGAACGTGATGTTCGACTGTCCCTGTTATCCGAAGCGACATTCTTGGAAGTAAAAAAAGAAAAAAAGAAACAGCGAGGAGGAAAGACGATTTAAAAAAGAAAAAAAAAATACGCAGCATCCTCCCACATTAGATAAGTCGCTACGTGCAGTACGTGCGGATGGAATTAAGAGGTGTCACGCGCGAAAAAGAAAAGGATCAAGAGACGAGAACCAGATCTACGATGAAGGGAAAAGTAAAAAAAGGATCAAGAGGCCCTCGTGGACTAGAGGTCCTCATTCCTTTGAAGGAGGACAGTGGGACGTTTGAGAGTTCCATTAGAAATCGGAATCTTACGAATGAGAAAGCGACCAGGCAAAATGTTTTACTTTGAAAGACGCAACAGGTTGAATACGTTCAGTCCAGATGCTCCCCCCCCCCCCCCCATCCTTCGGCCTTTACTCGGGAACAAAGAGGAGCAATCGCCGATTAGTTCAATTTCGCCCCCATTGAAATTCTGCCCAATGCAGGTCCAGCTTTGGAAACTTGCATGTGGCATTCAATGTAAGTAACAGAATAGTCCTCGCTACACTAAAGGTACCGTTACAAAGCTTCCGCGTGCAATACAGTGCAACGCAGTAACGGTGTCAATATTAAATAAAAGCACCGCAACACGTTGCGATTTCAATTTCTTTTGCAGCACAACACCATTGTTGCTCTTACAATACAATGTTACTCTTTCAACGTCCATGTACCTTGAAATAGCCATCCTGGAATACGAAAAATCACGCGTGGTCTTCCCAACATATTGTGCGCGTTTCAGTATTGTTGTGCAAGACCGTTTTTTTTTTTTAAATATCATTCGTAAAGTGCCTCGTATCGAACACATCTCAACCTCACTTCTGCATGCCTCAATTATCGGTTACTATACCATTGTTGCTAACTTTATTTACCGCAGCCACATAAGGAAGTATATGTGGGCGTCGGCTATATTGAGCACGCTATCCTCGATGGGAGGGTCGGCGACCTTCCGAATACAAATGCTAAGTGGATGATGACTGTTCCTTTTGTTTTACTAATGTACGTCTGCTCCAAATGCACCGAGAAGTGGTCTCATGCAAATCATGCAAGTCCATAGCGCACCTGCACGACACAGTTGTGTCTATGCCTTGGAGGAGGTCGTTATGGTGTTATCTATTCAACTCTATCCTACTGGAGAAAACTGGACAAGGAAACTAATGCACACTGACGTGGAAGGTCCTACATTTGAATGGCGAGACCCGAAGCGCATTAGTAGAGTGCATTGCTGCTGCGACTATCAGGCACTTTACATGTATGTAGTAAAGGTAATAAAGTGTGGAGAAGAAAGCACGCATCATCACATTGGATGAATAACCTACACTCCAGAAACAGAACTTCACCGCATAGCACGCTGTGCGCCAACCGATTGCCACGAATGATATAGGGCTATCGCTTCTACTTCCAAGAAAGAGAGGGGCGTGCGCCTTTTTGTGTCAGTTATCATATACTATTGAAATTGCCACAAAAGGTTTAGAGGTAGTCCCATAGAGGATGTAAAGAGCGGATAATGTTCCCAAATTACCTACCTAAGTGAGAAAATAATGCTGAGCAGAGAATGACACCTACCTTTCACTTCGTTGGCAGAACTGTGCGTCAAAGTGTAGTTTTGAGGCCCTTCTAGGTACAGAATCTAGTTGCCATTTTAATTGAATTCAATTTGAGGAAGAGAAACATGGAGACGTAGGCGCCATCAAGATGGATGCCAGATATGGTCCATGGCTATTTCCCATTGCGTTATCGTGGATTTTATTATTATTATTACTATTATTTCGGGCCCGTTCATCGTACCTCAACTATTTTCCTGAATAAAGTACTTTATTATTATTATTATTATTATTATTAAATAATTGTAGTATTGCAGTCTTAAAACAGAACGTCGCCGTATAACACGCACCTAGCCAACCATCGTTCAGAATAACATCGTTCTCCCTCCTGATTCGTTGAAAATGGGGGCGTACGCTTCTTTGTGACACTTCCATTGTTTTTAACGTACCTTTCAGGTGGAAAATAAGTCAGTGCAAGATGTGTATCAAACGCAGAGACACCATTGCAGATTACAGTTTCAAGTTTGCACCATTGCTTCATAAAACGTTAAAACGACGTTGTATATCGAAATTCTAGTACAATGTGCTTGCGATGCAAACACGCGCTATGTGTAGATGCACACAGTTGTGGTCATTGACTGCTCTAAGAACGCAAGTTCAGTGGGAGAACCGACGAAAAAGAACTGGAAAGTGCCAACGCCCCGTATCCTGTCGCCTTCTGTATCTCTTCATCTCGTTCTATTCCTGGCTCGTAATCAAAACTGGCTTATTGCTTGCGGCAGAAATCATGTAATGATCTCAATCGCCTTTCGTACCCTCATTTTTATGCTGCATCCTTTGCGCACTTACCCATCCACCTACGTGCACTCGAGCTTGTCTCTGAACGCTTGGCTACCCGTGCATTACCAATGAAATGCCCACATAGTTTTCGCCATGTTCGCCGCGTGCATTGCTAGGTTTTGTGTAAACGCTTCCCGTGAGAAACTGAGAAATTTATTACCTTCATTTTATTCTTATCTTTTTGTAGATGTGGGTCATTATTGTTGTTTAAGCTGCAACCGCCCATCCACTCCATCGAACTCCCTTTCATTTCCACGAAACTGAAGCTACATATACCACGGATCTTAGCGTACCGCGCAGTCTGCGCCACCTGCACCATAGTTGAGAGATGATGTCGTCAGACCATGACGTGTGCGCTGTTGAGGAGGACGTATAGACCACATCCTCTACACTCCTACTACGCTCTAAAAACATAACTTCGCCGCATAACACGCTATGTGAGACGCGCGACAAACTTATTCATAACATAATCGGAACCTTCTCTGAGTGTATGACGCCTCCGCCGGATTCTAAGGTTTATAGAAGACATGTGATGCAACTACAAGCACATACAAATTGAATCCTATCGGCACAGGACGCACACTAACTCCTTCCTGTTGTTCTCTCTCCACCTGTCAACGCCAGTACGGCACTCATATAGCCACAGTTACTTCGCGGCCGTAACACGGAATGAACAAAAAAAAGAAGAAAAAAAGAAAAACTAGAATCACGTTCAGGCGTGTGGCAATGCATCAGTGCGTGGGTTCCTACTATATGCTATGTCAAACCCCACCGGGTACATCGAGCATACCAAACTTCCCTCCTCCAATTGTCATTGCACTATGATCGCTTCGGCATAACCATCCACTCTGAAAGTCACTCCGAAAACAGATGGTGGTGATGGTGATGGTGCTGGTGAAAGGGCTAGCCGTTGTCGGCCTCACAGAAGTGGGCAACGTCACGATTGACGCCCTGGGGGAATGTGCGTCCTGGGCCGACTTCGAAGGGAACTGTGGCTCCGAAAACAGAACTTCACTGCATAACATGTCGAAGGCCAACCATTGTGCAGAATGATAACATTGTCTCTCGTGATTTGTGGAAAGCTCGGGAGGTACGCCTTTTTGTCACCCATCTAACACTTTGCTCTCCCCGACGAACTCATGCACCCTCTGCGCATCTCCGCCCTTCATCCTCTATTCTCCATCCGTCTTTTTTTTTTTTTTTTTTGCTATAGTCGTGACGACCACTTCTGTGTGGCCAACAACGGTGAGCCGATCCTGCCATCACCCCCCCCCCCCTCCCCTTGTCACTCTTAGCCTAACTGCATATAAGTGTCACACAAAGGCGTACGCTTCCCGTTTACAAAAAATCGGGGGAAAGAACGATAAACAACGAGAATTAGCCGAGGCAGACCACAAATATGGATGACACAAACACGTAAGCATCGAACGCCCAGAATAACGAATTCAAGTAGCTCAGGAAAAAGGTGCTGACGCCAGGAATCGATGTCATGGGGGATGGTGGTTGGTTTTCCACAACGTGCTGCACGGCAAAGTTTTTGGAATGCAGGTCTTCCGGCACCACCTTAACGAGATGTGCAGTACAAATCTTGACATCCTGAGCTTTTTGAACGATGAAAACAGCAGTAACAGTTAGGGGGGGGGGGGGTATATATTTATTCGGAGAAAGAAGAAGGAAAAGGGGAAGGTCAGTCAAAGGTCACTGGGCAATATCCTTGCACCACATCATTCTGCGGGGATGGACATTAACAAGGCCGCGCTTCTTCCTTCGCTATTGTTACAGTTAGACGTTAGTATGCAGATGGGTCATAATTTTTCTCTGCCTCTTTCACTACTACGTCACGTGCATATACAGCTTCGCTTTTGCTTTACGTCATCATCATCATTCTTTGACTATCGGTCGTCTCTTGTAATGCAGATATTTCGCAGTTGTGTCTTGCTAGCATATTTATTGTTCCTTTTGCTTCTGCACGTTAAATCTTTTCCCCGCAGCAGGAAACATTACAGCAGCTTGTACTGGTAGCAGCTGGTACACTTGACCTATAGAATGTATAGCCATTTGTTGTAATTAAAAAAGGGGAGCATAGTAATTGATAAAAAGGCGCATGTCCATTGACGTGGACACATTGCGTATGTAACGAAAATTTCTATCAGGGACTGATGTCTACACTCTTAAAAATGAACTTCACCGCATAGCACGCTCCTAGCCAACCATCATCTCGAATGATATCGTTATCTGCTCTGATTTGTTGAAAACGGGAGGCGTACGCCTTTTCTGTGACAATTATGAACAGCATAAGTGTCACAAAAAAGGCGTACGCCTACCGTTTTGAACAAATCGGGGCAGATAAAGGTATCATTCCCGATGATGGTTGGTTAGGAGCGTGCTATGTGGTGAAGTTCATTTTTAACAGTGTACCCTTTGTGTCTGCATAGCACGTTCTTAGCCAACCATCATCCTGAATGACACCGTCACTCACCTGACTTATTGAAAACGGAAGGCGTACGCCTCTGTGTGACACTTATGCGGCTATGTTAATTGTCACAAAAAGACGTACGCCCCGCGAATTCCACAAATCAAGAGTGATAAAGGTACTACCATGCTGTTCAATGGTTGACCTTCACTGCATAGCACTCATCCAACACTCCCAATGTCGTATCCTTTATTTAAAGGCAAAAAACATGGCAAAAATATCTCTATTTAGAAGTGCTAACTGTTACCTTTTGTTTCTTCTGAAGGAAGGCTACATGATCACCTCTAAAACTATGCGTGCGCGCCGCATGGTCGGCGGATTGATACGGTCAAAATGTTCCGCTCGGTTTTTCCTGTGCTACGGCTAGAGGGCGACACAGAATGACGCGGTTTACGGGGCTTTGAGACGGTATTTATTCATACTCACGTTTCATGCTTTTTTTTTTATAAAAACGGAAAGTGGTAGACATATAAATTTGATGTCTGTCGGTTCCTGAAATATTTCTAGAGAAAGTAAATGGAAAGTTTTTTTCGAAATGTCTATAGAAGTTTAATAAAACCTGTTCAAAGAGGGAGGAGAAAAATTGTGTATTTGTTTCGCATTCGTGACGTCGCCGTAAAGTACATACGACATGTATGAGAAATTTGGTAGTGTAATGCTCTTTATCTCGTCTTCCTCTTTATGATGAAACCACCCGCGTCAAAATCTACGCGGCGGTTACCGACAAAAAGCATAAAAACTGTTCCATAGGAAATACATTGGGACGGAGAGCTGGTATGCCCTCTTAAGGGGACTCTTTCCTCTAAAATATACCTTTCCTCCTCTCTCATTTTTGTAGCCTTTATTTAGCAGCCTGTTTGTACCCTGTGAGATAATCCTTCTATATTGCTTATCCAAAATCTGTATAGCTCCCGTTACACTCCACAATAACGCTGAGTCTCGTCTCCAAGGGCTATCAGAGCCACCTTTGCGGCGCTTGGCGAATATTATTTAAACAGGACCTTTCAGCTGGCAAGGTCCAGGAACACTGTTTAATTAATATTTCCCAAGCACTACCAAGGTGGCTCTGATTGTGCTTAGGGACGAGACTCAGTGTGGTTGTGGAGTGTAACTGGAGCTGTATACAGGTTTTGGATGTAAGCTGTACAAAAGGATTATCTCATGCGAGAGCCGTACAGTATGTTTCAAGAAAAAAACAAAACAAATCCGACTGCCGAACAATTTGGCGCCCGTAACCATTTCCTCAACCATTACCTTGTTGGTAAGTTCACTTGGCACATCGGCCAATGGATGGGCAGCGCGTGTACAGCTCACTAGTACAAAAATGCGCACTTTAAACTGGGAACTCGTCAAAACTTTGATACACGAAGGTTGCCAGATAATACCTTCATTAAGGCGGTAGTACATAAATAATAAGTATTAAAACAATAAGCAGTAAAATCATCTATGACATTCTTAATGATTCTTTCGCGAGTGTGATAGAATGTGTCAACCAGAGAAGTGGGCGTCGATAACATTCTTCGTCTCTAAAAAAAATAATGAATAGAGAGAATGTCGCTGTGCAAGTTTTTAAGTGATGCGCCCGACCAATGGCCCTCTCACACAAATCTTCTAATTTTGAAAAATTTTCATACAAAAATATTGAGCATTAACACACGCGTATCCATCAGCCCCTATAAACGTGGGTAGCTTACCAAAAGGAGACTTTCCTGGTCTGTGGTCACTGGTGTCGAATTGTTCCGCCAGGGCATTTTTGTGAAGAATGCCGCTGCACACAGTGCTGCCAGCATTAGCCCCCTCGTTTATTGCGACAACGATAAGAAAAGGCACAATTAAGTTGATTCAAGAATATATTATCAAGTGATACACACATCACAAAATTGTGAAAACTACACCAAACTTGGATGTATGAACTGAAATGAATTACAATCACAGCCACAGGCCGTTTGCGAGCTCCTACATTTAGAGGGTGATATAGTCAAAACTCATTGTATCACTAGCAACACAATGTCCTTTTGGCGTTGCCGGCTTCATCAACGTCCATAAAGTAGCCAGGAAATGGACAGTCGGCACTGCACATGCCACGGCGAATGCCGTGATTGTCTTTGTTTGTCACCGGTATGGAGTGGACGCCTGAAACAGACATGTGGCGATGTCTTTCTCATCAACGCTTAACGAGTAATGCTCACCAGATAGGTGTGAGCGCGGTGCTGTAATTGCTAGAACAGAGGATAAACTGCTAGGTAAAAACTGTTTACCAATTGATGCGCGAAACAGGCAACTTACCGACAATTTTTCAAATGCTGTTCATGGAGACGCGCACCACACGACTTTGCATAACGACAAATGCGTGCCTTGGCAAGCAGACGAAGGGGGAAAGGGTGGGTGGATCACGTGCGACGCGAGCTTCCGTTGTAGAGGTGGCATCAAAATTGCTTCTATATTAAGGGGAGACGATAGCACGGCGGCAACCCCTGACCAAGCCGTCCCTTTGATTTTGAAGTTAGTTACCTGCATGCATATAACTTATAAACTGGGTGTCGCCTTAAGGAAATTGATATGTCACTTCTGAATTACCGGTCACGACATTTTCAGAGTCGTGTCCTCCCAATCTGCCGAATCCCAACTCGCCGAATGCATTGAAGGCCGGGAGACAGCCGTAATCCCTTGGCCTCCAAATGTGCTGGTTCGACTGGCCGACATGTCCCTTCCCAATTCGCCGAATTTACCATACCACCGTGACTTAGTGGCTAATGCCATCGCCTTCCACATCGAAATTGGTGAGGTGACCCGACTGCGCTGTCTGGATGTTTTCTCTGGGTTCTCCACAGATGTTGGTAAGGTTTCCTATGAAGGTAGCCCAGGGCGCACTGTCCTCCCAGCAGGGCCGGTGAGAGAAATTACAGACACCGGGGATGCAAGACTAGGGAGTCCTGCCCGGGCACCCTCCTCACGTCTCCTCGTGTTTGCAACTGTCGGGCATTGGGTCGGGCAGGCCCATGAAGAGGCCCGGGGCTCCATCCCTCCCCCCCTCTCGCCGGTCCTATCTCCCAGTGTAACTTCTCTTGTCACTATGTAACTAACACGCCGTCAATCAACCAATTCGATTGTTCGTGGGACGTACTGTCCCTCCTACGTTCATCTCTCATGGGGCTTTCCATTGCCTTAATAAGCATTACGTTTTCGCTGGAATTGGTTAATAAGCGATTACAGAGGGCTTCAAAATCATCCTCATAGCCAGCCACAACGTTACTGCGATAGGACCTCTCACGATAGTGACGCAGAGCTTACGGCTTCTAGGTTCAGGAGCCGAAATAAAATAACTTCAAAATATTTAAAAAGCACAGAACAGACTGAAATGTCTCGAAGATATATTTTTCTTACTCTAAATGAACAAATTACTAAACAGCAAACATATTAATGAAACGTCGAGAAAACATGCGAGCTGTTGGCAAGGATTAAATACGAAAACCCCCGAGACCAGGGTACGTAGAAAGACCACACACAAGAGAATGTAGAGGAGGTGGTGTTCCCCTACATGAGTCCTGACCGGCGATGATGGAATGTCCCAGCGGGCAGATGGATGTGGCCTCACGCTAGGACGGTGCCGGTAGAACTGCCGTGCTAGTGCCGTAGCGCGTGGCAGCAGAGTCACGTCGTCATCGTCGTCCACGGGCGGCTACATCACTCCCCCCCTCAGACGCGGAGCGGTGCATGCGGTTGAGGTTCGCGTCGATACCACGAAGAGGAGAATGATGACGGCTCGTAGATGGTGGACGGCTGGGTGGGCTTGTGCTTGTGGCTGTTGATACAGCAGCAGCGGGATGGCGGGAACAAGAGTGCTGCGATCCGGGCGGGTTCCAGTGATGGGGTGTGAATGCCGATTGGTTGAGTGGTTGGGTGCTTGAGTGGTTGCTGATTGTGTTTAGTGTCTGCTGAGTGCGTTGAGCCCTTGTTGAGTGCGCTGAGTGCTTGCTGAGTGATTGCTGCCGAGCGTTGATTGTTGCTGAGTGAGTGCGTTGCTGGGTGAGTGCGTTGCTGAGTGGGCGACAGTACCGCGACCGGTACGACAGCGTGAATGCCGGTTGCCGCAAGAGAAGTGCCGGGGAGGACCATCATGAAGCAGGTGGAGGCCGTAAAGTCAGCTTACTGTGGTCTCCCTGCGAGTCCCCGGTGGAACAGTGGTCCCGGTGCGCCTTGCCTGCTAGAGGGTGGTTCGCTGCTGGTTTGCCGAAAAATTTAGGATGGTGAATGGCCGAATTACGCCGAACATGCTGTTCGTTGTCCGGGTCACCAAATGTAGAGGACGATGGTCTTCCTCTACATGAGTCCTGACCGGCGATGATGGAATGTCCCAGCGGGCAGATAGACGTGGCCTCACGCTAGGACGGTGCCGGTAGAACTGCTGTGCCAGCGCTGTAGCGCGTGGCAGCAGAGGCACGTCGTCATCGTCGTCCACGGGCCGCCACAAGAAGTTTGATCCAGAGATGTCCCCCTTTGTTACTCTGGCCATGGATAAATTTATCGTCTTCCTATTAAAATCTTCAGCTGTGGCATTATCTGCATGTGCTGCTACGTTCCCTATATAGTCAGGGGTTTTCGTCATAAATATTACTAATGATATTGCGATTGGATGGGTGTCATCTTTCAACGTCATTTCTAGTTCTCCAGCCACTGTTCACTAAGGGATTCAATGATTCTCGCACGTTTCCTATCTACAGGTCATTTTCCACCATACAAACTCGCCGAAAAGCTCCTATATCATTTCCCAACTTGCCGAAAGGGGTTGACCTTTTCCCTCAAAGAACCCCACGTGTGGAACATTACTCCGACGAATATCTGCCCATACTGCGCCAGTGTAGAGACCAACTGTCATGTACTCTTCGAATGCCGCATAGCCCGCATATTCTGGCAGCTAGTCAGGCGGCATACAAACATTATGTGCCCAATACCCCTTGACCGGAGATGTGCCAGCCAGCGGTACAGTGTGCTTTTGTGACGGCTTGTGGGGCCCAGGTCTTGTGGGGTGCCAGATGTAAGGCTGTGGCGCAGCGTAGGCGCGACGTCCCGATCTTCCTGCTTGTGCGATCTTTGCGGGTTCGCGTCGTCAGCGTCCTCCTCCGTCGTCGTGCCACGCATACCGTCTCTCGCACCGCACCTCATCTACGTCTGCAGAGTTGCATGCCATTTTGTTCTTCCTCAAGCACATTGCATCAGCCGCTATCAGCAGCTGGGTGATATACTGCGACTCCAAGGCAGCTCTCCAGTGTATAGCGAACATGGGTATTCGTGGATCACTTGCGCCTGTGGTGGTGGACATACTGGAGGAACTAAGCCGTCTTGAGATCAGCGGGCACTCTATCTACTTCCAGTGGGTTCCTGCCCACTGCGGCATCCGCGGCAATGAAGAGGCTGACGAGGCTGCAGCAGCTGCGTATCATTCCCGATCAAGCGTGCGGATTACCCTCCCCAAAGGCGACAGGCGAACCTTCCTAAATGATGTGGTGAGGCCTCTCGCACATGCGCAATGGTCTCGAGACGTTCCATCACGAGTTCTGATGCGTGAAGTGGACCCTGACTTTGGCTTCACCATGCCTTCTCGTGTGCCTCGCCATTTTGCGTCGCTGATACACAGGCTTCGTCTTGGGGTTGCATTCACCCCCCATTTCAAGCATCTGATCGGCCGCTCTGACTCGATGCTCTGCTCTCGCTGTGCTGTTTTGGCGGACACCAAGCATGTGCTCCTCGACTGCCATCTATACACCTCCCAAAGAGCAGCTCTACAGTGTCGCCTGCAGTCGATCACGGCCGCACCACTCACATTGGCAACCATTCTCGGCCCTGGGTCTAACCAGACTGACCATCGTCAAGTTCTTGAGTATTTCAAGATTTTTCTGCGGGACACTGGTCTCCTGTCTACCCTATGATCTGCCTGCGTACCTGTGTGCTGTGTGTGTAGTATTTTTGTGTGCTGTGGTTTTGCCTACCGTTCTGATGTCATACTGACTCCAGTGACTATCCCTATTTAGCATCGTTCATCACCTCATCATCAGGACACATCACATCCTGCCCCATTGTGCCTTGGGGTAGTGGGCCGCACCTCAAGTGGCGAATTTCCCCATTCATTGTCATTAACTTATTTGTTGTTGTTGTCCTCCAGAGGGAACTGTTTGCGCTAGGGGAGGGTGGTTTTGTGCGCCGTTGGGGCCATCACCCTTCTGTTCGCGCTGTCGGTGGCCTCGTCACCATCGCCGGCGTCATAAGCGAATTCATATTTTGTACATATTTTTTTCACCATCCATATTTTTTCCCGTCCATGGTCATTTATCATTCATTGCCTCTCATTTGTTAATAGCCGCAATTTGCATCGCCCTGTATCGTTGATCTTGTGTTGTGTATGTTATGTGTGTGTTGTGCTTGTTGTATAGTACCCATGTGAAATCCGTCTAGTAAATCTCTCCCACACACAAGATAATCCGCTTAACTGCATTCGGCGAACTGGGATTCGGCATATTGGGCTGTCACCTTCAGAGTAACGTTAGAAGGGACGACAATGAGAGTGTATAGCCAACCGCCATCCCGAATGACATCGTTCTGCCCTCTGATCGGTTAAAAACGGGAGGTGTACGTAGTTTGCGGGACACTTATGAAGTTACGTTTATTGTCCGACAAAGGCGTACGCCCCGCGCTTCCCACAAATCAGCAGTGATGTAACCGTATCATTCTGTGCAATGGTTGGCCTTCGCCATGCTATGTGGTGGAGTTCTTAGCCAACCATGAAGGAATGATGTTATCACACCATATCATCTCATCCTGGCTACAGTCGTGACGCAGCGCATATTCGTGAGGCTAACAACGGCAAGCGGGTTCGTCACCACTACCACCACCACCGCCGCCGCCTCTTGGCCAACCATAATCCCGAATGACATCGTTCTCTCGCCTGATTTGTTGAAAACGGGAGGGGTACACTCTAAACCTGGTACCTTCTAGTAAAGGGTAAAAATTTCAAAATTTCAGAAGTTACCTTGTAACCTATGGGCAATACCCTCTATAAACTTTACGCAGATCACCTATAAATAGAGGTTACTGTCTCCTAACCGCCATACCGACGTAAAAGTTACAGTTTCGCCAGGCATGGCTGTCTCTAAGGCGCTCGCGTCTTCACAGACGCTACAGAACAAATGGTGCTCAAAATGAGCTCTTATCGGTGCAGAACGCATACTGTCATTCGGAACTTATAGCTATAATATACGTAATTCATCTAAGGGCATCCAGTGGTGAAAAGTGAATGATCACTACATGTACAGATTCACATGCACAACAATTGAAAGAAATAATTGCAACTGGAGCATATGTATTATTTAATTGGCGAACCTGGAACTACAGCTGAGGCAAGAGCACGAGGACGTCACAATACCATCACCTCAGCTGTGGTGAACGACATTCAGTTTCAAGGAGGTATACTCTTTGCAGTCCCACGTTGTTGCAACTTCCTCTCCAGTACGCCGAAAACATTTCTATTCCTTTCTGATATGTCAGAATGACACATCAGCGACGCGGCTATGGTTAGTCAGAAGCACACGAAGAAGTAAAACACAAGGATGACAAAGGACTAAGCAAATAACGGACGTAATACACACGCGTACACACTGCGTTGAACCGGTGAACGGTGTTAGAGACAGACTGTGCTGTGGTTAGTGTTCCTAGACTGTCCAGCAAAAACGTAACCACGTAAACTTTGTAGTGAACATACCGTAGAAATACCCTGATAAAGTTCCGTCACTTGACCCTTGTGCATTCTTCACAATTCTGAACACGATCCGCAGTTCGTACAGACGCAGAGACACAATAACGTAACGCACACTGGTCCGACACTCTCGTACTGAATGATTGAATGTGCGGCTTAAACGAGAACACAGTGACTTTTGAGCAGTACCTTTCATACAGGTTACCTTGCAAAGAAACAAGAAAAACAAGAGAAGGAAATTCAAACGCGGAATTCGTTTTGAAGTTATAATGTTCCCATAAAGGGTACATTTATAAGTCACGACGATTGGATTTCCGTTGAACACTGAAGTAGCCTCTATTGCTCCTCCAGTGCCGCATTACAAGTTGTGTTTAACCTCTAAATAGAGGTATCGGACGTGTAACCTCTACCATATTTGGAAATCTACGTCCATATAATGGTTACTCATTGCTAAAAGTTACAATAAAGGGTACCGAGCTAAGAGTGTACGACTTTTTGTGACACTCATGAGGCTATGTTAATTGTCACAAAAAGGTGTACGCTCTAAAAACAAAACTTCACCGCATAGCACGCTGTGCTCCAACCATTGCCACGAATGATAGGGTCTTCGCTTCTGATTCGAAGGGAAAGACGGCGTGCGCCTTTTTGTGGAGGTTTGGATATATGAGAATTGTCACACACACACAAAAAAGCGTACGCCACTCTCTCTTTTCGAATCAGAAGCGATAGCCCTATCATTCCTGGCAGTGGTTGACGCACAACGTGCTATGCGGTGTTCTGTTCTGAGAGTGCAGAAGCGATAACCCCATCATTCGTGGTAACAGCAGGCGCACAGCGTGCTATGCTGTGAAGTTCTCTCTTTAGAGTGTATGCCCTACGCTTTCCGCAAATTAAGAATGATAAAGTTATCACTCTGTACAATGGTTGGCCTTCAGCGAGGTACGTGGCGAAGTTGTGTTTTAAGAGCGTATAGCACACGACCGCCTACTCCACATTCGTCAGCATCACGCCATTGCGCATTGTTGCTTCTATCGGTCTTTCTGCAGCAATAATCGTCGCAACGATGAATTATTCATTCTTCTTCTTTTTCTCCGCCTACAAAATAAATGATATCTTCGCACGGCATCGCTCCAGGTTTTCGGGTTCACGCGTATCCTCGGGAAAAGCCAAGGTTACTCCAAGAGCGCTTTTCCCAACGATGCCTAGATACTTATCTACGCTTGTACGGGGGAAAAAAAAGCGTGATTAGTGCGTGAGTAACACCCAGAGGTAATTCGTTTCTGCTCTGCGCAGTTTCGTGTCTGTGGCTTAAAGGAAGAAATCTGGAGCACGAGTGTCAGTTGCGTTTCGCCTCAAGATGACACCGTCACGCAAATGATTGGGTGTTCTCATTGCGGCTCTGTGATTCCTGCACATCTTTATGACTTTCGCGGAGCTCATCCTTATGGCTCGTAAAATGTCCGAGCGTTGGATCTGGGTACGTTCGGGGTCCTGCGGGAAATTCGGAGAACTTTAAGGCATAGATGATGATGTTGCGTCGTGGTTCAGTGAACCGAAAGTGTGGATGAAGTACGCCCTATGTACAGTGGCCGCTATATACAGTGCTGAGAGTGGTGAAATATTAGTGCAAATAGTGAGTATTTGAACGTGTCATTTTGGGTTTGCAGTGTCTGAGGATCCAATGAACAGCGGTCTTACAGCAATGCCGGCTCTTATAGAGACGATTGCTAAAGAGACGATAGCAGCACCAATAAAAGTTACCCTCGGTTTAAGGCGCAAAATTTCAGCGATTAATAAGCTCTGGCTTTCTTATTTCCTTCTATACCTATTGATCAATGCCGGGTTGGAGCGGGACATATAGCCTTCAGTCCACACTTTCAAGTACGGGGCAGAATGCTTTGATTTCTTCACTCAGTCGTCACGACATGTATTTGTTGTCCTCGTTGCGACACGGCGTCGCGGCGAACATTGTCCCCGTCCTTACAGCATGAGGGCTGCACGAAACGGAGAGGTGGATACTTTTTGCTAAGTTGAATAGTATCAGCAGGAATAAACATTTCAACCTGGGTGCAATTATAGGCCTTTGTCAGCATCTTCAGTAGCACCATTGAGGCCTTCGAATATTTATGGAATTCTACACGATCACTGGCAGACGCTTCAGTGCTATACACTCTAAAACCACAACTTCACCGCACCGCTGGCTGTGTGCCAATCATTGCCAGGAATGACAGGGTTATCGCTTTTGATTCAAAGAGAGAGAGAGAGAGAGGAAGGGGGAAGTACACCCTTTTGTGACAATTATCGTATATCAAAATTGACTCAAAAAGGCGCACGCCCTCCTCTCTCTTCGAATCAGAAGCGATAACACTATCATTCGTGGCAATGGTTGGCACACAGCGTGCTGTGCGGTGAAGCTCTGTTTTCCAATGACCCTCGATGCTCCTGTCGGTGCACTTTTTCCCGTTCATTTCCTCCACTTTTTGTTCTGTATTGCACAGCTACCCGAGGACCCCCCCCCCCCCCCCCCCCCCCCCCCTATTATGCGGTGGTGCTGGTTGTGACGGATCGGCTTGCCGTTGTCAGACTTGTGCCCGTTACCAAAAAAAAAAAAAAGGAAGTAAATACCGTTACCCGTTACTTCAGAAAAAATTAACTAAATACGTTACTCGTTACCAACATACAAAAGTAACGAGTTCTCGTTACTCACAGGTAACGAGTTACTTTTATGTTACCGCCGCATATTTAAAGGAGCCAACAAACATGCCGTCACTTGCCTTCAACTCTTTATTAATGAGGAATTACACTTCAGAAAAAGCTGATACTCGAAATTTGTCATCCGTCCTTCATGTTCCGTGTCTCTCGGCCCCTTACCATGAGTCTATATCAGTTTGCATGGACCCTCTCCCTATTTTCCGAAGTGGGGGTGATCGGAGATTATGAAAACACAAGAAAAAAAGCACCATTTTCGTGCCACCGATCACCAACGGTTCCCAAAAACAGTAGAAGGACTGCGTCATAATTAGGGCGCTCAGAAGCTTAGCAAAGACAAGAAAAGGCTAGAAGTCGAAACGCGTTTTTTGTAGCCATAACACAATTGGTGCCCATTCTTGGGAAGGAGTGATGGTCGGAAATTACGGAAACAAGAGAAAAGACAACAACACATCCAGAGAGGCACTGCAATAATACGTGGTCGTGGGTCACGCAGGTCAAATCAGCACGCATTGCGCCACACGCGGAGTGCCGAAATGCGCTCCCCCGCACTGAAGAAAAGGAACGAGTAACGTCATTAACGAGTTACCAATTTTTGTAACTGATTCCGTTACTATTACAATTTTTTAAAAAGTAACGAAATAATTACTTCGTTACCAAAAAAAGTAACCGTTACCAAGTAACGAGTTACTTGAAACGAGTTAGGCACAACTCTGGCCGTTGTTCACTCTTAAAAATGAACTTCACCGCATAGCACGCTTCTAGCCAGCAATCATCTCGAATGGTATCGTTATCTGCCCTGATTTGTTGAAAGAGGGAGGCGTACGCCTTTTTTGTGACACTTATGCTGTTCATAATTGTCACAAAAAAAGGCGTACACCTCCCGTTTTCAACAAATCAGGGCAGATAACGATATCAATCGAGATGATTGCTGGCTAGGAGCGTGCTATGCGGTGAAGTTCATTTTTGAGAGTGTTGGTCTCACTCATGTGTGCTGTTGAAAATGAGTTTCACCACATAGCACACTCCTCGCCAACCATCATCCCGAATGGAGGAGGAGGAGGAGGAGGAGGAGTGTCGTTGGGAGGAACCCGAGAGGTCTGCCTGCCTGATTAGGCGGCATGTTTCTCGGGAAGGGAAAGGTGGTGGAGAGGATGAGAGGAAAGGGTGAAGTGGAAGACCGAGCGGAATCCGCTCGGGGGGAGAATAGCTGCGTCCATGGGCCGACTTCAGGGGAACTGTGCCGGCATACGCCTATTACACATCTGAGGGAAACCCAGGAAAAACCCCAGACGGCACAGCCGGCCCGCGGATTCGAACCGCGGACCTCCCAGTCTCCAAGCGCACGCGTTACCGCTGCGCCACCGGAGCTGGTATCATCCCGAATGACAACGTTCTCTCCCCTGATTTGTTGAAAACTGGGAGGCGGAGCCTACTTTGTACCATTATATGCACGTAGTGGGTACCATTTTGTACTATTATGCATGCATAATGGTACAAAATAGGCTCCGCATCACGTTTTCAAGAAATCAGGGGCGAGAATATTGTCAATCGGTATGATTGATGGCTAGGAACGTGCTACGTGGTGTAACCCATTTTTAACCGTGCGCTACCGACTGAGCAACCGAGGGCCGTCAAAAGTATATCATTCTGTGTCCTAATTTCTTGCATATGGGAGGAGGTGCCTATCTTGGACACACTGTGCATGTCGAAGACAGGGGCGCGTCTTCCTCCTGTTTTCAACAAATTAGGACACAAAATGATAGCATTCCGAATGGTGGTTGGCTAGGATTGGTGTTATCTGTTCAGCTTTAACGGTATATTTCACTTATTTCATTCGTGTTGTCGTCATATCTCTCATCTAATGTCTGACATGAAACAGGGTATAGTGCGCCGAACCCCATCTGTGAAACACCGCTTTTCATCGTCGTCATCTACACTCTTAGAAATGAACTTCACCGCATAGCACGCTCCTAGCCAACCATCATCTCGAATGATATCGTTGTCTGTCCTGATTTGCTGAAAACGGGAGGCGTACGCCATTTTTATGACAATTATGAGCAGCATAAGTGTCACAAAAAAGGCGTACGCCTACCGTTTTGAACAAATCAGGGCACATAGCGATATCATTCGAGTTTATTGTTGGCTAGGAGCGTGCTATGCGGTGAAGTTCCTTTTTAAGAGTGTAGTTGTTGTTATTGTTATGTCATGTTGCACCCTAGTCTGTAGATGCTCGTTCTGTTCAAAAAAAAAAACAAAAACAAAAAACTAACGGATTTGCAAAATCTTTTTGTGTAAATCACTCCTTTAGTGTACATAATGGCATAGCACGAAAAAAGAAACGGTGGAACTGAACGGTTGTTACACGGATATTATATGCGTCTGTTATTTGTGTACATACGGCATACCAATATACCGCTAATGGTGGCGCACAAATGAGACACTCGTTAATGTTACTCGAGGTTTGGAAAAATTTGATAAAGTGCTAGCCTCACTGACTGGCGCTTGTCACGTGACGCTTGAGCCTTCACGCTTCGTTTAACACAAGTTTCCGCTTCATGTAGATACGGAAGGCAACTAGTATATGATTCTTGATTACACAGGCGGGTAAAGTTAGCCGATTTTCCGCTGCTAGTTAAATAGTTCCGCGTGGATGATTGCGTAAAAAGATTGCATCGTGTTATAGTATATCACATTTTATTGTCAGAAGAACAATAAAAAAGATACACGGACTGGGTTGCAGCCTACACGTCTGACTGAGCCTAGCTGAGCCATGTGGCCTCCATTCATTCTGGAGGCAATGACTGAAGAGAAAGATATACGGAGCTTCTTTGTACTGTCCAAAACTGCTCGTATGGAGAATGCGTTCTGTGTGCAGTCTTGGGTAGTAACTGACTTGCCAGTACTTTCTAACTATATCCCGTATTTTCCCGTGTATAACGCGCGCGTTGTACAGTAAAAAAAGTGCTGTGAAGAGGTCCTGTGCGTTATCTAACGGTGCGCGTTATACATGGAAATATTTTCCTACAGAGTTCCTTCTCTGGTCGGTGACGTATCCTCTTCCAGGGTGTGCATGCTGTGAGTTTCTCCCAAATTCCTTAGGGTCAGTTGACAAAGCCGGCGAAAGGGCGCTGGACTAATTCATGATGCTGCTTAAAGGGGCACTAAAATGCAAAAACAACTTGTCTCAAATGAAAGTCCGTGTTTCAATTCACATAATGAAAGTAAAATTAGTTCACAGAGCGCTACCGTATAGAAGAAAAACGCAATGAAAACAGAGCAGTCTTTGGCAGCAACGAATGGAATCCCCATGAGACAGAGATTGCCGACATCCAGAGTTGTACACGTTACTGGCAAAAAGTAATTTGTTACCGTTACAATTACTCTCACAGCAAAAGTAATTTTTTACCGTTCCAAATTACTCGAGTAAAAATGTAACTAAGTAACGCGCATAAAAGTAACCCCGTTACTTCGAGCGTTACTTTGGATTGCACGACTATGGTTATACTGTGCCTAAACGCAGGTGTCGCAGTGATGCCGAACGATGAGAGTAATGGTAGACTTGCAAGGCCACTCCAAACAGACGGACACTTTATGCAGGGCTCTGTTTACAATTTGTGTCAAACGTGCGGCGAACAGATGTAACAAATTCACTTCCGAAACACGCCTTCGTTGAGTTTCAATGGCTCATGTTGACCATGGCGTCGACCGCTCAGAAGTTCAGAATACACTTAGCAGGACAGTGTCGCTCTACGCACAATAACATATGGTATGTCGCCGGAGATTTCCCAATGACTCACTAGGAAGCTATGATCTGCTCCGAAGCTATACCCAGCTGACTGCGGCACAAAAGGCTATAGGATGCGACGTCCCTCGTTTCCGAAGAGGACGGGGCACAAGGTCAACGAAGAAAGGGGATACAGTCACGCGGGCACCCGCAGAGGCGAGAAGGAATGACACCACACGTTTAACTAACACAAACACCATTTAATATGAAGTTATGAACACAACTAAAAACCGTTTTCCGAAAGTTGACTGAGGCTTTATTTGTGTTATTCTTATTATTTTGCAATACTGTAGGCGTCTGAGCTGGAGGCCTGCAGCTACTTTAATGAAAATGTAATCGATTACTAGTGACGCAATTACTTGTAACGCGTTACGTACAAGTCTGGCGGCATCCAATGAGACGGCAGGAGAAGAGCGCGCATGCCTATCATGTGCGTGTGGATTTGGAACGGGTCCGATCGTAGTGCCCCGTATATTCCGACATGATGCGCACTGCTGCAGCTTTCAATACCGATTCACTGAATTGTAGCCCACAACAGTTCTCGCGAATGTTCCACTGATAACGTTTATCTCCACGTCCTTCGGACAGCGACACCAGTCCGTTTCGCAACGCGCACTATGTTTTTCGCTGGCACTGCTCCGTGGCGTGGCACGCGCGTGCACGCGCAGTATGGAGTAAAAACACCGATACACGAGCAGAAACGACATTCACGGCTTAGCGTCGAAGCAAGAAAGAGTCCGGTATAATTTTGATTGTAGCTCCGTAACGGAATCGAAATTTGGATTATGATAACAAGAACGAAATTAACATAGCGTGTACCGTAATTTGAAGTAAACTTGTTTTTACATTTTAGTGCCCCTTTAAGGATGCTATTGAGCAGTCAATAATCCTGAATTCATTTCAGAAGGCCGGCGTCATTGAGAAGGGACGCGAAACTAAATATGTTTCAAATAAAGCATATACATATACGAGGGGTGTGCAAGTCAAACCGGGACTTTCTGCCTCCTGAGTGTACAAATGGCTCGCGCTACTTCTTTTTCGTCATTTTCACGCGCGACCACGACCTAGTAGATTATAACGACCATATCACAATAAGAAAACTCTATGAGGAGCCTGTCCACACGATCCGCCAGGGGCGCTACTGATCGGCACAACACGATTGGACGATGGAAATTTGAATTCTGAACGCGCAGAAGCGTGTGTACGACTACCGTAGCAGACGACAGCGATAGCCCCTATGAAAACGCGTAGAATGATGATGATAATCAACCTCAGAATGAAACACCTGTGGAACGTCCACCGCTTGTACAGAAATACTAAGGTAAGCTGAAGTACAAAGTATTGTAGAAGTTGAGGAAGCAATAACTGGGACGATCAGAAGCGCCACCGCTACCTTCCAAAAATGCGGCGCATAGAAGGGGTGCGCCTGACATGGTCGTTATAATCTAGTAGGTCGTGCGCGCGACAGGCCTCCGCGTTCACCACGTGGTGGTCCAAAGTTTGTGCAAAACAGAAGACACGTGCTGGACAAGATGGCCGACAACGAGGTGAGCGCGCACATCGAACAGCGAATTGTCACGAAGTTTCTCGTGAATGAAGACGTAAAGTCATCTGAAATTCACAGAAAACTTCAGGCTCAGTATGGCCACGATACACTTAGCCGCAGCAAAGCGTTTGAGTGGTGCAAACGGTTCCGAGACGGCCGTACATCAGTGCAGGACGAGGACCGACCTATAACACGTCTCGAACTGGCTCGAAAGACGGACCTTTCTGTGGGAACGTTGAACGCTATCATTCATGAACACCTCCATGCAGTTTCGGAAAGTTAGTGCCCGTTGGGTCCAGGGGCAGCTCTCCGTGTTTGACCTGCAGAGAAGACTGGAAATCTCCCAAGAGCTAAGGTACCGTTTCGACACTGAAGGACAGCCGTTCCTTGATCGGATCATCACGTGCGATGAAACGTGGGTGCACCATTTCACTCCTGAATATAAACGCGCATCAAAACAGTGGAAGCATCCCTGCTCGACAGCTCCCAAGAAGTTCCGAAGCACCCTGTCTGCGGGTAAGGTCATGGCCGCGGTTTTCTGGGACAAGGCTGGCGTTGTTCATGTTGATTTTCTGCCCAGTGGTACCACCATCAATAGTGCATATTACTGCCAGGTTCTCAGAGATGTGCATAAGGCGCTGAAGCAAAAGCGGCGGGCCTCATCACCAAAGGAGTGCTCCTCCTGCAGGACAATGCACGCCCGCATACCGCGCATCTTACGACACGCACCTTACAGGAACTTGGCTGGGAGTTGCTGCCACATCCCCCTTACAGTCCAGACCTCGCCCCCAGCGATTTCCATCTCTTCGGGCCACTGAAGGCGTTCCTTGGGGACCGCCACTTCAGCTGCGACGACGAGGTCAAGAATGCGGTCCGATCATGGCTGCTACGCGCCGGTAAGGATTTCTACGCTGTTGGCATCCAAGCCCTCGTGAAACGCTGGGACAAGTGCGTTAGTGCCAGCTGGACATTACATTGAAAAATAAAACTAATTTCTCGCATGTAAGTTAATTTTACTTTTGCGACAAATGGAAAGTCCCGGTTTGACTTGAACACCCCTCGTATTATACACAGCCTTGGCTTATTGTGTATAGTGGTGGCAGTACAGGAGTTTGTAGCAACATTGCGGTGCCCGTTATACATGGAATTTTTTTCAAATTCGGTCCGTTTTTAGGGGTGTGCGTTATACACGAGTGCGCGTTATACACCGGAAAATACGGTATGTTTAGCTATGTTTGGCTGATGTATTTACCTATGTCCCGCTATGTTTAGCTCACTCTGCTGATGGACAAATAATGTACACTCGAAAAATTCACTGGACAAATTCAATTTCTTCATTTTTTTTTTGCACATCAAACTCAAACTTACTGGACGATTACGATACTTAATCGGCAATGCGGATTTTGGGTGCGGCTGTTGAGGTTGACTTATAGACCACTCTTTTTATTTTCCACACATATAGTACTTTCTTCAGGTAGCACTCATAAGAGTGCTACCTGTTCGTGAAGTCGTTGTGAAGTAGCTGCGAAGTCGTTGTGAAGTCGTTGTCCACGTTGATAGGGTACAGCCCGGTTATGTCTGTAGCTCGACTCAGTGCCACGTATACCAACTTTTGCAGATGACTCTTGATGTAGGAGTACACGACATTTTCGTACGTGCGATTTTGCGGCCGCCACGGTTCCAGTCGCAAGTCTGGAGCCAGGCAGGCTCACCGAACTGCAACAAGATGCGTTCCGGCTTCCCAAGCGTGCCCTTCTTCTTCGCTTTCCTCCTCGCGCCTCTTCACTCTCGCCGTACGCTTCCCCGCTGCTTTCCTCCTCACGCTCTCCCGTACTTTCATCCTGCGCTTCTCTCATCGTTCGCACTGCCGGTTACAACGCCGAAGCCGCTCAACGCGGGAACGGGCGCCTAGGAGCTGCGCTCTAAAACAGAACTACTTCACCGCATAGCACGCTCTGTGCCAATCGTTGCCACCACAGGGGTAACATACATCCGCCATTTTTGTAACTACCCTCAAGCGGGTGCTTCTTGCAAAACCGCCACCTTGTCCTGGTCACATGTAATAGAAAACGCCATTCTGAGGACATGTGACATTGTTTACATGTCGTTTCACCGCTTGCCGACATATTCCCGTCGGCATAAAGCCAAGAGAGGAACGTATTTTGCCAGCGTAAACTATGCGGTGCTTCTTCCGCGACGTGGTAGCCCATTTCTCCTTAGTTTAAGTACATAGCACCGGCTCAGTGTGTGTTAACGCGCGATCGTCACCACATCTTCGGAAGTCATTAACAGTACGAGGCCTTATGTACAAAACTGCTTCGTTCTACTGCGAGATTATCGGATAAAAATAATTACGGTGGCCGAAAGACTTCCAAAACGTCGCGTAGAAAGAACAAACGCTTTGTTTACAAAGGGTTTGGCCGCCGGTCACGGGCGCGACCATCATTAAGGTCACGTGTGCGTTGACGTTTGCTGTGATATGCGATCAGGACCTGTCCAGGATGCATTGCATCCACCCTGCACGCTTTCGTCTATATGGAGCAATAGATTGGATGCCACCCCTGTGGTTGCCACAAATGACAGGGTTATCGCTTCTGATTCGAAGAGAGACGGTAAAGTACGTCCATCTCTTGGTTTTATGCTGGTGCTGGATTTTAGAACACACACGCGCACGGACAAAGGGACGATGATGAGATGGGGATGATGCCGGCCAGCAGGCTGTACAGTTGTAGATAATGAAAGATTATGATGGAGATAGCAGTTCAGGTGATCAAAGCACGGTGCAGAGGCAGGTTGCGGACAGAAACTCCCAAAAAGTGATGGAGACCTTGATGCATATGAGCGGGACTGGACTAGGGGCCCAGCACCTTGCCGAGGGTAAAAGGGCGGTGGTCGACTGCATGCATCCCGCCCTGCGGACGCTAGACGGGGCACTGATTTTAAACAAAGTCACGTGACCTCAAAATATTGTTGCCTATGACGTATGAGCAGTACAAGATGGTGATGATTTTTTTTTTGCCACGAGCGACCGCTTGGGGGTGGTTACAAAAATGGCAGCTGTAGTAGAGTCCTGTTGTTACGCATGCAGAGCGTTAGATGTGCGGGCTCCAGTAATCCCTCCATCTTGTAAGCAATGTATACTTTTATAACACTTTACGCAACAATTTAAAAGAAACCAAGTGTAACACTTTTGGCAAATTATAAAATATAAAAAAATGGAGCGATCTTATAACGCACGTGACTTATTTAAACGGGATCTAAAAATGGCTCTATATACCGTCGCAGACTGAAACGCCTGGAAATTACCGATTCGCTCCATTGCTATTTACTTGAGCAGAATCGGCGAAATTCTGTTCCGTACCTTTTTTAGGCGTCGCCTCTACCACGATTTTTAAAGCACAACACAAAAGAAAAGAGGAACAACGGACTGCCGTCCAGAGCTGTATAAAAAATTGAGAAAAGAGAAAGCAAGAAGGAAAAAGAAAAAAAAAACTATGGGTATTGTGCTCCGCACTGCCGGGTATCTGGCTGTGTTCCGCTAGCCTATCGGTCCGGTCGAAGCTGTTTTGTCGAAATAGTTTAAGCCTTTTTACACCCAATGCGGGCCGTGATCAAGCCTGGCTTGTTGGTGCGAGAAGCGTGTAGGTCAAAGCATGCAGTGGCGCGGATGGAGCGCTTCGTGAAAAAGAAGAGGGCGTTCTTTTTGTATAGGTAAAATAGAAAGTGAGGCGTTGAAGCGTTGCAGGTGATGGCGACGTCCGCCGCGGAAAGTTCTTTTACGCCTCCTCCGCCTACGATATCTATAGCACGACTTGCGGTATACGAACGGCAATTACATTGTAGGGAAATTACCGCTACAATTTCTGACGGAAATGCTCTCTGTCCGCAGTCTCGGACGTTACCGTTTCCTGGTTCACGTACTATACGCATCGTAAGGTCCGTGATATATGTAATTGTCTAATGACGATTCTCTACGCGAGCGGGCCTTCACCCCATTCGTCAGACACGCTATAGTCTTGAGCAACATGTAGGCGGTATATTACGAGACCACGCCGCATTTTTCTCCCACTTATTATCTCACTATCTAGATCACCCAAACTAACCGAGTTATTCTTGGTGATGTTTAAACTCCTTTTTTCTTTTAGTCTTAGTGACCTGGTTCCCTGGATGTACCTTCCATAAGACTTCGCTATAGTTGAGGTTATGAACACGGGTCGAGGACCAGGTAAAATTATGTTTAATTTACAATTAGAGCAGACATAAGCAGAAATACCGCAGAAGTAAGATTCAGCCAGACGGAGGGATCAGTCGTTCCGTTACCTAAGCACAGCACACTGTTAAAAGGGATTATATGCCTCGCTTTCTCCTCAAAGGATTCCACCGACATTCGAACGAGCAAGGAATCTTGAAATCTTCCGTTACCTTAAGAACATGTATGTGTTACGTGATGGAAATGGTGAAAAAAATCGCCTAAATCATCCATCCGCATCCAGGCTGCAGTCGTTCTCGAAAGAACGGGGCCGAAAAAAAAAAAAAAATGAAGCGGTCGTTTTGTGTAGACGGCTCCTGCATCTTCGAAGGTTTCTCTATAGCGGCAACAGTGTGCTGCAGGAAGTCAGAATTTTTTCCCCACTGAATGTCTACCAGGTGAACAACAAGTTGGCGACTTCTTGTTGTTGCTGTGCCCCACATAGTTATTTTTCTGAAGAATGTGAAACTCACAAGCAGACAATAAAATTACAAGACAGATGACAATAAAAGACAGCCTTTTGAGGCCTTCTCAATCACGAAACGGTCATCGCAAAAATGTGAAAAGTATAGCGTTGTGTTTGCATTTCAAAGCTATTTGTTTTAAACAATTTTTATTCTCAGCGACATGCAAACACTTTTTTTTTTTTCGGTTCTAAAAACCAGTATCGTAAAATTCGTCCATTTCGGACTTTCTGGTTGAAAATCCCTGTAAGATATAATGTACGATTTTGTAACAGCATGTTGCTCTTGCACTCCTCCCCTGATACACGAACAAAATAAATAAAAAACACTACTCGTTCTTGATCGTAAGCGACGTAGCGATTTTCGAAATGACTCTGAGCACGCAGTGCATATTGGCTGCATTTATTCATATGGATCAATTCGGTTGTGTAAACACTATAACAGGTATACAATACTGCGGATTCCCTGGTCAGCTGATGTTGGGAGTTATCCACGACGAATTTCTTTCCAAGCCCGGAGGTCCGTGTCCGGTAAGCTTTGACAGCGGAGAAGTGGATTCCTAAAAGAGGAAAACTAGTCACAACTGTGACAGTGTAGTAAACAACACACAGAACACTGAACATTGTAACAGAACACTGTAACAGAACAGAACACTGTAACATAACTACATAAGTGTCACAAAGAGGTGTACAGCTCCCGTTCTCAACCAATCGGTGGCGAGAACGGTGCCACTCGTTCTGATGGATGGATGGAGCGTGTTGTGCGGTGAAGTTCTGTTCGTTTGCTGTATGCGTTGGAGAGAGTTACCGCCAGTACAAAGCCTTTGAGGAGTGCTTTCAGTCGTTTTGGAATGCTTTCGTTCTTTTTTTTTTTTTTGCTTCTTTCTCGTTGAGACATGAGATGGGGTGTTTCACCGCCGCGGTGCGGTACCCTTCTTCATTGCACGTGGAACATCATATGAAGATGATGAGAGAACGATGAAAACACGCAAACACACCACTAAAGCGTCTGAAGCAACCCATAGTGGACGACCATCTCATCGTCAGCGTCTAGTTGTTGTTGTTGAGACATGGCTATGCAGCGATGTGATAGGCATCGATAGCCATCGAGAGTCTTCGCGGTAAATAACGTGTAAAACAGTGGTAATGTCGTATGTTTGTAAGTCAAACGTCGCCATGCCAGTACTGGACAGCTGTTTCGGCCTTCTTGGGCCTCATCAGCAGTACGCAGGCAGGCAACGTTTGATCGGATGGCGTCAGAAGGTCACGTGACCTTCTGACGCCATCCGATCAAACGTTGCCTGCCTGCGTACTGCTGATGAGGCCCAAGAAGGCCGAAACAGCTGTCCAGTACTGGCATGGCGACGTTTGACTTACAAACATATGCTATACGTGCAGCCAAAGAGCTCCTGCTAATTTTTTGCCCGTGGTAATGTCGTGTTTCTTAGGTTGTCCTGTGGCCACAGTTCGTAGACAAATAGAGGAGAGAGAGACACAAATGTAGATAAATGATGTTGCGGGCAAACGATTTTCGCATAGACAAGTTACCACAAGTTTAGCTCGACCGAGTTTACCTTTTGTTGTCAGGATTATGGTAATGGACAATGCGATTCTTTTTTGCAGGTCTAACGCGGCGGTCCTTTCTCACTCCTACATCTCGAATAATTTCGCTACTTGGTCACTACTGATTTACTCTGTTTTACGAACAATTACTCAATCATAGGGCCACCCAGCGTAAAGAAAAGCGCAAAACCAACGATCACAAGACGTACTGCTAAAGGAAACCTAATTAAAGACATCGACTCTCATTCCAGTATTGGTGGTGGTGGTGGTTGGTTAAATAACAAGGGGAGGTTGAATTCGCGCAAGCGAATTCTGCTACCCCCAAAAAAAGAAAGACGGTACACCCCAAAGCAGAAAAGAAAAAAGAAAGGAAACGGTACGATTGCACCACAGAATGTGCGAGCGCACCGCAAAAGCTCACCGGGGTGAGCGTCTCGACCGCGACAACGCAGGACAGAGCGCGCCGTTCACATCCGCCGTAATGTCCACGCTCCGTCTAGTATAGAGTTTCTAGTATTCTTCCTGCTATGCCAATAGTATTCTCATTTTCGAGCTTACACGAGGAAATTTTGCCCACTGCTGATAGAACTCGAAAGAGCGTCGACAGTAAAGTGAACTGATGCAAACATACCTATTCACTAAGCCTACATAAGTAAAAAAAAAGGGGAAGTCTGATTGATCTACATTACAGATCAACCACCACGCGGAGAAAGATTGTTTTCGAAAAGAGAGTCACGGTGAGGGAGAGGCGGGGTCGTTTATCGTAACAAAGCACTTTTTCTTGCGTAGATTGCAGACCCAGTTTTCGTGCCTGCAGTTATTTCCTCTAAGAGGTGCTTGATGGACGATGTTTTGTCACTGGTTGTGTGATAGGGGTGATTCTTTTTTCAGGAATGAAGCGTCGCAGCGCACGATTTAGGTCATTGCAACGCCGTATTTGCCATATTCTCCAAACTCGTTGCTGTCTATATGATGTCCTCCAAGAAACATGTGTAGAAAGACGGTACTGGCATGTGGCGAACTGTTTGAATTATTCGTTGGCAAGGCTCGTTTATTTAGCGGCACTGGGGAGGGGTGTTACGGTGATAAATAGAGAGCGGATTTTCAGGTAGTAACAGGTAGCCCTCTTCGTTGTATAGATTGTTCTAGGCCAACTGACCTTGAGAATCGTATCGTTTTATCTACCGATTGGAAGGAAAGTTCATACATAAAAAGATGTCGGTCCCCTTTCTCAGCTTATCGGAAGACATAGTGATATCATAAGGGATGATGATTGGCATACCGGGTGCTTTAAAGTGGGACTCCGCAACAAAATCACCAGAAAGATTGTGGCATAGCAGTAACCCTTGGGATGTCAGGAACATACATACGAAATATCGCGTTCCAAAAGTGCGCACACTCTTAAAAATGAACTTCACCGCATAGCACGCTCCTAGCCAACCATAATCTCGAATGATATCGTTATCTGCCCTAATTTGTTGAAAATGGGAGGCGTACGCCTTTTCTGTGACACTTATGCTCATAATTGTCACAAAAAAGGCGTACGCCTCCCGTTTTCAGCAAATCACGGCAGATAACGGTATCATTAGAGGTTATGTTTGGCTAGGAGCGTGCTTTGCGGTGAAGTTCATTTTTAAGAGTGCAGGTTTTATTCAAACAAATGATTACGAAGTGAGCGCTTCGCCTCTGTGAAGCAAGAGGACGCTGAAAGCAGCACTGCTGACGTCATCCGGCATGGAAGAATGCAAGCTTCGTAGTAGACGACAGTGCTGGGTGACGTCACAGTATGTTCCCCCGTGCGAACCGCTGTGCGGTTTACATATCGGTTTCGGTTTGGTATTGTCATCATTTAGGGTTCAATTACTCGCGCAAAGTGAATGCCAATGCTGTATTCGGTATCAAGGGGGTGGTCCGTGTTCTTTTTTTTTGGAATCCTTGCGAAGTCTCCCTTTAAGTGCTATACTGTCAAGAGCGCACACTGTTAGTGCCTAAAAATCATCTCTCTAGTGATGAGGCACGAGACCCTACACTCGTAAGACAGAACTTCACCACATAGCACGCTCTTAGCCAATCACCATCCCCAATGACGTCGTCCTGCCCCTTGATTGGTAAAAAACGGGAGGTGTACACCGTTTTGAAACACTTATGCAGTTCCAAAAAAGGCATACACCCTGCGCTTTCCGCAAATCGGGAGATCTAAAGGTATCATTCCGTGCAATGGTTGACCTTCACCGCATAGCACGCTCTTAGCCAACGTCTCTGTTCACCCAACGTTCTCTCCTCAGATTTAATTGTTGAAAACGGGAGGCGTACGGCTTTTTGTGGCACTTATGCAGTTAGGTTAATTGTCACGAAAAGGCGTACGCCCCGCGCTGTCCACAAATCAAGCGGGATAAAGGTATCGCTCTGTACAATGGTTTCCATTCAGCGTGCTGTGTGGTGAAGTTCTGTATAGAGTGATACTCTAAAAAAAGAGTCCCACATACACTCTTAAAAGTGAACTTCACCACATAGCACGCTCCTAGCCAACCATCATCCCGAGTGACATTGTTCTCTCCCTTGATTTGTTGAAAACTGGAGGCGTACGCCTTTTTGTGACACTTATGCAGAAATGTTAATTGTCACAAAAAGGCGTACGCCTCCCGTTTGCAACAAATCATGTCAGAGAACGATGTCACTCGGGATGATGGTTGGCTTGGAGCGTGCTATGTGGTGAAGTTCATTTTTAAGGGTGTATATGCTGTATTTTTTTTATTTGTTAGCGATTTCAAGTCGTTTTACGTTGTCAAGTTATAGTCTACCTTACACTCTTAAAAATGAACTTCACCGCATAGCACGCTCCTAGCCAACCATAATCTCGAATGATAGTTATCTGCCTTGATTTGTTGAAAACGGGAGGCGTACGCCTTTTTTTGTGACACTTATGCTGTTCATAATTGTCACAGAAAAGGCGTACGCCTCCCGTTTTCAACAAATCAGGACAGATAACGATATCATTCGCAGTGATGGTTGGCAAGGAGCGTGCTATGCGGTGAAGTTCATTTTTAAGAGTGTACTGTTATCCTTACCCTACACTCTTAAAAATGAACTTCACCGCATAGCACGATCATAGCCAACCATCATCTCCCTGATTTGTTGAAAACGGGAGGCGTACGCCTCCTGTTTTCAACAAATCAGGGCAGATAACGATATCATTAAAGATGATGGTTGGCTAGGAGCGTGCTATGCGGTGAAGTTCATTTTTAAGAGTGTAACTATTAGACAGTTAAGTTGAAGCAAAAGCACAAACTTCTCTTCTATGAATTATCCCTTAACTGTTTTTGTTTAGTTTTTTACATTGGCTTTATCAAATTTATTTGTGAAAATATTGAAAAATGCAAGTAACCATGTGTTCGGCAGCGATATCACGGGACTCCTGACCTTTCTCTCTATTTACGATTATTATTTTTCTTGTATGCAAATCATTATTAGCTAACTTTATGCACGTGTAGTAACGTTATATTGGTCTGGAATCACATTGTCTGTTCTCATTCTCTGCATATCCGAACGCTGCCCACCAGATGCAAGGCCTTCGTCGTCTTGCGGAGTACTTGTGCTCCACTGGTCTGGTGACGGCTCTCTGAAAGTCCTCCCCCCATCATCATCCCCTCATCCGTTCCCAGTGCGCAATAGGGCAGTGTACCGCCTCAGCGGCGGTGAATCGCCCACCTCATAATCATCCAATGTATGTATGTATGTATGTGTGTGTGCGCGTGCATATTATTTATACTTATTTCGCTTCCCTTCATTGAAAGACCCCGCTTAGGGCCCATGAGGTATCGTCGTAAATAAATAAATAAAAATATTTGAAGTTTTCTTTTAAAATGAAGGTTAAAAATTCTGGAAGTTGAAGGTAGCCTAATGTGAAACCGTATAGATACCTAAATACGGTTAATAAGTTACGCCGAGCATTTTCGTAAAGAGGATCGTCGCTCTGGATGAGGTTAAAGGAATGATATCTGTCGGAAAGGAGGGTGTCCTCGAGCCAAATGAGACTGAGGGACAGAGTAAACAATGGTCGTATTCTTAAACTTAAGGGATTGATTGATTGATTCATTGGGATATATAAAACTTAAGGGAATTGTAACGCATCGCCTTTGGTTATGCGGTATCAACGTCAACGACGGTTACTCGCATGGATGCTGTAACACCTGCAGGTTCGCATCCACTCCAGGTTTTGCAGCAAAGGAAGAAATAGACGGGGGGTTCCAGATGTCCTGACCCCCTCATCAGTTTCTGTCTTCACACGGTGTTTAATTGACCCTAGATCGCGTATCTAGCGTACTGCCCATGGCCGGACCCCCTCGTCAGAGAAATACTGGATCCGCCCCTGGGAATAGACATGTAGAAAAAATTGGCACCCCGAATATAAGGAAACTCAACCACGAATAAGAAAGCATAGGAGAAGGCAAACTAACTGTAGTTCTTCGAGGTTTCGATAAGTGTTGTTCTTGTTTATGTATCCTCAGAAAACCAGTATTGGAGTATCCAGTCCAGACCGCGTCGTGACTAACACCTCCGTGGTTTTTATGTGTCTCAACCCAATCGAGTTTTGTGTACATGCGAAAAAGGGCATGGAAATAAATGTATCCACTAAAACTTGGGTGGCACGAATGTGATAATCTGGGAGCTACATCTTACCGCACTTATTTCTTGGCGCACTTATACACTCTAAAAACAGAATTTCACCGCATAACACAGTCTGCGCCAACCACTGCCTCAAAATGCAGCTGCCGCTTTTGATATGAAAGGAGAGCGGGGCTTCCGCCCCTTCTGTGGCCACTAACATATATCCAGATTGCCAGGTAGTCGCGCTAAGTAGCCATGCGTGCAGTGTGTTTATGGCAAACGCGTATAATTTGTGTCCCATATATACATGTGTGTCCTTACTCTCGGCTCACTGGCAGGAAAACGAATCGCTGAATGTGCAGCATATCCGGCGAGTCTGAGTTCGCGCACACGAGCTTGGCCAAGCTGCTACGGTAGATCTGCTCAACTTGCGCTGTAAAAGAAGGAGAAATGTGTACGCAATGAGTGAGGGGAAAAGGCTGCTAGAGATAGGCAGTGCCGTTTTCGGTGTCTGGCTGCACTTTAGGAACGGAACATAGCGGCGCAACGTGCTCGAAACCAACCAGGATTCCGAACGGTATCGTTCCGTGTCATGATTTTTGAAAAGGGGGGACGCTTTTCTGTTGTTAGGAAACGATGATGTGCGTAACAGTAGATTTACACGTATGGTCAGTCTGCCTGCACTTGTGTGACTGCAAACTCTTAAAAGAGAACTTCACCGCATAGCACGCTCCTAGCCAACCATAATCCCGAATGACACCGTTCTGTCCCCTGATTTGTTGAAAACGGGAGGCGTACGCCTCTTTTGTGGCACTTATGCAGTACATAATTGTCACAAAAAAGGCGTACGCCTCCCGTTTCCAACAAATCAGGGGACAGATCGATGTCATTCCGGATTATATGGTTGGCTGGGAGCGTGCTATGTGGTGAAGTTCTCTGGCTTTTTTGGCTATAGTCGTGACGATGCCCACTTGAGTGCGGCCAACAACGGCAAGCTACCTCGACACCCCCCCCCCCCCCCCTCTCTGGGTGCACGGCAGGATAATGCGGACAATTTCGACCAGCATCATTGGTAAGTTACTCAAAAAGTAACCAATTACAATTGCAGTTAACCTCGAAAAATAGTAACTGAGTTACAGTTACTCGTTTTGAAATGTAACTATACAGGGTGTTTCACCTAAGGTGATAAAAAAATCTAACTGGCTACGTTACTCGCCGGAGGATTGTCGGACTTTCGGCAATTACCTTCTGGAAACTGTTGCCACCATCGAGGAAGGCTTTGGACAATTTTAATTACGGGAAATTTATTATTTCCAATTAAACTTTGAAAATTGCCTAGCGAACCTCACTTTTTTTTTACAGAAATATGAAGTCCTCCACCGATAACCACAGACCCAATCAAAACTATGCACAGTATCGCAACAGAAATAGTCTAAAAAAATTAGTAAAATTTACGCTTTAGCCCCGCCTGCTTGATTTTCGCAGAGAAGTGCGCGCGAAATCTGCGTCACGACGAGAAAGTGTCCCCGCCTTAATTTGCCTTGGATTCTTTGCGATAAGACGGTTGTTTTGTTTTCTTTGTGATAAGACGGTTGTCACCAGCATCAAGGCCAAACCGGGGAAATGAAAGGTAAAACAAGAGGCGGGAACACTTCCTCCTCTACCCGCAAATACCTTGGGATTTTCTTTGCGTCAATTGAGCAGGCGGGGCTAAAGCCGAATTTTTACTAATTTTTTTAGACTATTTCTGTTGCGATACTGTGCATAGTTGTGGTTGGGTCTGTGGTTATCCGTGGAGGACTTCATATTTCTGTAAAAAAAAGAAAAAAAGTGAGGTTCGCTTGGCAATTTTCAAAGTTGAATTGAAAAAAAATAAATTTCCCGCAATTAAAAATAGTCTAAAGCCTCCCTCGATGGTGGCAAAAGTTTCCAGAAGGTAATTGCCGAAAGGCCGACTATCCTCCGGCGAGTACGTAGCCAGTTATAATTTTTTATCACCTTAGGTGAAACACCCTGTATAGTTGTACAGCTACACTCACCACATTAAAGTAACTTAAGGTACTTTACTGTTACCTTCTAAGAAAAAATAAAGCCCAATAAATGCAACTTTCACAAGCTTTGTTTTACACCGTGCACTTACACCTAGCATAGTTCCTGTCACCTGTCAGCCTAGTCGTGCTGGCGACATTATGCTGAAACACAATGACGATTTCGTCTCGGCGCCTTTGGCAGTTGCGAACTTGTTTTCCGATTTCTTTTCTTCTGTCTTCTCTAAATCTGCCCCCACAATCACTGCTCAAGCCTCTCCATCTAATCTTAGCCTCTCGAGCATTGTTATTGATGAACAGGAGGTTTCTCGTGCCATCTCTTCATTAAAATCAACCTTGTCCTCTGGCATAGATAATGTCCCTAATTTCATTGTCAAGGGTTGTGCCAATGTCCTCGTGCCTGTGCTGACTTCCCTTTTTAACCGCTCCTTACAAAGCGCTCAGTTTCCTGAGGTCTGGAAAAAATCTCTCATAGTTCCTATACACAAAGGTGGTTCACGAGTTGAAGTCTCAAACTACAGGCCCATATCCCTGTTACCCTGTTTCTCGAAAGTATTTGAAAAGGTTATGTTTTCGCGACTATCTTTCTACTGTAAACATTTTCTTACATTTACACAACATGGCTTCCTACCTGGGAGATCTGTCGAAACCAATCTTGTTACATATATGAATTTTCTAGCGCATCATGTTGGTAAAAGCATGCAAGTAGATTCTGTTTATTTCGATATATCGAAAGCGTTCGATTCTGTGAGTCATCAATTACTTGTTGATAAATTATCCATCTATGGATTTTCATCAAACTTATGCAACTGGTTCACTTCTTATTTAAGTAACCGCAACAACGTTGTTATTTATAAAGGTACCCAATCCCGTTCATACTTGATGACCTCCGGTGTTCCTCAAGGCTCTATCCTTGGACCATTACTGTTTAATGTTTTTGTAAATGACCTTTCCACTTGTGTGCAACACAGTAACATTCTTCAATACGCTGACGACCTCAAGTTGTTTTGTTGTATTAATCATGCTGACGAATGTTTGGATTTACAAAATGACATCACTCGTGTACAGTCTTGGTTTAGACGGAACATGTTGAAACTCAACGCTCTTAAATCTCATGTAATCACTTTCACTCGGAAAACTACCCCCATCCACTTTACCTACTCTATGGCGTCAACCACCATTAATCGTGTTAACTGTATAAGAGATTTGGGCATCACTTTTGATAGTCATCTCTCTTTTCAAACGCACATTACGCATATCACAAATCTTGCATTCTCTAAACTAGGTGTCATCTCGAGACTTACAAAAAACTTCTCGCACCCCCTATGCTTCTTTCGCTTATTTTTTTCCACGGTTCTCCCTCTCATCGAGTTTTCCTCTGTTGTATGGAACTGTTTGAACAAATCTCTCACATCTGATGTTGAAAAAGTCCAAAGACGATTTATTGCTATTTACCACGACCGATACATTGGTAAAACTATGTATTATAACTACGACCACATTCTTGAAAAACTTAACCTACCCACCTTAGCTCATCGAAGGACATTGCGCGACTGTCATTTTCTTTTCAAGCTTGTGCACGGCATCATTGACTGCCCTGATTTGTTATCTTCGGTGTCTGTTCATCTACCATTGCGTAACTTGCGATCCCAACCTGTTTTTCATGAAAATATGACCCATTACTGTGCACCTATATCTCGCTTGCAGCGCACCATGAATACTCTCTGCCAGAATTATGATATTGACATCTTTTTTTTCTCATTCTCATCATTTAAATCTTCTCTTCCTAACAGGAACGCGAGAACTGTTTAACCCTTCACATTTCATTATTTGCTGTTTGTTGTTTTATGCTTTGTGTTGTATTCCCTGTGTCGTGGTGCACCATCCGTTAGACCTCACGGTCGTTGATGGGTACCCTCAAAATAAATAAATAAATAAATAAAATAAATAGTTACACCGTATGATAAACAGAGGATTTCGGGTGAGAGTTAGACTACACCATCCTTACTGCGTATGAGATGACAAAACTCGTGCAATTATTTACTGGGGGGTGGGGGGATATGTAGAGTTAAAATACGCTGAGACGTTGGTTGCAGCTATACGAGGACCTACCATTTCGTATTCATTTGCTGTGGCTGCGGGCAATACACACTGAGACACATGCGGCACATGAAACACATGAAAGAAAAATGGCAGTGTTCTTGAAGCCTCGACAAAACACACGCTAGTAAAGTGACGCGTGGAAAATATTGCCTTACCTGAGCAACGTATTTACGATTATATTTTACAGTTATTTGGTACCCAAGTTACTTTAGTAACGTGGGTTGCAGCTTAGTTACCTACTACCCAAGACTGATTTTGACCACATTGGAGCTCCTTTAACATGCATCGTAAATCCCCTACACACGGTGCTGGAAGCAAAGTTTGCCTCCCTCCCCCCATTGCTACTGCCCTCGGCCGGAATCGAACCCGCGATCTTGAGCTCTCCGGTGCAGGGGGCAAGTCTGTAATGTCTGTTTAATTCACCTACTTGACAGATCGCCGTATATCCTCGCATCGCACCAAGCATTTCTTCAAAGGTACCGTAAATCAGTAGAGGTGTAATTTCAGAAGCCTTATCTGTCCGGTAGCCCGCACCCTCAGTAATCTTACGTTCCAATTTTTGTCCTAATTGCACGCATAGTGTTTTTAGAAAATTAAAATTGAATATTACGCTCAACACTCTGTGGGAATGGTCACAACTGGACATTGCTCGTCAAGTATACGGCGATAGAACCACATGGCATCAGGACAACACTGCGTCTGATGCGAAAGAAGTTGGCTACGTGTCGGCTCCGTAGCCATCATGAGCAGCAAGTCAGTCGGGAACATAAGATAACTGTTGCTAGACGAATTGGGGATTATTTGCCACCAGACGTCACCCCAAACCGTTTTATCTCTCTTATCTAAATTTTCTTAGCAAAGTAAAAATTATAGCGTTCTCGGTCACATTTGAAATTTGTCGCGCTGGGTTGCCAAGCAACAAAAGCTGTAAAACTACGGCGTCACCATAAACTGCCTGTCTGCCGGTGCTTCATGTCGTTACCAGAGATTTTCTGACGAAGTTTTGTGTGTGAGGTAGGAAGAACTTTATCTAAATGTATAGCCTACTTTATTTCTTTTTTTTTTGACATCTTCTGTAGGTGCGCAGTTCGTATACGAAAATATCATGCCACCTTCGCGATCTCATTTTGAAGGGTTCGTCGTACGCCAACGCATCGTAGATGAACTGGTTTTATCTCGAATGTTTTTGCAGATTGCTATCGCAATCATTTCCCCGCTAGCCCTCGCGCCTATTTGCTTTTGAGAGAGGGTGGCGGAAGAGGTCAGAGCACTTATCGGTCGTCGCGACTGTATGGCATGGCGACAGAAATTTCCCTCTGCGTGGTGACTATAATTAACATATCCATGTGAACATTAAAGACACGGTCATCGCGGACGTCGAAGAATGGGACTTGCGGTGTTGTTTATGAACATTCGATATATTTGTTTGTTCGGTAGTGCAGTGTAATGTGGGCTAAATGAAACAAGCAGGATTGACAAAATCGGACAGATCGGACAATCTCAGAACAGAACTTCACCGCGCTCTTAGCCGACCACCATTCCGATCGACACCGTTCTGCCCCCTGGTTGGTTAAAAACGGGAGGCGTACGGTTTTTTGTGACACTTATGCAGTTATATTAATTGTCACAAAAAGGTGTATGTCCAGTAGTTTCCACAAATCAGGAGTGGTAACGGTATCATTCTGTGCAATGGGTAGCCTTCACCGTGCTAAGTGTCACAAAAAGGCGTACTCCTTCTGTTTTCAACAAATCAGAAATGAGAACGATGTCATTCTTAAGTTCCGTCTTTAGGGTACACTCTTAGAAATGAACTTCACCACATAGCACGCTCGTAGCCAACCATCATCCCGAATGACAACGTTCTCGCCCCTGATTTGCTAAAACGGGAGGAGGAGCCTATTTTGTGCCATTATGCACGGCACAAAATAGGATCCTCCTCCCGTTTTCAACAAATCTAATGCGAGAACGTTGTCATTCGGGGTGATGGTTGGCTAGGAGCGTGCGATGTGGTGAAGTTCATTTTTAAGAGTGTACATGTGTGAGTGCAATAGCGGTATGCTGTTCAATGCGAAAATGGCAGTTTATCGCCTCTCACCATAAATGTTAGGTGTATTCTTAACAAAATTGAAGATTTTCACAGCTTTCTGTACTCATATAACCCTCATATTGTGGCAGTTACCGAAACGTGGCTACATGAAGCCATATTAGATTGTGAGGTGTCCCCGCCGGAGTATTACATTATTCGAAAGGACAGAAAAACTAGAGGCGGTGGTGTAGCTTTGTTTTTTTTTTAAAAAGACATACATCTTGTTGTGTTACCAGCATTAGATAATCTGGAATGTTTATTCTGTAAAGTGTATATCAATAATGTCTCGCTTGTTATCTGTACTTTATATAGACCTCCTGGATCTTCTATAAATTATACTTTCTTGTAATCAAGGATTACATCTTACGTCATCATCTAGAAAATTGTAAACTCGTTTTGCTCGGTGACTTTAATCTCCCACATGTCAACTGGAGTACTTTATTACCTGGGGATCATGACAAAATAGAGGGTGAATCTTTAATCGACCTAAGTATTGCTCTTGATTTAGTGCAGATTGTTAAAGAGCCAACTAGAACTGCACCCGAACGTCAGGGAACAATTTTGGACTTGCTCGTACGAGATAGTGCATGGGCTCTCTGACCATAATGCTGTGCTCGTAAGCATTAACATCAATGTTCCTTCCGCGCCAACCGTCCGCATACCCATTCTTGACTTCGATAATGCCGACTCAACCGCAATTATAGATGAGCTACGCTATTCCTTCGGCTCCTTTTGTGGTCTTGCACATACTTGCGACGCTGACTCTTTGTATACTACATTCCAAAACATAATTGAGAAGTGCATATCTTTATTTGTCCCGTTGAAATTCAAAAGAAGGACACCATCACAGCCGTGGTATACACGGGAAATTTTGCAGCTTATGAGGCGAATTGCGAGGATGAGAGTGCGTCTAGTTGTCAGTACCAATCACATCCTAAGATGTGAATTCCATAATTTAAAATCTCTGCTTAAGCGTAAACTGAGAGAAGCTAAATTAGCGTATGAGGTTTCCTTGTCGCAGCTCATAAAAACGAAACCTAAGAAATTCTGTGGCAACTACATAGACATTAACTTTTCTAAATGCGCTGTGCTCTCTTTTACCCTCTTTCATTTTCTTATGTACTTGATGGTCATGCAATACGTAAGGCTGATACGTATAAATATCTGGGTCTGCATTTTTCTTCTAACCTGAACTGGAAAACCCATGTCAAAATTGTTTCGTCAAATGCTCTGCAGAAGCTTGGCTACCTGAAACCAGACTTGTACGTATCTTGAGTACGTACTCAAAATACAGTATTTTAAATACTTTTTCCGTTATTTTGGTACTCTACTCAATACTTTTTTGCGAAAGTATTTTTAATGTATTTAAAATACTTTTTTCGGTATTTCCTACTCAGTACTCAAAATACTTTCCTTCCTCGTCAAGCCATATCAAGCACGCTTCCCGCCGTGCCGAGATTTTCAGCTCACTGGAATTTAACCCACTTTTTCTTCGTTTTCTTTTTTTCGGGAATTCGCGAATCTGTCATTCATCCTCTTGTACACTAGACTGGTCCCAAGCCTGGCCTTGCTTCTCAATAGCCAGCTTCGTCAGAAAACCGTTCCTATTCATATTGCCAGGTGAACCACCAGGGGATTAGGTACAAGATAATCCCAGCATTTATTTCCTTGGTCATCAAAGCAATAAACACGTGCCAGAGGTTGAAAGACCCGAACCGACATACAGGAGGGACTACGAAGTTTTGGGTCAGAACATATCAACAAAGTTTACTTGGGTTCACCAAAGTTCTCCAAACATTACTTGACACCAAGACGTTGCAAATGAAAGATATGCATGGCTGATGAAGTTTATTCCTTTCATTTGTAAGGCCACGTTCAGAATGCGCGTTTCACTTACTGCTAATACTAAAGTACTTTAAATAGTATCTTAAATACTTCTTAGAGTATTTAGTACTCTACTCAAATTACTTTCAGTTTTGAGTATTTTGTACTCTATTTTAAATACTTTTTCTGTAGAGTATTTAGTATCTTATTTTAAATACTTTTGCCCAGTATTTTGTACAAGTCTGCCTGAAACGAACGTTAAAATTGGCCTCCACAGATACCAAGCTCCTTGCATATAAAACCTTAGTACGTCCAATTTTAGAGTACGCTTCTGTCGTTTGGGACCCTCATTTCAATACTGACATTAATGTTCTGGAATCAATTCAAAGTAAGGCAGTTAGGTTTCTTATGAGATGTTACGACAGTCAGTTTTCTTAATCTTCCGCACCGAGTTCCATTGCGGCACAGGCGTGCCCTTGAAAGGTTAAAATTTTTGCATTTAATAGCTCATCAACGGATTAACATACCCCGTGAACTTTACTTTACGTTTGCACGGCCGTCTAGTCTTCGGAACTCACACCCATTGAACGTTGCTCCTATGCGTTCACGTATAGATGTTTTTAAATATTGTTTTTTTCCTAATACAGTTGATGAATGGAATAGGTTACCTGGTGCTATAAGGGAATTACCTGTGAATGACTTTTGTAACCAAGCATGCCTGCTACTGTTATAGCCTCACAGAGGCTGCAGTATATGAAATAAATAAATAAATAAATAAAAACACTAACGTTAACGGTTGTCTCCATGTATTACTCCCGTTACTTTTCTCCGTGCTCCCTCGCATGTTAATCTTTCTACCCCCGCATTTTTCGGTAAAGAAAGCACGAGGTAAATTGAAAAAATAAAAAATAAAAAAATAAATGGAGCGAAACATTCCGTCCTCTTCCCCACATCGCTTTCTCGCGTCTCTGCTCCTCTGTACGCATTCATGTTTGTATTCGCATTTTTTAAAAGAAGCAAGACGAATCACAAAAAGGATCTGAAGTGTTCTACCTGCTCGTTTTACGTCGAAGCTCTCCGTTGAGCGAACAGAGGTCACACGCTTGGTCGAGCAGAAGTCTCGGCTACAAAAAGCGGTCCACGCAAAAATCCCATACAACTCTATGATATCGCTTCAGGGTGCGCGAACTGGCTTTCTCTTGCCTCTGGACTTTCCTACATTCTTAGTAGGCGACGTAACTGAGGGCGTGGGATCTTCTTTTCGCGGTGACCGATGCAATATACGAGCACTTGTGTCGTGTGCGAGTGTTCACGTTCTTCGCTGTTTCGAATCTGCGTTACAGAATGGAAGATGCGGCGTATAGCTCTATATAGCACATTGATTGCCACAAGAAAGTTGAGTAATACATGTAAGTGCGTTTGTGAAGGCTGTTAATTAACTGGGCAGCAGCTGTCGTGTAACCATGTATATAGTAGTACTTGTGTAGAAGCTGTGCTAGGAAATGTGTGCTGATGTGCTGAACTCTGGTGCTGCGAACTCTTCAGGAAAAGTTACTACTGCAATACGGAAAGCCATTAAGAGCATGACCATGACGTTACGACATTAAAGCAGGGAAAGGTAGCGGAATCTTTTTGGTTTCCGTTACCGCCTTCGTTACTGGCCCATATTTGTTTCTGTTACAGTTCCCGTTACCACATTTGTAGGTTTCGTCTCCGTTACGTTTCCGTTTCGGGTTTCGGTACCAGCCCCGGTTTCTGGTATTCATTCTCTCTCTCTTTTTGAAGCCTTGAGACCGTCAGAAAACGTGATACCTATACATATATATTCCGAAATGTATTTTGGGGAGTTTAGGGCTGCGTGTACACAACGGAGAACATTTACTCAAGAATACAGTACGTAGTTTCCTTGAAATAGCTAATGCCGTAACTACTGCCATAAATACTGTGAGGAAGGTGTCACCTGGAATTACAGAAATAACTATTATCATAAGAACAAATCAGCAAGGAACAAGAGCATTTCTTTGTTAGATTGTCATGGCGATTTTAATACTGGAAATTTCTCGAAGACTGCTTCTTTTAGGCATCTTCTGTTCGGCCGTACAATCTGATTCGCAAAGGAGAACAGCTTCTTCACAGGTGCTGATGAACATATGATTGTATTAAATTTGACGAAGATGCTTCGTAGAACAATGTATATATATTCGGGTAGTCGCGACCGTTGTCCGCAACAACAATGAAAAACCCGTCATCTAAAATGGTTTGTCGCATGCGCATGCTGCCGCAAACCCGGCATAATTGCGCCCCAAACTCGCCCTTCTTCCCGAAAGGTCAAATGCAGGGCAACTTTAAGATATGAGTCAGTATATCCTGTATTTCAGAGTATTTATAAAGTATCTTCAAGAATAAATACCCGAAAATTGGTATTTACATATAATTATCAATACATTTTTCGTGTCTGTACTTAAATACAAAATATAAATACACGTATTTATATTTTAAATAGTATTTTAATTACAATATATTTAAATACTGCCCATCCCTGTCCCTCATGCTACACTAGGACTTCGCCGCATAGCATGCTCCTAGCCTATCAAAATTCCGAATGACATCGTTTTCTCCTCTGATTTGCTGAAATCGATAAGCGCACGCCTTTTAGTGACATTTACATAGTCATGTTGTCACAAAAAATGTGTATGCACCGCGTTTCCCCCTAATCGTGCGTGATAACGGTATCATTCTGTGTAATGGTACGTAATGAAGCGTGTTATGTGGTGAAGTCCTGTCTTAAGAGTGTGGCCCTCATCGTTCAAGAGCTCACGTTGGAAAAAGGTCATCGTGTGTGTGTGTTACAGAATATTTGTTCTCCCAAAGCAGTATAAGAATGAGCCCCGATCCACACATTATGCAGCCATTTGAATTACCGTAAAATGCGTGTTTCGCTACGTTTTCCTCAACACGAAAAATGAATCAGCCTTCCCAAAGGGCACCGAAAGTTCAAGTTATCATAAAAGTGATTCACCCGATACTCAGCCTCTTCACTCGCTACTAAGTATGCCTATATGTATGATTATTCGCCATCTTACCCAGCGGCACGTGCAGGATGTCACCACACCTTACGTGTAAATCTACTCCAATTACCTGTTACCACGGTTAAAGGCGTGAATAATAATAATAATAATAATAATAATAATAATAATAATAATAATAATAATAATAATAATAGTAATAATAATAATAATAATAATCATCATCATCATCATCATAATTGTAATTGTAATTTTTACTTTCTGCACAGAAAGACGGCTGCGCCCGTCGCTCTGTGGTGGAGCTCGCGCCCACAGCCTGATACTCGAAGCGTATCTCCACAGACCTTCATGAAGAACGCCATCTAGGGAACATAAAGGAAGGTAACTGCACTCTTAAAAACGAGCTTCAACGCATAGCGCGCTCCCAGCCAACCATGATCTCGAATGATATCGTTATCTGCCCTGATTTGTTGAAAACGGGGGGCGTACGCCTTTTTTGTGACACTTATGCTGTTCATAATTGTCACAAAAAGGCGTATGCCCCCCGTTTTCAACAAATCAGAGGCGAGAACGATATCATTCGAGATGATGGTTGGCTGGGAGCGTGCTATGCGGTGAAGTTCATTTTTAAGGGTGTGATCTTAGGCTGGAACACACCAACAGACGAACACAACACAAGCCTCAAGGTGTCTAAGAAGAACATGGCAGTGTCGATTGAACTGATTTGCCATTTGCCATGTTCATGATTGGAACATGGCACAAAAGTCGGACAGCGGCAGTAATATAGCCAGGGGGGGGGGGTGATGTAGGGGGAAAGGTGCGGTCAGCCTGCTTTGAAGTGGCGGCTCGGTGCACCCAGGGGAAGGAGAAGAGGGGAGAGTGAAAGAGGGGAGGGGAGAGATGATGGTGGCACAGGAGGGGGAGGGGTGTGTTAACCCTCTTGCTCTGGGATTAGGGTAGCCCAAGAGGTCTACCCACCCCAGAAAACATGCGAGCATCCCTCAGTAGTCTTCATTGTGATGCTCCCTGTACCACGGTAACCGCCAGCCGTAACATAACCATGAACCCCTCGAATGCCGGTCAAGTGCGCTGATCATTACGCTACACTGGCGCGCCTACCAACGACTTGCCATTTGGGGGAAGTGCACGCAATATTACGACGTGGGAAGATAACACATAAATGTGCGTCTTACCATCTGTGAAGGCTATAGCTGGATTGTAGACGTTCCTGTTTGTGTGCGTGAAGAAAAATCTGTCCCCGTATCGGAGGTTCTGGAACTGCAGCCCGATGATGCAAGCGAATGTCGTCCCCACTGTACCATCCATTACGGGTTTCTCGTACAGGCCTCCAACCCAAAGGTCCACGTCGTGCGGCGAACTACACGTGAATAAATAAATATATAAAATAATACTGATACATGGATAGAGTTCACGGGCAGAAAGGGGGAACCCAAAATTTCATCCGTTTTCTAGTTTGAAGCACTAAACGCGATGTGGGGAAACGAGGGGTCTGTTTGGTTGGAGGATGTTCGGTAGACTCGGAACTGATAGTGTAAGCTATTTAGTGCTTTACTATTCTTGGAAGGTCAACAGACTGCCAGAGAGTAGCGTGACAAGTTAGGTAAAAATAGCGGGTTCTGTATCCTATACCCTTAAAACGCAACATAAAGTGATAAAAGCACAAGGAGGTACAGGGCGTATTCGTCTAAGTTTCGCGTTTTTTCATCGTGCTTCAAGTGATAACGCTCAGGGCCTACAGGCATTCCGAATGCTATTTTTCTGTCTCGCCTTTTGTCGCTATGTGGGGCGTACGCCATTTTGCAACGCTTGCAATACCTGCAAACGAAATACATGTCCGCAGGTTTCCAGAAAGCAAGAAGTGTGAAACACTAATTGGGCTCTTTGGTACAAAGACGACGAAGACACAATAACAACTTTACGTAATGATGCAAAATAAACCATCGAAAGATATGCAACTTGTCCTGAGTTCTTTCGTGTCCAGTGCCCCCATCGTCGCTTACAACATATTCTCTTAGAAGAGAAAGAAAGAACAGAACAGAACTTCATCGCATATCACGCTCCTAGCGAACCATCATCTCATATAATTAAAATCAACGAAACCCTAAGTGCGGGAACAAAGAAAGGACGTATACAAAGAAGACAACGACACAGTACCGATAAGCTGCACGACAGCACAGCGGTTCTTTGTATACTTCATTGTCTTCGTCCACGCACTGAGGGTTTTATCGATTTTAATTATGAGTTACCAACCCGCCCAAGTTTTAACCCTTATTCAATTGATCCTCAAGACATCTTTCTTTCCCCTGATTTGTTGACATCTGAAGGCGTACACCTTTTTGTGACAGTCATGTTGTAATATTATAAGTGTACGGCCCGCACCTTCCACAAATCAATAGTGATAAAGGCGCTTATCGTTCTGTGCAATGATTGGGCTTAAGCATGCTATGTGGTGCAGTTCTGCCTGGTGGTATGGTTGGTGCCTAAGCGTGGCCGACTAGGCAAGCAGTTTCACCACCACCACCACCATCATCATCACCGCCACCACCATCTGTTTTAAGAGTGTACTACGCCGTGGTTGACACTTATACTGATGAGACTCTTATACATTGGAGAACTATTTAGGCAGGGCCGCACATTGTTTAGAATATGCTCACGATGGCTTCGATGAACTTGCATGGCGTACAGATTTTCTTTTAACGCGTCAGGAGAGAGTATGATATTATTCTGAACTACGGTTGGCTCCGGGTGGTGTTATGTGGTGAAGTACTGTTTTAACATTGTAGTGGCACTCTAAAAACAGAGCTTCATCGCATAGCACGCTCTGCGCCAACCATTGCCGCGAATGATATGGTTGTCGCTCCTGACTCGAGGACAGATGGGGTCTACGCCTTTTTGTGTCAATTTTGATATGTGACAATTGACACAAAAGGGCGTACGCCCTCCTCTCTCTTCGAATCAGAAACAATGCCCTATCGTTCGTGGCCCTGGTTGGCGCAGAGTGTGCTATATGGTGAAGTTCTCTTTTTAGAGTATGGACGGCTTGCCTGCAGTATCATGTTTTTCTCTCCAAATTCGTTCATTATGTTTGGAACATACTTTCCCGTGTCCGACACTCAAGCACGTCGTGGCTTACTCATAAAACTTTCTTAGCTGCTCGATGTTCGGTATCGTCATGAAAGGGGCGACGTCTTCGAAGCGCTCAATCCTCCTCCCCGAGCACCAAGACAGATAATGTCCGTATCCTGGAAGGCCGTGGTCGCGTCCTCGTTGGATGTTGATGGAGGCCAAATCGAGGCCCGCGAAGTTGCTCGTGTTGCGGTACAGATAGTGCTTGACGTCTTCCACCATGACGTGACCGTATGGCTTCCCGGACTGGCGCGACAAACCTCGCAGGAAGTCGTCTACTTTGCCCTGGTACCGTTGGGCAAGGCGTAAATTATCTCAGTCTTGTACAAAGAAGAAGAATGGCTGACACAACTACAGTGTTTCGGAGCTATGCGAAACATGCATAATATCCAACTAATAGTCTCGTCCGAACACATACCTTATCGTAAAACTCTGCGACGTTGAAGTAGTAGTTCTTGAGGTCCAGCACATCTTCATTCCCGCCAGTGGTGATGTATTTGAAGTCTTTGACGAGAGAGTGACCGAACCGGAACGCAGCCGTCGCGAATTCGTTGATGATGCCCGGATGCACACGCTCGTTGTACTGGGTCCTGGCATTACAAGAAGATGTTACGATGAAGAAAGATGTTACTAGAAGATGTATTATTACTAATACGTTATTATATTATTTGTAATGGTAGAGGGAGAAAAGGAGGAAGAAGTTGATTTTTAAAAAAATCAATCAATCAATCAATCAATCAAGAAGTTAAGAAATAAAGGACACGTTGAAACCGTGCAGTTTTATGATTGTGTTGGGAAAAAACAACAACTTTACTTTCGACCTTGGAGAGTGGGGAGTTTCATCGCCACATTGTTGTTATTATTGTATGTGTTTTTATTTTTTTGTGCTACACTCTAAGAAAAAAAGGTGCGAAAAGGTGGTAACTTCTATAGTTACCACCCAGACCACATAGCGTCTGATAAAGGGTGTAAAAGGATTTTAAAAGCAAATATCATATATCCAAATTGCTACAAAAGGGCGTACGCCCCCTCGCTCACCGAAACAGAACCGGTAACCCTATCATTCGTGGCGGAGAGTGAGGTACTTGGTAGAACTTTGCAACCTTTTAGGCAAACATATGCCGCAGCTATTACAGCTGCCGCAGCTAGGCAGCTATTACCTAAATATATAGGCAGCTATTACCTCCTAAAAGGTGTAACTGCTCCATTCTTTTTTTCTAAGAGTGTATGGGTACTACAATCCCCGTAGCCTCAACGCGTATCATAGGGTAGCTGCTATCCTGGGCACCATGAACATGAATCAGCAGAGTCCATTTAAAAGAAATAATTATCAGTGCCTCGGGGAGGGGAAGAAAGTGGTAAGGATTCCCCGTCCTCATCAGAATACATCTAACATACATACGTACACGCACATATGCCTCATCTACATTAAGCACGCAAACCGTTCCGAATTACTAACAGGAAAGCCGTAACAATAGCGCGAACTCAGGGTGAACGGAGGAAAATTGTTTCAGATCCTGTCCTGGTCCTCGCCCTTGAGCGTTTTGTCCTCTTGTTTTTCAAAATGATTGTAAGAAAGAGGAAAAGGTGGAGGTCAGGCGCAAGGCGCGGGCGGCCGCTCGGAGCACACCCATACATTGCTTATCCTTTTTTTTTTTTTAATGTTCTGGTCAGTGGTAGGAGCACTACTATAAGGAGGGAAGTTTTGGGAAAGAATAGTGAAGACTCTCAGACGACTCAGACGACTGAGAGGCGTCTATATCTCAGGCAACTTAAAGGTACTGTAAAGCAGTAGACAAGCATGATATGCCGGTGATGTGACTAGAGACTTTGTTGCTTCTAAATACCATATGCGGAACCATACGACCGACAACGCGCTATAAATATTTTTAATTTGCCATGAAAGATGCGGCGTAGTGGAGCGGTGCGACGCCTGGTGTCAAACAACCCCCTGTACAGCGGGCAACACTGAAAATTGGTATTACACACTATGACATCGGAACTTCGTTATTTTAGTAACCATATTATTAGTTTTCCTGTTTACCTATGCATTCTGAAATACCTGTTAACAGTTTAACCTGTTAACCCCTGTTTTTGCGAAGTAACCCAGTGCTGGCCGCTGTTCGATGGGGGCTCTCCCTACTTCTCTTCTGCGCCTGCGCGCTCCTTTTGTTCGCGGCCTCTTTCGAACGAACAAACTCTCTCTCTGAACCTCTGTGAACAAAGAAGTCTCGACGCTGTCTGGCTTCTTGAACGTCTGACACATTTTTTTCAACGGCTCAGCATTTCATTTCAGTTTTCAGTTATCCGTTTATCCTCAGATGTGGATCGTTGTGTGGATTGCAGGGGCGGATTTTATGTTGGATTGTGGTGGATTGTTATGTCGGGCCCAGTGTTATACGCATGCAATGTGGTTGCCGCCATATGTGTCAGAAGTACGGATTCATTTCGAATACCTTGTACAGTGTTGCCCGTAATCTTTAATCGTAATTTTCTAATTAACTGCACTGTCGATTGGAATGAAACTTGCACAGTTTTTGTCCTGGTGGCTTGGACTATCGAATAGCCACACTAAATGACATTTGATCGGTGCTGCTTTACAGTACCTTTAAGAGACTTCCCGACGCTTTGTCCACCACACTTCGTTGTTCGGCGGACGCTACTAAGAGTTTTTCCCCAGCAAGATCGCAACAGGAACGACTCGGAAGAGACCCGTTCGACACATGAAGCAGTCAGCCACTACAAATGCTCAAATACTTCTGGAACCGGTGAAGCTGGGAGTATATACATCACGGAATTACTATCTGTTCATCGATTCCAGTGCAGCCCTATGATTCCCTTACCGATATGAGAGCTCGTATCTCCAAGTTCTCAACCGAGTGCTGTCTGGCCACTGGCTCGAATTACAGAACTGCGTCCGGGCCGCGATGGATTTGTACGCGCGTGTAAAGTAAGCCTCAACAATGGTCCAATCCCTGGACGACCGATTCAGCTTCTACAGAAAATGGAACTTTAGAACTTAGCCCTCATATCAACAATGCTGCGGTCATCCGGCCTTCGGAGTGTAAGAGAGCGGAGAAGGTGGAGATCGTGCTCAAGGCGCGGGCGGCTGCTCGTAGCACACGCGTACTTTGCTCCTTGTTTCAGTCGGTAACGTGCTGGCTTGCTGAGCTCAAGATCGCGGGTTCGATCCCGGCCGACGCCGGTAGCAATGTCGGGGAGGTAAATATTGCTTCCAGCACCAAAAGAACCCCAGGTGTTCTTCCCCTCAAGTGTTCCCCAGGCAAGTTATCCGCAATCCTACCCTGCGGCATGTGCAACATGCCGCCACACTTGGCAGGGAAACGTTACGTGTAATATCACGGTACCATTATTGGAGGAGTCGCACGGCACGTGTACTTTCCATCTCTCTTGCTTTGGCGGTAAACAGCTTTCCACGTGTTCCCCCGGCTAGACGGAGCTGCGCTTTCAATATGGTCCACGAGAAAACAGTGTATAGCCAATGCCAGGAGCAGTACTTGAAACTCTTCAGTAGCAATGCATTCTTGTAGACATGTGGTTGACCTTTCCACACAATAAAATTACATAGTTGTCGTAAAAGCTACCACAATTGGGTGAAACTGGGAGGCGTGGCGCGACCCTACTGCTGTGACGTCGGCAAGAGATGAGCTGTCATTTGCCCTTGAAAATTCGTCCGCTACTGCGGAGGAAGTGGTCACTCCGGTCGGTTCGGCCGATCTGGTTGACGTTGCGCCAGGAGCCAGTCGACTCCGCGTAGTAACGGAGTGACGTCAACTTTGTTCATACTAGTGAGATGCTCCAGAGGAGCCCGACGGATTCTTGAGCCCGGGCTGTTCAAATGCTCCTCACGCACGTGCCGGCATAAAGACCTCGCCTTTTCTTCCTCAACGATACTCCGCCCTCGCACACGCTACAGGGTCATTGTTCTCGTGTTATTTGTCGTGATATGATATTTTTAATGGGATCTGCCAGGAGGAAAAAACAAAATTTATGGATGAATCTTGCACTTCTTTGTTAAGCACTGAGAAGGCTATTTCTTCAGAAGGCACATGAAGTAATTTCTAAACTCTGCATTTCTTCACTCTTGATGGCCCTGAGAAAATACAGCAAACAATGCTATCGGACTTTCTACGCGAGTGCGAAATTTTCCGCCGAAATTAGCTTCGCATGGTTGCGCAACACGCACATATGTGGAACTGGCTTCACGTGAGAGTAAGTTCCGAACTCAACTGAAAAACGTGCCTAACTCACGTATTGTGACCTGACCAAAGAAGTACTTATTGAGAATTATGACTAGGTTTTAGTAATTAGTTACATTATCAGTAATTACTTACTTACAGAATTACGTTCGATATTATGTAATCGCAACTGTAATTGTACTACGCGAGTAATTTGTAACACATTTGGAATCACTTTTGAGACTATGTATTTTGATGGGATTTGGGATACAATTCCCTCGGATGTTTGAGTTGAGTTTGGGTTTGAGTTTGAGAATACTTTGCTTCTTAAGGACAACAGAGCTTATAAGTTGCACGCATGAGCCTAGCATTCCCTCTGTACATGGAGAGGACACTTCTATGTGTGTTTAGCGTAACTTTAAAAAAAAATGCCCCATTTTTCACTGTCTGCTGTTTGAAGGAGCATGGAAGAACACGCACACATAAAAGCTATGTGTAGCAGAAATTAGGACCTTAGCCTTTTCTTCGCACAAAACGTATGACAACAGCGCACAATCTTGGTGCAAGCTTTAAATCTCACGGGTCAGGAAAGCTTCTTCCCTCGGAAGGTATCCCAACTGCTTCGATTTCTCCTCGCAGCTCACAGTGGCTAAAAGGTGAAGCCACTGGTCATGCCCTTCTAGCCACTGTACCCATATCCCACGAAGTGTCGATTTAATACCACCTAGAAACAATCCCTGGTCGCTTAAACGGGGGGGTCGAGGTAGCTTGCCGTTGTTGGCCGCACTCAAGTGGGCATCGTCACGACTATAGCCAAAGAAAAAAGGAAAAGAAGGTGGGAGAAAGGGGAGTTGAGGACTTCAAAGTGATGTAGAAGCAGGATGACCGGTACTGATGGGACGGAAGCACACTGTAGGTGAGAGGTGCACTAGAGTGACGTAACAACTTGAACTCGGCCAATCACGACCGTGGCTTCTGCGGCCGTAGCTATGGAAAAGAGCCGCCATCAGCCACCGATAGCCACGATTGGCTGACATTCTGACTTTATATGTCCTCGTGCGAAAGAGTGAGAGGAGGCATTAAGCAGGCTTTCTGTATCTTGGTGGCGTTGTATAAGGTCAACGAAAACGATACACAAAGCGCCCATGCAGGATGCAACGCACTGGTATTTCTTTGTCGTCTGCCAGCTGTCGTTTACAAGCTGTGTCGATGTTCCCCTCAAATGCCACTTTTCGAGGATACTGCCGCGTGTCAATCTGATTGCTCGGCAAATATGTACCGAGAGAGAAAGCAAGATTTCCGGTTAAGTGCGCCTTTGCCTGGGGTAACCCCACAGGTCAAATAGCCACAGACCATAGATTGAGATGTTACCCGTCAAAAAGAACTCGTTACAAGTTAAGTTACCGTGTGCAAAATGTAACTAAGTTAATAACGAAGTTCTTCAGCCTGAAATGTAACTCGCAGTTACTGAGTTACTTAAAAAAAAAGAACGAGTTACTTCCAAGTTACTTCGATTTGTTTCGGTTTCAGTCTGTCTACCAATGTGATGATGACGTTTCTCTGGTAGAGGTCTATCCGAACACTAGCGTCTTACTCCCTGTGGGCGCACAATGGGTCAGCTTCATTTCAATGGCAGCGGTCCTTACTTCCTGAATAAAGTACTGTCATTGATTGAATATCACGTTTTATGGCAAAATGCCATGAAGGAACCGGAGAGAAAGCAAGAAAATATGTGGACGTGAGTGAATAGCGAGTTAAAAGTAACTTGGAACTTAACTTAACTTACTTTGGAAAAGTTACCTGAAAAAGGAACGAGTTCCTCTGAAAGTTACCACGGCGCAAAAGTACCGAGTTACCAAAAAAAAAGGAACTTAGTTACAGTAACGAGTTACCTCGAACTCTGCCACAGACTACACATGAGTTGTGATTGGGGCATTCGAAAAGACGTAGCATATCGTGTCGTTTGCTAACCGTAAATCGAACGTCTTCGTTAGGAACGTTGCAAGAAAATAGCGTCGCCTGGAGCACAAGAATGCATGCAGCACTCTGTATTTATGTATTTCCAATGACTCTTTGTATGTTATTGTCACAATGAGTCATTATGTGACTCATTGTTGTCAGGCCCCAAGAAAAGAATTAGTAAATCCTTAGTTTGTGCAGTTTGAAGTAGTTTTGTTTGTGGGAAGTTGGTTAAACTGAATGCGAAAAACATAGATGCGGAGACGCTAATGGTGATCAAGCCGGGACTCGGGAAGGGGATGTTACTACGAAACAGAAAAGATTGGTAGGGCCGGAGGGCAGACGAAGGGGTCCTTGCAGTCTGGACTCGATGCTCCCAATACTGGTACTGCTTACTGCTATTACATAAGAGAGAGTGTTAGTATACCGTTGATAACGTCACCACGAAGTTATCGTATACATACCGGAACCAATAACAGCGTTCATGACTCAGAATCTTATCCGCTAATTGGGTGCGGTAGATATCGTACTTTCGGAAGCCTTGTTATCAGTGGTCTAATAATACTCTCCAATAACAGCAAGGCATAGGGGGACAATATTTCTCGGGAAACGCACAAATGCACAGAGATGATGATGATACGGGACATCCGGGAACATAAGAACACCCCTCTCAGGAAATACGTGCGCTGTACCCAATACATGTATTATGGCAAGCTAGATGGTACTGTACCTGTAGGTTGGATGCCTGAGAAAAAGTGCATACAGCTGCATGTAGGCAGGACCCAGGACTACGGGCAGGAATTCGTTGTAGACGATGTTCTGCATCTGGGCACCAAGGATTCGCCTGAATGGGGATTAACGATACGTTAATGCATGCGCCGAGACAACATTACAAATCTCGCCTTCAGTGGGTCTCATCATTACTTTCTGCGTTTCTTAACCAACATGTGCGTACACCACGGTTCAAAGTGATCTTTTGTGGAGAAGACCATGGGTTGTTGCCTCAGCGTATTACTGTCTGTCCGTGCTAGGCTAGCACGCATGATGATTTGCTGATGTTTGATGCTCATGAACTCGACCAACCCCTCCGCGTATTCTAAATTTACATATACCACCCACCCCCGATTATCTTGCTGTTGATGATTGCGATGAAATTTTTTGTGTCTCTTTCCTCGAATTTGTTATCCACGAGAAAACAGAGCCGCAATTTCGCCATAAAATGTAAAAGCAAAAACTTTTCGAATTCATACGGGGGCTCAAGGGGCTGTCTGTGTCCCTCAGGATTTTTTTACGAGTACGTTATACTACGTACTAGGGCACTCCCAGTAAGAGGTTCTGACGAAAACAGATACTCTGTTCGAAATACCGGCGGCTCCCGACCTGAGGCTTTTGCTTCAGTGTACATTCACCAGATCGCTGGATTTTCCACTTCAGCAAAAGCCTCAGGTCGGGCGCCGCCGACATTTCGAACAGGTTCGAACAGGTTCGAACAGGAAAATCCAGGGGTCCTGTGAATGTAGACTGAAGTAAACGCCTCAGGTTCTGCGCCGCCGACATTTCGACCAGAGAACCTGTTCGAAATGTCGGCGGCGCCCGACCTGAGGTTTTTGCTTCAGTCTACATTCACCGGACCCCTGGATTTTCCACTTTCAGCAAGAACTTCAGGCTGGGCGCCGCCTACCCGAGGCTTTTGTTCCAGTCTACATTCAGTGTATCGCTAGATTATCCACTTTCTGCAAAAACCTCAGGCCGGCCGCCGATATTTCGAACAGAGACTCTGTTCGAAATGTCGGCGACGCCCAACATGTGGCTTTTCCTTCAGTCTACATTCACCGGATCGTTGGATTTTCTACTTTCAGCAAAAGCCTCAGGTTGGGTGCCGCCGACTTGAGGCTTTTGGTTCAGTCTACATTCACAGGATCGCTGGATTTTCCACTTTCAGCAAAAGCTTCAGGCTGGGCGCCGCCGACCTCAGGCTTTTCCTTCAGTCTGCATTCATCGGATCGCTGGATTTTTCACATTCAACAAAAGCTTCAGGCTGAGCGTCGCCGACCTGAGGCTTTTGCTTCAGTCTACATTCACCGGATCGCTGGATTTTCCACTTTCAGCAAAAACTCCAGGGTGGGCACCGCTGACCTCAGGCTTTTGGTTCAGTCTACATTCACCGGATCGCTGGATTTTCCACTTTCAGCAAAAACTTCAGGGTGGGCACCGCTGGCCTCAGGCTTTTACTTCAATCTACATTCGCCGGATCGCTGAATTTTCCACTTTCAGCAAAAGCTTCAGGCTGGGCGCCGCCGACCTGAGGCTTTTGCTTCAGTCTACATTCACCGGATCGCCGGTTTTTCCACTTTCAGCAAAAGCTTCAGGCTGGGCGCCGCCGACCCGAGGCTTTTGTTTCAGTCTACATTCAGTGGATCGCTAGATTATCCACTTTCAGCGAAAACCTCAGGCCGGCCGCCGATATTTCGAACAGAGACTCTGTTCGAAATGTCGGCGACGCCCAACATGTGGCTTTTCCTTCAGTCTACATTCACCGGATCGTTGTATTTTCTACTTTCAGCAAAAGCTTCAGGCTGAGCGCCGCCGACCTGAGGATTTTGCTTCAGTCTACATTCACCGGATCGCTGGGTTTTTCACTTTTAGCAAAAGCTTCAGGCTGGGCGCCGCCGACCTGAGGCTTTTGCTTCAGTCTACATTCACCGGATCGCTGGTTTTTCCACTTTCAGCAAAAGCTTCAGGCTGGGCGCCGCCGACCTCAGGATTTTGCTTCAGTCTACATTCATCGGATCGCTGAATTTTTCACTTTCAACAAAAGCTTCAGGCTGGGCGCCGCCGACCTGAGGCTTTTGCTTCAGTCTACATTCATCGAATCGCTGGATTTTCCACTTTCAGCAAAAACTTCAGGCTGGACGCCGTCGAGCTGAGACTTTCGCTTCAATCTACATTCACTGAATTGCTAGATTATCCACTTTCAACAAAAACATCAGGCCAGCCGCCGATATTTATTTCGAACAGAGACTCTGTTCGAAATGTCGGCGCCGCCGACCTGAGGCTTTTGCTTCAGTCTACATTCACCGGATCGCTGGATTTTCCACTTTCAGCAAAACCTTCAGGCTGGGCTACTGACCTGAGGCTTTTGCTTCAGTCTACATTCACCGGATCGCTGGATTTTCCACTTTACCAAAAGCTTCAGGCTGGGCGCCGCCGACCTGAGGCTTTTGCTTCAGTCTACATTGACCGGTTCGCTGGATTTTACACTTTCAGCAAAAACTTCAGGCTGGGCGCCGCTGACCTGAGGCTTTTGCTTCAGTCTACATTCACCGGATCGCTGGATTTTACACTTTCAGCAAAAGCTTCAGGCTGGGCGCCACCGACCTGAGGCTTTTGCTTCAGTCTACATTCGCCGGATCGCTGGATTTTCAACTTTCAGCAAAAGCCTCAGGTCGTGTGCCGCCGACCTGAGGCTTTTGCTTCGATCTACCTGCGGCGGAAACGCTGGACTTCAACAACAGCGGCAACATGACATCACGGAGAAGTCATTCCTCCGCGCAGTGGTCCTGAACGTTGCGGCTGCACGTTGCCTCTACCTCTTTGTATAAGTTGGACATCAGCAACACCATGCATGCTGTGCGCAACCTGCGCCATCCCAGTTTCTAGTGAGCACATGGTCATGGCGTGCTAAAGATACACGGGGGAACGGCACCCCCTTAGGCGTTAACTAGAAGCCGTCGACACCAGACTGTTCAGGATATCCAGTACCCTTGGACCTTCGCACAGGCACAGGCCTGCTGGACGAACTTTAATCCCTCCTTTGCCCTGCGGAATTCGCTTACGTACGTGTCATGCTAACTCGTCAAATCGTATCAACCGACATGCAGGGTAGGGCCCTCCAGCCTAAGCGGAGAAACACCCCACGACATTATCATTCATCATTTAGCTGTTCAAGCGACGTCCTTGCACCCCTAACCTGTGACCCGTCGTCTTAATGTTTATGAGCGAGGGAATTCCTCCACCGAGAGAGATATACGTGGTATAACGAGGAGAGTAAAACCACTGCAAGAAACCTCGCGGCTGCCATTGTTTTCACTCACATGCGGTTTTCGTATGCAAAGTACGAAAACAACGACTATTGTTCATTGTGTCATGTGCATCTGTGATTATGAACCATTGTGGACGGTCTGATTTAGTGATTCTGTGTATACGTACGTTACCTTTATATTGCACAATAGTGGTGCATTATTCCTTAACAGAGATCCGTTTGTATCTTAACTGCGCCTTCACGAGGTTATCTTGAGCGAAGCACTTTCTCATGCTGCGGGGCGTGGATAGTAACGCGAGGGAGAAATCATAGTTTGGCATTTTGCGTCGGAGGCGTCGACGGCGGTCCGTTGGCTCCGACAGATATGCAAATAAAAAACCATGAAATACGCGTGTTATTAGGCACTTTCGAAGCTATGTCCTTAGCATTGGAGCACTGTGCGGTATTACTAATTTTGGTGTCATGGCAAGGCTTTCTTCGATCTACGTATAGAGCTCTCGTGATGCAGAAGACAGATAAGGTCGGCTTTCTTTTCTTTTGAGGACCAGCGTGAAAAGGCGAGTACTTCTATAAGGCAGAGAAGGGCGGTAAAGGTGAAAACAGAACGAATTGAGAGCATAGCTGAGCATGATATTTCACGCAGTATCGGCAGCTTCCCCCATCAATGCCTCTGCGGAAGTTTCATATCTTGTTTATGAGAAAAATGGCACTAAAACCTTGCGGAACTTGACTTTCTGTCGTTCCTTTTTGTGCGCAGTTTTCTGAACACCTTTCTACACAGTTTCCCCGCAAACGTCGATCCACTGGTTTTCAAAATGATGATGCTTGCATGCATACTCTATTTTCTACGAGTATCGTGCATCGAATTGTAATTGTCAGTCTACCGCACTTCATAGCGATGTAGGGCAGAGTTCGCCGTTTGGCTCATTACGGCTTCCAACTTGTCCTGGATACTTTTTTCATTAACTTGTTACAGTAGCTAGTTACTTCCTGGCAGGCTTGTACAAGACACTGAAAAATAGTATTTCAGTTCACTGAGTACCAGGCAAAAAAGTAACTGAGTAACTCAACATTGAAAAGTATTTGCTACTAAATACTAACAAAAGTACTCGTTACTTTCAAGTTTTTATCAAGTTTCAATTTGTGAAATGTATTGTCAAAGAAATAAGTACAAAATGGAGATGAAAAGACGTATGGATACTGTTCTCTTCTCGCGATTTCTTCTTAATGGAGGATGCTCTCCTCCTCGCTCTAGTATGCATATGCAAGTGAAATAGCAAAAAAAAACAAAAAAAACACTGGATCTATAATTTTCTTGTGACCCGAAAAAACTGATAAACTCAGGAGTAACTTACAACCTTAAAACTTAACTTAACCAGTGCAAGTTACTCCCAAAAGTATATTTAAGATAGAGTAACTTTACTATTTGTATTGTATTTGAGTATTTGTGTTTACGTACAAGTCTGCTTTCTATGAGCGTAAGCATAGCTTGAAGCTCTATCTTGGTAAAAGTAGCTGTAAGATAAGGTCGGGTGGTCTATGTTGAAGACAGTTGAACTATTTTGTTTATAGCAGTCAGAATAATCGCCTAAATTGTACCATAATTCGTTAACTGAATCCCCAAACCTTTGAGAAATGACCCACAAATTAATGTGGTGCTAAACCAGATATTTATTTCGTACGAGCCAGAAATGACAGGCTACATATTTTCATCAACTTACCCCGCCCTATGGGTAAGTTGAGGAAATCAAAAAATTACTGCCGGGTTTACATTTTGTCTTTTGTTTGGGCCAGCCGAAACGATCAGCCACGAGTAGTGCACATGGAAACACAGGGCAATGACACAGCATCATAACGGTGAGGTCACATTTCATTAGCCGAAGAGCAGAAATGAGCAAATTGAAGTCAATGCTCGCGAAAGTTACAGGTGGCCTGAGGTGGGACAAAAAAGGGCCCCTCTTACCTCGACAACATCTGCAAAACAGCGTCTCACGTCTTTCTAAAACGTCACGTGCAGAACGTCAACACGTTACTTCAAAGCCCAGACAACGACTGTGCTTACCCTGGTGTCACAAAGGAGAAAAACATATTGCTAAGGAAATGCCACGCGAAAAACCCAAACTGTCCTCAACTTGCCCCTGTCTTCAAGTAGCCCCACTGTCAGCGTCACCATCATCATCGGGCAGTGCTCTGGAAACGCCTCTCAGAGCTTGGGTGCACGGACGGACGGACTGACGTTTCCCTCACAATACTCAATGGCCCCGTGCAGTGTCCTAGCCAGTGCAGTGTCACAAAGGAGATGCTCCCCTTTCTGCGTCATACGGGCCTCCTGGGCTCCCTGTGAGCAGGGGGTCTTTTTCATTTTTTATTTATCTCTTTTTTTTGTTTCTTTATTTTTTAGGGAATAGCAAGCCGGCGTGCTGCATGGCTGACCTTTCCCCTTTTATCTTTCCTTTTCCTTTTTTTCTGTCCCCCCACTCTAAACTCCACTCTACCCTATAATTATAATTCAACTAATCATGTAGTGCCGTATTTTTCCGCGCCTTAGTTACCAAACGTCGTTCTTTACAACCGAGAGAGCACAACTGCTATCCTGCACAACGATTGTTTTTTGTTTTGTTTTTTATCGCGAGGAATGTGTTTTGATCACGACCCTACTAGATTACAGTGAACCCTCGTTATTATGACCATGGTCGTTCCCGAAAAATTTGGTCATAATGCGGAATTGTCATATTAACGGGGGGATTTGCACAGGTTTATCTGCATTGTTCCCCATGAGTATGGTCGTAAAGCGCGTATGTCAGATTATCGGGGGTCATATTAACGAGGGTTCACTGTATACCGTCCATGTCGTAACAGGAACTCCTATGCATGAGCACGATCCGCTGAGTGCGCTACATGTGGGCCTGCGAGGTCTTCATCATGATGTGACAGTATAGGAACTTGAATTTTGAACGTGCAGAAGCGGATGTACATGCGACCATAGCAGAGTATGAACAATACATCGCTTTTACGCATACGTAGGTTCCGAGCATGAAAACTGCCGAACAAAAACTATTCCTTTGCTTTAACGCGATTGTTTGAAGCACAAGGTGCCACCCCATAAAATCTATGCCAATATGGCAAATACTCAGTGCAGGTGGAACTTTGTGTTGTCCCATATAAACTCTGAAGGAGATTCAATCCTGGGAAGTTTGAGAGTGACTTAGCGTAGCGCAAAGTTATAATGCAAAACGTATGAATCCCGTAGTTCAAAACAATCAAAATGGCGGTGTTGTGAAGTACAGTTGAGATGCTGCTCCCCCGGATGGTGTCATGGGGCACAAGACTCAAGCACCTGGGATTACAGTGAGCTGTTCTGCAGTCACAGCCCCTTCACTGTTGTGCGTCTTGGGCAGCAGCGCCTCAACAGCATGCTCTTTGCAACACCGCCATTGTGATTGTTTTGAACACATTTTTCGAATGTTTTGCACTACAACCTTGCGCTACGACGCCTAATCACTTCGAAATTTATCAGGGTGGAATCTTTTTCGGCGCTTTATATGTGTAGAACACAGTGTTCTATCTGCGTTGAGTAATTACCGTGCATGCCGGCAGGGGTCGTCTTTTATAGGGCACTGAGAGACCGATGACTGAGAACGGTGGCTAAGCGGCGTTGAAAGACTCATCTAGTGAGCGAGAATACAATGAGCTAAACATCGAGTTTAACGATGTCCCTTTCTTATCTTTGTGAAGAGAGTAGGGTCACAATGCGTAATTAAGACGAACCTGGTTCACTGATGATAAGGATGGAACTTACCGTGTCTGCTGATAGATCATTTCATTGTTCCAGTGGGGGTTCATCCTCTGCAGTTGCTCCGCAATGCGGTTGTGTTGGCGAGAGAAAACCGTCTGCAGACTGGCTATGGCCGGTTGCTGGTTAACACGTCTGTCACCTGAGAAGGGGACACAAGTCTTCATCAGTGCCTAGGTTAGGTAAGGTAAATCAGTAGATCCACACGTAAGGTGTGTCAGCCTATCTGCGTGGCGACATACTGTACGTGTGTATAATTTGGACCACTTGGGGTCCTTTTGACGTACGCCACAAATCTCCGACACACGGTGCTGGAAGCAATGCTTGCCTCCCTCACATTACTACCGGCGGATAGATTACCTCGTATCACGCGTGTCTTATTAATAACATGCACTGTGTATCACGAACTGAATGACGAAAACCCTTGATTATTATTATTATTATTATTAGTAGTAGTAGTAGTAGTAGTAGTAGTAGAAGAAGAAGAAGAAGAAAAGAACAACAACAAGAGAAAGAAGAAGAAGATCCCCTGTGGAAATTCAACTGGTTCAACTCGCCTCGTGCTCCCATAGGGTGTGCATGAATGTAAATGTGAATAAATGTGCATGAATGCATGTAGCAAAATGAGGAATAGAACTCCTCCTTCATTGGACAGCTAGTGTGGATGTAGTTCCGTATCGGGACCACTGGCTTTTTTTAACGAATAAAAACAAAAATCAAACGCTTTTACGTGAAAGAGGAAGTAATTAGTAACGAAAATAAACAGGAATGACCCTCGTATATTGCGTGAAACGTATAAAAATTAAATTTTATCGCCGGTTTCTTGATGGCGATCCGCCATCTTGGCTGAGGACCTTACTGACCTATCCCGAGGCACAGTCTCAACGCCCGCACCGCCTAGTGAGTGCCTGGGGGGGGGGGGGGGGGGCGCCGCCCTCCCCAGGCACGCACTAGGCGGTGCATAATCTAGCATTCATCTGTAGCATCAGCCCCCAATCTGTAGAACCTAACTTAACCGAACCTCACTGAGGTGAGGTGATTTAGCCCATTTCAACGACCCTACCTTTCGCAAGACGGCAAGTTTCGAATCCGTTAGGCTTAGCATTTCGGTGTTTCTCCTGCGCTAAAAATGAATCAGATGGGGTGGTTTAAATGCATATAAAAAAAACTTCTAGTCCACAGAATTTTATAATTCTTACGTTTTTAGATTCAGTATATGATCTTCTTCCACTTCTATGCAATATTTACTTTCCTATCCGTTTCACTAATTTTTAGAAACGAGTGGTCCCGATACGGAACTACACCCGCTAGTGTAAACTACCTACTCCCTATACTATGTGTCCCTGTTCTTAGGGTTCTTGGTGTACGTCGCCGCATTGTTACGTACTAAGTGCGTACCAAGTAAGTACGTACCTCAAGTACCACAAAGCTAGGGTGTTCGTGGCCATCTTTGGCTGGTATCCGCACACTAGAGAAATGCAGGATAAACAGTTGCTGTTTTGTATATGTTCGCGTTTGAAGGACAATTAACTTAACTATATAAGAGTTACGGAAGGGGTACACCTCCCTCTTTAAGCACAGGGGAGAAAACAACGTCATTCCGGATTATGATTGACTAGATGCGTATTATGCGGTGAAGTTCTGTTCTGTAAAAATCTAAGGCGATCTTACTTCCCAACAGATCCTGTCTAACGCGGGCCTGCGGACCAATTGGCATCCTCAGACTTCAGCGCACCTGAACTGCAGACTTTCGGACGACACCGACAGAGAAATTACCGTTAAACAGCTAGTGGAAACGCATCACACTACGATACGGGACATCATGCAAAATCACAGACCCCTTCTTGCCATGAAAGACCTCTCCCGAATCATACAAACCGTGGTTATGCACAGGACCAACTGCGTTCACCAACTCACCTATGCACAGACTCGTGCGTAACGCGTTCCTAGTAATTGCGTTACTTTATGGGAACTGATAAGATATCAGTTTGCGCCCTGGAGAAAAGTGTCGGTATCACATGATAGTAAAGGGGGCGTTGTCGGAGCATCTAAAAGCGCGAGCGGGGTTTGAGGGAGTGATTCTTGGCCGGGAGTGTCGGGCAAGACGGAGCAGCCGGAGATGTGAGTCAAATAAACCCTCGTTGTTGCTGATTACATTTTGTCGTTGCTGTGCTTTCCTGGCGGGTGCGGCGGACGGACGGACGCCCCGAGGTTGTGGAAACACGGGTTTCCAGAACTTGTAATCAATTACTTTTTTGAGTAATTTTTTGAGTAATCAGTTACTTTATCGTCAAAATAATTTTTCGAGTGATGAATTACTTTTCTGAGTAACTGATTACTTTTCGGGCAGAGATTAACTCATCTTTCGGATGTTCCTCGTGCCGTCAGCCTTTTCTGGGTAGTTCTACTAAATCAAGCCGAGGTCATTGTAATAACGTTCTGGAATTTAAGGTTCTCTGCCCCTAATCTCTTCGTACACCAGTGTGGTACCTACCCTGCACCAGTACAGTACCTGAAGCTTTGGTGGTTTAGTGAGTCATGGGGGGGGGGGGGGGGAAGTTCCACTCAAAGCTCTTCCACAATCGGGTCAACGTCTTCCGGGGACATATCTACCTGTCCTACGCGTTTTTATTTTTCGTGTTATTTCAGCTGTTCTGCTGTTGAACCCTTTTTGGTTTTTTCTTCTCTGAGGCACACAAAGACGGGTATAATTTGCATGAATGCAGAGTAACGACCGGAGTAACGCGTTACTTTTCTACTCTTTACTTACTTTACTCAATTGGAGTTGAGTAATAGGTAACGGTAACCAATTACTTTTTGCGAGTAACGGGCACAAGTCTGCCTATGCCATATTGGCTCTGGGTTTACGGCAGCTGCACTCACTGTTATCAACCTCAAACTGTCGGAACGTATCGTGCTAGATTGCTGCGCATACAACGCTATGAGGGAAACGTTCCTCGCACACTCCAGGACTGGCACATTGGCGGGCACCTATACCCAGGAAGTTCTTATGCTGAACCATCGGCCACAAAAACTCGCAACCTCGTGCGCATTCTTCAGAAAATGAGACTTGCGCCCCTCTAAGACCCCTATATACTTACCTCACCTCCAACCCTTCACCCCGTCGTCTCTTTCTGGCTATATGTTCGTGGCGACTAGCGTGTGGCCACTGGCCAGTAACGGCGAGCTCCTCCGTTTTAAGAGTGTATGGTCACATAGAACTTCTATCTGCTTCTTCCTTCATATATTCTTCATCAATTCAGTCATTTGAAGCTAGGCTTTATGGAGGCATGTCCCGAGTGCTGTCGTGCGCATCTTCAGAACGTCGGAGCGGGACTTCACGTTGTAGTGGGATGTACGTCATTATGTACATGGCCATCGACTTACGGTGGTGGCACCACTAAGCCATCGCATTATAAGCTCGCAACGCAACAGCGGCGAACCACGTCGTCTTCAACTATATATAACGCTTACAGTTAACGGTTAGCTGTTATTTGGAGTCCTCTAGTTTTTTTGTTGTTTTTTTCTGTGCGGTAATTAGTATGTTGAGCATGTCCCGTTCCATATGAGCAATTATGACACTCTGCTGCGGCCACTGCCTGAGACTACTATGTACAACGGGAAATATTTCTAACTCAATTTGGACCCACAGAAAATACGCCTCTGCGACCCGTTATGTATAAGAAACTTTTCTTACCAGCTCGGAAACAGAACATGTTGTGGCTAAGGTCACTGCAACCATCTGTTGTTGGAGTTAGGCTAGGTGGTAGCAATTGGTTTTCGGGTCTCATTAGCAGAAGCGCTACACGAGAACAATTGAGTTATGAGGTTTTTTTTTGTTTTTTTTCGTAAAGCGCTTACCTGGCTTGTCAACATCACGAACGTTTTCCATGTTCGTTTGGGATGCTCCGTAAACGTGAGACGCGTCCACATACGCTGTCTGCTGACTGGTCTGTTCTCGTGGATCTGTGCAACAGAATGCTTATCTTTCGTCGTTCTTTTGCAGATGTGATGTACGGCCATGGGGACATTCCGTCGCAGAGAGTATGCAACTACTACATCACTAATTACAGTCGACCCGCGTTTATCCGGACTTCATTTATCCGGATCCTGCGCTATCCGGACAAAAAAAGCATGGGGACTGATTTCTCTCCCTGCATTTCGCCCTCGTTTATCCAGACTTTAGCTTCGGGACTCGGACAAGAAATCCAGGTAACAGAAGTGACTAATACCCAACAACCGGCTTCAGTTATCCGGTCATTTTCCAGGCCCACACCTAGTCAATGAGGTCAAGAACCCTGGTCGTGGCCTTCTTTTTACTGGCACAAAGACAGCGTTACTAGGAAGAATTTTCTCCCTTTCCGACTTTGCACGTTACACAAAAGTAATCCACTGAGCAGGCTGGTCATTTCAGACTGAGAAGGCCCGTGTTTAATGTAAAAAAACCCGAGACTAGGGAACACGAAGGGACAGACACAACACGAAGTCATGCCCGCCAATTTTGGGCATGAAAAGTTTTCAGTCAGCTCAATGTATAGTTTAGCGACCTTGCTTTATTGCTGTGTCTTGGTTTGGAGCGTGTTGTGCGGCCTTCTGACGTCGTGGCTTCCGACTATGGCACGAGCCTTGAGCAAGCCTTGGAACCCCGGCGACACGCAGTGAAGGTCATCATCACAGCCGCGACCTTTAGGATGGCTATCCACAAAGGTTCACATGAACCTTTAAACGAGGGCGTCGAACCGCAAAAAATACGGGTTCGGTTCGGGTTCGGGTTCGCGTTGTTTTGATTTCGTTCCGGTTCAGTTCCGGTTCGGCCAGGCCAGAAATCGAACCGTTTCGCAAACCGGTTCGCAGCCCCGAACCGGTTCGCGAACCGGTTCAACGCTTCCGTTATATATGTTCCATAAAACTGCTTTTATCAGGAAATGCGTGGGTAATAGCATACTGCTGTTGTCTGCATTGACGTCTCTAGCGGTGAGGTAGCCCTTTAGTGAGAGAAATGAGAAATGGATGAACACTTATTGCAACTAGAGTTCACGCTGTTGAAGCGGTGTAGTCCTGCTACTTTCTGTTCCCAAAATATATTTTTTCACACGCACAGTGCCAGCAAGATACACTTAAAGGAAGCCTAATAAGATGGACAGCGTAACATATAGACGACAGTACTTGCCGGCACACTGCCTTCGCAGCGTGAATCGATCTGAAACCGTACTGAAGCATGTTGAAAATAAGCCTGCAAGCCTTACTCTGTCCGAGCTCACAGCAGTGTACTTGTTAATCCACAACACAACGGCAATGTGTCACGACGACACAACTGCGCTACCAATAAGCAGAACCACATTTACTTTTCAAAGCACGACCAATCAAACAGGCACCGTTCTGCGTACGCTCCTTCTCCAGTTCTCATGTTTCTGACTTGTTTAATTTGTGCTGCTCGCGTGTAAAGGGAAATCTTGGGCGCTTATTTGATCACATATTCGTCCTGTAGAGCTATATAACTGGCCTACTCCATTCGTGTTTCATTCGTAGGCGTGGCACCTGGTCTCTGAAGAGTAGACGCCGCACCGCGTGCGTGGGGCGCTAGCCGCGGCACTCACAAGGACAACTGCGCTTCAACATGTTAAAAAGACGCTGAAAGTATACTTACTATACGTCGTCGTCTGACTGCTAGGTGAACATTTCTGAAATTTATGATATAGGCGCGTGATGATGATACCAATGTGTCTTCGTTCGGGGATAGAGAGGAACTCTTATGCTGACTTCTTTTATGTCCGAACCGTTTTGTTGCGAACCGGTTACCGCTATTATTTTTTACGGTTCTGCTCCGGTTCGGGTTCAACAGTGTCATGAAAATTTCGGTTCGGGTTCGGTTCCGGCAAAAATAACGGTTCGGGTACGGTTCGGGTTCGGTTCGGTTCGACACCCTGCTTTAAACACGTCACACCTAACCCTTTAAATACCATGCCAATGATGAGGACAGTGCAAAGAAGAACAGTCTCTGTTCGAAATATCGGCGGCTTCTGTCCTGAGGCAACTCCTTCCCACAAAGGAGAAAGTTAGGTAGGTACGTCCCATTTTCTCCATTTTCAGTCAATATGGGTTGCACACGGGCAATATGGGACCCATACTGCCGACATTTTCCCCATATTGGTTCAAACTTGGCAATATGGGGCCCATATTGCCAAGTTTGAGCCATTTTGATGCTCCACTGGACGAGGTCGTATGAGCGTCGTTCCCCGTTGAGGGAACAAAGGAAAGATGCCTTTAAAAAGCGAAAGCCAAGGACAAAAGGGCAGTCTGCCTTGGGAGTGGAAGCGAGATTGACGGACGGGGCCGAAAGCGATAGCGGAGAGCCGACAGAGGTGACCAAGAGTCACTGTTCCTGCGGCCAAGCATCGTGGGTCAACAACAGCATCACCGCAACTTGGAACAGGACGCCATCGGCATACACTAGCGGAGGGCCGACAGAAGTGAACAAGACTCACTGTTCCTGTGGCCAAGCATCGCGGGTCAACGACAGCGTCGCCGCAACTTGGCAACGGGACATCAGCGGCAAACATCGACTGTGCGACAAGCCTGCAACGACCGACGTGGCACAGCGAGAGACGAACAAATGTGGTGTGAAATCCGGCGCCAGAAGGAAGTCCAAACCGCACTCTCTCAATTAAGGCTAGGCGATAGGGCAGGAGTTTGACACTTTTGATGTTGTGATTAAATTGATGTTCACCATCCTGATATTCGAGTTGTCTCTCACTCAAAGGCGAACCCTTGGTTTTGTTTGTGCGGTCCCTCCTCCGGGTTCGGGGTCGTCACACCCGCAATTAGGACCCCTGTGCTGCAATCATAGATGACGACATTGGCAGTATCGTCGCTTCCGATAGTGTTCAAGAAGAATCTGATGATGAAAGCACTGAGAACAGCGCTATTATTTTTCGAGCAACAGAACAATATTTCGCAAGTCAATGCCATTCGCAAAGGTTTGCAAGAACTGGATGCGTGTATTAGAATGAAACAGATGACAATGGATAGTTTTCTGTGTAATGATCAATAAAGATGTCCTTTTAGGGTCACTCTGGATTTTCGTGTTTCACTTATCCGGTTCCCCCGGTATCCGGACATTCTCACAGGAAACAAAGCCGTCCGGATAAACGCGGGTCGACTGTATATACTTATAGTCAGTGACAACTAAGTCCTACAATTGGGACCGCCCACTCATCCGTGGAAGGCTCCTGCGATTGGCTACCAACCTTTGCACGACGCCTCCGCTTCGCGATGTAGTGCCGGCTCTCTCTCTCTCCCCCAGTCCCCGCTTGGCCGCGCCGCACTACATTCGCGCGCGCGGAGCGATTCTCGTACGGGGGTGGGTTCAATGTATGACTTATGTTGTCACTGACTATAGAGTTCCTTATCTTAGGTGATATCTGTAACTTTTAGAGGTTTTCGCGGAAATGTGAGATAGCAGAATTGGAGCCAGTCTTAAAACCAGCATCTTCTGTAAACATCCTGATACAAGCAGCTACGTTGAAATATCGGTCGCAAAATATTACAGTGCAAAATAACCCGAATCCGAAACCACACGCATCGGGAGCGCAGGAAAAGACACGGGAGCTCATTTGGATCGCAAGGCGGTTTATCTGGTCAGCAGATCATAACGACTACTCCGGTCAGTTCCGTTTCTTCAAAGCACGTGGCCTTCCGTCGTGAAATGAGCGTTTTTTCAACCTTACCGCACCCGAGATGCGCGAGGCAAAGAAAACGCATCTCCCACAAGGGAAAAGACACCCACAGTCAGTGATTATCTCTAGCGTGACAGTCCCTGAAGGTATAGTTTCATCATGTTACAAGTTTAAAAAATAAAGTATACGTTCAGAACACGTTTTCAGAAATCGAGCTACTCGCTGTTCTAAGGTAAAGAACAGGGTGCGTGCAGATAAATTATACGGACATTTGCTAGGGGGATATGGGAGTGGATATGTCTCATATGTAACACCTATTTCATTGTTTTCACATGTAAGCTGCATTGATCGGTTGAAAACATGATTTTTCTTACGAATAGTGCAGGTTGTGCACCCCGATGACCGCACGAAGTTGAGGCAATCGATCTTTTGTTGAGAGTAAAACGGATCGTTGTCCTTAACGTGGACTGGATAGCATGAAGGAACATTCTTAGCTGAACCGAATGGGCAGCACTGGATGGACGTCATGTTTCCTGCAACACAAATCGAGGAAGCCTCGCTTGAAAAAGTTGTCGATGGAAGCCTCCACTCTTTCCAAGAAATCTCTACAAAGCTAACTTACGGCCTCGAGTCTCAGGAGTGAGCACGATGTCGTGATCCAACATTTGTCCGAATGCTGCTAACATGCTGGTGTGCCTCCTTGAAGTCGGGACGGCATCTCCATCAACTGTACCCATGGCGTTCGACAGCTCGCGAGGATTGGGAAGTGGCCGTCCCGATGACATGCGGCTTCTCGGAGTTGACAGACCTGATGACAGTATATGTGCTGTTCAGAATTTTTCATTTAGCGTAGATCACCCGTCTCATTTTCAAAGTACCCTTGTATTTGTGATAACGAGTGACGGTACAGAAGTACAGATATACACATATTCTTGGCTGGTGTTTCGTGCGAAAAATGGAGGTTAGCATGATACACGTAGGGGTCTCTACAGGGTTAGGGATCTTCTACAGGTGTGTGTGTGTGGGGGGGGGGGTGAATTTGGATTGAATGTTCTACAAGAGGAGGAGTTGGACTTGATTTGAATCCCTGTTTACGCATGGACTTTACTTTAGTCCCTCGATCCACGTATTATAGACTACACTGCCCCATTCAAAGTTCGAGTGTTCCAAGTTCCATAAATTTGTCGGAGTGACTATAGACCCAGATCTTCGTCGACCGCACCACATTGCGAGCAGGAAGCGAAAGTGGAGTGCTTTCTTGAACAAGTCACAGCTGCCGTAAATTCATGTTTCAGTTTGTTTGTTTGTTTGTTTGCAACCCATAAGCTTATTGCAAACACATATCACCTGTTAAAGTGATAACTGACAGATGTTACTCGAAGCACGACAAGAAGCAAAAAAAAAATATTCTTATCACCTTCCGCCTTGTTGTTTCTGTTTTTAATGACACCTCTCCCCACCAGCAATGGGTAGAGTATCGCCTCTGACGATGAACCTCCCCACTCCCCATCTCAAAATAAAGTTGTTGTTAATGACACCTCACGCTGTTAGGTATTTAAAAAAAATCCGTGTATATTCTCCGTCCCTGGTGGCCGTCCGGCAGGCTGCAACTGTACTGTTGTCGATCAACAATGTGCAACAACACTGTACAACTGCGTAGTTGTTGATCGTTCGTCGCTCTGTGGGGCTGTGTCGCTCTCATCGTCCGTCTTGTGTCGTCTTCCGTGTCTCTCGGTCTTCTTCATGGATGTGAAATACCTCATTTCATCGTCATACATCTAGCTGTTGTTATTGTCACTGTCGCTCTGAGTGCGATATGCCAGTGTAAAAGTGATTTGGTGCAACTTATAATGGTGGACTTCACATAGTGAGAGAAGTCCCACACTGTCCTGTTGGGTAAGTGACGGTGTATTGGTGAGCTGGATTTGGCTATGGACCAAGCAGCAAGATCTCTTGCCTTTTATATCATTTTTACCGTTCGAATTCTATACCTCAGGACAAGTTAACTCCCACAAGTCAACCATGCCCAGAAACCTAAAGGCGTCTGTGATTGGCTTAGGTTGGCGCAAGACGCCTCCGAGTCACAACCAGACTTGTGCACGTTACCGAAAAAAAGGAACTAAATACCGTTACCCGTTACTTCAGAAAAAAGTAACTAAATACGTTACTCGTTACCAACATACAAAAGTAACGAGTTCTCGTTACTCACAGGTAACGAGTTACTTTTACGTTACCGCAGCATATTTAAAGGAGCCAACAAACACGCCGTCACTTGCCTTCAACTCTTTATTAATGAGGAATTGCACTTCAGGAGAAGCTGATACTCGAAATTTGTCGTCCGTCCTTCGTGTTCCGTGTCTCTCGGCCCGTTACCATGAATCTATATCAGTTAATTTGCCTGGACCTTCTCCCTTGTTTCCGAAGTAGGGGTGATCAGAGAGAAAAAACAAGAAGAAAACACTGGTTTTCGTGCCACAGATCACCAACGGTTCCCCAAAACAGACGAGGGGCTGCGTCATAATTTAGAGCGCTCAGAAGCTTAGCAAAGAAAAGAAAAGTCGAAACGCGTTTTTTGTAGCCATAGCACAATTGGTGGCCATTCTTGGGAAGGAGTGATGGTCAGAGATTACGGAAACAAGAGAAAGGACAACAACACATCCAGTGAGGGACTGCAATAATACTTTGAGTCACACGTCACGCAGGTCAAATCTGCAGGCATTGCGCCACACGGAATGCCGAAATGTGCTCCCCGTGCTCAAGAAAAGGAACGAGTAACGTCAGTAACGAGTTACCAATTTTTGTAACTGATTCCGTTACTATTACAATTTTTTAAAAAGTAACTGAATCGTTACTTCGTTACCAAAAAAAGTAACCGTTACCAAGTAACGAGTTACTTGTAACGAGTTAGGCACAACTCTGGTCACAACGTAGTGCGGCCGCTTGCTCCAAACTGTTGCTTGTCCACTGATCATGTTGTGCAACACTCGTTGGAAACGACGTACTTCAAGCAAATTTCCGTGCTTTTGAAAGCAAGCACGTATAATATTCGCGTTAACAAAACATGTGAATAAGCTTCCCTCTCTGCATGACGTACCCCATCTTCTCGTATGCCCCATTCTCCGGAGTCCGGACTATATTCTCCGCTGGCGGAGGTATACCTCTGTGACTGTAGCTCTTATATTTTATCAGAACATAGATTCACAAAAGAAAAAGTGGACATTCTTCTAGTGTGCGTCTTTCCAATGATCGATTTTCTTTGTCTCTATACAACAGAAGCGTATACGGAGAGGGGAGTCAAGTCCTGTAGACCACATAAGCAGAAGCAGACACTGAAGATTTTTGTTTAGGTGTAATTCATACAAGCTTTCTCGTGGAGGACCACGCTTCTTCAGGTACCACCCCGCTTCTTCAGGGGGTACCTGAAGAAGCGTGGTCCTCCACGCGAAAGCTTGTATCAATTAAACCTAAACAAAAATCTTCAGTGTCGGTTTCTGCATTCTCTATACAACCAGAATTTTATGTCTCGTAGTTCGTGGTACCGTAAGGTTGGCTTGTATTGCTCGTAGCACTTCCATTGAGTTTGGAAAGCAGTCAGAGTGTACACGTAGTGTACATTCCATCATTGCTTTCCCTTTTTATGCCAAGGAGCAGATACAAGTGATGATAAAAGTGATCAGTGTCGATGTATCGCGCAAGGCAAAATCGACACAGAAGGCGGAAGCTATCTTCCCTATCAGAGACACTGCCACGCCTGAAGATTGTTTGGGGTTAAACCACTTTAGTTGGGCGATGGTGACTATGATAGTGTTTTCCTCGAGTAGCACGTTGAGGAAGCAGATCACCACTTCCTGATTTATCTAGCGGCACGGCGCGAATTTGATGGCTAATGGAATTTGCCTTGTCACTTTTATATTCAGCTGTAAGATCGCACGTACGAATGTGATACCAAAGCTTACGTGCTTTGATTCTTGACTGTGCTTTCCGTGAATGACACGGAAACGACGCGACACAGATATTTGCTTAAGACGGATGTGACCATTGAAAGGCGTTGACTGGAAGGGAAATATTATTAAGACAGGCGCTTAAGAATGCAGCTATATAAATATGGGTGGGTGAAATGTTTATCTGCATTCCCAAAATTGGTTCCAGACCTCTAATGCGCGGCGTTTTCCTCGTTGTCTTTCATATCCAAAGAACTAAGCGTGATTTCTGTTTGCACGAGGGTATAGGAGATCTATCTCGATCATGCACAGGACTCAATGACCGAGTTTTGTAACAACCTTAAATGCCTTTGACGCCAAATATTCAGATTTCGAGGTAACTCGTTACAAGTAACTCGTTAGTGTAACTAAGTTCCCTTTTTTGGTAACTTGCAACTTAACTCGGTACTTTTGCGCCGTGGTAACTTTCAGAGGAACTCGTTCCTTTTTCAGGTAACTTTGCCAAAGTAACTTAAGTTCCAAGTTACTTTTAACTCGCTTTTCACTCACGTCCACATATTTTCTTGCTTTCTCTCCGGTTCCTTCGTGGCATTTTTTTTTCTTTTTGCCATAAAACGTGATATTCAATCAATGACAGTATTTTATTCAGGAAGTATGAACCGCTATGATTGAAATGAAGCTGAACCATTGTGTGCTTACAGGGAGTAAGATGCAAGGCGTTCGAATAGACGTCTACCAGAGAAACGTCATCATGACATTGGTAGACAGACTGAAACCGAAACAAATCGGAAGGAGAGGGCTGGGTTCCATGAACGGGCGCTTGTTCGCTGCCTCGCATTGAAAGAAATGCAGGACCGATGGTCGCGTCCTTTTAAGGGGCTATATCGTAATCCCCTCAAGACCGTGACTTTCGGGTGCGACCTTCACCTCTAGCTTCGAGCGTAGTTCAATTCTACCAAATTTTCGGCGCTAGGTCTATTGTTGGACATAAACGAAAACGATCTAGGCGTGTTGCACTCCTCCGCAGCCAACTCAAGGTCTAACTCAACTGCTCACGCGCGCTGCACCTGCGTAATGGTTTTTTGTGTCCGAAGTAACTTGGAAGTAACTCGTTCTTTTTTTTTAAGTAACTCAGTAACTGCGAGTTACATTTCAGGCTGAAGAACTTCGTTATTAACTTAGTTACATTTTGCACACGGTAACTTAACCTGTAACGAGTTCTTTTTGACGGGTAACTTCTCAATCTATGCAAATATTATCCTTATTCGCACACGCAGCTCTGGTAGGTAGCGATCGGAAGAACGAAAAATTGGATTGATTGATTGATTGATCGATCGATCATCGAGCATGAAGACTCACTCAATAAAAAAAGGTCTAATGCGCTTGATTCGTTGAAATATGAGATTCGACGTGCTTTGAGACGGGAGCTTTTAAGCTCTTGTTAATAACATTAAATTGGATCATATAATTAGCTAGTAAATTCAGTTTTATGTTTTAATTTTTTTTCTGTGAAATTCTCTTCATTTCTCTCGGTGCCTCCGTGTTGGACCTTTTCTTTTATTTATTTATGTAGCAATACTGCAGGCCTATAACAGGCCCAAGCAGGTACACAGGTACCTTGTCTATTTGGCCTCTAGTCTAAATCCTTTTTATTTTTATTTTTTCTTGGAATTTGATATTAGCATCTCCACACAGTTTTTCCCCTTTTCCTTCTATCGTAATCTAATCTAATTTATTGGTGCAGACGCTTTTTCACTTATTTGCTTTTCACTTATTTAACACCGCATCCGCAGTGCAGTGGGCGAAAATACGACTCGTCAGATTCAGCCATTTGCTGGACTTACGTTCTTGGGTTCTTGCAAGTTGTTTTCCTGGAATGAATGGATTTGAAAAGGGAATGTCGTGGTTTCTGGTTCTCTCACTACCATTGGAAAGAGTAAATAAGCGGAAGGCTACACATGTAGGAAGCGAATAAGTTAGACGTGTCAAACGAGCACGTGTAAAAATTATACGTAATATCCATGTTTAAGGGGCTACAAACCACGAACCGGAAAAAAGACCCAAGAACGGCGGGAAATAGAAAACATAAACATGAACCTACGAATGAAGTGGCATACCAGGAAGGTTTTTTCAACTTCTTCATTTCCTAGTCTGTTGGACAACAATACCTGTGTGCAAAAATTGTTGTCTGTCGTTTGGTTAGACATACAATCCTTAAAATTTCCAAGAACAGTAAAAGATTTGAAATAGCAGCCTGCTATGACAATGGGGGATATGTAAAGGGGAATATGCGGAGAAGATTGGTCGCATTGTTTGAGAACTTGCTACTCTTGCATTCGAAGGACGCATATACTCTGCATTCGTGCGTTGCTGCAGGCGGAAGGCATACGATACATTTGTCCCTGTTTGGAACGCGGGGTCTACAGAGGTGCAGAGCCATGACAGCGCCACTGAAAAGCAGCCAAAGGCGACTGCCCATTTGCCCAATCAGTGAGGAAGCCTATACCAGCGCTTTGATGTTTTCAAGCGTACGTTGGAGTGATTGATTGGCCCCACGTTCCAAATACAGTCATGTCTCGCTTATCCGGAGTTCAGATGTCCGGAAAGCTCGATTACCTGGAACGAACCTGCTACCTGGATTTTGTCCTGGTTATCCGGAATTCGTTATCCGTATCCGGACAGCAAGTTCGAGGAACGATCTTCCAGGACATAGGTCATTCTGATTCCCTTATCCGGAGAAGTGTCAACGTCCTCTGTCCCTGGCATGTGCTGTACTCGGGAAAAGGGTCACATCTCACCGTGGCATTCTGGACTGTTTCACTGTCCTTTCTTCAAAGGTCACTCCCTTTTGGTGTGTGCGGACACACGATAAGCGGAGGAGAAGCCCTGTTCCCACCGGGCGCAAGAAATCCACATGTGAACGTCATGTACAGACCGTCCTTGAGCATCGCCTGCCTTTTTGGCCCATGTCAAAAGCATTTGCAAAAAGACAAAAACATGTGCGCGGGACCAACTTTCTGAGACTGAGACATCGTCTTCTTTGAACAGCAGTGCGACGCAGGGGGTGCCGTGGCTGTGACAAAAAATTATGTCACCGGCATGCCTACTAATTTCAATCAGCTCACTTGGCATACATTTTTGAAGAAACGATCTTTTACTTGTTTCCTTTTCTGGGGCCGTGAGGAGGTCTCCCAAATTTTTCGTGTTTCCCCAGAAGACCGCTTGGTTTGGTTATCCGGAAATTCGTTATCCGGACGAAAAGGGACGACTCCCGAGGTGTCCGGATAATCGAGACATGACTGTATATGCAATATATTTAATTCTTTGCAGCGTTTTGCCTCTCTCGGTGGAAGGATAAGTGGTTTTACTGGACGGAAAGGTTCTGCTTGTAAGTACAGAGAAATTTTGTTCATATTGTTCGTAATTTAAACGAGCTCATTTCTGTCAGGCGTGTGTCTCTGTTGTGCTATTTTGAAACCTTCGCGGGACATCTCTTAACCATGGAAATTACAGTAAAGAAAAAACACCTACTCTTCCCAAACATCAACAATATCCTGTGAGAATCTGGTGCCTGTCGACAATATTATTCCCAACAACAACAACTTTTATTTTTCAGATGATGAATGGGGAGTTTCATCGCCAGTTTCATACTATTTCCAATTGTATTGTGCCAGACTTGTCTTGTGATAATACAAGCTAAGAGGCAGAAAAGTAGGGAAGCCTCACTATAACAGGTTACCTTTATCGAAAAAAGACGGGTCACAGGTGCGGGCACAGTACGAAGTCTCCCTGCTGCAGGGGAAAAAATTTAGTTATCTTAAACAGTAAGGAGAAAATGTATCCGGTTTGTTTGAATTCAGTCAATGATTTGTATTGTTCAATTATTCAATAAGTGATATGTTTTATGAGTGATCTGTATCAAATCGTAGGAGCAAGCAAGACGTTCCTCTTCGTTTTGGTCGGGGAATTCGTTTGAAATAGTCAGTGAAAACCCGGAAAAGTCAGAGAATTTAAAGGCTACGATTTGTTAGACGCCCTGATTTTTCCATCAATTTACAGTACTAAAGAGTTCTTAGATTCATTGAAATGCGAAATTAGAAACCTGTAGACTCTTTGACGCCCTTTATCTCTCTTACCGTCATCGTAGGCTGGCGCTAAGATGCGAGGCATGCATGACATGGTTTTCCCCCAGGTCGGATGGCGAAGGTTGTTACAGGTTCCGTCCAGGCTCCTGTAGGGATAACTGGGGTCGCATCCAACTTCGTACAGTTTTTTGCAGATGGGCCTGTACTTGTTCACTTCCTCCACATCCCTCAGGTCAGACCTCAAGAGAGCGTCTCGGATCTCCTCGTAGCGAGCGCCTTTCCTGTATTGTCCAAGAAAATCGGGGGGGGGGGGGATATGTTTATTAAGAAAAAGAAAGGAAAGGCAGCCACACGAAGGTCGGCTTGCTATTCCAAACCAAAAAAAGGCAAAAGAAGGGGAAGAAAAGAAAAATAAGAAAACAAAAGGGAAGGAAAGAAGAAGAAAAGAAAATCGGGATTTGTCAAACAGTTTGCTTTAGGAGGGTTCCGCGCTTTTGGTTTTTATTTTCGGATGGATTCGACGTATGTTTGTGGTGTTTATTTATCTTCATGAAACCGGCGTTTTTCGGTGATTTTCTTGTGTGTACAATGGTATATCCTGCACGTATCGGCGAATATAAATCGCAACGTCATTTCAAAACTGTGCGTCTCAGCGCGGCCTTAAAACCAAAAACCAATACAAAACTGAGACATTAGAAAATACTTCGTCTAATGCGGAGTATACATATACTGCTCAGCTGCGAGCGATTCGCAGCAAGTCGTGAAGTTCTCCGGGATGCCTTGGTCAGACATGACAACGGCCCTCTTGACCCCAAGAAGGTACTCGATGACTGGCCAACAGCGCATGGACATGTTTCGCACTCTGTGATGTCCTTCCTTAGGTTTTTTGCATATAGAAGAAACCTCCTTTTAGAATCCTTGGTAGCCAGACCTCGCTACCATAAGCGTACTGGAGTAGCCGGCCCAATGTAGAGTTGGGCCAACATCTTCTCTGTTTTTCTTTTTGTACCTACCTAGCTGCCTACCTACAAAAGGAGCACATTGCTCCACAGCGAAGTGGTGGTACCTAAATCGTGAAAGCAGAGCCCTTTTGTGTGTGTGTGTTAAATTTAACGTGCGCAGCGATTAATCCCCCTAATCCTTCCTCGGAAATTCATTTCTTTTCGATGTTGTTCCGTTGAAACCGAATTACGAAAAAAATACTGGCGTATGTTTTTCGGTGAAAACCGAAAGCGCCGATCCCTAGTTATAGTATATAGGCATTGCTTACTCAGAGATAATACGTACAATTTGGGTAGGTACTCGTTTTGGATAAAAAGGATAAGAACAGAGTACGGAAGATATCAAAGATGGTACTACGTACCAAAAATTTTTAATGCGGTACCTAGGTACGTACTTACCGAAAAAACAAAACGTGGTGCGAGGGAACTAATCAGAAAATGGTTGTTTCTGAAAGGTTGATTAGTACTGGCATGGCATTCATAAATAACACATGTACGTTGCATATCCATCTTGTATTGAACAGTTGTGAGTTGTGACTGTGTATTTGCACGAATTGTCTTTCTCGTTCTTTTGTACACATATTACTGTAAAGGGTTCTTTTTTATTCCTACCTTGTTCTCTTTCTTTTTTTCTTTCTTCAAAGCTATGTAAGTGCATAAATACTGGTATTAGTGACTGTCTTCCATCTAGCAAGGACGTCCCACATGCCAGAAGGCATAGGCCATTATTATTATTTCTGCAGGCCTCCTAGGCCACTGTGACTTTGTGGCGCTTCCGGTTTCACCAGGTATACATCAGCTCGCTTGCATATTACATTTACGTTAAAGGCTATGTCTTTTTTTTCTCTCCCTTTATCTGAATGAAGTTAATCTGCCAAGGCGCTCATCACTACGTTGGTTTCCTCGCACGGATACTTGTTTTGAGGCTCCCGCGGTGCTTCGCAGGCCTCCTATGCCCGTGTGACTTTGCGACGCTTCCGGTTACACCAAGTTACCGCTTATATCGGACTTTTACCGGTTCCGTTGGCTTTGTAACCACTACTGCATTTCATATTTTTAAGCGGTCACTTTGATGTACTGCTATCACGTTCACCACCAGGGGCTGCCTGTTTTATACAGTCAGTCCTCGATTTATGAACGGTTAACGTTTCTGAAAAAAAAAAAAGAAAGAAAAAGATATATATATATATATATATATATATATATGTATATCGTTCGTAAATCGAGGCTTGAATGAGGAAGGGGAAGCGTCTTGTCCCAGAGGGCACCGGTGCATAAAGCGAAGAAATTCGTAAATCAAGGGTTCATAAACAGAGGGTAGGTGGCGGTGGTGGTGCTAATGAAAGGGCTCGCTCACGAGCTTTTTTGGAGCTCGGGCAAGTGTTTGAATACCGCGGTCATTCACTGCCCCAGTTACAAGCGGAAATATAAATATTCTTGTTTCCGGTCGGAGTGTCACAGCAGTGGCTTGTTTCATAAGCCTTTCGTTTCACCCGAAAATTCCTTGTTGACATATCAACCGAGATCGTAGCGTCCGATTTCTCCCCGAACTCTCGTGTGTAGGTAGCACCCGATTTTTCCCTCCCGAATTTGAAAAATCATCAAACCCGAAAACGAGGAACCCTACCGGGTACTCATATCCTATACTTCCCATAACGTGGCACAGTTGGTCAATCCGTGCATAAAAGGAACTAACAAATGTATATGCTTTTTTTCCTTATGGTGGCTCTGACAGCGGCAGTAAAACTTGGCATAATCCGGGGAATTGTATCAGCAGCACCATCAAAGAATCACCCTGTAACTATATCCGGCATCGTCCCATAATGACGAGCACAAAAAGTGCATGCAAATTTTCTGGGTTGTTCCTATAAATGTTGCGGAAAAAGGAAAACAAACCTTGTAGGCGTGGTTGCCCACTCTTTTTGTCTCGCGATATGTGGTTTCCATATTTGGGTCATGGTACAAGCGAGAGTATTTTACCGTTCTTTCTTTCTCCCGCTGTGAGCGCTGCCTGTCCCGCTTAGTTTCTGTCTTTGCAACATTCTGCGCAACAATTCCCCTTCTGTGCCACAGTGCGTGTGCTAGGTGTATTTCCCCACGTCTCCGTACGGGATGCAATACTTCAGTAGTGTCCTACACTGTGTTCTACTTTTGATATAAAAGGAAATGATGTCAAAAGCGGCACGGACAATGCCGACACCGGGTACCTCGAACTCTTACGGGCGTATTCCAGTGCTAGATACTGTCTTCTGCAATTTCTGATGCTGTAAAATACTATAGTGGTGCATCTCCTTCCTAGTAAATCATCTCGCCATCAATATCACCAGGCAAATGTGGTTACGGGCGGTGCACATATTATTGGATCGATGTCGAGAGAACAGTATGAATGAATGAGATACAGAAGGGGGACGGCCAGTGACTTCCCCAGAAATTCACTACTGGGGGGGGGGGGGGGGTGCCGACCTTACAAGGGGGGGTTCATGCTTGGTGATGCTTCCACTTGCGGAATTTTTCTTAGACACGGAAAGAATCGTGGCACAATGATGACATATCTTCCAAGCTTTCCCGGTTTATTTGTACATGCTACTACTTTAGAACACAGTACATTTAGAATACAGATTCACTGTGAACGGCATTTCAACATTAAGATGCATAATCACACGCACGACAAAGGAATGAGACCAGCATCTTGTCAATGAACACCTAGCAACCAATGGTGAAAACCTTATAGAATACCTCGCTTGATTGAGTTGGGGCAAATGGCTCTTGAGGTTCCACATTGAGCTTGCGTGCCCGCACGCATTTTTGCTCGTATATGCGCGCAATATATGCATTGCGCAGTCACTTTCAAATGATTTTGGACAAATGCATGTTACGATCATCTGCGTGACTGTGGTACTATATATACAGCCCAAGTTTGACAGCACAGATATAATTCGCTGCGCCGGACTCACTACCAGGACGTGTTGGTGGCCGAGCTCGGTGGGGTAACCTGAAAAATTTCAGGGGGGGTGTTGCAAAAATTCAGGGAGGGTGTACACCCCCCCCTGAGGGGGGTGTAGGGAAATCCCTGGGGACGGCTAGCATGCAGGGGCGCCGCTAGGCAATTTTTCAGGGAGGGGGCAAGATCTCGGACCCAATCGCCACTGCACAGTCCCCCCGGGGGAGGGTGCCGTTCTACGGCTCTCTTGCGCAATAACTCCGAGTACCATCAGTGCTATCAGCGTGGATTATACATATATCCTCATCAATTTATTAACGGTAACGCAACGCGTGCCTTATTATGTGGCCGGAGCTTTCATTGCTTCGACACTGCAGCATATTATTTCGGACAGGTCGTGTGCTGTTTGCGGGCGACGGAACGAAGAAGAAAAGTATGAGAAATACGGCGGGAACTTTCAGAGATGTGCAGCCTTGACCACGTAGGCAGGGCTCTGACAAAGTCTCAACAAAAAAAAAAAAAAGGAGAGAGAGAGAGAAAAATTATGAGCCAGGGAGGGGCAAGTGCCCCCCTTGCCCCCCCTTGACGGCGCCCATGCTAGCATTTGTCATCCTAGACAGGCCTCAAGGGGAGCAGTGACAGCGTTTGTGTGGAAGATCTTGAGAAAAACACAGGGAAAAGCGATGACAATAGATTAGATAACGAGGCTACACTCTAAAAAGGGAATTCACCAGATACTCGTAACACGCTCAAGGCCGAGCACTGGAATGATACCATTCCTGATTTGAGGAGAAAGAGCGTCATTAAAGGATCATGGAGCAAACCTCGAACACTACTTTTTTTTTCTCGGCGTGGTGCGAACCTACTACCTCCAGGGACTATCAGGTAAAATATTTCTTTGGGGTGCGCGCATTTCGTGGGAAAATATGTATACAAGAATGCGCGCGGCGGCGATGAACTTTTCCGCGCTCCGTGATTGCGTGCATGACGTCAACTGATGCGAGCACTTATTGTCTGGCGAAAAAGCGTCAGATGCGATGAGACAGCTACACGACCCAGCCGACACGACGGTGCCGGCTGTGCTGTCTGGGGCTTTTTCTGGGTTTTCCTCAGACGCTTTCAGACATATGTCGGTACAGTTCCCTTAGAAGTCGGCCCAGGACGCACATTCCCCAGGGCGTCAGTCGTGACGTTGCCCAGCTGTGTGAGGCCGACAACAGCTAGCCATCTCACCACCACCACCAGCACCACCCGCCGACGGTGAAGTACCTTGGCAGCGCCAAATAAAACCGCAACGAAATGAAAGCGTGCGCCTCACTCACACGCCTTCATTTTCTTGAAGTCACATGACTTGCGGTCACCCTTGCGGTCACGTCGTCTGACGCGGTGCAGATATACTGCACTGCGTTAGATGACGTGACGTACTGAGGCAGGATGTTTTCTGAACCGCGAGATGTGAAAGCTCCCTTGCGTACCAAGATAGCGCGTTGCACTCGTATCCCAAGCAGCACAATGTACTGAAAGTCGAGTGCAATAGGGGTGGACGGGTAGGTGGAAGACCTTGAACAGACTCTTGAAGCTAAGGAACATTGATAACACACATACCGTTCGCCCCTATTGCACTCGACTTTCAGTACATTGTGCTGCTTGGGATTTTTCGTATGATCATTCATCCCAAGGTTTTCTATCCGAAGTCAAATTCCTGCTACTTTCGATAAACGAGTCCCTCCATGCTCCTCCGGTTACCGATAGCCACGCACCTCCAATCTTCAACGTGTGATATGCTTCAGCATCCGGGAGGTTCGTTGGCCTAGTAGTGCGTATAGTGCGGTGAAACTCTGTTTTAGGGTGCACTGATTCGGTAGTCGGTGTGTTACTGACGGGGTGCGACTATATTCCGGATATGGATCATACCGGCTGACTGAACATGTTTCATGTTTCAGGACGACATGTTTCTGCCACTTAGATCTTATGCTTTATTGACTCTAATTTTTCGTTTATGTTGTTGTCCCGTCAATCAGACAAAATGAAATTTTTAATGCTTTTAAGAGAGCAGTAAACTCACTTCTCCATGAGGTACTTGGTAGCATACTGGTAGACGTACTGTGCCTTGTCCAATTCGGAAGCGTCTTCATTTGGCTTCAGATTCTGCTGGTGGCGAAACTCGGGTGGGTGCTTCCGGTAATCCAGGGCTTGGCAGGAAGCAAAAAGTACCGTGGGCAAAATGTAATTAAATAACATCTTGGGGGGATACATCGGCACAGCTAAACACGGAACGGTGCGAAAATTGTCGCCTCTTCCGCGTAGGAACTGCATGGCCCGCCGCAAGCAATGACACGCGATTAGTGCGGCAGTGATAAGGAGATTTCATAACGATACAAGGTGAAACGGCATACGTGGTCGTTTCCCAGTTAACGCCTCGAATAATTATGGTCTGTACACGGTTGTTACCATATATTTCTTCGTTGAAATCAACGTGTAACCTGTCTAGCCTTGCCAGAAAAACTATTTCCTAACGTGACCTAAGGACGTGAAGTGGTATTATTAGACATTAGGAACAGCCTAATGGACAGTAGATACCAAAAGCGAGAACCGATCGATCTACTACCTATAAATGAGCCCGCGAGACCAATGTCGTAAACAAATTTCGCGATCTCCACCAGCCTTGTCGTGCCAATGCAGCATTCCAACGTCTTGCCAGACACGCCTTAAGGGCTGGGTTTCTCGTCTTTGACAACGTTGACAACGAGTCTTTGTGACTGTGACATCACCTGTGTCCCAGTGACGCATAGGTTTCGGTGTGCACTGCCTCCATAGCATATGAATGCAGAGTAGCAGGGCTTCATAACTGCGACCAACCTCTCCGCGTACTTACCCCCTTTTACGTACTTCTTACTACTACCCCCACTTACTTCATATTTACTCCCTACATAGTTCCACAAACTTACTTTTACCTTACCCCCTATCATACATATTATCGCAGTTTTTAACAATAACGACAAGACGCTTAATGTGGTTTTCGGAGAGGTCTGTATCGAGGAACTATTTCTTTTCCAAAAACCTTCACTTGTAAACACATACCTCACGTGCAGCCATGGAGCATTCGCTCATTTCTTTCTTTGTAAGTTCGATTACGATAATTTGATGGCGATAACCACGTAGGCAAGCCATCCCGAATGTTTTTTGTTCGCGTGGATCTTATTCCTAACTCTAAACAGGAGCTATAAAATAACTACAGTATGGAACAGGAATCGGACCAATACGAATTTGCTTTCCGTGCCACCCAACACCTGGCGACAACTAACGGAATGGACGCGACCGGTCCGAGATGTGGCCTATTAAGCTAGCTTGTCGCGGAACTGAGTCTGTCGACCACCCCTTTTTTGCTTCAGTCACCCTGTCTTTCTTACCTTTGCGATTGTGTTGCCAATGCCAAGGTGTGTACCACACTTATATTAGATGTCGAACATTAGCGTAAGTACACGATGAAGAAAGGGAAAGAGACACAGACACCGCTCTGGGGACAACCTTCACGAGCAGCGCTCTGACAATCACTGTCCAGGTCTGTCCGTGTACTTTTTGCGTTTGTTGATTATGTTTCAAGTAAGCCAAACACACACCTTCTTGAACGCCAGCGCGCTCTTTACGAACACCCGTACACTGCTCTTTCTCATTTTTAATTTACCTGGGTACTCGATGTCGTCCCGTGAAGACGAAGCCTGGAATGCTTCTTTTATTTCTTCCTTCGTTAACGTCACAGGCCTTCCCTGTCGCGGCGCACTCGTATCAGTGACTTCATCATTTGCTCGTCCATTCTCATCGTCCGACGGAAGGACGGATCTATTGGCAACATAATCAGGTGCCGTGCCGTACTCCTCAATCTGGTACAGCGGGTCACCGTCTGTCTTCGAGAGGTGTCCTCTCTCGGGCTGAGGTGGTGGCTCATAGTGGTCATCCTCTGCATTATTGGACATACCGTATCCGTAGTAGCTTTGTTCACCGCCAGGAAAGGAGGAACCTGTATACAGAATGTGTCTCGTTCACGAACCTCACCGCAGTTGTTCTGTACAACAAGTTAACAACATACGAATGTAATCTCTTAAAAAAAAGGGGGGGGGGATTCAGTTTGATCCTACACACAGATTCTGAAGGGCTTAGAATACGTGAGTAGTGGATCAGCGCATATAGGGTTGAGTATAGAATTGCAGATGACATCTTACAGTGTATGATCGCGGCATGATAAACGAAGCCCGGTTCTACACTCCTCGGGATTTTTGTGCATATAGGACTACGCAGGCAGTTTGATCAGTAGCTTTTAATCGGGATCAGAGCGCCTGAACGATAACTTTCCCCCCAGTCTTCCAGTAAGATGTCGCTTGTAACCCCCGCGTAATGACAATGTAGAGGACCTGAATGAAGATGGAATACCTGGATAAGGAGTATCCCAGTAAGATCTTAATTTATTGTAGTTCCCGTATAGTGGCAACTAGAACTAAGAAATAAGTGGTGACGCCACAAACCTGCCGACGTTCGAATTCGCAAAAGCTGGAGACATTCATTTAGAAGATTGAAAAAAAGTCAACCGAGGTTCGACCGCATTTCTTTCCCGAATTCGGAAGCACATGGTTTAGGACTCGAAAAGCTGGCACATATTGATATTATGTATCTAATGTGTCTATCTAGTATCTGAAAGGGTGTTTATATGAACTTTCGCTAGCCAGATGAAAAACCTGGAACCTGTTATGGGCATCACCTAGCGAGCTGGTGCGACAGAACAACCATTCATCGAGTTCTTTCAAGTTCATTCAATCATTGCGAGTTCTTGAATTCGCAGAACGGCGAATCCCAGCAGTAGCAGACGTCTGACTTTATATGTTCACGTAGCGAAGGAGGGCGAGGAGGCAGGCCTTCTGTACCTGTGGCGTTGCCTGTGTGCGCCCGGTGTATTTCATGGGGCGTGACGCCAAGAGAGTGTTCGGTAGACTGTGTTATACGATGTATGCTAACGGATACGGCTGGTTGATGCGAAGTGATCTACGCGCCGTCATGGACCGACTAGACCCTGGTTAATTAGGCTCGGGGAAGGTGCTAGGACACTACGCCCGTTGAGCTATAAGGCGACGAGTGATCGGAGCCCTGCAAAATTTCTTATGGTAATCGCGGTCCGTTCGACCTAGTAAGAGCTAGCCTCCCCTCGTTTACACTCGCACAAGCATACAAACTTGTTTACTTTCTCGTGTAATTTTTTTTTTTTTCTGTAGTTGGCATTTTGGTTGCAGGAGCCGTCATACCTAACCCTTTAAAAATACCATGCCAATGATGAGGACGGTGCCCAGAAGAAGAACAGTCGCTGTTCGAAATATCGGCGGCTCTCGTAGTGAGACAATTCCCTTCGTACTTCCCTACCGGTTCGTTGGATTTCTACCCATCTACACGTGACCAAATGTCTGTCCAATCACAAGGCAGCAATGAGGGACTATTCGCACACCTGCATAGGTCCACGAAAGAAACCACGTGCGCCTCGCCCTTGAGATGGTACCCCCTTAATTGGGAGAGGCGCCAATGACGTCGCTCCACGGGCAAGGGAGAGAGGGAACTGAGGAACTGCGCAGAGAGCTGACCTACTTGCGGTATAATTAATTGGTATCACAAGCGCGCAGAAACTTAAATCTGAAAGACCTGTCTGTGGCGCGGAATATCATATTTTGTAACTTTACAGAGTGCCGCACAGTAGGAAGTTTTATGAAATTGTAAGCGCCCCCTGATTCAGACTCCGTATCTCTGTCAGTCAGTCAGATATAAGCAACGTGGTGTCACCCGCTCCAAAGCAACCAGGCGATTGGCTTATCATGCTTTCGAAACCGTTTCCATTAGAGAGGAATGCTGTAGCATCGCTCAAATGCCAAGTCACGTACTGCACGGTAAGCTTCTTTACAGAAAGAAGTAGAGTTTATAAAGATTGCCTCCTACACTGCAGTGACGTGAAATAATAAATTGATGTATAAATATGTAAGCACTAACCGCAACACTGTGGAAAACTGTGTGCCACGGATGTCACGCAACCACCTATGGCTTTGGGAACATCTCTTTATTTCAGCCCAACCGGGCCGTACCCGTTTTTTTTTGTCTCTCTCGCATTCTTTTATTCAAGTCTTGACGCTCCCGCCCTCTCTTCTTTTTTCTGTCTTACGGTTCTGGCGTATATTATCCCGTTACTCACCGGCAAAGCACAGCGACGTGCAGGCCAGTAGTATGACGATGACAGTGAAGTCGGGCGTCGCCTTCATATTGTGCACACCTCCGGCTATAAAGAAAACATGAGGACGAAGAACATGAGGACGTTGATGGTGGGCGTTAGGCAGGCGCCTGCAAATACACATTAGGCAGAGAAACGAAAAAAAAAAAAATATATGGAGGCGTTAATCCCGACCCAGGTCGGGACTGGCTACCTCAATGCTCGTAGACAGGGGAAAATAAACGTGAACAGTAAATATCAAAACCTCGAAAAGACACGAACAAACTTAGTGTGAAGAACTAAAAAATGGAGAATAAGGGGAAAAGGGACCCAGTCAAAGGACAAATTAGACGACGTAAGCTACACTCCAAGAAAAAAGGTAGAATTTTCCAGAGTTCGAGGTAACTCGTTACTGTAACTAAATTCCTTTTTTGGTAACTTGTAACTTAACTCGGTACTTTTGCGCCGTGGTAACTTTCAGAGGAACTCGTTCCTTTTTCAGGTAACTTTGCCAAAGTAAGTTAAGTTACGTTCCAGGTTACTTCGCTTTTCGCTAGCGTCCACATATTTTCTTGGTTTCTCTCCGGTTCCTTCATGGCATTTTTTTGCCATAAAACGTGATATTCAATCAATGACATTTTGATATTTTATTCAGGAAATAAGAACCGCTGCCACTGAAATGAAGCTGAACCATTGTGCGCCTACAGGGAGTAAGATGCAAAGCGTTCGAATAGACCTCTACCAGAGAAACGTCATCATGACGTTGGTAGACAGACTGACACCGAAACAAATCGGAAGGAGGGGGCTGGGTTCCACGAACGGGCACTTGTTCGCTGCCTCCTATTGAAAGAAAAGTAGGACCGAAGGACGTGTCCTTTCCAGGGACCATCGTAGTCCCCTCAAGACCGTGGCTTTCGGGCGCGACTTTGTTCACCTCTAGCTTCGAGCGCAGTTCAACTTTACCAAATTTGTGGAGCTGTCAAACACTATGACGTCATTTGTTCACAAACAGGGAGAGGTCTAATGTTGGACATAAACGAAAACGATCTAAGCGTGTTGCACTCCCGCAGGCAACTCAATGTCTAACCCAACTGCTCACGCGCGCTGCACCTGCGTAATGCTATTTTGTGTCCAAAGTAACTTGGGAGTAACTCGTTCGTTTTTTAAGTAACTCAGTAACTGCGAGTTACGTTTCAGGCTGAAGAACTTCGTTATTAACTTAGTTACATTTTCACACGGTAACTTAACTCGTAACGAGTTCTTTTTGACGGGTAACTTGACAATCTATGGAATTTTCTACCCATCTCGGTAGAGCTGTATTGCAACCACATTTCTACTCAAACCAATTTTACCTTTTGGGGATATATAACTGCAGTGTAGAAACAAACGACATAAGTAGAAACTGTCGTTCTACCAGCTTAGGTAGGAAGCTCTACCCTTTTTTTTCTTGGAGCAAACGTGAGTGAAAGGGGCAAGGGAAATGGACACCGCCCTTATACCCGCAATGGAAAAGGCGCCCGTTGATTGACCCGAAATGGTAGAAGTACTGTCGTTCTACCAGCTTGGGTAGGAATTTTTACCTTATTTTCTTAGAGTGTAGAGAATGGGAGCGATTAGCTGGCAGCTATAAGATATGAGGAATTAACAGGCATCTCAAATACCAACGACAGTATGCTTTTTTATGGGAGTGAAGGGAAGACGCGTCTCTAGAGATGCGCAATGAACAAAACAAAGAAAAAATGGTGTTCCTTCACGATTTTTTTGCGGACGATCTATCGAACTAATTTTTGTTCTGAAAACGGCTACTGTATCAGGTGACCGAAGGGACCAGATGTTCTCATTCGGACAACTTCGTAGCTTTAGTATAATTAAAAAGTTAATTATTGAAAGTTAATTCGAATATTGCCTCAGGAGTTTGCTGGTGCCCTCTTAAGGAGTGTCCTTCAGCATACGTTATATTGCAACTGACTTCATCTCGAAAAAAGTGAAATATACATTTTAAAAAAATCTGTTCGCATTTAAATGGGACACCCTCGGAACGATTTACCCGTACTCAAAAAGGGGCAGTACTGAGGGCTTCGGTTATGATGAAATAATTTAAAGAAAGCAGAGCCTATCTATACGTTGATACATAGGTGTGGTAAATCCTGTCTGCTTTTTAGTTCTCAGTCACACTAGTTTTCATAGAGTAGTCGCGAAGTGCGAACCTTGCTGCTTTGGATGGATGGGTACATGTACATAAAAAGAGAGAAGATTCGAGTTGGTTGATATGTTTCGATATAGGGATTCCAATTCAGGGATTCATATTTTAGGCGAAGACGGACAAGTGATTTAAATGCTAAAAATTTTACCCCACATTAGGATAAACATAGGCTAAATAGTTTTGTTCACGTACTGATGAGGATGCCCGTGTAGGACTTTGGAAGTTTGTTTTCTCGTCTTACGTCAAGTCGGAGTGCTTTGCCAATACAACAAAGCGAGCGTAACAATTCGTTCACTTTCGATGAACATAAGAAATAGATATCGAATAAAATGGCTACGTTCCATGCACTCACCTCCTTTCTTGTTGCCAGTGATGCAGAGTCTCACTGTAATATACTTTCTGCAAGTCGTCGTTGCATACACATATGCATGGATGGCCCTTCCTGAAGAAGCTGACGTCAGAGTGGACGTGCAACGCGCATGATCTCCACTTTACGGCATCAGGAACAAAACGAAACACCGTTAAAATTCCCAGATGAAGCGCGTGGGTATTGAATTTCGCTTCGTCCGCTGTTTAGCCGCGGTGCCCTGTCAGAACTGCGTAAATTATTTGAAGTAAATGTATCTTATCATTTGCATCTTCATACTATATTTTAGACTCAATATTTATCGTAACGGCGCTAGTGCTGACGTCTGCGCAAGATATGATGGACTTCGTTTCTGCACACGGCCCTCTTCCGAACAGTTTGTTTTTCTTTTTGTGGGGTCAAGAAGATATGAGAAGTTACTACCTTTTGTTTGTTTGTTTTCGACTGTCCTGCTCGTCATTTGGAATTGAAATCGGGATTTGGATCCAGTCCGGATTGAAATCCTTATGGAAGCTAGACAGCCGAATTTGATTTGGATTTGATTGGCGAGATCTGAATTCGGATTGAATTAGTTTTAAAAGTGGGATAAGAATGTGTATTCAATCTTTTTTAGACGGAGGTACTTAGACTTCAGTTGCGTCACCTCTCACACCGCTTCGATCCCTATAACTAAACCACACAGTTCCACTGAAGCTCGAAGGCGCGATCCTAACTTGCTCGACCAATAACCGGATAGAGGCATGTACAGCTGGGTTTCCCAAATTGACGGCGACGTTCGGTGACTCGCAAGGTTATGGCGCAATTACCCTTTCGGGTCGTGCCTAAGATGCTCGAGCCGTTTCGCCATTCAATTTTGGAAGTTCTGCTCATCATCTTGTCTCGGTGGTGTCGCCGTTACCTCGCCTCAAGCCTCACTGGCCCCAAGATGCACTCTCAATGGCAATATGACATCACCACCCGTTCTCTGCTTTACTCCGAAGCTGAATTGCGCACACGCACGATTCTACTGCTCCGCTAGCCCTTGCCAGAATTCCCTGTTTGTATTTTTTTTACTTTATTTCACTTTTGGGCCTTTCCCAAAGCCGCTACTCATTGCTACGCTTCACCGAAGACCTGCTACCGCCCCTCTGGCCATGGAAGGGGCAGACGCCGCCCGCCACGAGTAGTCCTCTACTGAAGAGATGAGCGGCTTCGACACCGACTCATCAACTAGCCGTGGCACCGTTCTTTCCCGAAAGCGATCAAGTGGCTGCTCTACGACGGCGGCCGACGAGCAACCTTTCCAGGATGTCGTAAAACGAGTACGGAAGGCCAACTCTTGCGGCGCTCTGTGAACCCGGTCTCTGGAGGGATTTACGGTGCTCTTCGCTCCCATCGACCGCACGTCAAACCTTGCTAAGTTAAACCATTTGAAGCTCTCTCAATTCCTTACCTCTGAGCTGCTAGGTAGGATCAAGGAAATCCGACCGAACCACTCCAAAAACATCATTGCTGTGAATGTGAATTCCCCATCCGCCAAAGCATCCCTCTTCCGAATCGACAAGAATGCGAGGTGCCTGTCCGCGCCTATGAACCTCGACCCCCTGCCTCGAGCTACGACGTCCTCCCTGGAATTGACACCTCGCTAACGGACGCGCAAATAATGGAGGCTGTCAAAGCAGACACACCAGTCCTCGTGGCACGGAGGATTAGAAAGGATGCAGGGGCGGTTAGACCTACCTTCACTGGGTTGAAACCGCCGAGGCAGGTTACCTTCCAGCTCCTTACAATGCAGGTCAGAAACTACCTCCCACGTTAGCCTCAGTGCACCAATTGCCTGAGGCATGGACATGTTGCAGCCTGCTATGTCCGAAGGAAAGCCTGCCCCACCTGCAGAACGCCCCACGACACCCCGGTGTGCCCTAGAAGCGACCCCATATGCGTCAACTGCCATGGCAGCCACCACGCCACGTCGAGGGACTGCCCTAAGATGAAGGAGCAAAAGCGTATTGCCAGGGTCAGATCCCGTTCAGGCAGCAATTATAAGGAGGCGAAGGAGCCAGAGGAAGCGAAGGAGACTACGCAAGAAGAGTAGGCCACGATGGCCCCCAATACCGTCTGCGGGAAAGTCCCAGCCCGCCGCTTGGGAGAACTCAGATTTTCCCCCGTTGCCGTTGCCTTCGCAGGGCAACCCCTCCTTCCCGCCTGGCTCTACACTTAAAGATTGCCTAAGAGCAGGAATATTCCTTCCCCACAGCTGCAGGCAGCCCGGCACCCTCAGGCAGCCCGTCGCGCTTCACCAGACCTCACGCCAAACGCTGCTGTAATCACACAGCTGCTCTTCGCAGCGCTCAAAACTATTCTTGCCGCTTGCCCCGAGTGCGCGGCCCTCACCGAGGCCCAATCGATCCTAAAACTTGGAAACCAGATCACGTCCATGATCCTGGCTCCTCGAGACTGGGAGTAACCCAGTGCGGGTCCTCCAGATCGTCCACATGCCCTATGCAATGATGAGACCGAACGCGCTGCCTTCAGGCCTGCAGTACTGCACAACGAAGACTGCTGTCTCCTTCAATGGAACTCGAGAAGCCTTCCACCTAAAGTATCCGATTTCCGTCAGTTTATCTGGAGGCACGAGTTCCCCTTAATATGTATCTTGGAAAGCAGAATCGACTATAACTTCCGCCTGTCAAATTACGTTACCTTTACCTCGTGTGCCCGCGGAAGGACAAGCCGCGCCGCGCTCTTCATCCGCTCCAACATCCTGGCCATCAAGCAGGATGTCCACTGCCCAGGACCCGGGGAGTACGTCTGCTGCACTCTACGCATGGGCACCCTTACTTTCACTGTCGTCTCCCTGTATATACCACCCGCAGTTGCTTACGACGTGAATGATCTGGCTGCGTTACTGGACAGTATCTCCGCGCCGTACGTAGTCTGCAGAGACCTTAAGGCTCACAACACGATCTGGGGGAGTGCACGCACCGACACCCGAGGTGTGCGACTGGCGGCCCTCTTTGAGAGCCGGGACCTCTACATTTTGAACGACGGTTCCCCGACATACGTGCAGTCGACTCAGCTCTCATCATGCCTGGATCTCACTGCTGTGTCGGCTTCTGTTGCACGGCTCTTCAGATGGCAAGTCGATGCAGACACCCTCGGAAGCGACCACTTCCCGATCTTGATCAGCGTCCATGACGCACAGCGCAGCCCGGCTGGCCATTTCGTCAAGCGGACCGACTGGCAGTCGTACAGCTAGAGCCATCATTGACGATGCTGTCTCCGGTTCCACACCCACAAGCGGAAGCGCTTTCACCCGGACTATGATTACCGCTGTGCACTCCGCCACACGAGTAGCTCGGATTCCCTTGAAGTTTTCTGCTGTTGACGCGGAGTACGAGAGGTTGCGAGCCATACGCCGTGGCGCTGAACGCCGTGCCCGGCGTACCCACCAACCCGCCGACAAGTCCGAAGCGCGCCGCATACAGAAGGCAATACATAGACATCTCTGCAAGCTGTCACGCTCCCACTGGCGGAGCTTTGCCACCTCCCTTTCTCCCCGCCGCACACCACTCTCAAGAATATGGACAGTGCTCAAAGGACTCCACGAACCCGTCACTCAGCGCCGGCCGTTCCGCACTCTCTCGCTTGCCACCGGCCGGACGGAGTTAGAGATTGCGGAAGAATACTGCGGCCGTCTGACCACTGCACCTGTCGGAGCACTGGCTGCGGCCAGCGACATCCCTGTGGTTCTGGAGGCCTCTGCAAAACCTGCTCTGGATGTGCCTTTCTCGCTTGCGGAGCTGGAACTGGCACTAGCGAACTCGCCCATGCATACGTCTCCTGGTGCGGACCAAGTTTGTTACAAGGCTCTCAGAAACCTGCCGCTGTGTGGACGCCGGTCACTACTCGCAATCTTCAACGCATCCTGGTTCTCAGGTTCTCATCCTGGTTCTCTCTCCCTTCCAATGGAGTGGAAGCAGGCAATCGTGATCCCCATTCTCAAACCCGGAAAGTCACCGCACAACATAGACTCGTTCAGACCGATTGCTCTCACCAGCTGCGTCGGGAAAAACCTTCAGCGAATGGTCTTCTCACGCCTGAACTGGTACCTAGAAAGCACTGGGTACTTCCCGGAAACACTGGCTGGGTTCAGACAGGGAAGATCTGCCATAGATAACGTCGTCGACCTCGTCTCCCGTACGCAACAAGCTCAATCCGGTGGCCGGCTTTCCGCAGCGGTATTCCTGGATGTCATGAAGGCTTACGACAGCGTGCTGCACAGTGCTGTCGCGGCGACGCTGCAGCAGGCTGGCGTGGGCGGTCGCATGCCCCTCTGAATCCAGGACTTCCTCCCGTAACGGTCCCTCTTTGTTCGCACTTCTGATGGTGACACCCTATCCTTCTCCGTCTGCCGCGGGGTCCCACAAGGTAGTGTGCTTAGCCCTCTTCTTTTCAACATCATTATGGCTTCCCTGCCGGCCCTCCTACGCGACCACACCAATATCACAGTCTACGCGGACGACATCTGCCTCTGGACGTCCAGCCTGCGCCGCGATGTGATCCAACGCAGCCTCCAAGGAGCCCTCGACACGGTCGTAGCATACCTTTCTGATCGTGGGTTGTCTGTCTCCTCAATCAAAACTGTCGCCATGGCATTTGCCCGCCGCTCCTTCCGTAGCTTCCCACTCCACGTCGCGCGGTCCCCAGTGCATTTTGCACCGAGCTACAGGTACCTGGGCATCATTATCGACAGGGGCATGACCTGGTCGAAGCAGCTCAAATGTCTCTCTTCTAGGGTAAACAACATCGTCAGCGTTCTTCGTCGCGTCTCTGGAATGTCGTGGGGCCCTACGTGTGCTGACCTTAGCCCCACTGCTGTGTGCTGACGTGTGTTGACCACTGCTCCCTTGTACTTGGCACGCTGCGCTACAGCCTTACATGGATTACGCAGAGCTAGCGAACGGGAGCTCCTCAACCTACAGGCCCGCAGCCTTTGCGTCTGCCTGGGCGTCCCTAAGACGACAGAGACCATATCTGTTCTCGCAGAGGCGAGGGAGTCACCGATGCCCACCTTACGTGACAAGGAGACCCTCCGCATCTACACAAGGTACCTGACACATCACCCACACCAATACTTTGCAGATATCGCCATGGAGTGCCCTTCGTCCTCTTTCCGGTCCTGCGTTCTGCGGCTGAGGACGTCTATTTCCTCGCCCTTCAACATGCCGTCTCACCCGCCTCCTATGTGGACCCTCGCTACTCCTCACGTGTACTCTAGCATCCTTGGAGCCTTCAAAAAAGGCCACCACCCTCCAGTCGCTTTGCTTCAACTCGTGTTGGAACACCTTAGTAACGTGCACTCCCGAAGAGTAGCGGTCTACACGGACGCGTCGGTTTCCGCGGGCGCCTCAACTTTAGCCGTTGTTGTGCCTTCTGAAAATTACGAACTAGCGCTCAAGCTTCCTCACGAGACATCCTCCACCGAAGCAGAGCTCGCCGCCATCAATGAAGCCTTGAAACTTTTATCAACGAGGCCCCCAAACAACTGGACTGTGCTTACGGACAGCAAGGCGGCGCTGCAAATATTATCTTCTCCTGGCTCCAAGATCGTCACAGACATCTGCTCCCTAGCCCTCACGACATACAGCCGTCTCACCGCCTCCGGCCACAGCGTGTGGCTTCAATGGGTCCCCAACCACATCGGCCTGCCGGGAAATACCCGCGCTGACGCTGCGGCGAGAGGCGCGCACGGGGCAGCGGTCACGACTATGACCACCACCATTCCTCTCATTCCATCGGCATGCCTGATACAGATCCGCCGCCAGACGTCTCGCAGCATCCTCGCGTTTAGCTCAAACGCTTAGCGGCAAACATGTTCCTCCACTCCATCGACCCGAGGATGGAACTCACCCTCTCCCAGCGGCTGTCGCGACAGAAGGAGATCCTCCATCGCCTACGCCTCGATGTTGCCCTGACCCCGCTGCTCCTCTCTAAGATGGATAGACGGACGTCCGCGATGTGTCCCTGCAGTGCTGCAGTCGCCGACATACGCCATCTTTTGTTGCACTGCAAGCGGTACGCCGGCCCCCGAGCCGTTCTCGCCTCAAGTCTCACTTCCCTAGGCCACAGGGAATTTTCCCTGGCGACGCTGCTGGACACTGTCCGGCACTCCAGACAGTGGGCAGTCACCCGAGCCCTCCTGCGCTACCTGAAGGACACTGGTCTTTTTTCTCTTTTGGGAATAGCAAGTCGGCCTCGGCCTGTCTGACCTTTCCTCCTTTACTTTTTTCTTCTTCTTCAATAAACATATCCTCCCCCCCCCCCCCCGCCCGTTGAATAACACGCATTGTCCCTTACTCTTCCCCGCCGAATGCCACGTTCCTTTACCACAGTCTTCCACCGCATGAGACTTAATATAGCTTTTACATCGGCATTCAAACACCTCCTCGGTGTCAGCGCATCCAGCCTCTGTTCCATGTGTGGGATGTACGGTGACCTTTCATCACATCCTCCTGATCTGCGGACAGTACGATCGCGACCGCGCCTTCATGAAAACTGCTCTGCAACGCGTCGATCAACTCCAGTTCGACTTGGCTAAAATTATCGGGCCATGGTCGAACCCCTCACATCAGATTCAAGGCCTACGAGTTGTTGCTGAGTTCCTCTGCAGCACTCATCGGACAATGGACGAACTCTAAAAGGACACCTTTCCATCATGATCACTTTCTCATCCCGTCCACAAGCGCAATGGGGGAGCGTATCGCCATAACGGCGGTGAATGACCCACCACAGCCATCCCATTTATGTGTCTCTGTGTGTGTGTGTCTGCCGAGTCTCGCTATCTGCTGGTTTCAAGAGCATCGCAACGGCCACTGAGCGTACATGCGTGTTCTGGTCAGTGTTGGCCCCATTCCCAAAGAACACACGCGGTCCCATGGACGTCCCCACAGTGTCATCGTGTCCTCGTCCTTCGAGGTTATCCTCAGGACGTCCTGAGGATAACACTTTCAGACTGTCCGTGAAGAGTCATTCGGGTACGTCCTGTGCCCGTCCCTGTGGGTAGCTAGCGGGACGAGAAATATTAAACATGAGAGATTTGATGTTCTGAGGCTGGAACAACATAGAAGGGACAATCACATACAAGGCCTCAAGTTGCCTAAGAAATTAACGGTGAAAGATGAACGTCACTGAAAAAGTTAGCCAGCTGTAGGACTCGAACCCACATCTAATCGGTAATACAGAAGATGTGGGTTCGAGTCCTACAGCTGGCGAACCTTTTCAGTGACTTTCATCTTTCATCGGGAAATATTACTTTGTTTAGTTTACCTGTTCAGACTTTCTAAACACATTTGTTTTCTTTTTGGGCCGATCCTGGGACCTGATTGACATTTTTCTGAAATAAAGGGTGGTCCAGGGTAAAATTATCTGCATCTAAAAAGGATGAATGTCTATGATAAATGGAGCGCGTTACTCGTGGAATGGAGAGAAACGCGCGATTCTGTCGCACTGCTTTTTACTTTCAAAGCTCCTACCTGAACGTCTCAAACCAAAAGGAGTAAGAAACATAGACTTTGCATTGATGTGGATCTAATACTTCAATCAATTCCTCACTTTGAGTATTCTTTCTTTGCGTAATCGAAAGAAACATGGATAGCTCACCCTTCGTTTTGTGTCACAGGGGAGCAGGACTCTCGAATGTACGGAGGATCGCGTTATCAGCAATAAACATGTCTGTTTTGCCTTCGGAAGAGAATTCTAATACCTTTCGGAGTGGGTTTCTCGGACTTCGCCACTTCGCGCCCCTGACAAGATTTTTTTTTTCGTCTTTTATATATCTCTTTTTTTAAACCGCTGCGCTCGTTGTCCGTTATGAATTGTACTAGAAACAAACAGTGAGATTGTATCGCGGAAGCTAATCAAGATGTATGGAAAAAGAGAAGTTATTATCAGGACTGCGTCTGGTTTCGTACAAATTATACGCAGAAAAATGAGGTACAGGTGGGTGCAGGTGAAGTCGTCCTCACAAGGTCCTGCCAGTGTTCCAGGTTGACACACTGAGGATGTGCAGGTGATATGAACGGGTGTCCCAATTTAACACGGGGGTGACACTGGGAGGACCAGTTGATAAGTTCCTGAGGATATCATCGTCGTCCGGGGTTGACATCCTGGGGACGATCGCAGGACGTTTCTGTGTTGTTGGGGTTACTACTGAAACTATACGTAACGGAATACCGCCTTCATTACATGAAGAGATGAGCAGAATAAAGGACGCAGACAACAGACGAGCCCCACTTTCAACCTTTATTGGCAACACAACGATATACAAAAAACCCAGCCCAGACTATCCAAGCACCTTCTTCAGCTATATATCGTATGGGTTGGCGCCACCAGTCATCAGACAGGACACTGTTATCTCCAGGGGGCGCTGCCGCAGGAAGCAGAGCATTTAAGAGCGCGCCGACGGCGTTTTGGGGGGGTGTGCTCACGGGACTGGAGAGGAGGGTACTTATCTGTTGCTGTACTACGCGATGCGTCTGGTTGCAGTGTATCGAGGTAAAATAAACTTCGGTTATTTGTCGAATTCGCTGAATGTCTCTGTCCCTTCGCGGGCTGGGTGGGCGGGCGGACGTACGACCCCGACAGTGGGGAAGTTTCCCCATAACTGGCGCCCAACTTGCATGCTTCTGCTGAACCTGTCTGTCCGGCTGCAGGGAACATGAAGCCAGGGTATGTCCTTTTTTTATTTTTCTACTAGGACGTTAAAAACAGCTCAGCGCTGTGGTCCTGTGACGGGGCGGCTGGCATGCTTGTGTTGAAGACAACATGGCCAGAATCCCCCGCGGTTTATTGTTGTTCTTTTCCAAGGTGGCTTCGGGATTCCTGCTGTGCCGGGGGAGGTCGGGTGACGCCCCGAGTTCTGACACGCGCTCGTCCGCCTGACCGCGTAAGGGACCGAATAAATTAGCAGAGTTTTTATTTTAGTAACCTATAGCTCATTACGTTTATTTTCCTCTGTTCTAAATTGTTCGGTTACGGATTCAGAACCTCGTGGGTTGGTTTCGTTCGGTGCGTTTCATATTTGTTTTTCGAGTGTTGCAGTTGCTCCAGTACCAGAGTCCCGGGAGCGACCGGTTCCCGGAATGCGCTACACATCCCCAGCCACGGGTGTCTTTCATGCTCCAAAGGGAAGAAGTCTCCCCAACAGCTCGCTTCGGTTGGGTGAAGGCTGGTTAGACGGTAAAACGGTGTCCTGGGCAATCACGTCGATAGGGATATGGTGTCTGCAGTATCTTCCCCCACAATGTCTCGACTACGGTGCCTTTAGGGCTGTAATCTGACGCTGAGAGTTACGCTAATTACATAGTGTCTCTAAGCTGGGTTGGTTTCACCGCCGCAGGCACAGCCGCACGCGCCGTTAGACTTTTGATAATCCTGAACGAAGTCATAATCACGAGCATCGTGTAGGTTGCAGTGATATCTGATGCGTTGCACGGGTAATCACGTCAGTGCCACACCCCCGCTTACGCTTGTATCTCCGAGCATATCACTTTGATAGCTCTGAAGCGATAGCATGGGAAGATCGTACTTTCACCGTATCTTCCTAGTAAATTTTGCGTCTACTCGAATGAGTGCCGGCTTTTAGCTGGTTGGGATGAGTAAACAATTATTCTAATGTGTTGTTCCCTCATGCATTTGATCCCTTCGTATTCATGTAGAGGACGATCACCGCAGGTAGGGACCTTGAGAGGCCCGCCTTGCTTCAAACACTCGGACCACAAGGTGTGATTAGTGTGATTTCCGTTACACGGTCTTCCACTGGTATATTCGGGGAGCGCTTTTCCAGGTGCTCGCAGTATGGAGTCTCCCTCTTGCTGTTTACCCTTTCTTTCACTTTTTTAACAGCTATTATGTCCCAGCCATCTCGATTCCCACAGAGGACAAAGAAGACGCCGTATCAGGGACGCTCTCGGTCCCCTCTACCAAGGCAGCGGTCTGCCACTACCTGGACAACCGTCAGCAACGGCTACGCAGTCTCCTGGGTTTCTCATTCCAAGTGGTCCGCACAGCCCCGCCCTCTGAGGACCCAGGACCCTTCTCGCATCCCAAGGCCGTTCCAGGGCTTGACACTAGCAGAGAGGCACCCGGCAGATCCTCTCCTACCCCTCTCACTGGAAGAGCAGCGCCTGCTTTGCCCGGACTGTCGCCCATCGCCGCGGATAGTTTCATCGCTCCCGGGTGGCAACCCTGCCAATCTCGACTTAGCCACCGCCGTAGCCACCGTTCGTAGGCTACGTCCCGAACTCCTGCGAGACACAGACGAAGTAGCGCCGGTACCCCCACAGAGGGGACGACCTCATTGAGTTGGACGTCCCCGAAATCTGGGAAATTGTGCCTGTTAGCTTGTGGGTGGGGGAGTATGGGGTGGCGCCACCAGACATCAAACAGGACATTTATCCCCAGGGGACGCTGCCGCAGGAAGCAGAGCATTTAAGAGCGCGCCGGCGGCGTTTTTTTTTTGGGGGGGGGGGGGCGGGATGCTCACGGGACTGGAGCGGAGGGTACTCATCTGTTGCTGTACTACACGGTGCGTCTGGTTGCGGTGTATCAAGGTAAAATAAACTTCGGTTGTTTGTTGAATTCGCTGAATGTCTCTGTCCTTTCGCGGGCCGGGTGGACGGGCGGACGTACGACCCCGAGAGTGGAGAAGTTTCCCCATAATCGCTACCCGCTACTTTACTCAAAAGCACCGAAATATCAGCGTCGCTACAAATTCGAAAATGTAACGGGATACTGCTACCAAGTAAACGTAATGTACTTTTCCGCTGCCTACCCACTTTGTTCAGGCATATCGTGGTCCAACGGTGATGGCGGACTATTTAAATTTCTCCAATTGCCCGACATGCAGCATGAAAGCATGAAATGTACCGCAGGTTACAGCCCAGATGTATTGGTGTCGTTTCTTACATGAAGCAGATTTAGATGAGCGTACTAGTGATGTCTCCCGGAAGAAAAGGAGAAAAAAGATTAATAAACGTGAGTGCTGGGCTGGCTCCTCTTGACAGCGCCCGAGCTCAAGCTCTACCATGCCCTTGATCTTGGGGCCTTCCCCATACTCTTGCAATTCTGTAGGTTTTATTCGCGCGAAGCGTTCAGCCTTTTGCGGCGACCTGTCCCGTACGTCGCATCGCCGACTATTCGGCGCGCCACTGGTTGGGACTGCAGCAAATCCGAGAGCACATGAAAAAAAGAAAAGCGGCGGCCGTGTGAGCGCCATCAGTGTATCCTATCATACGCTATGTGGCGGCCACGGAGAGTTGCGCACACCGTCCGCAGATAAGGAGTTCACGGCACGACACACCGCTGCAGCAGATGGGCATAGTACATTGAGCGAACAAGGAGCCCAACGCGCGTTGGCTGCACGAAGACATGACCCAAGAGTGAGGGAACGCAAAGTGGTTACGATGAGAGGAATTCGAGAAGATCCTAAAGTTAAAGAACGCTATGCCGAGACTACGAGACGAAGGCGAGAGAAGAAACAAGTACGCGAGCACGAAGACGTGGCCAAGAGACGTAAACGGTCAGAGTTGCGTGTACTCGAAACGAGTGCTCGTCCATCGGAGTTTGCACTGGCCAACGCGGAGTTTGCGGATAAGTTTCTGAATATAACTACATAGTTTGGACATGTTTGTGACGTGCGATAGCTGTGCTTTCCGACAGACGTTGCGGCGGCACAGGCGCAACACTGCAAACTGTTGGCCAAGAGTACTTCCCAGCATACTTTACTGACCCTAAAGATGTGTCATCCCTGTTTGGTAGAGCAATAGACTTCTCCATGTTTGTAAACAAATGACGTCATAGTGTTCGAAAGCGCCACCGATTTGGTAGAGTTGAACTGCGCTCGAAGCTAGCGGCGAACAAGCTTGCGCCCGAAAGCCACGGTCTTGAGGGGATTACGATGGTCCCTGAAAGGGACGCGACCTTCGGTCCTACTTTTCTTTCAGTCGGAGGCAGCGAACAAGTGCCCATTTCTGGAACCCAGCCCTCCCCTTCTGATTTGTTTCGGTTTTAGTCTGTCTATCAACGTCATGATGACGTTTCTCGGGTACAAGTCTATTCTTACGAAAAACAAGAGTTGCGCCGCGCGCGTGCCGTCTCCTCGTCGCCCGCAACAGAGACGGAATTGCGTGCGTGCGTGCGTGTGGGGTGTGGGGGGGGGGGGTACCTAGGAAGTGTAGGTACGGGAGAAGATCTTGCTCCGGACAACGATCGACAGCGCGGACCCTGCACGTAGCGCGTAATCATGCGCGACAGGCGAGCTCCTATAAAAGGCTCTGTCTCTGTCCTTGATTTGGTGCCACTGTAACTTGCGTCTGCCCATATTTGCCAGTTCTTTTTTTAAATATTGGTGCATGTCAGTAGGCACACCCTGTATACCAAAAAAGAACAACAATTATTGTGATTAATAAAAGACTACACACTCGGTATAATTCGCTGACTGAGATATCCTTGCTAGAGTCACTAAAAAAGCTTATTTAGTTACTCTAACCTTTACAAAGAGCATCCTAGGCTAAAGTGCCACTACGGACTAAATCTCTTCTCTTCAGAATCCTACCAAAGTTATGTTACTGAAATCACCTTGTCTCAGTTTACATTCCTGCGAAATATTTTGTCTCTACGTAACGCGAAAGCTAAAGTAATTTAATTTTTATTTTTGAGAACTGTGACGTCATGTTATGCCCCGACGGAGTGCCCGGCTCTCATCTGGCAACGTTGTTGCTCTTTGAGACTTCCGGGGGGCTCACTTTTTGCACTCTGGTAGCGGAGCCCCACGTGACATACCACCCGACCGCTCCGACCTTGGAGAAAACACAAAGGAGGAAGAAGACATTTCTCCCATGTTCCCCTCTTTCGATCAGCCTCACGTGACTTCTCCACCACATGACCCTCCCCGGACGCCGGCGTCGTTGCTAGGAGACGAGTGCCCTCTCCAGAACATGACATCATTGCAATTTGTTGGCTTATGATTACGTCACTCGCTCGTTGCGTCATCGAAACTTGTGGAGGCTCAGCAGATCTTCAAAAATCGACAGAAATGCACAGCGTTCGTAAACAGGATTGAAATTTCGCGCATAGAATCCTTGAGGCGCCTTCTTTTCATGGACAGTGACAACTTCAGTCCTACAATTGAGACCGCCCGCTCATCCGTGGAAGGCTCCTGCGATTGGCTACCAGCCTTTGCACGACGGCCCCGCTTCGGGATATACTGCCGGCTCTCTCCCTCTCCCAGTCCCTCCTTGGCCGCGCCTCACCACATTAGCGCGCGCGGAGCGATTCTTGCGTGGGGGCGGGGTCAAGTGTACGACTTATGTTGTCATTGACTATAAATAAAATAAACGCGGTTTTCCGAAGCCGGAGTGGCACTTTAAAAGGAAACACGTGTCCTGTTCCCGTTCCTTTTCTTTTCTTTTTCTTTTTTTTAAGTATTAAACATCAAGTTCGCTTGTCTTTTCAGCCACTGCCTCCCGCAATTCTCACGGGATTCCAAGGCAGCCATTCAACCACCCCTCAAATTTTGCGAGTAAAATCGAAATGGCCGCTATGTTCGCGAATATTTTGCGCTTATCGGCCACCAGTTTGGGTAATGAAATTTAAATCTGCACAGAAGCTGATTGTGATTGTTCGTCACAATGAAGGGCTGTCGCGTGCCCGATAAACAACTTCATGCTATTATGTTCGCAAACCGTGTGATATCTTGATTCTGCCGAAACGCTTCCATTGTTGTACCCTATTTTGGCTCCCCAGCTGAGCCTGCCAGCCGGACATGGACCGGCCCTGCCAGCCGGACATCAGCCAGACATGGCGATAAGAAGATCTCACAAAGAACGATAACGGATACTATAAAAACTGTGCAAAATGAAGACGTATCACAACTCTTCCAATTGACGGTAAGTGAGAATTGTTCATTTTTATTTTTGAGCAATGTGTAATACCAGCGGCGTCTTCCCTCATGAGAGCGTCGCCAAATTTTATGACCTATCGCACGCATAATGAAAGAGACGCGGAGAACAGAAGTACGGAAATGTAAAGGAAATTGGTCTCTGTTAGAGTCATATCTCGACTGGTGTTAGCGACTGTAAAGTGAATGGTAAACCGAAGGAAACTCTGTGCCTTTCTGAAAGGTTATAAGTTGGATGTTTCAGATACACAATAGCCCTGCTATATTTGAGTAATATTGATGTTTGGGCGTGCTGGTACGGCATGGGGGGGGGGGGGGTAGAAGAGTGGAAGCGCAAAAAACGACACGGACGACAGAGCAGAGACTATATCTATTGCTATCTGTTGAGCTTCTCTCTCTTTTTTTTTTGTGCAAAATTTTCATAATTCGAGACGCGGCAACCCTGAGCAGACCCTGAGGGCTCTGACCCTGTGGCGACTCGCGCGCCATCTATTGCGGACGTATGCAACAAAGCTAGCCGTTTGGCAGGCCGCAATGTGCGCTTCGTCGTCGTAGATACACGTTGGGTGTATATACGAGCTCTAGGATGCAAACCAGACATCCGTAGAACTCGCCTGGATGCGAAGTTTTGCACAGCAGCGATGCCAAGCGACTTTCACGGCTTTCATCGTTCTACTCACGTTGTAATGGCAGAGGAGCAAACTGCGCGGAGACACAGAGAAAGAATCATCGCGCAAACATTCTTACAGGTTACAACAGTTCAAACCGAGCTTCTCGAGCGTTGCTGTTATTCTTCAAAACAGGTCCAATAGTAATTAGTAGTAACCTGTCTGAAATGCGTTACGTAGTACTACTTCGAAAATCATCTGATGCCTGTGCGCCAATCCGGGTCGGGCTCCCACTGTTTTCCTCGGTGAACGTAGAAGGTCGCCACCGTTCAGTTACTAGAAGTGTTCAAAATTAATTAGTACGAAAAGTATGAAGAACTGTGAGGTGATGACTTCCGTGTTTCGTCCATCATAAAACCAGGTTCTACATCGTGGTATCTTGAAACATTGTCGTTGTATTTCACTTTACAGTCTCTAACAAAATGTCTACGTTACAGCGTGGCTGCTCCGCTAGAACAAAAAAAAAAAAAAACGTACAGCTTGTTGTTATGTCCACATCTCATTTATCTTGTACCTATACCACTTCGTGGCCGTCTTTTGACCTTTCATCGTCTGATGAATATACGTATAGTACATACATACTTAGTTTCACATAAGCATGTTTTCTGCATGATGCGGACTATGCATGTACTTCAACGGAGGACATTTAGCGGTAATCACAAAGCCGAGATTGTTTCGTATGCAAGTGACACAGACTATACGTACTATATTATAGGATTGATTGATTGATTGATTTGCAAAAGAAAAAATTGATAGGATAGGATATATTATAGGATCCCAGGGTGCAAGCATTCATTGTATGTTTTCTTCCGCTATAGTTTTTCCTTTTGAGACCTGTTGGCGGAAGAAGAGTAAAAATGCGTTTCGCTCTTCTCGTCGCGACTTTGGCTGCTGGTAAGTCATATTCTTCTAACGTCACGGCCACAGTCATCTCTGTAGGTAGGTAAGTAGGAGTGAGGCTCATTCAAACAGCTCTGTCGAGACGTGAACCTTTACTGACAACAACTTTCAAAAAACAGCGTTCCACCACAACTCGGTACACCTTGACTTTGACCTCTTCCCGCTAGCTGTTTGTGGCGCATAGTGGTCCGTCGAGGGGGCGCCAAAGCCAGTAGGAAATTTTCGAAAAATTTGTTTTAACTGATATAGACTTAAGTTTTGATGGCTACACATTTGGGTATTTTTACTGACGCGCGTTTTTAGAGGTCCACGAGTTATACCGAACGCGACCATTCCATCATCTTAATTGGTAAACGCACTGACGAGTTATGGGCGAACGTAAGTGTCTTTGGTTATCTCAAATTGCCACGCGCGTCACGCGGCACTAGCGCCATTCGGCTGCACGAGTCATATATTCTTAAGTAATGGCTTTTTTTGCTCTACACAACGATACCTAAACGCATCACGCATGCCACACAGTTACAGAGCTGCAAGCGCCACAAGGGTCACATGTTTCCGTTGCATGCGGTTTTAGCCAGGGTATCGAACCGAAACGTTTTTCGTTCCGGTTTTCGTTCCGGTTACATCATAAACGATCCGGTACCGGTTCTGCTCCGGAGCAAAAAATTAACGGTTCATACCGGTTTTTAACCGGTTCCGCTTCTGCTGGGAATATTCATCCCCACAAAAAAAATCAATGTTACAAAATGTAAACCCGTTCATTCCGCATACATTGTATTTAATATTAATAGACATAGCTGTGAAACTGATAGCTCCTGGTTCCTGTAGGTTACTGTCTGTTCAAATGGGCTTTCTCCTTTCTTGAAGCACATGCTACAAACGGACTTGTTTGTCGTGATGTCATACGTAAAGTACTTTCTTGCTGGATTGGAGCGATCGCGTCCCATCCGAATGTCTGTTGCTACTGTCTAGCCAGCAAGCACCACCGCACGAGTAGGACGCAAATCGAGGAACACCTTCACTCACAAACGCGCTCGACGGCTCCGTTTTATTTTCTTCGTGTCCTGTCCACAAAAGAGTTGCCACTTGCACGGGCTTGCCCTCGCGCATACGTAAATGCATTCAACTTAGCTGCTCTCCAACAAGGGACGCGTTGCGCGACATTACCGATAAAGAAGCCGTTATGCAGCCCCCTTGGGTCGCTGTTTAGTTGAGGAGAGTTTGCAGGATTCAAATTAAAACGAACACTACGGCACATTGCTAGAGAATCACATGTACCTCTAAGTCTGTGTGCGTGCGCGAACGATAAACCATTACAAAGGGAGCCTAAGGGTCATAGTATACCGACATACATTCCACCGTAACTGTAACCCTCGTATAGTATCCATGACATGACTTCAGAGCACACGACGTCTGTTTCCTTCGCCTATCCGTATTCCAAACCGGCGAACTTTTTTCTTGGACCGAAAACCGTTAAATATATTTTTCGGTTTCCCTCCTGAGCGAAAAAAACTTATACGGTTTCGATTCCGTTCCGGTTCGCACCAAAATAGCGGTTTTTTTTCGGTTTTCGGTTCCGGTTTTCGGTTCGCTCCGACACCTTGGTTTTAGCACGTGTACCCCTACTGAACGAAAAGAAAGACGTTTTACGTCAATAGTCTATAGTAAAATCGAATCAAAGTCTTATGTTGATAGCTTTTAGTACATTTAGTATACAGTGACATATCCATGCAGTCCTGGCGCATATAGCCTAAAAATAATATCTGTAATCAACTAGAAGATCCAGCTCAATAAACACAATCCTAGCAATTTTTCTAAAGCAGTAATTTTTTGGGCAGTAATGAAGTCTAGCTGATTCTGGAGGGAAAAAAAACAAGAACAACTTCATTTCAAGAACCACAGGAATCACGTCCCTTTTACCGGCAGGAACCTTGGCGATCGACGTGGACACTATCGCTCTACCAGGCTTCCACTACAGCGTGTTTGGACTTCCAACAAGAGAGGTGGAGTTCACCCGAGGAAAAGTAGAGGGTCTCAGCAAGTCCCTGAGGATTGCTCACAGTTGTCACGGTCGTGACAATTGCCACGTGTCTGTCAACGGGCTACGGTTCACCTACAAGGCTACAGCCACAAAGCCAGAGCAGGAGTTCGACGTCGTGGTGGATGTGCTACACAGCTTGCTCGAAGTGAACGGCGCAAGCAACATAGGTTCAGACACTCCTACCACGCTGAGTCTCTATGTAGTGGTTATGGATCAGGTTGCGTAGTAAAAACACCTGGAATCAACTTTTTCACTAGGTCTGTTAGTGATATTGAAGCATTCATCGAAACGAGGAAAAAGCAAAATCCGGATCACATAATTGCTGCATCCGTGAGGCAGCGATTCTTGCGATGCACAGTCTCTGTGACTTCAGTAGATTGCCTATCCAACAGCTTACACCAATATAATATAGCTTGCTTATAAGTGTCACTTTGCAGCGACGTGGCTGCTATGGAGCTATAGTTTCTGATATCCTTCTCTTTTTTAGATGGCAAGTACGAAGTTAAGGACGTTCGTGTGAAGACTCTGCAACAGTTTGTCAGGGAGCCAGTACAGTTCAGCTCCGACCGGACGCAGAGCGCTCTCTTTGACGAGAAGCTTAAGAAGAAATTGTTGGAGTTTCTGTGCGCGTTGACGAGAACCGAGGCATTCCAAGATGCCTTTTTGAATGTCGTCTAAGAGCCAACAAAACGTATGCCTGGAAAGAAAGAGCAGATCCACACTTCATTTACTTCATAAGCCCGAGGGCTTGTGACTTGACTCATGAATGATGCTATTACGATTTTTAACGACTTCTGCGAGGTTTTCTACGGGCATACAAGATTAATGTATGCAAATTATTTTGCAAATAAACGAGCGCTCGACGTAGTTTCTTCTTTGGCACTTTATTTTTCCACTACGTGTGGACATGATGACAATACTATTCCATGAAACTGCAGGCTTTCCCAACCATTTTAATCTGAGTGCCATCTAAAATAATCCAGGTGTCATCCAGTTTAATGCACGTGCCGTCCGAAGTAATCCATGGTGTTTTGAAGAACTTTACATGTAATTCACACATCCTTGTTCAATATATGGACTAGTGTTCGGAATCCTGAGCTGTTTCTACGTTCCCGGGATTTCGGGTAGTTTAGATGCGGATCCCGGGACGGGATCGGGACTTTTCTGAAAATGTCTCTACGAGCTTGGTTGGGTACGACCGTAACACATTCGCATCCACGTTGTTCCTTCTTATTCATGTGTTTTGCATTTTATTCCTCCACAGAACTGTTGTATTCTGGCTCGGAGTAGTCGAGTTGCCTACAAAGGCTGTCTCCATTTCTTTTCTTTTCATTTTCAAATCGAACTATTGATGAAAATTATAAAAAGTGGAAATAGGAACGTCCTTCTACAATATTTTGTGTGATACCGTAGGAATCTGAATACTACTTGATGGCTGTTCTAGTGTACGAGCTGTGTGGTGAGTTGGATAAGCAGCTAACGTGTTATAGTCACCTCACCTGTCGTGGATGACGCAGTTGGTTCGGCTTCGCATTGCAACAGATATTTTTTGCGGGTAGATGCCACGATATCCCAGCGTTCAAAATCCCAGATTTCAAAATCCGCAATACCAAAATAAAAAATTGCAAAATCAAAGCTCCTTTCCTCGAGGCTTGCAGCAGTGCGAAGACAATTGACAAAGTAATTAAAGTACTGAGTATAGAAAATACCGAAAAAAGTATTTTGGATAGAGTACAAAATACTGCTTCGAAAAAGTAACTACAGTAAGATGCTAAATACCAAAAAAGTTCACTGGAAATACCAAAAGTTCAAAGGATACCACTGGGCAACGTGCCACCTTCGCAGGTTTTCGATGTTCCTCGAAATCGTTTTAGCGAATGAAATAGACATTTTACCAGTGATGGGCAGTAACTACTTTGAAACTAGTTTAACTACAAACTAACTACTTTTTTAAAGCAGTAATTAAACTACAGCTCCAACTACTACGGAGTATTGTTTCAATTACTTTTGCAACTACATTTTCGGTACAAGGCATAAATGTTGGTGGGAGGTAGGTAAGATGTCTCACTAGTCATAGCTCTTCAACTAAGAACACCGATGCGGAGATAAACGTGCACTAGATTATGGCACAAGACAGTATACAGAGAGAGAGAGAGACCAGAAAAGGACCACAAACATTATCACCAGACCTCATGTGTTCAGGTGTATTAACACCTGTGGCACACACACGCTGTGCTGAACACCATGGAATATCAAGCACCTTGTATATTTAATTTGCTTACATCTGGCTTCAATGTTAAACTTTTTTTTTTTCATACTTACTCTCAGGTACATTTTCACTGGAGACCCCACACCCACACCAGATTTCGCGGACAGACAAAGGGGCTACAAAAGGTAACAAAATTTAAACAGAACAATACCATGTGAAATGGTGCTGGCTTATCGGATGTCGTGCGCTGCTATTGTTACGGAAGCACTATTTACATTCACACTTTTCCTTAAAACTTATGTGCCATCTTGGCATCGGTGAACTGTGGCGTTAGTGTATTTTGACTAGAAACCTATGCTGGGTAGACGTAAGGCTTACTGTAGACTAGAAACTGATGCCTTCTTGGCATAACAGTCAGTTATTTGACTAGGACCCTTTAGCTTTTGACGTTCCCAGATAGGATGCGATGAGGGCGGAACCTGCAGGCTGCAGTGAAGTTTTTGCTTCCTGCTCTCCCTCTCCTGGAAACCCTCCCACTTCATCGCCTTCGCCTTAACGTCGCCTACACTCCGTCACTCCTGCACAATATGGGCAGACGCGGCAACGCAAACTGCGATGCCTGCGGCGCCATCGCTTACGTAGCCCACCTCCTGCTAACGTGCCCGACGTTCTCGGTGCCCTGTGCCGCCCTCGCCCGACACCGCCTTGGGCCACCACACCCTCTCGCTCGCTACACTCCTCGGGCCTGTACCGCGCCCTGGGCAACGGGATGTTACCAAGGCACTCTACGAGTACGTCAAGGCCACCGAAATGATGACCACCCTCTGAGGCACAGGCGGCAACACTCACCGCCCGCAACACATCGTTGCCATCGCGGCTTGTCCCGCACCTGTTTTTTTTTTTTCCTTAAGGAGTAGCAAGCCGGCACTTGCCTGGCTGACAACTAGTTTTGTGTGAATAAACATATACCCCCCCCCGACGGTTACGCTTCGCAGGGCGGACGCGCTAGAGCAACATAAAACGAAGCGACGTTAGTTCAAGACAGTTGACTACAGGTCCCCGCGTGTGTTCTAGGCGACAAGGGCGGATCCAGGGAAGATCCTCGGGGGGGGGGGGGGGGGGCACTAAAAAAAGAGAGAAGACGGGGGGGGTCGCCATGTAAGACGGCGAGCTGCTGCGCTTCCATTTCACACCAGAACTTTATTTATGATCTACATGTTGCGAAGCTTAGCAAGCTGTAGGGGAACGCCACCGTGCGGCGTGTGCGGAAAACGGAGCGTGCTGCAGGAAAATCTGCCGGAATGGGGGGTAGAAGTATGTCTCGGGGGGGGGCGAGAGAGGGGGCCCTTCCGGTGAGGGTTGGTTGCCTGCACCGTCCCAAAATTGTTTTCTTCGCTTTGCTTTGCTCGCGCGTTGTAAGAAAGTAATATAATTGGGGCCAGCGTGCAGAACATGCTAGCAAACGACGAAGCCATTATTTTCATTCGCATGGATCTGGAAAACTGCAGTAAGCTTGTCGAATTTGTCGATTGCAATGAATTCCCAGACTGTAACTCGTCTATAGGGAATGACATCATTTTGGCCAAAGTCCGACACATTCTAGAATACTGCAGCCAGTACGTACGCGAGCGACGGGCCTTTAAATGTCAACTTGAAATGCTGGATCAGAGGCCATTCAACATCTGCAAAGTTCTCGGCCCATGGAGTAACCCTGGACATCCGTGCCGTGCACTTGGCGCTTTTCTTTCCTTTCTGAGGGCCACTGGCCTCCTTCACGAACTGTAGGGATTTCATTCCCTCGTCATCCTTTCATGTGAACCTTTTTGGAATGGGGTAGGGTCCTGCACTCAACGCAGGGAAACATCCCACATCATCATCATCATTCATTCATCTATGTTGTTGTTGTTGGCCCAAATATACATGCGGGCGGGCCGAGAGAAGCGATTTTGTTGCATCTCCCATAGGCACCCGCGTATAGAAAATTTGATAAACTTGAATTCGCCAAAACTCAGTCGATCGCATCAGGCCTTCAAAAATATGTCATTCCCTAGATAAACTCGAGGAGAACACCCCGGTACTTGTTTCGTGTAGAAATTTAGTGAGGTTTACGGTAACCCTGCGAACAAAAGTTCCCCATATACCTTCTTAAGAAGTGAGTCCGCCTTAAAGATAAGAAAAGTTCAGAGCAAGGTCCATGCACAACGAATAACGAATAATTTATTGGTTATCAACTGATGCCGTAATGTATTACCACAACTGGCAACAGAAGACCCGGTCGGTTCACACAACGACCCTCTTTTGTCAAGCCCTACACGTAGAAGAAAAAGGCAGAGAGAGACAGGTAAACTTTTTAAAATGTCAACAGGGTCTCTAAACGCCAGGCTATTCTGGACAGTTGTACAGTTGATTAATCCTAAAGACATCCTGTTCGCTGAGGCCAGGCTTGTCGAAGACCTCTGTGAGACGTCCCCCGGTTTTCTTCAGCATGGTAAAAACACGTTTGCTCCTCGCGAAGGCGTTCGAACCATACAGCATGACGGAATCGTAGTCGAAAGGCGACAGCAATCTGTTTTGGTGTGGCCGCAGCTTTTTGAACTGGTCGGTGTTTTCTGGAACAGAGCGGAAGGGATTCAGTCTGCATTACTACATTCAGCGTAAAAAATGAACTTGCAGTACAACTGACGCCTCAGAGAATCTCCTCTTTCTGTGTCTGTACTCCTCTTACGTTTTCTCCCTCCAGCGAAACTAACAACTCCACTTCACTCATAAAGCGATCTCTCTCTCTCTCTCTCTCGCTTGCTACATGTATTTTGCCGCATGTTCAAGTTCATCACCTGATGAAGTAGTGCGGGTTCGGGTAGTTCCGTAGCAAGCGCAAGCTTTCAGTACACCGGTCTGGCGACGGATCTCTGAAAGTGTTCCCCCTATATCATCATCCCCTCATCCGTCCCCAATGTACAATAGTGCAGTGTACCGCCACAGCGGCGGTGAATCGCGCACCTCATCATCATTCAATGTATGTGCGCGCGTGTGTAAGCTTTCAGTAATGCAATCAGCTTTTGTCTTTTCGCCTTTACTGACTATGCCTATACTAGAACTCGTTTCAGTGTGACAGTGATTCGACAACCAAAGAAAATGGCTCCATGGAGTATTGTATTTTATGGTGCGGTTTTCAAATTATTCATCACACGGAGACGTAAATCTGAAACCTCTGGCGACAGAAGAACGACACAGGACTCAGTCTTGAGGCGTGATTTCGACCTCGTGCTCGCTTTCGCGAGACTCAAGACAACAAGGGCGTTGTAAGATTGGACCGATGAGAGGCGTGCGCCCCCTTCTTTCGTGCATAGAGATCGGGTATAGGCGTCTGGTATCCCGTCTTATATAGAACATTTTTCATGATTTGTATGTTCACTTGTATTAATTTTACTCTTAACAGTTAACCTTTACTCATGCAGTAAACAAAACCTTGGAGAGTAGGATGCTAGCAATTGCTGGTCTAGATGTGAATAAAATAACATTTCCTTGAGTTTGACGGAAAAGAGAGACACAAGACAGGAGCTCCAGGCCCTGTGTACGTTGTCTCACGTCTTTTACCGTCCCCTTTTCCCACAAACGCAAAGAAATGTTGTACACTCTTAAAAATGAACTTCACCGCATAGCATGCTCCTAGCCAACCATTATCTCGAATGATATCGTTATCTGCCCTGATTTGTTGAAAACAGGGGGCGTACGCCTTTTCTGTGACAATTATGAACAGCATAAGTGTCACAGAAATGGCGGACGCCCCCCGTTTTCAACAAATCAGGACAGATAACGATATCATTCGAGATAATGGTTGGCTAGGAGAGTGCTATGCGGTGAAGTTCATTTTTAAGAGTGTACCTTTTATCAGAAAGAAAGCCTGTTTCTTCGCCATGAACATACTCACCAGTACCTTAACTTTTATCTGACATGAAACACTTCCTACATTTGGAGATATCTACATTACATATGTTATCACACAAAGCAGGGGCATAGCCAGAAAAAAAAAAAAAAACATTTTGGGAAGGGTTCTACGGGAACTTTACATGGGGGGCAGGATTTCAACCTCGTTCTTATCTCCGATATGCAATACCAAACGTACTTTTTCGGGGGGGAAGGGGGGATAGAACGCCTCCTCCCCTTCCTTTCTCCGCAGAGAGGAAGGTAAATCCACGTCACTTGGTTATCAGACTTACGGTCATCGACGTTGTCTAGAAATATGTCGATGTACTCATCCCTGTCCGAGCGGGAATGCTCATGGTAGAATCCGACTGAGTGCAGCAGTTCATGGACGATTGTGCCATGGAAGATGCAGCCGTCGCCAATAGAAACAGCCTGGGGCCCGGGATCTCTGTCGAGGCCAACACTGGAGTAGCAGCTGACGAGGAACAACATGACACGTGCGCCTTAGAATATCTTAAACTATACTTAAATTAGTAGATGGCAACATTTCCTTGAGTCTCGGGTGGAATTAGAGTCGGGGACAAACAGGTAGCAAGGAACGTGACTCTCAAACCAGCAATGAAGATTCAATCGACAGCCTCCGAACTGTACAGACACATGTTTCCCTATGTTTTGATTGTTTCCCTTTGTTCGACTGTACCACCCCTGCAATCTCCTGCAAGGATACCGTGTCACGGTCCGGTCAACTCTGCCTACATTAGTCATCTGCCTCCCTCTGTATCAACAAATATTCCATAGCCACTGTCCCCTCTCTGGCCGACATCATTGCTCCCACACTGGATCCCACCTTCTGTCTGTGTTTTCTTTGTATGTTTGAACGAAAATAAACCTTAATTGCTGGTTTGAGTCTCGTCCTGTCAACTTCTTTGTCTCCGTCTCAATAGTTTCGCCCCAGATACAAGGAAATGTTGCCAACTGCTAGCTTATAGAAGCTCACTTAATCCTATCACTATGCTCTACGTTATAGTAGAAAATACATGTAAATGTACAGCAATACGTAAACGAGTCCCCGCAAGGGAGAGCAATCTAGTTAATATCATTGTTGTATCAACGTTTTATTTTGCACAACAACAACAAATAAGTTAATGATAATGAATGGGGACATTCGCCACGTAAGGTGCGGCCCACTACTCCAAGGCACAACTATCTCTTCAGGAATAGATTAACAGATTCCAGCGAGTAACTTCGAAGCTGATGAGTGAATTATGAATTTCGATAGTGATTTACTTGCTTATTGTCGCCTACACATTTGTGCACTCTAAACAGAGAGATTTCTAACTAATAATATGTGCATCGTTTCTGGACCTATGTGGTACCCCTGTTGGGAACCTGCTTTCCCTATTTCTTTTAAGCTTTTGCATACTTGCAAAGAGGTGATTTGAACGTGTGACACTCTGGAATAAGTGTCACAGTTTCTCCCACGGTCTCGTTCTTATATATCAGCAGAATATGGTTTCATAGCGGTTGACGAGAGTGCTGTCTTTCAGGAAAGTGAAGAGGGCTTTCATTACTTCCGCTTATTGCTGTGTTGTTGCTGGTGAAAGGTCGAGAGTCATGCTTGTCAAGTGCGGTTGAAGTCATTCTCTGTCAGTCCCATAAATTGCACGTGGCGTTATTATGTCAAGTGGATCTTCCGGTGTTTTACAGGTGTTGTATAGCCGAGTTGCTGTGAACTTCATTCTGTAAGGTGTTGTTCGTGAGCAGAAGCTGGTCGCGGATACCTCGGGTGGTTGTCTGCAGTCGTCTTTCAGGCTCCTTAGGATTGGGATTCTTGGGATTGTGGCTGCCAAATCGGGATGAAGGTGGATTCCACATCGGTGCTCTAGGATATCTAGACTCTCGGCCCCCCACCCCCTCTCTCCGTCTCTCTGTCTGTCCCTCTCTCTCTCTCTCAAAATTGCTTCGTCCCCAGCCAAATCCAGCCCACCAACGCTCTGCCCTCAAAAGTTCTTTTGACATTTTTGGACACCATAGTACTTCGATCCTTATTGTGAAGGGACTCATTATTTCATTCCCCACATCACCACCAGCAATGAGGTAGAGTACTGCCCCTGGCGATGAAACTCCCCATTTATCATGTCGAAATAAAGTTGTTGTTTGCCAGTTGGTCTGAGGGATGCCTTCCACAGGTAAGCTTTTGCTTTGGCATTGGCCTGTGTGGCGCATTCAGCTGTGGCGCAGAGCTTTGTCTGCTTCGGGCCATCTGTAGCTGGTTCGTCTGCTTCATTCCTTGATGATGCACCGCTGAGGGTGGTGAGGATTTTGTATGCCAGGTGACTTGTATCACATCTTTAGATGATGACATGTAGGGATGACTTGGAATATGTGCTGATGAGCCACGCTTTCCGGTGAGATGTTTCGATGTGCCCTAACGTTGTGAAAATACTGTATAGTTCATCTGTCGTAGGTGAAGTGTCACGTGAGAGCATGTGCCCCTTTTGCATGGTTTCGGCTATGAAAGCACCTGCAGCTCTATCTTCTGCGTGCTGAAACCATTCTAAACGGTAAATCGCAACCCCACTCCTTCCTGCTGTCCTCTCTCCATCTGTCCAGATCCGTACGCCGCTCAAAGCCACAGTTGCTTCGCGGCGCTAACACGAAAGAAAAGAAAAAAAATAGGTAAATCGCAAGCAAAACAAGGACAGAGAACGAGGATCCAAACAAGACTAAGCGCAGTCTTCTCTGGTGCTTCGGTCTTCGTGCTTGTTTTGTTCGCGCCTTACCATTTAGTACGAACCAGTACCAACTATAGGCCAGTTTGTGGTGCTGCGGTTATCGCTGACCTTCATGGAAATTTGACCTGAAGGTTTGCTAGGGACATGGCTTTTAGCACGGACGCATCCGTTCATGGTTTCTTCAGGGAATTTTTACGCGTTCTGCCGGTGATGGTAGTATCAGAAATGAGCTTCGCCGCATGCCACGCCCTGTGCCTATCAGCATTCATATTAGCACCGCTCTGTCTCCTAATTTGCCAAGTACCACAGGCTCCTCTTGTTCTCGACAATCAGAGGACAGAGCCGGGTATCGTTCTGGTAGTGGGTCCAGGGAAACTCCAGACGTCATCCACGTATGGTTGGATGCTCTCTTTTTAGTGCTTGGGAGTGTACAGGGAGCTGTGTCCCGCATGATACAATCCGAACCACCCCTCGTTCTGAGGTCTTTCTCATTTCTGATTTGTTGAAACTGGAAGGCATGAGCCCCTTTGTGGTAACCTTGCCACAACAAAAGGCGCGTGCCTCGCTCTCGCCTCTAATCAGAAGTTATAACTGTATCGTTCGGCACAATGGTTTCTTGTAGATAAGTGCAGAAAGTTGGGTTAGTTGGTACGTACTACAAAAGGAATACGCGCATACAGACGGGACAAGGGAGAGGAGGCACACACATCAAGCGCTACTTACAACATTAAAGTCCAGCTGTAAGTAGCGCTTGGTGTTTGTGCCTCCTCTCCCTTGTCCCGTCTGTATGTGCGTATTCCTTCTTCTTGTAGAGCATGTTACACGGTGAAGTTCCGAAGCAGTCACTTACATAATAGGGAGTTTTAGTACATCGGAAGAGGTTCACGATATCGGTTCTGAAAACGTGAAGCTAATCATACACTTTCTTTCGAGTGAGTGACATCATTACTAAGCTTCGATTTTATAACTTCGATAACTTCGATAACTCCGATTATAACACGATAACTTCGTTTATCGTGTCGTTCTCCTCCAATGCACTAGAGCTCGCTTGTAAAGGAAGATGAGTCACCGCCTTTGCCTCGCGATCAACTACGAGATAAGCTAGGCTTCCTCGATGAGAAGTTTTCAGCCCTTATCCAGCAAGACCAGGTGATTCAGAACCTCATCACGGACGAGCTTGTGGAAAGTGAGTGCGAGGCCTCCGACCGCTATCTGGAATCGGTCATAGCGATCAGGTTTGAAGTCCGCGCTGCACTGGGCACTTTGACTTCGACGCAAGTGTCGCCCGCTACAGGTGATGCCCCATCATTGCCGACAGTCCAACGTCTCGCATCCCCTGCAGATGGTATTACCCCGCCGAAGATGAAGATCGACACCTTCAACGGAGACCTGTCTAAATGGCAGGGTTTCTGGAACAAATTCCGGGCAACAGTTCACGATAACCATCGTCTCACTGACGTCAACAAGTTGAAATATCTGGTCTCCCTCGTTACCGGACCAGCAGCTCGTGCCATTGAAGGCCTTACGATCCTCGACGGGAATTACGCGATTGCAGTTGAGATCCTTAAGAAGCGGTTTGGAAAGAACGGGCTTCTTGTGCCCGAACACGTGGGATCGCTCTCTGATCTCAAGCTGGTGGCGTCCATCAGCGATGTCAAAGGTTTGCGTGAGCTGCACGAGACGGTTACAGTCAGAGTAAGGAACCTGAAGAGCCTCGGAGTCACGCTGAGCCAGTACGCGATTGCCGTTCGTGAGGCTGTCCTGTGGAAGATCCCCAAGCAACTCGAATTGGAATACTATAAACAGAAGGATGAAGAGTGGACTGTTGACACGCTGACATCTCTTCTGGACTTCCTTGAGACTGAGATTGAGTGCCGCGAGCGAGTTCGACGTTCAGCGGAGGACGTTCCCCTTCCGAAACTCAGGGCACCCTTAACACCTTCTGCGTCGTCACTTACGGCCAATGCTACGGACTCTTCATGTATCTTATGCAAGTCCTCCCAGCATCTTCTGGAAAGCTGTGACGGAGGGCTGAGCCCAGATGAAATCAGAAATACCCTACGTCGCGAAGGTTGCTGTTTCCTCTGTGGAAAGAAGGGCCACCGTTCCAAGGACTGCCGTGTCTGCTGGAAGCTCCGATGTGGACGCTGTCCCAGGCGACATCTCACTCAGCTATGCCTGGGCTCGTCGAGGACTGAACAGCCCGCCGCCTCCAACTCCTCTTCTGCGCTTGCCTACACTACCTCCACCGAAAACGTTGTGACGTCCTTGTCGTCATCAACTATTTTTTCATCTCCACGCTCTGAGGTACTGCTGCAAACTGCTAAGGTGTGGCTCGAAGGAAGCAACGGTCGGAGGATCCTAGCCAGAATCCTTCTCGACGGCGGCAGCCAGCGTAGTTTCATCCGTCAAGAAGCATCGACGAAGATCGGGTGCAACATGATCCGAACCGAAAATTTGAGGGTCCATACTCTTGGCAACGTCCCTTCGCGCCGCAATAAGTACCGTTGCGTTCAAGTGCTTTTACGGAGCCAGTTCTCCTCCTCGAGTATCGTGATCGAAGCAGTGAAGTACAACGACATCTGCTCGGACAGTTTACCGTCCTTGAATTCGACAGCGACACAGCATGTGAAAAGCATGGGTCTCCAGCTTGCCGACTAGCCTTCAGCTCCTACCGAAATCTCCTGGCTACTTGGATCCGACTTTTACTGGAAAGCAGTCACTGGCGTAACAGTCCGGTTGTCCGAGTACCTGGTAGCAGCAGAGACTCTCTTCGGTTGGACAGTTCAAGGCGCAAGTCGAGACGCCTAAGGGCCTCTTGGCCTCTTATTACCTGCGAGCTTCTGAGCAGGCCTGGGAGCTTCAAAAGCTGCGGAGACGGCAGCATCCGCAGTCGAAACGTCGAGGTGATGCGGGTAGGCGTGCAACCCGAAGAGACTACGAGTATCGACTCTCAGCTACAAGCGTTCTGGGAACTAGAACATTTAGGCATTACTGACCCCTATCTATCTGACCTCGACACCGATTCCGTTCTGCAGGATTTTCGTGCGACCACAAAGCTGGTTGACGGTCGTTACGTTGTACGCCTACCTTGGAAATCGGAAAGGCAACCAGCCTTAGGAGACAATAAGGCGTTAGCGGTTCAACGACTTGAGGCTACTACAAGGAACCTACGACGAGACCCAGCACTGATGGAAGAGTATGATTCTACCATTCGGCAATACCTTAATCTCGATCACGCTGAGCGTGTTGCTGCGCCTGAGTCAGTGTCGGGACCTCTGTATCACGTGCCGCACCACGCAGTCATACGAAGGGTCCGCGAGACCGCGAGACAAAGGTCTGCATTGTATTTGATGCGTCGTCGAAGTCCCTGCTATGGTTGCATCTCCCTCAACGAGGCCTTACACGCTGGACCAAACCTGGACCCCGACGTCCTACAACTGTTGCTACAGTTTCGCACGTACGAAGTGGCTCTAACGGCGGATGTAGAGAAGGCATTCCTTCAAATTCAACTGGACCCATCCGACCGTGACTGTCTGCGATTCTTGTGGTATGCCGAGCCTCCTAAGACGGGTGATTCTTGGCCACCGGTTGAGACTTGGCGGATGACGCGGGTACCAGGGATTTCCCTACACCCCCTCAGGGGGGGGGGTGTACACCCTCCCTGCATTTTTGCAACACCGCCCCCCCCCCTGAAATTTCTCAGGTGACCCCCAACTCGGCCACCAGCACGTTCTAGCTGGTAGTGAGTCCGGCGCAGCGAATTACATCATGTACTGCCAAACTTGGGCTGTAGTACCACAGCCATGCAGATGATCGTAGCATACATTTCTCTAAAATCATGTGAAAGTGACTGTTCAATATGCATATATTGCGCGCATATACGAGCAAAAATGCGTGCGGGCACGCAAACTCAATGTGGATCATGAAGAACCATTTGCGCCCAACTCAATCAAGCGAGGTATTCTGCCTTTTTTTCGTCTAAGGTTTTCACTGTTGGTTGCTAGGTATTCATTGAGCTTCGTGAGACAAGGTGCTAGTCTTTTTTCTTTGTCGGTCGTGTCATTATGCCGTTCATAATGAATCTGTATTCTAATGTACTGTGTTCTAACATGTACAAATAAAACGGGAAAGCTGTGCAGATATGTCACCATTGTGCCACGATTCTTTCCGTGTCTAAGAAAAATTCCGTAGGCGGAACCTTCACCAAGCATACCCCCCCCCCCCATTGAAAGCTCGGCACCCCCCCCCCCCCCAGCAATTAATTTCTGGGGAAATCACTGGCGGGTACCCTTCCGAGCAAAATCGAGCCCCTTCCTCCTTGCAGCGACTACACGTCATCTAAAGTCAGCAGAGACATCGTACCCGCATACAGCTCCTTTGCTGTCAAACCAGTCCTTTGCTGTCTTTTATGTGGGCGATCTCGTTGTCGGCGTAGACACCGTCCAGGAGGCGCTTACTCTTTACCACTTCCGTCCTAAACCCTTTCCTCTGTTACGGATTACGCAGGACCACTGTACTACAAATGCTCGGAGCTGTCCGCTAGGAAGTGCTACATCCTAATTTTCACTTGTGCGGTGACTAGAGCAGTCCACCTGGAATTGTCTAAATCTATGTCGGCCGAAGATTTCCTGATGGCATTCAGAAGATTCCTGTCGCGAAGAGGTATCCCTGAGACGATGTATTCAGATAATTTTAGAACGTTCAAGCGAGTGCGGCGCGATCTCACCCTCGATAGGCTCTCACAGCATACTCAAGTAACCGGGTTCCTCACGGGGCGCCGCCTCTCATGGAAGTTCATCGTAGAACGAGCAGCCTGGTGGGGTGGGTTCTGGGAGCGTCTGATTCGAACCGTAAAGACGTGCCTGCGCAAGATTCTAGGCAGAAACACCCTTGAATACGAAGATCTCGCTACGATCCTCGCCGAAATCGAAGCTGTGACGAATTCTCGGCCACTAACATACGTCTCGGAAGACCCAAACGATTTTGCGGCCATCACTCCCTCCCACTTTCTTAGGCCACAGGCTCACCGCTCTCCCATCACGCGAGCCAAGAGCCAGGCTCTTGGATACCTCTTCGCGACAGCAACCTTCTGAATGCCATCAGGAAATCTTCGGCCGACATAGATTTAGTCAATTCCAGGTGGACTGCTCTAGTCACCAAACAAGTGAAAATTAGGATGTAGCACTTCCTAGCGGACCGCTCCGAGCATTTGTAGTACAGTGGTCTTGCGTAATCCGTACCGGTGACTGTAAAGGGCGGCGCCTGCGATAAACGGTCTCGTGGCAGAGGAGCAGTGGCTTCTGAGCAGGCCTGGGCTTTTCCCCGTCAACAGATACGGCATCCGCAGCGTCTTCTTCACCACTTGACGTCCCCGAATAATCCAATGCTCTTCGCGCAGTTCTGCCAAGGTTTCTTGAACTCCGGCATGAAGCAGTCTTGTGTGTGCCCGGGTAATCAGCATTGCCGTAATCGGGATCCGATGATGATCCGATAATGATCCGAAGGTATGACAATGGGGTGCTTCGCTGATTCATGGAGATCGCTGTACTGCAGTCGACCTGTCATGCGGAGGACGCCTTTCCCGTCATGAAACAGCGATACATTCTGAAGGGACTTGTGAGTGGTCAGATGAGGCCCAAAAGACCCACGCTGAGCCGTCAAAATCCAGTACTCTTCCGCCGCTGATATCTCCTTGGCTGTAAGGACACCAGTCTTCTTCTGGGAGGGGTGCGCACTGTTGTGCAGGAACCTCAAGGCCCAGGCGGTAACCCGCAGCAGCTTGTGAAGCGAACTGTACCTGTCCGCATTCATTATGGGAACCTTTACCGATGCGGGCGCGGAGTACAAGTCGCTGCCCTTAGCCTCGTTCCGCACCTCCTCAGATGTTTCTTGCGGAACCCGCCAATTTGGAGGCCAAGACTGCTGATCGATGAGCCATGACGGACCTTTCCACCAGAGTTTGCTCTCTATCAGGTGAAGACATGAAGTACCCCTTGTGAGCAGGTCTGCAGGATTGTCATGGCCCGGACAATGTTGCCACTGGTGAGGATCCGTAACGCCTTGTATTTCAGCCACTAGGTTCTGCACGAACGGTTTCCAGTCGCTTGGTGCTCCGTAAATCCAGTGCAGTGTTATCTCCGAGTCCGTCCACAGAATAGTCGCGGCATGAGTTATTGCTAACGCACTCTGAACGAACTTCAAAAGCCGAGTTTATACGCATGCGAGTGGATATACCGAAGCGTGCCTCGTTTTGGCGAAGACCAGAGTTGCTCCGCTGAAGACAGTTTCACTACCAAGGTTGGAACTGATGGGCGCAGTAATCGCTTCTCGGCTGACCACCTTTTCGCGCGGCGGAGTGTAAAGGAAGATGAGTCACCTCTGGCTTCGTGACCTCGCGCCCTGCATCCGCCACCGACTTTACCTTTTCGTTTGGCAATAAACCCGAACGGTTCCTTCGGTACGGACGTCTTGGCTTCACTTCTTGCCATATCGCTATTACCAGGGTGCCGAACCAAAACCCGGGATCCGACTGATGCCATTTTTTCTTCCCGTGTGGCACTGGTATAGACGAAACTTTTCTTAAAACCATGGTATCCGCCATCTTTCCCTCACTGGGTTGCCACCCGCTGGTTTTCATGGACAGCGCTATGCGTTGTGGACAGTTGTGAACGCGTACTACACTCCGCGCTCCACGTAGTCGAAAAATGCAGTTTACACCCACGACCCCTGCCAAACACGGCAGCATGGTTCGTAGCAGCCCAGAACGAAACAAAACCCACCTGTTTCCGAGGGTACGGAAACGTGGTTCGAGGGTAGGCTGGAAAGGCCTATAAGACTCAGTAAACTACAGAGACAACGTTCCTCGTAGCGCCCTTTATCAATTCATACAGCGCAAATAAGGGAACGAAAAAACCGACCAGGGAACGTTATTGCTGGATCTTTTTTTCCGAATGCCGGACCTCAGAAAGATAAACTTCTTTTCTAAAGTGATTATCGTTCAGTGCTCGAAGAAATGATTTGACATACCCATCTCCGTAGAAGAGACTAATGTAATCCACTTCGTGTGTGCGTCGCACAAAACGGATGCAGGTCCTGCTATGGATCTCGTTCATCGCCCTTCTGATGCTGGCTATGTGTCTCCCTGTTGAAATGTGTGTCATTGAATGTAACACTTTAAGATACACGCATATAGAGTGGTAGTGGGGTTCTTAAATTCATGTTTAAATGTTCATTACCATGGCTGCCAGTATGAGACCCTGCACTGCTAAAGCAGAGGTTCACCACATAACACTGGCCCAGCCAAGCACAATTTCGAATGACATCGTCCTCGTTGAAACTGGGATGGACCCGCTCACTTCGTGCGACTAGTGTAGACTACTATAATATTCATTGTACAGTACCTAGACTTGACTCTATGACGAAGGGTATCCTTCCACCGGGCCACTTGTGTACGTCTCTTGTAATGGCGTTTCTCTGAAAAGAAATAAGAGCAAACCCTAATATCTGAGTACTGTCTCCGCTTTCATAAGGGTGCTACTGATTACATTTGTTGACTGTATCAGTCAACACTTTAAAAAATGTAGTGCTAAAGCTCGATCCGAACCTGAAAATTTATATTAGTGGAAGACCAATTAACGTTGCAATTAACATTAGTAAAAATATTTTCAAGTTGCATAACTGTGTTTTGTTTACATGGGGAAACGCGGGGAATCTGTGGCTGGGTCGATATGTGAGCTCGTGGGGTCAGATGGCAACACGAGGTTCAATCATTTATTTCATTCATTTCCCACTAAGTACATAACATGACATAAGCGGGCCCGCCTGAGCTTGTGACACGAGGCCCGGCGTCAGCAGCGGTTACCTATGCCACGAAAATTGTCGTATATGAGAGAAAGTAAACAAAACTGACACGAGTAACATCAGAGCATCAGGAGCGAGTTAAATTAAATTAAATTAGAGCACCCGACATTGTCTTTCGACACAGGAAACAGCTCCACTAAAGTTACCTGAAATAGAGACTTCTTAAATGATCTTTCAACTCTCACGAGGATTGGGTGTCGAAAATTTCGTTGTGCACGCTGTTAAAAATAAGAGGAAAGTAATAAGAACGACAATAGTTGCCATAACGGTCGGGGTGGTGGCTTCCTAAGGATACGCCTGGTGGGACTATAGGATTTTTGTATAGCTGTGACCAGAAATACTTCAATACGACAGGTTGTACATTAAATAATCAGTTCTTTAATAAAATTATTTTCAAGTGTACATCTGTCTATGCTTCCTATATGCTGTCCAGGTTCGATGCATCGGATCCGGGCGTCACGCGCCTCATGAATTTAAAGACCCCTGGAGAAGCGTGGTTTTTGAGGCCAGGCCATAGTCATGATTTTGTTGTTGTTGTAGTGGTTTTTGAAGGGAAACTTTGGCGTTTCAAGCTGACACAAAATTATAAGTACGGTTAACCAGCAGACAGCCAGTTTATGTTCACGGCATAGTTTAACAGCTTCGCTTGTAAACCCAGCATAAGCTACACATGTTACAGGGAACACTTATTTGTAATTTGTTATCTAAAATGCGGTAAGACGGCTCTGTGCGCCGTTTTGTGGGAAATAATGCCCAATTCGTCAAGCAACAGTGATGCATGTTCCCCACTGATTTGCTGCTCCTGATGACCACGTAGCCAACTTGTTTCGTTTTAGACCCAGTGTTGTCGGCACGCAGTCTAGCTTTGCCGTCGTACTTGACGAGCAATGCTCGTTGGGTGATCACTTCGACACGCTGTTGCCGGTGACTTTCAATTTTAATATTTTTTTAATATTTGACGAGTTCATTTTTAATTTTTTGACGAGTAAACTGAGAGTACTTTCTGGCCTGATGATTAGATATGTCTGTGTACATGGTTTCTTACACGACATCAGCGCAGAGGGCAAAAAGGTACAAATGCGTGTTGCTTTGTCACTTGAGGCATGATGATACGAAACGCGACATGGACAAAGAACGACACACAGGCGCTGTTGCACCCTAACGATGTGAGCGTTTGTTCCGCCCTTGTCCAGTGGGTTACGGCGACGTTTTACTTCATACACGTATATCGAGCGACTGCAGTAGAGACGCGTAAGTTGAGCAACTCGGTGTACTTTCTAATAGTGTTTTGGTAAAATGCGTCGACCGCACCCGACCTGCTACCCGCACGACACCGAAAACCTAGACCCGCCACCCCCAACAACATGCGGGTACCGCGGGTGCCCGCAGGTCCTGCGGGCTGTGCAGAACTCTAATTCCAAGTCCATTTACCTCATGTGACTATATCGGCGTGTTGTGCGCAGTTCATGTGCGCTTTGTCAATTCTACCTTTTCCTGAAGGAAAGCACTCGAAAATTCGATGTGTAGCCACATTGATAAAATAGTGACGGCGAAATGGTTTCATTTTATTTATTTTTTGTTTATATACTACGATAATGCCACTCCTTACTCGAAGAAAGGGTCACACACGTCGTCGAAGACGTTTCGGCAACACGCTCGCGTGCGGTACCGCGTTATCGCGTCGGGAGTAAATTTTCGTTCGAAAAATATTCGAAACTTTTAATATCCGCGACATAAAGAATTCGCATTATGTTATAGTGTATACAGAAAATATCAATCCATTCGATTAAATTCCCTGACATCATGAAAGAGTGCTCGTCAAAGTGAGCGACCTAAAGCTTGCGTATTGTGAAATTACACATTCTACAACGCTGATCATAAATCGCAACACTTGTTCAAATTGTGATTAAACTCTTACCGCTGTGTGGTAGTCAACACTTCTCCTTAATGTGGATCGATAAATTTTAGCAATTAATCCACAATAAAATATCTTGTATAGTATGTGTGAGTATATGCACAACTTTTTAATCTATATCTTTAGAAAAATACAAGAAATAGCGTGCAGTTTTGATTTTGAAAATTTAAAGAAGAAAATTATCTTTAGTGTGGAATTTGCGTGTTACAACGTTATGAGCTAAAGACTTATAAAATTAAAGTATGGCCTTTCCATTTGTAGCGCCCAGTTGCCATGACACTAAAATAATGTGATAGGTTTTCTGTATGGTTACGGGAAATCTCGAGTATATTTTGTGAATTGGATCTACGCTTATGTGTGACCTGCGCTGATCTGGTTATTATAATTAATATAACATATCTTCCATTGTGTTTATGCATAACGCTCATCTTCATTGTACATTGGTTAAACACTTCTGATGGCTGTTGTGTGATCCGCTTCTCCCAAAACCTAATTGCCACTTGGAAATTATTTCATATACGTTTGTGTGCCGTGTGTTACGAAGACTACGTGATTAGAAACGTAGACTTGGCCTGTACGTCGTGCTCGTAAAATCTTTCGTTTGCATTGTGGCATCTGATAATAGATTCGCTTTTCGCGAAGGCTTCGTATTATCTCCCAGGCAGTGAACCCCAATGCGATTGTAAAAGTTGTCGCGAACGGCTCGCCGCAATCAGTTATCTTGCCTTATTTCCCGTTTTGCCATATCTTGGCCCCCACTGCAAGCCTTGGACGGCTCCTTTTTCCTACTCAAACAATGGACAACTGTGTTGACAAAAATATTTATTTATTTGTTCCGCACTTCAATCGCGTTGCTTGTCAAAGAGGCCTTTTCTTCTTTTACTAAGTCTGGGATAGTCCAACTGATTGAGAAATATACATGCACTGTGGAATTTAATTCATGAAATATGATAAGTTTTCACATGAGATTAGTGATCCTTTTTGTAATCATAGACTGATGTATCATGTCTCTAAATTTCAATGACCGATCCTTCTCCGGCAATTCTATCCATCGGGTGTTGACTTTGTACAGAGTGTAGTCGAGTAAAACCTATTTGGTGGTCAGGTCTCATTCCATATGAGAATTCTTACACAAATTGTGGAATATTCGTTTCCTTAGCGATCATTGTTCTCAGTCTAGCCATGCTAAATGTAAAGTGTTTTTCATTGTGATGCGAAGAATTCATTATAATGATGACAAAGATTACAAATATTGTTTCATTTATACACTTGTTTATTTCGATAAATTATTCAATTTCTATTTCAAACTCTGAAGTTTTCGTTTGTTGTCTTCATTGATGAATTCCGAAGACATTAAATAGTTTATTCTGATTATTGGGCGCTTGAATCCAGCGTTGATTAACGCAGGCGCTATGTTGTCGCCGTGTTTGTATTGCTTCAACAACTTGCACTTTGTCGCGATGAACTTGCACAGTCTCTTATTGATGCTTCCTTTCTTTGTATGAAGCTTCTTGAATGGCGTACAAGAGAGTATTAGATGAAAATCGTCCGGTGGTCCACCACAATTGATATGTTTGTTGAGTTTCAATAAATGATGATACATCAGACCTTGCACGACAATATTGAACTTCTGTTCATTCGACATCTTTGCAGAAACTGGTAGAATAAAATAATTGCATTGCCATGGTAGTGGAACATATCATGTGATAAGATTTTATGTACTTTCCATCTCAGATATGTGTAATTTCAACAAATCCATAATGAACCGTGCGATATAGACCGCTTGTATATGATAATTTGATCTGACTGCGTTCTTGATGTATGCAATGCCCGTTGCAGTGATTACAATTACATCTGGTCTAGTGTATTTCAATTCTTCGTTAGCAAATCTCAAAAACTCCGCCATCAATCCTAATGGCCCTTCCGACGTTGATGTGAAGATATTTTTATAAGTATTGTAGATTCGACATATAAATTCTTGCACCTTCAGTTCTGTAGTTTGTACCATATCTCCGAATACGACCATGTCTAGGACGTATTGAAATGCAGCGATAATGAAATCGTTTCGCGGCTCCTCCTTTTCGAAGCAGATTTTTATCACATCTTCCCATGACTTATGGTATTGAGTACAAAATCTGTCCATCCTTTCAATGTAGAACAATTGTCTCTTCTGTTTTCAAGTGCACGTCTACACTTGATTAAAAGCATATCTATGTTTATTTTATTGATTAAAATTTTATTATCTGGTTTAGAATGCCACAATCTCCACCTGTCGTGAGAATTATTGTTTTGATTTTGTTTCAAGTATTCACTCGTCTGATATTCTATGAGTTGTGAACTTACTGCCTGAAATAATTATTGTCTTGCATTTGTTTCAATTGTTCACTCGATTGACATAAGTAAGTATCACTAAGATGGGAATGCCTCATAACTCTGAGTTGCATTTCACATTTGATATTTCTGTGTGGTTCATTAGAAATTTCTGTTGCAAGATATTACAAAAAAAATGATGTAATTAAATTTGTTTCTCGTTTTTGATTGAGTATTGTTGCTACCATTTAATAATTTGGACTTTTTCTACATGTTCAATATCCCATCTCTACAAACTTAGCCGACTTGTCAACCACTTTGACGAAAGATTTCCGTTTCAGGGAAAGGAAGCGAAAAGATAGTGACCCCCGCGAGTGATATCGACGTCTATTTGCGCTGCACAATAAAATATATCGCCTTTGAACTCTCTTATCTGACCTCTAGAGCGTTCTGTTTGCTGGACGAAGGAATATAGCCCCCAACCCTTTGAGTGATAACGCATGCGCTGTGCTATGGTCACATAGATAGACACATAAAGTCTCCTGGCTTTGAGGAAAAGAGTGAAAACAGTGCATATTTTCTACGTCTTGGATACCTTCATCAAGGTTCGTAGTGTTTGTTAGAATGAAAATTGTATATTGGTCGATTTTATGATGGTTCAATGATAGATTATTTTCCTCTGTTGTTGTTTACGTATCGCCGCGTGTTCCTCTGTTCTTCAGCGTTAAGTCTGAGGTATTTCGCCTTTGATAGATTGATTAGCTATTATTTCTCTATGTGATGGATGGTGCGCAGGTTTGGCTCTCTATTAATTGTAGCTGTTGATTGTGTTGTTTCTCGTTATTTCCTTACGCCTATGCTGTTCACTTAATAATAAATTAAAAGTTGAGTAATATTGGAATATGAAACTGAGATTCCCTATTGCGCTCGAAATGTATGACAGATATTCACGCTATTGCAATGATGGTTCTCACGTATAGGAATTTTTCTAATACAATTTGTAATTTGATTGTCATCATATTGATTAAGAATATCTTCTTTGTAGTGGCATAGATTTTATTTCCTCTTGTCGTTCGTGTTCCGCGGTCTTCCATACATCTATCGGCACCCGTCTTCAACAAATCGGGGCAGATATCATCAGATCTCATTGTTGGCTAGGAGCGTGCTATGCGGTGAAGTTAATTTTTAATATGTCTATTTTCTGATGAGTTTGATTTTTTCTTCTGATTTTCTGAATGATAGATTATGATTAGGAATAACTTCTTTGTAGTGGTATAGATTTTATTTCCTCTTGTGTTCGTGTCGTTCCCTGTTCTGTTTGTTGGCTAGGATCGTGCTATGTGGTGAAGTTTTTAATATGTCTATTTTCTGATGAGTTTGATTTTTTCTTCTGATTTTCTGAATGATAGATTATGATTAGGAATATCTTCTTTGTAGTGGTATAGATTTTATTTCCTCTTGTGTTCGTGTCGTTCCTTGTTCTGTTTGTTGGCTAGGATCGTGCTATGTGGTGAAGTGGAATATCTTCTTTGTATTGGTATAGATTTTATTTCCCCTTATGTTCGTGTCGTTCTTTGTTCTGTTTATTGGCTAGGAGTGTGCTATGTGGTGAAGTGGAATATCTTCTTTGTATTGGTATAGATTTTATTTCCTCTTGTGTTCGTGTCGTTCTTTGTTCTGTTTGTTGGCTAGGAGCGTGCTATGTGGTGAAGTGGAATATCTTCTTTGTATTGGTATAGATTTTATTTCCTCTTGTGTTCGTGTCGTTCTTTGTTCTGTTTGTTGGGTAGAAGCGTGCTATGTGGTGAAGTTCATTTTTAACATGTCTATTTTCTGATGAGTTTGATTTTTTCTTCTGATTTACTGAATGATAGATTACTATGTTGTTTTGATTATGAATATCTTCTTTGTATTGGTATAGATTTTGTTTCCTCTTGTGTTCGTGTTGTTCTTTGTTCTGTTTATTGGCTAGTAGTGTGCTATGTGGTGAAGTGGAATATCTTCTTTGTATTGGTATAGATTTTATTTCCTCTTGTGTTCGTGTCGTTCTTTGTTCTGTTTGTTGGCTAGGAGCGTGCTATGTGGTGAAGTGGAATATCTTCTTTGTATTGGTATAGATTTTATTTCCTCTTGTGTTCGTGTCGTTCTTTGTTCTGTTTGTTGGCTAGGAGCGTCGTATGTGGTGAAGCGGAAAATCTTCTTTGTATTGGTATAGATTTTATTTCGTCTTGTGTTCGTGTCCCATAGTCTTCCATGGTCTCTGCTGTTCACAGTTAATTACATACAACTATCATAACTTCCCGCTATTGCAAAGATGGTTCTCACGTATAGACTTTTTATAATACAACTTATAATTTTGTTTATAATCATATTGATTAAGAATATCTTCTTTGATTAAATGTTGTGATCGTTTTGATATGGTGTAGCTATTATTTCTCTACATGTCGGTTAGGTTCTATATTAATGTTATGTGTTGATTCGAATTATTGTCTGCGCTATAAGAAATTAAATTTGTGTCATATTGGAATATTAAACTTAGCTATTGTGCCCGAAATTACTTACACCTATCAGATTCTAACATCTCAGGCTTTTTATAATCGTATTGATTAAGAATATCTTCTTTGATTAAATGTATTATCACTTCCGATTAATTGAAAACTTCCACTAATAAAAATATTGTGTTTGATTTGTGATACCTATTCAATGCTAATGTATCATACCTGTAATAAGTATTGTTACGTGTATTGTGTTCCTTCTATTTCAGATTTTTGGCTAAGTTTTTCCCATTCACGCAGAGTCATAACATAATTCCTAATGATTTTAATAAATATATTTTCACTTGTACTTTTGTGTATGGCTATCCTTTGCATGTAAACAGCCTACTGCACACCTGTTGTAGCTGGAAAAAAATTGCGATTGAAATCGGCACAGATTGAAAAATGATGAAAGAAGTCGGCCCAGGCTGAAAAATTTGAGCGGGTAATCTCGCACGCAGCCCTCCGGCCGCGCTCCGCCCATCGGTAAGAGCCTCCACTCGAGCGCCGCCCGCCGGTCGCTGGAAAAAATACGCGAAAAAAGTCGGCGTGACGGTGGCGCTGCCCTGGTGGGGGTGCCGGCGTTTCGCTATGCCGACGGCTCGGCAAGGCCCATTACTACTAACGTTACGCTCCACGCACATTAGGGAATTTAGTTTACGATAACAGTTCCGAAAACGTGATAAGCCAATCGCCTTCTTTCTTTGAAGCGTGTGACGTCACGTTGCTAAGCATCGATTTGATAACTTCACTTATCGTATGGTTTTCGTGGAGTTCCTTCCGGTGCACTCATACTCGCCATTAGAGAGTTTTAGTTAGGGATGTGCCAATCGAATCCTCGAATCCTAGGCAGGGATTCGAGCGATTCGAGATTCGGGAATCCGAATCCCAGTGCCCAAAATGGCGAATCGAATCTTTCGACTCCACCAACCACGTTTGTTTGTTTCTTTTTCAAATTGCTGCTTCCGGAGTCCGCCGAAAGCCTCATTGACCGACGGGTACGTGTTTTCTTCTTTGCTTATTTGCATTGGTCGAGACTGAAAGCGTTCAGGCAGGAACAGTTACATTACAAGCTTAAAAGTAACATGGTTTTGTTTTTGACTGTTGCTTAATTTTACGGAAATAATTCAGACTCGAGAACTTGTGTATGTATTTCTTGTAGACGTGGAAGAAGTTACGTTACATGACGTTTAAGAAGAACTATACGAGTATTTTCTCCTGAAACTGCGCTATTATTTAATTTGTTTTTCATTAAAGAAATGTATCATATTCTGCTTCAAAACACTTTTCAGTACAAGTGTCTTCTTTTTCTGTTTTTTAAAACTCTTTTTAAAGAAAGGATTCGAAAGATTCGAGATTCGTAAGATTCGTGGATTCGCAGAACCTTCCTTGGATTCGGATCCGGATTCGGATTCGTAAAATTCTGGATTCGTTCCATGTCTAGTTTTAGTACATCGCGTACGCGAAGGCGATAACGTACGTAACAGATAGCGTTGGTGGTTCTGCGCACTGCGCGAAGCTCTCTTTCTCTTATGCACTCCTAAAAATGAACTTCACCGCATAGCACGCTCTAGCCAACCATTATCTGGTGGTAGCGTACGATGTACTAAAACTCACTATTATCTACCTCAGCGGCTCCGATACGAAGCTTGCCCTAGGTCTCATACGAAGCAGCCAAATACAAAGTGGTTGCTTGAACTCGAGGAAATCGATGTAAACACTCCAGAGGGTAGATCTCCACCTGACATATCGAATACCCTCTACAGAACGTTTAATCACCAGTTCCGGCTCAACGGTTCGCTTCTACATCCCCGTCTACATATTTGTCTTTTTTTTTCGCCAAACCAATCTGAGTTGCCTATCACGAGGCTTTTGTTTAGTGTTTGCCGTCGCAGTGGAAACAGACAACGTCACTGTATAAACAGGACGGCGCCGTGAATTAGTAGTGTGTACACCTTTCCGTCGTAGCAGTTTGCACACATGAGAAGTGCCACAAAAGACCCCCCCCCCCCCCCCCCGCGCTTCAGATAATGATGATATCACTCAGTCTCACTGTAGACGCTCGGTTGACGTTGCACGGCTGTGCGTTGATTCCGAGAACACTTGCCAAGAGGATAGGGGTGTCCCTTACCCCTTGAGAATAGAAACGGATTGAGTAAAATAGCGGCTAACTTTTCTCTAAGCCGAGCTGAAAACACCACTGTTCTTCGGATTACAAACAGTATATGTTCGGTCTTTGTGTGCGTTTTGTGTACTATGTCAAGCATGCTTCTGTGTTATTTTCTTCAAGTACTTACATCTGTGACATTCCCGGGCAGTACTATGTCTCCTTCGAAACGCCTCGGACTTTCCATAGGCCTGCTCGCTGTAATGAAAAGAAAAGGGGAACAGTATGGTGGTTGAAAGAAAATTGGTTGGGTGATCATGTCAGGACCAGCGCAGTAGTAGTGTTTTCTTTCTTTTTTATGTCAGCGCCGCGGTGCAACGGTGGCTATGAACGAAAGCTACAGACGTGAACAGATGGAGAGTGGGCAGCAGGAAGGGGTGGGGAGCATTAGTCTGCTTCCTGGGCCTTCGGAGGGAACTGTGCCGACATTCGTTTGGAAAGTCTGCCGGAAAACACAGAGGGACCTCCTATACAGCACAGCAGGTGGCAGGATTCGAGCCAGAGTTGTGCCTAACTCGTTACAAGTAACTCGTTACTTAGTAACGGTTACTTTTTTTGGTAACGAAGTAACGATTCAGTTACTTTTTAAAAAAATGGTAATAGTAACAGAATCAGTTACAAAACTTGGTAACTCGTTCCTTTTCTTCAGCGCGGAGGAGCAGTTACTTTTTTTGGTAACGAAGTAACGATTCAGTTACTTTTTAAAAAATGGTAATAGTAACAGAATCAGTTACAAAACTTGGTAACTCGTTACTGGCGTTACTCGTTCCTTTTCTTCAGCTCGGGGGAGCGCATTTCGGCCCTCCGTGTGGCGCAATGCGTTCAGATTTGACCTGCGTGACCCACGACCACGTGACTCAAAGTAGAGCCCTGCACCATCCGTGGATGGAAGCGGATATCCGCAAGATAATTGCGGATTCGGATGAAAATTTAGCACTTTCTGCGGTGTGCGGATCGGATGCGGATGGCTCGAGGTCGGATGCGGATCGGATGCGAAGGCAGCGGATCGGATGCTGATATACTGCGTACTGTAATTTTTCCACCAGCAATTTATTTGTATTGCACGCTGACAGCGAGCGCATACGCATGCTCGGGTTCACCTTTGACCATGGACGACCAAGACGGGAGAGGATGCATTCTGGCGTCTGGGAACCACCCGAGCACCGGCGACGTAGCGTTCCACGCGTTCCAGAAGTGTCTCCATATCGCGTTTGTTGAAAGGTTTACCTCTGCTTGTCGTCGTGAGTCCTTCCGTGACAGCATGGAGGCATCCGAAACTATACCAACATGCTTCCGGCGGTCTTTACGCGTCCTTCGAAGCGTGCGGATTTTGCGGTACGGATGCGGACGTTGCGTTTTGCTCAGCGGATAGGATGCGGATATAAACGGTTGTGTATGCTGCGGATGCGGATCGGATGCGGTAACGTGTGCGCGGATGCGGGTCGGATGCGGATGCCAAAAATATCATCCGCGCACGGCTCTAACTCAAAGTATTATTGCAGTCCCTCGCTGTTGTTGGATCTCTTGTTTCCGTAATCTCTGACCAACACTCCTTCCCAAGAATGGGCACCAATTGTGCTATGGCTACAAAAAACACGTTTCGACTTCTAGCCTTTTCTTGTCTTTGCTAAGGTTCTGAACGCCCTAAATTATGACGCAGCCCCTCGTCTGTTTTTGGGAACCGTTGGTGATCGGTGGCGCGAAAACAGGTGCCTTTTCTTGTGTTTTCATAATATCCGACCAGCCCCACTTCGACAGCAGATGTCTTCACCCCAAAGAGAACGAAGATCACTGATGTAAATTTCGAGTGTCAGCTTCTTGTGAAGTGACGCATGTTTGTTGGCTCCTTGACCTATGTGGCGGTAACGTAAAAGTAACTCGTTACCTCTGAGTAACGAGAACTCTTTACTTTTGTATGTTGGTAACGAGTAACGTATTTAGTTACTTTTTCTGAAGTAACGGTTAACGGTATTTAGTTCCTTTTTTTTTTTTTTTTTTTTGTAACGGGCACAAGTCTGATTCGAACCCACCGCCACCCACTAGTATAGTGCCTACAATAATCAGTGTATACGGCAGCAGTAGTTGCTTCATGTCCTAGTGATGATGCCTGTCAAGATGTCGCTTTCTATACGTGCATAGATTACTAATGCTAATGGGTAGTCCGCGAATAATCTGTTCACAGTGAACAAACAACAAGCGAGAACTGCGTGAATCCGTTCACACCTGCTTGAAATATTCGTTCATCGGTTCACGCATTCAATAAGGTATATTTAAACCCCTAACAAACCAAACCAAGACCCATTGTACCTGCTTTGTGATTTCGCCCTGCGTTAGCTGTATACACGCGCGGCTCCTGTGACGGTCTCCGCTAGACAGTCGAACGCATATGAGAGCCACCGCGACCACATTTATAGGCAAACTGTCGCCACACCAAGGATATATCGCTCAACGGGTATCCGAACATGTGGGAAACTCATATGTTGTGAGTAACAAAAAAACAACTTTAAAAAGTTTGAACGCTTCTGTAGCGTCCCGTGGACCGTCTTTCTCTGTTCGGAGTTGCTATACTCCTTTCTGTCCCGTCTACGCTTACCATGAGACTGCGAAGCACTGCAGCACGAACATGCCAGGCGCTAACTCAGAAATGGCATTCCGTCACAAGACTCAGAGACTCTCAAAGACTCAGACTCTCCGAGACCTGCAGACGGCCGCTCACCCCACGGCCGCTCAGTCTCCAAAGGGCGCTCCCTGATCGAGCTTTCTCACAGTGTCGTTTTCTCCGATTTTCAAACAGGGAATTCTCGCATCGTTCTCAACATCTGTCTTCTGCTCTTGCCATGCATTACATCAAATTGCAAAGAAACTACTCCACCAACATGAGACAATTGATGTTCTGAGGCTGGAACACATAGAAAGGACAAATACATACACTCTAAATCGTTTTACACCTTAAAGGGTGTAAACCAAAATGTTCATGGCGCACACCTTTTAAGGTGTATTTTAACACCCTCATGGCAATTGGGGTGTAAAGGGTGTAACGCCGAATAAACTGTTGGGTTTGTGGCAATATGCTGGTAACTGTGTTTTCACAATTACCAGCATATTGCGTTGAGGTCATATACATTGAGGTCCATATATGTATGCACATCAAGGTAACAAAATATGTGTGTAAACATGCACAGCCGACATACAGACAATCATGTATGGCGTGGCAGCTGTGCATGGCAATGAAGCATGGCAGCTGTATATAGCTTTTCGTGAAACTGTAGACCTTCTCATGAGCAGGCACCTGCCCCATATGCATGTTCATTACTTAGAACGCTGCATTTATTCCCTGCATATTTCTTCAAGGCTTTGATGTGTTGTACCCAAAGATATCTAACCCCTGTAAAATGCATTACGTTGTTCATTATCCGCGACTCATCAAGATGTTTGGTCCTTTCCTATCTGTATGGTTGTACGTGTTTCGAAGGGAAACACCAGCATTTTAAATGTTGCTAGAAAAAATCAACATTTTAAGAACATAACCCTTTCATTAGCCAGAAGACATCAATTTTATCAAATGTATGTGTGGTCGCAGCCCTTCATGAGAAATGCCACATCTACTAATGGTTCCAAGGAGATACTACTTCAACATGCCCCAGAAGCAATTCAGAGTTACATTCATGACCGTGATATTCACGCAGAATCTATAGTCTACGTGAAAAGTGCAGTTGATAATGATAACACATTTGCTATTGGCTTGCCAAAGAATCTTCCGAGGAAGACGTACCCGTGTTCATTGAGATTGCAGGCATACATGTTATTAACTCTGATAAAATTTTTCTCATACAAACATTAACTACAGTTGAGTATGATGAGCACTATCATGTATTTGTTCTGTCTTGCAATGAGGAGCAACGTGTTTTAAGAAATTTAAGCACTATGTCAACAGATCTTCTAAATCTGCATGCATTACCAGATGGTAGACGTGTTGTAAATCCAGGGCATGCACTTTTGTAATGTAACTTCCTGCTCCCTGTTGTTGTATATATTTACTTTTGTTCATGTGAACGAAAACAAACGTACTCCCTTTCTACACCCAGGCGACACACTATCACCATATATTTCACCTGAGGGTGTAGTACACCATTGTTACACCCTCAGGAACTTCCAAAACAAAGTTGTAGGGTGTGAAAGGGGTGTGATCGTTGTTAATACACCTATTTTACACCTTTAAAGGTGTGAAACGATTTAGAGTGTACAAGACCTCAAGTGCCTAAGAAATGAATGATGAAAGAAGGAAGTCACTGACTCCTATATAGATGGCTAACCTTTTCAGTAACTTCCTTCTTTCATCTTTACTTCACCAATTCGCGTCGTATTTTCGGAGACAAGCGGACTGGACGGATGCCACAGTCTCGTCTACCTATAGGCGGGTGCCTATTTCGATACATCTGGTTTAGACGAAAAGTAAGTTACACTGGATCACGTAAGACTACAACCAATGCAATGCGACGGAGATGCCCCCCCCCCCCCCCCCGCCGTCTCCTACTCCATCTCATTGACCTCTCTCCACCAGTTCACATCATAGCCACCCAGAGCCACAGTTGCTTCGCGGCGCTAACACGAAATAATAAACAAACGGATATGTTTGTCTACAATACGACGATGCAAAGATGTTAGCGGAGGGCTCACCTTTCAAGGAGTTCTTGGATAGGGCCGGCCTGGCTACAACGAGCCCGGTCGAAAAGCAGAGTAAACAGAGAGCCACGTGGAGTTCCATAATGGGCGTATGATTCACAGCGTCTTGTGTATGATGATACTGTGTCTTTGTTTTAGCACCGTACCCTGCCTTCCAAAACCCACAATCACGAAGAGCCTGTTCGTGAGCAGGTCCTTGGAAGTCCGCGTTTCTATTTGTGTGGTGGTCCGCGGATGTGATTCAAGAGCGTCGTTATCGTTCCGGTACTCATATCTGCGTTATTGTTTGCACAGCCTATGCGGCGACGTGTGTTCCCCCTTTGAAGTGAAGTGACTCATTCATAGTACCATAGCGCCCTCGTGTATGTTATGCAACGGAGATATGTGCTTCCAGTTAAATCGGCGCTGAATGATACCTGGAAGTTGTTGCCTCACTATACTTCAAGGTGTCCCTACGACGTCACTGTGTCAAGAGGGGCTTCATCAGGCGGTACTTCGGTGTTGAGGCAGAGCGCCATATATAGACCTCTACCCGAGAAACGTCATCATGACGTTGGTAGACAAACTGAAACCGAAACAAATCAGAGGAGGAGGGCTGGGATTCACGAATGGACACTTGTGCTCTGCCCCCTATTGAAAGAAAAGTAGGACCGAAGGTCGCGTCAGTTTCAGAGAACCATGGTAATCCCCTAAAGACCGTGGCTTTCAGGCGCGACCTTGTTCGCCTATGCCTTCGAGCGTAGTTCAACTCCACCAAATTGGTGGCGCTGTCGAACACTATGACGTCATTTGTTTACAAACAGGGAAAGGTCTATAGACCCTTTTCAAAAATGAGCGTTACCTGTTGCACTTTCGTCGAACTGAGCTGCGCCGGCCATGTTGCGGGAGAAGCCGATGCAGCAGCAGACTGCAGACTAAATCAACCTATGAGCTGTTGTGAATTTATCTTTCCTTTTCTCTTCGTTGAAATGTGCAAATTAATTCTGTAAAAAAGTACACTTTTGAAGCTTTCTTTTCAAGCGTTTATTTGTTTTGTACTTGACAATTAGAAAATATAGGCAATAGTGTTTGAAAATCAAAATGTGTCAGCTTAGGCTACACAACAAAATCGACCCACATGTCCCTGAAATTGCCATTTGCCCGATAGCTTGGTTGTTGTTCTCGTCATTTCTGTTTAGTGATACAGCGATAAAACTTGGGCGGGTTGGTAGAACACCACAAAAAGTTAAAAACCCCAGTCTTGGGGGGTCAGGGTTGTGGACGGTGATGGGAAATAGTTAACTACATGTAGCTAAACAACTAGTGAAACTACTGCATAGTAGTTAAACAATTGTTAGAAGTTATCTCTGGGAATGTAATTATAACGTTAAACTACATTTTTCTGTAGTTAACTACAGAAAAATGTATTTTAAATGAAGGGTTGCACTTGCTGTTTCTCGGCACGCTCTACAGATTTCTAATTTACACCTCGGGTCGTCACTAAAAAAGCTTGAAAACGTAATCACACGTAAAACATAATCAACGTAATCATACGTAAAAAAAACTTTATCATATGAGGCAATATAAATGCCCGAATAATTAAGCAAAAAGCGATTAAAACACAGGGCATCGAATACTCCAGGAGTTCTGCTTGATGTAGAGCGCATCATGCTGTTTAAACGTTCGGTGTACTTTAGGCTGGACAGCGGACACCCTGTAAAGCGCACAAGACGCCGAGGTAGTTAAAAATGTAGTTAAACAGCGTCGGCAGTAGTTACAAAGTAGTTTTAACTATTGATGCTATGATGTAGTTACACTAGTAGTTAAACTACAAAAAGTAGTTGCTGCCCTGTAGTAAAGATGAGCTTCTGTGAAGCAACTATGCCACAGCAGACCAAAGGCACACACGCCATCACGAACACTGTATCTGAGCCAAACAGATCAGCGACACGTAGGGGTAATTTCTTTTTTCATCCTTTTTCTTACCTTCATAGCACGATGCCTTGATGTACATACCTTGCCTGTATATAATAATGTTTCTTTGTTTGTTTGTAAGGAAAAACGAACGAACGAACGAATTAACTCACTGTTCATATTGTAAAGCATCACAAATATGCTCCTGTCAAAATCTGAATTCTCCGAAATGTGAACACGCATGCTGCGAGCCAACTACTATATTCACTCCCCTTGTCTACAAATTGCTCAATGTAAAAGTTGTAACTTGTGAAATTTCGCTGTGACAAGCCAAACCACGTCATGCCTTCTTCCGAAAGTTTTGGCAACTTAGATAGATCGGTCACCCATCCAGCCACGAGGAACGTTTCCACCATGGAGGTAAGAAACTAAGGAGAGGGCTATAAGATCGGAGGGCCGTGGGACCCCTCTAGCGGTCGCTCCTGGCAATACCACGCCCATCTAGTTGCCCGGTCACGTGATCCCCACATGTTTCGGCGTTATGGCGGTCTGCTCGGAGGATTGGAAGTTTAGCAAACCTCATCTTCAGCAAACGTCTTACCTTCAAGGAGTCCATTCGCACAATACTTTGAAGGTTATGGGTTGTTTCAACATTTGCCGCGTGATAAATCACAACAAAAGTTGAGCAAAACAGAAGAGAAGCCAGGCAATGTCACGATGACGTACGTACGTCTTCTAGCGATTTGTGATCCATTGCTTCCACACTGAGATGATCTATCTTGTGTTTCAACGGGTGTGATAACTTCTAAGATGTTATGAAAGCGGAAACAAGTTATTCGGCCGCAGCTCGTCTCTGTATTCAGGTAAGATACGCCGCGGACATGGAGGACGCCATGTTTTATGACGTCTTGCCGTGACGTTTATGGGTCACGTGTGTGGGCAACTAACCACAATGCCATGCGCGGGTCACAGCACGCTCGCTTGCATTGGGAGAGGCGCTTTGGGCATCTCCTTAGTTTCTTACCTCCATGGTTTCCACAGACATGATGAAAAAAAAAAAACAGGCACGTATATCATGCGGCGAACATTAAATCGCGTACACCGTTCTTGCCGCTCGTAGGCGCGTGTGTGTGTCTGATGCGCTCCGTCTCCCGCAACATGGCGGCCGCAGCTGCCCACGGCCGCTAGGTGGCAGTATTTCGAAACAGGTCTATAGGGCTGTTGCGCTAAAGTTTGGGGAAGGCGACTGGAGCGCCACTCTGACCCCTACCGTCGGAATGCTACGACACGCGGCCGCTCTCGCCCCGTACGCATAACTTATAGCAACGGGTAGGACGCGTCAAAGAGTGCGCCGTTTTTTTTTTTTTGTTTTTTTTTTTTTTTTCCGAAATCGAATTCTACTCGAATGGAATCGAACTCCACTAAAAATCGCAAACTGCTGTTGTGTCGTAGCAGCAAGAAGATGGCTACGGCAAAAACTTGCCCACCCAAGAAAAGTCCCCGGAAAAGATGTCCCCGACTGGCAGCGCAATTCCGGCTGCCGGCGATATGCAAGCGGCTGTATTATCTTTTGTACTCCAGAACTAGCTAATTCTTAAAATATGAAGCCCTGAAATAATTATTCCTGACTTCTGCCGCCGTTTACCGTTTTCAGTCATAGACTTTCATTGCGGCTATGTAATATCCAGGTATAATTATTGCTGTAGACAAATATCGGCATTAGTTCTAATGAAATAGAACACGAAAACTTTGACAATGAAAAAAAATGGAACACGAAGGGACAGACACAAACACGAGGTCTCAAGAAGAACTTTGGCCAGATATACTTTTCGTTTTCCTGTATTTGCTTTGCAGTTTTCTGCTTTTTATATTGAAAGTTGACTGTGCAGCCGATGCTTTGGATAATTATCGCTGTGTGACAGTAAGATCTCGAGTCTAGGGACGACGAAAACAGACACACACGACAGAGTTTGGAAGCATCTGTATGTGCCTGTTTTTGTCGTCCCTAGTCTCCTGGTCTTACTGTCATGAATTACGCTCACCAGCTCACTTGTTTTTATCAATTCTTTCACTGGGTCGTCGTCACCAGAAACTCCATATATACATATACAAGGAAAAAATATAGCCGGAGCACTTTGGAGCTCTTACAAACATATACGTATGCAATATATAGCCTCGTGTATATGCGCACAACCTTTGTTTCCGTACCCATATTTAAGAAAAAAGTTAGACGTCTGTTTGAACGAGGCTGACATATGATAGCTGATTCCAAATCTAAATAGTCGAGAAGTTTGCTGACGCTCCATGGCTGTGCCCGAAAACGCTTCGAAATCATCGGTACTGCGTTGCCCAATGGGTGTTTATTCTGTGTTCATGGTAGCGTCGTGAACATTCCGCACGCGGAGAACATAACCAGAGGTCCCAGGAAAGAGCAACTATTTGGGTGTTGAACCACAAAACGGTTCGTTTCTTTTAGATGTCCGGTTAATATTGTTCAACTATCTGCAGTTATAACGGCGAGCGTTTTGTTAAGTCTCCATAGAATTCGCTGAGCACCCTGCGAATTAATCTTTGCCACGTTCTTGTTAAGCCTGATTTTTCTCAGAATGAAATTTATACTTTGGCACCCCCCGTGCACCAGAGAAGCACACTAAACACCCTAACAAACAGCGTCATTCGCGATATACACACGTTCTGCATATGTACATCGTGCCGCGCATTGTACACATGTTTCAGCGACTTTTTTAGAAAGAATTTGTCGATCCTTTTGACTTTTTTCTATTCGGAAAACACATGACAAACGATAATGGCACACCAAGTTAGCCAGCGTAGACTGAGTGTCGTCTGCTAGGGAGCGGCCGTGTGTTGAAAAGGCCGCCACAAGCGGCGCTGACACACAAGGTTTGCTGCGCCACCTGGCCCAGCGCAACAGGCCTATTGGACGGGCTGCTGGTGCACGATACTCAATATTATTCTGTCTTGAGTTGAGTTCTTTTTTTTTTTTTTAGTAAAACGAGCAAGGCGTGGTTAACACAGAGCACGTAATTTAATATAAACGAGCATACTAATTCAGGTAATAATGCGTTTACAGCCAACAAGACAACGTATTCTACGAATTACACATGTGCCAAATGTGCACTCTTAAAACAGAACTTCACCGCATAGCACACTCCTAGCCACCCATCATCCCGAATGACATCGTTCTGCCCCTGGTTTGTCGAAAACTGGGGGAGTTAGCCCTTTTATGGCAATTATGCAGTTATCTTAATTGTCACAAAGAGGCTCACGCTAGACGCTTTTCACAAATGTGCCCGTTCTTTCGAGTTGTCGTTATCCGATAACATGGCCATGGCTTCGGCCCGTGATTCACCACGTGCTCTCGCGCCTGTGAAAGCCGATTTGGCGCGCGAACTTGAAATATAACGCGAACGATTGCCATGTGAACGTTGAAGATAACAGTAGCATTCACTATACACTGTTAAAACAGATGGTGCTGGTGAAAGGGCTCGCCGTTGTCGGCCTCACATGGGTGGGCAACGTCACGACTGACGCCCTGGGGGAACGTGCGTCCTCGGCCGACTTCTAAGGGATCTGTGCCGACATATGTCTGAAAGCGTCTGAGGAAAACCCAGGGAAAACTGAACAGAACTTCACTACATAGCACGCTCCTAGCCAACCATCGTACCGAATGATATCATTCTCTATCATGATTTGTTCAAAAGCTGCGTCTATCTGGGAGGAGATAATCTGTCCCAGATAGGCGCCTCCTCCCCTTTTCAACAAATCAATGCACAGAATGATATCATTCAGAATGATGGTTGGCTACACTCTTAAAAATGAACTTCACCACATAGCACGCTCCTAGCCAATCACCATCCCGAATGACAACGTTCTCGTCCCTGATTTGTTGAAAACAGGAGGAGGAGCCTATTTTGTGCCGTGCATAATGGCACAAAATAGGCTCCTCCTCTCGTTTTCAACAAATCTAGCGCGAGAACGTTGTCATTCGGGGTGATGGTTGGCTAGGAGCGTGCTATGCGGTGAAGTTCATTTTTAAGAGTGTAGGAGCGTGCTATGTATTGAAGTTCTGTTCGAACAGTGTAGGAAGACAAACGTAGCGTAGTGGTGTACCATCATGGCACTAGGGTTATTATTGTTGTTGTTGTTTTATTTTATTTTAGCATTCTATGCAATGGTTGGCCTTCACCGTATTATGTGGTGATGTTCTAAAGCCCCCCCCCCCAGACCTCTTTCTCCTTCTTTTTTTTTTTTTTTTCTGTCGGCGAACGATGTCTTGTACAGTACAGTCCCGTTTGCGCAAGTTTCCTCGCGCTCTGTGCGCATAGCTTCACCGCATCACGAACTCAGAGCGAAGTGTAATTCAGAATGATACACTCTTAGAAATGAACTTCACCACATAGCACGCTCCTACATCCAGCCATCATCCCGAATGACAACGTTCTCGCCCCTGTGTTTTGTTGAAAACGGGAGGCGGAGCGTATTCTGTGCCGTGCATAATGGCTCCGCCTCCCGTTTTCAACGAATTAGGGTCGAGAACGTTGTTCATCGGGATGGTGGATGGCTAGGAGCGTGCTATGTGGTGAAGTTCATTTTTAAGAGTGTAGATATCGTTAATTTCCTGGTTTGTTGAGAATCGCAAGTGTACGCCTTTTTGTATCAATGTCGATAAATGATGATTGAAACAAACAGGCGTAAAATCTCCAATTATTATTCCGGACACCGCTAATCTCTATACATTGGCTAAGCGACGAGCAGACGAAGGACGTTATAGCTAGTCGATTCGTATCAACCAGCCCAGCTTCTTCTGCTGCTAATCTGTCATTGCCTTCAGCAGAGTGTCATACTTGACTGCTCCGGAAAATGTCAGCACAGTTCCCTGCGAAGTCGGTCCAAGACGCACGATCCTACCCTCCGTGCTGGTCGCGAGGTTCCCCGCCTGAGCGTGGCCGACTACGACAAACAGTTCCATCATCACCACTAACACCACCCCCAGAAAATAAAGTCCAAAGAAACCGCTTCGATACTTAATCCTTCCGTGTAGAAAATAGTGCCACAACATCGTACTTTGCACAGATGTTGCCTCCGTATGAGCACCTCTTTAGTGCATGTCATAGGGTTGAAAGAGGACCCCCCCCCCCCCCCCAATGACGGGGCGCTATCATTAACAGAACGGCCTTTTCTTTTCTTTTTCAGTGGGCCGGAACCAGAAGATGCTGTGCCATATCGAAAGAGGTTCGGCGAAAACGCACTTCGCAGTCAGTCAAGGAGCGGATCAGATGGCAGTCCTCTTTCGTACGGATCCTTTGCGTTCAAGAAGTTAATAAAAGCATCGATTGTTTATTAAAATCGGCTTCAATAATTGTTCGATTGTTGCGATACATGAATGGTCCCAGGGTTGACGAGGACTTGCCACAACGTCTGCAAAGAAGCAAACTGAGTGACAAATATGAACCAGAAAAATGAGAAAACAACAAAGCGTAAACATTGAAATGAAATGCGCAGCGAATGTGTTACGGAAGCGCCTCAGCCGCCGATATTTCGAACAAAATAAGTAATAAACCTCTTTGAAAGTGTAGCATGTCCCTGGTGTTGTCCTTGTTCCTATTTCGCTGCATCGACGGATTTCGAACAAAGACTGAACATTCTTACTCTCCGTATACCGTCCCCATCATTGGTATGTAGATGGGTTCACATAATCCCCTCCACACTCTAACAAAGCAGCCATTCACTCCCGCCGTAAAAACCCGTACGGACCTTTCTTCCCTCCGGGCTGTTGACCCACAATTCGCATGAACCTTTAAACACGTCACACCTAACCCTTTAAATACCATGCCAATGATGAGGACGGTGCCCAGAAGAAGAACAGTCTCTGTTCGAAATATCGGCGGCTTCTGTCCTGAGGCAACTCCCTTCCTCCATCATTGGTATGGTATTTAAAGGATTAGGGATGTCGTATTAAAGGATCATGGGTACTGTAAGTCAACCTGTTGATCTATAATACGTTCTGCGGCTCTTTCGTGGATGTTTCGCCGGATTTACCTTAATAAATTTTTTCACGTCCCAAAGAAAGAGGCAGAGCCGCTACACCTACACGTCGTCCCGACAGAGCAACAACGCGTCTGCCAGCTATTGCTCCGTAAATTGGTCCATACAAAAAGAAATGGCAAATTCTTCATCCCTCTGAAACACATATGCTATATATTATTAGGCATGATTCCCGTCTAGCTATAGCCCTAAGTGTTGGCTGCACATTAGACTGCGTGTTGACTCCATCACCGTAACTGTTCAGCGATGGACGAATGTACCACGCGTTGCAATCCAGCGGAAAAATAGGAACGGAACGATGTTTCCCAGTCGGTGCTAGCGATATTTTAAAAACATAAACATTTGATCAAATGTCTATATTTTACTCGTCGGCGTTAAATGCGAGGTGTCTTTTTAAAAAATGGTTACAGATTCTTTTTTGTAATATAGCGACGAGAACAGTGCATGCCGTTCTTGCAGGTGAGTTCTACGGTCTGGCGGACAATGTTTTGGAGGAAGTATGTAACTACCTCAAGTTCATAAATGAACCGCTATGACTATTACTTCACAACGTAACCCAACATTCTGATACTTTTGTACATTTACAAGCTGTGAGTACCGTTTGAGTTCAGTTGTTATCAACCAATGTATAATTATAATCTTTACCACACATCTAGCTTTATTATTATTTATTTATTTATTTATTTATTTATTTTACAATACTGTTAGTCCTTGTCAGGACTGTTACAGGGGGGATGGGTATGCTGCGGGTCAGAGCAAACAAATAACCTAACTATAAGCAACCGCAACAAAAGAAATATCGCAGAACCACAAAATCATACTCGAGATAATGTGTCAAGGGCACTAGGTAACACACTGGAAAAGTTGTTTACATCGTCGACACAGGCGACCGACTGGGGTAAGCGTTCCACAAGTCGATAGAATCAGGGGTAAAAAGAATACTTGAAGACATCTATGTGTGAGGTGTGCGGCTTGATGTTCTTGTCGTGATTGATTCGCTTGCTGTGGCTAATTTTCTTCTTTCATCTTGGTCTTGGAGTGACGAAAACATATGTTTCCATTTTTAAACCAAGTTGATACCACCATGCAATTTATCTCAAGGACTGAGCGGCACCTATTCAATAAAATTATCCACTAAGGATGTAAATACCTTTTTTCAGGAAGTCCAGCTGTGTTGGGACGAAAAACGACAACGAATCACGCGCCTGTCTGTTCTGCTTCTTGCACCCTCTCTGACGCTCGGGCAGCGTTCACACCTTGGACATTATTTTCAGGCGAGTACTTTCGGGAATGTAGGAATTATTCCTTATGGGTGTATTAGCCGCGTTTGTCCCAAAACGTGTCTCGTTGTTCAACTGACTTCTAGCGCACTTGATGGTCCTTCACAAGACCTGCCTTTTGATTCGGTGTTGCCGAACGGGCCGAACTCGTCGTTATTTTGATGCTGCCACCAAAAGGTCGAGAATTTAAAGGTGCGCTAAAGTGCAAAAAAATTATCCTCGCGGTATGAAAGATGTCGTTAACTCGAAACCAGAACAAAAGGAACTGGACTAATCGGTTGCCCCGTTCGTAATTTGAGTGAAAGAAACCACTTTCCCTCTCCGTCTCCTTCTCAAGGAGGCCGACGATGCCGATCGGGCTCTCATTGGTCTCCGCAAACGATCTGTCCAATCATCACGGGAGGTTGATCGTTTGAGGAGATCAATCCGAGGCGCCTCCACATCGTCGGGCTTCTTGAGAAGCAGAGCGAAAGTGGTTTATGTCGCTTATAAATCACGAACGACGCAACCGATTAGTCCCCCGTCCCTTTTGTTTTGGTTTCAAGGTAACGACATCCTTCATGCGAGGAGAAACTTTTTCACCAATTTAAGTGAACGTGACCATTGTCATTAGAGACACTAACTACCGAAATTTTAGCTCGAATGAGACTACCGTTTCGAGTGTCGCGCATGCGCTTTAAGAGTGGTAGGACGCGCGATTTCGCTGAAACCACCACACGCTCCGAGTCTTTCGTTTTATTCCGAAGCTGCAACTGATTGGCATTGCGAAGCAACATGATGGCTGTTTGCATCGGCTGTACTACCTGTATCAGCTGAGTTACAGTGCATGTTACAGTGCATGTTACAGTGGGATTGCCAGACGTTGACTAAACCCAGGGACGAAGGACACTGTTTCGAACAATGTGTATCGTCTGCTGGAAGTATATTCGATGTAACGAGGTCTTGAGCAGTGCATTTCATACGGTTCAACGCCCAATCTTGCCGTGCTGCTTGGCATTTGGTACAAGTACCCAATACGAGTTCGTCCCATTTTCAGCATTTTCAGCCAGTATTGGGTGCACATGGGCAATATGGGGCCCATATTGCCAAGTTTGAGCCAATCATAGGGGAAGTCCTGGCAAAACAGGTCCCGTATTAGACCCGTATCGTCAATGCTCAGCCAATATGGGCCCAATATGTATACCATACTGCCCAGTCGCATCCAATATTATTTGTTCGACGGCAATATGTAGATAATATTTCAAATTTTCATCCAATGTTATTTGGTCGACGGCTATGTATGTAGACCATGTTGCCCACTTTCATTCCGTATTTGTTCTGCGGTTATATGTACATCATATTGCCCATCATCTAATATTTGGTCGACGGATATATGTAAACAATATTAGCAGTTTTCAACGAATATTCGTTGGTCGACGGATATATCTAAACAATATTAGCAGCCTTCAGCTAATACGTATTCGTTCGTCAGACGGCAATACGTAGACCATATTACCGGTTTTCATCCAACATTCGTTGCTCGATGGCTATATGTAGACCATATTGCCCACTTTCATCCAATATAATTTGTTCTATGGCAGTATGTAGACCATATTGCCAGTTTTCAGCCAATATTCGTTGGTCGACGGATATATGTAAACAATATTAGCAGTTTTCAGCTAATACGTATTCGTTGGTCGACGGCAATACGTAGACCATATTACCGGTTTTCATCCAATATTCGTTGCTCGGTGGCTATATGTAGACCATATTGCCAGTGTTTAGCCAATATTCGTTGGTCGGTGGCTATACGTAGATCATATTGCCCATTTGCATCTAATATTTTGTCGACGGCAGTATGTAGACCTTATTGCCCATTTACATGCAATATTCGTTGGTCTGTGACTATATGTAGACAATATTGCCACTTTCATCCAGTATTATTTGTTCTATGGCAAAATGTAGACCATATTGCCCTGTTGCATCCAATACTATTGGGTGGACGGTAGTATGTAGACCATATTACCAGTTTTCAGCCAAATATTCGATGGTTGGTGGCAATATGTAGACCAGAGCAGTGGACCGAGAGACACGGAACCAGGACGGACGACAAATTCTCAGACTGAGCCCCCCCCCCCCCCCACACACACACACATCTTCTTTCTATGTGTACCCATTTTCATCCAATATTGTTCGGTCGTCGGCAATATGTCGACCATATTTCCAACTTTCATGGAATATTGTTTGGCCGACCGCTATATGTAAACAATATTGCCATGTTTTCGGCCAACATTATTTTGCCCACAGATATATGTAGACCACATTGCCCACTTTGACCCAAAGTTGTCTGGTCACCGACTGTATTCGGACCGCATTGCCCGCTTCCATCAGATATTGTTTTCTCCTCGGATATATGTATACCACGTTGCCCATATTCAGCCAATGTCCCCTGTTTCATGGCCGTATGGGGCCATATTTCCAGTGACCAGCGAATATTGACCGGTTGATGACAACCTTGGACCAACATTCCCATGCAGCAACGGTTATTTGAAGAATAACGGTAAACGTGGTCCTATATAGGACAGGTAGTTCTACTGTCCCGACAATAATGGACCTGTATAGTGTGCTGCCTGGGTGCAATCCAATTTACTAAGGCCCGGGTTTTCCGCGGAATCCTAAATTAATCGCGAAATCCTTCGTTTTGCACGGAATTTCATGGAATCTCTTAGTTTGTGGGGCGTGAGGCTCCTTCGAGTTCTCGAATTCGGATCAAATATCAATCACTCGAAGTATTTAGCTTGCGAATCGAATACCCAATATTCGGATTTCCGAATATCCGGCTAGTATTCGCAGAATATATGAACGGCACCTCCCGAAAGTGGGCTTCACCTGAAGCTTACCTGCATGACGTGGGGCCTGCTTTACGAAACTGCCCATGCTGCAGGACCAACGCAGACAGATTGTAGTTTACCTTAAGGTAACGTTGGCCAAAGTTTATTGTGCATACTCCACCTGAGGAAGGGACGGCATCCAGCCCATGTGCAGTATAGCGGTGGCAGTGGGGTATTTTGATTTGATGTTTTGGAGTTTGCCTTGTACTTAAATAATGCCTACAGCCCAGAAACAAAAAGGATGTCCTACGGTAAAGATGTAACTTCCACGTGGCATGTATTGTAAGCTCCTTCCTATAATCTTCCTATAAAAATCCTATAAACTCTGTAGATGCGGAAAGATCTTTCAGCAGGTATAAAATAATTACAGGCGACAGATGGCATTATTTGTCAGAGGAGAACACAAGATAGGGTGGTGCACGATTCCCCCGATTTAAAGTCCCCCGTCCCGATTCCCCCGGCACGAAGCAACCGGCTCACCTCCACCGCCCCCCATTCACCCGTCGGATTTCCCCCGCCGTAGTGCAGTGACCCGCAACGGTTACAACAGAAGAATGGCTCAGGAGATAACACAATTTTTAATGCGTTAGCGCTAGGAGTGTTAAAAATTGAAAAAGCTATATGTATGTGTGTGTGTCCTTGTATGAGATGGTCTCCGATGGATACCTCGGCCTCACCGAGACAGAGGTATAAGTGGACATGCAAAGGGGAGATAATAATAATAATAATAATAATAATAATAATAATAATAATAATAATAATAATAATAATAATAATAATAATAATAATAATAATAATAATAATAATAATAATAATAATGTTTTATTGGTGCCCAAGAACGGTCATGACGACCCTGTAAAGCCGAGAGCAAATGTAAATGGAGGCAATTAAAAGTAAGAGGTAAGAGTAATTGAAGGTAATTAGAGGTAATTAAAGCAAGAAAGTTGAGTTTAAAGGTAATGAATGTAAGATATATGTAATTAAGAGAAATATTAAATGTAATTAAAGGTAATTAACGTCAGTTAAATCGAAATTGAGAGTAATTCAAGCAAGTAAACGTAATTAAAGGTAAGGAAATGAAATTCAAGATTACCTCAGGTAATTAAAGGGTAATTATACAGGGCAACTGAAAGTAATTGAGGGTAATTAAAGGTTAATTAAATGGAGTGTCGAACCGGAAGTCAAGTATAGACCGGAGGTGGACAACCGGAAGTGGAGAAACGGAAGTCGGGTTTAGACTGGAAGTAGACAACCGGAAGTCAAGTGTGGACCGGAAAAGGCGCTTAATGCTAACACATTTCTCTCGCATTTACCGCTAAATCGCCACTGAATTTTATTCATCTCTTATTTTTCAACGGCGAGGCTAAAGCGTGTCATGTCTATATGCCGCAAAAATGCTGAATTTTTTTGTGGAATTCAATTTCGGCGTTAGTGCCTGTTTTGATATAAACGCCTGTAACTAGCTCTATTCCTACTATTCGGCAGCAAAAACAGATAGGGCTTGTGGAAGGCGTCGCTCTACGATACCTGCCCGCGCGTTTTCGAACTCATTTATTGCTTGAAGGGGCGCTTTTGACAAAATTGCTGATAAATAACAAGCTTGGGGTTTGATTGGAGGTCATTAGCTGGTTAGTATCAATATAGCGCCATTAGATGGAACGGGTCACTTGGCGTTAAAAGCAACGTGTTTGAGTATTTCTAGTTCTATGTATACAGATGTCATGTAACGACTCATTTATGTTGCTTCCGGTAGCCCTGAGACCGTAGTTGCAGGGCTGATTTTTGTCTTCCATGTGTCATCAAGATCCACTCCTTTCTCTGCTTTCCACACTGGAGTTGGGCTCTACGTAGAGCATGAAAAACTGGGCTGTAATTTGTGATGCCTACAACTCCTTTGTAGTGCCTTAAAAGAGTTTTTTTTTTTTTGCCTTTTATAGGCGCCTGAAACCAACATTTTTTCATGCCTAAATATGCAGGCTCTAGTCATCACAGTAGCTGTGCCTTCATATGATTGGTGGTTTGGCCAGGTATTTCTAGGAAGAGTGTTCATGAAATGCTGAGTATCGCCAAAAACGGCCCGTATAGATGACCATTGATGAGATCACTTGATTAGATACCGACGGCTCAAACACTAAATGCGTCACTGTCGACGCCTATCAAAGTCTTTGTTTCGTTTCTGAAACGCAAACTGCGCGAAAAGTGTCACGGGGGAATTGGAACAGGGGGAATTGACACACGGGGGAGTTGGGACGGGGGAATCGTGCTACACCCACAAGATATCATGTATGTAATGCTGAGCCACAACAGTGCTTTCAATCTGTAATTTCTTAAAACATATTTCTTATTCCCGCATTACCCAAGAAAATAAATCGTTTCCCATTTCAAGCAGCCGCTGACTGCTTGCCGCGGAAAATCGCGGAATTTACAAGTCGGTGCCGCAGAATTTTAAATTTCCCGCAGCTGAAAACCAGGTGTCTTGCCAGTGAACAAGGAAACCTATCCGAGGTTACAATACCACTGTACATGTGCAAGTGAAACTGTGCGACACGGCAGCTTAGCAGTGGAGTCCAGAGCGCACTGTCCAGGACTTGACCTGTGTTCGTTGACCTCAACTCTTTTGTTGAGGGCAGCGTGGTTATTTCCTCCAGGTTCGAAGAAAATTGTGAACGTGTGTTTGGTATTTCCCATTATGGAAGCACGTAGGCGTGTCCAAAGGCTTCTTGTCGGGCGCTAGGCGGACCAGTAACAACGAATAAAAGTAAGAAATATAGTCTGCGAAGAAGGGATGGGGCACTAAAAAAGTATCGGTATCCGTAACGATACGGGGATCGCGTTACCGTAAATTTGTAACGGAAATCATTTTCCCGATACCGATCGCATCGCGATCCGCACTCCGATACCGAAAAAAGTATCGATTGCTGTATAGCGGTGTTACGTACAATAAGGGTGGAGCAGTCACCTTTTAGGAGGTAATAGTTATCGCATATGTTGTGCCTAAAACGTTGCAAAGTTCTACCTGCTACCTCACTCTCTGCCATGAATGATAGGGATACCGCTTCAGCGCTTCAGATGCGGGGAGCGACGGGGGCGTACGCTTTTTTGTAGCAATTTGGGTATATGATAATTGCTTTTGCCACCCTGTTACACCCTTTATCAGACGCCATGCTGACCTATAGGTGGTAACAATAGAAGTTACCACCTTTTCACACCCTTTTTTCTTAGAGTGTAGAACACTGGATGCAATGTGCTATAATGATGATGGTCACATTATTTTCATGTCAGTATGTATCAGGGGTTACACGCTACTTATAAACGTTCTGCTTGAAATGTTTTTTCCTACTGTTGCGTATATATATATATTCTGCCTGCAGATGCCACGTCCATGAAAACAGCCCAACATCATGCTTTGTGACACTAGGCAAAGTATCCTCGCGTATGCGGGCATTTTCAGTGTAAGCATTTGTTATCGCTCTTTTGTGTCGAGCCTTGTTTGAATGGTGATGAATAGGAAGTTTTATCGTCAGGGGCGATACTCTGCCCCGTTGCTATACAGAGTTCATGCAAGTGTACGTATCTCACACTGTATTATCATACTGTATGTGACGCGGAAGTATCACAAAAGTAATTTCTTTGCCTTCTTCTATAGCTCCATACAGGGTGTTTCAAAAAACGTGTCATTCGGACTTTATAAAAAAACGGGGCGACGGAAAAATACGGGGTAAAGGCATTTATGTGTGTGGCAATTAAATTTGCCACCTTGCAAAAATATTTTTATTTGATTTTAATTAAAAGAAATTGAATTTCTTTAATGGAACTCTAAAATTTCCCAAGTCAACCTAACGTTTTTTTCACAGAATTAGAGAGCCTGTAGCGAACTTAGTCAGATCCAGCAAGAAGTCCGCTCGATATTGCAAATGGAACTGCCCAAAAAAAGCCCTCAAATTGAGGCTTCAGAGTTTCGGGTATTCAACAGCGCACGAAATCAGACGCAAAAATTCGTGGAGAGGAGGACTTGCTCCTGCCCCATGAAAGATAGAAGGTCGAAAAAAAAAAACGGCGGGAAAAAGAGGAGGAATCATTTTTGTTTGCCGCTTATCAACGATGGTGGAATGTCACCCGCCTTGTTATCGGGGCGTCTTGTGCTGCTTGCCGGTCCGGCGATAAACTGCTCTAGCTTCATGGGGGCAGGAATGTCCTGCCCTCCGCGCGACGGATTTGGTGCGCCGTTGAATACCTGAAACTCTGAAGCCTCAACTTCGGGACTTTTGTTTGGGCAGTTCCCTTTGCAATATCGAGCGGATTTCTTGGTGGTTCTGACTAAGTTCGCTACGGGCTCTCTAATTCTGTAAAAAAAAAAAAACGTGAGGTTGACTTGGGAAATTTTGAAGTTCAATTAAAGAAATTCAATTTCTTTTGAATTAAAATCAGATGAAAATATTTTTGCAAGATGGCAAATTCAGTTGCGACACAAGTGCCGTTTACCCCGTATTTTTCCGTCGCCCCGTTTTTTTATAAAGTCCGAGTGACACGTTTTTTGAAACACCCTGTATATGCGGTGAAGTTCATTTTTAAGAGTGTACATGACATTCTCGGGTAAACATAAACAAGCCTCCATCAGGATTTGTGGTGTCACGAAGACTTCCGGTCCTTCCGCGACAAAGGACGCTCGGAACCAGCCACCATGCTGAATGATAGCTTTCACTTTCCTGATTTGTTGAAAACGGGAGGCGTACACCTCGTTGTGGCAATTTAAATTGCCATAAAAAGGCGTATACGACCCTCTCTCTCTCTCCTCAAACCAGAAGCGATAACTGTAGACTGTATCAATCGGCATAGTGGTTAGCGTACACTCTTAAAAATGAACTTCACCGCATAGCACGCTCCTAGCCAACCATTATCTCGAATGATATCGTTATCTGCCCTGATTTGTTGAAAACGGGGGGCGTACGCCATTTCTGTGACACTTATGCTGTTCATAATTGTCACAGAAAGGCGTACGCCCCCTGTTTTCAACAAATCATGGCAGATAACGATATCATTCGAGATAATGGTTGGCTAGGAGCGTGCTATGCGGTGAAGTTCATTTTTAAGAGTGAGAGCGTGTTTACTGCGAAACCGGATGTCGTTTTGAAAACAAAACGGAAGCGATGCAGAAAGGCATGTATAGGCACATGCATGATTGGCACACGTTGGCATTGGTGATGCGATGTGAACTGCACGAGTTCCAAACTTGTATCTGGTTCCGCCATCCTTCTAGCAAACCACCGTTCAGGCATTCTTATTTTCTGATTCGTGGAAAACCGTAGTGGTGCCCCTCCTTGTCGCTTTTCTTTCGGTAAGACCTACACTCTTAAAAATGAACTTCACCGCATAGCATGCTCCTAGCCAACCATAATCTCGAATGATATCGTTATCTGCCCTGATTTGTCGAAAACCGGAGGCGTACGCCTTTTTTGTGACACTTATGCTGTTCATAATTGTCACAGAAAAGGCGTACGCCTCCCGTTTTCAACAAATCAGGGCAGACAACGATATCATTTGAGATGATGATTGGTTAGGAGCGTGCTATGCGGTGAAGTTCATTTTTAAGAGTGTACGCTGCTATAGCAGTACTCCACAATCCCTCTACAGGGTGTCCCAGAAAACGTGTCATTGAATTATATTTTAAAAAGTACACCACCTAGAGTCATGCGGTCAACGGTATTTGTTCTTACTGGGTTTTTGCCACCACCTCATGTGAATGCCGTGTAACGTAAGTTTAATTATGTAAATTTTTTGCGAGCTTAAGTCGGAAATTTGCCTGGTAAAGGTCACTTTTTTACCCCACCAATGTGAAGAGCGTGTCTAATTTCGTCAAATTAATGATAATTTACAGGGATATTCAGGAGCTATCCCATCGGAAAAAATTGCCGAACATCATGCTCTACGGAGGTCGCACAGAATAGCGCACGATGAATTTTTCAGCACAATCTTTGTCAGTCCGACGAAAGGAGGTTGGAAACCCAGCCCTCCCCGACATCGCAGAAAGAGATAAAACAGGCACGGCCTATCACGTCCGACTTTCGCTGGGATAATACTTTCCCCCTCCCAATTTTAGGAACTGTTACTTTTTCTACTATCACTCTGTGGGCTGGCTTCGGAACCTCCTTTCGTCGCACTGAGAGCGATTGCGCTCAAAACGTCATCGTGCGTTATGGCCCGCTGCTCCGAAAAGCATGATATTCGGCTATTTTTTCCGATGGGATAGCTTGTGAATATCACTGTGAATTATCATGACTTTGAGTGAATTCGGCACGCTCTTCATATCGGTGGGGTAAAAGAGTGACCTTTACTTGGCAAATTTCCGAGTTCAGTTAGCAAATATTTACATAATTAAACTTCGGGTTCATGACATTCACATTAGGAGGTGGCAAAAACCTAATAAGAACAAATGCTGTTGACCGCATGATTCTAGGTGGCGTAGTTATTTTATTATAATTCAATGACACGTTTTCTGGGACACCCTGTATAACGGAAACTCTATACATAAGAATCTCCTCTCTCTCTCTTCTCAAGATGGCTGACCCGCCCATGCCGGTCACGTAGTTACTGTCTCTTCGTAGGTCAGGATCCACAGATTTAAACCTATAGAACAGTTCGCATGTCATACAACACAAGTGACGTCGAATTTCGTTGTCATTTTGGGGGGCAAAATCAGTCGCGAAATACACAAGCTAAGTTATTGCGGGGAAAACAGTAACTGCTGAGTGTAACTGAGTTACCAACGAGGTTACAAGCTGTGAAAATTAACTGTGCTGAAGCTCCCAAGTTATTCGTAAAAGTAACGAGTTACTCTCACGTTACTTGCTATATATACTATTTAGTTCTTATAGTATATAAGTTAGTATAATTAGTGGAGGTATATTGGTGGTGCAACACGTTTTAAAATAGTTTTCACACGAATCTTCAATGATGAAAGAAGACTTATAATCTCGCGGGTCAGAAAAGCTCCTCCTCGCAGCTGTCAGTCTGTGACGTCATGTCAGTTACCCAATAATGGTGAGGCTTCTTTTTGCTTCCTTTCTTTGTGTAGCTCTGTTTCGCGACCTCCATCTCGCGTCTCGACTGGGCTCAGTCATCACCAACACAAAGTTCAGACTCAAGCTGAGACTTCGTGTTTGTGTTTGTCCTTTCGTGTTCCCTAGTCTCGGGGTTTTACATTATGCAACAAAGTTCCTGTTGTGTACGTTGTATAGCTATACACAGTTCCTCCTGCCGTTACAAATACACTATACGCTACTGAACCATACGACGAACATTATACCTGAGCCTTCGGACACGCGACCAAAAAATAATTCGTACGTTTTACCACGCAACAGTAAGTGAGCGGAGTCCGACAAGAAGGCTCCGTGCACGTGCAGTCGGCAACCACGTGCCTCTCGGAACTAACCCGAGTTACAAGGTTGCCTAGAAAAGGAACGTGTTCCTCAGGAGGTTACTGGAACTCAAAAGTAACGAGTTAAGTTACAAGTTACTAAAATAGGTAGGGATGTGCCAACCGAATCCGCGAATCCTCGAATCCTATATAGGCAGGGATTCGAGATTCGTGAGTCCGAATCCCATTGCCCCAAATAGCAAATCGAATTCTTTCGAATCCACCAGTCACGTTTGTTTGTTTCTTTTTAAAATCGGCGCCTCCAAGCCGGCTTGGCCGGCGGCCCCCGTGGCGCTCCAAAAAACCACAACATAAAGCTCCGATATAAAAAAAAAAAGTTTAAAAGTAACACGGTTTTGCTTTGATTGTTTTAGTTTTCTTGAGGGACTTGAGACTCCCGAGTTTATGTATATCCTGTAGTCGATGAACAACATAAGTTACACTTAGGACGAAGTATATGGGTATGCCCTCTTCCGAAATTTGCTTTTTATTAAACAAATATATCAAATTCTGCTTCAAAACACTTTTCAGTAGAAGAGTGTTTTCGAAGAAAGGAGTCGAAAGAATCGTGGATGCGCAAAACCTTCCTTGGATTAGTATTCGGATTGGGATTCGAGAAATTCTAGATTCGTCCCATCTCTAAAAATAAGTAACGATCCATGACGATATCTGCCGAGACTGAAAAAGGGACGCACACAAGTGTCTCCAACACTGCAAAGCGATGCAGGCTCTTGATATCGTCCACATGCTTGTATTTACAGGGATATTATAGCCTTCTCTTGTTTCTGGAATACAATAGCGGAGGTGAGTATCAGTCACACTCAGATGAACGAACAAACACAAAACGCTCAAGCTGCGTGTTTCCCTACAGATGATGTGACCGTTGCGAAGATCGTAAATATGGGCTCCTACGGGATCAGCTTGCTCATGCACCTTCTCCTGTTGCTGTCCATGGCGACTGTTAGTCCACATTTCTGCTACTATATTACCAGCCTTGGGCTCTGGTTCGCTCGACACATAACGTAACGTTGACTTATCACACATAACAGATGAATCGCGAACTGCTGGGGCTCTTCATCACGTTTCTGAAGCTCAGCGTCGTTTTGTTGGTCGTCCTGATATTGATCGACATCATCATGGTATTGTATCGTTGCCTCGCAGTTTTGATTGTGCGCTCATTATGCGTTATACGGCGCAGGGGAGAGTTTGAAGAATCTGTCGGTTACATCCCATTTCGCCTATTTCCATTTTGCCTAATCCGGATTAAGGGATTAAAGAGGCGGGAGGGGTGACTGGTGTTAGGCGAAATGGGACTGCTGCGCAATCTCATTAGGCGAAACAGGACTGTCGACAAGTGGGCGTTACTTACATGCCCCGCCCCGATAGTGACGTCTGCAAGAAATGAATGCGCTCGTCCGACGACAACCTTACATCGTCCGAAACAAGGACCCTTTACATTTGCAAACGACTAGGGTGTGTGCGATACCACAAATAATAAAATGAATAGATTATTATCGAGTAAAACGTTTCCGTTGATTCATGAATGGATGGATGGATGGATGTTTAACGTAAAAACGATATACGTTTCCATATAGACTGGACAGGGAAATGGAGCTGCTGCACTCGGAAGACTGAACTTCACCGCATAGCACGCTCTGCGCCAACCATTGCCACGTATGATATGGTTTTCGCTCCTGATTCGAAGACAAACGGGGGGGGGGGGGGGGGGCGCCTTTTTGTGTCGATTTGGATATATGATAATTGACGCAAAAAGGCGTACGCCTCCCTCTCTCCTCGAATCAGAGGCGATAATCCTATCATTCGTCGCAATGGTTGGCACAGGACGTGCTATGCGGTGAAGTTCAGTTTTTAGAATGTACCACTTTGCAGAATCACTAGCAGGGACACAGGTTTTTCGTGCGGCTCAGGGAATTCGACTTCGAATGAAAAAAATTAAGAGGCAGATTTTTTTATGTTTGCTCGCCTAAAAAAAAGAAAAACAGGAAGAAAGAAAGAAAATTCCACTCGTTAATAGAGCGGAGGGAATACGAAGGCATGGCGAAGGGTACGCCGTGACCAACCAGATGGTCGTGACGTGGTCCCTGTGCACGTGACCTGTGACAGACCTCATTAGTTTAGCACACTGCTGATACGAAATATAACAGGTAAACTGGCTTTTGGCAGCACGCTTGAATAGAACTAGCAAAGGTTGTTAGTTCTAGATAAAGTTGCTATGTGGGGATGCGTACCTAACTTTGACTTCCCGACGAAGAATAACAAATTTCTCGCATTTACTTTCCAGAAAGTACTAAAAAACGCATTAATGCTATGCTTGAATAATACCAACGAGGTTGTAAAGTTATGTGAATATGCGAAAGTGTCTTTTGGCAGCACGCTAGTGGACCGCCTTCTTCCATCACGTAACACGGATCAGTAGGCAAAGTGGGACTGCCTGCAGCATACATTAGGCCAAATGGGACCCCCTTGAGTTGGAACTTGGAAGTTGGTGAACCCCCTAAGGCACTGCGAAATAATCCGCTAAAGAGCATTAGGCGAAATGGGAATAGGCGAAGTGGGAAGACACGAATCTGTCGAATCACAAGGCAGCAATAAGAGGTGCGCGCTGTTAAAAGAAAACTTCACCGCATAGTACACTCTAAAAACAGAGCTTCACCGCATAGCACGCTGTGCGCCAACCATTGCCACGAATGATAGGGTTATCGCTTCTGATTCGAGGAGAGAGGGAGGCATACGCCTTTTTGTGGCAATTTGGATATATGGTAATTGCCACAAAAAGGCGTACGCCTTCTCGTCTCCTCGAATCAAAAGCGATAACCCTATCGTTCGCGACAATGATTGGCGCAATACGTGCTATGCGGTGAAGGGCTGTTTTTAGAGTGTATTCTCTAATCCCGAATGTCCTATTTCTTCCCGCTGATTTGTTGAAAAAAGAGAGGTGTCTGCCTTTTTGTAACATTTTGATATTAATTGTCACAGAAAGGCGTACGCCTCCACGCTTTCCACAAACCGAGAAAGATAAAGGCATCGTTATGTACAATGGTTGCCCTTCACCGTGTTATGTGGTGAAATTCTCTCTTAGGAGTGTATCCGTAGACCGGCGTTGGTGCGAAAAGTGAGGACGTGAATACAAGCCCCCTCTGTGTAGGGTAGAGTGACCCCTTTGAAAAGCGAACGCCGCCTAGCCGCCATTGTGAAGCCCACGCTCGCCATGCATGAATGATGTGTTCCCATTTTGTTGACGTTTGCAAACCTCTGCTGCTGTCCTATTTATTCGGGTTGAAAGTGCAGGGTGTTTCAGTTAAATCCAAGGACTAAATAATTCGCGAACGGGTGCGCCAATTGAATAACTTTCTTTTTTACAAGTATCTGTCCGATACCACCTACAAGCTACGCACCGTGAGAATGAGTGCGGAGGTGCTCATTATTTAAATGAAAATTCAAATGAGTTTCGTGAAAAACACAACTTGTAAAGCAGGGCGCCGTCTGCATGAAAATGGGTGCTACCCCTTTTGGAACCTTCAGGGGACACCATAGAGAAGGATCAACCACCGAAGCGGGTCATTTGTTGCAGCAATTAATTGCTTTCGGTTTACAGATTTTTGTCGCGGTTGGTCGCGGTGAAGCGCAAAAGGACGCTCTTTCACTCCCTTATCCACCAATGAATTACGTGTTCTTGAGCTTACTTCGCAATGGCGAGTGCTGATGAAAAAGTAACAGGCGTCAGGCAGGCTTCACCAGTCCCCCACCCGGCTTATCTGTCTGATAATGCGCCCTTTCTCTTATGGTCGCACGGACGAAACACAGTTAGTCACATGGTACCTTGATATCACATGCTTTCCACCAGCGCAGCACTGGCTCAAACTTTTTCGTCAGCACTCTCTGTGTGCACTGCTGTTGTTGTTGTTGTTGATTTTCTTCTATGCCTTTTGTTTCTTGCTTAGTTCGGGTGTAACCAACAACAACAACTTTTATTTTGGGTATCGTTTCGTCACCAGATGCGTTAATCTACCAAACTGTTTGGAGCGCGTTCTCTTTGATTGTCAACGAGTAATACAACGCTTACCTCTCGGTGCACTGCTCGGTGTGACAAAATTGCACGCACCCTGGTCGTATGCAGCTGATTACCTTTCCCCCTCTTTCCTAGATGAACATTGTCATTCATTAGATCACCCCTAGCAATACGATATCTATATGTATTACCGGTCGCGATGACAGCCCGGACATTGATAAGCAGCTAAATAAAGTGTTGCTTTAGGCAACCGTTCATATAAGGAACTCACACAACTGCATGGTCGTAGCCCACTGTGGTTTTGCTTTCCAAAATAGATCCCCTCCCCTTTACATCAGGATAGTAGGGTAGGATGTGACGTCATTTTTGCAGCATTGAGGATCTTGCTCTTTTTCTTTTGTAGGGCCCAAAGGTTGCGTCATCGTCGCATCGTCGACGGAGACGAAGGGTTGGTTGCTTTATCAGTAGAAGGCTAGCATGGTTTATTCAAGTGACACTATGTGAAGTAAAGTTAAAATCCGGGCGGGTTGGTGATGCATATTAAAAGCGATAAAAACCCCCAGTGCGAGGGGACAACAAAAAGGATGTCTGTCCTTTGGCCTTTTGTTTGTTTTGAGCGATTACAAACTGGAATGACAAGGATGCTCGTGTATATGATACACAAGCCACGCAACGGTACGTCAGCGCTACAACGGTACGGATTATTTGAACTTTTCCAACGCACATGCAGAGGATATTCGACGGAAATTTTTCGACATGTTTCGGCCAATGCCGAAAATCGGAACCTTTACAACACATTGTCGCGCTTCTTGAAAACGAACTGCAATTCCGTTCGCGCATAAATCGTGAACGGCGTAACGGACGAATCCTGTTCCCTTTGCATTGCTCTCAAGGTAACTGCGTCTCTCATTCCGCGAGGTGAAATTTTTGCACTTATCGAGCGCTCCAGTATCAGCTACCAATGCACCGAGCTGAGTTGAGTTGATAAGAAAAGAAAAAAAATGAAGAGATAGGCACTCATTACGAGAGCCGGCTACTCCAGATCACTTAGGAAAACACAAATGGCTATCTACAATAAAACCAATGAGTGACAAAGACACTCAGTCACTCACTCACACACACTGTCCACACACACTGTCAGTCACACTGTGTGCGCAAAATCGCACAAACGCCTGCATGGCGTTGAACTGATGGTCGGGTGTCCAAGGGACCAGAACCTTAACAACATCAAATGGTCTGCTATCCGCACCTATACCGAGCTATAGGTTTCATACATACGTAACAGCTACATAGAGAGGGTGAAGACTAGAATTTAGTGCAAAGCGATAAAACGCGATGAGATCGACCATTTTGTAAATACGTTGTTGCCCATTTCTCTTACAGAGGAAGGACGCCACGTTTCTTGACGATCTCGTAAGTGACTCTTGGACGCATTGCGACTGCAGTACAGCTAGGACTTGATGCATTACATTCAGATTCACCGCATAGCACGCTGTGCGCCAACAACTGCCACGACTGATAGGGCAGTGATGGAAGTGCTGCGCCATTTGCGCCAAATTTCGCCAGTTACGGGATGGTGCGCCATCCTGCGCCGTAAAGGGTGTTTTCGCTGCATTTGCGCCAAAGTTTCGCCAAAGCGGGGAGAAGTCGACTACTTCGCAGTCCACGGACCTCGCGAGTGTCACGAGGGAACAAAGCCCGAAGTGAACGAGGCTATTGTGTACCATAACGAGGCGAAACAGTGTTTGACCAAATTTAAACGTGAGAGCTAGCTGTCGCAGCAACTTACGAGCCTGCTAATCGGCCGATGCCAGCTACACTCTTAGAAATGAATTTCACCGCATAGCACGCTCCTAGCCAACCATCATCTCGAATGATATCGATATCGGCAGATAACGATATCATTCGAGATTATGGTTGGCTAGGAGCGTGCTATGCAGTGAAGTTCATTTTTAAGAGTGTAGGCCTAGTCTAGCCATATAGCCAGGCAGTCCAGGGTGCACATGCGCACCGTCACGTTGATGTTCCATCGATTGTGCTGTTCGTTTTGTGTTATCTTTGCGTTTTCCCCAAGCTCAGGGACATGTTGCCAACGTCAAGTATACACCAGCTAGCTTGCATTTTGCCGAACCCGAGAGGTATGAGGTGATCTCCACGCTAGGACCGCTTTTCGATTCCTAAGGGTAGCTCGGCGTGTCCCTAAAGATATCGTTTAGACCTAAAGTTGACGGTCACTGTAACCTACACTCTTAAAACTGAACTTCACCGCATAGCACGCTCTTAGCCAACCATCATGTCGAATGATATCGTTATCTGCCCTGATTTGTTGAAAACGGGAGGCGTACGCCATTTTTGTGACAATTATAAACAGCATAAGTGTCACAAAAAAGGCGTACGCCTCCCGTTTTCAACAAATCATGGCAGATAACGTAATCATTCGAGATGATGGTTGGATAGGAGCGTGCAATGCGGTGAAGTTCATTTTTAAGAGTGTACCTTTGAGGATCGCTAGGCTCTTATAGACAATGACAACGAAACACGTTGCGTATGTGGACACTCAGTTCACGATCGCTATGCACTGACTCCTCGGAAGCAGGTTAGGCTCGTGGCTTCCCCATCTCGCGCCTCTAAGTTGAGTTGAAGATTGTCCAAGACACAATGAAACTGAAATTAACGTAGAACGTGAAATTGACGTGCTGCGCCATGCTGCGCCGAAACTCGATTTTTCCTGCGCCTTTGGCTGCTCGAGAACGCTTGTGATTCGCTTCTGATTCGAACAGAGAGGGGGCGTGCGCCTTTTTGTGTCAATTTGGATATATGATAATTGACACAAAAAGGCGCACCCCCTTCTCTCTTCGAATCAGAAGCGATAGCGCTATCATTCGTGGCAATGGTTGGCGCACAGCGTGCTGTGTGGGGAAGTTCTGTTTTTCGTGTGCATGGGTTATGGCCGTTGCAACGCTGGAAGTCGCTAAATACAGGTTGCTCCGCCTAACGTGTGATACTGTCGCAACAAACTGAATTTTCCGATTTGAACTCCAAAATCTGCCAAGGATAGCGGAAGAAACGACATGAAAGCAAATGAATGAAACCTGTAACTTGTCGCCAGGCTGCTAAGCGTATACTGCATTATATCTAGGGAGTGACTTTTTCGGGTTAAATACCTTTCTCAGATTCGGGGGGTAAAAATATGGCGCTATTTTTAAATCTAATTCGGGGAGAAATCGGGCTATAATTGTGCCTTCGGGTGTTATCGGGTGTTTTTGTTTCTCCTCTTGTCTACTAAGTCCTTTCCTAATTATATCTATGTGCAGTGCAGTTCGTGTAGAATTCAGTCTCTAGCCATTTTGCCATACCACGCAATTTTCCTTGAACTTCAGTCATGCTCATGACAACTGAACTAAGAGTTTTTGCATTACTTCTGAACTTCGTAACAGCAACAGAGCCACGGGTACGCTTTCGTTAACCCTTACATTACAATGCGGCTGCATATGTCTGTATACTCTGACCTTCAAAGCGATAGAGCACTCTAACAAATTGATTTTACTGCACCAGACGCTCAGGACCAACGGGATAATTCAGAGTGATATCGTTGTATTTCCTGATTTGCTGAATCGTAACGAAAGCTTCTTTTTTTTTATCAGTTAAATAGTAATCCAAGTTGGTAGAAAAGTTCGTGCACCGTATTTTCAACAATAATAAAAACAGTTCGTTGTTGTTATTGCTTTCTTTTGTTCCGGAAGCTCGACGGAAACTTAACAAGACAAGACGTAACTCACGTGATGCTCTCGTAATATTTATATTACAGTCCTTTTTCTGGATAGGTGACGTAAGTATTACGCTTTCAAAAAAGATTAAATGCTTGCGTTCGTCCCCTGTTTAAGACTTTAATATCCGTCCTGATGTCTGACTGCTGTCTTTTTCGTTATGCAAGTCGGTGGAATGTCCTGTTTCTATGTATTAGACATGTGCGTCAATGTTATTGATCCCATGATGTATACAATGAAAGAGTGAAAAACAGTACGATGCTTTGCAAGGTTTCCTATTTACTGCCTTCGTGATGCATCGCAAGGACAGGTAAAGTACCTCAGGTCGTGCTACGAGTATGTATGCTCTGACTCCTAGCTGTCCGTTTAGTGATCCCATGGTTGCGTGCTCGTGCCTGGCCGTAATTTGGTATCACGAACAGCGCACCGGCAACTTGGTGCTATGAGATGAGCTGTTGAGCTGTTGGGATGAGCTGTACACTCCGCGAGGGATATTTCATATGGGGTGTTATGTGGACGACCTCTGACGTCGCTCAAGAGGTCACAGATGTCTCGCGATGCAACACCATTACCTGACTGCCGCGACTGGCCAAGTCCCAAACGGCTCGAGTCAAGGATTGATCGAGACAAGTTAAAAATGGTCGCACAACAAACTGTACAAATTTGCGAAAATCACCTTCGTAAAATCTGCCATTTGATATGATAGAACGTTTTACAATCGGGATAAAACTGACACATTATTTACGTGATGTTTATTTTAGCATATCTTACAGCCTTCAGATGACTACGGTGATGGTAATGAAGGGGATGACGGTGATGACGAAACTCTGAATGTAAGTTGTTGCATTATATATATTTGCCTCGCTCTGAGGTCACAATGCTAAGTTTACCGGGCGTTATGAAACGCCTTTGCAGTGTCAGTACTCGCATAGGACACGCAGGCCTGCGTGGCCTATGCATTTCAAATTAGGCCTATATTTTGCGTAACAAAATTCGGGTATGGATATTTTAACGCACGTGCGTGTTTCAGGATTTGTTAAACGTGAAATGGCTTGCAACTAGGATAGACTCTCAATCTGCCATCTCGCTTTTCCACGAAATCACCCAAATAAAAAATTAATGAATGAATTTTAGGTGATTAGTCATCTTGTAGTTGCAACTTTGTTCGAGAGGATGTCCGGCTGGCCGTAAATCTCAACCGGAAAAACGACATCTATGCTGCTTTCATAGTAAAAACAAAAAAAAATTGTAAAGGCTAAAGATAAACACCCTGTTTAGCCGACACGTATAGCCGACTTCTTTCGTTTTAGACAGTGTTATGCGCATGCAATGTAGTTTTACCGCCACAGTTGATGAGCCGTGCGCAGTTGGTGGTGACTTGGACATACTGCTTTTCAATTTTAATTTTCTATGAACTATGAGCGCAGTTGGAACGGAAATTGGGACGTAAGAGTGCTGAGGCCTCAGGCTATCGAATAGATCAATTGTCTGAGATTGAAGCTCTGCTGCTTTACAGCGGCTTTAGTCGACGAATTTTATGCAATTATTGATCTAGTATAGTTACATAATCTAGCCGACAGAAAGCCCACATGATCATTCAACTGACCCGCAAAACTCGCATCTGTACTGCTGTCCTAGGTTTTTTGTTAAAAATATGTGACTAGTAAAATGCAACACAGCTCGTATTTGCTACCGACTTACTGCACTTCTCTACATTTACTCCAATAGTGTTTGGTGAGTTGTCTTCCAATTCATTTTAACTGTTCTTGTCATCGTGTTTCACAGGTCACTCACAGCCTGAAAAAAGCAGCTCATGTGAGTCGAGTAAGTAGATCGTTCGTTATATACCCACGACAGAAGCGAGGATTGTCTCACCCTACAAATATTTATTCGACTCGATGCTTTCCTTTAGGCCGTAGCGGTCCTGGAGATAAAATCTGTAAGTATTCTAACTGAACTCGTAACGGTTATGTCCCTAAGTCAACCTGAAAGACTGTCAGAGCCGTTTATGAGGAGGGTCTGGCCATTCTTCGCCCTGTAGAGGAGGTGGTGTTCCCCTACATGGGTCCTGACCGGCGATGATGGAATGTCCCAGCGGGCAGATGGACGCGGCCTCACACTAGGACGGTGCCGGTAGAACTGGCTGGCAGGCGCAGTGGCGCGCGCCAGCAGAGGCACGTCGTTGTCATCGTCGTCCACGGGCCGCCACATCACTCCCCCCACCCCTCAGACGCGCAGCGGTGCATGCGGTTGAGGTTCGCGTCGATACCATGAAGAGGAGAATGATGACGGCTCGTAGATGGTGGACGACTGGGCACACGGCTTGTGCTTGTGGCTGTTGAAGCAGCAGCAGCGGGATGTCGGCAACAACAGCGTTGCGATCCGGGCGGGTTCCAGTGATGGGATTTGAATGCCGATTGGTTGAGTGGATGGGTGCTTGAGTGGTTGCTGATTTGTTGAGTGTCTGCTGAGTGCGTTGAGCCCTTGTTGAGTGCGCTGAGTGCTTGCTGAGTGATTGCTGCCGAGCGTTGATTGTTGCTGAGTGAGTGAGCTGCTGAGTGCTGATTGTTGCTGGGTGGAAGCGCTCGACCAGGCCATTCACTGCTGGATGGTAGGCGGTGGTACTGCAGTGTCGGGTCCCGACGAGACAGCAGAGCTCACGGAAGAGATGAGATTCAAATTGTCTGCCGCGGTCGGTTGTTACGGTGGACGGTACGCCGAAGCGGGACACCCAGCCGGCGACGAAAGCGGCGGCGACAGTCTCTGCTGTCATCTCAGGTATGGGAATGGCTTCAGGCCACCGCGTGAACCTGTCTATACAGGTCAAGAGGTAGCGGTGACCACGGACTTGCGGCAAGGGGACCACGATATCCATGTGGACGTGGTCGAATCTGGCGTCTGGAACGAGGAAACTGGCAGGTGGAGTGGATGTGTGGCGGTGGACTTTAGCGCGTATCGCAAACGTGAGGGGCTTGTGGTCCGTATATAATGAGAATGAGCGGCCCTCTAGAAAATGCTGATAGTGCCGCACAGCGGCGTACGCGGCGAGGAGCTCACGGTCGAAGGTACTGTAGCGTGCGCTCAGCGGGTGACAGCTTGCGAGAAAAAAAAACCGAGAGGCTTCCAAACACCGCCTTGCCGCTGCTGCAACACGGCGCCGAGAGCCTGGCTGGAGGCGTCAACGAGCAGGGCCGTTTCAGCGTGGGGTTGAGGGTGGTGGAGGAGGGCGGCGTTCGCGAGATGAGTCTTGACAGAGTCGAACGCTTCCCGAGCTGCTGGGGTCCACTCGAGAGGTAAACCAAGCGATCTCTTCTGGTGGGTGGGCGAGAGGAGTGCGTGGAGCGGGGCCAATAGGGTGGCGCAATGGGGGACAAAACGGCGGAAGAAGTTGACAAGCCCCAGGAACTTCCGCAGGCCTCGTTGGGTGTCCGGCAAAGGGTAGTCGGTGATAGCTTGCACTTTGCCGGGAACCGGGTGGATGCCGTCGAGCGTGATGGTATGCCCGAGGAAAGTGATGGAAGAAACTCCAAACTCGCACTTGTTGGGATTAATAACCACGCCGTACTCCTGCAACCGCGCGAATAATTGCCGGAGGTGCTCGTGATGTTCGGCCTCGGTGTTGCTGGCGACTAGAATGTCGTCTAGGTAGGCGAAAGCGAAGTCCAGGCCACGCAGAACTTGGTCGATGAACCGTTGAAACGTCTGCGCGGCGTTGCGGAGACCGAACGGCATACGGACGTATTCGAAAAGGCCAAATGGCGTCGTAATGGCAGTCTTCGGGATGTCTGGTGGATGGACTGGTATCTGGTGATACGCTTTCACCAAGTCGACCTTCGAGAAGAATCGAGCACCGTGAAGATGGGCCGTGAAATCCTGAATATGAGGCAGGGGGTAATGGTCGGGTAAGGTGGCGAGGTTTAAGGCCCTATAATCGCCACAGGGGCGCCAATCACCGGGTGTAGACTTCGGGACCATATGGAGAGCAGACGCCCAAGGACTTGACGAGGGGCGGATGATACCGAGCTGCAGCATATGGTCAAATTCGTGCTTGGCGATGCGGAGGCGTTCAGGAGCAAGGCGTCGAGGACGAGCGTTCACGGGAGGGCCGCGGGTCACGATGTGGTGAGTGACGGCATGCTCGGGTGGACAGTCGGAATGAGTCGGCCTCGTGATTGATTCAAACTCCCGGAGCAGGTTGGCGTACACGGGGGAATCGGGAAGTCTTAGGGTGGGCGAAATGGCGGCGACGGGTGATGGAACACCGCAGACGTGTAGGGAAGTGGTATTGTCTACCAAACGTGAGCGACGCATATCCACCATCAGGTCGAAGTGCGTAAGAAAGTCGGCCCCTAGGATTGCGTAAGGAAGCTACGCCACGGCGAAGACCCATCGCAAGGCGCGACGCAGCCCAAGGTTCAACGTGGCGGATCTATGCCCGTAGGTGGCAATTTTGGACTTGTTGACCGCCTGAAGGGTATAGTCGGCTCTGCGGTGCCTCTTCTCAGCGGGAGTGGGGGGAAGGATGCTGACTGCGGCTCCAGTGTCGACCAGGAATCGACAACCGGAGGTGCGGTCGGTGACGAAAAAGAGGCGGCTGCTACTTCCCCCAGCCGTGCCAGTCGCTACTGGGTGGGGGTGTAGTTTCCCGACCAGGAACAAGGGGGCTGGCAGTTGCGGGCCGAGTCACCGAAGGTGTGATGATACCAGCAGAACGCTGGCGAAGGCGAGCGGGGGCGTCTGCGGGATGGGGTACGCCGCCGACGAAAAGCGTTGCGGCGGGGACCTCGGGGAGGTTGGATGGCGGCCACACGTTCCGCCAAAACGGCAACAGTGGTCTGGAGTTGGTGGAGAGAGGCCGTTAGCGTGGCGATAGTGGGATCGGCAGAAGATGCGGCGGTGGTCGGGCAACGATTCCCAACAGCGCCCGGTACCGGGTGACCTGCGAGGTCCAAAATGCGATCTGCCATCTTCGCTTGGTCGTCGAGGGAGGTATGCTCGGTCGAGGCGAGGATCATTCGGATGTTGTGAGGCAGTCGCTGCAGGAAAAGCTTGCGGAGGAGGGTGTCTTCGGCGGTGGGGTTGCCAGCGAACTCACGCATCCGGCGTAAGAGCTGAGTGGGGCGGCTGCGGTCGGCAAGCTCTTCTGATGCCGAATGCGGTTTTCCGAGGGCAGAGCCGTGCGTCGAATGAGCTCGTCGCGTAAAGTATCGTACGGGTGCTCAGCGTGAGGCCGAATGATGAGATTGCGGACCTCCGCCGCGGCCTCGGGCGGCAGGTGGGCGAGGAGGTACCCAAACTTGGAGAGCTGCGAAGTGATGCGACGGCCGGCGAAAAGAACTTCAACCTAGACAAACCATTGCCGCGAGTCGGAGACCGAAAATGGCGGGAGGCGCAGCGGGGAGAGGGATGCTTCGACCGCTGGAGCGGGGGTCGCCGCCGGTGGAGCGGAGTGGTCACCGGTGCAAGCCATTCTGCCGCCCGGAGATGGGAAGCCGCCGTGACGTCAAAGCCGTCATCGCTCCGCCCACTTGGCCGAGATGAAAGGCGAGCCGCGGCGGCACGGGGAGATTTCAAGGCTGTGCCTCTGAACCAAAATGGCGCCACTGGCCTTGGCGCCACCCATCGTGTGACGTTAAATGGAGCGCTTTGAGACAGGCTCCTCCTCCCAATGGCCAAACTCTCCTAATAAACGGCTCTGAAGGGCGCCACCTATCTCGAGAGTTTACGTGGGTGTTCACTTTGGGATTATACATTGTACTGTCGTTTTTGTAATTATGGTGTTTCAAATGCTTATATTTTTCCACCAACACTCTGCCTTCAAAGCTCCTTTGACCTTTTTGGACACCATAGGACTTACTATGGAGGGGCTCATTGTGTCATTCGCCCCATCACCACTAGCAATGGGGTTGAGTATCGCCACTGGCGATAAAACTCCCCCATTCTTTATCTCAAATTGTTGTTTTTGCCCCTATTTGCTGTTGGACGTCTCCCATCAAAGAATGCCATTATTGCTCACAGACATGTACTCTCAGAACAAAACTTCACCGCAGAGCATGTTATCCGCCAACCACTGTCACGAATCATACACTCTTAAAAAAAGGAAAGGTTATATAATATATATAGGTTATATATAGGTTATATATATAAAGGTTATATATAAATAAAAGGAAAGGCATAGCACGCTGAAGGCCAACCATTGTACACACTCTTAAAAGAACTTCACCACATAGCATGCTCCTAGCCAACCATCATCCCGAGTGACATCGTCCTCTCCCTTGATTTGTTGAAAACGGGAGGCGTACGCCCCGAGCTTTCCAAGAGTGCTAGAGGTATCACTCTGAACTATTAAAGCAAAGCTTCACCACATAGCACGCTGAAGGCCGACCATTGTACAGAGTGATACCTCTCTCACTCTTGATTTGTGTGTTCATTTTTGAGAGTGTAGGGTTACCGCTTCTGATTCCAAGAGCGAGGGGGGCGTACGCCTTTTTGTCGCAATTTGAATATATGATAATTGCTACGAAAAGGCGTACGCCCATCTAACTCTTCATTCCCCTATCATTCGTGGCAGCCGTTGGCGCACAACATGCTATGCGGTCAAGTTCTGGTCTGAGAGTGTGAGTATAACAATCGTTTCAGTGCTGTTTTGCCTTCAGCAGTACTGTTGCGATTGCGTCAAGATATTTATCCGGTATTACCCCCGCAGCTATCCTGAAGCATTTATTTCTCGTGCTCCTTCCTAGGTCTTTGGCTTCAAGTGGAATTTTGTGAACCACGTTATCATGATCATCCTCGATGTAAGGTCATTGCTCTTCGTCCTTTATGTGTCCTTGATGATGTATTGTATTTGAGGGTTTTCAGTTAACAATGATTCGTATCGTTTGATTGTCATATCGCCAACAATGTCGAGTTTTTTCCTCGGAAGGGGTTCACGATAACGGGTTGAAGCGGGTGACATCACCATTGCTAAGCTTAAATTTGATAACTTCCTTTGTCGTATCGTTTTCGTAGAGTTCTTCCGATGTACTGAAACTCGGTAATAACTTTCAGATTTTCATGATTTGGAGGCTGTCTGGTTACTACAGCACTATGGAAAGAGACTGAATTGGTCATGAACAAGAGCTTCAAGAGACAGCTGAATGGCGAACAGAATGGCGCAATAAAGGAAGGCATCGCATGTTTTTCAAATCCGATCCTTGCCATCGATTCCGCTGCACAGTATACACTCTAAAAACAGAACTTCACCGCATAGCACGCTGTGCTCCAACCATTGCCAAGAATGATAGGATTATCGCGTCTGATTCGAAGAGAGAAGTGGGCGTACGCCTGTTTGTGGCAATTTTCATATATCCAAATTGCCACAAAAAGGCGTACGCCCACCTCTCTCTTCGAATCAGAAGCGATAACCATGTCATTCGTGGCAATGGTAGGCGCACAGCGTGAGTAGTATGTAGGGGTATCGAGGGAGACCGGATGCGAGTTAGCTCTATGGGTGTCTGATTCGAACCCCACAGCGTCTGGGACACCGTCGCGTATTTTCCATGCGCGGCGCCTGTGCGGAGGGTTGTCCGCGCGCTTATCAGCAGGGGGAGGGCTGCGTGCGTGCTTACTAGCTCACATTTTTCAGCGTGGGCCAACTTCTTTCATCATTTTTCAATCTGCGCCGACTCTTTTTCGCGATTGTTTCCTGTGCGCGGCAGGCGGCGCTCGGGTGGAGGCTCTTACCAGTGGGTGGAGCGGGGCCAGAGAGTTGCGTGAGCGCTTACTTGGTGGCCGGAGGGCTGCGTGCGCGTTTGCCCGCTCACATTTTTTTTTTCAGCCTGGGCCGACTTCTTTCGTCATTTTTCAATCTGTGTCGATTTCAATCGTAATTTCTCCCCGCTACAACGGGTGTACAGTAGGCTGTTTACATGCAAAGAAGGGTCATACACAAAAACTATAAATGAAAATATATTTATTAAAGTCATTAGTGTCGAGAATTATGTTATGACTCAGTGTGAAGGAGAAAAACTTAGTAAAAAAATCTGATGCAATAGCATTGAAGGGCTATCGCAATTTTCTTTATTAGTGATAATTATGCAAGTTTTCATTTAAGCAGAATAGGTAGCACATTTTAATCAAAGAAGTTATTTTAATCAATACGATTACAATCAAAATTAAGTTTTATTATAAAAACTATCATTATTATACGTGACCACCATAGTGGAGTTTTAATTACAAAGTTCTGATATGTAACTTCAAGAACAATAGCTGGACAGATTTCTCTAGTGATTTTTTATTATTTTCTTCCAGCGCAGTGGGTGGTGCGCAGGTGAGGGGCTGTCCGGGTGCTTACCAGCAGGCCAACGGGCTCAGTGCGCCCTGGGCCGACTTCTTTGGCGATTTTTCCACATGGACCGACTTCTCTAGCGATTTTTTTTTTCAGCGCGCGATGGGTGGTGCGCAGGTGAGGGGCTGTCCGCGTGCTTACCAGCGGGCTGAAGAGCTGAGCGTACACTTATGGTTGTACACACTGGGCTGACTTATTTGGCGATTTTTCAGCCTGGGCCGAATTCGTTCGCATTTTTTCATGTGGCGCGCAAGTAGGGACATGCACACTGACAACATCGGGCCACATCTTTGGCGATTTTTCACCCTGGGACGACTTCGTTAGCAATTTTTTTCAGGTGGCGCGTGTATCAAAATTAAAAGTTTTATTACAAAAAGTCTAACATGACCACCATAGCGGAGTTTTAATTACAAAGTTCTGACAGATGTACGTAACTTCATGCACAACAGCTAATATTCCGTTATGACACATTTAATCAAAAAGATATTTTTAATCAATATGATTACAATCAAAATTAAAAGTTTTATTAGAAAAAGTCTAATATTCCTATACGTGACCACCATAGTGGAGCTTTAATTACAAGGGTCGATAGATGTATGTGAACAGCAGAGAACTGGAAGACCGTGGGACACGAACACAAGAGGAAATAAAATCTGTAACACTACATTGGTTAATCAAAACAACAGAGGAGGAGAATAATCTATCATTTTAACTATCATAAAATCATCCTCGTGACTTCCCCATACAATTTTCATTCTAAAAGCGACTACAAACCTTACTTTGTTTTATGAATTCAACACAGAAAATATATTAAAAAATGAACTTCACCGCATAGCAAGCTCCTAGCCAACAACCAGCTCTAATAATATCTGCCATGATTTGTTGAAGACGAGAGGTGTACACCTGACAGTCATGAACATTTTCGAGCGCAATAGGGAAGATTATTCCAACATTACACAATTAATCATTTTCTTATTAAGTAAACAGCATAGGCATACGGAAATAATGAGAAACACGATCAACAGCTAATAGAGAACCAAAACCTATCACATAAACAACAGACAGATGCAGGAAATAAATGAAAAAAATCTATCAAAACGATAAACATGCACGGACGAATAGCAGAGAAACACTCTAAACAGCGCATCTGCCAACGTGTAAACAACAGACAGGAAAATATTATTGAAACAAGATCATCAGCTAATAGAGAGCCAAAATCCAACATGTAAACAAGAGGTACACAAAGGATAAATAGTTGAAGAACAATCTAACAAAACAAGAAACATGCACTGGTGAATAGCAGAGAAACACTCTAAACGGTGCATCCACCAACGGTAAACAACAAACACATGCAGGAAAATAATTGAAAAAGAATCAATCAAAACGATAAACATGCACGGATGAATAGCAGAGAAACGCTTTGAACGATGCATCTACCAACATGTAAACAACACACAGGAAAATAATAACGAAACAAACTATCAAACATTACAATTTGAAATAATATATCTTTTGAACTATCATAAAATCAACCTTGCGAGCTAACAATATAGAATTTTCATCCTACTCAGTCACTATAAACATTACCTTGACAGAGCTATCCAAACACGCAACACAGCTATGCTTTACACAGTACAACCAGACTCGAGACCCGGTGGGGTCACTCTCTCCATCTATGCAGCCCGGTGGGGGTCACTCTCTCCATCTATACAGCCCAAAGCAAGGAACCAGTTGTCAATCTGTGGGGTGGGGAAATCCTCTCTCTTTTTCACATTCTTTCCGCCAAAAGGAAATATTCTTAGGACTGGTGTACAGAGACGAATTTTTTATTGATCGCAAATAGACATTGGAATTATTCGACTCTTAAGAACACAATAAGAATTCTATCAAAAAACAATAGCACGCAAAAAATCTAAGAATAGATTTTCTAAGCAAACGAGAAAATATTATCGGCGCAAACAATACCAAACGAGAAACGTTGCATTTAATATATTTCAGATCAGACAAAACTATAAGGCATTCTTATTATTCTCAACTCACAAAATATCAATCGAGTGAAAGTCAAGTTTATTCAGTGATAGAAACAATACTAATTCGAAAACGAGAAACAAATTTAATTACATATTTTTTATGATAACTTTGCAACAGTAATTTCTACACGTAGAAGCCACAAACAACTCATCTGAAATGTAAATTATTGTGTTTGCTACAGCGAAACTCAACGCACACAGCTCAAAAATACATTCCCAACTAGTAGAATATTTTTATTAATATGAATCGAGTGATCATCTGAAACAAAATCAAAAGCAGTAATTAATTTGGGCAAACATTTTTTCATAACCACGCAGCACAAATATATGTCTTTATACGCAGCATAAACATGTCTTTTTCATTCAGGGCCCACTAGTGGAAATGAAATGAGAGAGGGAAGCTGAGTTCCTGTACACTTTCGTTAAGGTTACGCTCGCAGGCAGTAGGGGAACCCAACAATGGTCTTGGTATACAAAGCTCTAAACTGACTCCCGCAAGTTAAGTTAGGGAAGGAAGGTCTCTAGCGCTGTCTTGTATGTAGAATCACTGAAATCACACATTTTTTCATTACACATTACGTCTTTTTGTAAATTGATTTTCATAATTCTAACGTCAGGTGGAACATTCTAAAAGTGATAATAAAATTTTAATAAATAAAATTAGCATCGATATGATTTAATTAAATGTCGAGGCACACTACAAAACAGAACAGACAATTGCTATACATTGAAGAGATGGACGGATTTTGTACTCGTTACCATACATCATGGGAGGACCTGATAAAAAATTGTTTCGAAAAGGAGGAGCCGCGAAACGATTCATTTATCGCTGCATTTCAATACGTCCTAGACATGGTCGTATTCGGAGATATGGCGCAAATTATGGAATTCAAGATGCGAGAACTTGTATGCCGAATCTACAATAGTTATAAAAATATTGGCACGTCACCATCGGAAGGACCACTTGGATTGATGGTGGAGTTTTTGAGGTTTGCTAACGAAGAATTGAAATACACTAGACCAAACGTAATCGTAATCATTGCAATTGGCATTGCATTAATCAAGAAAGCGATCAGATCAAATTATCATATACAAGCAGTCTATATCGCACGATTCATTACGGATTTGTTGAAATTACACCTAACGGTTGAAATGGAAAGTACATAAAAAATCTTATCACATGATATATTCCACTAGAGCCTCTACACAATTATTTTGTTCTATCAGTTCGCGCAATGATGTCGAATGAGCAGAAGTTCAATATTGTAGTGCAAGGTCTGATGTATCATCACTTATTGAAAATCAACAAACATATCAACTGCGGTGGACCACCGGACGATTTTCATCTAATACTCTCTTGTACGCCATTCAAGAATCTTCATACAAAGAAAGGAAACATCAATAAGAGACTGCGCAAGTTCGTCGCAACAAAGTACAAGTTATTGAAGCAATACAAACACGGCGACAACATATCACCTGCGTTCATCAATGCTGGATTCAAGCGCCCGATAATCAGAATAAATTACTTGATGTCTTCGGAATTCATCAATCAAGACAACAAACGAAAACTTCGGAGTTTGGAATAGAACTGTAATTTATCGAAATAAACAAGTGTATAATTGAAATAATAATTGTATTCTTTGGCATCATTGTAATGTATTCTACACAGCGCAACGAAAACAGCTTATGACTAGATTGAAGATTGCTAAGGAGATACTACGTACAAGGATCTTCGCATGGAATCAGCGCTGGCAATCAAAGATTTTTACATGACCACACTCTATACAACACGGACACCTGAAGGAAAGAATTGTAGAAGAATCAATAATAGAAATTTAGAAGCATGTTACATCAATCTTTGTTTACAAAGAGGATCACTAATATTTTGCGAAAGCTTATTTTATGAATTAAATTGCACAGTGTATATATTTTCTCAAACGATTGGACAGTTGACAATACTATATTGAAAGGAATCTATTATCAAATGACGCGATGCAAGTGATGGACATGCATGATGCGCTAGCGGAGTCTACAATTCTAATCATCATAACATGCGGCACACAATTCCAATAAGATTTGGGGAGAATCGAATCACGCAACTGTCAGCAGAAATATTTAACCACTATACAATGAAGATGAGCACTATCCATAAGATATGTAATTATAATAAGTAAATATTCCTTTTGCAAACTTAACCAAAGCAGCACACATAAACGGAGCTCCAATTCACAGAATGTACCCGAGGTTTTTCATTAGCCATACTGAAAAACTATGAGTCTGTCCATTATGTCACGGCATATGAGGCACTACAAATGGGAAAGGCATACTTTAATTTTAGAAGATTTTAGCTCATAATGAAACAAAATGCAAACTCCAACACCAAAGGTTCTTGTTTAAATTTTCAAAGTCAAAACTGTATACTCCTTCTTACAATTGTTTAATATATAGATTAAAAAGCTGTCTATATAGTCACACATTGTATACATTATATTTGTTTGTACTTTAATTGTTAAAATTTATCAGATCACATTCCAGAGCAGTGGTGACTATTGGTAAGTGTTTAATTTAAAATTTGTACTGCTGCCGCAATTTACGAACTGAGTTGTAGAAAGTGTAATTTCACAGCTTTAGCTGGCTTACTTTGATACGCGATGGTTTTAAGAACTCTTTCACGATGACAAAGAATTTAATCGATTGTATTGATATTTTCTATATACTCTATAACGTAATGTGAATTCTCCATGATGCGGATAGTAAAAGTTACGAATATTTTTACAACGAAATTTACTTAAAACTCGAAGAAATGGTCATCCGCGTCGTCGAATGCGTTTCGGCAACACGCCGGGCCGCCTTTTCCCCAATGCCGTACCCGAAACCGAACGCGATTCTGCGCCCCGACGCGTTAACGCGGTACCGCACGCGAGCGTGTTGCTTTCTTCCGGTTCGACGACGCGGATGACCATTTCTTCGAGTTTTAAGTAAATTTTGTTGTAAAAATATTCGTAACTTTTACTATCCGCATCATGGAGAATTCACATTACGTTATAGAGTATATAGAAAATATCAATACAATCGATTAAATTCTTTGTCATCGTGAAAGAGTTCTTAAAACCATCGCGTATCAAAGTGAGCCAGCTAAAGCTGTGAAATTACACTTTCTACAACTCAGTTCGTAAATTGCGGCAGCAGTACAAATTCTTCGATTCTTAGATTTTTTGCGTGCTATTGTTTTTTGATAGAATTCTTAGTGTGTTCTTAAGAGTCGAATAATTCCAATGTCTATTTGCGATCAATAAAAAATTCGTCTCTGTACACCAGTCCTAAGAATATTTCCTTTTGGCGGAAAGAATGTGAAAAAGAGAGAGGATTTCCCCACCCCACAGATTGACAACCGGTTCCTTGCTTTGGGCTGTATAGATGGAGAGAGTGACCCCACCGGGTCTCGAGTCTGGTTGTACTGTGTAAAGCATAGCTGTGTTGGGTGTTTGGATAGCTCTGTCAAGGTAATGTTTATAGTGCCTGAGTAGGATGAAAATTCTATATTGTTAGCTCGCAAGGTTGATTTTATGATAGTTCAAAAGATATATTATTTCAAATTGTAATGTTTGATAGTTTGTTTCGTTATTATTTTCCTGTGTGTTGTTTACATGTTGGTAGATGCATCGTTCAAACCGTTTCTCTGCTATTCATCCGTGCATGTTTACCGTTTTGATTGATTCTTTTTCAATTATTTTCCTGCATGTGTTTGTTGTTTACCGTTGGTGGATGCACCGTTTAGAGTGTTTCTCTGCTATTCACCAGTGCATGTTTCTTGTTTTGTTAGATTGTTCTTCAACTATTTATCCTTTGTGTACCTCTTGTTTACATGTTGGATTTTGGCTCTCTATTAGCTGATGATCTTGTTTCAGTAATATTTTCCTGTCTGTTGTTTACACGTTGGCAGATGCGCCGTTTAGAGTGTTTCTCTGCCATTCGTCCGTGCATGTTTATCGTTTTGATAGATTCTTTTTTCATTTATTTCCTGCATCTGTCTGTTGTTTATGTGATAGGTTTTGTTCTCTATTAGCTGTTGATCGTGTTTCTCATTACTTCCGTATGCCTATGCTGTTTACTTAATAAGAAAATGATTAATTGTGTAATGTTGGAATAATCTTCCCTATTGCGCTCGAAAATGTTCATAACTGTCAGGCGTACGCCTCCCGTCTTCAACAACACATGGCAGATATTATTAGAGCTGGTTGTTGGCTAGGAGCTTGCTATGCGGTGAAGTTCATTTTTTAATATATTTTCTGTGTTGAATTCATAAAACAAAGTAAGGTTTGTAGTGTCTTTTAGAATGAAAATTGTATGGGGAAGTTACGAGGATGATTTTATGATAGTTAAAATGATAGATTATTCTCCTCCTCTGTTGTTTTGATTAACTCTGTTGTTTTGATTAATTTGATGTAGTGTTATAGATTTTATTTCCTCTTGTGTTCGTGTCCCACGGTCTTCCAGGTTCTCTGCTGTTCACATACATCTATCGACACTTGTAATTAAAGCTCCACTATGGTGGTCACGTATAGGAATATTAGACTTTTTATAATAAAACTTTTAATTTTGATTGTAATCATATTGATTAAAAATATATTTTTGATTAAATGTGTCATAACGGAATATTAGCTGTTGTGCATGAAGTTACGTACATCTGTCAGAACTTTGTAATTAAAACTCCGCTATGGTGGTCATGTTAGACTTTTTGTAATAAAACTTTTAATTTTGATACACGCGCCACCTGAAAAAAATTGCGAACGAAGTCGTCCCAGGGTGAAAAATCGCCAAAGATGTGGCCCGATGTTGTCAGTGTGCATGTCCCTACTTGCGCGCCGCATGAAAAAATGTGAACGAATTCGGCCCAGGCTGAAAAATAGCCAAAGAAGTCAACCATATACAACCATGTACAACCATAAGTGTACTCTCAGCTCTTCAGCCCGCTGGTAAGCACGCGGACAGCCCCTCACCTGCGCACCACCCATCGCGCGCTGAAAAAAAATCGCTAGAGAAGTCGGTCCATGCGGAAAAATCGCCAAAGAAGTCGGCCCAGGGCGCACTGAGCCCATTTGCCTGCTGGTAAGCACCCGGACAGCCCCTCACCTGCGCACCACCCACCGCGCTGGAAGAAAATAATAAAAAATCACTAGAGAAATCGGTCCATCTATTGTTCTTGAAGTTACATATCAGAACTTTGTAATTAAAACTCCACTATGGTGGTCACGTATAATAATGATATAGTTTTTATAATAAAACTTTTAATTTTGATTGTAATCGTATTGATTAAAATATCTTCTTTGATTAAAATGTGCTACCTATTCTGCTTAAATGAAAACTTGCATAATTATCACTAATAAAGAAAATTGCGATAGCCCTTCAATGCTATTGCATCAGATTTTTTTACTAAGTTTTTCTCCTTCACACTGAGTCATACCATAATTCTCGACACTAATGACTTTAATAAATATATTTTCATTTATAGTTTTTGTGTATGACCCTTCTTTGCATGTAAACAGCCTACTGCACACCCGTTGTAGCGGGGAGAAATTACGATTGAAATCGACACAGATTGAAAAATGATGAAAAAAGTTGGCCCACGCTGAAAAATGTGAGCTAGTAAGCACGCACGCAGCCCTCCCCCCGCTGATAAGCGCGCGGACAACCCTCCGCACAGGCGCCGCGCATGGAAAATACGCGACGGTGTCCCAGACGCTGTGGGGTTCGAATCAGACACCCATAGAGCTAACTCGCATCCGGTCTCCCTCGATACCCCTACATACTACTAGCGTGCTATGCGGTGAAGTTTTGTTTTTAGAGTGTATATCAGGGGAAATGCAACAAATAAGTAGCCAATGGTCGTTCTTCCCGAGTCGTTGTCACTAAAAAGCCAACCTGTTCCCTGGGCTGTTTGTCTGGTATATAGTATTTCCTGACAATGCACCTGGAGGTGTGGAGTGCCTGGGGTTCAAAGTTTATCCTGCCTCGGCCGTAAGTTTCTGGACGTGTTCTAAAAACAATGTCTGACCTTTGACTATCCGCAGGCGAGGCTTCAGGCGGTGAAGTATACCGTGTAAGGTGTAGTATAAGAGTATGATGGAAATTTGCTCAGGTTTGGGTGCCAAACTTGCGCCGCATCAGCTGCTGCTTTCATCCGAGGATTACTAGCACAATCATTTATTCAATCGATTTCTTGAACCCTGACTGCATTCACAAAAGAAACAGACTATCGTTTCCGATACAAGCACAGCCTGACCTCGATTATGCCGAGTCAGATTACCAGAAGATACAATTGAGGGACTTGGCAGGGATATGGTCTCTCATCGGCTGCTATTAGGTAAAGTCGGCAACCACATAGGCGACTTTACCTAATAGCAGCCGATGAGAGACCATATCCCTATCGCCTATGTGGTTGCCTGCTTCCCGAATGAAAAGAATTCATCAAAACCTCTCGAGGCATATGCAGTGCACTCCTGGACACTATAACACATTCACCACCAGCTCTGGCAGCTGTTGTGTGTTTGTAACTGTATGTAACTTTTCCCATCGCTCAGGTTTATTATGGATGCAAGTGTTGTCAAGCCGCTTGCAGGGGGTGTGCCGGCGACCGCTCGACGCTTATTTGGTGCGTCAACTGCGCCCGGCATTGAATGCGATATGGCAAAAATCCTGATGTATTTCGGGGATAGATTTTTCGGGGACCTCTTCGTGGGACGTTTAAAATTCTTACCTGATCGCATGCTCCGGTACTGCCCTCGCAAGAAATGAGAGCCTTCCACTAAGCCTTAGCAAGCCGGCTCTTTGCCTGGCTAACCTTTCATTTCTTTTTCTTCTTAATAAACATATACCCCCCCCCCCCCCACTTCCACTAACTCGGACCCATGCACACTCAAAAGTAGCGATTTGGTAAAGCTTAGCAAGGATCGCTATGCTTTGTGCAGAATATTTTATAGGGGCGAGTGTAACCTGCGATGTCCCGAGTAAAAAGTGTAAATTGTCCTGATATCTGAAGATGGTGAGCGTGCTTTTCAAAATTAATTGATAATATGTATTCCTTCTGTTGATTACAGAGGCGTGCTGATAAGTATGCTTCCGTGATATGTCAAGGTTACAAATCCAACTAAGACATGCCACCAACTATGAGCTTCTTCGCGAAATTATTCCTGATTTTTAGCTTCCCGTTTGGCTCAAAAATATACTTAGAACGACCAGACTCTGCAAGGTGAGCATCCCAATGAAGACTATACTGAGGGATGCAAGCTTGCATGTTTTCTGTGGTGGGTATACTTCTCTTGGACTACCCAAATCTCTCAGCAAGACGGTTAACACACCTCTCCCTCTCCTGTGCCGCATCTCTCCCCTACTCTTTTCACCCTCCCCTTGGTGCACCGAGCCGCCACTCCAGAGCAGGCTGACCGCACCTTCACCTTAGATCACCCCGCCACCCACCCCACAAGGTGACACATGGTTGCCTTCACAACTACAGGCACGTTCGGCATGTTTCTAGCCACAATGAATCACTGGACGAGGTGTTGGAGCAGCAGCGGTCGTACATGGGAGGAATAAAATGGGGTGGCTTCGACACTGCACTGTCATTTTTTTCAACAGCCAAGTCAAGAGCCAAAATATCATATAGCCAGAATACAAGACCGTACGGGAGACTTGCATACTTCAGGTTCCAGACGCAAGTTATCAGGTTCTTACCTTCCATGTAACCTCCACCTTCGAGTTTGAAGGCTCCCTCGACGTACCACTAGCACTCTTAAAACAAAGCTTCACCACATAGCACGCTGAAGGTCAACCATTGTACACTCTTAAAAATGAACTTCACCGCATAGCACGCTCTTAGCCAACCATCATCTCGAATGAAATCGTTATATGCCCTGATTTGTTGAAAACGGGGGGCGTACGCCTTTTTTGTGACAATTATGAACAGCATAAGTGTCACAAAAAAGACGCACGCCTCCAGTTTTCAACAAATCGGGGCAGATAACGATATCATTCTAAATGATGATTGGCTAGGAGCGTGCTATGCGGTGAAGTTCATTTTTAAGAGTGTACAGAGTGATACCTCTGTCACTCTTGATTGGTGGAAAGCGCGGGGCGTACGCCTTTTTTGTGACAATTAACATTTCTGCATAAGTGTCACAAAAAGGCGTACGCCTTCCGTTTTCAACAACTCGGGGGAGAGAACAATGTCACTCGGGATGATGGTTGGCTAGGAGCGTGCTATGTGGTGAAGTTCATTTTTAAGAGTGTATGCTGTGTTGCACGCTGCATGAATTCAAGTGAAATCACGTCCTAAGTTGCAGTATACGGGGTGTCTCAGTTAAATCCCCGGGCTAAATAATTCGGGAACGGGTGCACCAATCGAAGAACTTTCTTTTTTACAAGTATCTGTCCAATACCACCTATAAGCGACGCACTGTGAGTGGGAGGCGCTCATTATTTAAATAAAAATTCAAATGAGTTTCGTGAATACGTAACTTCTAATGCAGGGCACCGTTGGCATTAAAATGGGCACTACCCCTTTTGGGACCTTCGGTGGACACCTTTTAGAGAAAAATCCACCAGCGAAGCGGGTCATTTGTTGCAGTAATTAATTGGTTTCGGCTTACATATTATTGTCGCGGCTGGTCGCGGTGAAGCGCGAAATGACGCTCTTCCACTCCCTTATCCACCAAGTAATTACGTATGCTTGAGCTCACTTCGCAACGTGGAGTGCTGAAGAAAACGTGGAAAGCATGTGTTACGATGTGATTAACTGTGTTTCGTCCGTGCGATCATATCAGAGAAAGGGCGCATATCAGTATATCACTCAGATAAGCGGCGTAGGGGACTGGCGAAGCCTGTCTAGCGCTACGTTTTCTTCAGCACTCCCTCGTTGCGAAGTAAGCTCAAGAACACGTAATTCGTTGGTAGATAAGGGAGTGGAAGAGCGTACTCTTGCGCTTCACGGCGACCAGCCGCCATCTGAGATTTTTATTTAAATAATGAGCGCCTCCCACTCATTCTCACGGTGCGTAGCTTGTATACACTCTTAAAAATGAACTTCACCGCATAGCACGCTCCTAGCCAGCCATAATCTCGAATGATATCGTTATCTGCCCTGATTTGTTGAAAACGGGAGGCGTACGCCTTTTTTGTGACACTTATGCTGTTCATAATTGTCACAGAAAAGGCGTACGCCTCCCGTTTTCAACAAATCAGGGCAGATAACGATATCATTCCAGATGATGGTTGGCTAGGAGCGTGCTATGCGGTGAAGTTCAGTTTTAAGAGTGTAGGTGGTATCGGACAGATACTTGTAAAAAATAAAGTTCTCCTATCGTTCCCGAATTATTTAGCCCGGGGATTTAACTGAGACACGCTGTATACTTGCAGTGCTACCCTGCGCAGCCAAATTGCTTCTACACATATGAGCCAATGTTGCCTTCTGCCTTGCACAGTGGGTTGTGGCAGAAAGATAAGATGGGACTCCCAGGTACACAAAACACAAGAGTAAACAACAACAACTACTTTATTTTGAGATTAATGGGGAGTTTCATCGCCAGGGGCGATGCTCTGCCCCAAAAAGAGTAAAAAACCGAGACTGGTGTGACAACGTTTCGAGCGAACGTCAATGTCGCTAGTGTCGACAACAGCGTACTATCGCCCCTTTTTTTCTGATCGCTCGCTTTAATTGTCGTCACTTCCTCCTTTGATACACCAGTCCCGTTTTTTTTTTTTTTTTTACTCTTATGTGGCAGAAGCAACATCAGCCCATATGGAAACCACTTCAGGAAGTTCAAGCATGTAACTCGTGATTCCGACTTGAACTAGCCCTCTCTCTATCTATTATGGGTTAAGAGCCATGTGGGATATTCTTTGTGGTGGTGGTGCTGGTGAAAGGGCTCGCCGTTGTCGGCCTCACAGAAGTGGGCAACGTTACGACTGACGCCCTGGGGGAATGTGCGTCCTGGGCCGACTTCTAAGGGAAGCCGACATATGTCTGAAAGCGTCTGAGGAAAACCCAGGAAAAACCCCAGACAGCACAGCCGGCACCGGGATTCGAACCCGGGTACCTCCCAGTCTCGACGTGACATGGCCAGCACGCTAACCACTGGATAGTGCTTATGGATAGGCTGCCTCATAGCCAGCCTTGTTCCAACCATTGTGGAATTCTGGAAGACCTGTGGAAGGTCTTCGGAAAATCCACGGTAAACCTCAGACAGCACAGCCGGTGGTAGGATTCGAACACACCACCTCGCAGTCTTCATCACGACCTTGGCTACCACCAACGAGACGCTGGCAGTGTCTACCACCAACGCTGGCAGTGGCGGATCAAGGGGTGCGGTTGGGCGGCCGCCCCCCAAAACATGGGGTTCCCTCCCTCACCTCCACCACTACGCGCTTCAACAAAGAAATCCCCCCCCCCTAAACCTACGGCCTGGTTCCGCCCCTGGCCGCTGGTTTATTGGTTCTCTGACTCAAATGTTTGTTTCATTCATGTGCTTGTATGTAACATATCCCTGCAATCGACAATGATTCAACCAGCCGTGTTCGTGACTTGCTCGAAGTCTGAGACGAAAACGAAAATAGCAAAGAAAATGAAATATCACCATGATAGCACGTTTCGCGTTTTGACAGGTCGGCTGCAGCACGGTGGAATAGAGTGCTGCAAGCTGGAGCCAGTGCCTCCTTTACTACATGCCTGTCACGTCGCGCGCGTTTGCATTGTTCTCCGCCTGCCAAAAGTTTCGTATTGCCAACTGTAGGATGGAAAAGTTTCTCGGAGAGTCCGCATGGCGCGCCAGCTTCCACCCCGTCCTAGAGTCACTGTACCCGGTCCATAGGGGTGGCATCCAATGTATGGCATTGCTCCGTAGACGAAAGCGTGCTGGGCGAACGCAATGCATCCTGGACAGGTCCTGGTCACACGTCACAGCAAACGTCAAGGTACACGTGACCTTAAAGATGGCGGCGCCCGTGATCGGCGGCCAAACCGCCAAACCATAGCCAAACCGTTTGTAAACAATGCGGTTGTTGTTTCTGCGCGACGTTTTTTATGTCTTTCGATCACGGTAACTATTTTTATTCGATAATCTCGCAGTAAAACGCCCTCTCCCTCTTTCAAACAAGACAATAAGCACATCGTCTGGAACGGCAACTTTCTAGCTCACTGTAAGTGCTAAATTCGACCGTGTGGCAGGCAGCGCCAAAGCGGAGGATTCGGCGTGTATGAGGGAGAGGGCTTGGCTCTCACTTGACAGGCATTGCAGAGCTGAAGCTGAAGCATTGTGTATAGAGGAGGCGCTGCTGGAGCAGTCGCATAACCATGGGACATCAGCTAAGCTAGTCAAGCCGAGACAAGTCAATTTATTTTTATTTTTGTTTGTGTACTCTGTGTGCGCGTGTTTCGATTGTGATAAATGCTTAGACGGCAAAAAACATAGAAATTTGAGTTTTCAGTTATTAACAGGACCGTCGGGTTGAGGGAGCATGGGCAAGTTTTTCTATGCCGTGCGCAGAGGGCGGAACACTGGAGTGTATGACACTTGGCAAGTTTACTTTTTACCTCTCACTCCCCGTGCACTTTTTCTCATTCACCTTGCATTCTCATGCACCTTCACGTTCACTCTCATTCACCTAACAACGTGTTTGGCATACACAGCAGATTGAAGCAGACAAATTGGCTATCAATGACACGCTGTCACAGCACGAAATTAAATGAATGGGCATGGTGAGCGCAGCCAGAACAGAATTTTGGAAGGGGTTCCACAGCACTTGAACGAACCGCTGCGTGTTGGCGGAGAATTATCCATAGCACAGTAAAACCCCGAGCTTGAAAGAAACACGAAGAACGACACGACATGAAGCCTTGCTTGAGGCTGCAAATGGGGAGAGGGGGTTTCCCCTTTCCAAAATTCACTACCCACGGCGATCTCGGGAAAGGGAATGTTGAACTCCGACCTCCTCAAACTCCATGCCATGCCATGCCTCTTCATGTATTCCATCAAAAGTACCGTAGTTTCTCCTCTTGCTCCTGACCACTGTCCAGCGATTTATCCAGATCCCCCAACACACACACACACTTCCCACAAATGTTTGGTATAACACCCCCCTTTCTCTCCTGTGCATACCCTACAGAGGAGACTTTGTTATGTCAGCAACATAACTGTAATAATGACTCCCCCTCAATTTTTTGCAACACCTTCCTGTGCTTGCGATTTCTGATGTGTCAGATATTCTGATATTACCTCACAATATATCGAATGTGTTTTGTGTGGACAGGAACGTACAGTGAAAATCTACCTTATAAGACTGCCATGCATGAAAGGGGGGACGGGTACCTCCACCCAGTGGCGTAGCGTGAGTGGCGCCGTAGGGGTGGCTGGCCTGGGTGCAAGATTTTTGGGGCACAAATTATGGACAGAGAGAGAAAACTTTGAAAGAAAAACAGTTAAACTGTTGATCACTTAAAAAAATCCCAATCTTTTAACATTTGCGCTGTTGGAACGTTCTTCTCGGCGCCTCGGGTACGGAGGCGATTCAAGCGAGGTTCGGCATGTCATGCCGATGTAAAATGTATGTCGGTGTGATGTATGCCGGTGTAAAATTGCATCCTGCGGGCTTCGGCAGTAGACTGTGTGCATTGAGACAGCAGCGCATTTTCTCAAACTGAAGCAGCCGCAATGCAAAATCCATGAAGCTCTTCCTATTGGATAGAGGGGGGGAATTCTGATGCATTCCTGTGATGTGTCTCTTTTGGGGGCGTGATACTCATTTCGCCCTAGGCGCTTGGAACCCACGCTACGCTGCTGCCTCCACCCCCACCTTCTGACTCCCATGCGCAGCTTACTAAGAGCTTGAACCGGAATTGTGTCATTCTGAACAAGTTCATGTGTCCAACTGGAGTGTACCCTTTTAGGGCAGAGTGTGAGGCGCAAGTCAAGGGATTCCCATTTGCAAGGTACAAGAAATTTGAAACACAAGAGGAAGCGCTCGCATTTGTGACAGATAACGAGCCTATTACCTTACAAAATGGTAAGTGGACTTCTTCAACACAGCCTTGCCTATGGTGCATTCATCGCAAACATTATACACCGCAGCAGTAGTATCATTTAAGTATTCTGTCTACTTTCCATCTTTCTTTCAGATCATGGTGGTACCAGTACCCACGTTGTAGCAAAGGCCCCATTCCTTCAGCAAAAACGTAGGCGGAATAAAAGGAAGCATGGTAATCCACGTTGACATTTATTTGCGTAACAGGCTATTTTGGATGGTCGCTGCGGATGAATTCTGCGCTTCTTGATTGGAAAGGCTTTGTTTCACATATAAGTGTAATTTATCAGGATTTGAGAGCTCCAATGCTCAAGCTGCTCAAAACCATGGTGTTCCAGGTGAAGGCCACCAGCAAGGTCAGTACTTTCGAAACGTAGGTGGGACCATCAGTTAGTTAATTTCTGTCGTTAAGGAAGTAAAAATAATGTAAGAATGAAAACGAAATATAGATGTGTTGAGCATAAAATCAGGGTGTCTACCAACCTGGAAAACCTGGAAAACAATAAATTGTCAGGGAATTTTGATGTAACTGGAAAAGTCAGGGAATTTGTCCAAAAAGCAGCTGAAGTCAGGGATAATCGCAGACAAGTGCCGTGATGACGCATGGCGAATCGCGAGTGCCGACCGGTGCTTGAGCGGCGATGCCGCAGCAACGTTACCACGAGTAGCAGTTCGTCAATACTACAAGCTTTGAGGGGGAAAAGTAAGATAGCCTCACTAATACTTAATAAATGGTCTGTTTTATGAGGGATCTGTATCAAAACGTAGCCCGAGGCAACAAGTTCCCTTTTGTTTTCGTCAGGGAATTTGCTTGAAATAGTCAGGGAAAAACCTGGAAAAGTCAGGGAAATTGAAGGCTGCAGTTTGGTAGACACCCTGAAAATGATTACAAGGAATTGGCATGATGTTGGAAGCATATCCTCACGTTTGGGGTGAAGACAAAGGGACAAGCAAACAAATGTACTGTACAGAAAAAAGACTCTGGCCTGCAATGAAGCTCTATTCCGGTACATCTAGGGGTTAAAAAGGGGAAGAAATGCCATAATATGGCACTCTGGTCAATTCCGAAAATCAGTGCCATCTCTAGTGATCCAGGAGTTCTTTCTGTGTTATGAGCAACTTTTAGACAGGTATGAATTAGACGCATGATTTTCAGATAGATGAAACTATGGAAATGCAAAATGCTACAGGCACATATCTCGTGATCTTTCTATAAAAGATTCAGTAGAAATCGATTAGAGTCAAAAGACCTTGCTTATTCATTCTTCTATCCCTGGACCTCTAAAATGTCACTGTTTTATTCCCCTCAAATCTTGTTGCATCGTTCTCTCATATTCAAGTCAAGGACGAGCCAGCACAAAGAAAGAAGTTAATAAATAAACGAAGCACTTTGGTGTTTTAACAGTAATACCGTTGTGCACATTGGTATGGTTTCAAAATCTGTTAAGATGCCGGTCAGCACTAAAAAGAAAATTTATTTAGCATTATAAATTAGCATTGTTCAAACACGTTAGTTGTGTCTCTCTGTCTCATTTCCATGTGCAAACTCGAAGTCTCTTCCTCATCGGCCATCTTATAAATCTCGGCATTTAAAATATAAATGCTGTCAGGGATCATTACGAATTTCCACTGATTTTTGAAACAACCGGAAAAGCTTCTTCAGCTTTCGTCTTCTCTGAAAGTAGGTGACATCATGAGAGCAAGTGTTCGTCTCCTGGCGACGGCAGGCAGATTGTGCACAAATTTATGCCGTATTTATCAAAATTATAAAATCAATTTTATGTTGCATTTGCATCACTTGCAAGAGCAATATCTTGTGAGGTTACATCATTAGGCACGTAGATTGCTATAACGCTAATCAGTCTTACACTGCAGTGCTGTTGCTCATACGTTGTTTTCAGTAATAAAATAATCTTTTGCAGACAGGCTATTCCAACATTTGTTGATCATTTTTATCTTTCTTGCTTCTACGAAGAGATCTTTATCAAGTAATACTGCTTGTAGTAAGTTATTGTATGTACTGGGTTTTTTTATGGCTCTCGTGAGCCTTGCCGGAAATGGTCTGCGCTGCGTGGGCTGTGTGGATGTCGTTGTCACAGACTTGTAAATTTGTTTTTTTAACAAATGCAGGTGCAGGAATAAACCAGAGACAAAGCGTTACTCTCCAAGCTGGACGCAAGAGGCAACAAGAAGGTACTTTGAATGTGTTCGTGTTCCTTTCCTTCTTTCTTTCTTTTTTTCTGGAAGTAAGGACTGTATGAGTAGTCATTTTAAAGCTGAAGTGAACAGTACTGTAAGAGAACTGTACAATGTGGACATATAGCATTTTTGCATTGACCCTTATGTTTTCGGGTTTTATGTGTTTTAGAAATCGGTGGGGGAAATTAGGTTTTAGTATTTCGAGCTAATGGGGTGCGATGGTGTAAAGTCAGGCAATATCGGGTAGCTAAAGCAAATTTGATTTTTGGGCACAATTGCTCCTCGCATTTCAGGTGAACAGTAGTGACTCTGCTGAATGCACAATGCTTGGTGTTCTCTGGTCCCAGGTGAAAAATTTTTGCTGTTACATGTGGTTTATGAAACAATTTCCACTTTAAACCACTTTGTACGTAAGTGGTTTAAAGTGGAAATTGTTTCATAAACCATTTGGGATTGCAGACATATTTCACCTGGGGTACCTCTGTTGGTGGCTGAATTTCAACTTTGGCAAGTTCATATTCGGAGTTTTCTGGGTTTTAAAGTAGGCGATGCAAATAAAAGGCTGTAAAAACAGGGTTTACCAGCTAGGTTTAACCCACAACCATAAGGCCCTATATATGCAGCGTACGTAAACGTGGACCCTTCTATTTTTTGGGGTTTATGTTAATAGCTGGTGGAAGATGGAAAAAGTATGAAGCAGCGTGGGGCACGAAATGGCAAGCCTCAGCATAGAGTACCAGTGTTCACCCATGCCTGTACAAGTGGATGGGTATGGGTGGACGAGTTCAGTTTTTGGACTTTTCTGGGTTTTACCCACAGCGACAATTATGCGAATCTGGCTGTAAAAGCATATTTTAGAAGGTTAGCCCCTAAAATATACACACGGATCTTCATGTGAAGCAGCATGCACATTGTTGTATATCTTCTTTTCTAACATTTTTGGGCTTACACACGGAGCTTCAGAACATTGCTTTGCATCAAATTGATTTCAGTATAGAATTGTGCATTACATTCGAAATTTAAATGTAACATGCAGTTATATGCTCCAATATTCGAAAATTCCTAATAGCTGGTGCAGCCTCACTCAAGATCGTGCTGCCAGACATCACGTGAGTCCTGTATGTTAACAGTGCCAAGCTTCTATCACATCAGCTGCTGCTGACATCTGAGGATTACTAGAGCAGAATCACTAATATTGTACAGTTCCGTTTATTCTGGGTTCTGGACCACAAACAAATTCGGATTACCCTTTCTGATACATTTATATAATGTGAATTTGTTTTTCTGAGGCCAGATTATTATTCAGGCCAGAAGCTTTCCCAGCTAGATTATGAATGAGATTATGATGTCTCATTCACTGTCATTTGGTAAAGTAGCCTGTGGTTGCCTGCTTCCACTTACATGTAAAACTCACATCCGATAGCATATGCTCCAGGGGATGCTGATATATTTGATGTATGACTTTAGTGCTGTTGTCACATCAAATGTAAAGCCTTCCACTAACTCAAGCATATGCAATCTAAAAGTTCCCTTACTCTTCAGTGTGTATGTTATGTGTGTTTCTTTGTCTCGACCATTGTCATTTTTTGTCCTAGCACCGAGATTTTATTGCTTTTAGCAATGTAGCACCAACCAGCCCTTGTTTACCCTTGCTAAGCTTTGCATGATATTATAGGTGAGAGCGTAACCTGTCAAGTGCCAAGTAAAAGGGTGTGCATTGACCTGACATCTGATGATGGTAAGCAACAGCTTTTAAGGATTCACTGACAGTATGCATTTTGTAGGTAGTAGACAATATGTGCACTGAAATGGCATTCAATTCCATATGCAAAAGCTGCACAGCAGAATCTAAATTGCTTCCTAAATCTGCACAATGCAATATGATGAAATGATTCATAAGAAATGCTAGGCTACGGACGACAAATATGCTTGCTTCATTCTAATGACAAGTTTCTGTTACAAAGTCAACAGGTGTGAAGGTTTTACTTCGCATTATGATCCCATTAAGAGCACAAGCACAGTGAAATGAGTCAGATCCGAAAGTAAGTTCCTGTAAGAAACACACAATGACAAGCATTGATACAAGTGCTTGGTCACACGTTCCAATGCACATCGTTAAAATACTAACATAGCGGTGAGAGAGGGCAGGTATGGGAATTGGGTGTCTTTTATTGTATCACTTTACTGTTCTTTCTTGCTCGGCCTGTTAATTATGTAGCTCGTTAATATTTGGATGTTCCGAGAGTGTTCCCTACTAGTGACATTATAATCTGTACTTACCTTGTATACTTTCTCCAGACATGCTGCATGTTTACACTGATGGTGCGTGTACAGCCAATGGGAAGAAGGGTGCAAAGGCAGGGATTGGTGTGTACTGGGGACACAATCACCCTATGTGAGCTCTCTCTCATAATCTCCCAACTCCAATAGTGATAGTGAGTGCTTTGATCTTGGGGATGTTCTGTTTGATGTATGAACCATACAAAAGGAGTGCTGAAGGAAAGCACTTGGTATATAGAAACATTGTGGAAATATATCACATGTGACTGAATGGCCTGTGGACACAGCATGTGGCCATGGGTGATGTGTCATGACCATAGTCACGGTCTGGTTGTGATTATGATGGTGATGGTTTCAAGGTCATGCTGCATGCTGGAAGGTGGTGGTTTGAAATGCTACCACTGACTGGGTTGTCCAAGGTTTTTCTGCACACTTTCATGATGGATGTTGGCATAGCTGCCCCTGAAGTCAGCCCAGGACACTTACTAACTACTACTTTCTCCTGCTATCAGTCATATATTTGTCCACGTCTGTTTGCTACCCATAACTGCAGTTAGTTTGTGGTGATAATGTGTAAAAGGGAAAACCTGCCGCCTCCAAAAGTGCTCGCAGGTATAAAATGACAGACTGCTTTGGAATTAGTCCACAGGCAACTCCAGTTTGGATAGTCACTGGAAGAAACCAAAAACATTGATTACAGGAAAAATAACTGGAGAACAAAATGTACATGTGTACAACACATATTGCATGTGAAGATGGCACAATAGCAATTGTGTGTTCCTTTTTTCTTTTTGCTCATTTTGTAGCTTGACCATTTGGATGTTCCTATTTGATACCTGTTTAGCTTGTGAGGTCTGCTGTTGGTATCTGGGGTGAATACATTTGGATTGACAACTGTTTAGGAGGAGTGTTGATAAGCATGCTGCATTATTTAATGTGGTGCAATGATTTGCAATGGTTTTTGTTGTATTGCAGTTTCTTGTGGACTTCCCACAATTGAACTCTTTCATGTGCAGGTCTCTTCATTTAGTCATTTCATGATACATATATTGCTTGACAGTCTCTGGTTTCCAAAATGTGAATGTTTCCCAAATATAACAAATGATGTACAGAGTTACTATTGATGTGAATTTGACACATAGGGAATTATTTCTGCTTATGTTGCCATATATAATATGGCCTCATGGTGACACTCCTGCACAGAACTTAAAACTGTGCTTCATCACCTTGAACAAAAACTACGGGAAGGTCTCAGGAAATCGCTGTGGCTGAATCCCAAAACCCTCAGTTTCGGGTTCGGTTTCGGTGATGCAAAACAAGTTACAAACCTAAGCTAATAAACGTAGTTTTGGCATACTCAGAGATGGGTAAGGTGACCAGGAAAGTGTCTCGATTTTTCGGTGTTTGCAGTCCTGCTGTCGTCCTGATTTTAGTAATATTTTTGTCCCGCTAGTCCCAGCTCTGCACATCACCACTCACTTCACAGAACACAAAGCAGTGCTCGCCACTCTAAAGTAGTTGTGCATCTATCATCAATAAAAGTGTTAACAGCCACACACAACAGCTACTGCTGTAGCTACAATCGTAGCCATCCTGTAATTTTTTAGTGTACAGAAATTTCCAATGTTTGTTCCATCGCACGGTTATTTCCTGTAAGAGGTGGTGATGTTCCACGCAGCCAGCAATCCATAACGTACTTCATGTCATGGTATCATTTACGTTTTTCTACTATGTTAATAGCTGCATCGATAAAGTAGTGTAGTCATTGTGCACAGGATTGACCATTTACGAATCTAAGAACGCTTTGACATAAGAGCATATTCCTGAGAAACTGATTGCAGCATACCGCTTAAGTGCTCTCTTTTGTATGTCAGAAATACAAAATACTCGCGCAACTCTATGCCTAGCAAACCAGGACTCTTTCTTTTCTTTTTTTTTTTTTGCAATATATTAAAATTCTGGGAAATACTTTTTGTTTTTTCTCTCTTTTGCAAAATGTGCCTCTATGTGGAACATTCAAAGCATGTTTTGTGTGAGCACATTTGTTTCAGATAGACACAAAAAATTTTAAGAGATTGGAATAAAATGTTTTTGAAAAATTACAAGATCATGATTTTTGCACCAAATTCTGTTCAACATTCTGAAATCCTCTTTCAAAGCTACCTTCACTTTTTGAATATATCTCTGATGTTTCCTTTCTTTTTCTTTTCTTTTTTTTCCACAGGCATTGTAAGTTATTGAGCCCAATGCTCTGCTTTGGCTTTATGAAGTTGTCATACCAAATTGAGTGCAGCAAGAAATAATTTACACAGTGCAGATTCACATCAGTAGCACCATCATGTTTATTGTCGTGGAAATGGGAAATGGTCAGGCCACACGCATGGGATGTTTGACATGGGATGACCCTGTTGCATATGACCAGTGTGACTCATTGCATTTTTCCACAGGAATGTCAGTGAACGTATATCTGGCCGTCAGACGAACAACAGAGCAGAGATACAGGTAAATAACAATGTCAAGTGGCACGCACTGAATTAGGTGTCATTGCATTTTTTACTGTAAACGTATTTTTGTTCGCGATGTATTAATTTTCGCAAATTTCGCGATCGCTAAAAAATCGCGAAAGATAGTACTCGCGAACACAGCTTGACATTGATCCCGCGGAAGGAAGCAGACCTGGAATCGCGAAATTCAATGCTCGCGAATAACTTCCCAAATGCGATTCGCGAAAATGAATAAATCGCGAACAAAAATACGTTTACAGTACATGTTCAAGAGCACCTAAAAAATATGCAAGGTCAGAATACACACGTTCTTGAGAAATAAACCCTTTCATGCATAGAGATTGAACCGGGAGGCTGGTAACCTCTCTTATAAGGCAGACTTTTAATGAACCTGCATGTTAAACGGTATGAACTTTTACTACTGCAGGCAATATTTTTTAAAGTGAGAACTACTGGGCCCGAAAATGTATTCACTGGTCACATCACTGCCCCTTTGACACTTTATTTTGTATTTATTTATTTATATATTTTGCATACAGAACATCATTAATGTGCCAATTCTAGCTGGAGCTCCCCCCCCCCCCCTCCCCTGCAACAGAACATACGCACAACGACAATAACAACAACTTTATTTTAATGATGACCGCCAGGGGTGATGCTCTACCATATTGCTGGAAGTTTCTGCTGCTTGTATAATATACAACCATTCCTGCAGGCAGCTGTGAAAGCCATGCAACAGGCCAAGTCCATGGGTGGATGCAACCTCACAATCTACACAGACAGCCAATTTATGATCCAGAGTGAGTCCAACCGATTCACATCAGATGTCATTGCTAGTCTTTCAAATACTGTTTCTTGATGCTGCTTCTCCGTTGCCTGCAACAATGCGCGTAGCATCGAGGATTTTATTAGTGTAAGGAAACCTCTGCTGTGCTATAACAATGGCTGCTTTTGTCAGTCGTGATATTTACAAAGAACCGGAGGTGCCTGTAAAATTTGCTGCTTGTCAATACCATACTTTTTCCAATTCTGAAAGATCTCTTAGGTCCAAAAAAGGGACTCTCATTTGTGCATAAAACTGTCCAGAGTTTTTAGCTGTAGTGTAGCCATTTAGGGGGGATTCTGGGCCACATATGTGTGTTCCCTCTCTCTCTCAAAATTGCTTGGTCCCTGGCCAAATCTAGTCCACCAATGCTCTGTCCTCAAATCTCTTTTGACCTTTTTGGGCACCATAGGACTTATCCTATCCTTATTCCATCCTTATATTGAGAAGCGGCTCATTATTTCGTTTTCCACATCACCACCTGCCACGGGGTAGAGTATTGCCCCTGGAAATCAAACTCCCCATTCATCATCTCACAATAAAGTTGTTGTTTATGTGCAATGGGTAGCTCTGCAATAGTTGTGATCGCTCACTGTTGTAGAAGAGCCGTCACATCAATCAAGAGAAGTATCAATCTCAAGTCCGTGTCGGTGCGAGGGTGTATAAACACATTCCAAACCACCACACTGTCATATATGTGACAGGATACGCATGGACACTTCTTCGTCCACTGCAGCGTGACACATTCCACTGTGTGCCCGTAGCACCGAGGAGACTTGTTTTGTTGGTGATGATGTATCGTAAGACAAAATGAATGTGTGGTCAGTGATGGGAGATAGCAGCGTGGAAGTTTTCAACCGGTACCTGGCTCGTGAGTCTGAAAACAATGCTGATCACAACAGCGTGGTATAAAATATTAGTGCAACGTAGCACAACAAACCTTCAATCAGTGTTTTGTATTGTGAAATGTATTACAGGTGTGACAAGCTGGATGCCTGCATGGGTAAAAAACAACTGGCAGCTTTCTAATGGGGGTCCAGTGAAGAACAAAGAGGACTTTCAGGATTTGCTTCGAGCTGCTGAAGGCCTTAATGTAAAATGGGCAAGTTATAGTTTTTTGCCTCATGGAACAAAAATGGTGTCATATTTTTAAGGTTTGATACCTGGGCTTTAATGAGGCACAGTGCTATGATGTTGCACAATATCCTGCTTATCATCCTACAAATATAAGGTGTACAGTGTGTGTGATAACACATATTCATATCTATCACAAAAGCTAGATATGAGTACTGCTTTTGCCAGGTGCCATTGCTCCAAACATTGAACCACCAAAAATATCCCCACCTCCCCTTGATTCACAGTTGTTTAGGAAGATTTAGAAGCAAGCTTGCAAGTATGGAGTACTGTTCATACTCTCACAAGACAGACAGCAAATTTCGGCATAGTTAACCAACATCTGACATGAGTGTAGGCAAGGTATCACACTGCACAATCTCCTTCATAGGTAATTTCAAGCTTGAATAGTCAGCAGGAAAAAAGGGTGTTTATGACAGCTATAGCTTTGGAAAAGTATTGAGTCGTTTATATCGTCTTATTTGAGAGCTACTTGTTTGATGTAAAATATTCACAAGGCATAATGGTGGCATGACCATTAGCTATTACACACAAAAGCTTTAATTTGTGTGTTCTGACTCTAGTATACAGTAGCATTAATCCTATGAAGTGAAGCAACTGAGTGGGGAAAATAACGGGTTTAATCATTTTCATCAGTCTGGGGAAGTCATGAAGGGGTAACCTCCTATCAGTGAAACAAATTGCTCTTCTCTGAACCATTTACACTATGTGCATTCTGTACCATGTTTCAAGACACCAAACTGCAGATGCGTCAATAACCAAGCAGTGACTCAACCAGACCCATTCCCCTGCACAATCGCCAGGCAGCAGGAAACACACAAACAGGGGTTAAGGAACAACATGACTGCCTATTTATGTGTCCCTTTTTGTCCGTGTGTTTCCTGCTGCCTGGCAGTTGTGATGGATTGCCACCAACTACCCCGCATCTTACCAGCACTGAAGTTCCCTTCCCCTATGTCCTCCCCCAATGCCTCCCTCTTTACTTGCAATACTGGATAAATGTCTGTAACTGAGCATACTCTATAGTGACTTATACGAGATTGACCTTATGAGAAACTACATCTTTTTTTGTGAAGGGTTAAGAGGAGTGTTCAGTTATGTGAGTATCCCTGCTTGAGGCCTCAGCTAATGGCAGCTTATTGTAGCTATGTCGAATGTAGATGGGTCTGTCCTCATTAACATTCATTAGTCAGAAATTACACCAGTTCAAAATGATGTTTAATTATTTCTAGACTCTGCCGATGCAATTTTCTCATATTGAACGTAATTGTCCACAAACAATTTTACTCTGGCAGTTATATGCTTGTCATATATGTCATTAAAGTGCCACTACGGACTAAATCTCGTCTCTTCAGAATCCTACCAAAGTTATGTTACTGAAATCTTCTTGTCTCACTTTACATTCCTGCAAAATATTTTGGCTCTATGTGATGCGAAAGCTAGAGAAATTTAATTTTTATTTTTGAGGACTGTGGGGACGTCATGTTATGCTCCAACGGAGCGCCCGGCTCTCATCTTGCAACGTTGTTGCCCTTCGAGTCCTCCGGGGGGCTCACTTTTTGCACTTTGTTAGCGGAGCCCCACGTGACATACCATCCGAACGCTCTGACCTTGGAGAGAACACAAAGGAGGGAGAAGACATATCTCCCATTTTCCCCTCTTTCGATCAGCCTCACATGACTTCTCCACCGTGTGACCCTCCCCGGACGCCGGCATCGTTGCTAGGAAATGAGTGCCCTCTCCAGAACGTGAAATCATTGCAATTTGTGGGGTTATGATTACGTCACTCGCTCGTTGCGTCATCAAAACTTGTGGAGGTTCAGTGGATCTTCAAAAATTGACAGAAATGCACAGCGTTCGTAAACAGGATTGAAATTTCGCATATAGAATCCTTGAGGCACCTTCTCTTCATGAACTAAATAAAATAAACGCTGTATTCTGAGTCCGGAGTGGCACCTTAATGAAGAGTATGAAGAAAACTTGTCCTAATGAGCAATCTTTTTCTGAAGCTCAAGCAACAAGCTCAAATCTGGACTTTGCTCTTTATTAAACGATGCTTTGAATTCTGCTCTGAAGGTTCATGTGAGGGGTCACCGTGGGATCGAAGGAAATGAAAGGGCTGATCAGCTTGCGACTTCATCTCTGAAGCTTCCACTTCCTCAAGCCTCAAAGGTAGAACCAGAAATTATCACTTATGCATGATGGGTAGCGTCATATAATGTAAATTGATCGATATGAATTCTATCTATTCTGCAGCTGCTGCTGTTGGTCGAATTCTTGTTTATGGGATGACAAATGTTGATTGCTTTTGCTCCTTTCGTTTAGGCAAAGAGCTTTCATTTTCAAACTTCATCTCTCAAGCATCCGTTTCCTCAAGCTCCGAAGGTAACACCAGAAATTATCATTTTGTGAGTTACAGCAGCAGGACATGTATTATTGTGGTACTTTCAAAATGTAAATTGCTCAATATGAAATTCTTGTGTTCATCAGTTCATCAGCTGTTGCTGTCGGTACAGAACAGCAAGTGTTGCTGCTTTTCCATATTTGGTTTCTTTTTTTTTTTCTTCACTGTTCTGTTTACTGTTTGTGTAAATACAGTATGCATATCCAAGTTTATAGTACTCCTGTTTTTTCTTGTTCTTTTTTATGTTTTGTTTTGTTTTCTTTCTTCTGTGGTTAGTGTGCTACACCAGCGGTTTTAGTGATAGCTGGAAACCTTTTATGTAGGGGTGTGCGAATATTCGAATTCTCAAATTCGAATCGATTATCAATCACTCGAAGTATTCGATTTGCAAATCGAACATCCAGTATTTGGTTTTCTGAATATTCGACTCCGGCCAACGCCACTCCGAAAGTGGGCTTCACCTGGTGCTTCCCTGCATGAGGTGAAGCCTGCCTTACGAAAGTGCCATTGCTGCAAGATTAACACAGGCAGACCATTTTTGTTCAGCGTAAGATAATGTTAGCCAAAGTTATTTATGTACGCTTCGCCTGTGGAACGGGCGATGTCCCTCCCACATGCACTTTAGTGATACTGGCGAGGGATGTTGATTTGATGTCTGGGAGATTGCCCTAGCTCAAAAGGTTGAAACTCTTAAAAGACAAAAAGTGTGTCTTACAGATGTCCCATACATTCAAAGTTTTAGCAACACAACTTCCCCAGGTGAGACACACACCCCAGCAAGGAAGCTAAAGGATGTTAATTCACTGCAGCTGAGGCAACTAGGACGCCAATTTGTTTGTTTCGCAAGTGGCCTGTGGATGTCCAGAAACTGCTACACAGCCTCATCTGTGTAACATGCCACTGCTTTACATAAAATTTTGAAATCAAGATAATTACTCCAGTAAGTGGACCCATCTGAAAAGCAGGAAACACTATCATGCAGAATTAAAGGGTAGGGGCTTCCCACAGAAGAATTGTGTGTCTTTCTTGTGGCAGTTAATGCCAGAAAAATTACACTAAAGCCATGGATTACAAATTGCAAACTTTTAGTGCGAAAAGCATATATTATAAAATTTGCACAAATATTTCGATATTCGATTCAGTATTCAGGTTTTTTTTTCTCCCATTAGTTTCAGTATTCGATTCGACATGAAATATTCGGATCAGTCAATCTTCAGAGTATCACTGAAAACGGAGAACACTATCCAGGATAGTGTACTGCCCATTGGTCACCTTCTACCTAAAAGTACTAGGGGAGAAGGTTGTGTGGGACCATAAAAGAGAAGTGCTGGGGTGAATTCAGATAAAAAAATGCTCTGCTGCTCCATGACAAGGTCCCAACATACACAATCTCATCCTGCACAGGCAACTGTATGGGAATGTGGCTTTGAAGCTGCCCCTCCCCATGCACCAGGGTTACAATTGTTGTCCAGCCCGTACCATCGCCGTTGTCACAGCTACTCGGGAAAGAACAGAACCGAGGGCACGAAGGTGCCAATTCCCTTGCAGGCCGTATCCATCTGGCATTCGTTATCACTCCTGTTCAAAATAAATTCTGAGCTTTGGCAGTCCAGATTCACATGGTCTATCACTGTGGATAGAATCACAGCACCTGTCCTTGCCCCTAGCAACTTGCTTGTTCGTTTGAGGACAACAACAACAACAACTTTATTTGAATGGTGATAAGTGGGGAGTTTCATTGCTAGGGGCGATAGTGTACTCCACTGCTGGCGGTAATGTGGCGGTATGTACAGTACACAGCAACATTAAGCACTTGGCAGTAATATGTACATGATTTTATGCACATTAAGAAATGTAATAAAAATCAGTTCTGTGCACAGCAGGAAAATATGTAGGGTTTATTTGGCAGATGGCCCTTTTGTATTCTGAAGCGCATTTAGGTGCAACGTGTTGACGAAGTCGGCATTGGGATAGTTGCACATTTCGCAGTAGCCTGGTGGTCCCTGGACTCCGGGCCCTCCTCGTGGCCCTGGGGCACCCAAACGTCCTGGAGCTCCTCGCTCTCCTGGTCGTCCGGGGATGCCGATTCCTGGTGGACCTGGGGATCCTACAGTGTGTTGGACAAAGAATGATACACTGATCAGGACAGCTCGCCAGGCAGGTTGACGTATCGGAGCTCGATGCATCGAAATCACATTCGCGGGGGGTTATTGTCCAGTAGAACTTGAGTCTAACGGTGCAGGCAAGCGACATTTCACTTGACTCGAAGCCCTGTTTTCTTCATCATGCAGTCTATCAGGAAAGACCGTGTAGAGCCCTGCACGGGTCCGGGCCTCAGAACTGAGCCGAGCTTTTTATATGGGCTGTGTGCGCCAGCCGGGCTGGGCCCAGGCCGATAAACATGTTTTCCAGTGTTTGGCTCGGCCACGTCACGCAGTTAATTCCGCACAATGGGGGACTATTAGTTCATGTCATCACGTGCTTGCATCATTCCTGTGTATGATTCGACCCTGTAGAACATTTTCAAAGCCACTTCACATTGCTCCTGACTCCTCACATATTTCACAATCACGTTCGCAAAGCTTGGTGAGAAGGGTAGGGATTGTGGGAAGGAGTTTGTCGACAACATCTTCTACCTCCAGAAAAAGTTGGTAGTGTAACGAGCCATCGGGCGGGGCTATTTTTCGATGCGCCCGGGCCAGGTTGGGCCCGGAAAAGTCGGCCCGTGCAGGTCTCACACCATGCACAGTATTTTTTGCCAGCGTATTATCACCACGCGATCAAATTTAGAAAAATGCACTGAGAAAATAGTCGTCGGCCCAACTGGATCTTGTCGCGTGACGTCACCAGACCTGCATGGGGGAGCAGAGCAGCAGAGATTGGGAACGTCACAAAGAGATGTCGACATCCCTCTCTCTTTTTCTCTCTCTCCTTCCTCCTCACACGCTCTGTGAAGGAGTTGAGGATTCAGAGAGACCTGTCTCGCGCTTTATGAGTCACTCGTTATACGCTATGCTGAGGGAGAGGGTAAAATTTGAAGAAGCCGTGTGACAAAGTGTCTATCCACTCACGAGGCAGCAATAAGGGAGTATTTGAGACGGGCAAGGGTTACCCCTTCATTTGGGAGAGGGGAACAAATGTGGTCGCTCCGCGAGCAATAAGTGAGGGAGGGAAACTGGAGAGCTGCGCTGACAGCGGACTTATACTTGCATAGCGTATTTTGTTGCACAACACGCCACTGCCAAAAAAGAAAAAAATTGTCAAGGGACATTTTGCTGCTCCTTTAATGTGGGCTTTCTAGATGCAGATGATAAGCCCATGATGCATCGGTAGCCAAGATAATGTCCCTCATGTTTGGTGACAAACCCCTTCCTTGGTGTGAACGGTACTCACCTGGTGTTCCTCGTGGACCGATGGGTCCTTCGATGCCTACACCTTCTGGGCCTCTGTCACCCTTCTCTCCTTTCTCACCTTTAAATTGAACAAGGCAGTAGTCAGCAATGTGATTTTGTGAATGATAGCGTGTTGCTAGGTGCAGAGTTGCATTTTTTTTTTTTTTTTTTTTTTGCGTTTAGTCGAAGGAAGCCACGCATGTTGTTCCTATGGACTCAGCTTAAAGACTCGCTGCACTGTTTCAATTAGTTACGTGGCAGTATTTGCATGTTGCTGCACCTTTGCAGTAAACGCAGCTGAACCAGGATTTCGGTGTTTTTTGTCATACTCCTTTTTATAACTCTTCTCAGGACAGGAATTTGGCCTTTTGTATTTCATGCCCATAATGGCCATTCCTAAATACCCTCGTTCAGAAAAATGCACGTAGCGTATTTAGTTTTCCTGAGGCGCTGTTTGACAAAGATTGCAACCACCCAATCTAGTTTGGGTTCTAGGGTGATTAAGGAATGTCTAGGGCCGCAAATCTCCTGGCAGAGGAGCCTGATCTTTGAGACTGTCATCCATGTGCTGGAAGAGTCTATATTACATTACATTACGTGTACATTATGTAACGTTTAATTTAGTTTAAAGCTTCAGTTTAAGCTTCCTAAACTGTTCAAAGGACGATCAACAAATACTGCAACGCCTAGCTAATGAATCGATGCCGTTCTACGGTACTGTTCTCAATACGAATCCTGAGCGTTTGACCTCAAGATTTCAGTGGGCATAAGCGGCCATCAATGAACCTTTTTCACGCTTGTGTCGTATCCTGGCGGCTGTCCAGTGAAACACATTCGGCTCGCGCCGAAGCACTGCCAGCGCCATCTTGGCGCCATCTATTGAATATGTACAGGGAACCGTCACTGGCGCCGTCAGGGTCACAGAGCGCGAGAGAAGCATTGTGAAAAAAGGTCATTTCTTTACTCCATTGTCCCGCGTATACTGCACTTCGCTCAATGTTTATCGTAGTGGGCTCGTATAGTTACCTGTGTGGCCTGCCGGCCCTGGTGCGCCGGGCATTCCAGGTAGACCCATGAAGCCCCGCTCGCCAGGGAGTCCAGGTGTACCGGGATCACCTAAATAAATAAGAGATGTGTGGATACCGGCGTGCAGCTAAACATTTTGCATTTGTTCCTTCGCCTCGCATTGGTTTGCATTTAACTGATAAGAATGAAGGAAACCTCGTGCATTCACTTTATGGCACGTTCGGGGGATGGGAAGCTTTCACAACTTAGAATGCTAGCATAGAAGCACGCAAAAAAGTTAAAATGCGGTAGTTGCCCTCACGCAAACTACACTGTTTCCAAATCTGGCAACCACGTTACAGTGCCCGAGGATGTCCTGCCTATAAATGAATCGGTCTCTTTTTATTACGATAACAAAGAGAATGTTTCCATGTTACTGCATGTCCTTCTCCACTAAAGCTGATTACGATGTTTCGCCACGGAACTACATTGCCAGTTATAATGCGTCTTGTTTTAATAAAAAGCAGCCTTAAATGATCAACAAAAGATTAAGAAATATCAAAATTCAACAGAATGAAAGAGAAATCATAGAAACCCCCACAGAGAGATATACAAAAAGCCAGCATCTCAAGAACTCCAGATATAAAGCAAACAAAAAAAAACAAATAACAGCCTTTGATCTCTATCGGCACTCTCCACATAATCGAAAGCATCTATAGGTCCTATGAAAAATAAGCAAAATTCCCGAAGTGGGTACAAAACCCTACCAATTTTAAAATATCACTTACCCATTCACTCATGATTATTCCCCAAGCTCCACAACATGTTTGCCCAATATTGGCTGGGTATTGGTAGTACTGGTTCAATACGGGGCCAATATCCAACCAGTGGTGGGCCAAGATATTGTGCTGATTTGCTAGGCACTGGATTAATGTAGCTGTCACATGGAATAAAATACGCAACAAACCATGCACAACGGAAAGTACAGGGAGGAGTGGCGAGAGGGAATCTATAGAGACCCTCTCGCCACAAGTATACTGCTAGTACTAGTTCTCAGTAGTATACTACTGCGAATATCCTATGGGCGTCTACTGTCTACCGAAACTGGGCAAGTATCCTGAAACCACGGAAAGGTACATGATACAAAACATTTTGCCATCGCATGCTGTTGCTGAAAACTGATGTCTCTCACCTGGTATTCCAACAACGCCATGTTTTCCGGGCCTTCCTTGCTTTCCGCGTCCGGGGAAGCCACGTGGCCCACGAAGGCCAAGCGTAAGTTCAGACATGCGATCTGGACACCCCGGTTCGATTAGCGTATAAGCAGCAGCGTTCAGAATAGGTACTTCCCTTACTCCACTTACATTGTGTAGATGCCTCAATTAATTTTAATTCACGTTAACCACGAGTACAAGACACAAGCAATACTTGCAAACTAACAAATAGTTAATTGATCGGATACTCTGTTCAGGCGTTTGCTTTTATTACTTATTTGGTCCTGTTGTCCGAACCACAACAGCAATGTTCGATCAATGTCAATCTGAGCAGTTGCAACTTTACTTAAATTGTTCCGTGCCATTCTTGCGCGATAAATCCTTTATTTCGCTCTAGATATAAAAATTGTTCAAATTGATTGGACTATAGAATTACTTTAAAAGCTTTTAGTGCGCAGAACGGCTGCCGTGAGCACAAACGTGAGAGAAGAGCGAAACTGCTTTGTGGGGTGCATTCAGGACTGACAGCTTACAGACCTGTTAGCTCATTAAGGGCAGCCAGGAAGGACCTGGAGGTATTACGAATGATTCTGTCAGAAAGGGGATATGAGGCACGTGAGCTGTAGTGCGTTAAGCTATGGCCATAGCACGTTATTAGTCCGAGGTATGTCCAAGCGGCATGCAAGGCACGTCTGTGCCTGGAAGGATGTACACTTACCTCTTACGTACTAACTTGATGCCAGCAAATCAAGCCTCTGGATTTCATGTCTGATCCCACGTGCAAAACACTGGCTTATCTCTTATGTAACGTAAAACAGAAGCAAACTACCTGAGCAACTACAGGACCCCTGCGGTTTGTCACAAAGAAGGCACTGAGCAGGCTACAACGCTTGTGCGCGCCCCAACTTCTAAGGCGCATCAAAGCACACTTTACACACGTTAATGTAACCATTCGTAATACCTGCAGGTCCCTGAGGCCCCGGAGATCCCGGTCGACCCGGTTTGCCTCTTCCAGGGGGACCGGGAGGGCCGCGCATTTTCGCTGTCAGTTCGGCCAGTTGTTCTGAGAAAATTTAAAGAATCAAATTGCTTGCAGAACTTAAATAAGGTGTATGCACATTCTGCGGAACATTGGCAGCTAAAATATAGTGAAAAGAGCCCCACTTGAGTGCTAGGGGAAGATCATTCGGCAATGTTGTAACAACATTGCCTTGGTGGCAGTTTTGATTCATTGAATAAAATATGTACAAGGGTAACTGTCGATAATGAAATATTGCTGGGATCTTTCGGATAATTCGGCGTTCGTCTGAAACAGAACTAGCGTTTAAAGGAGCTTTTATGGCCAACGTCCCTTTGGATAGCGTGTACGTCCAAAAGAATAGGTGTAGTATTACAAGGTATTTATGCTGTCAGTTCCACCCGTAACACTTGGCGTAGTCATTTCTATGAACGATCATACTCTCCACTTTTCCTCTTTTGTGCGTGGTGGTATATGTCGAATTCCGAAAATGCTAAAGGTAGTACAGGATACGGTAAGGAGTTAAAGCCGTACCTCTGAGCACAGCCGCGCACACTTCTCGCAATTCTTCCTCTGTTACTGCTCGTCCCTAAAAGATATTTGTATGATTTTCCAGGCAACAAACGAAATATATCGCTAACACAGAATAAAAACGTTAACCTCTTTACCGGAGGTCCCGGAAGACCAGACATCCCGGGCTGTCCTCTCATCCCTGGTGTTCCAGGGACGCCAGGTGCTCCCGAAGAACCTGGCATGCCCACTTGTCCAGGATGACCTGGTAAACCACGTGCCCCCGGCGCTCCACGTTCGCCTGGCTGATGTATCGTACATTTGCATGAGGAACGACAGTAGTGTTAATAGACTACGAGAGGAAAACCTGACATGTGTAGGACAAAGTCAAGTTCCACCTACAAGTCCTGGAGGTCCAACTGATCCTGTTGCCCCCTGGAATAGAGTAAAACATGATCTGAGGTTTAATTATTGGTGCCTTGAACATAATGTCGTCAGGATGACCCCTGCGTGTAACGCGACGAGATGTACTACACATGGTGTCCCACGTAACGAACGTATCTTATAACTAGTGTATCAAACGAAGCGCGCTGCATTTTGTTGGCAGTCGTCTTCTGGAATCCAAGCAGCTTTTCCTATTGTCCAATTAATTATGATCAATATAATGTATTTTTAAACATAAACTAGCACATGACTGTAAACGAATTTTTCCCATGCCCCAAAGACGTGCACGTGGCGCCTATATGATATATAGTTTGCGGACTCTACCATAGGTCTTATAAAACCTAAATGTCCAGCTGTGAACGTGCCAAGGATTGCAGCAGCTCTATACCATGAATCGCAGCACGAAGTGCTGAAGCCTTTTCCCAAACACTAGTAATTGTGGGTAGAAGTAATTTGAGGTTTATGGCTGATAATACAACAACGGAATACATGATGACATGGGGGTGTTTCGTACTGATCTGACACGGTTTTAGCAGCTAATCCAGTTTAAGTGCACGTGCGATGCAGAAGACAAACATAGAGTGGTGTCATGGACTACTTCAGATTCGCTGAACCACCACAATTAAGAGAAGGAAGCAAAGAATATAGCGCACTGTATGTAAATCCGATAACTAGATGGGTAATTTAATAACCCCGACTGTACGCCCACTCACTTGCCCTAGGCTTCTCCCTGCTTTCCAGCACCTTCCGGCAGAGCCGTAGCGACGGGGGTGCGAGAGGGGCAGCCGCCCCGGGCGCCGAGCCTTGGGAGGTTGGTTGGATAGTATAAAGTAGGAATAACGAGAATTCGAATTTACGGTCTCGGGCAATGTAAATGGGCGTTTTCTTTTCTTTGTTTACAAGGCTTCTGACGGCAGTGAGGGAGGATGGGGGGGGGGGGGGGGGAGCGCTTTAGATTTGCCCTGCCCGGGGCGCAAACTCTCCTCGCTACGGCTCCGCCATGCGGCGTTGGAGACTGTTCTTCTGGTAAAGAATGTGAACCTTACCGGCCTTCCTGGCCCAATTTGGTATTCCTCCTGTGTGTGGTATACACATTCACCCTGTGGACAAACGAGGATTGCTATTGGTAGGCAAACAGTATCGCGTGTGACACAATGACGGTGCATACCTTTGGTCCTGGTGGTCCCATTGGTCCCTCTGATCCCTAGCAGACAAATAATATGCGCTATTAAGTAGTAGTCATTGGTGGTGTGAATAACACAGAATACCCAAGTTTTAATTTCCACATAACCCAATACTCAACGTTCACGTGAAGCTCACGCACAAATAAACGGATGAACAGTACTCGAGAAAGCTTACGGAAGCTTGTAGTGAAACTGCGTGTAATACTAGTGTGCATAATTGCTGTGCGATTTGTTTTATTAAAACCAACCAAACCAGCACCTTGTTCATAGTCACAGTTCATTAATCCTAACTAGAACTGTGCGAGCAGCAACATTTTCATTGCGAATAGTTTACGAATATTTCACTGACACTGCGAATCGAATTCGAATAGTCAGAAAATGCCAAACACGAATAATTCCGAATCCCTAATGGTGAAATATTTCGCGGTGTTGTGCTCACTCGATGATGTTCTGCTCCAAACTTGTGAGCCTTTTCACCCAGCACAACATATCGTGAGAGAAGGGTCCCTCTGTGTTGTGTATGGTAGACTGCATTAGTGGGATGAACTGCATTGAGAGTTCGTCAACATGTTCCATGCAGCCTGCTTTGTGTGCATCTCCTCATTTTGATGTTTACATCGTGAATTTCCTGTACTTTTTTTTGTGTTTTTAGAAACTGCACTTATTTCTATCTGTTACTGAACATAACTCTCAAAGTTGGGAGTACATTTACTGGAACCTGCGATGCCCAGAGTATAGTGTTGACCATGAGCTCACAAAATTTGTAGTCTTTAGTGACACAATCAAAAAGGGCCGCTTTCAAAAGGGTTTTGAAACCGTTTACCCTTACTACTGCTACTTGTTGGTATTCCTTTTGTGGTAGAGCGCAAATCAAAAGCAACACTTTTGATTGTGCTATATTTCATATCTGACTTGACTTCCCCTGTTTGACTGAGATTCTTCTAGTCTTTAGTGACAGAATATTGTGAACAGTGTAAAGCGGGATTCACCTAACGTTCGAGAGTAATGAGGTGAAGCCGACTCGCAGAATGGAGCCGAAACACCAAACAATGGCAGTAACATGAAGTGGGCTTCACCTAACTCTTGAATGTAATGAGGCGAAGCCCACTTGCAGAAAGGCGATAACGGTATCTCGCTTCGGTACTATTCGAAAGAGAGTCGAAACTTTCGAATACTGAAAATAGGTTGCGAATAGCATCAGATATTCATTTCATATTAGAAATTTCGAATATTTGCACAGCTGTAATCATAATTCATCACATACCCGCGCTAGGGTTCACAATGTATTTATGGTTACCTGAGGTCCCATAGGTCCCATTAGCCCTGGAAGCCCTTGAAGTCCGGGTGCTCCCGTGGCTCCAGGTATACCCTAAAGTTTTGTCAAATGGCAATAAGTGGCGAAAGGTATAACCTTCCATTGGTCGATCGGAATGCCGCGGCTTACCTGCGGTCCTGGGAGACCTCTCGGACCTTCCGGACCCGGTATTCCTTTGTCACCAAAGTTACCCTTTATAAATGAAAAACAACTGAACCTGCTTGCAGCATCACCAGTGACACCCCGAAGTGCGAACTTAGGCAGGCAATCGGCACACAGACCTCTAGCAGTAGGTATACGAGGGGCGTTCAAGTCAAACCGGGACTTTCTTGTTCTTCTTCTACTTCTTCTTCTTCTTCTTCCATCACTAGGACTTTCTGTCTCCTGAGTGAACAAATGGCTCGCGCTTCTTCTTTTTCGTCATTTTCACACGCGACAGGCCTCCGCGTTCACCACGTGGTTGTCCAAAGTTTGTGCAAAACAGAAGACACGTGCTGGACAAGATGGCCGACAACGAGGTGAGCGCGCACATCGAACAGCGAATTGTCATGAAGTTTCTCGTGAATGAAGGCGTAAAGTCGTCTGAAATTCACAGAAGACTTCAGGCTCAGTATGGCCACGATACACTTAGCCGCAGCAAAGCGTTTCAGTGGTGCAAACGGTTCCGGGACGGCCGTACATCAGTGCAGGACGACCCCGGCCGGGGCGGCTCAGAGCTCAGTGTCAGGGTTCCTGAGAACATTCAACTTGTGGAGCGCCTGATCCTCAAGGACCGACGGATAACGTGTCTCGAACTGGCTCGAAAGACGGACCTTTCTATGGGAACGTTGAACACTATCATTCATGAACACCTCCAGCTTCAGAAAGTTAGTGCCCGTTGGGTCCCGAGGCAGCTCTCCGTGTTTGACCGGCAGAGAAGACTGGAAATCACCCAAGAGCTAAGGTACCGTTTCGACACTGAAGGCCAGCCGTTCCTTGATCGGATCATCACGTGCGATGAAACGTAGGTGCACCATTTCACTCCTGAGTCTAAACGCGCATCAAAACAGTGGAAGCATCCAGGCTCGCCAGCTCCCAAGAAGTTCCGAAGCACTCCGTCTGCGGGTAAGGTTATGGCCATGGTTTTCTGGGGCAAGGCTGGCGTTGTTCATGTTGATTTTCTGCCCAGTGGTACCACCATGAATAGTGCGTATTACTGCCAGGTTCACAGGGATGTGCATAAGGCGCTGAAGCAAAAGCGGCCGGGCCTCATCACCAAAGGAGTCCTCCTCCTACAGGACAATGCACGCCCGCATACCGCGCATCTCACGACACGCACGTTACAGGAACTTGCCTGGGAGTTGCTGCCACATCCCCCTTACAGTCCAGACCTCGCCCCAAGCGATTTCCATCTCTTCGGGCCACTGAAGGCGTTCCTTGGGGGGCCACCATTTCAGCTGCGACGACGAGGTCAAGAATGCGGTACGATCATGGCTGCTTAGCGTCGGTAAGGATTTCTACGCTGCTGGCACCCAAGCCCTCGTGCAACGCTGGGACAAGTGCATTAGTGCATCTGGAGATTACGTTAAAAATAAAACTAATTTCTCGCCCGTAAGTTCATTTTACTTTTGCGAAAAATCAAAAGTCCCGGTTTGACTTGAACACCCCTCGTATGTGTTCTTCTCGACTGCCGCCGTTCCAAGTCTTTTCGCGACAAGCTCAAGTCTCGGCTGACCAGCCTCGGATACTCAATCTCTCTCGTAACACTACTTGGCACACGGAGCAGTGGTATAACCGCGGCGATTCTCCACTACCTGCGTGATACCGGCCTCCTCAACAGCCTGTGACGTCGTGTGTGGGACGGCGGAAGACCTCTGGCCCCACATCGCCTTACTCTTAACTACCCTAGGGATACGCACTGAGGAACTATTTAGCAAGGAATAGCAAGCCGTCCTTTCTGGCTGATTTTTCCTGTCCAAATAAATAGACCCCCCCCCCCCAAATTACGTTATTTCGTGCGTTAGTGCTCCCCTTGTGTGACTGTGCTCTTTCCGTTTACAAACTAAAGACACCATTGTTGTGTGGGCCACCACACGAACGGGACTCCAGATTGGCGTATGTAATTGCAGTTTCATTCAGGTGTTGTCGAATGGTACTTTCTTGCAAACTGTGTCACATTGTTCTCATTGTCCCGGACTCTGTTAATTTATTTTGCCCACACCGGCCTGGTGACGTCATCCGCGGATCCGTGGAACTGGTCTTATAGCAAGAAAACAGAAGCCGGCAATAACTTGCGTGAGGTAGCTCGAGTGAACACCAGCAAGACTACCCGTCATCTGGTTTGATACAACCTAGCCTTGTGCTTGCGGGTACCTCGAGAACAATTTGGTGCAGTAGGTTCCCTACTTGTGTTTGGGTCGATGATGCAAAAAATAATTGCGTGTTTTCGACACCCCAGCACCTATGTCATGTGCGCAGGCATTCCTTTATCAAGTCAGGTCAGGTCGAATTTCTTTTCTTTCTTTTTTCGTTTTTTTTTTTATCATTTTGAGTCGGCATAAGTTCGCATCACTTGGTGCCACTGCACAATAATCAAATTATCGTCAATAATCAAATTATTGTACACAAGATGTCGTCATTTTTCCAACATTAATGCTGTGATAGAGAATGAAGTGGGCTGAAATGTAGAACATGGCTCTTACGGGTTGCTCATATTATACGAGGACTCGTCAAAAAGTATCCAGAGTGGATGTATATCTATAGAAGTAAAACACTTTCAAACTTGACACCTATACACCATCGATGTAGACCATGTCGAAACATTTTTGGAAGTCTTCGTTGGAAACAGCTGTTCGCTGCCTCCTAAGAAGACTAATACTTTGTGCAGTGGAAACAGCGCTGGACTGATTGCTGAATATTTTAATTCTGGGTACTTTTTGATCGGTCCTCGTGCATTCTTATTAGTACGGTATAGCAAGCGTATACAACGAGGGGAGTCAGGTCCTGTAGATCCCAAACAAAAGTGCAGAAACCGACACTGAAGATTTTTGTTTAGGTTTAATTGACACAAGCTTTCGCGTGGAGGACGATGCTTCTGTGTGGTCCTCTACGCGAAAGCTTGTATCGATTAAACCTAAACAAAAGTCTGCGGTGTCGATTTCCGCACTTTCAGTCGCACTTCCAACGCAGTATTTCACCGCGTTTCAGCATCGTGTTATGTGCCAGCCAAGGTGGGGTCAGTTTGAAAGCGAAACGTCATTAGGAATGACTAAGTGATCACGCCATCATTAGTGGTGGTGTTAGTTTCCGAACAAAGCAACTTGAAGCTAGTTAAGGAATGGATTAGTACACGTTTTGTATATCTGTCTTCTTCAGGCCCTGCGAGTCCAGATACTATGTGACCAGTCGTTCCCATTGACAGCTGACGAGGTAATTCCACCATCGGGTCATAAGCATTCCAGTTCTATCTTGCCGATAAACAACCATGTTAGTCGGAAACGTTATCCATGTACGTGCAATGTCTCGCAAGCGTGACGTTAGTCTGACTGTGGTACGTTGTGCACCTGTTATCAAGGCGACCTTACTTTTGGACCAGGTTGTCCCATTGGACCGGGAAGTCCTGGCGCACCTGGTTGGCCCTGGGAACACGTTATGACTTCAAGAAAGAACAAATCAAAGAGACTAAAGATGCACAGGAAAAGTTGTTTTGCTTTTGTAGAGTAAACTATATCCTAAGAACGTGTAAGCGGTCCTTTTGTTTCGTTTTGGAGAACGTGAATGGTTGCCAGGTATGGAAAAAGGTACCGTAAAGCAGTTGAGGCGCGATATCGTAAAATGAGTTCATTCAATAGTGTAAGCCCTAAACGCTCTAACGACACAGTTTTCGTCACAATCGCAATCATAGTTTATTGGAAAATTGAAAATGGCGGGCAACACTGCGTCGAAGTAGACACCAATTTCGCGTTGCCCGTCAAGTGCGGCGACAAAGCTACTTGCATGCGCATAATACTGTGTCTATAACGCAGCGACGTCTACGGCGTGCGGCGTGGAAACCAAACTAGCAACAACAAAAAGAAAAATGCTGGGTACATACGCGCCGATGTTGCCTGCGAAAATGAGTGTCGCCTCGCCCCGACCGATTTTATCACAATTTTGACAGCAAATTTAATTTTTGAGAACGACACATCAAGTGAGCGCTATGTTACGAGATATTTATAAGCAACCAGCTCAAAAAATTACATCAAACGTGTAAGCTGCTTGCTTGCTGCTTTACGGTACCTTTAAAACTAAGTGCGAACTAAATTACGAGTGCTTTATTATCATTATTTTACGCTGAATGAATGCGCACATAGTGCCGTTTCAAAATGGCATTTAGCTGCGAAATTACGCGCCTCGAAATCTAAGTGACTGTATTTAGAAAGTAGAGCATATTTACAGGCGGCCCTTCAAGTCCTCGGTCTCCCGCGTCGCCCTTGGCACCTGGAGGACCCTAGATACGTAGATATTATGCATGGTATAACGCTGAAGTATGTTCGAAAAACAATCCAGTACAGAAGCGTGGAATCGTGTTGCATGCGCATGAAATGCGTGTGGAGTGGAACTACACCTCTGACCCTTCGTCACCTTGCTGCCCCGGTCGCCCTGGAGGTCCCTGTAACATGTTCACATAAAGTATGTCATAATTCTAAAGCGTAACAATGACGCGTGACGCTATAGAGTACATTTGATAATTATTTGCAGCAGTTAACGAAACGCCGTACGACTTACAGGAGGTCCAGGTGGACCTTGCAAGCCGACGGGGCCAGGCAAGCCGGGTTCACCCTAAGTCGTAGAGCAAACTTTGTTATCGGGGCATGTACATTAAGATAGTGCATCAATGATGTCCATTGCTAGATAGAAAGCTGTCCATTACTTTGGCTCCGTCGAGTCCAGACTCGCCTCTAGGTCCAGGAAGCCCTGGAGGACCCTAAGTTGAAAACGAAACGTCTTTGAGGTTGTTTCAATTGCCGACCTTGTGACAATACACACTAGAATAATCTGCAAAATAGCATTTCGTCCAGGATTCGCTTATTTAAAAAGATGTTGAGGTCAGATTCTTGAAGTTCATTTCACATAAAGCGTGCCGGAACTTCGTCGCCTGTTCCCACCCTCATGGCAAATGAATGGTATGAAGTCATCCTCAAAACGATGCAACTTCCGAAGCACTCAATGGCATATTGATCAATCCAGCCATTATTCCAATTTTCTTGTAGAATAAGCGCCACAACGCACCTGTTCCCCAGCTTGTGCCACTTCTCCTGGTAGGCCAGGCTCACCCCGTTCCCCCTGTTGAGGAAGGCGTTACACGTTACGCTCGCCTCCCTAATCAAAGGCGCAATCGTCAAAATATAGCTAAGTAGGTTGAAGCTCGCACCTTCTCGCCTCTCTGTCCAGTGGTACCGGGAGCCCCCTGAGCTCCAACGGGTCCCTAGGAGACAAAGGCAAGAGCGACATATGTAGCATGTGAGACGGTCGTTAACATAAGCTAAACAGAAGTGCATTTCATGGCGTGCACTTTGATGGTCTGTATATAAGATGTAAAGACGTAAAGAGGTGTTAGGTTTGAGATTACGCGTGGGAGGTTCGCGAATTAGCTTTTATTTATTTTTAGCTGCGCATTTAGATGAAGAAAACATTGACAACGACGTCGGAGCCTTCGCTGAAAAAAAAGAAAGTGCACAAGAATAATATTAGTCAAAGAGAACAGCCTTAGTTACAAGGCATAGGACATTATATGGCTTACAGGAAATCCGATAAGTCCTGGCTCTCCTCTCAGACCTGGAGTTCCAGGGAGTCCCTTGGAGTAGTAAAAGTGTGTGTTATTCGTCAAACAAAGGAACTCCCATACTGCTATATAATATAGCAATATAATCGCTTACTCGCTCGCCTTTCAGCCCAAGGTCTCCTTGGAACCCTCTCTCTCCTTTGTCACCCTGACACAGAACACGATGTACATGACGTCAGTGAAGATGCCCAGGTAGCACTACGCCTTCGAGTTTGGCTGTGAAACGTTTACCTTCATACCGTCCTGTCCTGGAAGACCAATCGGCCCCCTCTGGCCTGTTTCGCCCTGTTCAGTAGAGAATAGAAGGGTTCAGTATCCTCTGGTGTGGTTTCTGGGCATTTACTTATCGGGACATACCTTTTCGCCTTCGATTCCTTGGAACCCGGTTTCTCCTCGTGCACCCTTAGGACCCTGAAAATCGCATAAAATCACGCTAGTTGCAAGCGTCGCATCGCTTATTTTTGTATCGGTTTTGCACGTTCGAGCAAAAGGTAGGCACTTCAACGCTTGGCAATTGCTACTATACTCATGGATATAGGCAAGCTTACTGACTCTAGCTTCGGCTTTGTGGGTTTCACAAGCAGCTATGAGCGGATTTTCAGAAGTGTTATAATGGTGTTATAAAAATCATAAGTGCGTCCACCTATCCCGTAGAGGGGGAACAACGTTTTAGTAAACACGTTCGCGCGCCGTACGTCGATTATGTTGTCCGGTATTGCATGCGCCTTTCCCTCACCTTCTATGCTTATATACTGCCCTCATGAAGAACTGATTTCCGCAAACGCAACGCGAGAATGTTTATACCTAATTGCAAATCCCAGAGGATCAAATCAAGGCTACAAGAAAGCATAAGTGCCTGCCTACCGAAGGTCCAGGTGGGCCAGGATCCCCTGGTTCACCGGGCAATCCAGGAGCACCCTAGTAGCACGTGACGGGAACGAACAATGAATACATATGCAATCTAGATGCTCGTCTCGTATGCTTACCGGCACAGCTGTTCCCTCTATTGCAGGTCCTGGGATTCCGTCTCTGCCAGGTAGGCCCTGCATGTGGTAACGCCAAAATGAACCGAAAGATTCGAATCATTCATGCAGTAATAATAACAATAGTGCCCTCACCTGTGGTCCACGTAGACCTTGTTCACCGGGATCTCCTCGAGGCCCAGTTTCGCCCTAGGAGACGAATGCAAGTGCAATCTCTTTGAGACCGGCCGTAAAGGGCTATGCTTTATCGACATACCTGAGGTCCGCGTGGTCCAGTCTTTCCTTGAACTCCTGGTTCGCCAGGCTCACCCTATAAGCAATAATCGCGTAGATATGCGTGATTAAAGAGTTGCTAAGTTGGCATTTGTTTCCCGTGATCCGAGTACTTAAAGTAGGGGGTACCTTATTTCCTGGAGGACCTATGTGTCCTGGTAAGCCTTGAAGTCCCTGTTCGCCCTGTTGTATAGTGACGATTGCAGCGTCTAAGCTTGTGAAAATTCGCTGGTTTCTCAGCAGCGTTTTCATTGTATTTCATCACTTCATTATGTCTCACAATGAAATCTGTGTTACGTACCATTGGTCCTGGAGGACCTGGATCGCCGGGAGGTCCTATGGAGCCTTCAGTCTTTTACAGTATGAGTGAGGAAAATGTCATATTTGAGTTGGTACTTGGCTACCTGTCACCCAGGTGAGCTGAATGTCGCAAAGTACGGAATAGCAAACTTCTGCGTGTGCTTACCACAACAGTACTCCCTGGTGGCCCTTGAAGACCTCTGGGCCCCATCACTCCTGGCAGGCCCTCAAATTAATTAATACCGTATCAAGAAGCATTTCGCATGATCGTGACTAGCATTTTAGATGGTTTCGTTTCGTAGGTACTATATACTGTAAAAGCATTGCTACGTATGCATGCTGTCATACCGGTGCGCCCGCTTCTCCAGGAATGCCGTCGTCTCCTTTTTGTCCTTTTGCACCCTTAAAAATGTAAAAATGAGGATGAGTTTAATTGTACACAGCAACGCCCCGGCTTTGTACTGAGGTTCAGACCCACGCAAGTTAAAGAACTTACACTTAAGCCGGGAGGACCTGGGCTGCCAATATTACCCGAAGTTCCTGGATGCCCCTACACGGCGTTGTACATAGATTCAAGACGTGGTTTGAAATTCTTGTGCTCGCGTTAATATGTGTCTCGGGTGAGGTTTTAGTGCTTTGCCACTATAGGACTCAGCCACGTAGTATGAATTTGGGTAGTAGAGATGGTACTCACCACTGCTCCAGGCAATCCTTGTGGTCCCCTGGGTCCTGGTGATCCCTAGAAGTTAGCACGCGGAGTTAAGGTGTTTAGCGTATTTTAGTGATCGCTTTAGAATATACCTGGGTGGAAGTTTTGTTGCTGAAGTTATTTAGTGCCCACTTTAGGTCAGGTTAGTTTGTTTTGTATTAGCATGAGGTTTTGTCTCTTTCAAAGCCCTTACGTTAAAACTTTATTCAGAAAAGTACAACAACGTGTTGATGAACCATGGCAGAGAAACTGCCACCTCGCGTGCTTGTCATTGTTTTCTATCCTCGCGTTGTACTTTAGGTATCAGATTCCTATTCCCGAAGTGACGGTATGAATCCTCTTTATCGCTTCACGCGTTTAGACACGGAAGCGATTAATCCGTTGTTCTTCATGTTTCTGTTTGGCATGCAAAGAAACAAGGGTGGGACGTGGAGACATACGGGAGAACCAGTCTCGCCCTTAACGCCGTTTAGACCAGGAATACCCGGAGGTCCTTGTGGTCCAGGGGATCCTGGAGCACCCTGAAAGACGTTGCGGACAACATGCATCAGCTTATGGAAATCCGTTTCGAGTGCGCCTGTTCTTGAAAGTCTTACGTCTGTCCCATTGATGCCCGGTTCTCCGGCTGGACACTCGATGCACACATTCTCGTCTGGAAGTGGAGGTGGTGGTGGCGGAAGCGTAGGGGGTAGGGTTGGGGGTTTCTTTTCCTGGGGAGGGACATAAAGGAAATGCTTTTACGCGGATTACTCTAGCACGCCGAGAACGTTATTCGGCATATAGCTATAGCTAAGATTATCTGTCAAAATGCAATGAAGTCTGTCTGCCTCAGTTATATTGTTCTCCAGAGGATGTAACTTCATTGCCATTGCAGCGCTGCGCCTATATGACGTCCAAGGTTTTCTTACCGGTAATTCAATGCACGATTCCCTTTCGGGCCTCGTCGGGTCGCAGCTCGTCACCATCCACTGCAAGTCTATCTGCAACGATTAATGACGAAGGGAATTTAACGTGAACGCCGTCAGGAATGTCACAATATTCCACTTGTTGCTTGTATAAAAGCTATCGTACGGGCACAGTTGTGAGGTCGTTTTCGAATTTTGCCAGGTTGATGTCTCCATTGAGATCGATGGGTCCTCTGGGTTCCAGAGAAAGGCTGGAGTGTCTCTCACAGTCGACGTACAAATGGGCGCGGTCCCGATACACGCTCAAGTCGATCTTGTGCCACTCTTGGTCGTCGACCTGTGCAAGGCGAAGAGGTCATTGCAGTAGTTTGGTTTCAGTACCGGATTCGCTGTACTTCTACTTTGCGTATAATCAAGAGAAACTCCTGACGTGCAGACGCGATATTTTTGGGAGATCCTCTTGACATGTCACCATACTATCGAATAACAATCACAGTAATCCATAATAATCCATTTTGTCCTAATTGGAGACTCTATTCTATTCCATTTGTTTGCTCGCGTCTGGACACTGCTTTAATGGCAGTTCTAGTGTGAGCGTACGAGACAACAAAACAAACATAAAAACAAAAAATTACACGCAGTAGTGTACGCAACAGGAATAGAAGACGGCGTCAGGCACACAGGACGTGTCTTCACCAATGTTTTGCAAAACGGGGCATTCGGTGCTTTATAGGGTGTGCAATTGAAAGGATACTTACCCTGACATCTTCGAAACTCAACGTACTGAGTTCCTTGTTATGGCCCAACGTGTAAAGATGTAAGCGATGCTTTCTGCCGTCGATGCTGACTCCAAACTGGAGCATACCTTGGAGGTCCGACACTCGCATCAAGTACCAGGAATCACGGCGCGTGTTCCGCTTGCGGAAGGTCGATACGAATGAAAATTCTTCTGGCATACCCAACGGAAACACAACCCTGTATAGACATGTATGGACGAACGTGAGAGCAGTGCCCGTTGTACGTGCGGCAAGTCAGACACTCGACTACGGAGCCATCAGCAGCGCGCAGCAGGAACATCGACAGGATAATCATGGACGAACACAAGGACCCCGCCAAAAATTGCCCACACAGAATGGCTAGATTGAGGTACTGCGACTATCTGTCATCAGCAGTAAATGTATGGTTTCAATAAAGAATCACGCGGGCGATGTAACCATCACAGCATCGGCTGTACGTCGCGCGCCACTGTCCGCCTGGAAGCGCTCTGCCATCCCTTTCAGAGTTACCGGCATTTGTTCGGTCAAACAGCCTAGGACGTCCAAGTTCGAACACCAGATAACACGTAGAATTTAAAGTAGACTGCTTTTTTATGGTTTCGCATGTTCTTCGCTTTGGCTGACAACACGATTGTTCATGCCAATGCACGGATCCACTAAAAGCGGTAAAGCTTAAAGGTGCTGCAGTCTGGGCTTCCAATGGCATAAAAGTGGCGACGCGTGTTCCTTGCCGTGCTTGAAATTGGCATACAAAATATCTCAATTGCAACAAAGAATTCGACACCTTTATTCTCTTTTTCTCGACAGAGGCCCCTTTCTTCGTAACGTCACCGCGTCAGTTCCCCCCCTTTTTTTTTTCACCTTTAATCTCATGACTAGGTAGGGACGCCGTCTTACACCACCTATTCGAGAAAAGCAGCATGGGGTCAGTTCTCGTTGTCTGTTATCCACGACAAGTTTAATAGTCGCTTCGCGGTTTGTTGGACGGTGGCCGTGTGAAAGAGCTGCTTCCTCAGTGGTTAGGTACGAGAATTTAGCGCAGCGGCTTGTCACAAGCGACCTAGCTTATTCGCGACAACATAATGTGCGCGTACGACCTTGTACGGTATTTCCTCACATAATAAACGCACATTTTCCCAAAAATGTACGTGCCCTCACACCTGCATAGCGAAATTGGAAAATCCGCAGTGCCACACGAACGGGTGCGTTAACTACGCGAGGAAATAGTGTATATGTCGAGGGCAAGAAAACCCCATCTAAGCACCCCTGTGCCATAATATGCGTCGCGCTCACCTTGTTGGAAGTGTGAGTTCAGCTTTCTTAGAGAACCTATAAGCCGTCTGCATCCTGTTAGAGCCCACAACTCTTCGGACTCCTGGGAAGTCGATTTGCACGTCGTCCAGGCGAAACTTTCGGATGAGATCGAACCCTGCAAAGGAACTCTACTTCGATACCGGTCCTCTACCGACAGTTCCTTGGGTCTGCATGCATTGCCTTCTTTCGTGCGATTTTATGACATAGCAGAGTTAAACTCCCTCTGCAGGATAATAAAAATGAATACGTGTATACAACAAATCGTTAGCCCCTGAGGACGTTTTCCTCGAAGCAATCAAACTCCAAATTATCACGTAATAATAATTTTGATAATACAACGTAAATGATGGCAAATTAGAACAAAATCGAATAACAGCAGACAAAGACGAAACGCTTACCTGGTAAGTCATCTTGCCCAGGTCGGGTTTCAGGACATATTTCAGCCTCATCGTTGCTGACTTCTGTTTACGAATCAGATAGAAATTGGATGCTATACAACAACAAATTGACGCAAACATGAAAGTGGCGACAAATCGACGGTTTTAGGCGAACGAGTTTAGGTGTCACTTCGATCAGCAGACAAGCGATCGCGCACAACGCTGGCTGGGAACGGGTTTCCGGATCAACACTTCCCTTCCGCTCGCCGTTCCCTGGACAGGAGCGGGTTTGTGGAGTAAAGATACTGCGCGGCGAGTACTCGCTCCTCCTTCCGTTCCTGTGTATGTACAGCTCCGGTCAACCTTAATAATAACACTGGAAAAAAATTCAGTTTCATTTCCCAGCGCAATAACATACCCTTGGGGCACTCGGGGAATGTTAAGTGCACAAAATCCTTGCGGTAAACTAACAGAGTACATGTAATTATGTTCAATTAAGATTTTCTCATGGCGCCAAGGGTTGCTGTAATTGCGCTCGGGAACGAGACCACATTTTTTTTCAGCGTTATTAGTAAGGTTGACCGGAGCTGTACTCAAGCGAGCAACATTCCCCAGAATACTTCAGCGGAAAATGTGTAAAACGTGATAACTTTCTGCTGCCACGCAAGCGTGGGCACTCGACGTCTTTTCGTGCTCTTCTAACCGTGGGGGATATCCTGGGGCTACACAGGAGGCCTGCTTAATGCCTCCTCTCACTCCTGCGCCACGTACACCAGCCAATCGCCGCAGCCAGCCTATAGATGTCAACCAATCGCCGAAGACGATTTTGAAACTCATGCTTTCTGTGGCTACCAGTGGCTGTCGGGTGGTCATTTCGTACCGACTCTTTTTTTTTTTTTTTTTTTGCCAGATTCCGAGCAGTCATGTTCGCTCGGTAAAAGCGCAGCAATCTCGCGTGTTCGCGTTGCGCTTTCCGAGCGCCAGGAATTTGCAGGACTAACACTTTTTTCCCCCGGCCTCGATACATCCGGGCAGCGGGTTGCCCAGCTATATCCGATATCGTCACATCCGCCCTGCGAGGGTGGCGAAAGCCCGCACATCGAAGTTCCCGTGGGTTAGCAGACGACGAAACCCTTAGACGAGCGACCGCGGTTTTAGTCGACTAAAACCGCTCGATTCCTGGCGCTCATGTTCGGGTGGCAACGGTCACGTGATCTAGTACGGGCTCCAGACTAGCAATTTCCGAGCGTGTAATTTCATCAAGCTGGAGAACCATCTATGGAGGTAGTCCCCTTTGCACAGATACGTTATAATCCTACAGGCTAGATAAGAACACTACACGAGCGCTAGCCCGTGCTGCCTCGAAATGACCTCCCGAATTCGCCATAGGTGGCGTTGGCTCAGCCGCAAAATATTCCGTAGCAGACGGCAGATCCCATGGTGTCGTCTGCTATATGTGCGCTGTACGCTACTCCGTGAGTCCGTATATTCCGGCGGAAACTCCACCCCCATGAGCCCGTTTTTACTTTTTCTTCCACTAGATCGAATATTGCGTGGGAATGTCGCTCGTATGCATACGCGGTGCTTGGAACCAGAAAGAATGTTCCTGTCATGTAATACAGGGTGTGTGCAGAAAAACATGACCCGCATTTAGGCACATAGCTTGTTGCCTACCTAACTAACGAACTTCCGGTGGCGCACGATGGCGCATTTATGCGTGCGAAATCTGTAGAAAAATTGTGGAAGCCATACCCAGCTTAAAAAATAAACGGAACAACGAAAACGTCGGCTTCCGTGCATCAGAATAGGGCAACATGGTGGGCAACAGGGTGTATGTGAAAGGGCAACATGGTGCACGTAGGAGAGTTGTGTTCAAGTACCGCTAGGGGAGCTATCGGTGCATAAATCGAAACGATGTCCCACATGGATGCTCATCGGCAGTGCCCCTAGCGGTGCCTGCACATAACTCTTATGAGACCGAAATACACTACCACGCAGTGTCATGACCGCCCTATTCTAATGCATGGAAGCCCATGTTTTCGCACTTTGTTTATTTTTTTACATTGAGTATGGCTTCCAGGATTTTTTTGTAGCTTTCGCACGCATAAATACGCCGTCGTGCGCCACCGGAAGTTCCTCGGCTAAGTAGACAACGAGTTACATGTAAAAATGCGGGTCATGTTTTTCTGCACACACCCTGTACTGTGCAACATGATAAGAAATCGTTATTTGTTTGTTTTATCTACTAATCGTGCCTACCGTAGTCGTGGGAAAACGTCACCCGTGGTGCAGCAGACGACTCTTCCCACAGTAGCGAATTTTCTTCGCCACATTGGACACCTGTTTTAAGAGAAAACGTATTATGTGCAGTCATATCCCGTTTAATCGGACTTCTCCGTTCCGCATAACGAATTTCTCAAGTAACCAGTATTATACAAATCGCATACATGAAGTACGTACTCTAAAATAAATCAGTTCGTTTCTGTGACAAAATTGTGCATTTGCTCTACACACACGAATTCTCGTGCGCTGGGCTGGGATGAATCACAGCCTATACGCGTGATGAACCGGCGATGACCAAAATTCTGGCGAGCGGGGTGCAGCAAGGTGGCGGATATAACGTCAAAATAGGTAGAGGACGTCCAGAATCCATGCACATATTAAAACGCTATGTCTCTCTGCCGATCATCCTGTTTTCGCGTGCAGGCATGGATGTAAAATAGCAAGGTGTCTGTTTTGTTTTAGTGGGGGAGGGGTAAATGTCGCTGGGAACGGATTTCAAATATCTTTCTTTTCTTCTCTTTTCTTTTCTTTTTTTTAAATATCGGGCTGTTTGCAAATCAGCACATGTGATGGAGTGGAGGTATGCTGCGGTAACAGACCGCACTCCTTGTAGATTTCGGTTTACGTGACATCTGCAAATACTTAACGTCTATGTATTTTACCCATTGTCTTTGCGTGTGTTTTCCGAAAATAAAGCTTATTTTTTCTTTGTTCTCGCGTATTTCGTCGTGCGCAGCCCGCAGCCAACTGCAAGTACTTTCGCTCCTCTACTTCCATTCCGATAACGAATGTGCGCTGCCCACGAACCGTACCACGTCCTCTGCATCGGTAGCAGAGCAGTTCCAAAACGCCCTTATGCCTACTACTTACGTATTTGCAGCACACAGGTCTAACATTCGGTTTGGTCGTGCTTTTTAAAGTTTGTTATTACAAAATATCTTATTTGCAGCACGGCAACCATGACCACATCCGCAGTTTCCCAGCAGTTATTGTCATTGTGCAGAGTAGTTTAATTGAATACACCGCGATAGTTTGAAAACGCGAACGAATCACGTCCCATAGCCTCAGACAAGTGTGCCACAAGCAGTTCACTTCGTAGAACAAAATTTTCTTTGCCCAGAAAATTGCGGATAAACAGCAGCATACCAGAGAGGACGGACGACCCTAAGATGAAGAGCCATGTCGCAACTGACATGATAGAGAAGCCAGGAGGGCCCACAGGGATTCCTTTACTGCATCAGAAACCTGTGCGGAAACAAAAACTTATCATCCTTGAAGAGTAAACAAGAGCGTAGTGGTTATTTGGAGTTACTAGCCCTATTTTCGAAAGTAACTGAAAGTTGAGGTCCTTTGGTAAGTCGTCGAAAAGTAGATGCAAGCGCACGCGACCGGCAATCGAGAGCTATGTGGTTCGATCCCCGCCGCTGCCTGGCTTTTCGACGACTGCCATATTTCGTCTGGCCTTAATTTGCATGCTCCTGTAGTGCGAGTATATAAGAGGGTCTTCAACACAGTTATATTTCTGCATTCTATTTATCCTTTTCTTTTTTAGAGACAGTGCGGGGTATACTACACCCGAATATGCTTTTTGTATACAAGTTTTACGTTGCGACTCCTACTTTTGTAACGTTCGCATGGCTCTAGGAGAGCGAATGAAAATTTATACGTTCCAGCACGGTAGCGTCACACACTCCTATATGTATACGTTAGAACGGTTAGATGAGGTGGCCAGAGAAATTCTTTTACGAACCTTCTATAGGAACTTTACGCGGAGAGAAGGATTTGACCGCTGTTTACCTTTTCCCAAATGTAGTACCCGAAGACACGCGTTCGTGCGTGAGTGAAGTGTTGAACCCCCGACACCCCCTTTCCCCTTTCCTTTTTTCTTATTTTTTCTGCCAATAACCCCCCCCCCCCCCCCCACCGACACCCAGTAATCACGCCACTGCATTGCAAGAATCACAAAATAATAATTTTTATAGTTGTTGTTTTTGTTTGCATGTTTGCAACAATATTACGTCGCGGAAATCTCTACTTCTCGGAAACATGTTATTTCCGTACGCACTCTAGAATCTGAAACTGCACCGCATAACACACTCAAAGCCAACCTGCATTCGGAATGATATAACTCTGCCATTTTTTAAACACCTTGCACGAACGTAGAATGGTAGAGAAAGCCTCGCTTGCTTTTTAAGGATTAAGAGTGGTCAGTCATTGAGTTAAAGGCGCACTGAGGCAGCTGAATAGAACACCAGCTGTAAAAAACGCGGACACGGAGACTATACCCCCGGTTACATCCCATTTCGCCTATTCCCATTTTGCCTAACCCGGATTATCGGATTAAAGAGGCGGGAGGGGTAACAGCCGTTAGGCGAAATGGGACTGTCGTGCAATCTCATTAGGCAAAACCGGACTGTCGGCAAGTGGGCGTTACTTACACGCTCCGACCCGATGATGACGTGTGCAAGAAATGAATGTGCTCGTCGAACAACTACCTTACGTCGTCCGAAACAAAGACCCCTTACATTTGCAAATATAAGGTGTAAATATAATGTACAAATACAACAAAAACATTTTACAAACATTTTACATAGTGACTCCTGATGGACAGCATGACGAATGAAACAAGGCTTCGAGCCATGTTCAGTGTCACCTGAGCGATGTAAAATATGGAAACTGGTGTCACTATAGTCGTGTTTAATTTAACTCTTTTTTTTTTTCTTTCGTGTTAGCGCCGCGAAGCTATGAGCGACGGCGAGGTGGCTATGAGCGAGATGTGGCTATGTGGAGATGAGAGGTGGCTATGAGCGACGTACAGATGAGAACAGATGGAGAGAGGACAGCAGGAAGGAGTGGGGGGATAGGGGGTTAATATGCGTCTTGGGCAGACTTCAGGGGGAACTGTGCCGGTATTCGTCTCGAAAGTCTTCGGAAAACCCAGGGAAAACCTCAGACAGCACAACCGGTGGTAGGATTCGAACCCACCGCCTCCCAGCTAGCACGACACCACCGAGCGAGACGCCTTAACTCACGTTCAACCTAACTACCGTATTTTCCGGTGTATAACGCGCGCGTTTTTCGGTAAAAAGGTGCTCTGAAGAGGGCCTGCCCATTATCTAACGGTGGGAGTTGTACACGGAAATATTTCCGACAGGAATTCCTTTTCTGGTCGTTGTCGTACAAATTCTAGTCTCCTCCAGGGTGTGCTGTGAATTTCTCCCAAATCACTTAGGGTCAGTTGAAAAAGCCGGCGTAGGGCGTTGGAATTAATAAAAAGTTGTGATGCTACTTAAGAATGTCATTGAGCAGTCAATAATTCAGAATGGCGAACGGGACATGATGTCGTACCTCGATGCCGTGGGACATCTAATGCATATTGAGTAAAGCTGCAAATTTGGAAGAATTTTGAAGCGCAGAAAACAAAGCTGCCCTTTTAATTTAAAAAAATGTACATAAAAACTATGTTTTCACTCTTGCACAGTCTATATTTGTGAACCAACAGATGAGGGAAGAAACCCTAGTGTAATATGAATTATAAACACAGACCTCATGCTTCAGTGAAACCAACAAGGTTGCATGTAAAGTTATATGAAGATCCGAAATTGACTTTTGGCAGAGGACCGCCTTCTTTCTTACGTAACACGGATCAGTAGGCGAAGTGGGACTGTCTGCAGCATACATTAGGCCAAATGGGACCCCCTGCAGTTCGAGGTCAGTGAATCTGCTAAGGGATGGCGAGATAATCCGCTAAGAAGCATTAGGCAAAATGGGAATAGGCGAAATGGGAAGACACGATACCCCCAGGAGACTACATCCCCACAAGCATGTGGCAATGAGATAAACAGAAAGTAGGCGACCCCCAACTTTTTTTTATGCTGCAGCTTCTTTTGCAACGAATAAAATAAGCTCGATCCTGCAGAAGAACGACGGGACGCAGGTGACCTGCGCGTTGCTGGCATCGCCTGAAGATTGCAGCATCGCAACGCCGCTCATTGCACGAGCACGGATGGCGTTACGATGCTGCGATCTTCAGGCGATGCCTGCAACGCACCCCAACGGAGCACGCGGGAGGCCTCTGTCCCGCACCACACCTTTCAAAAACCCTCCACTCTTGGAAAGAGCGTATCGGAGAATGAGGGAACGTCGTGACGTATCCTATTCCCCTGTCGTGTGACTCGTCACGTAGACCGCCGCAGCTCAAGCGGGTATATTAGCAGCACGTGAGCTGAGAAGGGCACGGGGACTTTGCGACGTCAAACGAGGGTCGTGTCGGCGGCTGCTTTCTCCGGCTTTGATTTGATAGCGCAGTGACTATACGGCGCACAGACAAAATATTCTGCATTGTGAATCCCGAGGGTCAGATTGACAGATGAGACAAGGTTTCGAGACACCTTCAATGTCACCTCATTACTCTGTCCTATATACAGTCGGAACACGGAGCGATATTATCGTGAATGCTGTTCGGCTGTCTTTACGGGGCGCATCCTATTCGTTCCTTCAAAACTGAATAATAATGTTTACTTTGCCCCAGTTGCCTAAAAGATCCCGTGGCCTAGACGTTACGGTGATGACATTCCACGCCGAGTTTTCCGAAGACTTTCCAGACGAATGTCGCCACGGTACCTCCTGATGTCTGCCCAGGACGCATACTAACCCCCCCTGTCCCCCACTCCTTACTGCTGTCCTCTCTCCATCTGTCCACATCTGTACGCCTCTCATAGCCACAGTTGCTTCGCGGTGCTAACACGGAATAAAAAAAATCCACGCCGAGACTGGGAGGTGAACCGGGTTCGAATCCGGGCGCAGGCTGTGCTGTCTAGGTGTTTTCCCTCTGTTTTCCTCAGACACATGTAAGACAAATGTCGGCACAGTTCTCAGTGAAGCTGGCCCGGGACGCATGGCCCGGCCTTCCCTGCGATGGTCGTGATGTTGCCCGCCTAAGCGTGGCCAACTACCACAAGCAGTCTCATCATGGCCTCCACTACCACCCCAATTGCCTTTGACATACATCCCTAGTGTAGGGTGGCCCCCGCGAGCGATCCCATGGTTGCCTCGCATGTTTCTTCAACTTCACCCTCTACGTACATTTGTCATTTGAATACAATTTTATACTCAATGTGGATATATCTTTATACGAGGGCTACGCGGGCCTTTCTTACCGGAGAGTCATCGTCATCAATTCGAAGGCCATTGTCACTATCACATACAGACGAACAAGGGTCAGCTCGTTGATATTCTTTATTTCCAAAGCGCGCAGTCGATTGCGTGTCCGACCTTTTATTTGGTTATTTTATGTTCCGCAATTGCCGAGGTCGACTGAACAAAAAACGCGGAAGCGACGTAACCCATCCATCGACTTGAAAGGGTCCAAAGAAGGCGTCAGCAGGTCGCTTCTCGTTCTTGCTAAAAGGAAGCGGACGAGGAACGGCCCTGGCAGCTGAACGTCGTGCCGTATTTTATTAGCTTTGTAGCGAATACGCGATATCTCGAATGCTAAAAAAAGAAGAAGAAGAATAAAGAACAAGAGCTCCACCACATAACCAGCTCAAGGACAGACAGCTAGCTTCTGATCGGAACTGGAAAGGAACATCCGTGGCTATACAATAAACGAAAGCAAAAGAAGGAAAACAGCTGGGAAGACGTGCGACTTTCTTATTCAATTTCTTATTCAATTCAGTGTCCATGTTTGGGGGTACCAACCGTATGACTGTAGTACAAATGCCAACGTTGGGAACACGGATTGTCTTTAGTCGGACTCCAGCACGCGGGTACAGATATGACTGCTTTCCCACTACGAAACGTGAAAATCTCCGGTGTCGATGCTCTGCGCCGAATGGCGTCAGACTATGATCCCGGTATAGGATGAGGAAGCGTGGCGTAGCGAACGCTGACCGTCGGCGCGGGAAGTGGGCGGCGATGGGCTAAGACTACTAACTTGGACTCTAAACCAGCATTTAGAGTGTACGGGTTGAGCATTGCAATCACTACATGGTGAAGAGACAAGGACACTATTCATTTTTGAAGAAAGTCATGTGCTGGAAAAGCATAGCAGCAAGCAGGCAGCATACGGAGGAATGAGTCTAAAAAAGAAAAAGCGTCTTACGGCATGTTGCTGCAGCTAATGAAAATGACCTACTCCCTCGAAGGGAGCTCCCAAATATTTTTCTACCTACGTAACTGCTCAAAAGCAATGCCATATTACACGCCATTGTTGTAAAGAAATTGATAGTTAGCTGCCCCCTCATCAACAAAGTACCATTTATTCAGGAATGACCATAAGTGTATGCAAATGTAAATGTATGTAAAGTAGTTGGTCTACTCCAATTACCTTACGTACCGTAAGCTCGCCTTATTGTGTATTTTTTTCCTTGTTTCTAATACGCTTCAGAACAAAATATGAACAGTGCAAGATGAAGTGTAAGAAAACGACCCAAATACATAGAAGAGGAAATAAATGTGGAAGCAAAGAAACAGTTGACCATCAAAAAGGCGGAGCGATCTGCGTCAATGAGTCTTTTACTAGGATCACAGAAGAAACGAACAAAAAAGAAACGTAAACACTCGGCTGTCAGAAATAAATATTGCCCCATCCTTGCCCTACATTTAATTTCGCATCACTCCCGGCACAAAAGGGTTTTGTGGTCGCAGCCTAAGATGATTGTCCAAGGTGAATTCCGGAATTCACGCTACTTAAATGGGCGAAAGAGATTGTCACTGGCTCTTTGCATCATTCCAGCTTTCGCTAGCCGTCAGACTTGTGGCATTTCGCAAAATTAAGGACCAGTTGTTGCGCGAAAAAAAGAAAGAGAGATAGGAACAATGACACGTTTCAGCTGAAATAACATCTTAAAGGGGCACTAAAGTTCAGAAATTTCGTCACGTGGAATGAAAGATACCGTTACCTTGACAGCAATACAAACGGAAGGGGAGTCACCTGTTGCTTCGTTTGTGATGTATGACCGAAAGAAACCACAATTTACGCTTTTTGCGACAATACGGATCGGTCTCTCATTGGTCTCCTCAAACGGTTTTTCGAATCACCGCAGGGGATCGTTTGAGGCCAATCCCATGCGCTTCTTGAGAAGGAAAGGGAAAGCGTGGATTGCGGTTTCTTTCGCTCATAAATCACGAATGACGCAACCGATGAATCCCGTTCCTTCTGTATTAATGTCAAGGTAACGGCATCTTTCATTCCGAGAGGAGAAATATTCGCACTTTAGTGCTCCTAAAATGCCAATGCAAAAACAACTTGTATGCTACTGCATATGTAACTGTATAGAACTAAGATGCAAAAACAACTTGTTCTCATACAGAAGTTCGTGTTTCAATTAGTATAACGCAAGCAAAATTAGTTCACACAGCGCTACGGTTTAGAAGAAACACGCAATGAAAACAGAGTCGTCTTTGGCGGCAACCAATGGAGTCGTCCGGAAGCAAAGATTGGCGGCATCCAATAGGACAGCAGGAGAAGCGCGCACATGCCTATATCGTGTGCTCCAAAACACACCTACTTCTACTCTCTACTCTACTCTACTGCCTATCGTGTGCGTGTGGAATTGAAACGGGTCTGGTCATAGTTTTATGTACATGCGTGGCATAACACGCATTGCTGCATTTTTCAATACCAATTTTCTGAATTGCAGCCCACAACAGTAATCACAAATGTTCTAGTGACAACTATATTCACTGCCTTCAGACAACGACACCGCTTCGTAAGTCGCACTATGTGTTCCATGGCGTGGCACACGTAGCATGCATGGACTAAAAGCACCGACGCACGAGCTGAAGCGACGTTCATTGCTTAGTACCGGAGGCGAGAAAGAGCCCGGTATAATTTTGATTGTAGCGTCGTAACGGAATCAAAGTTTTGAATTACGACAACAAGCGCGAAATTAACGTAGCATGTAACATAATTTCAAGTGAGCTTGCGCGGTCATTTTTGCTGTTGCGCAAAAGCAACAACAAAAGAAAGAAAAAACTTTCCTCTGAATCCCTTGCTCTCGACGGCTTTGCTGGATCTCTGATTCGAATCAGCTTTCTGGTGTTGAAGTAACTACTGCAATGCAGTACCACACTAGAACTTGAACCCGTGAGATCATCGAGCCTTCTTCAGATGTCAAGTGAATTGCTTGTACTGCACATGTGGTAAGCATTCGGAGGACATCGGAATTTGCTTCCTTCATTCACGCACACGACATGTGGAAGCTTTTCCCTTGGACAAATTCTCGGAGCCGCTGCACTGATTATTGTTTGCGATTTCGTTGTCTATAACTTGTATGAGAACATGAAATTAAAAGCGCTAAAACCAGACGAAGAGACGAAGACGCACACAAATAGCGCCTTCCTTCGTCCTTTCCTTCGTTCCAGCGCCTGTCTTCATCTCTTCGTCTCGTTTTAGCACTCTTAATTCCATGATGTCCGGCCAACAGGACCAATTCGACGTTTTATATTGTGTGAGAAATCTGTTAGAAATATTGGAAAGTTGTTTCGCCTGTTCGAAGCGAGTAATAATTTTATGCATATCCTCGCCGGGGAAAAAACAAAAACACAGCTAGTACGACTATAATACACGAAATTTGAATGTCATTTCCAGCAAATGTCATTCACACTGAATGTCATTCGTTGGTAGTGCGTAGAGCTACGCAGCGAAAAATTATGACAATGACGATCCGTATAGGACCGAGCTACTAGAGTGTGTCCATCTATTTGTTTTGTCTTTTCTTAAACCTTTAGTTTAAAAAAATGCGTGGTCGCAAAAACTTCGCCAGAACCGCTCCTGATGGAAGGCTGCTTCAAAGCATATGCTCAACAAACAAACATGGCGAACACGAAACTCGGGTAGTGACGCCCTCTGGGAACTTTGTTTACTTTTTTTTTTACTTCCGTGTTAGCGCCGCGATGCAACTGTGGCTATGAGCGGCTTACAGACTTGGACAGATGGAGAGAGGACAGCAAGAAGGTGTGGGGGACAGGGGGGATAGTATGCGTCCTCTGGGCCGACTTCAGGGGGAACTGTGCCGACATTCGTCTGGGAAGTCTGCCGGAAAACCCAGGGAAAACCTCAGACAGCACAGCCGGTGCGGGTATTCGAACCCACGTCACCTCCCAATCTCGGCGTGGAAAGTGGCCATGCTAACCACTAGGCCACAGGTGCTGATCCCTCTGAGAACGAGGGTATAGTCCTTCGTAAATCGTGTTATGCCGACCTTTTAAACGTCGAAAATAAATTAGCTCTAAAAACGCATATTGGCTTTCTTGTGCTTTCTTTCTTCTGCCTTTTCAACTTATTACATATCAGTCAGGACGCTCTGTTTCTCTGGCACTTACCATACCTGAATATTCTCGAAGGGAAGTTTCTTCATTAAGTGACCCAAAATTGTGCAGAGAAGTCCGAAATGGGGGGATATGGGTTACCTGACTCGAGTGTGCTTAAACGTGATTGGAAGTTTCACTCTGCCGCACGACAAATTTTCACATTTCTTTAGCTGTTTAAGTATCTTCGCGGTGTTCACCAGTCTACCGCAAACTTTGTGGAGTCGAAAGTCCACCTCTCCACATCGCCTATTAGCAGCGACAGTGAAATCAAACAAAGACGTCTACGCACAAAGTACGACGTCTGCTTTTCATTTATTTACTCTCGTGCGACTGGCGTGACAAAACAAGCTGCTGGAAGGAAGCGACTGGTTGCATAAATAGGGTCACCTAGTACGTATTTTCACGTGGAAAAAGGTACTTTCAAATAGTAAACAATATAACATCCAACGGCTCAATACTCACAGCCACCGAACCCGCGGAATCCACCTTCTCTGTCAACAATCCCCAGCGTTCACCGGCAGTACTCTATGTCCGACTCGATGAGGTCCTTGATAGTCCTGGTACAGGTCTTCCACAGTACCCTCATCAGCAGAGGAAGGAACGGAAGTCGCGACTCGGTGCCATCGTGTACGTGGTTGGCGTTGTGACTGATTTCTGGAGCGTCCTCGGCGTACGAGAGGAGGGCACGAATGCTTTTTTTCTTGCACGTTGCTTTCTTGCAGCTTCTCCATGGCTCTGAGAAGGCGGAAGGTCGTGAGTTGCAGGAAGTGGTTATTCGTTCAGTTGAAATGGAAGGAATCAAACAGTGAAGCGCGAGGAACACAAGGAAAGAAAAGGGAGATTTTAAGAAGAAAAAAAAAAAAGGCGGGTCGATTTATAGAGGTGTGCGTGTGTAACACTATATCGGCGGATCCGCGCGGATATCCGTTTTTGGATGATACGCCGTTTTGAAATCCGCGTGCTATATCCGAGCGATCTGCCTCTGCGGTGTCCGCAAAGTAACCTTAATGTAGTTACCTGCCAACGTCCCGCATATATGGAGAGCCATTATTGAGCGCACGTAGTTAATCCAAAGTGTTGTGGAATTGTGCCATTGCTTGCATTGCTCTGCCTTTAACTGCTATTATTAGACAACTGTAGTATGATGTTCCTGAGAAAGTTTGTATATGCTGAAAATTAAAAACGTCTATATCACGTGACATTTTTGCCGTGCAAATATGTTTTTACGAATGCAATGACCGCGGATGCGCGGATATACTGAATAACCGCGCGGATGCGGACACGCCCATTTCAACTAGCGCGGTCACGGACCTTGCATGCGCGGATACTGTGTGGATTGTGTCAGTCTTCTAGCGGTACTCAAACTATAAAATGAAATTTTATTTTTAGGAAGGTGTGGAAGACAGGGGGGTCGGGTGCGTCCTGGGCCGACTTCAGGGGGAACTGTTAGGAAACTCTGTCGGAAAACCCAGGGAAAACTTACGACGGAACAGCCGGTGCCGGGATTCGAACCCACATCACGTCCCAGTCTACGCCACGCGAGCTGGTCAAATTAAGGCTGAGAAGTTTTTAGGACAGCGGTATAGCCCTGCGTGCTCCCTGCCTTTACCTGTGTTTCGCTCATCAACCATTATATTTAAAAATGTGAACGTTCATAATTGCTCGTTAAGAAATGCTGACGCATTGCAGCTGTGCAGATTGAATTTACTTGTTTCGCAGTCATATAACCAGCTGCGTACAACTGAAAGTGAAACTCGGATGTACTAGTTCTTTGCATACTTGCGCTTAATGTGCAACGTACGCTCAGAATGTCAAATGAATTTACTCGTGAAAGGCAAAAGGACCACACCGCCGCACCGGTGACTTCAACGGGATAGCCAATGAAAAGGCAGTACGTGTGCGTCACCTCACACGCGCAGGTAGCCTACGGAGGAATTCGAAGATGTGGAAATCACCCAAAAATGTAAAAATCGGGTTTCAATATCTTCTGTAACCTGGAAAAACGTGTGTGTTTGGTAGTTATTCACGCTCAGCTTTCGCTCTGAGCGCGAATGAAGCCGACTGGTATTATTGTTAGCAGCCGTATATCGTAGTCGCCCGTATTTATGTTTTTCCCATTGTGCCTAATTTATTAATTATATAAGGCTAATTAGCTAACATTTGAAGTATCACCGGGACGAGGTGTCAATCGGAAAAATTGTGGAGCGCCTCGAGCAAAACTCTTGAAATAAAAAAAAAAATTCCACGTGACAACGAGCACGTGCAATCGTGGACGCCTTGTCACATGACAGTTTTCGCTTTTTTTTTTTAATAGCCCCTACAAGGGGCCGCCTTTGTTAATTCACCTTTAGTCACGTATCGGCGATGATACATAAAGCCATTACAACGTAATGGCAATAATGCCCCCAATGTGTTTGCAACGCCCTCCCATGCTCTCAATTCTATGGGGAAACCGCTGGGTTTATAAAAAAGCGCCTAAGCGGCGCGTAGTCTCGGCAGCGAAAAGTCAAATAGAAGCTTATAGCGTCGCTTAAATAGAGCGTCGCCAGCGCAATATCCCGCCCGAGCGGCGAATTTCCGGCTCTGCTCTGCTGCCTGGACAACCGCGATGTCCGCAACTGCTGGTTGCCATCAGCATCATCCGGAGAGGATCCGTCGTCGCCTCGCCAACGCTGACACCGCTTCAGGAATGAACGCTCTCGCTTGTCGCCTCCCCTACATGAATTGCGAGATAAATTCCTAAGGTCCCAAAAGAAGCGTTGTATACAACTTCACCAGCCCTTGATAGTGAAACTGCATAACGAGCAAAGTAAAATACTTTCGTTTTCGTTTTTCGTTTTTTTAAGTGCTCGAATCTCATATAAATTACGGTACGGTGAGAGACGGAACGAATATTTGTTTTAATATGGATCTGGCCTCAGGTTGATAATTCACCCACAAAACAGAAATTTTCCCAGTAACGCGCTAGTGGTCAACCTGCATTCAAAATGATGTCGTTCCTCTTCTGACTTGTCAAAAATTCCAGGCGTATGCCTTTCGGAACGCCCAGCTCTCTCCTTGAATCAGAAGTGAGACGGCACGTCGAAGCCCTCCACCAACGCTAAGCAACTCGTTGGATGCTCCAACGAAGGTAACAGCAAAAAAAAAAAAAAAAAAAAGAACAGAAAGAAAGAAAGAAACATGTCTCGCGACAGCGCCCCGTCCAACGTAGTAAACAATGGGATTGCCTAATCTTTTCCAGCGCCTGCTCTAAACGACACGGGGAACACTTTCTATATTTCAGTTAGGGCGGACTTTCAGGTAAACCGCCGAAATAAAAACTGGATCCCCGAAAGGAAATTGCAGTTCTTCTTCAAGATAATTCTCGAGCACTTGTAAGTGCGGCTTGTATTAGATGAACCAGGTGGACATAGAAGCGAAAAAGAAAAAGCGTATATAACTTAACATTCGACAGGACGTTTTTTTAAATATATATATATCCTTTTCAGAGTTTTTTTTAAATAAAATAGCTATGACAGCAGCATAGATGTCGTTTTTGCGGGGGGTAAGCTCAAGGCGGACAACCTCTCGAAAAAAGTATGTAACGGCTGGGTGACTAATTATCTAAAATTCATTTATTAAATCTATGTTAGGGGCTTTCAAGATGATAGCACAATGGGAGACAACCCTCGTTGAAAGCCGTTCTATTCTTTAGAAACCTTGGAACGAGCACGTGCATTGAAATATCCAAACATGCAAATGTCCATTTATTGAAATATCCAAATATGCTAATGTCCAAATATTGAAGTATCTAAATATGCAAATGTCCACATATTGAAATATCCAAATATGCAAATGTCCAAATATAGAAATATCTAAAAATGCAAATACCCAAATATTGAAATATCTAGATATGCAAATGTCCAAATATTGAAATATCCAAATATTCAAACATGCAAATGAGCCGGAACCAAAACCGCCCGCATCGGGAGTGAATGGCTGACAGCGCTCATCCCATGTCAGAGAGCCACGTGCTTTGGAACGATGGTGATGATTGGGGTAGGTACTGATCTGATCGCCAGATAGACCTTTTTTTGGCACATAGAAGCCGCCAATGGCGAAGATCATATCCCACCTCCGCGTTCCTGAGGCGTGTGGTTTTGGTTTCGGCTCATTTGCATAGCAAAATTTGGTAATTGATATTTCAATGCACGCGCTTGTTTCAGAATGTTTAAAAAGTAGAACAGCTTTCAACGAGAATTATCTCCAATCGAGCTCTCTCTTTTGCCCGAAAGCCCCTAATTATGCAGTTAATTAATTAATTTTAGGTAATTAGTCATGTGGTAGCCGCCCTTTTTATTAAAAATCTAACGGATAAAGAAAACGCTCCAGTTAATGAATGGGCTCAAAACGTCGCCCTTTGAACTTCAGGTTTGAACGTGGAAAGCACACAGTGGGTCGTCGACTCGAGCACGGATTCTTGGCGCCAACTCAACTACGTCTTTCAAGGTTCCACTTAGAGGAGGGCGCCTACAAGAAACGCGAGTATCTTAAAATAATACAACCGGCCGGTTAATGCTCGAACGCTTGGCTTTTAACCGGGGCATCGCTGTGAGGGTAATGACAGTTGACGCCTCACAAACTCGTAGTTTCCGCCACATTGAGAACGATAACTGCTTTGCAGATAACTGCTTTACCACTATGCTTAGTTTAATTGAGTTGTGGCACTGGTTCATTGCATGATGTAACCCTATAGTACGAGGGGTGTTCAAGTCTAACCGGGACTTTCTGTCTTCTTCTTCTTCTTCATCCTCGGGGAAATGGCCGTTATCCACTAAGGGCGATTGGCCAGTACCAGATGAGGGTCATAGGCGTGGATTTTCCTGAACGCTAGCTATATATGAGAGGAGGAGGAGGAGGAGGAGGGGGTTGAGGCTTGTCGGAATAATGATAGGTGTGGGACTCGCGGAGGATAGCCGTGAAGTTAAGCGCAAGAGAAAAGGCGAAGATACGTTCGCTGCTCAAAAGCGCTGGCTAAGAGTCATGAAGGCAGCCACACTAGATGCTACCGTCCAGTTCCACCTCCCAGCATGCGAAGACCCGAACGATAGAAGAGAGCCTAGGCAGAGGGGGGCGCCTTGGGGGGGGGGGGGGGACTTTCTGTCTCCTGAGTGTACAAATGGCTCGCGCTACTTCCTTTTCCTCATTTTCACACGCGACAGGCCTCCCTGTTCACCACGTGGTGGTCCAAAGTTTGTGCAAAACAGAAGACACGTGCTGGACAAGATGGCCGACAACGAGGTGAGCGCGCACATTGAACAGCGAATTGTCATGAAGTTTCTCGTGAATGAAGGCGTAAAGTCATCTAAAATCTACAGAAGACTTCAGGATCAGTATGGCCACGATACACTTAGCCGCAGCAAAGCGTTTGAGTGGTGCATACGGTTCCGAGACAGCCGTATATAGAGACGACCGAGACGACCCCGGCCGGGGCGACTCAGAGCCCAGTGTCAGAGTTCCTGAGAACCTCCAACTGGTGGAGCGCCTGATCCTCAAGGACCGACGGATAACATGTCTCGAACTGGCTCGAAAGACGGACCTTTCTGTGGGAACGTTGAACACTATCATTCATGAACACCTCCAGTTCCGGAACGTTAGTGCCCGTTGGGTCCCGAGGGAGCTCTCCGTGTTTGACCGGCAGAGAAGACTGGAAATCTCACAAGAGCTAAGGTACCGTTTCGACACTGAAGGACAGCCGTTACTTGATCGGATCATGAAGTGCGATGAAACGTGGGTGCACCATTTCATTCCTGAGTCTAAACGCGCATCAACACCGGAAGCATCCGGGCTCGCTAGCTCCCAAGAAGTTCCGAAGCACCCCGTATGCGGGTAAGGTCATGGCCACGGTTTTCTGGGACAAGGCTGGCGTTGTTCATGTTGATTTTCTGCCCAGTTGTACCACCATCAATAGTGCATATGACTGCCAGGTTCTCAGGGATGTACATAAGGCGCTGAAGCAAAAGCGGCCGTGCCTCATCACCAAAGAAGTCCTCCTCCTACAGGACAATGCACGCCCGCATACCGCGCATCTCACGACACGCACCTTACAGGAACTTGGCTGGGAGTTGCTGCCACATCCCCCTTACAGTCCAGACCTCGCCCCCAGCGATTTCCATCTCTTGGGGGCCGCCACTTCGGCTGCGACGACGAGGTCAAGAATGCGGTCCTATCATGGCTTCTACGCGCCGGTAAGGATTTCTACGCTGCTGGCATCCAAGCCCTCGTGAAACGCTGGGACAAGTGCATTAGTGCCAGCTGGAGATTACGTTGAAAAATAAAACTAATTTCTCGCCTGTAAGTTCATTTTACTTTTGCGAAAAATGAAGTCCCGGTTTGACTTGAACACCCCTCGTATATTCCCTCGACTCCAAGGCGGAACATCTGCGACGAAGTCTGTCAACAAATCAAGCTTTTTATTTCGCGCATACCCAATGACGTTCTCTTGTTCGTTTGTTTTCGCTTTGTTATATATATATTGCATTTTTTTGGCGTACTACATAGCGCGCACGTGAAATGCTTTGAAGAGAATGCCGTCGTGCTGGCGTGCCTATCTGCATTGCGATCACGGTTGCGAGTTCCGCGCGGGAAATTCAATTCAGTTTTGTGCTCTTCTCGCGAGATCGCTTTTTCGATTGTCTGGTTTGTCATGACATCGGAAACACGGTCTCCGCTACTGAAAAGTGTGTCGCTGTTCTTTATTGACAAAAATTGCACTGGCAGTGACGTAGCCAGGCCCCTGCACCCCGTAAACCGTACCTCTGGTAGTGCATTCTGAAGAGCGAAACGAGGGTGAAATCCTCCTCCCCTATGTAAAGTCCCCATAGCGCACCTCCCGAACCATTTTTCTGACTTCGCCAGCTAGAACTACAAGTTTGTGACAAAAAGCGGAAGATCGGCTCCGATTTGTTCTGTGGGATGCCTGATACGTACAGGATAGAAAGATGGTACAAATACTTTGAAAAGTGAGTTTCAGAACAGGTGCATCAGTTATTAGACATTAAATGGCGTACCAGTTTTTTTGTTTTTATGAATAAGTAACTGGTGAGAAATTATCATCGGCTCTCTTGTCCTCTCATTCACCGCCTAGTGAATATCGCTTGAAGAGTAGCATCTTATTCGCCTCCTTTGCACCATTTTTTCCACCCAGTTGTAACACGACTAAACAGTACAATACTCTTGAGTCGTGAGTACGACCACCGACCATACAACCTACCTGCGTTGCATGTTGGCAGTAACATAGTCACAAAAGTATTCCGGGAGGTAGTTTTCCGGACAACTTTATATGGAGAAGGAGGAGGACCTTTGTTTGTCCTCTCCCAAACGCACTGCCAAAGGTTTGATTTCGACGGGGCTAGGGTTTGAACCACTGCCTGGCAAATGAACGACTACCATCAGACCGACCTCAACCAAAGAAAAGCAGGGAACCACACCCTAAAAAACATACTTCACCACATTGGTTCCCAGCACTAGGCCCTGCGCTTGCTTTGAGACGGCCCTGCATGATGGTAAGTGCAGAGTTCCATTTCAACTATCACCCTGTTTGTGTAAAGAGGTCTACCTCCATTGGTAGCTCTCCTGCTTGATGACAATACACTACCACAATAGGATTAGAGGCCATTTCCTTTCAGCCTACCAGTTGTAGAATATATTGGTCTTACAGCAATTTTATTACTGTTCCTCATGGTCATAAATTATCTCCTGCCCCTGCGGAATGTAACACAGACTGCGCAAAACTGAATACAATGAATGGCTGTCCGGGACAACACTCTTCTTTGATCTTGTCACTCGCCTCGTCATTGAACTTCAGCTCGACACTTCCCAAGTCAAGAGTACTCAACAAGTATTGCTGATTTTCTTCCAGTATTTTCTTCTCGTCAAACTCTGTTGTGGTGTTCAGGGCATCAATGCCCGAACGCTCAACCTTTTCGCGCATAGCCTGAGCAAAGGGCATCACTTTCTTCATGTATTTCTTCAACTCAGGCTTGTCTTTCAATTCCGTAGCAACGACTTTATTGTCAGGGAGTCCCCCGTGCTTGCGATGGAGATCCTGAAGTGTCGTAAGAATCGTTGCCTGCCATGGAGGGAAGCTCTTCGCTATCCAAACCGTTCCCTGGATGGTGCCGTTTGAGATCGTTGCGTCTGGATTCTCTCCCTTTTTCTTCCCTTTACTTGCCGCTGTGTGGAACTGCTTTAGTCTGATGCGGAAGTCGTGCACTGCGTCCATTAGATATTGGGATGACTTCAAGAGAGTTTCATCCACTTCTCCCGTCTGTGGCCATCTTGCCTTCATGATGCTTCCTTCTTTACCGAGCAGGAACCAAACGTGCTCACATATGTGGGGACAAATTGGGCTCAAGATTAAGATTTGAGCCTCGATGAAATGGAACACAAGGTCCCGATGCATTCCATTGGCACCGCACAGCTCTCTGTACTTATCTCTCGCTGCTTGGAACTCAAAGAAACCAGTCCGAAGAGCTTCCTTGAACATCATCTGTCTGTAGTTCTCGTACGTCTGATTGATGTAGTGGTCCATGTCGTTGAGGAAGACTTTGTCCACGTAACTGTTGGGCGGCCCCGTGCGCAAGGTGTCTCTCCCCGCAATCATTTCTTTGACCCATTCAAGAAAGGCATACAGTCTCAAAATTCCTGCATCTGCCATAGTCTCGACGAAGTTTGCGTCTTCTACACCATCGCCCGCGTCTGCAAGCGCCAACCGCATGCCGTCCGCAGAAAACTTCTCCAGAGCGTCTGCTAAGGTTAAGAAGTTACCGGTGGACTTGGACATTTTTTCCGAATTGAGAAGAAGGTGTCCGTTTGCTCTCATACCCTTGACCCACTTGTCCTGTTCATCAGGCCACATAGCACAGTGAGTGAAGATACAATACGAAAGATGATTTGGAATAAGGTCTTTCCCGGAGCAACGTAGGTCCATTGGGTACCAGTATTCAAACTCCCGTCTAATGATGTCCAGGTCCTCCTGCTTTACTTTTGAGTCGGCTGGTAAGTTGTTCTTGTTTAAGAAGATGCAGTCCCAAACTTCCGGCGTCATGTCTTCTGGCTTGTAACCGAAACGTGTCCTCGGAGAATGTCCCGTAATGTCCCCATCTTGCAAGAAATGTGCGATGGTATAGTAAGCCATGTAGATGGTGGAATCCGAAAGAGACTCAATGAGCCAAGACTCATCCCAAGGCAGTTTAGTTCCGAGGCCGTAGGTTCGCGAGCAAGCATGTTCACACAACCAGTCCAGTGTTGCTTCAAAGTTCTTTCTAACTTCATCAGAATATGTTTCCATTCTAGAGAGAGCAGCTCGTGCCATTCTCTTCCATTCCGGATTTCCGTAATCCAGGTACCACTGGTCACAGAGAGCAACGACGCATTCGTCTCCAGATCGGGACATAACTTTCTTCTCAGGCTCCATGTAGATCACCGCTTCTTGCTTGTCAGTCATTTCTTCTTGTATCTGTTTCTTGACGTCTTGGATTTTATTTCCTTTGTACGGGCCAACAAGCAACACGCCTTCGTAAAACCCCTTCAGATATACCCTCTCCTTTGCTTCCTGCAATTTATCTCTGTCATTCTGGCTCTGAATTTTCAATTGGTCACACACAGCGACTGCACTTAAAGATCCAAAGCTGGGAACATCGATGATTGGAACTGGGTCAAAGGGCAAGACCATAGAATCTTGTACACCAAACTTCTGCCTCAGGGCTTCCTTCTGTTTCAAATCTCGAAGAGCTGCAAAGTCGTCAGGTGCATCTGATGGCACACTTGTCACAATACCGGTACCTTTATCTTCCTTTATTGTCAGCATTGGGAGAGTATAGATGACATTGTAAGACGTAAGCGGAGATCTTAATGGCAACCCCATGATGTCTTGTCCAGTGAGGTTAAGTAAAACGTCCACCTTTCCATTCTCTTTTGTGAAGCCTTGGTAACTCATGTTAAGCGCAGCACGCAAAGTGGAAACGAAGACATCCCCGTTTGCCAGCTCAAAAGCGACATAGTTCATGTCGGGACGAACCCAGCAGTTGGTCTGACCATACATAGTTTCGGGACGCAGGGTAGCAGCAACAAGGAAAACGTTTCTCCCGGAAAGGCTCTTAAGCTTCTCGGGAAATGGTTCAATAGCCTTCATCTTGATGAGGGTGTACTCTTGCGGTCCCACGCCTTCGCCTGTGCTTCTGTCGTGATCCATGCACGGTTGATTGTCCTTGGGAGAGAAAATCGTATATCGTTTTCCAAACTTGATCTTGTCGCGTTCCTTCAGACGCAGGAACTGCCAGCGGATGAAAGAGTCATAGAATGGGTTGGCGTCTGTTGTGATGAAGGATCTCCTCCAATCTACTTTCAAACCCATCTTCATGAGATCGTCTCGAACAACGGGAGGGAAGTAACCCAGCCAGTAAGATGCATCTGCAAACTTCGCAATCTCGTTTTCGGGGATTCCGAGTGATGCCATTATTTGCCACTGATATTTTGCTGCTACTGTCTTTGCTGCTGCCTTGCTTTTCTTGCCTTTCGCTTTGCTCTTTAGTAAGGCTTCAGCTTTATCTGTAGTTGCCTCGGTAACATTTGTTTCGTCCTCCGTCTCTTCGGGAAACGTGGGTGGGTTGCCGTACTGCTCGATTTCTCGCGCAAGTTTGTCAGCGCAGGCCTTGATCGGCATGCCGGTGCAGTGAAAGCCGAACGGGAACAAACATTTCTTACCCAGCAGACGTTGAAATCCGACAGCAAATTCGCACTTTGACAGAGAAAACGTATGACCAAGATGAAGCCGGCCGTTCACGTACGGGTACGGAAAGGTGACGAAAAACTTATCGTCTGGTGAAGAATCCGGACTTCCGGCATTTTCTTCAAACAACTTTTCTTTTTCCCATATTGCCTGTACTGTTGCTTCGATATCAAGTAGCGTTCTTACTTTAAACGTGCCTTTTCTTTCGCTTGTTGAAGTCATGATGTACGTAGTCGAGTGTCGACGTGGATACAAAGGGTGTGCTTGTCACACCACAAGAACACACGCTCTTCACCGTCGACCGAATTGCGATGCGCAAATGTCATTCGAACACAGTCAGTACGTAGCAAAAAACTGTTTGTCAAACTCAGGATCTCACAGCACAAGGATTCAAGATTGGCGAGCTGCCTGACGCCAAAACCCACGTGGCTGTATCCGTCAGAAAAACACAGGAGCGAGAGCCGCCAGATAGAAGATATATAATTGTAAGAATTTAAAAACATGGTCACTTTTATATTATCCTCTATACAGTTCGTGTATTAAAAATATAGCAAGAATGTTGTCAGTATGCATGATGTACTTTCTATTGCTTGCTACACTCCATAGCAATGACGCCTCACATTTTCTATCTCCCACATGTCGTCTGCTACAAACGTATTGGTTTCGGTTTACTCTTCTGCCTGGCTTCAGTTTTGTGCGGTTCAACTTACTGGTACACCTCTCTATTCACAAAAATCATTGTACTTACATCGTACTAGCGATCATGTGCGCCATTTCATTGTCGTGTACTATCGTTTCCCACCTTTGTCGTACTAGGGTAACACACTCTTTGATATTCCTGTCGTGTTTCAAGTTGCGGCATGAGAGAAACGCGCTGTCTCTTTGTGCTTGAGGAATTTGTGTCGAGGGATGATACATGATGCACAGTTGTCCTTGCGTACTTCGCATAATGGGGCTTCGATCTGTTTTCTTTTTCTTTTTTCCTTTTGCGTTTTTTCATCTTTGATTTCCTATTAACTACGGGACACCTCGCTCGTTTCAACACATTGGTCGCTCAATTTAATAAACTGCGAGAAAATGACATGCGATCACTCACTGCTGGAGAGAATCGCGACATTCCATTACTTTTTTTTATGATACCAATCATGGCTCATTTTTATGACTACTGGTGCTCTGTGCACTGACTCCGCATGATTCTTCTTTATGAATGACTCATTGCTCTCAGGCTATCCTTGTCTTGTCATTGCTAACTTATGACTACTCACTGCTGCGATTAATTATGGCTTCATGAGTATTCCCGCAATATCACCTATGACTCGCGCTGACCGCGTACCTCAGCGCTTAGGCATGGCATTTTAGCAAATAACATTTGACGTTTCGGCTTCACGTTAGAACTTAGACAAAACTGGTTGACCTTTACTAAACTTGGGTACACTCCGATTTCGACAGCGCCTGGATTAGATTGGATGGCCAACGCGCAGAAATTAAATTCGACGACGGTCGAACAAAATGGGCTTACCGAATACGAATTCAGTTGCGGACAATTCTGTACTGGAAGGATTATATTTCTGCTTGCCGTTAGCGAAGTCAGAACCTCTGAACACACTTTCCCTTCGAAATATGACGTCAGAGGAGCAAGGGCATGGACCATTCACATTGTTCCTCATAAGCACGTGACCTCTCCAGTGGCCTCTTCGGTGGTGGAGATACCTCCTGACCAGGGCTGTCGCAGGATGAGTTTGGGTGTACACAGTGGCGTTTTTCTGTTTCCACTATCATCCACCTCGTCATAAAACGCGGAGTGCAGGTTCACACTGACACAAATACCCTTTCTTTGCTTTTTTTTTTTTTTTTTCATTTCCCTGGCACAACTAGGAGCGAAGCGTCGATCAGCTCTACGCCGCCGCTGCAGAGGTTCCAGTGGCAACGATATCAGCGTGACGTCACTCCCTAACATGAAGGGTGAGAGAGGGCGCCGCTCAGAGGAGAACGGCGCCGTCCGCACGGCCGCGGCATCCCTTTTCTCAAGGTCGTACTCTGATTGGCGGGGGTAGGGAATGACGTTTTCGCGGTATTCCAGAGGGGGAATTCCGGCATATTCTCAACATCTGGTGTTTGCTCTTGTCATGTATTTCATCGAATTGCAGTTAAACTCCGCCACTATTTCGCGTAGGTTTTCGAAAGCGTGGTCAGTGGTCAACGAGGAATAAAATGACACCGTAGTTTCGAAATCGACTGTAAAGGATGTGACCGTTCCTTTAAGCAGCACAATTTGCCTGTTGTACAACGCCTATAGTTGCCAAACAACGCTATAAAAGTGCTGCCACCTTACAGAGGCAAGAGCGCTCACAACCAGGATTGTTTGGATTTAATCCACAGGGATTTTATCAGGTGGATTTTTTTTGGATTTTATCCACACAATTTTATCCGGATTTTTTAGACATTTTCTCCAGATGTGATGTGAAAGACAATCTGAATTCAACGTCACACGGAAAACTCCTGGTTTATTTTCTTGTAGTGTTGGCTGTTTGCAAAAGCCCAGATTCGCGCAACATTAACTTTTAACTTTTTAACTTAACTTTTTTAAGTTATAACTTTTCAGATTTAACTTTTTCCCGCTTTCTTCTGCTTCTACCCATTCAGGGAGATACTTTCTTCCGCTTCCTTGAGGCACCGTAACTAAAGTGCGCCGAAACACGACAGCTAATCCAGGCGTGTAGGATCCACACCATTCAACCGCGCGTGCATGGAACTCCACTTTTCGGAAAACAATAGAAACTGATACAATATTGCTGGGACAGGCAGTTCCATAAACAGAAACTAGGAGAGGTCGCCTGAAATCAAGAACAGCAAAGCACATTTGTTTTTACTCTGTGTCACATTGCCTTGTATATATATTCTCCAAAAATGTAAAAAAATCCGGGTTTTATCCAAAAAAAGCCAACCGGAGAGGATCTTTTGAAAATACCCGGATTTTTTTCAACCCTGCTCACAACATAGGATCTCACAATTTTCCACCACCAGTATATCTTTTTATTCTTTTTGGACATCTACAGCCTTATCCAGGAACTAACGCATACCGGTGCTCTTCGCCACGATACGATCATTCGGGGTATCTTAATTTATAGCCATTACACAACTTCGATAATCTGCAACCCCCACGAAAAAAGAAAAAACGAGCAGAATTTACCAGAAAGCCTTCGTGCACACGACATAACTGTGAAGATCAATACCCTGCTAACTATCAAGGACTACCCAAAGGCAACGAGAATATCCTACCTTAGCGCAAACCTATCCTAGTAATCTTCCGCGGAACAGGCTCGAAAAGTGGCTCCTGGTTCCCTGATTTTTTCTTTGGTTGAGGTCCACCTGATGAATGTCATATTCAATTGGCTTTGCACAGCGGTGTAGCCGGAACCCCTTCCTCCCCCACTCCCCCGCCTAAATGGTACATTTGGCGGTGCATTTAGGAGAGGGAAAACAAAGGTGAGATCCTCCTTCTTCATATAAATTTTCCGTAGAACCCTGATTCCGCAGGTAGGTCGTACTCATGACTAAGGAGTATCGTTTAGGCGTGAGACTGTTTGTACGCAAGAACGGAAATAGTCCTATACTCTTCAAACGATATTCACTAGGCGATGGATGAGAAGGCAAGAGAGCCGATGAGAATTTAATAATAATAATAATAATAATAATAATAATAATAATAATAATAATAATAATAATAATAATAATAATAATAATAATAATAATAATAATAATAATAATAATAATAATAATAATAACAATAATAATAAACTTTATTCACCACTCTCGTGGATGAGAGTTGGGAGTAATTTCTCACCAGTTACTAATTTACTCTTTTTTTATTTTTATCTGGCACACTTTTTAATGTCGAGTAACCTCATCAGTGGCGTAGCCACGAGGGGGCTATGGGGGTATCGAGCCCCCCCTACCTGCCGGAGGCCGACCCACGCAAATATTGCAAATCCGAAGAGAAAAAAGAATATATATATATATATATATATATATATATATATATATATATATATATGGGGGGGGGGGGGGGTCAGAGTGACGATCGCAAAAGTTCTTGCAGTTATCGGCGTCTATCTAAGCAGCATACTTGAATACTTTTGAAACTATGAGCTTTTCATGCTATACTTCAAATCTCGTGAGGCGGCCTGAGAGCTCATGACACCTCATATGGAAACGCATTAATAAACGTACGTTGAAATATTCTGGATTTTCATCTCTCACCTCGCTGTGTGCACAAGGATGAGTGTGTGGGCGTTCCAGGATCAGCGGCGTGTGGGGGGAGCGGGTTTTTGTATCGAGCCCCCCCCCCCCCCCTTCTTTAGAGGTCTAGCTACGCCACTGAACCTCATCATGCACTTGTACGATACTCACTTTACGAAGTATCTGTCTCCATCTTCCTCCTCCGTACGTATCAGGCATCCCGTAGAACAAATCGGAGCCGATCTTCCGCTGCTTGTCACAATCTTGTAGATGCAGAGTGCAGTGGCGTAGCAGAGAAATATTTCAGGAGATGTGCCACGGGGATTTTACATGGGAGAGGAGGATTTCACCCTCGATCATTTCCCTCTCCCGAACGCACTACCAAAGGTACGATTTGGGGAGGGGGGACGGGGGACTCTGCATCCACCCATTCATAAATCACCCCCATTCAACATCAACCCACCTAGCTCAATGCGAACGTTACATATGTGTACATTTTTGTTTGCCTCTGGTCGAGGAAATGTCTCAAATAAACGGGCAAAAAAGTCTATCAACATTTTATTAACATCTAAAACATCGCGAGCACTTTTGATTCCGAGAAATAATATTTGATGCTGTTTTCATATCGACCACTTTCCTCGAACACGTACTTTGCGGAGCTAGGTATGTCATTGGGTGGCATGGGTCTTGCGTGAATTTTCCAAGAAGGCTGAGGAGCCCCGCCTTGGGCACTCATGCTTGCTTGCGTGTTTGGCACTTCTCCTCCGTGGTGTTTGGTAAGGAACCTCGAGCGACGGAGCCGCACGGCCCGTGCCGCCGGCCTACGGCCGCCCACTCAATGTCACGTGATAGAGCCAGGTCACGTGGGGCTCCGCGATGGAGTGCAAAAAGTGAGCCCTGCGCCCCTGCCCCCTGCCCCTGCTATCTCGCCACCTCCTATCCATCTCCTATCATCGCTCTGGTACTCTGGTTGTTGCTACGGTGGTTGTGTGGTTGGTTTGGTTGGTGCGAAGCTGGGGCTGGGATTCCTATCTCCCGTTTCGCGTGGCTATCTGGTGAAAGTACATGAGAAGGGGTTTAACGCCAACGTTTCAGGTATCCGATCAGCAGCAATGATCGCCGTATCGAGGTGGCGTTTCTCGGGATAGCAAGCCACGTGAAATATGTTATCTGTGTGATTTGAGTGCCGCTCCTTTCTCAACAGTCGAGACTGTGCATCATGAATTCGTCTAGCGCTAGGAAAGGCACCTTCAAAGTGAACACACTGCGGGAGATAGAAGCCGAAGTACAGACAAGATGGGAAAAGGAGAAAGTATTCGAAGAAAACGCTCTCGGTTCACATCCCGGAGCAGACGACAAGTTTTTCGTCACCTTTCCGTACCCATACGTGAACGGCCGGCTTCATCTTGGTCACACGTTTTCTCTGTCAAAGTGCGAATTTGCTGTCGGATTTCAACGCATGCTGGGTAAGAAGTGTTTGTTCCCGTTCGGCTTTCACTGCACTGGTATGCCGATCAAGGCCTGTGCTGACAAACTTGCGCGAGAAATCGAACAGTACGGCAACCCACCCACGTTTCCCGAAGAGACGGAGCACGATACGAATGTGACCGAGACAACTACGGATAAAGCTGAAGCTTTACTAAAGAGCAAAGCGAAAGGCAAGAAAAGCAAGGCAGCAGCCAAGACAGTAGCAGCAAAGTATCAGTGGCAAATAATGGCATCCCTTGGAATCCCCGAAAACGAGATTGCAAACTTTGCAGATGCAGCTTACTGGTTGGGTTACTTCCCTCCCGTTGTTCAAGATGATCTCATGAAGATGGGTTTGAAAGTAGATTGGAGGAGATCCTTCATCACAACAGACGCCAACCCATTCTATGACTCTTTCATCCGCTGGCAGTTCCTGCGTCTGAAGGAACGCGACAAGATCAAGTTTGGAAAACGATATACGATTTTCTCTCCCAAGGACAATCAACCGTGCATGGATCACGACAGAAGCACAGGCGAAGGCGTGGGACCGCAAGAGTACACCCTCATCAAGATGAAGGCTATTGAACCATTTCCCGAGAAGTTTAAGAGCCTTTCCGGGAGAAATGTTTTCCTCATTGCTGCTACCCTACGACCTGAAACTATGTATGGTCAAACCAACTGCTGGGTTCGTCCCGACATGAACTATGTCGCTTTTGAGCTGGCAAACGGGGATGTCTTCGTTTCCACTTTGCGTGCTGCGCTTAACATGAGTTACCAAGGCTTCACGAAAGAAAATGGAAAGGTGGACGTTTTACTTAACCTCACTGGACAAGACATCATGGGTTTGCCATTAAGATCTCCGCTTACGTCTTACAGTGTCATCTACACTCTCCCAATGCTGACAATAAAGGAAGATAAAGGTACCGGTATTGTGACAAGTGTGCCATCAGATGCACCGGATGACTTTGCAGCTCTTCGAGACTTGAAACAGAAGGAAGCCCTGAGGCTGAAATTTGGTGTACAAGATTCTATGGTCTTGCCCTTTGACCCAGTTCCAATCATCGATGTTCCCAGCTTTGGATCTTGCAGTGCAGTCGCTGTGTGTGACCAATTGAAAATTCAGAGCCAGAATGACAGAGATAAATTGCAGGAAGCAAAGGAGAGAGTATATATGAAGGGGTTTTACGAAGGTGTGTTGCTTGTTGGCCCGTACAAAGGAAATAAAATCCAAGACGTCAAGAAACAGATACAAAAAGAGATGATTGACAAGCAAGAAGCAGTGATCTACATGGAGCCAGAGAAGAAAGTTATGTCCCGATCTGGAGACGAATGCGTCGTTGCTCTCTGTGACCAGTGGTACCTGGATTACGGAAATCCGGAATGGAAGAGAATGGCACGAGCTGCTCTCTCTAGAATGGAAACATATTCTGATGAAGTCAGAAAAAACTTTGAAGCAACACTGGACTGGTTGTGTGAACATGCTTGCTCGCGAACCTACGGCCTCGGAACTAAACTGCCTTGGGATGAGTCTTGGCTCATTGAGTCTCTTTCGGATTCCACTATCTACATGGCTTACTATACCATTGCACATTTCTTGCAAGATGGGGACATTACGGGATATTCTCCGAGGACACGTTTCGGGTACAAGCCAGAAGACATGACGCCGGAAGTTTGGGACTACATCTTCTTAAACAAGAACAACTTACCAGCCGACTCAAAGGTAAAGCAGGAGGACCTGGACATCATTAGACGGGAGTTTGAATACTGGTACCCGATGGACCTACGTTGCTCCGGGAAAGACCTTATTCCAAATCATCTTTCGTATTGTATCTTCACTCACTGTGCTATGTGGCCTGATGAACCGGACAAGTGGGTCAAGGGTATGAGAGCAAACGGACACCTTCTTCTCAATTCGGAAAAAATGTCCAAGTCCACCGGTAACTTCTTAACCTTAGCAGACGCTCTGGAGAAGTTTTCTGCGGACGGCATGCGGTTGGCGCTTGCAGACGCGGGCGATGGTGTAGAAGATGCAAACTTCGTCGAGACTATGGCAGATGCAGGAATTTTGAGACTGTATGCCTTTCTTGAATGGGTCAAAGAAATGATTGTAGGGAGTGATGCCTTGCGCACGGGGCCGCCCAACAGTTACGTCGACAAAGTCTTCCTCAACGACATGGACCACTACATCAATGAGACGTACGAGAACTACAGACAGATGATGTTCAAGGAAGCTCTTCGGACTGGTTTCTTTGAGTTCCAAGCAGCGAGAGATAAGTACAGAGAGCTGTGCGGTGCCAATGGAATGCATCGAGACCTCGTGTTCCGTTTCATTGAGGCTCAAATCTTAATCTTGAGCCCAATTTGTCCCCACATATGTGAGCACGTTTGGTCCCTGCTCGGTAAAGAAGGAAGCATCATGAAGGCAAGATGGCCACAGACGGGAGAAGTGGACGAAACTCTCTTGAAGTCATCCCAATATCTAATGGACACAGTGCATGACTTCCGCATTAGACTAAAGCAATTCCACACAGCAGCAAGTAAGGGGAAGAAGAAGGAAGAAATTGCTTCCCGATCAAAAGCATCGGATAGCATTCTCCAGGGAACCGTTTGGATTGCAAAGACATATCCACCATGGCAGGCAACGGTTCTTACAACACTTCAGGCGCTTCACCGCAGACACAGAGGTCTCCCCGACAACAAAGTCATCTCAGCAGAGCTGAAGGACAATGCTGAGTTGAAGAAGTACATGAAGAGAGTGATGCCATTTGCGCAAGCCCTGCGGGAGAAAGTAGAAGAGCGTGGCATCGTAGCGCTTAATACCACTCTAGACTTTGACGAGAAGTACGTTCTGGAGGAGAACATGCGCTACTTACTGAATACTCTGGAGCTAGATGCAATTGAGCTGAAGTACAATCACGAAGCGTCAGAGAAAATCAAGGAAGAGTGTTCTCCTGGTCAACCATACATCGTGTTCAGCCATGCACAATCTGCTCACCTTCGTTGCATCAACCCACAGCCATGCAACGGGCACTTTGAGTTACTTGTCCCAGTTTTGGATGGTGATACTCTTGAGAAGGTGATCTCGCGCATGGCAAAACAGCATTCCCCACTGCTGGCAAACAAGGATAATGTCACCCTGTTGCGATATGAAGATTCACTAATGGGCCCGAGAAAGCTACCAGCATTCGATAAACCAGAATATGGCAAGACAGCTATACCGCCGGAGGCATGTTTTCATATCAAGCAAGACACGGGGGATCTGGAAGTCAGTACAAACGGGAAAAAGATAAACATTGGAAAGCAAATTGCTTACGTCGTGCATTGAGTCATAGAACTTGGAGCTGTAGCGTTTTACACATTTTAGGCATGGTTATTAAAATGGGGAGAGTTACTCATCTTTTGTGACATATTTTTAATGACTTTTCAAAGACATCAACACTGAATAAACTGGGTAGCCTGCTCTTCATTGGCCACACGTTTAGCCCATTCCTTGTGCCTTCCAAGGGTCACAGGAAATGGTGCCATTGTGATGCTTACACTGACTTGCATATCTCTCAACGTTCCTTGTGTAGCCGGGGAGGGGAAGAAGTTTTGGGCATGGACGTTTCCTCTGATTTTTTTCCAGGGGAGGGCAGGAAGCTTTCATGAGGGGAAGGGCAAAGCATGCAACTAATAGACACTAGATGATAGAATGATGACAATTTGTAGTGGGTTTGGGAGAGGGGGAAAGAAAGTAAAATGCTTCCCCCTCCATATATATGTTTTGTTCAACCTACCCGACATACATTTTTAGCAACATTGGTACCGTCGTGTCGTAACTGAATTTTTGTGTTGAATTTTGAAATGTGTTTTGCACACCCTTCGAGATTCTACGGTCCGACGGGCGTTTTCATTTCTTTTTCCTCTGAACATTTATGATTCTTGCTGCATATAGAGATGCCAGAAAACGACCGATGACGCGTCCTCCTGAAAAAAAAAAAGATATATATATATATATATTGAAGAAAAAAAAAAAGCGTGCTTTCTCCAAAGTAACTGATGTCACAGTGTCAAATTCAAAATATTTCAAAGCTCGCGCGAAGCGACAGATGTCAAGAGGAGGAAATGACATTGTTGGTCACGTGGGTGACGTGGGGTGCTTCGATGGACTCTTCCACGTGACTTTGGACAGTATGATATCATCGTAGGAGTTCCCAGAAATGACCATTGCTACGGAACTAGAAACCCCCTAATTTTGTCAAAGCCGGCTGTACAGGTACATGAGATGGTGGTGACGGTCTCCAGATGCGCACACTGCATGACGATCTTCTCCGAGGTTCAGAGCTGAGTAAACTCCAATGTAAGTACTGAATTTATTTCTAATACCGCTCATGAATTGCAGGTTTTTTGGGTGTCACATCAAGGGTTAGACATCTGTAGTAGCGACACCATCGATTTTCCCGATTGCTTTTGTCTCGAAGGTTAAACGAGGTAATCTTTGCAACTTGGGTCACTGGTGTGATCCGCAAACCATGAATGAGGAGTTCGCGGTGCCTGTTCACCTGATTCTCAGCTTTTGCACATCACGCAACCGCATTACCGTGCTTTGCATTGCTTTGCATTGCTTTGCATCACCCAGAAAAGTTATCTCGTAGTTGCGACGATGCGATACGACTCCCACGTTTCCAAATCTTCTCTCTCTCTCTTTTTTTTTTTTTACTTTCTGTGATTTCTTTTTCGCTGAACTTGTTTATCCCATTGGGGTGTAGTTCGGAGTCGGGACCACTGGGTTTTAAAAATTAGCGAAAGCGTTTGCAAATTAAATATAGCATACACGGGAAAGACGAGCACATACCGAAACGAAATATACAAGAATTGTAAGGTTTTGTGGCCTACGGTATTTTGTGTACGCATTTGCATGAAACACAGACAGAGGGCCATGCCATATATCCTATATACGAGGCTATTTCCATGCCAAGACGGATTTGGCGGCCGCCATCTTGTGCAAGGCATGCAGGAAAGCGCTTTGGCAGAGCGGGGGCCGGGTTTAGCAGGTTTAGATTAACTTAGAGATCTCTATGGGCCGGGAAAGGCCTGCTTTTGCAGAACACTAAATTAAATTCCCACCAAACAGTGTCATTCAGATTTTTTGCGCTGTACACTGATATGTATAATGACCGAATTTATTGGCTAGAAATGTCTTTGATGTCCATATGGGTACATAATGTATGACTGTAGTGGCTAAGGACATCCTGTTCAAATCCCTTCACAGGTCAGGCATGTGTTTACAAGATTCTGTGGTGGACACCCTATCTGGCCCTAGTGCACTGCCACTACAACCTCTTGGTCACTTAGAAGAACAGATAGAGAATGTGAAGAAGGCACTGCGCTTGCAGGGCATTAACTTTGAGGAGCAATGCACATCGAGTACAGGCACTGACTGCTGGATCTTATATAACCTCACACCATGGAACAAGATTCTTTACTTTGCAAATATGGAACTTCAAGAGTACAAACCTGGAAAGTTGAGTCTTTGCGAGGTGAATAATAATACCGCTATGTGCCATGACAATGGACCTCTACTCAGTGCTGCATTTGTGACTTATTGGCTAGTCAAGAAACACAGCTGTGTCGATTTTTTTAAACCAGGCGCCTTTGTAGTTCGACAGTCAAGCAGTGCGTTCAAAAATGCTCTTGCATCTAATGCTAATCTGTGCCACTTTGATTATTCCTGGAGTGGCTACTCGCGACATAAAGAACATTTTGTCTCCGAGGGAGTCAGCCTGCTGAAGAATGTCGAAAGCCTTGTCCTCTGCAACGTTGAGATCAAGCACGAAGGAACTGTTCTTGTCGCCGAGATGCTTGAGGACAATAGAAAAATTAAAAAAGTAAACTTTACTAGTAATTCCCTCACATACTGTGACTCGGAAAGAATATTTAGAGGTCTAAGAGGGTGCATGACGTTGACAGAGCTTGTGTTTGACGGCAACCGCATTGGAAAGAAGGCAATGAAGTATCTCGGTCAACTCGTTGCAAAAAGTCAGTTGCTCGAAACGGTTGCACTCCACTTCTGCATTAGCTCTGAAGATAATGGTATAGAAAGTCTCGGCAGTGCTCTCAAGGTTAACACCAGCGTTAAAGAGATCAGCTTCGACAGCTGTAGCTCTTGTGTGGAAGCAATAGCAGATGCTCTCATAGAGAACAGATCTGTACGCTGTGCCAAATTTGTACAGAGTGGAGTCAGTGACGAGAATTGCTCAAAGCTGTCCAGAATGCTCCAACAGAATTCAACTTTAGAAGAACTGCACCTCTCTTCTAACCAGATTGGAGACTACGGAGCTTCGTTTCTAGCTACTGGACTTCTTGGCAACAAAACTCTCCGAAAGCTCTTCCTGGACGAGAACTGTATTGAACATCGTGGCTTAGGACGTCTCATCGAAGCCCTGGCAACGAATGAATCTCTTCAGTTTCTCGATGTAACTTCCAATTCTTTGGAAGAACATGACACTAGCACATTAAGCAGAGCACTTATCAGTGCCAGAGCTTATGGAAGGGTAAGGCTGGACTGGCAGGATGTTGACATCAATCAGCTTGCAAAAGTTCTCGCTGCTGGAAGTCAAATTGAAGATCTCGAGCTCGACTGCACAAGGGTTTCAGAGGGGAAGATGCTTGAAGTACTCTCATCACTTTGTGCTAATGCATCGGTTAAGAAGCTTTGTTTAAAGGGGCAATTAACAGTCCCAATTGCTGAGTCTATAGCCAAAGTGCTGTACACAAACACAAGTATCAAAAGCCTTGATGTACGCTTCTGGACACAGCAGCATGGTTTCCCAAGTTTGCTTCGGGCCCTTGAATGCAACAGAACCATAACAAAGTGCAGTATTAACATACAGGAATACACCACAAAGATACGTCTGGCCATGGGGTCAGTCCTGCGCAGAAACACAGCCATCACCAATCTAGTAATTTTTGCTTTACATGAACGTGACTTCAGAGCTATATCCAAGGCATTAAGATCTAACTACACGATATCCAAACTAGACTTTGTATGTTCTGCAAAACCAAATAAGGACGTGTCTGACATTCGTAGATTGCTTCAGCGCAATCAATCACTTCTAAGTGCAGCAGCTCGTTTCGTCATCAGCCCTTCAGTCCATAAAGAAAGAGCGTTGGCCTTTGAAAAACTTGCACACAGTGACAGCCTTGCTGAGCACTTGGTGAACATCACATCCAAGAGTGCGGAGGAGATCAGAAAAATTTTGCGTTGTGCCAAGGAGTACGTTACGTCAAACTATTTCAGGATAGTTGGTGTGGTGAAAGCAAAGGTGGAGTGCTACGACATTGTGGGTGACAGAGGACAAATTGACCAACTCAACGAGGTGTGTTTGCGAAGGCTACTGTTTTACCTCAGGATTGATGACGTTATTGATCTTTGATTGTCATAGTTTAATAAATATTGAGTGTTGCTACATGAATTTTTTTTTTGTCATATATGAGACTGCAGCTGAACGGCATCTATACTAGTATGCCATTTCACGTCTGTGTGTGTGCATGTGTGTGGTATGCTTGTTCGGATGAGTGATGAGTTGTTGTTTTTGCTTGTTTAAATGTTTTTTGTGTGCTTGATAGGAAGGGAATCGGCCACATATCCTCAGCTCTCCTCTTCCACAGTGTTTTCCGCTTTTAAATACATAACACCAACCATACCAGATTTTAACCTCATTTAAACTCCAATCAAGGTCTGACTGTGTTCAGAAAATGATAACAAGTGACAGTAAACTGAATTTCATCACAAAACAACAAAGCTGACATGTTCACCAACAACATGTGCACAAAGTGATCGGCAATGTTGAATCTGTGGTTTTTGTTAGCTTGCACGATTAACTGGAGGAGAACTGAATCAAAATGCAATCGTGTGATTTGTTACGCACACAGAATGTCCTCGAACCTGTAGTATGACTTTCAAGTGACCTGTTGCATTCACTCCCTTTTCACTGCAGCTATCTTGGGAGGAAACACTGTACCAGCAAAATATCAGTGGTAAATAATGGCATCCCTTGGAATCCACGAAAACGAGATTGCAAAATTTTGCAGATGCAGCTTACTGGCTGGGTTACTTCCCTCCCTTTGTTCGAGACGATCTCATGAAGATGGATTTGAAAGTAGATTGGGGGAGATCCTTAATCACAACAGACGCCAACCCATTCTATGACTCTTTCATCCGCTGGCAGTTCCTGCGTCTGAAGGAACGCGACAAGATCAAGTTTGGAAAACGATACACGATTTTCTCTCCCAAGGACAATCAACCGTGCATGGACCACGACAGAAGCACGGGTGAAGGCGTGGGACCGCAAGAGTACACCCTCATCAAGATGAAGGCTATTGAACCGTTTCCCGAGAATCTTAAAAGACTTTCTGGGAGAAACGTTTTCCTTGTTGCTGCTACCCTGCGTCCCGAAACTATGTATGGTCAGACCAACTGCTGGGTTCGTCCCGACATGAACTGTGTCGCTTTTGACCTGGCAAAAGGGGATGTCTTCGTTTCCACTTTGCGTGCTGCGCTTAACATGAGTTACCAAGGCTTCACAAAAGAGAATGGAAAGGTGAACGTTTAACTAAGCTCACTGGACAAGACATCATGGGTTTGCCATTAAGATCTCCGCTTACGTCTTACAGTGTCATCTACACTCTCCCAATGCTAACAATAAAGGAAGCTAAAGGTACCGGTATTGTGACAAGTGTGCCATCAGATGCACCGGATGACTTTGCAGCTCTTCGAGACTTGAAACAGAAGGAAGCCCTGAGGCAGAAGTTTGGTGTACAAGATTCTATGGTCTTGCCCTTTGACCCAGTTCCAATCATTGATGTTCCCAGCTTTGCATCTTTAAGTGCAGTCGCCGTGTGTGACCAATTGAAAATTCAGAGCCAGAATGACAGAGATAAATTGCAGGAAGCAAAGGAGAGAGTATATATGAAGGGGTTTTACGAAGGTGTGTTTCTTGTCGGCCCGCACAAGGGCAATAAAATCCAAGACTTGAAGAAACAGATACAAAAAGCAGGAAGCATTGATCTACATGGAGCCCGAGAAGAAAGTTATGTCTCGATCTGGAGACGAATGCGTCGTTGCTCTCTGTGACCAGTGGTACCTGGATTACGAAAATCCAGAGTGGAAGAGAATGGCAAGAGCTGCTCTCTAGAAAATGAAAACATATTTATTTATTTATTTATATTATTTAGAACATACTATCAGCCCAAGGGCTACAATAGGAGTGGCAGCAGAACAATAATACAACGAAAAAAGAGAGAGAGAAGATACAATGCAATATAATTCTACTCAAAAAATCTATCTAATGCTGACATGAAAGTGTCAACGCTAGCACAGTTTATCACAAATAAAGGTAACCGGTTCCACTCGCGAATGGTACGAGGTAAAAATGAATAACGGAAGCAATCAGAGTGAAAACTGAACTCGGTCAAAAGTTTATCATGAGCTCGCCGAAGTGGGCGACCGACCAGCGGTTGCAGATACTCTGACCTGTCGATACTTAACATACCACTGTGAATTTTATAGAGAAATTTCAGTCGGTTCATGTCAAACCGTTTAGACATAGTTGGAATACCAGCCCTAATGTGTAATCCAGAAACAGACAGTGTCGAACGGTACTCACTGTAGATGAAGCGCAAAGCTCTATTCTATATTTTCTCAATTTTCTGCATTGCGGACTTAGTGTACGGATGCCAGACAGGGCTTGCGTACTCCACAATGGGTAAAACTAACATTTTGTATGCAATAAGTTTCGTGCCCGATGTAGCGTGTCTTAACGACCATTTAAGAAAACAAAGCTTTTTGAATGCTTTTTCAGCCACCATGTCCACATGTAAATTATATGACATATTTGACTCAATATGGACACCGAGGTACTTGAAATTACTGACGCGATTCAATAGGACACCATTAATAGAGTAATTGTAGATGGACTTCCACTTTCTACGACAGACACTCATCACAACACTTTTTGCAATATTAAAAGACATTTGCCATTCGTCACACCACTCCGCAACATCCGCGATACAACTGTTAAGTTTGATTTGATCTGTAACGTCCATTATCTCGGTATAAATTACTGCATCAGCATAAAGTCTAATATGAATCCCTTTGTCACGTAGACTTGTCAGGTCATCAATATAAAGAAGAAACAATAATGGATCTGGAAGTCAGTACAAACGGGAAAAAGATAAACATTGGAAAGAAAATTGCTTATGTGGTGCATTGAGTCGTAGAAGTTGGAGCTGTAGTGTTTTACACATTTTAAGCATGTTTATTAAAACGAGTAGAGTTACTTATCCGTCGTGACATATTTTTAATGGTGCCATTGCAAAACCTACAGAGGCTTGCACGTCTCTCGACGTTCCTCGTGTAGCAGTGCCGTGGCCGGGGGGAAGAAGTTTTGGGCATGGACGTTTCCTAGGATTTTTTTCCAGGGGAGGGCAGAAAGCTTTCAAGTGGGGAAGGGCAAAGTATGCAATTAATGGACACTAGATGATAGAATGATGACAATTTGTAGTGGATTTGAGAGAGGGGGAAAGAAGGTAAAATGCTGTTTTGTTCAACCTTCCCGAAATACATTTCTAGCAACGTTGTACTGTCGTGTCGTATTTGAATTTTTGTGTTGAATTTTGAAATGTGTTTCGCAGCCCCTTTATATCTTTTTCCTCAAACATTTATGATTCTTGCTGCAAATAGAAATGCCAGGAAACGACCGATGACGCGTCCTCCTGATGAAAAATATTGAAGAAAAAAAAAAGTGTCCTTTCCCCAATGGAACTGATGTCACAGCGTCACCGTCACGTACACAATGTCCGCGGATACTTTCAAGGTATTTCAAAGCTCGCGCGGAGCGACAGATGTGAAGGGGAGGATAGGACATCGTTGGTCACGTGTGGTGCCCACGACCTATAACGACAATGTCGTGGGCACGACCTACTAGATTATAACGACATAACGACCATGTCGTGGGCACGACTTACTAGATTATAACGACATAACGACGATGTCGTACGTACCCCTTCCCAGCGCCGCATTTTTGGAAGCTAGCGGTGGCGCTTCCCATCGTCCCACTTATTGCTTCCTCAACTTCTACAATACTTTGTCCTTCAGCTTACCTTAGTATTTCTGTACAAGCGGTGGACGTTCCACAGATGTTTTATTCTGAGGTTGATTATCATCATCATTCTACGCGTTTTCATAGGAGCTATCGCTGTCGTCTGCTACGGTAGTCCTACATACGCTTCTGCGCGTTCAGAATTCAAATTTCCATCGTCCAATCGTGGCGTGCCGATGAGTAGCGCCCCCTGGCGGATCGTGCGGACGGGCTCCTCATAGGGGATAGGGGTTGGTGATTGTGACGTGGTCACGTGGTCGTTATAGTTATAATCTGGTAGGTCGTGGTGGTGCCTCGATGGCTGGCCTGTTCCACGTGACTTTGGACAGCATGCTATCATCGTAGGACTTCACAGAAATGGCCATTGCTACGAAACTAGAAACCCCTTAATTCTGCCAAAACCGGCTGTGTACATACATGAGAGGGTGATGGTTTCCACACATGCACACTGCATGACGATCTTCTCCGAGGTTCAGAGCTGAGTAAACTCCATTGGAAGTGCTGTAGCAAGTGGTCCCTATCTTTCCGATGTAAGTAATCAATTTATTTCTAATACTGCTCATGAACTGCAGGTTTTTTCGGTGTCACATCAAGGATTAGATACCACCGCGACACCACCGATTTTCCCGATTGCTTTCGTCGCGAAGTATTCTCCCCGAAGAGGTGCGCGTTCGTTATTTATTAGGAAGGACAATTGCCGAAGCCTTACTTGAGTGAATTCCATATTTGTCACAGATCACGCAGCTCATCAACAGGTCAAACAACGTAATCTTTGCATCTTGCACCGCTGGTCGCAAACCATGAATGCGAGGAATTCGGTGTTTGTTTACCTGATTCTCAGCTCTTGCACATCAGGCAACAGCATTGCCGTGCTTTGCATCACCCACAGAAGTTACCTCGTAGTTGCGACGATGCGATAAGACTCCCACGTTTCCAAGTCTTTTTCTTTTTTTTACTTTCTGTTATTTCTTTTTCGCTGGCCTTGTTTACGACACTGGGGTGGAGTTCCTACCGGGAGTCGGGACCACTGAGTTTTAAAAATTAGTGAAAGCGTTTGTAAATTAAATATGGCATACACGGGAAAGACGAGCACATACCGAAACGAACTACAGCCTATACAAGAATTGGTTTTGTAGCCTAGGGCCTAGCACAGACAGAGGGTGCCAAGACGAATTTAGCGGGCACCATCTTGTGCAAGGAAGAGAAGCGCTTTCATAGAGCCCTTTTTTGGGGGGATGAGTGGGGTAGGGTGTAGCAGGCGTAGATTAACTTAGAGATCTCCATGGTCCGGGGAGAGGCCTCTTTGTGCAGAACAATAAATTAAATTTCTACCAAACAGTGTCACTCAGATTTTTTGCTCTGTACACTGATATGTAACGACCGAGTTTATTGGCTTGAAATGTCTGTGATGTCTATATGGGTACATATAGACATGGGTAGTGTATGACTGGTAGTGGCTAAGTACATCCTGTTCAAATCCCTTCGCAGGTCAGGCATGTGTTTACAAGATTCTGTGGTGGACACCCTATCTGGCCCTAGTGCACTGCCACTACAACCTCTTGGTCACATAGAAGAACAGATAGAGAGTGTGAAGAAGGCACTGCGCTTGCAGGGCATTACCTTCGAGGAGCAATGCACATCGAGTATAGACACTGACTGCTGGATCTTACATAACCTCACACCATGGAACAATATTCTTTACTTTGCAAATATGGAACTTAAAGAGCACAAACCTGGAAAGTTGAGTCTGTGCGAGGTGAATAATAATGCCGCTGTGTGCCATGACAGTGAACCCCTACTCAGTGCTGCATTTGTGACTTATTGGCTAGTCAAGAAACACAGTTGCATAGATTTTTTTAAACCACACACCCTTGTAGTTCGACAGTCAAGCAGTGCGTTTAAAAATGCTCTTGCATCTAATGCTAATCTGTGCCACTTTTATTATTCCTGGAGTGGCCACTTGCGACACGAAGAACATTATGTGTCTGAGGGTGTCCGTCTGCTGAAGAATGTCGAAAGCCTTGTCCTCTGCAACATCGAGATCAAGCACGAAGGAGCTGTTCTTGTTGCCAAGATGCTTGAGGACAATAGACAAATTAAAAAAGTGAACTTTACTAGAAATTCCCTCACATATTGTGGCTCGGAAAGAATATTAAGAGCTCTAAGAGGGTGCTTGACATTGACAGAGCTTGTATTTGACAGCAACGGCATTGGAAAGAAAGCAATGAAGTATCTTGGTCAACTTGTTGCAAAAAGTCAATTGCTCGAAACGGTTGCACTCCACTCCTGCATTTTCTCTGAAGATAATGGTATAGAAAGTCTCGCCAGTGCTCTCAAGATTAACACCAGCATTAAAGAGATAATCTTCGACAGCTGTATCTCTTGTGTGGAAGCAATAGCAGATGCTCTCATAGAGAACAGATCTGTACGCTGTGCCAAATTTGTACAGGGTGGAGTCAATGACGAGAATTGCTCAAAGCTGTCCAGAATGCTCCAACAGAATTCAAGCTTAGAAGAACTGCATCTCACTTCTAACCAGATTGGAGACTACGGAGCTTCGTTTCTAGCTACTGGACTTCTTGGCAACAAAACTCTCAGAAAGCTCTTCCTCAACGTGAACTGTATCGGACATCGTGGCTTAGGACGTCTCATCGAAGCCTTGGCAACGAATGAATCTCTTCAGTTTCTTGATGTAACTTTCAATTCTTTGGAAGAACATGACAGTAGCATGTTAAGCAAAGCACTTATCAGTGCCAGAGCTTATGGAAGGGTAAGGCTGGATTGGCAGGATGTTGACATCAATCAGCTTGCAAAAGTTCTTGCTGCTGGAAGTCATATTGAAGATCTCGAGCTTGACTGCTCAAGGGTTTCAGAGGGGAAGATGCTTGAGGTACTCTCATCACTTTGTGTTAATGCATCGGTTAAGAAGCTTTGTTTAAAGGGGCAATTAACAGTCCCGATTGCTGAGTCTATAGCCAAAGTGCTTTACACAAACACAAGTATCAAAAGCCTTGATGTATGCTTCTGGATACAACAGCATGGTTTCTTAAGTTTGCTTCGGGCCCTTGAATGCAACAGAACCATAACAAAGTGCAGTATTAACATAGAGGAATACACAACAAAGATACGTCTGGCTATGGGGTCAGTCTTGCGCAAAAACACAGCCATCACTAATCTAGTCATTTGTGGCTTACGTGAACGTGACTTCAGAAATATATCCAGGGCATTAAGATCGAACTACACGCTAACCAAATTAGACTTTAAATATTCTACGACACCAAATATGGATGTGTCTGACATTCGTGGATTGCTTCAGCGCAATCAATCACTTCTAAATGCAGCGGCTCGTTTTGTCATCAGCCCTTCAGTCCATAAAGAGAGAGCGTTTGCCTTTGAAAAACTTGCACACAGTGACAGCCTTGCTGAGCACTTGGTTAACATCACATCAAGGAGTGCGGAGGAGATCGCAGAAATGTTGCGTTGTGCCAAGGAGTATGTTATGTCAAACTATTTCAGGATAGTTGGCGTCGTGAAAACAAAGGTGGAGTGCTACGACATTGTGGGTGACAGAGGACAAATTGACCAACTCAACCAGGTGTGTTTGCGAAGGCTACTGTTTTACCTCAGGATTGATGACGTTATTGCTCTTTGATTGTCATAGTTTAATAAATATTGAGTGTTGCTACATGAATTTTTTTGTCATATATCGGACTTCAGCTGAAAGGCATCTATACTACGCCCTTTCACCTCTGTGTGCATGCGTGTGTGTGATATGCTTGTTCTGATGACTGATGAGGTGGTGTTTTTGTTTTTAATTGTTTATTGTACGCTTGATAGGAAGGAAACGAGTCACATATCCTCAGCTCTTCTCTTCCACTGTGTTTTTCCTCGTCCAGTCAGTCATTTTTTAGTCCCTGGGACTAAACTTTAATCACTGGGGTTCCGCTTTTAAATACATACCACCAACCATCCTGGATTTTAAAGTCATTTAATCGTAAATCAAGGTTTGACTGTGTTTAGAAAATGCTAACAAGAGGCAGTAAAATGAAAGTCATCACAAAACAACAAATCTAACATGTTCACCAACAACATTAGTGGCAAGTGATTGGAAATGTTGGATCTGTGTTTTCTTAGCTGGCACGATTAACTGGAGGAGAACTGAACCAAAAGGCAATCGTGTGATTTTTTACACACACAAAATGTCCTCGAACCTGTGGTATGACTTTCAAGTGACCCGTTTCACTCACTTTCACTGCAAATACCTTGGGAGGAAACACTGTACATCCTTGAACAGTACCAAAAGTACCCTCCTTGTAATTTGTTTCCTTTCCCTTGCCCTGGTGTGCAAGTGAAGTAGTTGTCCACTATGCAGTGAAACAATTCAAAGCGTATACCCTAAAAGAATTTCGCTGCAGCATACAATTCTGTGCTAATGATGCCACGAGAGTGCCACAGTAAAATACTGGAAAGGAGCCCTTTTGTATGCAAAGCAATTCCTGCAGTAATGCCGAGTGCATTGCAAATTACTTTGAAAATTACTTTACAGTTATAAATTATAATTAGAGTGCAGGAAAATATGCAAATACGACTTCCAAGAAACCCGACCAGACAACCAACAGTGTAGAGTACTGCAGAACCCTCAACAAGCTATGCTGCCAGATCAAGAACAAACATCGAGGACGGGTTGTGGCAGCGCCTGCTTTTTGTGTAGCTGACGTTATCCGGGACAAATTGTGGAATATGCAGAGTTGTGGAGCACCCACCCTAGACCGCAGACCTTTCCTTCTGCAACTTTCGCGTCTTTTGCTCCTTAAAAACGTGCCTAAATGCTTGGGGGGGGGGGGGGGGGGGGGGGTCATAAGTGTTCTGCATTACAGAAGCTGGTTCCTACAAAAAAAAAAAAAAAATGTTGAAAATGAAACCATGCAAAGTAATTCAGAAAATTTTTGTATTGAAAGTGCTCTTGACCTTTGCTTTATATCCATCCTCGTGAGCTTCCTGGGGGAGGCGCTAGATTCTGAGGGGTGTCTGATCTAGCGTCTTGTATGAAAGATCGTCGGGCTGCAGAAAAAACTCTTTACAATTTCGGCTAACGCTCTGAGTACGCAACGCGATCAACACGAGTGTCGTGCATCTTGATTCCAGGATCAAGATGAGGTCTTTAGTAAACATGTTGATTGAAAGTGATGAGAATTGTGAGTCCTCAGTAGTTCCTCGAATCACCCGTCGCAGGGGAGGTTGAGGAAACTTATTGTTCAACGTCAGAGAGTGCTGAACAGTTTGAAACAAAAAGTACTCAACAAGACTTCCAAGACAGAAGAGAACCCAGCCCGGTTGTACATGGATCGTTCACGAGCGATGTAATGAAGTAATGATGTAAAGTGATGTAAAGCATACTGTTACCAGTGCCATCATCTCGAATGACATCGTTCACCCCCGTGAGATGTTGAACAACGGAGGCGTACGCCTTTTTTGTACCACTTATAAATTTCATAATGGGCACAAAAAAGGCAGCGCCTCCGGTTTTCAACAAATCAGGGGTGAGAACCCTGTCATTCGGGATTGTGGTTGGCTAGGAGCGGGCTATCAGGTAAAGTGCGTTTTTAAGAAAAAAAAAAAAAAATCTCCATCACAAAACTGCACAAGTTTGCTTAGAAGGAAATAAGACTACCAAGAGGTACCAAACACAAAATGAAACCCAACAGTGTCAACCCTGTGTTCCTTTCTACTGTGTTTTTTGTGAAATTTTTGATTTGGTGTTGTTACGTATGCGACATCTTCTGAACTTGTGAACTTCTGTCTCATTTACAGGGTGTAGTTCTTTTAACTTATGCCTACTGTTTGCTGTGTTCTACAGTTCCCGACAAAAGTTAACGGAATACGCTAGCTGCATACTTTTCCTCTCGTGCGGCACGCAAGCGGTCTTCGGAAGCGGTAGAGTTCTTTGCTGAGAGAGGCGTGGATGAGTGCGCTGCTCGGAACTCGCTATGGTAATTTCCGTATTGCTTCTCTTTAACGTGCCCACGAAGTCCGTTGGATTTCACTGCAGTGCTCTCCAACACCACGTGACTGAAATACTGTGTATGTACGCTGTCATCTGGTCACGTCCGATATTTAATATCATCACAGCTATGTTCCGTAACGATTAATGTGTTTAGAAGATATGTAATGCTTCTTCGCTCTTTAATACGGGCAACACAGTATCGTGTTTGCACAATCACTTATTCTTATGTCCCCAATAATACCTGAGAGCTACCAGTCTTCACAATCTTGCAGTGACATGGTGTCGCAGAACACTGCAGTGGTTTCAAACTCACTTCGCAGGCACTATCGTGAGAAGCAATGCCGAAACTACCGCAGTATGTAGCTTGCAGCACGCTCATCTACCCCTCTCAAACGATGACCGCGCTCAAACTCACCAGCTTCTGTCTGCCGCTCTGGTGTCTTGGCGAAAAAAAAAATGCGCAGCTCGCTTATTACACTTCTGTCGGGACCTGTACCGTTTTAGGAAACTTTTAATGATGTTGGTTAGTACGTACATACTTTGTTGCTAGCATTCGATATGCAACGGCCAAGACAGCTATGCAAGGTGTGCCGGGGACGTTCTTTCACATGAAGTGTCAC